>NC_044033.1:430251374-431469488 GCF_901765095.1 Microcaecilia unicolor | reverse complement strand
TTGCCACTCCTCCTTTTCTGCCTTCCTGTGTTGCTGCATGTACTTCCCCCACCCAACTCCTTTGTAGTTTCTTATGCTCTTCTTCCTGCTTATCTATAAAGAACAATTCCGCTGACTACTGTTATTTGGTAATTAAGCTAATGGAATCTTGTTTCCTAGACGGGGTTTATTCCAATTCTGTTTCTAATACTGTGCTTACACCCATTCCCAAGTCCACTAATGCTGATGTATCTCAGGTAGATTAATTATCAACCAGTAGCGGGAATATTGTGGATTGCAAAGCTTCTGGAATTTCTGGTCTATTATCAATTTCATAAGTTTATTCTTTCTAATGATTGTTTGCATCACACACAACATGGATTTTGTCCCTCATGTAGTACCAAGACCTTACTTTTCTCTTTAACTTCAGTAATCAGAAATAATTTCAGTAGAAGAGGTCACGCAATTCTATTGCAATTTGATATCTCTGTGGCCTTCGATGCTATAGACCATTCTTTGTTACATAAGAACATAAGAGTAGCCATACTGGGTCAGACCAATGGTCCATCAACACACTATCCTGCTTTCCAAACAGTGGCCAAGCCAGGTCACAAGTACCTGACAGAAACCCAAATCGTGGCAAAACTCCATACTACAAATCCCAGGGCAAGCAGTTGCTTCCCATGTTTGTCTCAATAGCAGACAATGGACTTTTCCTCCAGGAATTTGTACAAATCTTTTTTAAACCCAGATACACTAACCATTGTTAGCGTATCCTTCAACAAAGAGTTCCAGAGCTTAACTATTCATTGAGTGAAAAACATACTTCCTCTTATTTGTTTTAAAAGTATTTCCTAGTCTTTGTACTTTTGGAATGAGTAAAAAAAATTGATTTACTTCTACTTGTTCTACACCACTCAGGATTTTGTAGACCTCAATCTTATCTTCCCTCATCCGTCTCTTTTCCAAGCTGAAACACCCTACCCTCTTCAGCCTTTCCTGATACAAAAGGAGTTCCATCCTTATCATTTTGGTCGCTCTTTTTTGAACCTTTTCTAATTCCGTTATAACTTTTTTGAGATATGGCAACCAGAACTGAATGCAATACTCAAGGTGCGCACCATGGAGCGATACAAAGGCATTATAGTATTTCGGTCTTATTCACCATCCCTTTCCTAATAATTCTTAGCATCCTGTTTGCTTTTTTGGCCGCCGCTGCACACTGAGAAGATTTCAATGTATTATGTACAACGACACCCAGATCTTTTTCTTGAGTGCTGACCCCCAAGGTGGACCCCAGTATCAGGTAACTATGATTCGGATTATTTTTTCCAATGTGCATCACCTTGCATTTGTCTACATTAAATTTCATCTGCCATTTGGGTGCCAAGTCTTCTAATTTCCTAAGGTCTTCCTGCAATATTTCACAGTCCGCACGTGTTTTAACAACCTTGAATAGTTTTGTATCATCAGCAAATCTGATAACCTCACTCATCATTCCGATTTCCATATCATTTATAAATATGTTAAATAGCGCCTGTCCCAGTACAGATCCCTAAGGCACTCCACTGTTCACCCTCCTCCATTAAGAGAAATTACCATTTAACCTTACCCTCTATTTTCTGTCCAATAACCAATTCCTAATCCACACCAGAAACTTGGCTCCTATCCCATGACTCTTTAATTTTCTCAGGAATCTCTCATGAGGAACTTTATCAAAAGCTTTCTGAAAATCTAGATATACTACATCAACTGGCTCATCTTTACCCACATGCTTATTCACACCTTCAAAGAAATGAAGCAAATTGGTGAAGCAAGACTTCCCTTGGCTGAACCCATGCTGACACTGTCCCATTAAACCATGTTTGTCTACATGTTCTGTAATTTTATTCTTTATAACAGTTTCTACTATTTTGCCCGGCACCAATGTCAGGCTTCTTGAACTGCCTTTGCTAAATATGTAGAGTAACTTAAAAAATAAAGACACTAAAATAACCTGTTGAACTATCTATCTTTCCCAAGTTTAAAAGCAATTTCCCAGCAAATAACTTACCAGATAAGCAGCAGATAAGGTTCTGCCTCTGATACTGGAGTGTACCTTGACTTGTCCTGGTTCTCTGTGGTGAGGTGTCGGTTTGCTTGGGTTAGTTCCATATCTGGCAGGGTGGGGTGCACATCATTTGTCACTGTTAGGGATCACTAAATCATGCCACAACGGGTCACTCAGGGGATGGTCTCATTGGCTGCTGTGATAGGGCACTGGATCATCGGGGTTTGTGCTGATGAGGGCAGGACAGGAAGGGTTCATTTTGGTGTGCGGGGTGCAGTTCTTTCGTGCATAGGGTAATTGAATAATAGGTGTTCCTTACCTCTGTGGTCCTCCTTGGCCCTTTGACAGGGTCTTCGGCAACCAGGTACAGGACCACCGGAAAAAGGTTTTATCCGATGGAGATGATCAACTGTACAGGGGATATTGGCAGCACAGGATTCGGCAGCAGTTCAGTGGGCCTTTCTGCTACCCATTGTTGAGTCACCTGGAAAGTAGGCAGGCACTAGAAGTGGAGGCCCAGCTGAATATAGGCCCTGTCGAAACCTGTGCCGCACGGGAGAGGTTTCCTCCAGTTCAGCAGTAGTGCTGCTGAGGCACCTACTCAGGCGACTCTTCAGATGGTGGCTTCTAAAGATGGGCTCTTCACAGCTCCACAGACTTTGCGGAAATGCCTGCGGGACTGGGTGGGACTTCAGCACGACGGTGGGCAGCAGGAATTCTTGGAAAGACATGCAAGGCAAATGTAGTCAAAAGACTGGCGTTAGTGATCAAAACACATCAGTGAGATCTGCAGGGGTCCCTTCAGATCACCATCGATGCTGCTGCAGCACCTTAGACTCAGGCGAAACTGCTTCTTCACAGCTCCTCAGATGGCGCCGAAAATGCCTGCCCTGTGCCGCACTGGAGGACTTCCTTGAAGCAGCAGTGCTGCTGCAGCACCATAACTCGGGCGGCTCTTGAAGATGGCGGGTTCTTCCGACGGTGGGCTCAGCCTCTTCTCAGCTCCTCAGATCGTTGAGTGAGGCTCTTTGCAGGTCCTCTGATCAGGCTGCAGGCGGGACTCACTGCAGCTTGGTCTTCTGAGGAGGTTCACGGACGCTTGAAAATTTTGGCCTTGGCACAACTTTCTGTGCTGCGTGTAGATGATGAAGTCAGCCTTGTCGGCACTGCCCACGGCGTCCTTCCTATGGTAGGTGGCGCTGGTGGCAGCTTGAAAATTTAGGCTCAGCGCAGCTTTCCATGCTGTATGAAGATGTTGAGAAGCCGGCCTCGGCGGCTCTGCCCACATCGTTCTTCTTACGGTTAGCTAGCAGACTTGTGTCTGCCACAAGTCACTAGGAGCCAGTGGAGGGTCTCCTCTCAGCTTCCCCTACTCTTGGGGACCCGGTAAATTTCAATAGAAGAAATATAATTGTAGAATCGCATCAGCGTGAGAGCTCCTAGGGTCACAGCTTCTTACCTCGATGCCATCTTACCATAAAAGAAGGAGCTGCATTTGAACTGCTGAATCTGAGATCCACAAAGTAAACTTCAGGCCGCTTGTTCAGCAAATGTAATGGCATCATAAGAAACGCTATGCTGAATTAGACAAAGGTCTAAAAAGTCCAGCATCCTATCTCTTGACAGTGGCCAGTCTAGGTCACAATAACCCAGTTGATCCCCAAAAGCAGCTCTCTTTCCCATGGTCAATTTCCTGGTATTAACAATGGCCATATGAAATGTATTGATTACGATGGAATACTACCCCCCAAAAAAATCAGAATTGCCAATAGAATCCAAAGTATCCACTTAGGTGCACAAAAAGTTCCATGCTTTATTTCCTGTATTAAAATAAACAAACACAGCAGGTAATATGTACAGATCCATTTCATGAATCTATGGATAACATATTGAATACTAAAATCCACAGCTGAACAAAAAAAAAACATCTCTTAAAAATGTCACTGTTGTTAAAAATGATGCAAGGGAAATATAACATATCGTTAAACAGAATTTACTTTGTTTTTATAACAAGGTCTGGACCAAACATTAGGGAAGATTAAGCGGTCACTTAGAACAGTGTTTCCCATGTCCGCCCTGGAGTACTCCCTTGCCAGACAGGTTTTAAGGTTATCCGTAATGAATATGCATGAAAGATTTGGTTAGCATACACTGCCTCCACTGGAAACCTGACTGGCAAGGGGGTTTTCTAGGACCGACTTGGGAAACATTGGCTTAGAACAGAAGCCTCGGAGGGTGGGGGGCAGCAAAGGACAGCTGCAGACAAAGCAAAGCAATGGATCCTGCAGGTAAACAAACTCAAACCACCACCAATGTGTGTACTTTTACCTGCAGGATGGGTGGGTCATTTTCAAATGGTCCATTTACCTGGGTACATGACTTTTGGAAATTGGTGTGTGTAAATAAATAAATAACATTTAAAAAAATATACAATATATATACACACACAAATGCACACCAAAGTTTAATATTTAAAAGCATGATGTCTTGGAGGGTATAGATACTCTCCAAGACATCAGATACCGCATTCAATTCAAGCTTCTCCTTCTTACCTACAAATGCACTCAGTCTGCTACCCCTCACTACATTTCTACCCTCATCTCCCCTTACGTTCCCGCCCGTAACCTCCGTTCACAGGACAAATCCCTCCTCTCTGTACCCTTCTCCACCACCGCCAACTCCAGGCTCCGCTCATTCTGCCTCGCCTCACCCTATGCTTGGAACAACCTTCCTGAGCCCTTATGCCAAGCCCCCTCCCTGCCCATCTTCAAGTCTTTGCTTAAAACCCACCTCTTCAATGCTGCGTTCAGCACCTAACTCTTACCTTTCAGTAAATCCTGACTGCCCCAATTTGACCGCCCCTATCGGACTGACTGTTCACTTGTCTATTAGATTGTAAGCTCTTTGAGCAGGGACCGTCCCTCTTTGTTAAATTGTACAGCGCTGCGTAACCCTAGTAGCGCTTTAGAAATGTTAAGTAGTAGTAGTCTGAAAGGTAATTGAGGGGAGAGGGCATAAGACTAAAGGTTTGCCTAGGGAATATATGATTATGCATAAATGTGTCCCTTCTTGTCTGCATCCACACCAATTGGGGTTTTTCATTTGCATCACAGTACTGAAGGTAAAATTATGTATAATCATACCTGATAATTTTCTTTCCATTAATCATAGCTGATCAATCCATAGACTGGTGGGTTGTGTCCATCTACCAGCAGGTGGAGATAGAGAGCAAACTTTTGCTTCCCTATATGTGGTCATGTGCTGCCGGAAACTCCTCAGTATGTCGATATCAAAGCTCCATCCGCAGGACTCAGCACTTAGAGAATTACACCCACGAAGGGACACTCTGCCCAGCTCACCACCGCCGAAACGGGGGGAGGGGAATTAACCCAGCTCATCCCCACACAAGTGGGGGAGGGGAATCCGTCCAGCTCATCCCCGCGGAGCGGGGGAGGGACACCACACCCGCCGATGCGGGGGGATCTGGCTTATCCTGCAACCGCAACCGCGGGAGGAGCTGACTGACCCTAACACCGCCGAAGCGGGAGGGTACAAAGCTGCCCTACAGCCGCACGAAGCGGGAGGGAGTGCCGGCAGAATTTTAAGTCTCAATCCAGCCCCGAAAACGGAGGGGAGAGGAATGCAGCAGCTCACTGTAACACAAACTCGTCTTAACTCTTGAAGAATCCAAGTGAAAAAACTTGAACACGAAGTCTTTCTGAAGTAACTGAAGACTAAACTTGAACCTGAAATGCAACCAGAATAAAAACAGTACAGATATCTGGGAGGGGCTATGGATTGATCAGCTATGATTAATGGAAAGAAAATTATCAGGTATGATTATACATAATTTTACCTTCCATATCATCAAGCTGATCAATCCATAGACTGGTGGGATGTACCGAAGCAGTACTCACCCAGGGCGGGACATTGAAATCCCTGACCTCAACACCGAAGCTCCAAACCGGGCCTCCGCCCGTGCAGCCACAGTCAAACGGTAATGCTTGGAGAATGTATGAGCCGAAGCCCAAGTTGCCGCCTTGCATATCTCTTCCAAGGAGGACGGATCCGGCCTCTGCCATCGAGGCCGCCTGAGCTCTCGTGGAGTGAGCCTTCAGCTGGATAGGCGGCACCTTCCCCGCGGCCACATAAGCCGCTGCAATGGCTTCCTTGACCCATCTTGCCACTGTAGGCTTAGCAGCCTGCAGACCCTTACGAGGACCTGCAAACAGGACAAACAGATGATCCGATTTCCGGAAATCATTGGTCACTTCCAAGTATCTGATGATGACTCGTCTCACATCCAGATATTTAAGAGCAGAGTACTCCTCTGGGTAGTCCTCCCTACGAAAGGAAGGGAGACAGAGCTGCTGATTCACATGGAAGCGAGAAACAATCTTGGGCAGGAAGGAAGGCACTGTGCGAATAGTCACTCCTGCCTCAGTGAACTGCAGAAAAGGCTCTCGACATGAGAGCGCCTGGAGCTCGGAAACTCTTCTGGCCGCAGTGATAGCCACCAAAAAGACTGCTTTCAACGTCAGGTCTTTCAGAGATGCCCTCGACAAGGGTTCAAAAGGCGGCTTCTGCAATGCTCTTAGTACCAGGTTGAGATTCCACGCAGGCACCACTGAGTGCAGAGGAGGGCGCAGGTGATTAACTCCCTTGAGAAAGCGCACCACATCTGGCTGCGAAGCCAGGGAAGCACCCTTCAGGCGGCCCCTGAAGCAAGCCAGAGCCGCTACCTGGACTTTAAGGGAACTGAGCGACAGGCCTTTCTCCAGACCTTCTTGCAGGAACGCCAACACTGAAGAAATTGGAGCAGTGAAGGGAGAAAGTGAGCCTGCTTCACACCACGCTGCAAATATACGCCAAACCCTGGCGTAAGCAGTAGAAGTAGAGCGCTTCCTCGCTCTCAGCATAGTGGCGATGACCTTGTCTGAGAAGCCCTTCTTCCTCAGACGCTGCCGCTCAATAGCCAGGCCGTAAGACCAAAGGGGGAGGGATCCTCCATCACCACGGGACCCTGATGTAACAGGCCCTGCTCCACTGGCAGCCGCAGAGGATCGTCGACTGAGAGCCTGATCAAGTCCGCATACCAGGGACGCCTGGGCCAATCCGGACCCACCAGGATTACCCTGCCGGGATGCTTTGCCACCCGGTCTAGCACCCTGCCCAACATGGGCCATGGCGGGAACACATAGAGAAGCTCTTGTGTCGGCCACTGTTGGAGAAGAGCATCTACTCCCAGGGATCGAGGGTCCCGTCCTCTGCTGAAAAAGCGCGGCACTTGGCAATTGGCCGATGACGCCATCAGATCTAGGCTCGGCTGGCCCCAGCGCTTCGTGATGTCCAAGAACGCCTGAGCAGATAGCTGCCACTCTCCGGGCTCCAAGGTATGGCGACTGAGAAAGTCCGCCTTGACATTCATGACTCCGGCAATGTGGGCCGCTGAAAGCTGCTCCAGGTTCGCTTCCGCCCACTGGCAAAGATTCATAGCCTCCTTGGCTAGAGGGGCGCTCTTGGTACCTCCCTGGCGGTTGACATAGGCCACAGCCGTGGCATTGTCCGACAGGACCCGTACAGGCTTCAACACCAGTACCGGGATGAACTCCAAAAGCGCCAACCGAATGGCTCTGAGTTCCAGGAGGTTGATAGACCACTTTGCCTCTGCAGGAGACCATAGCCCCTGCGCTGTCCTTCCCAAGCAGTGGGCTCCCCAGCCCGACAACGAGGCGTCCGTCGTGACGACAATCCACTCTGGGGTCACCAGAGGCATTCCCGCAGACAACTTGTCTGTCTGCATCCACCAGCTCAGCGCCTTGCGCACTGCTGGGTCCAAGGGAAGGCGCACAGCATAATCCTCCGACATCGGAGTCCAGCGCTGCAGCAAAGAGTGTTGAAGTGGTCTCATATGAGCCCTGGCCCAGGGCACAACTTCCATCGTGGCCGTCATAGAGCCCAACAGCTGCACATAGTCCCAAGCCCGAAGGGGAGAGGCTACTAGGAACTGGCCCACCTGAGCCTGAAGTTTGACAATCCGATTGTCTGGCAGGAACACTCTGCCCACTTGGGTGTCGAATCGAACTCCCAGGTACTCCAGGGACTGAGTCGGGCGCAGCTGGCTCTTCTCCCAGTTGATGATCCATCCCAGGGAGCTCAAAAGAGCAACTACCCGGTCCACAGCTTTGCCGCACTCTGCATAAGAGGGGGCTCGGATCAACCAGTCGTCCAGATAAGGATGGACTTGTACCCCTTCCTTTCGTAGGAAGGCCGCGATGACCACCATTACTTTGGAAAAGGTCCGCGGAGCAGTAGCCAACCCGAAAGGGAGGGCTCTGAACTGGAAGTGTCGTCCCAGGACTGCAAAACGCAGAAAACGTTGATGAGGAGGCCAGATGGGAATATGTAGGTACGCTTCCTTGATGTCCAAGGATGCCAGGAACTCTCCTGCCTTCACTGCCGCTATAACAGAGCGGAGAGTCTCCATGCGAAAGTGCCGCACTTTCAAGGCCCGATTGACCCCTTTGAGGTCGAGGATAGGCCGGACAGAACCTCCTTTCTTTGGTACCACAAAGTAAATGGAGTAACGTCCCTTGCCAAGCTGACTTTCTGGCACCGGAACGACCGCGCCCAGGCGGATCAGATTGTCCAAGGTCTGCTGCACTGCAACAGCTTTGACCGGAGACTTGCAGGGAGAGAGTACAAACCCGTCTTTTAAGGGTCGGCAGAACTCTAGTTTGTAGCCGTCTCTGATGACTTCCAGCACCCACGCGTCTGAAGTTATTGTGGTCCACTCGCCCAGAAACGAGGACAGCCGTCCTCCAATCTGCACTGGGGCGTGGACCAAGACCCCGTCATTGGGTACGAGACCCTGGGGGAGGACCGGAGGGAGCACCTCCGGGACGGCGGTCTCTGCGAAAGGAATGCTGCTTGGGGGAGAAATTCCTCTTAAAGGAAGAGGGGGCAGAAAAACCCGACCGGTACCGACGGGCTTCCTGAAACCGTCCTCTGGAGGTACCGGGACGAGCACTAGCCCGAGCCCTGACCTCTGGTAACTTCTTGCCCTTAGACGTGCCGAGATCGGTCACGATTTTGTCCAGCTCGACCCCAAAGAGCAGCTTGCCTTTAAAAGGCAATCTAGCCAGGCGGGATTTAGAGGCGTGGTCAGCAGACCAATGTTTCAGCCAAAGCCACCGCCGCGCAGAGACTGTCTGAGCCATGCCTTTAGCTGAGGCTCTCAAGACATCATACAGCAAGTCTGCCAAATAGGCTAAGCCCGATTCCAGGGCCGGCCAATCAGCCCTCAAGGAATGATCCGAGGGGGAAGCCCGCTGTACCATAGTCAGGCACGCCCTGGCCACATAGGAGCCGCAAACTGAGGCCTGCAAATTTAAAGCAGCCGCCTCAAAGGACGACCTTAAGGCCGCCTCCAATCTTCTGTCTTGGGCGTCCTTTAGGGCTGTGCCACCTTCCACCGGCAACGCCGTTTTCTTAGTCACCGCAGTGATTAAAGAATCCACAGTAGGCCACAGATAGGCCTCACGTTCACTCACAGCCAAAGGATAGAGGCGGGACATAGCCCTAGCCACTTTAAGGCTCGCTTCTGGGACATCCCATTGAGCCGAAATTAAGGTGTGCATGGCATCATGCACGTGGAAGGTTCTAGGCGGGCGCTTCGTCCCCAGCATAATGGCAGAGCCAACAGGGGCTGAGGGAGAGACGTCCTCCGGAGAGGAAATCTTCAAAGTGTCCATGGCCTGTAACAACAGGTTGGGCAAATCCTCTGGTCTAAAAAGCCGCGCTGCAGAGGGGTCATCCGCTCCATCCGAGCGGGGATCCGTCTCCTCCAAGGAATCCGCAAAGGACCGTTGGGAGACCTCAGACACGCTGCCCTCACCTACATCGGAGGAGACAAATTCCTCCAAGGCCTGGGAATCAACCCGAGGGCGTTTACCTCTGGGAACCTCAACCTCTTTACCAGACGAGGGAGCAGGGGCAGCGTTGTGCATGAGGAAGGCCTGATGCAGCAGCAAAACAAACTCGGGGGAGAAACCCCCCAGACTGTGCACTTCCGCAGCCTGGGCAACAGCCCTAGACGCACCCTCAACCGGCGCTCTCAATAGCGGGGGAGAGACATGCTGCGCATCCAAAATGGCGTCCGGCGCGAAACTCCGCGAAGGAGCCGCGCGGGAAGAACGGCTCTTAACTTTAGCCGCTTCTGTGCCGTCGCCCAAATTAAGGGCGTTCATGGCATTAATGTCTCCAACCTCAAGGGCGGCCCAAGAAGAAGCCGTCCGAGCCGCGTTGCCGGCCAAGATGGCGGAGGCGAGGAGCGGGGGATGGGCGTTTATGGCGGGAAAAACCGCCACGCCGGAGGAAGGACCGGGACATTCATCGGTCACGAAACTGTCACCCAACAAGGGCGAATCAGGCTTTAAGACCCCCGCATCCCCTCTAGAAGCGCTCAAGTGACCCGGGGAGCGACCCTTTGCGCCCTCGCCCTCCGACGCCATATGCCACGAGGAGAAGAATCGGGGAACCCCCTGCCCGCTATAAAAAGGTAAAAATTACCTGCTGTCCGCTCCGAGTTGTAACGACCTGGTGTCCCAGTGAGTAGCTGCAATAGACGCTTAAATAAACGTCGAGATAAACGCCTTTAAAGACGTTCAAAATTTTTTTTTTTTTTTTTTTTTTTTTAACGGAGCCAGCGGGAGGGGGGAGAAAAGGAGGGACCTGGCACCACCAGGTTTGCACTTGCTCAAAAGAGCCCTCAACCCCAGGCACTCAACAAAACCTAAAAATTAGGCTTGGAGGCCTAGCCAGAGCTGCTGCTGTGTGTGACCACCACCTGCTGAGATAGAGAACATACTGAGGAGTTTCCGGCAGCACATGACCACATATAGGGAGGCAAAAGTTTGCTCTCTATCTCCACCTGCTGGTAGATGGACACAACCCACCAGTCTATGGATTGATCAGCTTGATGATATGGAACCTACATTACATTTATTACTGCATATATTTATTATCACTTGGAACATCACAAAATCAGTAATTCTTATTTCACCAGACCTATTGGCTGCATTTGATTTGGTTGATCATTCACTGGTCAGCAGGAACGGTTTACACGTGGTCCTACTTAACAGACAGGATCCAAAAGACAATTAGGCAGAATTCTCTTTTTTCATCATAATCAATTATTTGTGGTGTCCCAAAGGGCTCCATTCTAGCGCTTATCCTTTTTAATATCTTCATGGCTCCATCAGTCACACTAACCCAGTCCCTAGATCTTATGGCCTATATTCATGTATTCTTTATACATTTGATCCTACTCAACCAGATACTATTTATATTATAAATATTCAACTTGATAAAATAGCCACATTTCTTTACTGTCACAAAATGAAAATAAATCCTGAGTCCAAAGCTCATCTTCTTGAGAAAGAAATATCTATTTACCACACTTACCTGTCCATCAATAAAACAATCAACAGATTCTCAGTGTGGCACAAAAATAAACTATCATTTCAGTCCCAGATACTACTACTACTTAACATTTCTAAAGCGCTACTAGGGTTACACAGTGCTGTACAATTTCATAAAGAAGGACAGTCCCTGCTCAAAGGAGCTTACAATCTAAAGGACAAAAATGTGCAGTCAATCAATTTGGGGCA
Source organism: Microcaecilia unicolor (assembly GCF_901765095.1). Taxonomy (NCBI): domain Eukaryota; kingdom Metazoa; phylum Chordata; class Amphibia; order Gymnophiona; family Siphonopidae; genus Microcaecilia; species Microcaecilia unicolor. The sequence goes on along the minus strand of NC_044033.1, from coordinate 431,457,788 downwards.
GTCTAGATTTCTTGAATAGGGGTATAATGGTTAGGTGCCGAAAGAGACATTGAAGAGGTGGGCTTTGAGTAAGGATTTGAAGATGGGCAGGGAGGGGGCTTGGCGTATGGGTGCAGGAAGTTTATACCAAGCATAGGGTGAGGCGAGGCAGAAATGGCGGAGCCTGGAGTTGGCGGTAGTGGAGAAGGGTACTGAGAGGAGGGCATAAGGGGAGATGAGGGTAGAGAGGTAATGAGGGGCTGCAGATTGAGTGCATTTGTAGGTTAGTAAGAGAAGCTTGAACTGTATGCGGTACCTGATCGGAAGCCAGTGAAGTGACTTGAGGAGAGGGGTGATATGAGCATATCGGTCCAGGCGGAAGATGAGACGCGCAGCAGACTTCTGAACGGATTGAAGGGGGGATAGATGGTTAAGTGGGAGACCAGTGAGGAGTAGGTTGCAGTAGTCAAGGCGAGAGGTAATGAAAGAGTGGATGAGAGTTCGGGTGGTGAGCTCAGAGAGGAATGGGCGAATTTTGCTGATGTTATAGAGAAAGAAGCGACAGGTCTTGGCTGTCTGTTGGATATGGGCAGAGAAGGAGAGGGAGGAGTCAAAGATGACTCCGAGGTTGCGGGCAGATGAGACGGGGAGGATGAGGGTGTTATCGACTGAAATAGAGAGTGGAGGGAGAGGAGAAGTGGGTTTGGGTGGAAAGACAATAAGCTCTGTTTTGGCCATGTTCAGTTTCAGGTGGCGGTTGGACATCCAGGCAGCAATGCCGGACAAGCAGGCCGATACTTTGGCCTGGGTTTCCGCAGTGATGTCTGGTGTGGAGAGATAGAGCTGGGTGTTGTCAGCATAAAGATGATATTGGAAACCATGAGATGAGATCAACGAGCCCAGGGAAGAGGTGTAGATTGAAAAAAGAAGGGGTCCAAGGACCGATCCCTGAGGAACTCCAACAGAGAGCGGGATGGGGGTGGAGGAAGATCCATGCGAATGTACTCTGAAGGTATGGTGGGAGAGATAAGAGGAGAACCAGGAGAGAACAGAGCCCTGGAACCCAAAAGAGGACAGTGTGGCAAGAAGTAAATTATGATTGACAGTGTCAAAAGCGGCGGACAGGTCAAGGAGGATGAGGATGGAGTAGTGACCTTTGGATTTAGCAAGGAACAGGTCATTACAGACTTTAGTGAGTGCCGTTTCTGTCGAGTGTAGAGGGCGAAAACCGGATTGAAGCGGATCGAGGATGGCATGAGAGGAGAGAAAATCAAGGCACGTTCAAGTATCTTGGAGAGGAAGGGTAGGGGGGAGATGGGGCGGTAGTTGGAAGGACAGGTAGGTTTTTTTGAGGAGTGGTGTGACTACAGCGTGCTTGAAGATCTCATCATTGCTACAGGAATCCTTTTATAAATTAAAAATGATTAGAATGGGAGGTCACGTGATGCACTGAGAGCAACAGCAGCATAGCAGCTGAGCTCCGGGATCCCCGCTCCTCGTTTCGCCTGAAACCAGCGTTTAAACAAAAATTTGAAGATCCCTGACCTGGTGAGGCGAAGGGAGAAAGGTGTATGGACCAATTTTTAGTCTCCATGCCGGCGAGCTCCACAAAAAGAAGCCTCCGGAACGAGAAAGGAAAATCGCCACCAGCACCAGCGATTTCCAAGATGGCGGGCGGGGAGCCGGGAACGCATGCCGAGTTCTCAGAGCGGCAGCTCGCACAGATATCAAAGGTGATCGAGTCAGCATTAGAGCCCCGATTTGAATCCCTGGCGACCCAGTTGAGTAAAATGGATACTAACATCGCTGAAATCTCGAAGCGTACGCAAGAACTAGAGCAACGAGTGTCAGACATGGAGGACACGTGGGCCACAAGCGCGCCAAAACTAGAAGAGCTGGAAGCAAAGCTCAATATGCAAACTGAAAAATTAGAGGACTTAGAAAATAGGGCCCGACGCTCTAATTTGAGACTGGTGGGAATACCGGAGGCTGTATCGGATAAAATGCTGGGGCCCAAGCTGGAAAGTTGGCTACAAAAAGAGTTTGCACTCTCAGACAGCAGAGGAGGCCTCTGCATTGAAAGGGCTCACAGACTTGGAAGACTCCAAGAAGGCAGGAAACCACGAGTTGTGATAATTAAAATACACAACTTCATCCATAAAGAGGAGATCATGCATGGATATAAACTAAAAAGAGATACCCTGAAATTTGAGGGAAATGCAATCTTGATCTTTCCAGATTATTCAGCAGGGATACAGGAGAAAAGGAAGAGATTTCACCCTATATGTTCAACATTAGCAGAGAAGAAGATCCGGTTTGCTCTGTCCTACCCAGCAGTTTTAAAGATACAAATACATGGAAAATGGTCTGTATTCTCATCAGAAAAGCTGGCAATGGACTTTCTGAACAAAGAGCTAAAGGAACAGACGCCACCTACATGAAGGAGATCGAGAAGAGCTGAAAAGATTGGAACATTTAGGAACGGACTGTCGGACTCAGAAAATAGAGAATGAATGTGATATGACTGAATATGTGGGTAAGATACAGTTCTGAATGTTGTAAATCGTAATGTTTTGAGAGAGGAGGGGGGATCCCAGCACACAAGTGACCCAGGTGACGCTTAATGGCGCCGCACATAGCTTGCATTAAGGGGGGGGGAGGGGGGAGGCAGGGGAGAGGGGTGGGAGGGGATGGGGAACAGCTCAAGCAAAATAGCGGGAGTGTCCTGGTGGCGGTTAGGACCGTCGAGATTAAGGGAGATGCTGGAAGGGAAGCGTGAATACTGTCTCCTGGGAGTGGGGCTGGGCTCCTGGGGGGAACTGATAGAATGGATTTCACATGAACATGCAATAGAGAAGGGTGATGCCGTATGTTAATCAGCCTCTTAGGATTGTTTCTTGGAATGTTTCTGGCATCACGTCCCCCATCAAAAGGTCCAAAATACTGGCCCAGCTTAAACACCACAAAGCAGACATTGCATGCATACAAGAAACCAAATTAACAGACATGGAACACGAAAAGCTGAGGCAGCAGTGGGTGGGAGATTGTTATTACTCCTCATCGGGAGGGAAAAGAAGTGGGGTAGCGGTCCTTATCAGAAAAGGGTTCCCATGCAACACAGAATTGATTCACTCTGATAAAAAGGGAAGGACATTATTATTGAAAATAACTCTCCAGGGACAGATAGTTTATTTATGCACGATATATGGTCCTAATTCTCAATCAGCTCGTTTTTTTCAAGAACTAATAGCGCTGGGGTCAAAATACAATGATGCACCGTGGATATGGGCGGGAGATTTTAATGAAGTTATGGATCAGCAGGCGGACAGATCGGGAACAAGACGGTTGGTAGAAAGGGAGGGGTTGCTTGACTCCATGTGCACAGCTTTAACCTTAGTGGACCCGTGGCGTTTGACACATCCCCTCACGAATGACTACACCCACCAATCTAAGGTTCATTCAACATGGTCCCGATTGGATTACATATTAGTGGCCCAATCACTATTTCCACGAATAGCAGGAGCTGAAATAGGCCCCATGGAGGTATCTGACCATTCAATAATCTGGGTGGATGTAGATTTTGCTGGGCCTGGGCAGTGGGATAGGATATGGAAATTCCCAGCCTTTCTATATAAAGATGAGAATTTCGGGAAGTACATTAAAGAACAGTGGGTGACCTATGTGGATACTAATGCAGAATCCTGTGAATCCCCAATAGTATTCTGGGAGGCTTCGAAAGTGGTCATTAGGGGCAGTATCATAGCATACATGAGCGCAAGAAAGAAGAGAATAGCAGCGGGAATAATTAGGCTAGAAAGAGAGTTGAAACAGGCGAAAAAGAAATATGTCAAAACACCATCAAGAGAGCACAGGGATGTTATGGTGGCAACTTCGGTGGCCCTCAACTCCCTTATACATGACCAGACAAAAAAAAGGCTATGGGCGAGGGGGATGAAATTTAGACGATTTGGGAACAAAACGGGGAAGATGTTGGCACAAGTAGCCCGTGCGCAAGAGCGGAGGAGGATAATTACCTCAGTGAGATCTTCCTCGGGAACTAGGATAAGGACACTAGAGGGTATAATGGGAGAGTTTCACACATTTTTCACGAACCTATATGCAAAGGGGGGAGAAGAAGAAGAGACTCCGGTGCAAGACTACATAGAGGACGCAGAGATGCCCACTCTGCCGCCTGACATTAGGGAGGGATTGTCTAGGCCGGTACAGATGCAGGAGATACAGCAGGTGCTTAAATCATTACCACAGGGCTCGGCGCCGGGGCCAGATGGCTATTCAGCAGAGTATTACAAACTTCTACCAGTGGACTTTGGGGCCTCTTTATTAGAATATTACGAGGCGGTGGTACAGAGAGGGAGTTTTACTGAGAGTGAGAACGAGGCCTGGATCACACTAATACCCAAACCAGGGAAGCCTGAAGATCGAGTGGGTTCTTATAGGCCCATATCGCTTATTAATGTGGATCTTAAGATATTAGCGCGGGTGTTGGCTAACAGGCTAGCATCTTACTTACCCAATTTGATAGGACAAAACCAGGTGGGATTCGTGAGGGGACGACACTCTGTGCTCAATGTAAGAAAGGTCCTGTTGGCTATTGCCCAGTGCAGTGCAACAGATACCCAGCTACTACTGACAAGCCTGGATGCCGAAAAGGCTTTCGACAAAGTGAGATGGAGCTATCTATTTCGGGTACTGGAGCACGTGGGTGTGTCGGGCTGGTTTTTAGCAGCAGTAAAGACTTTATATACGACACCCACAGCTAGGCTGTTAGTAAATGGAAAGCGATCGGATCCATTAGAGATACAAGCAGGTACAAGACAGGGTTGCCCACTCTCCCCCTTGCTGTTTCTACTGTACTTAGAGCCGCTTCTCCGCACGATTGATCAGGACCCTGGGATACAAGGGGTCACACTCCCGAGCCAAACGGTAAAGGTGCTGGCCTTCGCTGATGACCTTCTGCTGACATTGACCAGACCTCAAGAGTCACTAGGGCGATTGATAGAAGTAATCGAAGAGTTTGGGTTCCATTCGGGGTTTACACTGAATGCCAGTAAGTCCATAGCCTTACCCTTGGACCCAGAAATAAAAAGAGCATGGGAGGGTCCTTTCCCAATGCAATGGGCACAGGAGACAATGACATATTTGGGGGTGAGAATCCCAATCGACTTAACACAAATCTACATATTAAATATAGAACCCTTAAAAAGAAAGGTGGAGAGTGCCTTAGGCAGGTGGCAGGCACTCCCCATATCTTTGATGGGACGTGTGGCATTATACAACATGATATTGTTCCCAACCTGGGTGTATACCTTTCAAATGCTGCCCATGTACCTTAGAGGAAGAGATGAAAAGTGGCTAAAGAATAAATTAGCAAAATTCTTATGGCAGGGTAAAAGGGCCCGGATGACAATGCACAAAGCAATGTTGCCCAGGGAGAAGGGAGGTCTGGGAGTGTTGGACCTACGTCTCCTATCGCTCGCTGGTGGGATACGCCATATCTCTGATTGGTTCCGAAACACGGAATACTTTTCCCTTACATTATCTGAGATACACTGGTTTCGGGAACAACACTTTGCAAGTTGGTTACAGGCTCCTGGGGGACAGGCACAAAAGCTAGGGCCAGTGACCCCGTTATTTCAACCTTTGAGATGTGCTTGGAGATGGATCTGTAAATTTTTAAGACTTAGTCAAGTGAGCTCCCCGATGCTGCCCATCAGGGGGAATCCCCAATTTCCAGCGGGCAGCACTTCCCGGGCCTTTCAGACGTGGGCAGCAAGGGGAGTGAGATATGTGTATCATGTGGTGAATGAGCAAGGAATAATGAAGTCATTTGCGGAACTTTGTAGGGAGTTTGGAGTACCTGAGTCTGACTTGTTTGCATACTTACAGTTAAAACATTATGTGAGATCCTTACCTAAAGAAACATTAACGATGGAAACTTGGGGGAAATATAACGAACTGTTGGGTCTAGACGCGCAAGCTAGAGTCCCAATGAAATACTTCCATATGCACTTGAGAGACAATACCAAAGCAACAAATTATTCTTTAGTGCTACAGCAGTGGAAATCAGAACTTGGAATACAACTTACACAGGAACAGCTGGAAGTGTGCATTAAAAGACTGTATAAATTAACTGAGAATGTGAGCTGGCGAGAAACGCAGTATAAATTTATTTTTCGATTGTACATTTCACCGCACAGGGCGTTCAGAGCTAAGTTGAGAGACAATGATTCCTGCCCGAAATGTGCTCGTACAAACGCGCATTTGGGCCATATGTTCTGGTCCTGCCCAAGGATACAGAGATTCTGGAAAAGCTTAGAGGAACATGTATCGGGCATGTGGAGAACTCAATGGAAGAGCTCACCCAAGCAGCTGTTTCATGTTTTTACTGTTCAGGGACAAATGCCGACAGGCATGAGGACATTTTTGCAGAGAGCAATCCTGATGGGAAAGAAAACAATATTGCAGAGATGGCTGACAGACGAACAACCCTCAATCAGTTGTTGGAGGTCGATGATGATGCAAATGTGCGCTTTGGAAAGACAAAGTATCAAGGACTTGGCATCAGAAGCAGGAGACCGGTTTTGTAGAAGCTGGTCCCCCTACTGGGACACACTAACATCAGTTGCTAAAAGCAAGATCTTGAATGCCTGAATGCTTGAGCTGGGATGGGGGGAGGCGAGGGAGGGACGGGAGGGAGGAAAAAAAAAAAATTGAGAAAACTAAATGTGAACAATAAGTATGCATAGTTGTATAATGAGAAGTTGATTGTAAATAATGTGTTCTGAAATAATAAAAAAACAAATTAAAAAAAAAAAAAAATGATTAGAATGGTTGTTACTTTTTGATGAGAATCTCTGAATATACTCCATTTTTTTGTTTTAAATAATCTTGACTATTTAACTGATACCAAACAACTAAAGTTGATCCAAATACCGCTATCAAACTTCTCACAAACTCAAAAAATTTAGGCATTTATAATCCACTTAACCATCAAGTTCAAGGCGGAAAACAATCTCACATTATAAGCAGGTACTATCACTTTCCCCAGAGGGCTCACAATCTCGGTTTTTGTACCTGAGGCAATGGAGGGCTAAGAGATTTGCCCAAGGTCACAAGGAGTCTTGGGAATCGAATAAAGAATGCCAGAATCAAAGCCTGCTGCACTAACCATTAGACCACTCCTCCACTCCATGTCACAATACTACTAAAGAGGGCACACTGGCCTCCAATCTCTGCTAGAATTCCCTTTTAAATCTTAACATTGATACATGATGTTTTCACATTTTCTTTTGAAATTTCTAATCCTCTACACACCAGTTAGAGCTTAGAGATCTGCTAACAAACATCTATTCAAGATCCCATCTTTTCGAGAAATTTGCTATGACTTTTCTTGAAGTGCTGTATTTTCTGTAGTTGGTCCCACCTTATGAAGCAACTTGCCCCTATATTTGCATTCTGAATCATCTTATTCAAAATGTAGAATATCACTTAAGATCTATGTTTTTGAATAACATTTTTAATATATATATTAAAGATTAGTGAATGTTATCTGCTATAGGACCCATTTTATTCTGCTATCCATTTTCAGGTTTGAAGCCTTGGAAGTATGAGTTGTCTCCAGTACACTTTTCATCTTGTGCCTTAAATTCAAATATACTTTTTCCTTTACTGTGTGATATCACCTGCAACGCATTGTGACAACCCAAGATTCTTGGAGACTAGGATGGTCATCCACCTGCCTCCAAGTCATTTGTTCTTTAAATCTGAAATGTTATCTTAAAGATGGCATCAGTGAATTAACAAAACACCGGATAATGCCTCAGGTGGACGTGGACTGCATGTGTGTGTGTCAAGGGTCAATATGAACCTTGAGAAATATGTTTCTACCAGGAATAGATTAAAAAACAAAACCCTAGTGTGATTCTGTGCTCTCTGTAGGAATGGCTGGGAAGTGGGTATGCAAGATGAAGCACCTGCTGAAGCTCCAGGTCCTGGTACTGAATTTACACCTCTCCTCCCACAGCCAATATGATCTGCCTTACTCCTGGAATCTTCCAAATTAAGCAGAAAAACTATACCTTCAGTACTCTTGATTCCTCAAAAACAGGTGAATAAGTGTTCAATGATGCCAGCTCCATCATACAATTAAATACAAAGGAATGGCGAGGTATGCACTCTTTTGTGGATACCAGTGCACGCAGACCTGGCGACTCTTGTTTTAACTTTCCTCTATGATAATAAACAGAAATAAAACAACAACAAAAAATAAAGTGATACTTTTTTTTTAATTGGACTAAATTTTGTTTTTTTACTAGCTTTCAAAGGCAATGTCTTTGAAAGCTAGTTTAAAAATGCAGTTAGTCTAATAAAAAAGGTATAATTTTATCTTTTTTAAAAATGTCTATTTATTATCTTTAAAAGTGGACTAGTATGGCTACTACACTAAGAGGCTCTTACTGTAGCTTCAAATGGCATACTGTGGGATGCACTCAGGCATCCTGCAGTAAATGCCAAATTAGTGTGTGATTACTAAAAATATTTTTAATTTTTTGAGGGCAGTAACAAAAGAGAGGGTATTACAGCATACAAGTATACAACACAGACAAAAAAAGCACCACTGGGCCTTCAAGAAAGAGATAATAGCCGTCCTTTATTGTCAAAAAGACCCGACACGGGCCGTGTTTCGGTGCACAAGCGCTTGCCTCAGGGGTCAGGGTATATCTTCACAATGTATGAGCAGAAGTTCTAAATGAATTGCCAGCTACCGCAATGAGCTTCTGAAGACAAGAATCCACAGGATAATCTTTATGGCATCCGGATCATCCTTTTCCTATCATTTAAGTCAGGGGTGGGCCTGCCACCGATTTTTATGCGGCCCACAACACCATGGGAAATATACACAGAAAATGTCATTAACCAGTGTTTTGGCAATTTTAAATATTGTGTTTTGCAAATATTTACTGGATAGTTACTTTAGCAGTTTGTTTCCATCTTTTTTATTTGCTTATCTTTTCATTTATCACGGAAGGACTAGGGAGCTCTGTTCATTTCTCGTCCAACTAAGGATAGTACTAACATTTGTATGGCCCTCTGTATATAAAGACTGCCCACTCCTGATTTAAGTCAATAAATACATGTTTGCCAATTATGCATAAGAATAATTTCTTCATGACACACCAGAGCTTTTCCTAACCTGGCACTCTTCCTCCCCATCATTCTCCCTGGTGTTTGGTATTGTAAATACAACTAACAGTTTGTAATACAATATGTACAACGTGGTACATAATTTCTGGTGTTACTCTTGTTTATGTTTATGATAGAGATTTGGTATACCGCCATGTCTGGCAGGTAGGTCAAGGTGGTCTACAAGTATACAAAGCAAGACAGGAAAGGAACACCAATAATGGACACGATAGAAAACAACTAAACTCTCAAGCAAATAATAAAGAATTCTCCATTCTTTCTTTTTCCATAAATCACTCAAAAGTCAATCCAGGAAAGCAGCGAGACAGGTTAATCTTCAAAACTGGTGCCCACAAACATTTTTCAAAATTGTATGTCTTCAGAGAAACCTTAAATGTGAGAATGGATTGTTCCACATAGAGTGAAGGTAGCAAGTCTTTCCATAATTTGGCAGCCAGGAAAGAGAACACAGTATGTCTAGTGGATTCAAGATGCGCAGCTTGAGGAGATAGGACAAGATAGCAAGTGTTTTGTGAATAACAAGACAGTGAGTGTTTTGTAAATGAAGAGACCAGTAGGTATATAACGTGTTAAGTGCAAGAGAAATAGGGAGGGCTTCCCAAATGGAAAGCCACATGAGCCAAGCACAAAATCTTAAACTGAACACAAACGTGAAAAGGAAACCAATGCAACTAAGACAATAAAGGGGTTACATGATCAGAACTCTGGGCTCAGCAAAGAAATCACACTGCTGTATTCTGTAAGGTCTGCAGCTGCTGGAGTTGAAACTGAGTCACTCCAGTGTACATGGCATTGCAGTAATCAAGACAGGATCTCAAGAAAGAATGAATTAGGGTATGAAGTATAGAAGGATCCAATACAGTACAGGAAGAGCATATTCGTCGTAAGACAAAATATCCAGATTTCAGAGTAGACGATATCTGTTGGGTGTAATTCCCATATGAGCGTTCATTCCACCAAGTAACAAAGAGAGTCCACATTCGGCAGTGGTGCTGAGAAAAGAGTAGGGACCAAGGAAGGTCTGGACAATCTACTGGTGATCTAGCACATTATGGACTTCATGGAATTTATAACTAGTCTATGTGCAGAGAGCCAGTCTGCCATAACCTGCAGGTATTGCTGCAATGGGGGCGTTGGGTCAGATTGGAAAGGTAGGGCAATACAAAAAAATGTTGCTGTAACAGAAAACTGGATGTTTTGCTTGCCGAAACGTTCAAACCGCTATTTTCGAAACCCAAACGTTTTTCCGTGCTGTCTGTCCACAGTGCATTCAAATCACAAGGTGGGGTGTCAGAGAGTATCAAGGGCAGGATTTGGGTGATCCTAACATGATTTACTGCCATATTGGAACAAAACAAAAACATCCAGGACTAAAACAAAGATGTTTTGAGATAAATCGGAAATACAAAAAAAGTGTCCTAAATAACCATATGACCACTGACAGAATAAAGGAATGATCCCTCCCTTAGTCCCCCAGTGGTCACTGACCCCCTCCCACCCCCCCTAAAGATGTGAAAGAAACAGTACAAGGACACATAGAGGAGGCGACAGATTTTGGTATAGAAGCCAGCAGTGTTGAAGTCGGGGACACTTCTTTTTGCGTTATCCATGCAAATCTTATTAAATATCAGGGAGGACGTTATGTGTTTTATGAACCTCAACAGTTAAATAACTGTGTTTGTTGCTGCTAAGTCACTCAAGTCCCAAGTTGTGGTGGATACATCTGCTGTTGCTGTGACTGGATAGTCAGTCTGATTTCCAGTGGCTGTATTTAAGGATATGCCATTACTTATTTAGATCTCATGTCAATTTCTTTGTTAACCATTGCTTGTGTTTTATGGATTGGTTCTCCCCCCCCCCCCCCTTTCTGTGGGCTACTAAAGGTGCTTGTAATAGTTTATTATTCTTGTAGTGTTTACATATCTTTTAAGTATTTCCTATCCAACATTTCTTTTCTGTAGAAAGTGTGATTACTTCTTGTGTTTATATTTGAAATTCCAATAAATACAAAGTTAAAAAAACAAAAAAGGCACCAGTAAATACTAGCCGCTATAATAGCCTCAGATGTTATGGCCAGTCCTATTACAGCAAGCAGATCCCTGGAGTAGCCTAGTGGTCAGTGCAGTGCACTGTGGAGAAGGGAACCCAGGCCCATAATTCAATTGTGGTAGAAAGTGTCAACCCCCCCCCCCCCAACCCTATTGTACCCATATACAGGTGACACCTGCAGACATAAGGGCTATTGTGGTGGTGGATAGTTGGGTACACTATGTTTTTGGTGTGTTTTGGAGGGCTCATCATACAATATAAGCAGGTAACTGTAAGATGTGTACCTAGTACCTTTTATGTGAAGTCTACTGCTCTGCTGAGATATGTGTGGCCAGTCTACTAAGAATGCTGGCAGCTCCTACATTCCAATGACTTTGTGAATTTTTCACTTGGACTTTTTTTTCCACCCAAAATGGTCCACACTGAGTACAGCAATGTCTAGCAAATGGCCATTTTCGTAACAAACAAATAAACATTTTTCTATTTTGAAAATCGCTATATTCACCACTTGAATTTTGAACAATTTCAGCAAAATGTCCAAAGACAGATTAAACGTCACATCGAAAATGCCCCTCATAGTAAACAAAAGGAGAGCTAGACACATTAAGGAGGGGACAGAGAAGGTTTTCCACAGAGGGGGAGACGGTCCCCTAAGGGCTACTCGCGTGGAGCTGGATTTCTTCCAAAGAGGTCAAGCTTGCGGGCATTGACGGCAGGAGGGTGGGTAGGGGAGAAAACTTAGCAGGAACTAACGAAGAGGAAGGAAAGGAGCAACAAAGAAGTTATCAAGGAAAAATACCACCAAAATGTCAGTGGTAGGCAGAAGAGAAAGTTGCAGACAGCGGGTGAGAAGCGACAGTATTAATCATACTAAATACACTGGTACACACACTTTACCACTTTAAGGTAAAAATGATATGTGCAAGTATATTTTGGAGGTAAACGATGTGCATGTATATGACAAACAGAGAAAGGGATGCTGGCGTCCTATGCTTACACTCATTTACAATATCCAGTTGTTTTACTTCTGAGCTCATTTCTCCTCTTCCTTTCTATATTAATCCAAACAAAATTTAATTAAAATTTATCCTTACCTAGTATTCACCTACATTGTTTTTACTTCCCACATCTGTTTTTCTAGTCTTTGCCTTTTGCCTCTAATGCCTCTGTCTGAACTTTGGCCATGTCTGTCTGTGTCTTTCCTTCTCACATTTTTTAACCTCTTCTTTGTTCTTCTGTTTATTCTGCCTATCGTTCGGTTTCTTACCTGCCATCTCACTTTCCCGCCCCATGCTACTCTTCCCTCACCCAACCTGTGCTCCCTTTTATTTCTGCTTCTTAATTTACCTCCCTGCTCGGCACGCTTGTATCAATATCAGCCACTATCAACCCCCATCACTCCCTCCTCCCCTGTCCTTGTGTCATTGGTCTAGGATGGGAAGCGCAGGGGTTAATGTGGCTATGTAGTCTTCTGCCTACAGCTACAGCCAGTCTGATTCACTGTACTTTCTAAAAGACTGCACAGCATAGTGGCGGGTACTTTATAGCCAGGTCAGGGTCACCGTCTCGCAGAATTAGTGGGAGCTCCCTCCCAGATTCAAAATTTGAGCAAATACTGTGAAATTCTGGGTTCAAATCCCGAGAGCTCTCCAGCCTTAGGGACGGAAATTCAAAAAACGGAATGCTTGACTCAGGAAGGAATAATATTTCATGCCAACATGCTACCTAGGCAGCCTGCCTTTTTATTAATATATATATATTATTTATTTTTTTAATAGGCACATAACTCATGCATTCGGCTGCTCACACGCCGAACACCCCCCTTCGGGGACTGGTCTCTCCTCCCCGTGGGCTCCCCCTCTGCTCCGTGTCCATGATACGGCACCTCTCCCTCAAACCTTCCATCCTACCGTCAAACTCATACCTGAAGTCGCCTGCCACTAGTCCCGCAGCTTTCCTTCTCCGGTGCCTCGACCCCCTCTGACACAACTCTCCCTGACTCCCTCGGATGCGTCCCGCCTTGCCGGAAACAGAAAGTTGCGTCAGAGGGCTGGACGCCGGAGAAGGAAAGTTGCTGTGCCTGCCTATCGCGGACGATCTCAAAGATCAGCTGGAAGTAGAGAACGAGCTGCACGAGCACAGGGCACCCGTGGGGGTGTACAAATACCGCCTCCTCATTTCTTCAATAATTCAGCGCACTTGCTTTCTGCCCGAGCTGATGCAGCGCCAGCGAGGCACCACCTTCAGACTCATACTAACACATGCATTGCAGCCTGCAGACACCGGCCAGCCAGCACCATTCAGAGGTCACCTGACCTACTCTGGCGCATGCGTGTGGTGACCTCCCACCACGTGCTGCACGTGGAGATCGACACACCCACGGGCCAGATGCCAGTAGATCTGGTGATGACTTTTGATGGCTGCTGTTGCTGGTCTGTGCTTGTGTCTGTGTGAGCCTCGCTGCTCTATTGAAAGGAGGACTAGGAGGACTTGTTGCACACAGTAGCATAGCATATCAAGGGTGGGGCGGTGGGCGTGGTCTGCCCTGGGTGCAGGCTTGAAGGGGGTGCGTGGAGCAGGCGTGCGGGTGTGGGCTGTGCTGGTCCTCTTACCCGCCCCCCCCCCCCCCCCGTGATGTTACTTTCTGTTTGGGGCAGAGTTGACAGCCCTGTCAGTTTGCTCTGTGCATCTCCTCGCTAGGAGGAAAGGAGTTGGGGTGATGCGCTTCAGGGGTGTATGACGTGCTTGGGGGGGGGGGGGGTGTGACACACTGGGGAGGGCGCAGTATCTACCGGCGCTGGGTGGTGAACGAGCTAGGTATGCCACTAGCTGAACAGTGCTAGCTAACTGTGGTTTGCGACCAAAATGGTGTTAAGTAATGCACCCAGGGGCAGATGCACTAAAGCTAAATGAGCCTTTAATGACTCTCCAACGAGGAAAATTTGATCCGTTGCATGCATCAAAGGGCTTTTACCGAGGAAGCCAGCAGCTAACGAAAACGGAATGGAGATGAGCAATTAGTGTGAAAACCCCATTGAAACGACATGCACTAACCTTTTCCGATTGCCTTTACGCAGGAAAAAGGCAGGAAAACTAACGACAGGTCTGGACCACTCGTTAGGACAGCTCTGTGCCAGGAAAAATCATTAAGAGAAAAAATAAACAAACTTTGAGCCAATCCCAGCGCATTAGCAGAGCTAAAAGCACTGTGATTGGTCCAAAGGACGTCAGAAAAACATAAATAAATAAAAATAAAAAAAAAGGGTCGGGAGGGGGCAAGGGCGCTCATCAGGAGCGTCCTGTACGGACGGCCTTGCCCCCCCCCCCGCTGCTCCCCACTTTCCGCCGCTCCCCCCACCCCGAAAAAGCAAAATTCGAGCAGCCCCTGCCCCCCTCCCTTCCTCACTACTCTCTCACCTCAGCTCCGCCTCCCGACATCCTCCGTCCTGTGCCCCGCCCCCTTTTGGGGTCGTCGCCGCCATCCCCTCCTCCATCGGGCCCCCTCCCTCTTACCGGGCCCGTGCAGCGCCTCTCTCCTCTGTCCGAAGGCGCTGCACGGGCAAGAAGAAAGCCTGATGCCTGCCTTCGCCCAGCTTCGATGGCGCGTCTTTCTCCTGCTGGGCCCGCCCCTGTCTGACGTCAGTAACCTACGTAGGTAACCGACGTCAGACAGGGGCGGGCCCAGCAGGAGAAAGACGCGCCATCGAAGCTGGGCGAAGGCAGGCATCAGGCTTTCTTCTTGCCCGTGCAGCGCCTTCGGACAGAGGAGAGAGGCGCTGCACGGGCCCGGTAAGAGGGAGGGGGCCCGATGGAGGAGGGGAATGGCGGCGACGACCCCAAAAGGGGGCGGGGCACAGGACAGAGGATGTCGGGAGGCGGAGCTGAGGTGAGAGAGTAGTGAGGAAGGGAGGGGGCAGGGGCTGCTCGAATTTTGCTTTTTCGGGGTGGGGGGAGCGGCGGAAAGTGGGGAGCAGGGCTGCTTGAATTTTGCTTTTTCGGGGTGGGGGGAGCGGCGGGGGGGGGCAAGGCCGTCCGTACAGGACGCTCCTGATGAGCACCCTTGCCCCCTCCCGACCCTTTTTTTTTCTTTTTGTTTTGATTTGGGAGCCATGTGCTTGTGATTTGACTGTGTTTTGACTGTTTGTGGCATGCGCAGAGCAGCTAACATATCGCTTGGCTGCTCTGCGCATGATTTGGGGGCCGATTAACGATGTGTATTGTGATTCTTTGATACATTGTACGTTTCTATACCGATCTGAGCATGTGTGACTTTTTTTTTTGGTGCATTCTTCGTTTTTTAAAAATCGTTAGGGCCTTTAACGATTTTGATTTTTTTACGTTTGCTTGATGCATCTACCCCCCAGAGTTATAAGATCGGCACCGATGCTGATCATATAAGTAGGGTTACCTTATTTGCGGACAAAAGAAAAGACACAAAAAAAAGAAAATGCTGCCCTGCCCCCAGCCCCACCCCTGCCATGCTGTGCTGCACAGTCACTTGACCCCTCCCCCCCAAGAAAGCCAGATTCTATAAGCAGTGAAAATATTGCTAAAAGTAACAAATGCATTTTCTTTCCTACTTTTCTAAATACAAAATTAGAAAAGATGTACATTTCCAAAAAAGCAAATATCCATGAGCAGCATATCCCTCTCTTCTCTCCTGTCTATCTGCTTCTAACCATGTGCTGTATTTCTCCCTTTTCCCTCACCAATCTTTTATTCAGCCTCCTCCCTGCTCCCACACTCCACCTTTTTTACAGCCCCCTCCTTCTACCCACCCGTACGACTCCATCCATCCACTTCCCCTCCAGCCCTAAGTCAGGGTCCCCTCCCCGAATGTACCTTAACGCATCCTGGTGGTCTAGTGGTCTCTTCAGGGCAGAAAAGAACCCCAATCTTACCTGTCCACTGCTCTGACCTGCTTGATGCAGCCATTTTTTCAAAGTGGCTTCCAAGACTTTACATGGTCAGGGCCGGTCTTAGGCAGGGGCGACAGGAGCGGTCACACAGGGCCTAGCACCTCCAGGAGCCCCGCGGCGCTTCCTCTCGCTCCCTGCCATAGTGCCATTGATCCTCAGCTGCTTTCCTTCCAGCTGCCGTGTTTAAAAAGTCGCAACGGCAGCGAAAAAGCAGGCTCGCCTCTCCTTTAAGCCTTCCCCTTCTCTCTCAGCGTGCACTGATGCAATTTCCTGTTTCCACGAAGGCGGCACAGTGCATGCTGAGAGAGAAGGGGAAAGCTTAAAGGAGAGGCTAGCCTGCTTTTTTGCTGCTGCCGCTGCAGCTGCTACTGTGACTTTTTAAATGCAGGGCGGCTGGAAGGAAAGGAGGGCTGTGGTCAGAGCCGTAGCGAGGGGAGCTGACACCCGGGGCGGGTAGCCGCTGCGCACCCCTCCCCGGGTGCAGCACGGCGCACCCTCCTCCCGCTGGAGCGCACCCCCCCGGAGCGCATACCTGCGGCGAGGGACGGGCGTGAGGGCCGATCCGCCCCGACTGCACGTTGCTGGGGTGTGTCGGCTCCGCGCTGGTTCACTGCTCTCTCTGTCCCGGAACAGGAAGTAACCTGTTCCGGGGCAGAGAGGGCAGTGCACCAGCGTGGAGCCAACACCCCCCAGCGGTGTGCACCCGGGGCAGACCGCCCCCCCTTCCTACACCACTGGCTGTGGTGGAGAACTGAGGGCACAGGTGGGGCTGGGGCTGGGAACTAAAACTCAGGGGCTGAAAAGGGTAAGTTGGGGGCTGGACATGGAGGGGAGGGCAGAGGAGAATTGATGGACATGGATGGGCTAGGGTGGGAGGGGAGGGCAGGGGACAATCACAGGATGTGGATGAGAGGGGAGGACAGGGGGCAAAGGAGAATCGCTGGACATGGATGGGAGGGGAGGGCAGAGGAGAATTGCTGGACATGGATGGGTGGGGAGGGCAGGGGAGAGAGGAGAGTTGCTGGACATGGATGGATGGATGGATGGAGGGGAGGGCAGGAGAAATGCTGGACATGGATGGAGGTGAGAGAAGACAGAAAGGAGATGCACATGGATGGAGGAATGAGAGAGGAGAAATGCTTGATATGGATGGGAGGGGAGGGCAGGGGACAGAGGAAAATCACTGGATGATGAGAGGGGAGGGCAGAGGCAAAGGAGAATCGCTGGACATAGATGGGAGGGCAGAGGAGAATTGCTGGACATGGATGGGTAGGAAGGGCAGGGGAGAGAGGAGAGTTGCTATGGATGGATGGAGGGGAGGACAGGAGAAATGCTGGACATGGATGGAGGTGAGGGAAGACAGGAAGGAGATGCACATGGATGGAGGGAAGAAGAAAATTTCTGGACATGGAGGGAGAGTTGAAATGCTGGATATGGATGGAGGGGAGGGAAGAGAGAGGACGTGAGATGAAGTGAGATGAACATGGATGGAGGGGAGGAGAGAAAGGAGAAATGCTGGACATGGATGGAGGAGAAGGAAGAGAGAGGAAGGAAATGCATATGGATGGAGGGGAGGGAAGAAAGAGGAAGAAGATGCATACTGACGGAGATGAGGGAAAGGGAAAAGAGGAGAAAAACTGCACATAGCTGGAGAAAATAGGCAAAAGCTGGATCCACTCTATACCTCCTCCAGTCAAGTCCGCGGAGGACCCAGCTTTTACCTAAGGATGTAGGGCAAGAAATGAAGAAGAAAGAAGGAAAGTAAAGAAATAAATGGAAAGGAAGCCCTGGAAGTGGAGTTAAGGGAGCAGATAGAAAGCAGCAGAATCAGAGACTGGGACCAACATGATCAGAAAAACAAAATCACAAGACAACAAAGGTAGAAAAAAAAATCATTTTATTTTCATTTTAGTGTTTGGAATATGTCCAATTTGAGAATTTACATCTTCTCTCTTATTTTGCAATGTATGGCAATGTTCTGTTTTTCTGGTATTGTGCTGCATGCAAAATCTGTATGCTAATTTGTTTGTGTCATTTGATGTATACTGGAGCTGTAACAGCTTACAGAAATTATTTATAATGAAAAAAAAAACCAAGTTATTTTTCTTCCCCTGTACTGGTGTAATGTTTCAACGATTACTGTTTATATAAAAGGGTAAAATGGTGTGGCTAAATGTGCCAACATTGTCCAGTTCAGCACACTATTAGCAGCCAAGTTCATACAGTTAATGATGTTCAGTGGAAAATAAATCTGTTGGCTCAGGCTGCTTGCTATCTGAATAGTCAATCACTGTTTCATTATTGCTACCAAGTATTACATATTAAGGGGATTCATTTTAATTCATTTATCTAGTCCTTACGTGCACATGGTTTTGCTTTTTAATCCCAAAGGTTTCCTAGTATAGCATTTTTCATGTTTGAATTAGTTTTTGTATACAAGTTTACAAATTGATTATCGAAACTGGAAAACAAGAATTTTAACAGGTGTGAAAACCATATGTTGAAAAGAGCAGCATTAGTCACAATTGTAATCCAGGCATTTATCAGCATTACCTCCTGCCAAAGAAAAGGCAACTTTCATGCATGCTTTTGTCACAAAGACATCATAGGAAAAGGTGCTGGCTGGTGTATAATTATACTACAGCAAGAGGCCCTCACTGGATGCCCACCGGAAGGGTGGAAGGCCAGATTTTAGGACTCAGGCTGTAAAAATACCAGCTAGGTTTAAAAATCTATGACTGGCTGAGCAAGGACTTGCTTTTCCTGCAGGTTAATATGTGTTCTACTTTGAGACCTATCCACTGGAATAGTGGTGGGCCAAGCTACATAGCCGATTCACTCATTCCACATAAATCCAATGCTCCTAGTGCTAACAATCCTGCCGACTACGCCATATTATTGCTCAACCCTTGGTGAATGTTAGTCATCGCAGGTGAAGATTCCATACCTACTGGCAATAGATTGCAACGCATTATCCGTGCCTTTTGACTATTTTTGTTCACCATATTCCTGACCCTCCATACATCAATAACTCGAACAATCAATTTTTATTGTTAGTTTTTTTGTACTCTTTTCTTTCGTTCCATATACTTAACCATTGTTATTTGATCATGTCTTCGTAATAATTACCAATCTGTCTCGCACATTATGCAAGCCAGAAGTGGGGATATATTATGCAAATCCCAATTCCTAGTATTAAGAGGGTTGCAGTTGAAGCTCTGACCCCTACCAATCAGGAGATATAATTTCATATATACTATTGCTATTTATGTAAATTGGCTTTTCATTATTGAACCCTTATGGTTTCGCTTTTGCTTTTGCACTTAATTAGCACTGTTTTCTCCATGTTTACATTGTCTTTCATGTCTCTTGACATCTATATATTACATTGTCTTTCATGTCTCTTGACATCTATATATTATTTTTGCTTATTCAATTCACACTGATTATGCCCACCAAGATATAGCAATGTATCATTCAGGCATACAGTTATTTTGCTTATTCCCTTGCTAGCCTCTGACTCTTGATGGACTGAGTATGATGGGGCATGCCTAGAATAAAGACATGGAAAGATCCAAGTTTGTACACCACAAGTACGTCTTCAAGATCTATCCAGGCCCAAATGATGTTAGATCCCCCAAGGTTGTGGCAATAATCTTTACACCTTGCAAACTACTGGACCACAAGTCCTGGGTCCATGTGAAAGATATACGGGTTTACTCAGCCGCAGAACCAGATGTTACCAGCCTAACCATCTCAAGACCAGCCACTTCCTTCAGCAGGCCAGCCTGAAAACCCAGATCTCCGTCCAGATTCTTCAGCGCTTCCACCGCCTCAACCATGATCAATGAAAGGGGATTAAGAACTGATACTTAATTTGAGATTTACTGTTGCTGTTTATGGACATTATAGATTCATATTTTGTTTTATTTTTAGTTTAGCAGTAATCCTGTCTATATATTGAAAAGGTTTTATTTTTATTTTCCTATTATTTCCTTTATTGTTCTAAATGTTTTTCTAAGAGTTTCCCCGTTATTTCTGTTTATGTAATTTAAATTGAAGTTGATATTGCTCAGATACAAGGGTAACATCAAACCCTAATACTGGCTTACTTAAGCTGCATGTCTTTCTGTAGGTTTGACTAAGCTCCAAGTGGGGTAACGAATATATAAAATGCTTCCCATATTTCCAGGTCATTATGCATATGTCAAGCTCCATGCATGACCTTTGTTAATATAAATATTCCTAGGATTGACCATTTTTGCAGTATTAGGCAACCTCATACTTGCTATCCACTTTTTAGTGCTCATGATTGGATGCCAATGATGAGTAATAGTAAGGTCCAGGAATTCCGACCTGTTTAAGGATTCTGAATACCTACAACCTTAAACA
The DNA here is from genome assembly GCF_901765095.1 of Microcaecilia unicolor. Lineage (NCBI taxonomy): Eukaryota > Metazoa > Chordata > Amphibia > Gymnophiona > Siphonopidae > Microcaecilia > Microcaecilia unicolor. Next base: position 431,437,224 of record NC_044033.1, on the reverse strand, counting down.
GCCTGCAAACAGAGTACTAACCATATATTTGTTGAGCCACCATAACAATGCTTAATCAAAACCACTATTCCTTCCGAGGACCACATACATTAGATTATCTCCCCATGCACTGTGAAGCAGATACAATAGAAGCCATAGAAAGACCTGAAAGTGTTTATTAGTATGATCCACCTGAAATTGCTATTACCTCAAGAGGGGTAACATCAGGATTAAGGCCCAAGGGATTAGGTAATATAAAGGGAATTCCATATGCCCAAATAATATATAACCTGAGAATGAAGTTTCCTGTCTTGCACCATACCTTCCAGCAATTTGTAAGACCAAAACTCCCCCTCTAATTTGATAGCTTGCCACCTTCTGGAACGGATGATGACGAGCTTGACGAGCTTTGTGTCACCCCTCCTCAGAGGGGGTGACAAGTGGGGAATGTATAATTATACTACAGCAAGAGGCCCTCACTGGATGCCCACCGGAAGGGTGGAAGGCCAGATTTTAGGACTCAGGCTGTAAAAATACCAGCTAGGTTTAAAAATCTATGACTGGCTGAGCAAGGACTTGCTTTTCCTGCAGGTTAATATGTGTTCTACTTTGAGACCTAGCCACTGGAATAGTGGTGGGCCAAGCTACATAGCTTTAAACACCTGAAAAGCACTGAGTAGGCCTGATAACAAGATGATGGCCTTATAGCAGAGAGCCTGCAAGAGCAAGGACTGCTTGGTGAGTTCTAATGAAACCTGGTGCAACTTCCAAATTGAGTGTAACACACATGATGTAGAAATTAAAGACAGAAATGATAAGAAGTTTGGTTCATAACACGGAGTCTGTCTTTAATAAGTTGGCACCCAGATCACAAGATGATATGAACCTGATATATCCAAATTTAGATATCTTCATAACAAAAGTTGTTTTGTTCTTGTTTGGATGTTTGGATACCCGTATCTAAGGAAATGTTTACAAAAAGGGAAATGTCTCAATCTCTCAAAATAGCTAGAACAGGAAAGGAGATGGTACAGATGGTACAGATGGACACCTGGCCGGAAGGCATGACTCATAGATTGAGCAAGATTAGAAAAAAGTCCCTCTCAATAGACTTGTATGGGGACCAGATGGTATATAAGGACTGGTCACCCAAGCATATTTCGGAGGTTCTCCCCAACGCATCTAGGACGCAGAGCTCCGGTCAGCTGAATCCAGAATTTGTCTGATGAATGTATTGAATAGAAGACTTTATTTTGGTAAGAATAAACAAAATCCTATTTCTGAAAACTATCTTTGTCTTTATTTCTACTGTTTATCTATCATTTGCTCTACTAAATAATCCACACACAGGTGACACTCACTTTTCCAACTAATTAGGGTAGATTTTAATAATATATATGTGGGAACATAAATGGCCCAAGATACACCTAGATCCTGAAAGACAGAAAGCTGTGGTCATGGGAATAAGGTGTGAACTCCGCCTTCTGATGCCTTCCCAGAACAGACCCCCATGGGTCTGGGTAACCCTGGAGGGGTCTAAAAGGGGGGCATTAAAACACTGGTTATAGAGTATTTAAAGTAGCAAATCATAAATATTCATAGGATTCCTAACAGTGCTACTATAGAAAACTCCTGGAAACCAGCTAAAAGAGAAAAACTGGCTAAAAACAATGAATGGTTAACTTTAGAAATGGTATACAGATATATATATATATATATATATATATATATATATATATATATATATATATGTGTGTGTGTGTGTGTGTGTGTGTCAATAAATGGTTAAATGAATAACCAGTTAACTTTAAAAACCAATTATATATATATTTGAAAATCTGTGAATCTAAAAGAGTGTATCTTTCATAATAAGTATACAAAAACTAAATGGTTGGATGTGCTAAAACTGTTGAATCAATGATAAAAAAAAGTTCATTAATCAATGATAAAAAGGTTAATAAACAGAGATAAATATTAAAAGTGTGGAAAATTACAGAAATGGTCTAAGGTCAATCTCTGAATTTAACCCAAAGGGTGTTAATGTGTTGAAGTGATGGATTGCCTTCTGTTCCTCAGCAGACTTTTATCTATATTTCCACCCCCTCCAGTACTTTAAAGACCAGAAATTTTAAATCATTGATTGCATGGTTATTACTACTATTCTTGTTCCTAAACACTCATGTCCATCAAGGATGTTCCAATGTTTCCTGATAATGTTTTGTATTTGTGCTGCTATGTGAGCATACCGCAGAGTACACACCACATCCACAGCCTTCTTTGCTTGATGCTCATTCAAGAGATCACTTCTAGTTTTAAATCTTGCTTTGTTGAGACCTTCCTGAATACAGCTGTCGGGGTAGCCTTTCTTATGGAATCTTTGTCATGATGGCTGATTGTTCCTCAAAATCATCATAATTAGAGCAGATCTTTTTCAGCTGTAAAAACTGGCAGTATGGAAGATTCCTTTTCGAAGAAGGATTGTGGAGTACTGGTGTACGATAGAAAATCATTTCTGTCTGTTGGTTTTCTGTAGAGTGTTGTCACAAGACCATAGACCTTTTTCTTAATTAATAAATCCAGGATGTTGATTTCAGACGCCTTGTATTACATTTTGAATGTCAGATGCTGGTCTTGTTGATTCAGCCATGATAAGAAATCATATAAAACAGTTTCATCCCCTCTCAAAAGAATAAAAATATCATCAATGTACCATTTGTAAAAACTAACCTGATTCTAATATGGATGATCTTGTAGATGGATGTTTTCAAAATGTGCGAGGCAGAGATTAACAATATCTGAGGCCATGGTTGCTCCCATGGCAGTCTCATGTATCTGAAGATAAAATTTGTGTTGAAAGCAGAAATAGTTCTTTTTTAATAATAAACCAGGTGGGGATTATGTGATAAGTAGTTCAGCCCTGAAGGACTCCTTTAATGATATTAAGTGCTTTTAGTTGTGGGATGTTTGTACAAAGTGAGTCAGTGTCTAAAGTAACCATAATTACATCTTCCAAACTCCAAGTACTGATCATGTGTCCTGAATCACGTATATATGACTGAATTTTTGGAACTAGTGCTTCAGGACACATGATCAACCTCCTTGAAGATTTCGATGGGAGTTTAGAAGATGTAATTATGGTTACTTTAGGCATCAACTTGAATTATCTCTTGAATGAACATCAAGCAAAGAGGGCATCCTCCTGTTTTCCTACATCTTCTGCATTTTGGACATACCCTTTTGAACAAAACAACAAACTCTCTACAAACCATTTTGTACATCTGCAATTGTGTGAATGGGATGAACTTTTATACACAGTGGGATACTGCTGTGTTAGCATTCTACCCAGCCCTCTCCTAACTCTATCAGGTAAAGGTATCTATGAACTATCAAAATCTCCACTAGCTTATCCTAAAACATAAATTTTAAAGTGTGACCATTTATGTAGCCTTTTTAAAACTTATTTTTACTTTTAACTTCTTTAGAATTCTGTATTCATGTGGAGGAAAATGCTTCAGAGTCTTAGACCAAAGTTTAATTCAGTTTTCCAAGCACTAACTCAGACATGCTGAAAAAAACTTGTATGTTCATTTAATTGTTAAAAAAATCCTCAGTTGGGGAGAAGTAAAATGAAAGCCAGAGAATATCTGGAGTCTAAGGCATATTCAGAATGAAACTGGATATAATGCTGCTCTTATTTGGCCTCATATCCCAAGTTTTGTATGATTCTATTTGTATTTAGATCATTGCTGTCATAGATAATAACATGATTGATCAAGAAATGGATAAAAAAAACTGAAATTAAAATAATAAAGATTAATTATAGGAGGCTAGCAGGATGAGGAATAACATTTGAACAGTTACTGGTAGGATGCATTTGTGGACAGCAGTGCTGCATTAAAATGTTGAACTGCGTTAAGTCTTTAACCACTAGAGGGAAGTCTCAACCTACATCAATGTTCACTAGAAATGTTAACTCCCTGTAAAATCAAAACTGTTATAGTGCAATTTCGCTTCACTTATATTTTATAATAAATCTCAGTTCAGAAAAATTGCTGAGCTCTGTAAATGAATAATTATCTGGCAATATTCAGCCAATGACATCTTTGCTCACATTCTAAGGCTATTCAATTCTGTAAAATTCTGTCCTATAAAAACTTTTCTCTCTTCTAGGCAGGACATTCTAAGTGCACACCTCTATTCCACAGGATCATGGCCGTAGAGGACATTTTCTATCGTGTCATTTATTTATTTTTTTTTTCAGTATATGCTAGTGCAGTAATGAAGCATGTTCTTTTAACAGAAACACATTCCACAGTCTAATTGTGCACATATGGAATGCATTGCCTGAAAGGCTCCGCTTAACACAAGACTATCTCTACTTCAGGAAGCAGGTGAAAACTTGGCTCTTCAACCAAGCCTTTAATGGAAGAAGTAACTAACTTGTTAGTCTCACTCACACACACACAAAGCGTGACTCGGGCTGCACATACTGCAGCGGGTCATGTTTATCCACTCCTCCATGTGCAACTTTCTTCAAATCAGTCACCTTATTTTCTAATTCTTCCTACTTTCTTATGTTACAACTTTGCCTTACCCTTCATTACCAATTGTAATGTTCTATTACATATTATGTTGACATTGCTAGTATACCATGCCATACTTTGTATTGTTTTTGAATATTTTTACTGTTCTAATTGCCTATTGATCATGTTTGATCTATTCTTACTGTACACCGCCTTGAGTGAACTCCTTCAAAAAGGCGGTAAATAAATCCTAATTAATAAATAAATAGGGTGACCACGAGGGGCATTGTCGATATGAAAAAATCCAACTTTGGACGTTTTGCCTAAAACATCCAAAAATCAAGTAGTGAAAATGACTATTTTCAAACCAGAAACACGTCTTTTTTTTTTTTTTTAATGACCATTTCCTAGACACTGTTGTGCTTAGTATGTCTATCTTTTTGGATAATTAAAAAAAAAAATCCAAGTGAAAAATGCACAAAATCAAGCCATTGGGATGTAGGAGGACCCATGCAGACTGGCCACACAGGCATCCCAGCAGAGCAGTGGGACACCCTAAGGAGCACTGCAGTGGACTTCATATAAAAGGTCCTAGGTACACATCTCACCATTACCCCTTACATTGTATGGCGAGGCTTTCAAAACCCATGAAAAACCTACTGTACCCACTACAATAGCCTTTTTAGCTGCAGATGTCGCCTATATGTGGCTACAGTAGGCTTTGGGGGTTTTGGGAAATCTGACACTTTTCACCACAAGTATAATAGTTAGAGTGGATTTTGGGCCTGGGTCACCTTCTCTACAGTGCACTGCACTGACCACTAGGCTATTCCAGGAACCTGCTTGCTGCTCTAATAGGACTGGCCATAACATTTGAAACTGTCTCAGAGGCTGGTATGTACTGTTTCATTTACATATTAACGTAGTAACATAGTAGATGACGGTAGATAAAGACCTGTATGGTCTATCCAATCTGCCCAAGAAGATAAACTCATATCATATGGTATGATGTGATACTACATATATATACTTGATCTTGATTTGTCTTTGACATTTTCAGGGCACAGACTGTAGAAGTCAGCCCAGCATTGGCTTTGCTTTCCAATTGCTTGTGTTGCCATCTAATAATTTCTAAGCTTCTTTGGTTCTCATGCCTTCTCTACAGGATTCTGTTGTGTTTATCCCATGCATTTTTTTACATTCCGTTACCATTTCCATATTCACCACTTCCTGTGGGAGGGCATTCCAGGTTTCTAACACTCTCTCCATGAAAAAGTACTTCCTGACATTATTCTCGAGTCGGCTCCCCTGCAACTGAATTCATGTCCTCTAGTTCTACAACCTTCCCATCTGTGGCAAAGGTTTGTTTGTAGATTAATACCTTTCAAAAAACACCATACCATTTTTGTTGCTTTTCTCTGAACCGCTTCAAGACTATTTATGTCCTTAGATATGGCTTCCAAAACTGAACACAATACTTCAAGTGGGGCGTTAGCAATGACTTGTAGAGGGGCATAAACTCCTTCCTTTCTTCTGCTGGTTATACCCATCTCTATGCAGCCTAGCATCCTTCTGGACAAGGTCACAGCTTTGTTGCACTGTTTCATCACTGAGATCCTCAGATACCATCATCCCAAGGCCCCTCTACTGATCTGTGCTTATCAACCTCTCTCCTCCTATCTAGTACATCTCCTTTGGATTTCGGCTTCCTAAGTGCATCACTCTGTATTCCTTGGCATTCAATTTTAACTGATGTTGAAAATTGCACCAGTAATACTTAGTTCAATACCGTTCTCATAATTTTTATTTTATTTAATATGTAGTGCTCAGACTATGCTATTGTGCCTTATGCCCATGTGTTATGGAGTTAGCCAGCAGCATTTAACCATCACAGCACTGACCCTACCTACCATCCCGTCATACAAAGTACCTCAAAGCTTGTAATGAGCTGATGTAATTTACTTGAGACTGTATAAAAATAGGTACAGGCACTTATCTCAAATTGTCTGCGATGAGTCTTATATTGTTTCTGGACTCCTTCACCCTTGTGTATTGTGATGCTATAGTTAAAATCTTTGTTATTCCCGATGTGGGGCCACGTTTCTCCATGATGACGTCTTCAAGGGAATATATGTTCAAAACTGTGAACAAAACTATGAACACATGGTGTTAAAGCTGTCCAATCTTATATAATATAAAATACAAATTCTAAAATTCAATGTTACTATAAAGACAATTTGAAATACTTTAAAGGCTTACCGGGAGCGGACTCAGTTCAAACCCATCCCTGCTCTATCACTCTCGGCAAAAGTGAATGACGCTTTTTATATGCGTCCATGCCCTAGCTGTAGACAATAATGCTAATTGAGTTGACATATGGTTTAATTATTGGGATTAAATTGTTAACCATTCTATTTCCTTATTGAGGCCCTTCGGTTGTACCGTATCCCATTGATATGAACCTTTGCTCTTGTTGTGTTAATAATTACGTTATGTCACCCCCCCCCCCCCAATCGTAGATCCATCTGAGTTAAAACTACATATTTGAGGTCTTCTTCTCATGTCCAGCTGCTGACCAGTGTGCTACAAGGGGAGCTTCTGTTTTATTAACCCTTATGTTACTAAGGTGTTCCCCAATGGGTTGTTTCACCTTTCGTTTAGTTTGGCCTATATACCATTTCAGACATGGACATCAGACCGCATAAACAACCTAAGATGTATTGCAATCTGTTTTAGATCTTAAATCAAATCGCTTTCCTGTAGGTGGGTTGATGACATGACCTGTTTCCATTGCATGTGAGCAGTAAGTGCAATTATGATAACTGCTGTGCCCCTTTTCATTCTGTTCTGCTTGGGAATAGCGATGTCTAAATATTGACAGACATTCGCCCATATTGCGTGCCCTCGTATATGCAATTAATACAATCAATTATAAATCTAAAATTTTTATTAACTAAAGATTGATACTCAGTCATCTTTTACAACAATCCTATTCCACTCTCACTGCAACTCTTTACTATTTGTAAAAGCCACCTTGCTTCTCAAATGGAGGTCCTGCATGCAAATTTATCTCATGCATATCCATTGTGCATATCCTTAAAACTCTGACTGGCTAGGAACACTTTTAACACATGTATTTAATCCACTTCTTTTTCTTATTCAAATGCATTTCTTTTGTCTTGCGATGTAGTGAAAACTTCACTCCCACTTAAGAGATAAGTTCCTCTGTGTTGCTCAATACCATCCTGAAGTTCTGATGGAATAAAGGCTTCTATTCCTAGGAAATCTTGTTCATGTTGGGCACCCCTTTCAAGATGCCAAAGCAATACACCCACTTGCAAAATTCACTTTATTAAATACTTCTACTTCCTTTTGAGTAAGGCTGTGTGATTAGTGTGTCTTTGTGTGTGGACTGGAAACCCAAGATGTACCTTTTGCCCCACAGTTCAATCACAGAACAGCATGTGCAGTGGCACAAGCAACAGACATTAGGCTTTTTTTGTTTTTTTCTTTTAAAGCAATAGAAGTGGCAGTACTAGTACTAGATGTGCCTGAATGACAGGACTAAAGCTGTTTTCCTCTAGTTCTACTAAGAAGCTATCATCTTCTCTTGCATTCTGTTTCAATTATGAGAAATTGGATGAATGCAGAAAGCAGAATACAACATAGGGTGCACTGAACTCTGATTTTAAAAATTAATAACTTTTGTACAAGTGCTCATTTTACTAAGCACGTGGAGCAGAATAAAAGAAATTAACAAATGAAAATCAGAATTGTTCTACATCTGTGATTTTCATGAGAACAGAGCCATTACTTAATCCTAAAAAAAAGGACAATATGAACCTGTGGCTATGCCATGTTGGGGGGGGGGGGGCGTGGAGACCTGGGCCCCCTCCAGAACTGCAGCACCCTTTTACCTTTGTTGGTGGGAATGTCAGAGCCCACAAGCCATATAAATACAGTGCCACTGCTCCCCTCCTCCCCGTGCTGCTTCCTTCTTGCAGATGTCAGCGACTGATGACATGCGGCCGATATCTGCAGTAAGAAAGCAGCACAAGAACATAAGAATAGCCATAATGGGTCAGACCAATGGTCCATCTAGCCCAGTATCCTGTTTTCCAAACAGTGGCCAATCCAGGTCACAAGTACCTGGCAGAATTGTGGCAACATTCCATATTACAAATTGTGGCAACATTCCATATTACAAATCCCAGGGCAAGCAGTTGTTTCCCATGTCTGTCTCAATAGCAGACAATGGACTTTTCCTCCAGGAATTTGTCCAAAATGTTTTAAAACCCAGATACACTAGCTGCTGTTACCACATCCTCCAGCAAAGAGTTCCAGAGCTTAACTATTCATTAAAAAAAATATTTCCTCCTATTTGTTTTTAAAGTATTTCCATGTAACTTCTTGAGTGTCTCCTAGTCTTTGTACTTTTGGAACGAGTAAAAAAAATTGATTTACTTCTACTCGTTCTACACCACTCAGGATGTTGTACACCTCAATCATATCTCCCCTCATCCATCTCTTTTCCAAGCTGAAGAGCCCAAACCTCTTTACAATTTCCTCATACGAGAGGAGTTCCACCCCCTTTATCATTTTGTTGCTCTTCTTTGAACCTTTTCTAATTCTGCTATATATTTTTTTAGATATGGCAACCAGAGCTGAATGCAATACTCAAAGTTTCACCATCCCTTTCCTAATAATTCCTAGCATAGTTTGTTTTTTTGGCCGTCGCCGCACACTGAGCACAAGATTTCAGCATATTATCTACAATGAGACCTAGATCTTTTTCTTGAGTGCTGACCCCCAAGGTGGACCCCAGTATCAGGTAACTATGATTTGGATTATTCTTTCCAATGTGCATCACCTTGCATTTGTCTACATTAAATTTCATCTGCCATCTGGATGCCCAGTCTTCCAATCTACTATAATAAAACGCACCCTCAACATTCTGAGGACACTGACGTCACTGCAGGCACTCACACACCGGTTTGTAACTTCATGGTGGTGAAGCCACAACACACACCATGTCTGCATGCCCCGCCCTCGCGTCACACGTGATGACGTCGAGGGCGAGGCAAAACAACGCGTGTTTCCCTACTTCTCCCCTTCCAAAAAATACCTGCAGCCGACGATGTGCCCATCACCCCGCCCCCTTTCGCCCCATCGCACCGCCCCTTTCAACATACCGCCCCGCACCCGGTAGCAAAATCTTCCATTCATCACCTTCCCTCCCCCCTGTCACCTCCCCTCCCCTTATGCCAGTATCCCTGGTGGTCTAGCAGTACCTGTTCGCACGGCCAGGAACGAAGGAACCCTCGGTTTCCTGGCCCGGAGCGCTGCTGCTAGCTGCCCGGCAACAACGTGTCTGAGTCCAGCTCTCGGCAATTCAACATGGCCGGCCATTTTGAAACGTCGAGAGCCGGAATCCAACACGATGCAGCAAGGCACCTACCAGCACCGCTACGGGCAGGAAAGAGGGGGTCTTTTTTTCCTGACTCGACCGAACAGGTACCTCTAGACCACCAGGGACACAACCGTAAGGGGAGGGGAAGGGAGTCCGGTGCCGGCTAGGGCCCGTTTCATCAAAGGCAGAAACGGGCCTTTTTTACTAGTTTCCTATATTTCACAGTCCGCACGTGTTTTAACAACCTTGAATAGTTTTGTATCATCTGCAAATTTAATGACCTCACTCGTCGTTCTGATTTCCATATCATTTATAAATATGATAAATAGCACCGGTTCCAGTACAGATCCCTGCAGCACTCCACTGTTCACCCTCCTTAATTGAGAGAAATGACCATGTTACCCTACCCTCTGTTTTCTGTCCAATAACCAATTCCTAATCCACACCAGAATCTTGCCTCCTATCCCATGACTCTTTAATTTTCTCAGGAGTCTCTCATGAGGAACTTTATCAAAAGCTTTCTGAAAATCTAGACATACTACATGAACCGGTTTACCTTTATCCACAGGTGTATTCACGCCTTCAAAGAAATTAAGCAAATTGGTGAGGCAAGACTTGGCTGAACCCATGTTGACTCTTTCCCATTAAACCATGTTTGTCTACGTGTTCTGTAATTTTATTCTTTATTATATTTTCCATTATTTTGCCCGGCATGGACATCAGGCTTACCAGTTTATAATTTCCTGGATCACCCCTAGAACCCTTTATATATATATATATATATATATATATATATATATATATATATATATATATATATATATAGCTTTTATTGAAAAATGCAACAAATCACAACAATAAGTAGTCCATTTGGACATAATATCAGCCACAAACATAGCTTAACATGACTCAACAATTAACCTCTCATTGGCAAGCTATGCATATATTGTTTAAATCCCTTCCTTCTTCTTTCTTCCCTTAATTAATCTCTACACAATACTAACTGCACCTGATATACTGGAATAACTATGTTAACAATACTATGTAAGCCACATTGAGCCTGTAAATAGGTGGGAAAATGTGGGATACAAATGCAATAAATAAATAAATAAATAAATTATGATACAATATTAAATGTCCTGTTCGCATGGCTGTCAACTTAGACATCAGATGAATATGATCCAGTTTACGTAACACCACAGAAAGACCAGGTAGAGCTATCTGCTTCTAAGTCGCAGCCAGCACCAACTTGCTGGCTACAAAGACAAAAGTAACCAAATGATGTATATGTGGCTTTACTCCCATTGGTTTAACATGTAGAAGACAGTGTTCCATCTTCATAGGGTATGAAAGCTTGGTAAGGCTGTAGACAAATATACAAATGTTAGATCAATACTTCTGGGCACTGGGACAAGCCCACCAGATATGGTACTTATCACCCTCCAGACCGCATTGGCGCCAGCACAAAGCTGACACCGAGGGGAACAGTTTATGCAATCGCTGGGGAGTATAGTATCAATTATACAAGATCTTATACCCATTTTCCATTAGAGCACTAGAAATAGACACTTTAAGCAATGATTTGAAAATCCTCTCCCTTTGTGAAAATTCATATGACACTCCCAGAGCTGGCTCCCATTTCAACAGGTAACACATGACAGGCCTACTATGTGAGAGGATAGCTCTATATAGTCTGGAAATCCTCACCTTCCTCCCCACTCATCATTGTCCTTTCTAGATTTGTTTCATTTAAACTCAAATCCCCTTTAGACTTTCTAAAGATAAAATCTCGCACTTGGTGGTATTGGAAGGATTGAGAAACAGGGATCCCATACTCCTCACTAATATTCTGAAATGAGATAAATTCCCCCTCTTCCCAGATCTGCCCTAGTTCACACATACCCCGTTTTTCCCATAGCCCCTGGGGTGAACTGTAGTGCAAAATGAATAAACATATGCAAAAAATATATACGGCCTGGAAAAGAATTCCGCTGTACATCCCTCCAAATTGACGAGTTTCTGTAGCAATGGTGGCATTTCTCTAATCAGCCGCCCCCCAATAGTTTGTCTGGGAGCCATGGGACTGCCGCCAACAGAATTGGGTCCAATCAAGTCTGCTCAAGGGATTTCCACAATTTACCCGCCCTCTGCGTCCATTCTGCTAAGATGTGAAGATGGGTCGCTTGATAGTAGACCCAGAAAGAGGGAACACCCATTCCTCCCAACGCCCGCAATTGATACATCACCTCCTTCCTTACCCTTGGTGGTCTCCTCTTCCAAATAAATGAAAAGACTCTCTGCCTCAAACCCCCAAAAAACTTTTCAGGTATGAAGATAGGGATTGCCATAAACAAATACAACAGCTTGGGTAGTATCGCTTCGATTCGGCCTAGCCATGAGATTGTCAAGCCCTCCCAACGCTCGAGCTCCAGGAAAAGTTCCTTGAGCTTCCCCGGGAAATTCACCTCATTTAAATCCTCAAACTTTTTTGTCAAGTTTACCCCAAGGTACCGAACATCTCTGGGCGCCCAACTGAAAGGAAACCCAGTCTTTAATCTAGCCACTTGATCTTCAGGGATGGACACGTTCAAGAATTCTGACTTATTCATTTTAATTTTAAAACCTGAGATTTTACCATATTCATATAAAACCAAGGTTAAAGCAGGAAAAGAAGTACTCGGATCCGCCAGAGTTCACAGTATATCATCCACAAACAACAGGATTCTGGTTTCAATCCCCCCTCATCTTATTCCTTGTATCTCTGGGTGTGTGCGTATATATTCTGCCAAAGGCTCGACCACTAACGCAAAAAGCAGAGGGGAGAGGGCACACCCCTGTCTCGTACCCCAGGACAGAGGAAACATGGTAGACTTCCTGCCATTGACCCGAACAGAGGCACAGGGGGCCGTATAAATAAGATGAAGCCATTGAAGGAAGGAAACCTCTATTCCAGCTCTCGCTAGAACCGCAAACATAAATGGCCAATGTACCCTATCAAACGCCTTGTCTGCATCAAGTGACAGGATACACAATGGTACCCATGTAGATTCCGCGTGATATAGAAGATGTAGGGCACGTCTTATATTATCGAATGTTTGGCGACCCTGAACAAAGCCCGCTTGGTCTTCATGAATTAATAGAGGGAGGTAATGTTGTAAAAGTGTAGCTAATATTTTAGTGAAAATCTTATAATCTACTCCCAGAAGAGAGATTGGGCGGTATGAGCTACATATCTGTGGGTCCTTACCCGGCTTAGGTATAACTGTTATAGTTGTCAAATTCCATGACTTTGGAAGATCCTGGCCCTCGCTAAAAGAGTTAAAGACCTGTAATAGCAGGGGAGCTAAGAGCCTACCAAATACCTTATAAAACTTATTAGTAAAGCCATCTGGACCCGGAGCCTTCGCGGGAGATAGTGCTTAAATCCCCTGGAGAATCTTATCTAATTCAATGGGCCTAGAGAGCCACTGCTGAGCCCCTGGGGTGAGCCTAGGCAGGCGGACGTGTTCTAGAAAGATAGATATATCCACCTCTGAAGGGGCGATATCTGGTGTGTAAAGCTTCTCATAAAACTGTTGGAAGAGCTGCTGCATGTGGAGGTGGTCTGAAGTCAACACCCCATTTTCATCTTTCAGACTAACACTGTGATTGCATGTAGTTTGTTTCCTAATTTTATGGGCGAAAAGTTTGCTAGTTTTATTGCCAAACTCAAAATGAGACTGTCGGACCCACTGAAGTTGTTCTGATAGCTCTTCTAGTTGTAAATCATATCGTCCCTGATGGAGTTTATGCGCTTGATCTATCAACTGGGCCGACTGTTGGGCTGGCTGCCGATTTAAGCGTCTCTCTACCTCTGATAATCTTCTACACAGGGAATCTTCCATCTGACCCTGCGTTCTTCGGACATGAGCGCGCAGTGCAATAAAGTGACCCCTCATTACCGCCTTTAGGCCATCCCACAAAATTCCTTGCGATACCTTCCCATTATCATTAAATTGAATGTACTCTTTAATTTGCTTTTCGATCTGAAAAATGTGGGACATATCTGACAACAAAGAATCGTCCAATCACCACTCTGGAGGGGTTTTGGGGGGACCTGTCATGCTGAGTTGTAATAACACTGGGCTATGATCTGACCAGGTACGTATCTCAATCTTAATTTTGAGGAGCCTATGAGAATATCCCACCTCCACCAGCCATAGATCTATTGTATCGCCGTAGTGGAATTATCTAATCTTGGGTCCATCGTTAGATTAAAATCTCCTCCCATCAGTAAGGATCCCACCTTATGTTTTAACAATACTTGCAGGCTTATTTTCGAAAGAGAAGGGCGCCCATCTTTCGACAGAAATCGGGAGATGGGCGTCCTTCTCACAAGGTCACCCAAATCGGCATAATCGAAAGCCAATTTTGGGCGTCCCCAACTGCTTCCTGTCGCGGGGACGACCAAAGTTCCCAGGGGCGTGTCGGAGGTATAGCGAAAGCGGGACTGGGGCATGCCTACAGATGGGCGTCCTTGAGCGATAATGGAAAAAAGAAGGGCATCCCTGAAGAGCACTTGGGCGACTTTACTTGGTCAATTTTTTCTTACGACCAAGCCTGAAAAAGGTGCCTGAACTGACCAGATGACCACCAGAGGGAATCGGGAATGACTTCCCCTGACTTCCCCAGTGGTCACTTTTTAAACGCAGGGCGTCTGGAAGGAAAGCTGAGGATCGAATGGCAGGGAGCGAGAGGAAGCGCCACGGGGTCCCTGGAGGCGTGAGGCCCTGTGCGACCGCTCCTGTCGCCCCTGCCTAAGACCGGTCCTGGGTGGTGGAGATGAAAACGCTAACAGAATTTAAAAATGTGTGAGATAAACACAAAAGAATGCTGTATAGAAGATTTGGAACCAAGCAAGCTTAGCGGTGACTAGATGGCAACACCAGAAATTGGGAAGTGAAGCCAGTGGTACTACTATTGTTACTACTACTTATCATTTCTATAGTGCTGCCAGATGTACGCAGCGTTGCACACTTGAACATGAAGAGACAGTCCCTGCTTGACACAGCATACAATCTAATCAGGACAGACAAACGGGACAAATAAGGGATAAGGGAATTACTAAGGTGGGAATGATAAAACATGGGTACTAAACAAGTGAGTAAGGGTTAGGAGTTAAAAGCAGCATCAAAAAGGTGGGCTTTTAGCCTAGATTTGAAGATGGACAGAAATGGAGCTTGATGTACTGGCTCAGGAAGTCTATTCTAGGCATATGGTACAGCAAGATAAAAGGAATGGAGTCTGGCGTTAGCAGTGAAGAAGAAGGATACAGATAAGAGAGATTTACCCAGTGAATGGGGTTCACAGGAAGGAATGTAGGGAGAGATATGAGTGGAGAGGTACTGAGGAGCTGCAGAGTGAATGCACTTGTAAATCAATAAGAGGAGTTTGAACTGTATGTGGAAACAGATAGGAAGCCAGTGAAGTGACTTGAGGAGAGGGCTAATATGAGCATAGCGACACTGGCGGAATGTAAGTCATGCAGCAGAATTTTGAACAGACTGAAGGGAAGAGAGATGGCTTAGTGGGAGACCTGTGAGAAGCAAGTTGCAATAGTCTAAGCGAGATATGATAAGAGTGTGGATAAGGGTTTTGGTAGTGTGCTCAGAAAGGAAGAGATGAATTTTGATGATATTATAGAAAAGGAAATGACAGGTTTTAGCAGTCTGTTGAATATGTGCAGAGAAAGAGAGAGGAGTCAAAGATGACCTCAAGGTTTCGAGCTGATGAGACAGGGAGGATGAGAGTGTTTTCCACAGAGATAGAGAATGGGGGAAGAGGAGAGGTTGGTGTAGGGGGAAAGATAAGAAGCTTAGTCTTGGTCATGTTTAGTTTCAGATGGCGGTGAGACATCCAGGCAGCAATGTCAGACAGGCAGTCTGTTACTTGGGCCTGGATTCCTGCTGAAATGTCTGGTGATATTGAAAACCATGGGATGGGATTAGAGCACCAAGGGAAGAAGTATAAATGGAGAAAAGAAGAGGTCCCAAGACAGAGCCCTGAGGTACACCAACTGATAGTGGGATAGAAATGGAGGAGGATCCACCAGAGTATAACCTAAAAGTGCAATGAGAGAGATAAGAAGAAAACCAGGAAAGAACAGAGCCCTGAAATCCAAGTGAGGACAGCATATCAAGGAGTATGCGGTGATCAACAGTGTCAAAACCAGCAGATCCATCAAGAAGGATGAGGATAGATCACCGGCCTGTTACAGAATGTAATTTTATTATTGATAAACTGACATATAGTCTAAAGAATAATCTGAAAATACTGGGCGTGGTGTTGGACAACTATTTGACATTCAAATTACAGGTATTGACATAAGAACATAAGAGTAGCCATACTGGGTCAGACCAGTGGTCCATCTAGCCCAGTGTCCTGTTTTCCAACCAGTGGCCAAGCCAGGTCACAAGTACCTGGCAGAAACCCAAATTGTGGCAACACTTCATACTACAAATCCCAGGGCAAGTGGTTGTTTCCCATGTCTGTCTCAATTTCAGAGTATGAAATTTTCCTCCAGGAATTTGTCCAAACCTATTTTAAACCCAGATATGCTAACTGCTGCTAGCACATCCTCCAGCAAAGAGTTCCAGAGCTTAACTGTTAATTGAGTGTAAAAGTATTTCCTTGTAATTTTTTTTTGTTACATTTGTACCCCGCGCTTTCCCACTCATGGCAGGCTCAATGCGGCTTACATGGGGCAATGGAGGGTTGAGTGACTTGCCCAGAGTCACAAGGAGCTGCCTGTGCCTGAAGTGGGAAAAACTCAGTTCCTCAGTTCCCCAGGACCAAAGTCCATCACCCTAACCACTAGGCCACTCCTCCACTTCCTCGAGTGTCCCCTAGATGGTAATATCTAAAGTGTTTAGAATGTTATGGAAATTATGATGAGAAAGAAATTGCTTCTCTGTGGAAGCTTATTGTCTGTTGGTGCATTCTTTAGTACGTACTAATTTAGATTATTGTAACGTATACATCGGATGTAACAAAAAATCATTGTTGTCCAAATTTTAGATGCTGCAAAATACTGCTGCCTGTTTGATATGCAGAGTATTGAAGTTTGAAAGAGCCTTGCCATTTTATTTATTTTTATTTTGCTCACACCTTTTTCAGTAGTAGCTCAAGGTCAGTTACATTCAGGTACTCTGGATATTTCTCTGTCCCAGGAGGGCTTACAATCTAAGTTTGTACCTGAGGCAATGGAGAGTTAAGTGACTTGCCCAAGATCACAAGCATCAGCACTGGGATTTGAACTGGCCACCTCTGGATTGCAAGACCACCACTAGGCCACTCCTCCACTCCATTGCTGGTGAGGCTGCATTGGTTACCTGTAGATGCACGGTCATTGTTTAAGTTATGCACACTAATTTTTCAAATAATATATGGAATTAAATCCAGCTACATGCAGGGGTTTATCAATTTGTCTGATAGAATTACTGATTTTAAATCCAGGATTTTTTTTTCATTCTTTCTTTTCCTAGTTTCAAAACTTTTCATTCAGCTAGTTTTTCTTACTTGGCATTTCACTGGTGGAATATTCTAATGGTAAAAGTCAGGTCCTAGCCATTCTATGGCCTATTTTGTAGGACTTTAAAATCTTTTCTATTCTGAAAGTTCCTGACTTCTTAAGTAATGAGATTGTATTATTCTTAGATGAAGTGTCTGTGTTGTGCTATATCTTCCCTTGTTGTGTAATTTTTTTATTGATCTGTAAGCAACATTGAACTTTATGGCTAATGTGAGATAGAAATGGCTAATGTAATGTAACATAATCAGGAACATTACTAGATCTGATGTTTAGAAGGGCCCAGGCTTGTGTCTCCTGGAACTGCAAGGATCCACACCTCTCCCCAAAAGTACATTGAAAATGATAAAGCATTTGGTGCTTGCTGCTAAAATGATAATAGCTAGACAATAGATATATTTTTTCTTCCCATACTTAATCTCTGTGCATTACTAATTGTATCTGATATCCTGGAATGACAATGTCATAACAAAACTCTGTAAGCCACATTGAGCCTGCAAATAGGTGGGGAAATGTGAGATACAAATGCAATAAATACATAAATAAATAAATAAATAAAAGCTCTGGGCCTGACAGTATGGGAGTAGAATAAGGTGGAGGGAGAAAATCAGTAATTTACCTGGTCTAAGAAAATCCAGATTTCTTTCAGGAAATACAATCTCTGTTCATAGCTCAGTTTTGCTTGATGATACAGTCTCAGTATCCTTATGATCCTAAAAAGTATTTACAGATGGGGGAGGGGGTGTCTTCCTGTTAATGCTCACTACTGTGTTTGTTATTTGGTTAGGGATTTAACAGATTGTTGATCAGAATGTGATAGCTCGATGGGTGCGAGAGAGCAGGTGAGTTTATGCTGGGTATGGTCATCATGAGATACTTGGAAGGCTGCTGTGATTTGAGCTGTTGTTGGGTGTATGGAAGTGGGAGTGATAAGTGAAGAGATCAGATTTGCAGATGACATCAATTATTCAAGAGTTCTTAAACTGCATATGGACTGTGAGAATTTGCAGGAGGACCTTGGGAGACAGGTCAATTAGGCATCAAAATGGCAGATGAAATTTAATATGGACAAGTGCAAAATCATGCATATAGGGGAAGGGGGATGGGATTTGATAGCCCATCTTTCTGTGGTTACTATCAAAGCAATGGAAGGTTAAGTGACTTGCCCAAGGTTCCAAGGAGTTGCAGTGGGAATTGAAACAGGTTTCCCTAATTCTCAGGCCACTAGGAAGAATAGCCCAAGTTATAGTTACACAATGCTACGTTCCACATTAGGTTCATCATCCAAGGAAAGGGATCTAGGTGTCATTGTCCATTGAAATCTTATGCTCAGTGTGCAGCTGTGGTTAATAAAGCAAAGAGAAGGTTAGGAAAACAATAGAGAGTAAAGCAAAAGAGTATCATAATTCCTCCGTATCCCTCCGAAGTGAGACCACATCTTGAGTATTGTGTGCCCTCCAAAGTGAGACCACATCTTGAGTATTCTGTGCCATTTTGGTCACTACATCTCAAAAAAAGGTACAGAGAAAGGCAACCAAAATGATTAAGGGGATGGAACGATTCAAAACCAAAGAGGTTATGGTTCTTCAGCTTGGAGAAGAGACAGCTGAAACAAAACTAGGGGGACACATCATGAAGTACTACATTGAAAAAAGATTGGGCTGCTCCTAGTTCAGGGGTCCAGAGTATTTGGGACTGGAGAAGAGAGCTTCTGAAATTAAGTAAAGGTTACTTTTTCCATTTTAAAACACACTTTGTTTTACTTTACTTCCTTTTTAGCTCAGATTGTTTTTTTTTTGTTTTTTTTTACTTCAGAGCTTTTTGCACATTATTAGTTTATTGCATATGAAGTAAAGGGAAAAAAAATCACCCAGAAGCGATTAAAAAAAAAAAAGCAAACCAACCAAAACTCTGTATTACAAATCTTAACTGCAGAACCGGGCAGCCCACCTTTTAGGCAGAACTAGGCAGTTGCCTAGTGCCGCAGCTTCTGGGGGGGGGGGGGGCAACAGCAGCAGCTGCAGCCCCATAAACTTAAGCAGCAGGAGGTACCTTTAACAGATGGTGGGATTTTTTAAAAAATAGCCCATTTCCTCCAGATTATTTTAGGATGGATGATGTTGAGGTTATCCTGACTGTTGTGAGGCCAAAGATCATAATTGGGGGAGGGGGGGATCACAGCTGAAAAATTGCCGAAGGCACCTAATTCCCTTGCACCGGCCCTGCCACAGAATGACGATTTAAAACAAATGGAGACCACTAACACCATCCTTCTGACCCCAAACCTTCCTCACATTGGTTCATAGCTGTTTTGTTACTTTTTAAAGATGAATTCCCCGTGAGGTAACTCTACTACTAGCGTTATCCCGCCAACCTCATCCCTTGCCTGTGTGCCTCCCACACCTTGTTGTCTTCTTTCGTCTCTCCCCTCCCCCCGGCTTTACAAGTTACTCAGTCCCGCACATCTCACCAAGGCAGGTGGGAGTCGGAAGATACCACTTGGAGGGAGGGGAAGGCGGGGTAAGAGAAGCAACGCTACTTGCCTGGCCCCTAGCGGCGCGGTGCCTGTACAGTTAGCGCTGATGGAGCTGCGTTGGGAAACCCGGGGATAGAAGCAGAGCAGCAGCAGTAGCATCTCCGCCTACATCTGTGCCGTTCAGAGAGACACGCTGCTCTCTGCTGCACAACTCTCTGCAAAAGACAGGCGAAGAAGAAGGAAGAGTGAAAGAAAGAGAACTAGGCTTCCCTCGATTCTCTCTGTACCCACCCCAGCTGGGCGAAAAGTGAGCTCTGAGGGATCCGCAGAAGGTAAGGAGCTGCTGCTGCTTCTTTTCGTGCAAAAAAAAAACCTGAGCCTGGCTAAAATTAAAATAAATCAATATCTTGGCGTCGTGTCAGATTAGGAATTGTTTACTAGTTAGCCTACGGCAATGATGAGGAACTCTGCTGGAACAAATTGGAGGGTGGTTTGCTTGGAAGGGGGGGGGGGGTCTGACAGCGTGATTTGATCGTCAAAAAAAGAGAGGGGAAACTTGTGAGCGAGATGGGTGGCTGGTAACCTGGAAAGGAGGGAAGTTGGTGTGAGCATGAGGGAAGTACGGGAGAGGTGGGTTACGAACGAACGACATGGCCGGAAACAAAAGGTTGCACGTTTTAGTCTCGGGGACACTTGTCCTGGATCTTCTCCAGTACAGGGCTCCGGGCCAGCCTGGAGCCGGGACTGGGGAACGGCACACAAGGATAGCAGTTAGCGATCGCCGGGGCCATGTCACTGTCAGATCTGGCCAGTATCAGAGAACAGGAGCCCTCGCTGCCTGGCCTCTCTCAACTTGAGTCGGCAAAATAGCAGTATTTTGGATATTTGGGGAAAGTTAAGCGGTGAGGTCTGAAAAGTATATTTTGGGTGGGGATCATGTAGAAAGCTTGTTGGTGGGAGAGCTCGATTGTATAAGGTTGGAAATGGAGGGGAGAGCCATGAGGAATTCGTTTACCCCTTTGTACTCTAAACTGGGGCAGAACTGCCTGCCCACATTTTAGATCTATTGTTTCCGATCGGTTTTCTTGACTAAAAGAACGTATGAAGTGGTCTGTCAATCAAGAATCTTTGGCCAAATGCTGTATTTACTTCTGTTTTAAAAATAACGTTGGCAAACATTTTTTGTTCCTCTTCTGTGGTTTAACCTAATAATGGTCATTGCATGTATTTCAGGCTCATATATCTTGAGAAAATGGTCTTATTTGCGGGCTGTTACAATGTTTACGAATTCAACGAAGATACTGTTTGCAGTGGACGAATGCTTTATTCGTTCAGGGTGGATTGGATGGAATGAAATATATCATTACTTCAGAAAATCGCACTTAAACGTTGCACTTTTAAGAAGTACTTGTGACACCACAGTGCTCTTACAAGAAAAGATCGGTTTCTCTTGCACTTTTAGGTTTCTTATTTTCTGTATATCGTCCTTGAATGTACATCCAGCGCTACTAAATTGCCAGCTGTGGGTTTTTGCAGCGCAATGAAGCCATCCTTCACTGTTTTGGTTTTGCACTAAAAGGAAAACCACTCTGTTTTTGTTAATTTCAGTAAAATGAACTGTTTTTGTGGTAAATGCATGCATATTTCATGTGATGAATGGAGGTTATGGTCAATGCAGTACCGCAGTCCTATTTAATCAGAGATTTGTTTTTAATGTTAATATCACGTAGCCATAATGGGTCAGACCAGTGGTCCATCTAGCCCAGTATCCTGCTTCCAGCAGTGGCCAATCTAGATCACAAGAACCTGGCAACATTCCATGCTACCAATCCCGGGGCAAGCAGTGGCTTCCCCCATGTCCATCTCAATAACAGACTATGAACTTTTCCTCCAGGAACGTGTCCAAACCTTTTTTGTAAACTCTGATACACTGACTGCTGTTATTACATCCTCTGGCAGTGAGTTCCAGACCTTAACTATTCTTTGAGTTAACCAACATGGAAGCTTCCTTCTTAAAACATCTTCCTGCTATAAAAGGGTGAATAGGCTTTGAATAAAATAGCTGTAATGGAAATAAATCAGCCAACATTTACTGACTTGATGGGCGTGTAAGCAAAAGTTCAAGTTAATGTTAGTTTTCTTGTACTGATGGTTGAAAAGAAAAATAATTGTTATTTCATACTAACACTAAAACTCTACCTAATTCCTAAAAATCTGTTTAGGAGAAGTTCATGGGTGAGCTAGTTTGGGAGTACTTTTGTTATATAGGATGGTTACATAGGAGCCAAGGAGTTGATATTTAAGTGATTTAATCAGTCAGAAACGGTTCCTCGTTGATTAAATCGTCTGTTTGGGGTTAATCACTAATTTTCACTGGCATTTAACCGGTTAGTGCCGCTGAAAATAACTGGTTAGTGCTGAAATGAAAATTGTCTATTTTGGGGTTGTTCTGGAGGTAGAATCGTCACTTCGCTGGTTAAATGCCGATATTCATCGCTTAACTGGCCAGGGTAACTGCGTAAAAGTCAGTGCTATCTTTATGTAGTAACCCCTAGTGCTGAATGTCACACTTAGGGCCCCTTTTACAAAAGCACATAAGCACCGCCATACTGGGAAAAGACCAAGGGTCCATCAAGCCCAGCATCCTGTCTCCGACAGCGGCCAATCCAGGCTTCAAGAACCTGGCAAAATCCCCCCCCCCCCCAAAAAAAAAAATTATTAATGTTCAATGGACTTTTTCCTTCAGGAATCTGTCCAAACCCCCCTTAAACTCCGTAAGGCCAGCCGCTGCCATCACATTCTCCGGCAACGTGTTCCAGCTCCAACTACACGCTGAGTAAAGAAAAACTTTCACCTATTTGTTTTAAATCTACCATATTCTAGCTTCATCTTGTGTCCCCTGGTTCTATTATTGTTTGAAAGTGTAAACAAACGCTTCACATCTTTCCGCTCACTAGCGTTTTTAGCATTCACTAAACGTTAAGACATCCATAAATTCCTATGGGCGTCTCTAGCGTTTAGCGTGCGCTAAAAATGCTAATGCACCTTTGTAAAAGATCCCCTTAAGCAGCTATGTGTTAGCTGGCTCCAGAAACACGGAAATTCAATGCCGGTGCCTGGGCATGACCCAGCATTGAATTTTCGGGTTTATTGCCGGTAGTAGTCAGCAAAATACTGATCATCGCTGCTGAATATCAGGCCTCAACGTTTTAGAATGATTGGAAGTGCTGAAGTCATCACAGATTACCCCTTCTTGGGCAAAGTAAAGCACCCATAGAACTGGCACCTATGTTAAACTGAGGTGAATAGTGGAAGATTTCTTCTTCATGAATTAGAGAAGGGTGATACCTTTTCGTTATCCTTCTTCCTGAAGGGAAATCAGGTTTATAGAATCACTATAACTATCTGTGTATGTGTTAAAAAACACTCACCAGTGCATTTAGATTAAAAGAATAGAGAGTCCTGCATGTAAACATGAAAAATATAAATTACTATCTTACATATTCATTGCAAATAGTGATTGAGCCAGAAGCTGAAAGAGTTGTCTTCTTCAAATGTTGTTTAACTTTATTGTATGATCCTGCAGAGTGAGAAAGGTGATGAACCAGAACTTGGAGTAGATATTTAGGAGCTGGTTATATGTTTGTGGTGATGCGACATTCTGCTTCACGAGTGTACAGAGATGTGTAGTGTTTCAAGGAACAATAACTTCAAAGAACGTTGGCTTTCTGGCAAACTTGGAATTCCAGGCTGATGTTTCCCTCTTTTAAAACAGTTTGTTTTAAAAAGATGTTTGAACAATCTTTTTCTTATACGGTGGCATTAACTTGGAACGTTCTTCCAGATGTCATCAGAAACAGTGATTCTTATTTTTTTGTTTTCTACACATTTGAATACTATCTGTGTGAAACGTTTTTGAGGGGCGCTTAGTTTTTGTTTTTTGTTAATTTTAGTCAATGGGGTTTTTTTTGTGAAATGTTTAGATCATTTTTTTGATATGCAACTCTTTGGTTATGTAAACCGCTTTAGGACCTTTCTTAGGGTAGAAGAGGTATATAAGAGCAATAACTAGAAATACTTTGGGGGATTGCTGGATGCAGGATCTCTCTCATGTGCCCTGCAGTGTGTTCTTCCTCTGCTTCCCCACTGGCAATCCTGAATTGCTTTGAACAGAGCTGCCAGGAGGTGGGTCCCTGGAAAATGGCTCCACATTACTTAGCATCAAACAGTTAAAGACCAGACATTCATCAATCTGGAAATTTCACTAAAAATATTATGCCAAAACCTTAACAAAAAAGTTTTTTTTTTTTTTTGCAAAGGAAAATTTATAGCATGAGGATGGCGTGGAGGAAAAGGTCTCATAAAACGCCCAGTTAGCTGACCTTTAACTTAGTTTAAGGAACACAACTTAAGGTGTTGGCTGTAATCACTGACCAAAAACCCTCCACTTTCCAAAACCAAATGCTGTGCACAAAATGGGAATTTTAACAGATAAAGGACTGTGCAAAATAACTAGCGGTATTCAAATCCCGCTGCTGCTCCTTGTGATCTTGGGCAAGTCACTTAACCCTCCATTGCCTCAGGTACAGACTTAGGGGGAGATGCATCAATCAAACGTTAAAAAATAAAAAACGTAAAAGTGCTTAACAATTTAAAAAAAACGAGGAATGCAGTACAAAAACGCTCCAGAAATGTTCGGATCGGTATTGCAAAGTAGGATTTATCACAGAATCGTTAAAGCCGTCATAGTTTACCTACGTCAGAGGAGGGCGGGCCCAGGAAGAAAGAAGGGACGTCTGAGGAGGCCTGCTGAATCGCCGATCAGCTGTTATTGCCCGTGCAGCAGAGGTGAGAGGCGCTGCATGGGCCGGTAAGGCAAAGGGGGGGTCGTTGGAGGGGGGGGAGCGGCGGCGACGACCTAAGGGGGGGCGGCGGGGGCGGGGCACGGGACCGGAGCATGGCGGGAGGCGGAGCTAGTGTGGGAGAATACACAGGAAGAGAGGAGGGCGGGGCTGGGGGGGAAGCGGGGAGCAGCGGGGGGGGGGGGGGGCAAGGCGTCCATACAGGATGCTCATGACGAGCGCCCTTGCCCCCTCCTGATTTTTTTTTTCTTTTTTGGTGCTGAGGGAGAGGGGAGCAGCGGCGACCTGGGGCGTCAATAAAGGACGCCCCTGACGCGCGTTTTCGCCCCCCTAGTTATTTTTTTTAATAGATTTCACTTGTAAACTTGTAGCAGACAGCCCTAACGAGAGGTACAGACCTCTCGTTAGATTTCACAGTGTTTTCGTGCGTTAAACGAATCGGAAAAGGTTAGTGCATGTCATTTCAATAGGGTTTGTAGAAGAATCCCTCATCTGCATTCCGTTTTCGTTAGCTGCTAGCTTCGTCGGTAAAAGCCCTTTGATGCATGCAGTGGATCTAAATTTCCTCGGGTTGGAGGGTCGTTAAATGCTCATTAAGGTTTAGTGCATCTGCCTCTTAGATTGTGAGTCCTCCTGAGACAGAGAAATATCCAGTGTACCTGAATGTAACTCACCTTGAGCTACTACTGAAAAAGGTGTGAACAAAATCTAAATAAATAAATAAAATAGGCAGTGTGGTACTTATCTCCAGCACCACAATTCCCGATGGACATCCATTTTACCATCGCTTTATCAAGGGAAGGAGCTCAACAATAGTCTCACATACAGGCATGTAAGGCTATTGTTGAGTTTCTTCCCATGATAAAATGACGGCGAAACAGATGTTCCTCAGGAATGGTGGAGTTGGAGATAAGTACCACATTGCCTATTTTGCAAAATACCGCTAGTTATTTTGCACAGTCCTTTTTGTTAAAATTCACGTTTTGTGCACAGCGTTTGGTTTTGGAAAGTGGAGGTTTTTTTCAGTGATTACAGAATGTCTGGTTTTGAACTGTTTGATGCCGATTAGCAATATTTAGGCTGGTGATATAAGTCTGCCAGTTATCAACAACATTGAGTTTTAAGGTTCCACATTACTTAGCAAATAACTCTTCGGGGCTGATGCAGAAAGCCACGGCAAGCCTACCCACGGGGCTGTACATGCTCGTTAATGGCCGAGCAACACACAGAGGGGTCAAGCGTGGGTGTTAACGTGTGACAAAGACATGGCCACAGATAGTCATTAAGTATTCCACAGCAGGCAGAGAAGGCAGCAGTGGCTTTTGCCGCATGGACAGCGCAAGACGGTTTTTTTGCCAGGTCTAGGGCAGTGTAGAAGGGGCAGTGGAACAGGATTTAATGCCAAGTTTTAAGATTTAACTGCCAGTTTTGAAATCTTTTGCAGCCAGAAGTGTGTGCAAGTTTAAAAGACTGACGGTAGGTAACAGAGCTTGTGTGCATGTTGGAAGAAAAACAAAAATATCAGCACACATTGGCACCTGTTTATCTAAGCATAAATATCAGCCTTGTAAGATTTTTATGCGCTAGAAATTTTTGCGAGACTGATATTTATACACAGAAAAGGTGCCAATGTGTGTAGACGTTTCCATGTTTTTTTCAAAATAGCTTATTTCAAACTTTGGGCCCTGTTTACTAAGATGCACTAGCGTTTTTTGCGCGTTCACAAAATTAGCATGTGCTGTGCAGGCGCCCATAGGAATATTGTGGGCGCCTACACAGTTAGTGCGCGCTGAT
Organism: Microcaecilia unicolor; assembly: GCF_901765095.1. NCBI lineage: Eukaryota > Metazoa > Chordata > Amphibia > Gymnophiona > Siphonopidae > Microcaecilia > Microcaecilia unicolor. The sequence goes on along the minus strand of NC_044033.1, from coordinate 431,410,613 downwards.
GGCTAGCGCACGCTAAAAGCACAAACACACCTCTAGCGTGGCTTATCGTTTATAATTTATTACTTACTATACCGTTACTTATTGCTAGCAAAACAGGGCCATTTGAGTTTAAATATATAAAATAACCTTTACTTTCAGACTTAACGATTTAATGGTATAGACCTCAGTGGTACCACTTAGAGCTCAAATACTTTCATAGCTCTAAGAGTAACGCTATCACCTCCTCATCGGTCTCACCAAAGACTGCATATTCTACAACTCTTTTTGATACTCAGTTAAATAATTTATAGCTTTTTTAACAGCTCTAAGTACTTTAGGGGCCCTTTTACTAAGCCACATAAGCGTCTGCGTGCTCCCAACGTGCACCAAATTGGAGTTACCGCTCAGTTACCGCGTGAATCTTTACCGCTAGGTCAATGGCTGGCAGTAAGCTCTCAGACCCAAAATGGACACGCGGCAGTTTTCATTTTGCCGCATGTCCATTTTCAGCAAAAATTTTAAAAAGGCCTTTTTTTACAGGTGCGCTAAAAAAATGGATTGGCGCGCGCCCAAAACCCACACCTACACTACTGCAAGCCATTTTCAGGGCGCCTTTGTAAAAGGACCCCTTAGCTTTTTTAAAGTATCCAGAACAGCTAGGGGAAGAATGTGTCCGCCAACATGGTTCGCTTTAATGGCTTTGTCAAGGCACGTCCCCTACAAAAAAAAAAACAAATAGAACTATCTAATAGCTCTCTATTTGATAATATTTAGACATTTGTAAAGATTTCAGTAATTAATAACTCTTACCACTAACTGCCAAACACACCATCATACCCCAGTGTTTCTCTGGAACAAGATGGCAGTGGCGTGTAAACTACTACTACTACTACTACTATTTATCATTTTTAAATCCCAAATTAAATACTTCCTGAAACTCTCTTTCCACCAATCACAGATTGTTGGGCTAAAGCAGTGACGCCCAATCTACCTCTGTGTTCAAACCACATGTTCAGACATGTATGCAAGAAGCTGCGCTTACTGTGGAACCTTTCTATGTATGGGTCTGGGGAGCCCACCTTTCATGCATACAATTTGCATAGATTTAGCTTTGTGCATTCTACAGTATTATGCTCACAGTAGAAGCCGGCACTTGTGTGCGGTCCACCTGCAGCTTTCTGCATTGGTTCCTCTGTTAGGTTACTCTTCCTGTGAAGGGTGCAATATAAGTAAGCATAGATAACATAGATTGATAGAGCTGTTAAGTTGTATATTAATCAAGGATCAATTATAGCTCATAGAAAAAAACTATCTGGGTGTAATTAGAAAATAATGGCATTTGAAAATATAGACGTGGAAGGGTCATTACTTTTTAAAAATACTTAAGTACAAGTACTGGCTTCCAAAGTGCTTAAGTACCAGTAGTAAGTAGGTGGTCAGAAATTACTTAAGTAAAATGTGCAAAAGTACATACAGAGTAAAAAGTATTATTACATCTATGCTTGTGGCTGCCGACTCTGCCTCCTCTGATGTCGTGCAAAGCATGGAGGCTGAAGACAGTGACCATTTCAGTTTTCTTCAGGTTCTTGAACTTGATCCTCGTTCACCATTCTACCACTGCTGCTGTTGATAATGAGACCTCGGCCTCTGTGCGCGTGGCAGCCGACTCCACCCCTCTGATGTCGACTTCCTGTTTGGGAGGAGCGTTACTGGCAGAGAGGCAGTCACGCAAATGGAGACTATTTTCATTCTCCTCTTCGGTTTGTTGAATTTGATCCTCATTCACCATTCTCACCCCTATGACTGCTGCTGATCACAGGGCCTTGGTTTTTATGCCAAGGGTGAGTTGGAGAGCTGGATGGAAGAGGGGAGGCCACACAGTGGGGGGAGGGTGGTGCGCACTTCTGGTTCGGCAAATGGACTTGGCAATCAATTAATTTACTTTATTGCCCTTTTTGGTTAAGGATACATATTGGATGTGCTTTTGTGTATGATGATATCAGATTATGGGCCCTGTTTACTAAGGTGCGTTAAGTGTTTTTAGCGCGCCTACACTTAGCATACGTGCTAACCATGTAGGTGCCTATAGGGATATTGTAGGCACATACATGTTTAACGAGTGTACATAGTTAACATGCGTTAAAAATGTTAATGCACCTATAACGCTTCTTAGTAAACAGGGCCCTATGTGTACTTATTGATTTTATGTTTATGTTTTGTTGTTTTATGTGCCTTGTACTAAACATGCAATCCACTTAGAGTTTTAAGATATGTGGAATATGAATACATTTATTTATTTATTTATTTGTTGCATTTTTATCCCACATTTTTCCACCTATTTGCAGACTCAATGTGACTTACAATAATACATCATAACAAGCGCTAATCAAGAGTAGATAAACAATTGGTTACATAAAGAACAAGTGTAACATAATGGATATAATTATTATGTATATAGTACTTATTTTAGAAATTACTTTTTAAGATGAGCACTTTGTTACAAAGTAGGAAACTACATGAGAAAAGTGACTACCATGTCCCTTTTGTAACTCATTGCAGACAAAAGTACTCAAAAAAGTAGTGTAGTGCAATGATGTATTTTTACTTCATTACAACCCCTGAGAAGCGGCTTGGTCAAGGACAATATGCTGTTTAAATTCTAAAGTGGAGTTTTTAGAAAACCAAGCTAGGGTTACAGATCTACGTTTATTGAATTTTCCAAAGCTCCTACTAAGGTCAGCTAGAGAAGCTGTTATTCAATATTTGACTGAAATACTGAAGGTGTCTCCTGAAGCTATGCCACACATTATCTTTCTACTGCACAAGGAGACCAGGTCAGGAAGCAGGGCCGTGCCAAGGGTCTCTGGTGCCCCCCTGCAGACTACTAGTTAGCGCCCCCCCCCCCCCCCCCCCCCGGTTTGGAACAAGAGCCAACTTCCTAAGGTCTTCCTGCAATTTTTTACAATCCGCATGCATTTTAACAGATTTGAATTTTGTGTCATCTGCAAATGTAATTTCCTCACTCATCATTCCCATTTGCAGATCAGTACAATATAGCACCGGTCCCTTTACAGATCTAGAATAACACAGCTTTAGAATTTCAACAGGACATTTAAATGAACTTTAGTTGGTGCCAGTCAAGTTAGTATTAAGGTGTAAAAGTACCTACATTCAAAAGAGCCTGATTATAACAGGGTGCCTATGTGGAAAGTAAAAAAAAAAGGTTCATATTTTATTTTAATTTTCTAAAAGCCAGTTTCTCATACATCTGCACATAGCTACTGAAAACAGATCTTTTCAAGAAGGCATACCATAATCATCCATCTTAAACACTAAATAATAACATTACACAGATCTATGATCCCTCCCCATCTTTAAATCCTTGCTTAAAGCCCACCTCTTCAATGTCGCTTTCGGCACCTAACCATTGGACTAACCAGGAAACCCAGATTGCCCCAATTTGATTGACTGCATTCTTGTCCTTTAGATTGTAAGCTCCTTTGAGCAGGGACTGTCCTTCTTTGTTAACTTGTACAGCTCTGCGTAACCCTAGTAGCGCTTTAGAAATGTTAAAGAGTTGTAGTAGTACTATACAAAACCGAAAGCCTATCACATGATTACCCTCCATTGCTACCTATATTTAAGCACTACCACTTTAAACATCCTTGTCATTACATTTACTCTGAGCCATCATTTTAAAGTCAATTACTTTGTTTTTTTTACATAGTTGCTGGATCTTAAGTACTACTAGAACTAGAAATATGACTGTGCTATTGCTATACATATGTCACAATCCATTTTATTACTCATCATCAGCTTATCTCTTCCTTTCCTTGTGCCTTTAGTCTCCCCTCCTTCCTCCCTGATTCTAGCTTGTTCTCTCTCCCCCCCAACACACAGAAATTTCCTTGCCTTGTTTTTCCTATCTTCCTCTTTGTCTTTTCTGTTCCATCAGCTCTTATTTTCCTTTCCTGCTGCCCTTACTCTCCCCTCCTTCGTTCCTCCCTGATTCTAGCTTGTTCTCTCCCCTCCCCCACCCCCCCACAGAAATTTCCTTGCCTGCTGTTGGCTGTTGTCTTTCTTTTCTTCCCCAGCTGGCCTGGTTGGTTCCAGTTGAGTTCCCCCACCCAACCTGCAGCCTCAAATGCACTTTCTTTTTCTTTATCCATAAGTAGGCCCACGCCACGCCAGCCAGCCAACAAAGTAATGAAAAGTTAACAACAAACAAGGCAAAACCTTACCAATGCTGTCCACCACAGTCTGACTCAGTCTCAGCAAAAAACAAAATTAAGGCGGAACGCCGCGGGAGCAGCGATCAATCATCCAGCAGCGGCACCGGCTCTCCTCTCTCCTCTCAGCACTGCTGCACTCCAACGTGGCGTCGGCGTCAGCAACACCCTTCCATGTCCTGGAGAGTCGGACTGCCTGCGAGGCTCCATAGTGCAGGTGCGTGCGTCAGAGCTGGGGTGGTGATAAACAGATGAACGATGCGCTGTGCATGGGAAGGCAGCAGGGAGCCAGTCAGCCAGACCCAGCAGCGCATGCGCATAGGCGCCAACAATGTGAGAGAGGTTTATATTTTTTAATTTTAGAACACTACTCGGCCGGCGGCGGCGGCGCCCTTGATTGGCAGGCGCCCTCCTGCCGTGCTTACTGCGCTTACCGGGTTGGCACGGCCCTGTCAGGAAGCTCTTCAACCCCTCTGACTTGCCAACTTTTGATGTGTCTGATGTTTTAGAGACTTCAGATGCTGATCTAATGATGCCTTCTATTTTTCAAGTTTAATTTGCTTTGAAATCAGATAGGGATTGGATGTCGTGACACTTCTGCAATTACAGGGGCAATGTGTTTCACTTTATATTCTGATATTTGTCAACATTTGCTTATTTCCGACTTGAAGAAGGGTTACCTTCGAAAGCTAATCAAAACATGTATTGTTAGTCCAATAAAAAAGGTATCTTCTTATTTTCTTTTCTATGTTTTCATTTATTTCTGTTTATTACCTTTAAAAGTGGACTAACACAGCTACTGCAACACTTTTCTTAACTAAAAAAATTAGGATTTTTCCTGAACTTACAAAAGAAACACAGAATCGCAGAAGAGAGTTTTTGCTTTTAAGACCTGGGGTTCTGTAGTTGGAAGCATGATTTTTTTTCTTAAATTTTCTTCCTTTTACTTGGCTGCGCTAAAAGGTGGACAGGCACTCGGTGTATTCGATAAACCCCGTGGAAATTTAGGCGTATTCTCTAAAGTACACCTAAATTTGACATATTTTATAGAATATACCTAGGCGTATTTCGTTTTGGCGCCAATTTTTTGAGGCGTGATATATAGAATGTAGTCCGAAATGCATGATAAGCTAATATTCTAGACAGGATGCTTTGCACAGAGCACTCTTTAGAGAATACTACCTTAATATGGATCATGCTGGGGCCTAACTTTGGGTGCCTTGTATTGAACCTAACCCTAATTGACCATACATAGTTTACCCACTCCCACCCTAGCTGAGATAATATTTAACCATCTCTCTGACCTCATGTGCAACTTTCTTTAAATCAGTCACCTTACTTTCTAACTCTTCTTACTCTCTTACCTATCTATATGTTCCGTCTTTGCTTTACCCTTCACTATCAATTAAAATGTTCTATTACGTATTGTGTTGACATTGTAAGTAGTATACAAATTGTTATTTGAATATTTTTACTAATGTAAATGCCTGTGCTCATGTTTGATCTATTCTTACTGTACACCATCTTGAGTGAATTCCTTCAAACAGGCGGTAAATAAATCCTAATAAATAAATAAATAAATACTGATATACTAGCATCATGGTTAGTTGAGTGAAATTGCTTGCTGCATGTTGTGCAGCATGACCAGTTCTAAGATATTTAGAAATCAAATCCCACTTTGCATAAGCAGCTCAGAAAGATGTATCCTGCACCTCTGTGCTGGTGGGAAAATGTCGCTGGCTTCCTCCGAGCTCTTTATTCACATTTTTATTGCCTTTAAAGAGGTATTTTTGGAAACTCATATTTTGGACCCTGGAAAGGATACCGTAGGTCTTGAAATTTATTGTGTGGAAATGTCAATTTGGAGAGACCTCCATTGACTTTTGGATCGTACCACACATTGTCTCCACTTTATTGTTAGTAAAGGACAGCCACTTTGCTATCAGAGAATTGTGTGCCCAAGCTCTGAGTCTTGCTGTTGTGGCTTCTTTCCTGTTTTTGCATTTTGGACCAAAGTAGAGGTAGACAAAATGAGTGTCCAGAGCCAGTGCAAGGGTAGTAGGCACCCTGGGTAAACCTTCATCCTTACCCCTTCTCAGTTAACTTCAGGCCGTTAGCTTGCAACCAAGCAACCCAGCTGCTTCTAATATTTGCGACAGCTAAGCTGCCTCTCTCCTTACATTGAGAAGGTAAATCTTATCCCAGTTGTGCATGCCATGGTAACATCAAGACTGGATTACTGCAATGCACTATACAATGGTCTGACTACAGAGGGCCTGCACCAGCTCCAGTTGATTCAGAATGCAGCAGCAAGACTCATAGAAGGTTGCAAGCGATGTGACCACATCACACCATTTTTGCAAAAACTTCATTGGCTACCAGTACAGTACAGGGCTAAATTTAAAACTCTCTGTTCAGAAGAGCATACCCCACTGACCCAACATAAAAATGCCTGTTCACCTGCGACACAATGCAACCAAAGACCATAACGAACATTACCTGACTCTTCTTCCCCCTTTTCCTCTCTAAGTTCCCCCAACTGTACCTACCATACATGTACCTCATTCTACTACAATATCACTTTGTAATTCATTCATACCATGTATTTGTTCAGACCGTAATCGGTAACATCGTTAACGATTATATGTAAGCCACGTTGAGCCTGCAAAAGGTGGGAAAATGTGGGATACAAATGCAACAAATAATAATAATAATCTTCAAGGCCCTGAAAAGAAATGGCCCTGAGTATCTAAAGAATAGGATGATCCTCCACACATAGCCAAGGACACTAAGGTCCTCCCAAGGACTTTCACTAACCATGTTACAAGAAATGATTTATCTTGGGGAAAAGAGCTCTAGAGCACTCGCTACTGTTTGTAATTTAAGAGCAGGCGCTGTATTTATAAGTTTTAGGATATCAATTTCTCCACCAATCACCAAAGGTGATAATTGCAATAAATTAAATAAATTAAGTATATATCTCTGAAATGCAGTATTCTATACTGCAAGATTTGAAAGCATGTACTCAGAGCACAAAGAGACTATACTTTTAGCTTCAGGAAAGGTTTATTTTAAAATACAATTTCACACGAGAGGTAGCTTTTTAAAAGGATCTTAGAACAGAGAATTTGTGCATAAAATAGAACAAAGTAGCAGGTAGGTTAACTTACAAGTCCTTGTTACAAGCATGCTGTGGTCCAGCTGATTGATGAGCACATGTTCAGGACAGGAGCTGGGCTTCTGCAGTGAGTGGATCTGAGTTGCTTGCAGCTGAAGAGAGAGAATCTGAATCTTGGGGAAACAGCTTTTGCTTTTATATCTTGCAAGCTGCAGGAGGATATGATCACAGAGTCCCAGCACCTGCTTCCTGGTTTGCACTGGATAACTTGCAAGGCATTATGGTTATTGTAGTCTGTTCACATGATCTGCATTATAGGTCTCTCCTTTCTGCAGATGTCCTGGCGTCCATTTGTCTGATAGTTGATGGGAGGGGCAGGTATACCTTTGACAAGCAAATGTCTTGTTTATGGTTTCCCCTCTGAAGTCTTTGTTATCAATAGCTGGAGTTATGCCTTTTCCAGACTGTCTGCTGGTGGAGATGTCTATGTGATTCTTCAAGTATCCACCTTAGTCATGCTTTTGTTCAGTCTTTTTAGGTGGGAGGGCAGAGAGAGTTTTATTTTTCTTTGAAGCACAGTACCCTTTTGTCTCTTAAATGTCTTTTAAATGTTCCCCAAAGGGAGAGGGAAGAGGGCTTTTGGAATGAAAGCCAGTTCTGCTGCAGTGTCAAATATATATTTTTAAAAGCTGCACAAATATATTGGTGTATATATATGTATCTGATCCAACACAACATCATGCTACACATTTAATTCTGATGATTGGCTTATACCATAACAACCACACCTTCTCCAAAAGACATTACACGATGTGATACCCGTAAGCGAGCCTTCTCTGGAGCAGCACCCACACTCTGGAATGCATTGCCTTAAAGGCTCTGCTTAACACAAGACTATCTCTACTTCAGGAAGCAGGTGAAAACTTGGCTCTTTAACCAAGCCTTTAATGGAAGAAGTAACTAACTTGTTAGTCTCGCGCACACACACAAGGAGTGACTCAGGCTGCATATACTGCAGTGGGACATGTTTAACCACTCCTCCATGTGCAACTTTCTTCCAATCTAATTCTTCCTACTTTCTTACCCATCTATATGTTACAACTTTGCCTTACCCTTCACTACCAATTATAATGTTCTATTACGTATTGTGTTGACGTGGAGGGGCATAATCGAACGCGAACGCCTATCTCCATGGGCGTCTATGTCCGAAAACGGGTATGTGAAGAGGCGGGACAGACCGTATTTTTGAAAAAATGGACGTTTTTCAGCTGGGCTTTTTTTTTTTTTTTTAGCGATAGTGGAAACTAAAAACGCCCAGCTCAAAAACGTCCTAATCCGAGCAATTTGGTAATGGGAGGGGCCAGGATTCGTAGTACACTGGCCCCCCTGATATGCCAGGACACCAACTGGGCACCCTAGAGGTCAGTGCGGTGGACTTCAGAAACAGCTCCCACATGCATAGCTCCCTTACCACGGGTACTGAGCACCCAACCCCCCTCCCCCAAAACCCACTACCCACAAATGTACAACACTACGATAGCTCTTAGGGGTGAAGGGGGCACCTACATGTGGGTATAGTGGGTTTTGGAGGCCTCCCATTTACCAGCACAAGTGTTACAGGTAGGGGGGATGGGCCTGGGTCCACCTGCCTGAAGTGTACTGCGATACCCACTAAAAGTGCTCCAGGGACCTGCATACATGCAGGCCTCTAGGACTTGTTGCTGCTATATAACATTGCCACACCAGTTGATACCTGAAGACTAATCTCTCCGAAAACGTCCTTTATTGGAATAAGCACGCTTACAGTTAACTGCAGATCAGAGGTTGTGCCCCACTGGCAACGAGTCTCCCTGGTACTGAGATGAGCAGTAGGTCAGAGCTGGCAGAATGGTGTACAATGCCCTCTTTCAGCAACATTCAAGGTAAGAACTAAGTTCTGTAACGTGGCTAACAATGTGAAAGGGATCTAAAACTGACTTACAAAATGGCCACTACCTCATGGACTACCGGAAACAAAACAGGGCACACTCTGACCCAGTAAGCAGGGGGGAAAGCACCATGGGAATAGAGCCTACCAACTACCAACATCGTGAGCATTTGCCACAAGCTAGTGGAATCACGGAGCCCTGACTCTGCAGTGCGCATAACAGAAAAAGTGTCACACTCACCTGAGAGCCACATCAGAACCAGGGAAAGGCTGTCACAGGATAGAACACATTCTGCTGTCATGGAGGTGGGTACGGCATTTGAGGCTGGCATAGAGGCTGGCAAAAAAGTTTTTAAAGTGGGTCTTTTTTGGTGGGAGGGGGGTTAGTGACCACTGGGAGAGTCCGGGGAGGTCATCCCCGATTCCCTCCAGTGCTCATCTGGGCAGTTGAGGCCTTTTTTTTTCGATTATCAGCTAAAGACGCCAATCTCCCCTCGGCCGATAACCATGCCCCAGTTCCGCCTTCACCATGCCTCCGACACACCCCGTCAACTTTACCCGTTTCTGCGATGGATTGCAGTGGGAAACGCCCAAAATCGGCTTTCGATTATACCGATTTGGGCGCCCATGGGAGAAAGACGCCCATCTCCCGATTTGGGTTGCAATATAGGCGTTTTTCTCTTTCGATTATAAGCAGGATAGTATACCATGCCATACTTTGTATTGTTTTTGAATATTTTTACTGCTGTAATTGCCTATTGCTCATGTTTGATCTATTTTTACTGTACACAGCCTTGACTTTATGGGAATGAATAAGTTACAGTGCTAATGATTACGCTTTGACTTTTAGCATTTAAAATCAGTTTAAAAATGACCTTTTAAAAAAAAAAAAAAACCATCACAAACAAAGACCTAAAGAAACATTTTGTATTGGGATGATTGTAATTGCAGTCACAACATGACAGAGTGTCTGGGTCTGCATTTTTCTTTGACCCTGATAACAGCCTTCTTATCAGTTGCACAGCTTAATTCTATTTCCCAGGGTTTGTGTGCATACAAGAAAACATAAGAAATCAAGTGTAAAGCTGATGATGGTCATGTTGGTGGGAAGGCACTGTAAATGAAGGTGAGAAAGAAAAGGGCCCAGTGGAAGCCTCTCTTCTCTCCCCCTCCCCCCCAATGTGAATCATAACATGGGACATCTTCCCCTCTGCCCCCACTGTCTGCCTGCCTCCAAAGCCAGACAGAAAGCAGCACACCCTGCAGTTATTACAGACAGCTGTTCAGGGCTATAAAAGCAGCACACATCTTTATTGCAGTGTTTACAACATAACACACAAAGCATAAAACTGCACCAAACAATACTTATTATACCTTCTCCTCTCCTGCCATAAGACCAGGTAGGCTGCACCTCCAACCAGCCCATCATAAAACTAGCTGGATCATCTTCAGGCCCCACCTCCTGATGAGTTTGCTGCTTTCTTGAGGCTGTCATCCTGCTATACCAGCCTACCAGGCCCTGGACTAAACACCATGACTTCTACTCCTCTGTATTGCTGTCATGCCCCTTGCCACCAGTCTGCACACTGGAGCAGCAGCCCCTAGGCTACACCCTTTCCTGGCTTCAGTTTTCCACAGCGAGGCACTCAGATTTTAGTTATGGTTTTGTTGATTTTGGTTGTCTTGGTAGTTGCTCCTTTCTGGTTTTTGTACCAATTTACTCAAAATCAGTGCTGGGATCCTGGTGATAGAAGCTTTTATTTGCAACTACCTGGGGATTTTATTTTTCTTCATATTTTACTATACTTTCCCATTGTTTCTAGTCTGGTCATTGTAGCAGTGGTGCTCAGATTGGAAGCCGCACACCAAGGTTGTTTCCAGTGCCCTCTAGTATGTAGTCTAATCTGGCCACTAGCTGTGAAATTTTCTTTGCAGTATCCTGAACATGTGGAAGACTTGATCTGGGAATTGAGCCAGGGCTTCTGCACAAGAAAGTGCATACATAACACGTTTGACTAGATCTACAAGCATTTCCAATTCAATGGAAGTTGAAAAGAATTATACAAAAGGGTTCGAGAATGTCTATCTGTTGTCTGGGGATAAAGCTACCTTCTGCAAAACTTTTAATGGAATGAAACTTGACCTAAGGTCAGCACAGGTGAAAAGACACATGGAGCTGGATTCTCTAAAGTTGTGCTCCCAGATTTTTGGTGTGTGCAAATTTAAGTGCACAAGTTATGGAATTAGTTTTTTTATTTTGCTCACACCTTTTCAGTAGTAGCTTAAGGTGAGTTACATTAAGGTACACTGGGTATTTCCCTGGCCCAATCTACGTTGGTACCTGTGGTAATGGAGAGTTAAGTGACCAAGGAGCAGCAGTGGGATTTGAACTGGGCACCACTGGCTGGCAAGACTAGTACTCTAACCACTAGGCCACTCCTCCACTCCACTGCTAGTTGCACACCTGACTTAGGGCTAGGTTTACTAAGGTGCGCTATGGGCACGTTAGCATTAAACGCTAATGCACCCATGGAAATGTATAGGCACGTTAGTGTTTAACGTGCCCTAAATTTACATGCGCGTTAAAAACGCTAGTGTACCTTAGTAAACAAACCCCATAATTTTTAAATTAGGCACTAATTGGCCTTAAATACCAATAATAGCCTTTAAATGGTATTAATTGGTGTTAATTGGCACTAATGTGTAGTTAAATGCATAACTGCACTTAGGAGCTATTCTATAAACTTAGCACCTAAATGTTCTAGCTTGCAGAGCACCTTAGGGCGCGTCAGGGCCATGTTTTACAGTTGTGAATATAAGTTATAGAGTGCTATCACTTACATGGTGGAACTGCCAACTGTAGGTGCAACAATTTGCACCAGCCTTGACCTGGCGTAAGTGCCCACACCAAAAGCTGGGTGTGCATATGATGACTTATGCTCTGTTTTATAATGCCCAAACCAAAATAGCAGACATCCAAACACTAAGGGGTCCTTTTACTAAGCTTCGGTAAAAGGGGGCCTGCCCTAGCATCAGTACATGTTGTTTTTGACACGCTCTGAGGCCCCCTATTTCTGCAGCGGGTAAAAGGCTGTCTTTTTTCCCCCAAAAGAAATGGCCATATGGCAAGTGAACCACTTGCTGCATGGCCATTTTGAGGGGGAGTACTTACCGCCATCCATTGAGGTGGCAGTAAGGGCTCCCGGGCAGCGCGTGCCGGGTAAGCATTGACACTACTAAAATAGAAAATATTTTCTTACACCAGAAATGGCACACACTGGTGGTGGGAACTGCCACCGGGCTTCTACGGTAACCTGACGGTAGTTCCGGATTGGTGCATGGCAAGCCTGTTGCAAGCTCACCAACCCTTTAGTAAAAGGGCCCCTTAGTGAAAAAAAAACTATATATTTAGAAAAAAGAGAGGAAAAGACCGCAGAAGTCTGTGGTATGCAATACTTCATACAGCACCATACAGACAATATTTCTATCATTGGCCAAAAACCTCTCCTCCATCCTTGAACATCAAAAACTTTTTATTTATTTATCACTTTTTAACTTTACTTCTGTATATCCATATTTTATAAAAAGCACTCAAGAAAGCAAATAGAGTGTTAGGTATTATTAGGAAAGGAATGGAAAACAAAAATGAAGACGTTATAATGGCTTTGTATCTCTCCATGGTGCAACCACACCTCGAATATTGTATTCAGTTCTGGTCACCGCATCTCAAAAAAGGTATAGTGGAATTACAAAAGGTGCAGAGAAGGATGATGAAAATGATAAAGGGGATGGGATGATTTACCTATAGGAAAAGCTAAAGCGGTTAGGGCTCTTCAGCTTGGAGAAAAGGCGACCGAGGGGCGATATGACAGAGGTCTATAAAATAATGAGTGGAGTTGAATGGGTAGATGAGAAGCATCTGTTTACACTTTCCAAAAATACTAGGACTAGGGGGCATGCAATGAAGCTACAAAGTAGTAAATTTAAAATGAATTGGAGAAAATGTTTCTTTACTCAACATGTAATTAAACCCTGGAATTCATTGCCAGAGAATGTGGTAAAGGAGGTTAGCTTAGTGGGGTTTAAAAAAGGTCTGGATGGCTTCCTAATGGAAAAGTCTATAGACCATTATTAAAATGGACTTGGGGAAAATCCACTGCTTATTTCTAGAATAAGCAGCATAAAATGTCCCAGTATGGCAATACTTATGTACTTAATATACCTAGGCGTATTTGCTACCATTTCATTCATATGATTAAGCATTTTGGTTTGGTTTGGGTATAGCAGTATCAGTTTTTGGTGGACTAGTTTTTGTCTTTGACTTTATAATGGCAATTTCACATGATATTGCCGTTATAGAATTGGTGCTTAGTGCTCTTATTTTTCACGCCTAATTTTTGGCACACTCTACATAGTAACATAGTACATGACAGCAGAAAAAGACCTGCACTGTTCATCCAGTCTGCCCAATAAGATAAACTCATAGCTGCTCTGGGAACAGAGGGCTTCTTTTCTCAAGCCGTGCTAGCAGTTCCCTGTGTAGCAATGCCAACGGAGCCCATTCAAAGTGAATAGGCTTTGTTGGCATTATCGCACCGGGAGCCGCTAGCGCGGCTTGATAAAAGAGGCCCAGAGTGCGATAACTTTGAGTAGTTTTACTTTTTAACCATGCTTGTCAACCCCGCGGTTCCGATCTGAGGAAGAAGGGCAACCTTCGAAAGCTAATCAAGAAATGTATTAAGTTATGTCCAATAAAAAAGGTATCATCTTATTTTCTTTTCCATGTTTTATTTTGTTTGATTTCTATTGATAAGCCTTCTGTATTGGAAATCCTTTGATAAGAATTATGCCTGTTTTGAAAACAACCTTTTTAGGTTTGCGGATAAAGTAATAATACTAGAGGAAGGTGTGTTTAAAATCCCCTATAGATATGTGTTCTTTATAGTCAACTTTTCACCCTCCTTATGCAAAGAGAAACCTCACATATGTGCATGTTTGTTCCAATTCTTGTCAATGTTCCACTTTACTTTATAATAAGAGTGAAAAAAGGCTCAGCCTGTCAAGTCTAAATAGACCACACCACACAGTTTTTTTGCTTTCGGTTTTATTTATTTATATGATTGACTATTTTGTGTATGTATTTTATATTTTACAGTTTTATTGTCTTATGATATTATCATGATTTAATTGTTTATATCGCATTAGTTTTTTATGTTTATGAAGACCTGGCTGTGTTTTCTAGAGGGCTAGCATGTTTTTTCTATTCTATATTACTCTCCATTTTTAGAGATTTAGGGGCTCGTTTACTGAGCTGCGCCAAAAGGTGGCCTGTGCTATGACTAGCCTGTGGGGTTTCCCCACACGCGGCCACTTTTAGCACGGCTGTAAAATGGCCTGTTTTCCATTTATTCAATTAATGACCTGGCATTGATTTTCCAATTAGCGCATGGCCATTAGTGCGGGAGCCTTTACCAACACTTATTTACTAGGTGGTAAGGGCTCCTGGCTAACCATGCGCTAATTGATTAGTGCATGGCGATATAGCTGCATTAACTGATTAGCGCTGAGCACACCTACTCTCTGCCACCCCAAACACATGAAGAGCATGCCGCAGATGCTAAAAGTACCACGGGACGCCTGAGCGCATCCTATAGTAGTGAATTTTCCCGCCTGGTAAACATACCACCGCCCAGTAAAAGGACCCTTTATTTTGTATTATTTTATGACAGAACTTCCAGGTTAACCAGTTCCAGGAGGGAGATTTTAGGCCAGTTGTGGATGTCTTCCAACCTCAGCCGGGTGCATTGTAAGACCTGCAGCACTGATTTCAGTGAGTAGAATCGAGGACTATAACCGCTGGACACGCCTAGCCAATTAGGTTTTCAGGATATCCACAATGAATATGCATAAAAATAAAACAAATTCTGAGTTCACTCATCTAAATATACTATGTACCATACAGTGACCACCTTATTTGATGTTTCAATATGTGATCACTTCTCAAATTTAATATGCATCTCATGTATATATCATATACTAATTATCCTCACCATTCAAACACTCCTCTTGTTCATACATTCTTACTTCTTACTCTCAGCAAAACTTGCCACAATATATCAAATACACATTTTCAAGGTATTAACAGTTTTCAAGCCTGTATTACTACCGTGTTTCCCCGAAAATAAGACACTGTCTTATATTTATTTTTCCTCCCCAAAACACGCTAGGTCTTATTTTCGGGGGTATGTCTTATTTTCTGGGAAACATCGGTCGCACCCCCACCCGAGGTCACCGGGCCCCCCTCCGTCGCTCCCGGAACTAACCTGAAGCTCTGTCGCGTCCCGCGCTCCTACCTGCTCTCCCGCCGCGGGGGGCGGGAGCCAGCGGCCTCCGCGGCGCGAGAGGACGGCCGGGGGGTTTCTGCGTGGGGGCCGGCGCTGCCGCGGGACTGGCGGCCGGCGACGGCGAACGCCGGTCTTTTGGTTGCAGGAGGTCAGGACGAGGTTCGCGCCGCCCAAGATGGCGGCGCTGGTACGCGGGGGCCGACGTCTTCTTCGCTCCAGAGCCGGGGGCTCTGGAGCTCTGCCTACCTAGCACCGGATTGGAGGACCAAGGCGGTGACTCCGCCTGGGAGATCGGGCAGAGCCAATCCGAGGGGCTCTTCCGATTCCCAGGGCCGGATTGGTGGGTTTCTCCCACGAGGGTGGGGTGGCGCGATATTTAAAGATGGAATCTAGCTGACACCCTTGCTTCAGGTTCTGTTCCCGAAGCCTGCGCAGTGGTTCCGTGTTGCGTCTTTTTGGACCTGCCCAGAGACTGCTTGAACCCGTCTACGGAGTAGAGACTGTGCTTGTACTTAACTACTGATTGCTAGCCGCCTATCCAGAGACTGTGCTTATACTTGACTACGGATTGCTAGCCGCCTATCCAGAGACTGTGCTTATACTTGACTTCGGATTGCTAGCCGCCTGCCCAGAGAGTTGCCCTGCGCTTGACTGCTGTTTGCTGATTGCCGTTACTCCCGACCCTAGCCAGGTCAGTCCGTCAACCCCGCGGTTCCAGCAGTCCTGCTGACCGCCTGCAGCTGGGGGCTCAACCTCTGGTGAACGGCGGTCGCTGCGGGTGAAGATTTGGGGTTGCACGGCTGTCCTCTGAGGTCCTTCGGGGCCTTGCAGGACCTAAGGGCTCACTGACGTGAAGACGAGACAAGCTCCTTTCACCTTCGCAAGTTCGTATTCGGATTCGAAGCAGCAGCGCAGCAGGGCAGACCTCTCCTTCCTTCCATGTCCCGCCCTCGCCTGACGTAACGTAACGTCAGGCGAGGGCGGGACACGGAAGGAAGGAGAGGTCTGCCCTGCTGCTTCAAATCCGAACTTGCGAAGGTGAAAGAAGCTTCAGGTTAGTTCCGGGGGGGCCGGCGACCTTGGATGGGGGGGGGTGACTCTCGGCGGCCCTGCTTAAAAAAAAAGTTTGGTAGGTCTTACTTTTGGGGGGATGTCTTATATTTTAAATTTGCAGGAAAACCCCGGTAGGTCTTATTTTCGGGGTAGGTCCTATTTTTGGGGAAACACGGTAACATAATATCACTGACTGCTCGCTATAGAAAATTCAGATTCCCATATAGATCACAAGTGTCTATAACGTATTATCACTCTTGTGCAATTAGTGCTGTTGGAGCTTCTTTTTAAACCAAAACTGGCTGCAATTATATATAGTCCCGATTGTACAAGCAAAGTCCTTATACGACCTTAGTGTTGTTTCTGTAGAAAGGAAACTTCCCTTGAGAATTGCGTGCTAAACCAAACGTTCCTGATGTACTTCCAGTTAGCTGTCATCCGAAGAAGACCGCTGACACAGGTCTGATATCCAATTTCTTATACCCTCAACCCTACGCAAACGTTGCGTTCACCCTAAGGCATCTTCAGGGGTTTGACTAAAAGGAAATTAGATATGATACCATGGGAATACAAATCATTTCCAAAACAGTACTTTCAGCTTACATACATGTTATTATTAAATACCTTGGATACCATGCCGGCTGTATTGAACGGACTGCGCTTCCTCCCTAGGAGACTGAAAAATGGCGCTGCCGGTAATAGAACGCCAGCGCATGCGTGCTGTTTATATATACACGTAGAAACTCCTCCTCTTGCCTCCCCTCTCACAGCCCTGTCCAATCTACCTCTTTGTTCAGGCCAGTGGGTTGTACCGTGTGCCATTCATATATAAACCTTTGTTCTTTGCACATCATCTTGTGAAGAATATTGCCCCCTTCTGTCAGATGAAATTACGTATTAAATTTGAGAAGTGATAAAATTTAAGAAATAAATGCATATTGAAACATCAAATAATAAGGTGGTCAATGAATATGCATGAGATAGATTTGCATGCAATGGAGGGAGTGTAGGCAAATTTATATCATGCATGTTCATTGTGGATATCTTGAAAACCAGACCGGCCTGGTATATCCTGAGGACTGGGGTGAGAACCCCTGGATTATAAATATCACATTGCTTTGGGATGTAAGTTTAAAAGCAGGACTGGTCAAAAAAGGCTCCCTCATGGAAGTGGGTAACTTGGCAGTTCTGTCATGGGAGGAAGGGCCTTGTGGTTTTATTTATTTAGATTTTGCTCACACCTTTTTCAGTAGTAGCTCAAGGTGAGTTACATTCAGGTACACTGGATATTTCTCTGCCCCAGGAGGGTTCACAATCTAAGTTTGTACCTGAGGCAATGGAGGGTTAAGTGACTTGCCCAAGATCACAAGGAGCAGCAGTGGGTTTTGAACTGGCCACCTCTGGATTGCAAGACTGGTGCTCTAACCACTAGGCCACTCCTCCAGTTGTTTACTTTGATTAATGCTGGGGTTTACTAAGCCGCTAGCACAACTGGCTGTGCGCTAGTGTTGACAGTGCTGCGAGGAAGCCACTAGCGTGGTTTAGTAAACAGACCCCTTAGTATGTTGTGAGGTTCTTTAAACTGTATTGTAATCCACCTAGTAGTACCTGACCTCAGGAGGAAGGGGGATATAAATGTTAAATTCCATTAAATTTACATAAACATTTATGCAAACTTTCCTTTGTGTGAAAGTTTGTGACTGCGAAACACACCTTGTGAACGGCGTTAGCGTTTGCTGTTAGTAAATGACCCCCTTTGTGACTTATAATTTAAATGTGACTACTGGTTTTCATGTCCTCTATTTGTACAATTTTTTAAAAGCACGCAACAGAGTAAATACGAGGGAAATATTTCTGACATTTCATTGTTCATTGTAATAGGTAGATGAATTTGCTAGTAAATGCAGATTTGCTAGATCTGGCACAGATCTACAAATTTCATGCTTTTTTTCTTTTCCTGCAAGGAAGAAAAGAAAAGTGCATGATATGAGGGAGTCGATAAATGAAGTGAAGCGCATTATTTCCCCTAATCTGTTTAAGGTTGGTTCCTGACGGGCTTCTCTGAATTCCAGCCTAATCGATCTCCTTGACAACCAGTGACCTGTTTGCTCCTTATCTCTGACCGCCTTAGTCTTCCAGGGCAGTGCCCTTTTCTCTTCACCCATCTGTGATCCTTCAAGTTAGACTCCTGGGGGGGGGGAGGATCTGCTCTGGGAGAGAGCTTGCAGTTCAGTCTCCTTTTGTATACCTGCCTGTTGTGTTTGGGGGCGGGGAGGTTTTCTGTTTTGCCACAGTTCTGAGGCTGTACTGTCTAAACTGTTCTCTGCTGAAGCATTTCCTATGCTCAGAATAAGAAATTGGTTGGAAAACCATAAACCGGAAAGATCTCCCTTACCACTTGTGAGATAAATTAGCAGCATTTTTTGCTTATAGGATCGCAGAGATATTTATGGATAAAGAGTTTAAAAAAGCTAGTGATTATGGATAAAGAGTTTAAAAAAGCTAGTGATCAGAGGGGGGAATAGAGAAATCCTAATTATTTGGGAGGACTTTGAAAATATGGAAGATAAGGCAAGAAGCCAGTTTGAGGTGTTACATCATCCTGGGGTATGAGAGAGGGGAACTGGTGGCTGGCTGTTTAAAATACTATTTTTGGGATCTGATTTATTGAACTGCTGTACTAGAGTTATTCATTCTTCACAGAAGAGGTACAGTGTGTGGGAAGAGCACCGATTAAAGGTTATATGAATTAGATAATTGTTAATTATGGTGTGCTTATTAAAGAAGATTTGAGATTTATTTTTAAAATATGTCCCTGGTTACATGTAAGTCAGGTACTAGACTGCCTTACGCACTGTTACGGTGATGCACATTGAATGGTGCTTAAAAGGCCAGCGCTGTGCATTCTGGTGCAGGGAATCTGGGTTTGGATTGTTCATCCGTTGGGGGCTGATCAGCCTGGGTTTGAGGCCTGGGGAGTGTGGGAGGGAAGATGTCCCAAGGGTATGCTTTTCTGTAGGTGCCCTTCAGGCAGCGAGTAAACGTAGAGCCACCCGGGGATCCTGCCTGGGGTAGGAGGTCACAAAGATTTCTGATGGGGTAAAAAAAAGGAGAAAAAAATGAAAACCCTTCTCTCTTCAAAATATGGCACAAACCTACCACACTGGATAACTATTTTTACCTCTAGAAATTCTGATGAGTGGTAGACTATTTTATTCTTTTTATTCTAATTGAAGGAAGGAAATACATTTTACATAAGAAGTGGAGAATATTTGTTTGTGGGCAAAAGAAAATATAAAGGAATAGGATCAAATTTGACTTGGGGCAAAATACCTTTGGTTCCATAGAAATAACATTTCCAATAAAAGGTACAGGTCATTTCTGTGGAAGATTTCCGGTTTCTGCAGCATAGAATCTGATACACTGAAATGTAGCAGTTAGAGAATTGCTTCTCTCAAACTGTCTTTCCTCTGTCTCTTACAAACAAACAGAGCCAACACAGATACATACACTCATCCACCCACAGCTGCAAAGTTGCCCAGTTGTTCTGACTGTTTCGTCTGTGACCGTTGCTCTGTTTTGTCTGTGTATTTACAAGGGTTACTGTTCTTCTTTTTTTCTGCCCTGTCCCAGTTGCAGCAGGGACATGTTTTGACCAGAACTGGTTTTGACTTTATATCCTAAAGCAGAGTGGTATTTATTGTTCTCACTTCTACCCATTGAAATCAGTGCTGCAGATCCCATGGGGCCTCAGGTTGGGGTTGTCAGAAATCTGGGACTGGCATAAAGTCTCCCTTCTGGAACTAGGCAATGTGGAAGCTCAAACACACACATAAACAAAGACACAGATACACAGATATGCGCGTGTGCGTGCACACACACACCAGGGGCGTAGCCAGACTTCGGTGGGAGGGGGGTCCAGAGGTGAGGGAGCACATTTTAGCTCCCCCAGCACCGCCGACCGCCCCCCGCGATTTTTGACCCCCTGCCACCCCCACCTTTGACCCCCCCGGCACCAACCCTTTCGACCCTCTCTTCCCGCCGCCAATCCTCCCCCACCGTTGGGTACCTTTGCTAGCGGGGGTCCCCAACCCCCGCCAGCCGAAGTCCTCTTCTCCAGCACGGCCGAGTTGCTGATCTGCAAGGGCAGGCTTCTGTTTCTGTGAGTCTGATGTGCAGGACGTCAGACTCACAGAAACAGAAGCCTGCCCTTGCACATCAGCAATGTGGCCGTGTCGGAGAAGAGGACTTTGGCTGGCGGGGGTTGTGGACCCCCGCCAGCAAAGGTACCCGACGGTGGTGGCGGCGGGGGAGGGTTGGTGGCGGGAGGGGGGTCGAAGGGGTTGGCGAGGGGGGGGAGCAGGGCCAAATCTTTGGGGTCCCATGCCCCCATGGCCCCGCGTAGCTATGCCCCTGACACACACTGAAAAAGAGATATCCAGACAGTACAGACACACTATTACAGAACACACACATGCACACAGATGTATTCAAGCACAGTTACATAACCAAAAAAGGATACCGACATAGACACATGTATGTAGAAGGGTTGGAAACAATTCCATGAGGCATGTTCTACATGCATTCCCAACCACCCAATACCCCCGTGCTGCCACACTCTTGTACCTGTTGGTCTAATTCTTAGGGGAGAGGTTATCAAAGTCAGGCTATTCTATCACAAGTCAGGCTATTTTAGTATGGCGTCTCATTACGTAAAATGGAACCATGTGCTAAAATAATCCAACCTGTGATAAAATAACCCAATTTAAGAAAAGCCCACATTGATAATTTCTCCCCTTAATGATTTAGATGTGTTTTTCATTTCCTTTGCTGTAAATTCTACTGTGAAACCTAGTGACTGCTTCATATGGTTTTCTTAACGATTGCTGTATGTTATTGAACCTTGTTGCTTTCTTAATAGTTCTTTGCAGGGCCGCCGAGAGGGGGGGGGCAGGAGGGGACAAAATTCCCGGGGCCCGGGCCTCCAAGGGGGCCCGGTGCCGCAGTCCCACCCACCACCGAGCCCCTTCCACCCGAACCCCCGCCAGCAGAAGTGCTGTCTTCTGTTCTGACTCCGGCGTGCGCGGCCTACACAGACACGCTCCTCTCAGCTGATCTTCGCTGTACTCTGCAGGGACGTCAGACGCACAGAAGCCCTGCAGAGTACAGCGAAGATCAGCTGAGAGGAGCGTGTCTGTGTGGGCCGCGCACGCCGGAGTCAGAAGACAGCACTTCTGCTGGCGGGGGTTTGGGTGGAAGGGGCCCGGCCCGGTGGTGGAGGTGGGTGTGTCTGTGGTGCCGGGTCCCCCTCAAAGGGGGGAGGGGGGGCGACGACAACCTGGGGGGTGGCAGTGGGGGCGGGCCCGGCCCAGTTTCTCAGTGGCCCTGGTTCTTTGTGAACTGTCACCTAGTGAAGAAGAAGCAAAGCAATAACTGTTGCCATGGGACAGTTAAAATCATCCTTTGAAATGTGTTTCTGGTGATATCTAATGGTTAAATATATTGTCATATAATCTGTACATGGTGCAAAACCATCATGTGACAATAAAAAGCCCACCAAGATCTGCATGCCATGAATATCTGATAGTGCACTGTGCCCATGAGCACACCTGCTTTGGTTTTATTATTCTTTCCAAACCAACTGAATATTTGGGTACTGCTCCATTCCAACCAGTCCTCCCCTCTTTTCTCTAGGTCAGAGGCACACACAGAGGCAACACAGTATAAACACATATGCAGGCCCACAAGCAGAAGGATCTATATGCTTTCCCCCTTGTTTATTTACACAGACTGATAGGTCCACTGCTCTGCTTTCTTTATAAACATTAAGGCACAATGAAAGTCTTACCCTTCCCTGGCTTCTTCCTATGCGAGATCATTAAGACTGTTTTAAATCTAGGAGTGATGGGAGCCATCCTGTGTTTAAACAACATGTAGTTTCTTATTCTGCTTTGTATTTGTTTTAAAGTTAAAAATGTTGTCTGTTAATCACATTTTTCCAAACCAAGATTGATCCATTGTTCAGAGAGTGTCATGACTTGAGCCTCTGATGACAAAACTGACGCTTTACCTTAAAATAGTTCAATTAGGTTTCAATATTTAGAACATATAGCACTACCGTCTCTCCTAGGCTTAGTTGTTTAGAATTCTATTTGTTCTTTTTTACTTCTGCCTTCTGAGTGAGAAATTAGAAGGTTCTGGAAGTGAAATAAATTCCCACAAACTTAGGGGTCCTTTTACTAAGCTGTGGGGAAAAAGGGCCTTGCGTTGGCAGCGGGAGCCATTTTTCTCACGCATCAGGGCCCTTTTTCCAACAGCAAGTAAAACCCGAAAAAAATGGCCACGTGGTGAGATAACTCTCATCGCGTGGCCATTTGATGGGGAGCCCTTCCACCCTTTGAGGTGGCAATAAGGGCTCTGGCACTAACCCGGCGGTAACCAGGCAGTACATGGCGATGCATGATTACTGCCGGTGCCGGGTTACCGCTGCGCTAGCCATTTCTGGGGTTTTCTTTTTCCCCCGAAAATGGTATGTGCTTGGGGTGGGACTACTGCTGGTAGCCATGTTGGGCCGGCGGTAGTCCCGAAAGAGCGAGTTTTAAGCCTGCTATGGGCTCTGTAAAAGGGCTCCTTAGTTTGTGGAAACCCAGGTGTTACCTACTAATTGGCCCCCTTTATTGAACCATGTTAAGCACCAATAGGTAGTACATAGAATTTATCCCCAAACTAAAAGGATAGGGCCTGCATAGGCTTTATCCCCATTCCAAGGGGATAGGGGGTGCATAGACTTTATCTCATACCAATGATATAAGGAATGCATAGACTTTATCTCTAAACTAAAAGGATAGGGCCTGTATAGAATTTATCCCCATACTGAGGGGATAGAAAGTGAATAGTACACAAACAACACTCATAGATTTCCAACACAAATGTGAAATCAATGAGGACCACATCGAGGCAGACAGAATCTGGTACTCCTTTAATAAGAAACCAACAACCTGCTCAATTAAAGCACTACTGACAAAATATGCACACGCCAATTGCCTACTAGACAGCTGCCCAAACTACATAATAGAAAACCCATCAGATTGGTTCATCAAACGCTTAACTAAACATATAGAATACATGTTCTCGAAGGGCTATTTCCTTTCTGACAAGGGACACATCATACTCACTCCAATCCCTAAAGACACCACCAGAAAGATCAGTAAACTCACTAATTACAGACCAGTGGCTTCAAACCCACTGCTGACAAAAACAATGGCAGGCCTAGTAGCATAACAATTAATGGAATACCTAATGCACTACTCAATCCTTCACAGCTCTCAATCACTCTTCAGACCATGCTATAGCACTGAAACAGTCATAACCACCCTGATCACAGAATTCAGAAGAATAATAAGCCAAAGCCAGTCAATACTACTATTACTACAATTTTTTATGTCAAGCGCCTTTGGCCTAGTAGATCACACAATACTAATGACCCTGCTGAACAACACAGGAATAACTGGAGCAGTAGCAGCTTGGATCAACGGTTTTCTAAGAACTAGATCCTACCTTGCCAAGATGTCCAATTAATTTTCAGCCTCCTGGATCTCTGAATGTGGGGTCCATCAGGGTTCCCCGATATCACCAATATTATTCAATATCCTGATGGCTCCACTTGGCAAGAAACTGGGAAAAATGGGTTTAAACCCATTTTTCCATAGCGTCCCACAGATCAATCCAGAGACTTACATAGTAACATAGTAGATGACGGCAGAAAAAGACCTGCATGGTCCATCCAGTCTGCCCAAGACAAACTCATATGTGTATACCTTACCTTGAATTTGTACCTGTCCTTTTCAGGGCACAGACCGTATAAGTCTGCCCTCCCCTATCCTCGCCTCCCAACCACCACCCCCTCTTCCCCCCACCTGCTCCGTCACCCAATTTCAGCTAAGCTTCTGAGGATCCATTCCTTCTGCACAGGATTCCTCTATGCATATCCCACGCATGTTTGAACTCCGTTACCGTTTTCATCTCCACCACCTCCCGCGGGAGGGCATTCCAAGCGTCCACCACCCTCTCCGTGAAAAAATACTTCCTGACATCTTTCCTGAGTCTGCCCCCCTTCAATCTCATTTCATGTCCTCTCGTTCTACCGCCTTCCCATCTCCGGAAAAGATTCGTTTGCGGATTAATACCTTTCAAATATTTGAACGTCTGTATCATATCACCCCTGTTCCTCCTTTCCTCCAGGGTGTACATGTTCAGGTCAGCAAGCCTCTCTTCATACGTCTTGGAACGTAAATTCCATACCATCCTCGTAGCTTTTCTTTGCACCGCTTCCATTTTTTTAACATCCTTCGCAAGATACGGCCTCCAAAACTGAACACAATACTCCAGGTGGGGCCTCACCAACGTCTTATACAGGGGCATTAAAACCTCCTTTCTTCTGCTGGTCACTCCTCTCTCTATACAGCCTAGCAATCTTCTAGCTACGGCCACCGCCTTGTCGCACTGTTTCGTCGCCTTCAGGTCCTCAGATACTATCACCCCAAGATCCCTCTCTCCGTCCGTGCCTATCAGACTCTCCCCGCCTAACACATACGTCTCCCTTTGATTTCTACTCCCTAAGTGCATCACTTTGCATTTCTTCGCATTGAATTTTAATTGCCAAACGTTAGACCATTCTTCCAGCTTCTTCAGATCTTTTTTCATGTTTTCCACTCTCTCCGGGGTGTCCACTCTGTTGGAAATCTTGGTGTCATCCGCAAAAAGGCAAACTTTACTTTGTAACCCTTTGGCAATGTCACTCACAAATATATTGAACAGAATCGGCTTCAGCACCGATCCCTGAGGCACTCCACTACTCACCTTTCCCTCCTCCGAGCGAACTCCATTCACCACCACCCTCTGGCGTCTGTCCGTCAACCAGTTCCTAATCCAGTTCACCACTGGGTCCTATCTTCAGGCCGTCTAGTTTATTTAAGAGCCTCCTGTGGGGAACCGTGTCAAAAGCCTTGCTGAAATCTAAGTAGATGACGTCCATAGCACGTCCTTGATTTAATTCTCCTGTCACCCAGTCAAAGAATTCAATGAGATTCGTTTGGCACGATTTCCCTTTGGTGAAACCATGTTGTCTCGGATCTTGCAACTTATTGGCTTCCAGGAAATTCACTATCCTTTCCTTCAGCATGGCTTCCATTACTTTTCCAATAACCGAAGTGAGGCTTACCGGCCTGTAGTTTCCAGCTTCTTCCCTATCTCCACTTTTGTGAAGAGGGACCACCTCCGCCGTTCTCCAATCCCTCGGAACCTCTCCCGTCTCCAAGGATTTATTAAACAAGTCTTTAAGAGGACCCGCCAGAACCTCTCTGAGCTCCCTCAGTATTCTGGGGTGGATCCCGTCCGGCCCCATGGCTTTGTCCACCTTTAGCTTTCCAAGTTGTTGATACACACTCTCTTCTGTGAATGGCGCTCTATCCACCTCATTCTCAGGTGTACTTTTGGCAGTCCCTCTCAGTCCTTCCCCAGGGTTTTCTTCAGTGAAAACAGAACAAAAGTATCTATTTAGCAAATTGGCTTTTTCTTCATCATTTTCTACATAGCGTTTTGATGTATCTTTTAGTCTCACAATTCCCTTTATAGTCTTTCTCCTTTCACTAATATACCTGAAGAAGTTTTTGTCTCCCCTCCTTACATTTCTAGCCATTTGTTCTTCCGCTTGCGCCTTCGCCAGACGTACCTCTCTCTTGGCTTCTTTCAGTTTCATCCGGTATTCCTCCCCGTGTTCCTCCTCTTGAGATTTTCTATATTTCTGTATTTCTATATTTCTGTATTTCTATATTTTGTGGATTATGTCCCTCTACCAGCAGGTGGAGATAGAGAGAACTTCAGAGGTTTACTATATGTGGTCATGTGCAGTCACGTTAACTTCAGTATTCTCTCTATCTAGCAGGTGGATGGTCATGTCTGTTCAGATCTGGATTGATTTGCTCCTGGCCTGGTCCCCTGGGTCTAGTCGAGCTTCTGGGGTCTGAGGTGTCCCGGTCCTGGGATTTGGGTGCAGCACACCTGGTGGTACCAGGTCCCTCCCTTCCTCCCCCATCAACCCCCCCTCTCTGCCTGACTGGGATTTGTGGTTCACACTCTCCTGACTTGAGTCAGGTTTCTTTTCTTCCGGCGTCCTCTCCTGCCTTAAAAAAAAAAAAAAAAGCCATTTGAACACTATTTAAAAAAAAAAAAATCTCCTCGGTCTGAGATTTGGCCAGCACGGCAAGCTCATACCGGTTTGCAGTACCGGCTGAATGGTGTGAGGACTGACTTGGCATGCGACAGCGATTCCCGAGGGGGTGAGTAGTCATTATCCTATCTGCGCCAGTGGGCAGAGCAAAAGCGGCTTCCAGTGTGGGAGCCACTGGGCTGCTGCAGTTTCCCATGCTGGAGATCCACTGTACAGCCCAACTCCGTGGAGTGGTGTGCTCTTTCCCTCCCAGCTCATTTGGTGGGCGCAGGGAAGTTGTTTTCTTGGGTGTGCATGCGCGCTTGATGGCGCCATCTTTCTTGCCACCCCACATGGCAATGCTGAAGCCCCAGCGCTCCCCTGAGGCCTGATTTGCTTGCAATTCAGTCAGTTTTATATGTAGGCTTTTCAGAAATGTGACTGGGGAACTGGTGTGGATCACTCCCAGTTTCTTCATATTTGTTATTTAAGGGCTTCTAAGAAAGGAGGCCTGAGGAGGTTTGCAGACTCCTGTTGGAGTCCTCGGGTCTCCCACAGCTTTGAGTCTCCCACAGCTTTCCAGGGGTGAGGTCGGAGACCCATTAGCCCCCTGCACTGTTCTGTGGCAGCAAGAGCCTTAAGCTGCAGCTTGGAAAGTACTGACTATCTGAAAGTCTTCTAGTAGAGATGCCTGTGCTTCACTAGGTGATTTCCACTAAGAATATTTCTGGACCCTCCTTAAGGAGGTTCAGGGTGTGTGTACATCATTAATGGAATGGAGAAAGGGATCAGGATTAGGGATCCTACTCTAGGTTTTTTCAATCTTTCCCTCTTCCCCTTTCTCAGAGCATGGCAGTACAGTTTGTTTAGTTAGTCAGGCTTAGGGATGTTGACTCCATGTTTCTGTGAGAAATGTTACATTTTGAGGCTAGTGCAGGTCTCTCAGGGTTCTCTCGGTTTTCATGGTAATCCTGCACCCTCTGTGCTGGCCTGGTGGCATTTGCTCTTAGTGTACTGTTTACATCGAACTAGTTTTATTCAGGAGGGTGGCTGGCTGGTTACAGGTTCAAGCCTGGTTTTATCCATCCTATTAGAAACTGTGGGCTCAGCTAGGTTTCCAGTGGCGCATATTTTATTTCATTCTCTCTTATTGCTTGTCTGGCCAAGTAGTTCTTACATGACTGGAACGGTTATTTGAACTCTACAGTACTAAAGCTTGCTCTTCTCTCTCTCTTTGCACACTGGCCACACCTTTGCATACTAGCCTCAACTACCCCAGTATCTGCAGTGTAGCCGGTACCTCTAATTGTGTCTATGGTATTTTGGCATCTTTTCATGGTATGGGGTACCATGATGAGGAGTGGTCCAGGAGCTACTTCAGTGTAGAGGTAGCTTAATAGTTGTTCCAATCAGCTGAGAGTAAGCACAGAGCTCTAGGGATGCTGCTTCACGACCCACTGCAGCTTGCTATCTGTAGTGCGCAATGATGCAACAGCCATATTCTGCTACACCATCTGTCTCTGGTTCTCAGCCACACTTGTTAGCTCCAATGCGCAGCAGTTATAGTGCACAGTCACACCAGACAATTCTTGTCCCTATCTGCAAGAAGTTAGCGCTGGCTTAGGTATCAGACCACTGATGTGGCTTCCAAGTCACATTGAGCAAACCTGCCTTTTGGAAGTAATCTTGGGACTGGAGAAGATCTAGGGCAGTTGCATAATGACCTGAGGGACTTCCAAGTCTCAGAGATTGCCAGGGGACGAGTTTAAGGATGATTTTTGATCCGCTTGGTTTTATTATAGGTTTTGTGGGGCCAGGAAAACCACTTTCAGGGTTTCCACTTCCATTACGACAAGCCACCTGGGTGCTGATAGAATGAGCTCTGTTTCAACTCCAGGTCAACCTATGCCTGCTGCATCTTCCAATGATGGAGTCTCAGTTCACTCCTCAGGCAGGACTCCTGTACTGGTTTCAGGAGGAGTGGACCAAGATTATCTTAGCTCAGATGTGTCTTAGTTTTTCTATTGCACAGTTACAAACTGGACTTCACTACAGATTTTTCTTGGAGTCTACATGCAAGCTCAGGCACTGTCAGGCAGTTCTCGCCACCTTGCCAATGTTTCTTCCTTTAGGCACAGTCGAGTCTGGCCCCAGTTGCAATTGGGGAATGGGAAGTTGTTCCCTTTGCTTTGTAGTTCCAACCAGGGAGCTTCCTTCCAGCTGAGTTTGGACATCATAAGAGTCTAGGGTGTTTACGGTTCAGCTTTTCACAATGGGAACCTTGTAGTGTGTAATACTTCTGTCTGGTGGGGAGAGTTTCTAGCCTCCCTGGACCTCAAGGAAACTTACTTTCATATTCCCAGTGCTCCTTGCTGCAGAGGGATCTTAGCAATTTATGACCATGTCATTCAGCCTTTCCATGTTGCCGAGGATATTTTTGCAAGGTCATGGTGGCAGCTTTCCTTCATGAGGATGGATTGCAGGTTCATCCGTACCTCGTGATTGGCTGATTTGCGGCTCTCTCTATCAAGAGACTCTGCAAACTTCATCCAAGAAACTTACTCGTCTTCAGTCCTTAGGATCGGTAATCAGTGTCACCAAGAGTCAGTTGTTTCCCTCAGAAGTTTTGTCTTATCGGGGAGTGCTGTTCCATATAGGCTTGGGAAGTCCTTTCTTTCTTTTGCTCCTCAGCAACAGGTGCCAATCTCTACCAGGTCCAGGATATGGGAATAGGTTAAAGTTATGGGCACAAGATTCTCTTTTTTGGACATTCCCCCATGGGCCTGAGTCCATATCAGACCACTTCAGGGGTTCCTTCTCTGCTTTGGTCCCCATCTCTATGTTTCTCTTCAAGTCAGCTTAGTCTCAGTGGGTGATTTCAACACATTCTGCTGATATTTCAGTTCTGTCTCTTTGAAGGTAACTATTTGCAGCTTGTCGGCTGCTAGGCTGTGCCATAGCTGGCGGCAACAGATTTTGGATCCCTTCCAGAAGGCAGACAGTCAGCCGATTCCTCACTTGCCAGATGTAGAGTCGAGGCCGGCTTGTTTGCCAGTTTTCTTCTATGATTTGTTTCGGGCATCAAATAAACAGATGCTTTTGGCAGTCACAGCCTGCCATTTGATGTGGTTGCGCTGCTGGGTGGTGAATGCAGCTTCTAACGATGGCTGGTTCAGCTCACTTTTCAGGGCAACTATTGTTTGAGGACTCCATGAAGTTGGTGGAAGACCTGGGTGACTTATAGACTCAGTGTCTTCCTGAGGACATGTCTACAAGTTCTTTTTGGTTGGGTCAGGCTTGCCCTTATCTTTACTGCCCTATCATCCTGGGCAGCCTAGTTTTCTTTAGCAATCCAGTCCAGGCAGGTTCTCGGAACTCCTGACTTCATCCGTTTGAGATGCTGTGGATTTCTACTGGTGACGGGCGCAAAGTACTGTCTTTTCTGCATACGGTGGTTTCTGCCTTCAATCCCTTTCCACCTTTTTCTCTTCCCACTTCTTGGATGTTCACCATATACTGTTACGTTCCTCACCTGGTTCCAGGTCTGCACGGCCGATTCGCCGGCGAGGCGCGGTCCAGCAGAGATAGCCGGCTATTTTGGATGTGGTTTCTCCAGGATGGGTCTGTTTCTGTTTCCGTTTCCTATTTCTGGCAGCCATCATCTTGGTTGGATCAAGGACAGCAGCCATCTTGGCTAGTTCAGGAGGGGGCAGCCATCTTGTATACAAGAACAGGAAGGAAGCCCATATTTGGGCGTTGTGCTACTCTGCTGATGGGGGCAGCCATCTTGGATCAGCTGCACATGTTTGAGACTGATTCCTACCCTATTTAAAGCCCTGCCTCCTGTCCTTCGTTGCTTCGGCCTCAATTGTGTTTGAGGTCCACGCTGGTGTTCCTTATCTTCAGTTCCAGTGTTCCAGACCTCGACTTGTTTCCCGGACCTCGCTTGTTTTGCTGCCTGCCTAGACCATGGACTGTTTTGGACTACTCTTTGCCCTACGGATTTTCCTGGCTTTTGGACTATGTCTGTTTGCCTGCCTGTCTGGTCAGTGGTCGTGCAACCCCGCCATTTCCAGAAGTCCTGGAGGCCACCTGCAGCTGGGAGCTCAACTCCTGGTGAATGTTGGTCACTTCTGTTAATATGTGTTCTAGCTTGAGACCTATCCGCTGGAATAGTGGTGGGCCAAGCTATACAGCTTAAAACAGCTGAAAAGCACTAACTAGGCCTGATAACCAGCTGATGGCCTTATAGCAGAGAACCTGCAAGAGCAGGACTGCTTGGTGAGTCTTAATGAAACCTGGTACAACTTTAAAATTGAGTGTAACACTTAAGATGTAGAAATTAATGACAAAAATGGTAAAAATCTTGGTTCTTAAAATGGAGTTTGTCTTTATAAAATGGCTTTCAGTATCACAAGATATAAAAGACACAGATCTCTCTCAGTATTACGAAGGAGGTTCTAAAAGTGTCGAAATTGGCACTATGAAGCAATCTTTGAGAGGAGGGGCAGGTGGGCACCTGATCTGCGGTCAAGTGTGACTCAGAGATGAAGCAAGATTAGAAAAAAAAGTCCCTTTCCATAGACTTGTATGGGAACCAAA
Organism: Microcaecilia unicolor; assembly: GCF_901765095.1. Lineage (NCBI taxonomy): Eukaryota > Metazoa > Chordata > Amphibia > Gymnophiona > Siphonopidae > Microcaecilia > Microcaecilia unicolor. The sequence goes on along the minus strand of NC_044033.1, from coordinate 431,379,154 downwards.
TAGTATATAAGAAGGGTGCATCAGAGCTCTCGTTGGAACGTTTCCCCAACGCATCTTGATGGAGCGAAGCTCTGGCCGGTTGAACCCAGAATTTGCCCGATGAATGTACCAATTTGGGTGAGAATAAAAAGACTATATCTGTAACTAAACTGTATCTGTCTTTGTTTCTGTTTATTATCTATCTTCCATCTATTTCACAAACTAACACACACACCCAAGTAAGAATTCAAACAGTTTTATAGATATTTCATAGATTTTATGTGGGAACATAAATGGCCAAAGATTCACTTAGATCCAAATAGACAGAAAGCTGTGGTCATGGGAATTAGATTTGAACTGCGCCTTCTGATACCTCCCCTGCGCCGATACCCATGGAAAGGGGTGTCACTGGAATTCAGGGAGGCGGTTAACAAGATCTTAGAAGAACAAACCCTCTATACACCTCCGTGTGGAAGAGTCCTGCGGGAGGTCTAGAGAGGGGTAGATAAAAACACTTCCCAGGTGAAGCTAGGGGTTGTCTGGCTGCCTGACCGAGTGCGGTGTCACTCCATCTCTGCCGTGCTCAGTCGGGGCACAGGGGCTCACTACTACCAGGTCATAACATATACTCCTATACTATTTGGAAGTGACCAGCAAGTTCCGTTGGTCAACTCTTTGCTTCTTGCTTTGCTCGGGACCATAGGAAGGTACCATAAGAAGGCTTGCCATTTTTAGATTGGCAGATGTGGGCATAGTGGTTTTGATGTCAGGGGGAGCAGACCTTTTGTAGAATAGGCGTCAGTGTGAAGCTGAAGAGCTGTTCTGCATAAGTGCCATTTTATTCAAAATCCTTTTAGGGGAGCAGCTGCTCCCCTTGCACCCCACCTAGCTACGTCTCTGCATAGTGGGGCAGTGCCTGGGATGACCCACTGAGCAGAAGTGACTTCCTACATAGCCTTATTCACTGCTAAAGACTGTAGCAGATGTAGTGGTGGTAGGATCAGAAGCAGACATTCAGAACCTGGAGAGCCTTAGGTATATAGGAAGGTGGTGACTCCTTACGAAACACCCACACTGCAGTAGGATCATCAGATTCCTGACCTGCTGAGAAGAAATGCCTCCTGGCATACCCTCATTTTGTTGTCTGGCTGGTCTTAAGAAAGGGAATCTGGCTTCAAGTGCTGCAGTGGCCGTTGGCTTAGAGAGGGGCAATTTCTTCAGCTAGCCTTTGTATGGGACAGTCTCTCCCATTGTGGGTGTCAGCGCTTTCTTCCAGAGCGCAGTTGACTTCCTTTTCCGTGTCCCATCTGGCTTTTGTGGCTGCCCTTTGCAGTTCGGCCACTTGGTCCTCTGTCCTTCCGTGGATGGCTTTTGCAGATCGCCAACTTGATCTGCTGGCCTTCCCTTGCCAGGCTTTGCAGGCTTGGCGTGGCAGCGCTAGGCATTCCAGATTTGACGTGGCAGCACATGTAACCGCGGCCTGTGGATCATTGCTCCAGTCTACTGCGGTTGTAGTACCCTGCCCCACTTGAGGACTGCTTTGGTACATCCCATAAGTCTCTGGATTGATCTGTGGGACGCCATGGAAGGTAAAATTAGTTCTTACCTGATAATTTTCTTTCCATTAGTCCCAACAGATCAATCCAGAGGCCCGCCCTTTGTTGTTCTGGGTTGAGTGTTTTCTTCTAGTTGCCTCAGTTTCATCAGATTCCTTCATTTGATTTTTGGCTAAAAAAAAAAAAAAACAGCAAAACAAAACAAATCAAAACATAAAGGAAACCTTCTGTTACCCTCCCGCAGCAGTGGTTGAGGAGCTTACATGGGCTTTATGCAGGCAGGAGAGGACTTCCTCTTTCGTCTTCCACTGCTTTGGTATCGACAATACTGAAGTTAAGGTGACTGCACATGACTACATATAGTAAACCCCTGAAGTTATCTCTGTCTCCACCTTCTGGTAGAGGGACATGACCCACAAGTCTCTGGATTGATCTGTTGGGACTAATGGAAAGAAAATTATAAGGTAAGAACTAATTTTACCTTATGCGCAGACAATGTAATCATCTACAAACCTTTCAACAACAGCATCACAGAGATATTGGATAAGTTCAAAAAAGGACTCAATCTCATGGAAAATTGGACCATAACAGCTATATCTACATCTACTCCGTGATAAGAAAATTAGGCTTAGTATGCGTATCTTCTTCTTTTCTATATGTAAATGGTTTCATGAAATTGTACCTTATTTTCCCTCTAAATTGTGGACTTGAAATGGATGAGATAAGAAATATATTTATATTTAATTTGTAATGGTAATAATGTTCAATCTGCTCCATTTTTTCATCACAAGAGTTTTCTTGTAAGTATTGTTAAATATTTATAAATAAAAATAATAAAAAAAGAAAATTGGACCACAACTGTCAACCGAGAAAAAAACCAAACTCCTAGTTTTATCCAGCCAGCACAATCCCACTACTTACCAAAGCCTCATAATAGATAAACAATCTTTCACAATTGAAACACAAAAACCCTAGGAATCATTCTCGAGAAACATCTGACCCTTGAAGACCAAGTTGCTGCAATCACATCAAAAAGCTTCAAAACACTATGGAAACTGAGAAGAATCAGAGACTATTTCCCCAGACAGTCATTCCGTCTTATAGTACAGACACTGATATTGTCCCAACTAGACTACTGCAATGCAGCATATGTAGGTTGCAAAGAAAACCTACTACGATCTTTGCAGACTTTCCAAAACACAGCAGCAAGATTGATATTCAAAAAAAGTCAAAATCTGAGAGAGCAACCCCAGTACTCATAATGCTACATTGGCTCTCGATCAAGGTCAGACTATTTTTTTAAAACCAGCAGAATCATCTTCAAAATACTGTTTGGCATGTCACTAGACTACACGCTACACATGATCAAACTATTACCAAGAAATGCAAGCCCAACTGCAAAAATGTACTTTACAAGTCCACCTACACGGTAGGATTTAGCTACCTGGACTCAAAATGGTGTAACTCAATTCCCAAAGTCATAAGAAGCTTCACAAACTACCTCCTGTTCTGAAAAGACCTAAAGACCTACCTCTTCAGGAAATTCTATGAGTAAAATATGCACTAATCATTCTGGAACAATAATACTCAACATAACCTCAAACTGTTACGTATCTTTTCATTTAAGAAATGACCTAAGACGTATCTTCTCAAGTAACCCAATGACTGTTCCATACGCACTAATCGTTATCTTGCCAACCACTGTAAAACACAGCATCATACAACCTTGTAAATGTAATTGAATCAATGTAATCTCTATCAACTGTTAAATGTAACCACATTGAACCAAAACTCGTTTTTGGATAATTGTGGGATACAAGTACACATAAATAAATAATTAAAATTTAGTCCCATTCTGAAGGGATGGGGAGTGCATAAACTTTATCTCCACACTGAGGAGATAGGTAATACATAGAATTTGTCCCCAAACTAAAAGGATAGGGCCTGCATAGACTTTATCCCCATACTGATGAGATAGGGTTGCATAGACTATCCACATACTGAGGGAATATGGACTGAATAGACTTTATCCCTATACTGAGGGGATATGGACTGCATAGACTTTATTCCCATACTGAAAGGATAGAGAGTGAATAGACTTAATCCGTATGCTGAAGGGATAGGGAGTATATATATTTTTATCCCCATAGTTAGAATAAAAGAGTAGGGATCGAAGTGAAACATAGGCTGTACCTCCTGGGGATTTACATGCTGTAAACAAGATTGAAAGTTGTGTGTTTGTTGCCCATGTCTAGACCTGACAGAAGCATATCAAATCTAGTATGCTTCTAATATGCATGGCACAGAGTCCTTTGCATACTAAAAGGAAATCCAGGTAGCATAGAGTAATAGAGTTCACTTTTAGAATTGTTGTACAGTGAAAACAGACATAACATAAAAAGCAACATGTATACACATATATTTTGTTTAATGTAAAAATAGGAAGATTTCTTTTATGCCGGGGGAAGGAATCTGCTATTAATTTTTAAAAAGCTATGCAAGTGATTATTGTTTCTTTATTTATATTCTGCCTCTACCAAAATGAAGTACGTAAAACTTTCACAATATATGTCAATATCTAGACAAATATACTGTACAGTAGCCATTGAAAACCCCCAAGCATATCTATCTATCTATTATAAATACTCCCTATGGATGTCCTAGATACCAGATTGTTTTGCTCTGTTAAGGGCCAAAATGTTAGCAGCACAACTAGTGATGTTATTCAAAATATCTGGCCTAGTGTTTAGCGCTATTGATCCAGGGCTGAAAGTGCCATAGCAGCAATTCAAGCCCTCCCTCTATTTGCCTGTCTGGAGCATGATAGCCTTTTCAAAAACTTGGGTGCAAACTTGGGAGAGGTTGGAGCATTGCCCTGGCACATGGTTCATTGCAGTTGACCTTGTGTGAGAAAGGGAGGTCATTTTTAATAGGGTCAAAGTTGAAGAGTACTAGTGAATGCATGCATAAGCATAGCTTTCATTTCCTTCCTTAGGGACCCTTTTACAAAGTGGCCGTAAAGCTAACGCTGTTTTGCCGCGCACCAAATCGGGACTACTGCAGGGTTAGCATAGGAGCCCTTAATGTCAAATGTAACTTCTGCAGGATGCTTATGGACACATGACATGAAAAATCAGCCATTGTCAACATTTTAGATCTGAGACTTTAGTCACCTTTTCCCAGAGACAATCACATACATGATTTTAAAATATCAACTAAAGGCCATTTTAAACAGCCAAGCTTTGCAGGGTTTATAGAATTCCAATACATAGTATAAATTTTTATGTGCCTAGACTCAGTGCTTGGTGGAAGCCCATTTTACAGTAAAAACATCCATGAGTCATTTAGGATAAGTGTCTACCAGCTTTTCACAATGGGATGGAGTCATTTTTTACCATATTTTTGGCAGAATAGCTCAAGCTCTTTTATGTTTACTAGGGTGGGATAGAGTGGACTGTGAACTTTAGTCTTCAAGTCTTGCTACAGCTTTTCTGTTGGTTTCAGGTCTGGGCTTCTACTAGGCAACTTGAAGACATTCCTTTTGTCCATGCTTAGACACTCCACTGTTGCTTTTGCTTTGTGCTCCTGCTGAAAGATGAATCGTCTTCCCAATTCTAGGTCTATGGGAACAAGTTTTCTCCAAGATCTTTTTATACTTTGCATCATCTGTCTTTCTCTTGATCTTGTGCTGTTGCCAATGGTGTTCCTTGGTCGACTGCCACCCGGGATGTCGTTCCCCCTCCCCCCGGGGCATCATCCCCCCCTGGCGCAACACCTCCAAACCTCTACCTGGGTGCATTGCCCTTACCTCCTGAGGTGCTGGGAGGAGGTGTTCGGCAGTTGGCTCTGCCGATTCCCTGCTCCCTCTGCCCTGGAACAGGAAGTAACATAAGAGCGAGCAGGGAACCGGTGGAGCCAACAGCTGTGTGGCTGCTCCTGCAATGTGCACTCGGGGTGGACCGCCCCCCACTGCCTTGCCCTCGGTACACCTCTGGCTTCTGCCAGGGATCCCCACTGCACAATGCTGCCACCGCCATGCTTTACTGTATGGAGAAATACACAAATTCAATCAGACCACGAATGCTTATTATGGTATAAAATTAATAGGCTGATAGAGGCGTCTCATATCTGAATGGAAGCTTCTGAATGTATGCTCCCTGAGCGGCTATCAAGCCAATGGGAAATTATAATCATTGACCACCTCCAGCCAACCAATCAGTGCCTAAACATTGCTGATCCTCAGCGAGTATCAAAAAACCTATCACCGATTATATTTAATAACTATAATAACGATACTCAGTATGTATACATATAGATAAAGGCACTGTTGGTTACAAAATAAACATTATCGTAAGGTTGACGTATAATGCACTAAATTAACTTATCTTGATGGTTCTGTATGGAGGGCATTAATAGGGTGATGTGCTGTGGTTTGTTTTAACTAACAGATACTGCTTACCACTGAGACTAAAATATTCCACTTTGATCTTATTAACTCTCAAAACTTTCTACAGTAGGTGGGCAGTATAAGTGTTCCAGAGGCAATTGTGTGGAAGAGCGTTAGAAATTCTGCACACAGTATTTTAAAATTCAGCAAAAATTTGGCAGATTTTGGGGTCCTTTTACTGAGCTGTGGTAAGCATTAATGCATGCGTATCACAACAAAAGATGCCTTACTGTGGCATGGTAATTTTGCGTCATTTATGCACCTGACAATATTTAGGTGCAAACATTTTCACCAGCCTAATGCTCGTGAGTTAAATCCAATATACAGGACATTAATGTTATATGTGCAGGGACATATATAACTAAATAATAACTTTCCCGCAACTTCTACTTAGACATGCCTCAAACAGCAATGTCACCTTAAAATTCTATAATACTTTCACAAAACAACAATATAATATATATAATAATTTTTTTTAGGATGCAGCAGCATTGTTATTAAACCATTTTAGGCAATGCTGTGCATATCTTTATCGATCCAATATTTAAACTTTTTTTTCCTTTTTCAAATGGTGTAAACTTATGGTTTAAGACTAGTGACTAGTATCATTTAATTTTCAGCAGCTTCAATAATGAGTGAGAACCTCCGCCGACATGGCCAAGTTTCGTTACTTCCTCAGGGAAGAGGCTCAATTCCATATATTTGTCTCCTTTCTCACATAGAAAAAAGTTGTGCTTAAAGTTAGGCACAAAAATGCAGACATACGCTAGTATTATAGAATTTGTGCTTAGCCCTGCATTCTGTATATGGCGCCTAGATTTGCGCGGAGATAAGTGCGTAACTTAATTGGTGGAAGAAGATAAATTAGCATTTTTTACAACACTTAACAAGCAATAACGAGTGCTAATTGGCAATAATTACAATTTATGCACGGAAATCGGTAAGGGTATTCTATAAAGAACTGCACCTAAATTGCAAAGTGCACAGTTCAAAATAAACACGCACAGCTGAAAAGGGGCATGTTTATGGGCATTCTGTGGGCGTTCCAACAGTTACATGCGCAATTAGAGAATACGCCCCACTGTGCCTAAATCTACGTGCATGGATTAACACCAGGTTTTTAGTGGCATAAATGAACATGCGTATCTTAGGCGCTGCAGTATTCGTAACGCGTATTCTATATACCGTGCCTAAATTTTATGGAATACGCTTATTTCTGTGTGAATTTTTTTAGATTCCATGTATAGAATCAAGCCCTTAGTGTGCATCAGTCCAGCACCTAAGTTTCAGTGCCATTTTTTGAATTTACCTCACAGAGCAATGCAGAGAGGGTTTGAGCGTGGGTGTTAACCCAGGCTGAATACTCAGCCACACATTGCATTTAAAATGAATGTTAATAAGGTCATTGAATATTCCATGGCAATGCAGAGAGGTAAACAGGGGCTTTTGGTGCACAGTTACCATGAGAATTTTTTTGCCAGGTCCAGGACTGTGTATAAGGGTTTGAAGAGAGGATATCATGCTGGGCTTTGAGATTTAATTGCCAGTGTTGCCTCCTTTTGCAACCTGAAGGAAACCCCCTGCAAGGTACCGAGGTAGACGAGAGGTAACAGGTATGTGTGCATATCTGAACAAAACCAAAAGTGAAAGCACACAACAGTGCCTAGTCTTCTGTGCCTAAATATGATCCTTGAAAATATTGCACATACATTTTTGCAAAGCTCATATTTAGATGCAGAAGAACGGGTGCCGATGTTTGTTGGCACTCCAATTTTCTTTTGGGCATGCGCACAAGAAGCTGTGCTTGCTGGGAAATCTTTCTGTGCTTCCATCTGGCACACTTCCCCACCTCATTAGACACAATTGTTCCGCAGCTAAAGGGCCCTTTTACCAAGCTGTGGTAAAAAAGTGGCTTGTGGTAGTGTGGGTGTGTGGAATTGCCTTGCATCAGGCCACTTTTTACCACGGCAGGAAAGAGGCTATTTTTAAAATGGAGGTCTTAATGGCCGTGTGGTAATATAAAAATTGGTGTGCGGCCATTTACTGCCTAAGCCCTTACCGCCTCTTGTTTAGTAGGCGGTAAGGGCTCATGAGCTAATCCAGTAGTAATCATGTACTGCTTGATTACTGCCAGGCACACCTACTACCCGCTCCCTGCACTAAAAAATGCAAAATATTTTCTGGAACAGGAAATAGTGCATGGCATAGACAAAGCTACCACCGAGCTGTAGTGCTGTTTTGCCGAGTGGTAGCCCTTACTACCAGTTGATAAAAGGGCCCCTAAATTAGATTACATTTAACTTTCTGTATGGCATGATATTACACTTGCGATAGAAGCCAGGTGCTTAGCCATTCACATGTAGCTCTACCAGGAGCCTTTCTGCATGGGTCCCTCAGTGAAGAAAGGAAAACAGCTTAACCTTGTTACTGTGACTCTGCTCAATAAAGGCAGGACTGAGACAGTGGGTAAACAGTGCTTTTCTGTGAGAAACAGGAAGTAGTTGCTTTCCAGTTTTAACAAGCATGTGGTGCCAGTGACCAAAGCCAGCCGGATAAGCAGAGCGGTGGCAGCGGAAAGACAAGCTCCCATCACTTTGCAGGTAAGAGAATGCGGCAGCTGGCAGGACGATTATGGTAGGGCCGGGGTCCTTATGGACCCCCTGTTCAGACACCTATACTTTGATTTTATTTACATTTACACACATCTTTTCATTGGTATCTCAAGGCAAGTTGCATTCTGGTGTTTAGTAATTGTGAGCTTTTTGGTTGGGGTGGATGTGATGTTTGCCCACTTGGGCAATACACATAGTTGAGGGGACTTCCTAAAACAGTGTGTTTCAGAGAAAGGCTTATTTTACAAATATGCTTTAACACACACTCTACAAATTAATCCAGAAGAACTGGTTGTGCTGTGGCTGTTATGAAATGCTGGGAGGGGAGACTATAACTGAGGTGACTGATTTCCTATGGCACAGAAAGAGGAGAAGGGAGAATGGTAGTTGCAGGTTTCTGCAATGCACAGCAGGAGTGAGGAGTGGAAGGCAGTAGAGCTTGGCTCCTGCAGCACATAACAGGAAGGAATGGCAGCCTGTTGAGCTATCCACAACCAAACCGCTCAGCTGCTCATCTTCACTGACTCCTCAAAATCAAATCACTCACTGCTTCATTAACCCTTAACAATTCCAGCTGTGGTGAGACTGAATGGATGGCTCCCATTAAGGTCTGTGCCCCTGCTTTATTCTTAACAGTTGGAAGGGAACAGGAAGTCCCATTTGCAAAGGAATCGAACATGTAAGCAAGAAGACCATCAGCTCCTTGCATTAGACTAAACCTTTCTAGCTGTTTTCTTGAGTTTCCCATTCATGTGTGTAAGTAACGTAACTAGTGGATTATTGCTCATATTTCTGTTTCTTTTTGTACAAAACTAGGACTTTATTGTGAGGGCGGGGGGAGGGGGAGGGGCAGAAAGAGGGAAGCGGGGAAGCACCATTCCTACTATGGCTCAAGCGAAATTAGAATTTACCAGACATTCTGTCTTCTTTGTTGCTTCCAGTTTCTGGAATGCTCTTCCTTTGCTTTTATGCGCTGAACCTTGATTTAAAAAGAAAAAAATCAAAGTTGGCTTGAAAACTTATCAGTTTGAACTTGCATTTGGTGTGGGCGTTTCAGGGTAATTAGGAAATGTTTTCGGAGGTTCCTTTGTGGGTGTATGGCTGTCAGGGGCCAGTTGTGGGAAGTTGCTGGTACTAGAACAGAAGGTTTCAACTCAGTCCTTGGGACACACCTAGCCAGTCAGGTTTTCAAACCTGCACGTCGACACCTCTGTCGGCCTCCTTGCTTCTTCCTAATATGGCTGTTCCCGCTAGATGTGCTGGTACTTTTGTGTTTTATAAAATGCCTTGTGTTCAGCAAAGCTTTTGTAAAATGTACCTCAACTGGGATGTTCTATTTCCCATCTTGATGCTATATGTAAAATTAGTCTTCAGAATTCTATTCAGTTAATGCATTATGTAGGTGCAATGCCTATAATGAACAGGGTAACAAACTGATCCAACGTGTTTAATATAATAGAGGCAGTTTATAATGGCCATGATTATGGTTTATTGACTTATATTAGATGTGTTTCATCAGTATTTAGTACCTGTTGCTGCCTGGGACTATTCATTTGTTGTTTTCTGTTTGTCCATTTGGGTACACGTAGGTAGAAGACTTTCTTACTGAGTTATTTATTTATTTAGATTTTGCTCACACCTTTTTCAGTAGCAGCTCAAGGTGAGTTACATTCAGGTACACTGGATATTTCTCTGTCCCAGGAGGGCTCACAATCTAAGTTTGTACCTGAGGCAATGGAGGGTTAAGTGACTTGCCCAAGATCACAAGGAGCAGCAGTGGGATTTGAACCGACTACCTCTGGATTGCAAGACCGGTGTTCTAAACACTAGGTCACTCCTCCACTATTTTTGTAGTGTGTTTGCCAGGAAGTGAAGATATTTGAGGTTAAAATGATCAAACACTTCAAAACCAGCACAGAAAAATTTAAGAGATGCAGTTAAAAAAAAATTCAGTCCAACTTTTTTTTTTGCGTCTTTCGGTCACTCTCATATCCCTCTGCTAGGACATCCACCCCCTCTCTTTCCATTGACATTACCATTAAATCTAAACTATGATTCACTTGTATGTTCAGAAAGTGTCCTTCCATTTGCTTTCATCTACTTTTTTTTTTGTTTTTTTACCTTCTAAAGGGAATGCTGCTGAAAAGTAATGTTCCCTCTAAACTCTGGGTTCTCAATCCAGCCTTCGGTACACATCTAACCAGTCTGGCTCTCAGGATACCCACAATGAATATGCATGAGAGAGATTTGCATTCAGTGAAAATAGGCATGCAAATTTTATCTCATGCATATTCATGTGGATATCCTGAAAACCTGACTGGCTAGATGTGTCCCAAGGACCAGGTTGAAAACCCCTGCTCTAGGAAGATGCAGGAGTGCTCCAGCTGCATTTCTGCCAGTGGGGGTTGCTGCTTCAATATCATGTTTTCAATGCCTAGGGACAGTCAGGTCCTCTGGAGTCCTACAGTACTTGCATATACATAGTAGATTACGGCAGAAAAAGACCTGCACGGTCCATCCAGTCTGCTCAACAAGAAAACTAATAAGTCTCTATTCAAAAATGATCTTTTCTGAAGGTTAATTTCAAAATATGAAAACAGGCATATCCTTTACTATTGAAAATATGATATTGAGACAGCACCCTCAGTGGCAGAAGTATAGGTGGAAGACTCCCACACAGTTTGGAGGGAACAGTGTGTGAAAACTAGTCCAGAAATATATTAATTTAATCTATTGATCTTTATTTCTGTGTATTGCTGAGATGGCAACACTGGCCAAAATTTAGCCATAGTACTCCATGAGTGGGGGGTTTCTGATACATGTGGTGTGAGATGTGACCATCTTTGATTTAGCAGAAGCGGTTGAACTGGATAGTAAGACATAGATGGTGTTCCTTCCCTGTGGTATGCCAGAAATTACTTAAAGCAAATTATGCTAAAACTAGCAACAGCATTAAATAAATCACCTTATAGAACAAAATCAGTGTTCAGTTGGATTTCAGAGTTCTTCCATCAGTCTTACTCAGAGTCCTGGCATATGAATTCCGTTTACTGACTGTAATCCACATTATTAAGTTCCAACCAAAAGGTAAACTGTAATTGTAAACCATCACAATAAGTACACACCAATCTGTAAAAATTAACCAATAATGTAACTGTCAACCTATAACACAACTGACAACCAGAATGTAATTTGTAAGCCACTTTGAGCTGAAACTTGCTTTTGGAGAACAGTAGAATACAAGAATGCATAAATAAATAAATTGCAGAATCTCACGGAGTTTCCACTGTCAGCAAATTTGTATATCTGTATTCTTTTGATTATGATCTGTCATGTTTAGGTTTATTATTCTTATGCAGATGATATCATACAGTCAATCCCTTTTTGTGAGATGTTGGTTCCTATTCGTGCTTTTTAAAATTATTGCTTTTCCCTAGTAGAAAAATTGATGTTGAGAGTCATAAATTAAAAATAAACCCTGCTAAGACTAAACTTCTTTGCATAGGTCAAGCTAACAATTTCCCCCCTTCAGAGAACCATCTAGTTTCAGGTTTGGTACAATTGATCTAATGACAGTTTGTCTAATGGACAATTGGTCTAATGACAGTTGGTCTAAGGACCAACAAATAGTCCAAAGAGACAATTCGTCCAAAAGTTAATTCGTCTAATGGACAGTTTGTCTAAAAATTAAATAAAATAAAGATGTGAAGTCATACATTTGCCATGTGGCAGATCACTTTCTTTAAAGTCAATAATGAGAATACACCACACGCATTAATCTAATCAAGGCATTAACCCTGGAAGCCACTTGGTATTGTAATACACTACTACTACTATTAAACATTTCTATAGCGCTACTACACTTACGCAGCGCTGTACAAATTAATATGAAAAGACAGTCCCTGCTCAACAGAGCTTACAATCTAAATTGGACAGACGAACAGACAATAAAAATGTAACAATGTAATAGAGGTGCAAAATGCATGATGTGGAAGTGTAAAGACTTCCACCATGAATGAATTTATTAAGTTACTAAAAAATTTGTTTAGGAAGCCAATTATTTGTGTTGACCCGGGCATACCAAGAATACAGAACATAGTGGAATCATGGCATAAAAGACTGGAAGTGTTGGTTGGAAGAGCACATGTTGGAGTTTATAAATTGAGCACCAAATTGCAGAAAGAGCAGAAAGATGTTGAAGGTCAGATGGATTGCATAATACGAGGTGAGTAATGAAAGAAAGAAAAATGATGAAAGAAGCCACGAAGATCATATTATGTCTGTTTTTTCATAGTGAACCTCCTACAGTATTCTGGATTTTCTACATGGCATTGCCCACAATCTGTTCTTTGAGAATGTCATTGACAAACTTTCTTGCTTTTTACATTTCTCATATTAACTTTCTTCACTCATATAAATATTTATAAAGTTTGTGTGCTAATCTTTAATTTCTGTATCTTGCTGTAGTTTTTTCTTACAAAGTTACACTGGGCCCGATATTCAAAACGATTTAGCTGACCACTGATCAGTTAAATTGCTTGGTTGGAGCTAGCTGCGGCACTTAACCGGCTAAGGAGCCCTTTTTCAAAGCGGCGGTAATTCCGTGTTTGATGCGTGCCAAATCCTGCAGTAGACAGCATACTATTCATCGATTACTTGGCGTCTTACAGGATACGCTGATTTGAGCTGCTTATGCTGGTTTTTTATAAAGAAAATTGCTTTTATCCTTGTCCTGGTATGCAGTTTACTACCGCTGTCATTTAAGGAAGATATAGACTGGCCCCTGACGCAGCCCTATTGTTGGGCGAAACACGGCCTATGTCGGGCAATTGTCTTATATACGGTATCTTCAATAAAGTCTTTTGGATTGTACATTGATCTGCTTGTTTGTTTTGCACGCTGCATGGATACTGCACAGGTAGCACATGAACCCTTTGACCGCTAGGTCAATGGCTGGTGATAAGGGCTCAGGCCGTAAATAGGTGCGAGCTAGTTTTAATTTTTGTGCACGCCTATTTCCCAGCCCATTAAGGTTATCAATAGAAATCAAACAAAATAAAACATGGAAAAGAAAATAAGATGATACTTTTTTTATTGGACATAACTTAATACATTTCTTGATTAGCTTTTGAAGGTTGCCCTTCTTTCTCAAATCGGAAATAAGCAAATGTGCTGGCTGACAGTGTATATAAGTGAAAACATTCAAGCATTACTATGACAGTCTGACAGGGTGGGAGGAGGGGGGGTGGGTAGGAAGTATGCATGGGGACATCAAAGCATATCATTGATATTCTAACAGGGTGGGTGTGGATAGGTGAGGGGAGGGTGATCAACAGAGACATACAGCTTTATGGTTTATAATGGGCTAGGAACCCCAGATCCTTGTTAAGTCCTTTCTGTTGGGTGTTAAAATATTCAATCATTCTGACTTCAAAGGTCTTAAGTTCTTGTATGGTTTTAAAGTTACCTTTGAGGATTCTCACTGTGAAATCACTGGTACAGTGTCCTGGTCCTGTAAAATGTTGACCAACAGGCGTGGGAACCCTGCTGGCACCAGTATTGTTCATATGATGTCTATGTAAATTGAATCTTGTCTTAAGCATCGGGCCTGTTTCTCTAATATAGCATCCTTCGTTACATTTTTTACACTGAATGATATATACCACATTAGAAGATGAGCAAGTGAAAGATCCCTTTATGTTGAATATCTTTCCTTTGTGGATGACTCTGGGGTCCTGTGAAATATTTTGGCATAGTTTGCAACTGGATAAATTACAGGGAAGTGTGCCCTTCTGTTCCTTTTCAGTCTGTGAAGGAAGTTTACTTCTGATTAGCTTGTGTTTTAAATTGGGTGGCTGTCGGAAGGCCAGTACTGGTGGGGATGGGAATATCTCTTTCAGTAATTCATCCTCCTGGAGTATAGGTTGTAGATCTCTTATGATTTTCCTCAGTTTTTCCAGCTCTGGATTGTATGTCACTACAAGCGGGATTCTGTCTGTGGATTTTTTCTCCTTGTACTGTAGCAGATTCTCCCTGGGTGTTTTGAGGGAGGAGGCAATATTCTTGGAGATTATTTTGGGGTTGTAGCCCTTCTGTTTGAAGGATTCAGTCAGGGTTTTAAGGTGTCTGTCTCTGTCCCCTGGGTCAGAGCAGATACGGTGGTATCTTGTGGCTTGGCTGTAAATGATGGATCTTTTTGTATGTGAAGGATGGAAGCTGGAGTTGTGGAGGTAGCTACATCTGTCTGTGGGTTTCTTGTATATAGATGTTTGTATACAGCCATCACTGATTGAGACCGTGGTGTCCAAAAAATTGACTTTTTCTGGAGAGTATCAATTTTGAATCTGATTGTAGGATGGTATGTATTGAATGCAGAATAAAATTGTTTCAGAGTTTCTTCACCCTCCGTCCAAATCATAAAAATGTCATCGATGTACCGGTAATATTTTAGAGGTTTGGTTTGTTTGATTTCTATTGATAACCTTAAGAGTGGACTAACACGGCTACCACACTCCAGCCCATTAAAAAATGGCCTTTTTACCAGCTGCGTTAACCCATGGCCATTTGATCAATATTGACTTGAGTGGCTGTGTGTTAGCTGGCTTAAAAATAACCAGATATTCAAAGCTGAAGCCCACACAGGTCCCGGCTTTGAATATCTGTGAATAATGGTTCAAGTGAATGCAGTGGTCAAGGTTGTGGTTTTTAAACAGCTTTAGAATTTGTTTTCTGCAGAAAATTTTTGTTATGTACTGCAGAGTTACATGCTATCTTCTTTTGATTATTGTAATGTTTTGTTGTGTGGTCTTCCACATTCGACGTTATGGGTCTTGCAGGTTGCACAGAACTCTGCAGCGCAGGTTCTTTTGGGTTTGAGCCGGGAGGTGCGTATTACACCTCAGTTGAAGATGTTGCATTGGTTACCTGTGGTGCAGTGTATTGAGTTAAAACTTTTGTTACTGGTGTTTCAGGCACATCAGGGTATTGGTCACTTGGCTTTAGTGCACTGTTTGCAGTCTTATTGTCCTCCTAGGGCGTTGCGGTCTCAAGACCAGAATTCGCTGGTTGTTCCGTCATTTCATCAGGTGCATTTGGAAGATATTCGTAGCCGCTTTTTTGTTGTTGCTGGCCTCTGTTTGTGGAATTCTTTACCTTTGGCTATGCGCCAACTTGTCTCTCTATCCCAATTCAAGAAGCAGTTAAAATCCTGGTTGTACGGCATTTGGCTGATTGGGTGGGTTTTGAGGTTTTCTGGGTATTTGCTTGCTTGTATGTTTTTTTTTGTATTGCTTGTGCATTTTATGAGTGTTTTATTGTTCCTTGCCTAGATGGTTGGATAGGTGGGTTATAAATATATTAAATAAATAAATAAAAGCTGTTGACAGTGAGGAAAATGCTCACCATCAACAGCTGAATATTGAGGCCACAGATTTTTGCATCAGTATCTTGTCTCCTCTTTTGTTTAGACCAAATGAATGTATTAAACCATTAAACCAGTTGTACCATTAGACTAATTGTGTATTTTAGACTAATTATCCATTAGACAAACTGTCATTAGACCAATTGTCGGGGACTCTCTAGTTTCTATTTTTCCCATTGCATTGGTCATGTCTTTGCTGGTTCTGAGCAAAGTTGTGGATTCAGCCTTATTGTTGGAGGCCCAAGTTGGGACTCCAGTAAAAAAAGAGAAAACAAAAAGACTTTTGGGCAGCTGTGTATGTATTGTCAGGTATAGCAATATTTGTTTAGAATTTTAGACATTTATTCTACCATTTTGATGAAGTTAGACTATTTCAACTCTATTTATTAGGGCCCATTGAAATGACAAGAAGCTTACTTACAGGTGATTCAGAATACCGCTGTTCTGAATTTTAGAGGTAAACGGTAGGAGCACATGACTCCTTTTTTGATACATCTGCACCGGTGCTCCATGTCTCCTCTTGTGACGTAGTAACATAGTAGATGATGGCAGAGCCCATCCTCCAGTCTGCCCGACAAGATAAACATGGCATGTGGTATAAATTGATATGACATATGCATACTTGATCTTTATCTGTTCATGCCATTTTTGGGGCACAAACTGAAGGAGTCTGCCCGGCACTGGTCTTATTCCCCATTACTAGAGTTTATTCCCTAACTACTGGAGTTGCTATTGAAGCCCACTCCAGTCCATCCAGATCTGTCTAGTTATAATCAGGGCACAGACCAGAGAAGTATGCCCAGCATTAGCCTTGTTCCCCAACTACTTGAGTTGTCGTCGAAGCCCCATTCCAGCCCATCCAGATCTGTCTTGTCATAGTCAGGGCACAGACTGTAGAAGTTTGGCTCTGTTTCATTTTTCTTAAATTAAACATCATGTAGCCCCTCTCTAGATGCTCCATCTGTCATTGATAGGGTTCATTTCACATGCTATTAGATCAGCATCTTCTAGGAAGTTAAGTTTTCCATCATCTACATATTTTCAGTTTAGGAGTAACTTTGAGACAGTTTTAATTTACAGAGGTCCTCAACACTGGAATGAACTACTAAATGGTGTTCAAACAGACAATTATTTGTTTAGAAAATATCTGACTCATAACTGTTTCAAAAACATTTTGGGTAGTTAGAATTATATTATTACATTATTGTTTTATTCACTTTATTGTTTATTTGTAAGCCACATTGAACTTGAATCTATTTTGGGCTAATGTGGGGTATAAATGTCATGAATAAATAAATAAATAAATATTTTCTACTGCAGGAAATAGCACGCACCAACTTCGAAACTACTGCAGGGGTCTTGCGCTACCCCTGCAGTAGTGCCGATTAGCCCTACCGCTGCTTAGTAAAAGGACCCCCTAATGAGGACCTTTGGATATCTGATTAACAGTGTACTGTAAACCCCTGACACATCCTTTTGAGGCGATACGTGGCCATGTTGTATAACTGGAAATAAACCTATACAGCTATCCATTCCTCAGTCTGCTTTTTTGTTTGACATTTATTTTTGGGAGTTAGCCAGACACCCTTTGCTATTTTAATTGTGTCTATTCCACAGACTGAATTGGTAGATTTTGTCTGGGGAGTTGAAACTCGTACAAATGTTACTAAATGAAAGAAGACAGCCCTATGGAAGTTTGGTTAAACTTTGTCCAGTCAGCACTGATATTCAGAGCTTTTTTGTTTAAATAGTAAGGATAGTGCTGGAGGGATGGGGATCCCAAGGTAAAAGGAGAATCTTGGGTAGCTTTTCTACAGACTTGGCTGGCCAGCACTGGTTTCCTGCACTAAGGAAGTAATTTTATAAAGATTTTTCTGTGTGTACATCAGGTTTTGCGAGTGGAAAATGGCAGTTATGAAATTGCATCTAGGTATACACATATAGGGCTAGATTCTATATACGGCACCAAAATAATCAGCGCCGAAGAAAGCACTATTCTATAAACCACATTTAAAGGTAGGCGCAATATAAAGAATAGCAGTTATGCCCAGGGGTCGCGTGTAAATTTAGGCCCTGCCATTTGCACCAGTGAAAATGTGGTGTAAACTCCCTCACCTAAATTTACATGTGGAGCCCTCATATTCTATAATTACGAGTGTAATTCAAAACCACGTCCCTGATCTGCCCTGAAATGCCCATGACCCTCCCATTTCTGTGCCCCCTTCTTTTGGGCCATACGTAAAATTTAGGCGTGAATCCCATGCCTAAATTTATGTTCATAAGTTCTAATTATATCTTCTTAGTGACAATTGCTTGTTAAAAAGCCAATTATTGGCACTAATTGTCTCATTACTCATGATGTATTGTAAGCCACTTTGAGCCTGCAAAGAGGTGGGATAAGGTGGGATACAAATGCAATAAATAAATAAAAAAAAAAAAATAAATTATGTAATTAAATTGCGAACGCAAATTCGGTGCACACCCAAATTCGCATGCACAATGTTTATAGAATTCAGGGGATAATAACATAGCCTCCCCAGCCTCATCTTTAAAGTTTCACTCTCTCCTGCCCACCTGCTCACTGCCACTGCAATGGCCTGTTGCCTTTCCAGGTCTGTGGTGGGAGTGGTGGCAAAAACCACAGAAAAGAAGCCTGGGTTTCAGCCCCTCTTATGTAAATTCCTACCTCTGAGGGCTGGGAACAGAACTATTAGCCATGTTGCACATAGAGCGATGGCCCTGTGTGTCTTTTCTGTTGTTGTTTTTGCAGCTGCATTAGACCTGGGAAGGCAGTGGTGCAAGGAGGTGGCAGTAAGTGGGTGGGCAGTTGGTACAAAAGATGCTGGATGGATGGAAGAGAGAGAAATATGATGATACTGGATAGGAGGGTAGAGAGGGAAAAAGAGAGAGATACAGAGAGGAGATTGCTGTATTGAGGCAGTGAGCAAAAGAAATTGAATAATTCTGAGAAATCATATGAAGGGTTAATTTTGTTTAAAGGTGCTCAGATATTATTTTAAATTCTCAGTTCTGCTAGCAAGTGAAGGAATGTTATCTGGTTTAAGTTATTTACATTTGCTGGGCTGGGTTAGAAAGGTCAGACACAGGAATTTCTTTCAACCTTGTGAGGGATGGATTGCTAAGCAAACACATGTATTCTATTATGAGCCGGTATATAGCAGGCTGTTTGTTTAGGATTAGTTTAAAATGCTTAGAAGAAATACTGTTTAGAGAGAGGCAATAGATTAGTATTTACAAGTTTTTGATATTTAGAATATGTTTACTCTGTGTAGTTAAATGTAGAATGTCTGTTAAATTCTGTATTACTCTTTGTCTGCTGTTTAAGACTGCAGTTGAGGAGATCAACATGTGGTTAGACTTATCTGCAGTTCTGGCTGGTTTAATATATAAGCTGATAGGTGAACGAGGTCAGGGCTAGTTAGCTCTCGTCTCCTTGATTAATTATAAGCTAAGTGTAGGACTGGGTCAGTTTGAGGAATACCAAACCTATGTAACTGATATTTCAAAAGTAATGATTGGTTGAGGCAAGGTGACCAATCTATTCCTTAAACCAATTGGGAGTAAAGGGGGCTAGGCTAGGAGGAGGGCTTAGGACCCTATTTAAGTAGGAGCAGAAGCAGTTTACGTCAGAAGGAGCTCAGAAGAAAGGAAGAAAGCTGGAAGACAACAGGAGAGACAGCATAAGAAGAGAAGCAGCTGAGACAAAGACACAGAGAGCTGAGAGAAAGACACAAAGAGCTAAGAGAGGAGAAGAGAGCTAGAACTGATGTCCTGCTTTGTTTGCTGGCAAATAAAGAAGATTTCTCTCTCATTCTGGTGTGTGCTGTCTGACTCCTGAAGCATCACAAATTCCTATCCCAATTCCTGCAACAATTCTTGGTGGCAGCGGTGGGATAAATCCTGCATTAATCCCAGCACCCAACTGACTGGAGAACATTTGCCGGGTATGTATTCTGTATTTTGTATTGTAATCCTAGCTAGGAAGTTGTAAACCAGCCCCTCAAGAAAGAGGGAAGGAGAATCTGATCAATTCTCAGCAAAGGCCCTAGTACCTTCTAGTCGTGGGGACTAGAAGCGAAAACGCTTGAGCTTATCTGTATCTGAGAAATTTGAAATTGTTGGGTGGGATTTTCTGTATGGGATGTGTGATGCTTGAATGTTAGAAGAGTGCAGACCTCTTACTGCATTCTCAAAAACTCCTTCCCTCTTTGTGTGTTGTAACTGTAAGCATTATGGGTGGGACATCATCTAGAACAATTGCTACCCCCCTAGATTGTATGCTTAGAAATTTCAAAAAAGGATTTTTAATTAATGACTATGGACAGACTTTAAGCTCAGGTACTTTAAGAACCTTGTGTGAAGTTGAGTGGCCATCTATGGGAGTGGGGTGGCCCCCTAGTGGCAGCTTAGATATTGAAGTAATCCGGAAGGTCTACAGCATAGTAGTAGGAGGACCAGAATATTCTGAACAACTCCCTTATATAGATTCCTGGGACAGCCTTGTGACTGACCCTCCTCTTGGTTGAAAACTTATATGGGATCCCCAGTAAAATTCATGTTAGGCCGTGTTCAAAGAAAGATTAGAAAATCTAAACTAGAAGAGGGAAAGAGCCCTAGGAAGCCTACCACCCAATCGGTGGCTTCCGCCCCTACCCTGTCTGAGAAACCCATACTCTCTGATGACCCCTCAGACCTTGAGCCGCCACCTTATGGCCCATTGTTGGGGTTCCGTGCCGCCCCCAGAGATCCACGCCACCCAGCCCAAGCCTCTCCAGCACAGGCTTCTCCGGATAGTTCTTCCCCTCCTGTGCCAAACCTGCCACACCCTAGGTTGGACTTTTCACCTGGCCTCTACCCTTCTGTGCCAAATCCTCTCCTGTTAACCTCTGAAGACCCGTTTTGGGTTCCACTCCCTGACTCCTCAACTCCCGACAGCCCAGCCTCTCCTTCTAATACCCCTACCCACTCATCAGGGGCCCGGCATCCCTTTCAATGGACTGATTCACCTGTGACCACCTCTCAGTCTATGAGTACCCCTCCCCATCCCTCAGGGGTTCAACACACCTCCACTGAATGGGTTAGACCTGCTGCAATTACCTTTGAGCATGATAGGAGGGTAGCTCCTAGCTCTACCTCAGGTTCCATTCCCACCTCCTCGAGAGTTCTGCCACTTCGTCAGGTAACTACCACTCGACCGGATCCTAATAATCAGGGTCAGGTTATACAGGCACAGGCCTATCAGTATGTACCCTTCACAACCACCGATCTCCTGAATTGGAAGACGCATTATCCCTCTTATACTGAAAAGCCTCAGGCGGTGGTGGACCTAGTGACTAGCATTATGGCCACCCATAACCCAACCTGGACTGATTGTCAACAACTTCTCCTGACCCTCTTCACAACTGAGGAGAGGCGGAAGATTTTGCAAAATGCTGAGGCCATCACGCGAGAGCGTGTCCCCGGGGGGATACAGGACCCAGAGGGATGGGTTAGAGCTCGGTTTCCTCGCGCAGCTCCAGATTGGGATCCAAATGATGGGCAGCACTATGAACTGTTGTCTGGCTATTGCCGGGACTTACTGGAAGGTATGAGGAAAGGCATAAAGAGGCCCATTAATCTGGCAAAGGTCTCTGAAATTCTCCAAGGGGCAACTGAATCCCCTGGGGCCTTTCTAGAGCGACTAATTGAAGCCTACAGAACATACACCCCATTTGACCCTGAAGCCCAAGAAAACCAGAGAATGGTGAATAGCGCATTGGTGGCCCAGAGTATGCCAGATATCCGGAAGAAGTTGCAGCGTCAGGAGGGATTCGCAGGGATGAATACCACCCAGCTAATTGAGATCGCAACCAAGGTTTTCATTAATAGAGATCAGGAGGTGCGCCGAGAGGCTGACCGGAAGATGCAGAAGAAGGCCGACCTTTTAGCGGCAGCCATTACTAATTCCACTCTTAATCGAGGTCGACCTCTAGCTAATGGGAAGCCAAAGTGGGACCCCGGACCACCAGCCAGGCTCCGAGATTCCTTCAATCAATCCCGGCCAAGGGGGGAGAATCCCAGACCAAGATTGGAGAGGGATCAGTGTGCCTATTGTAAGGAAAGAGGGCACTGGAAAGATGAATGCCCCCAGAGGCGCCAGGGACTGAGAAGGGGACCAGGAGATCGAGGAAGCCGAGGCCGAGTTCGAGAGGGAAGATATGAGCCTCCTGAATCTGACATCATCGGGATAGCCGAGATGGCAGAATGGGACGAATAGGACAGACCGGGTTCCTACAAACTGGGCTCCCAGGAACCTATGGTCAAGTTAACTATAGGGAGCCGCTCAATTCCATTCATGATTGATACAGGAGCGGAACATTCTGTTGTGACGGAGCGATTAGCGCCTGTGTCTGGAAAAACTGTCCGAGTGGTGGGTGCCACGGGGGTGCAGAACCGGAGGCCCTTCCTGACAACCCGTAGATGCCAATTGGGCTCACACATAGTCACTCATGAATTCCTGTATATGCCAGACTGTCCAATCCCTTTGTTAGGTCGAGACCTGCTGTCCAAGCTTAGGGCCCAAATTTCCTTTGACTCTGATGGCCAGACTTCAGTCTCCTTTCGGCCCCCAACATCCAGCCCTAAGGGTATACTGAGTTTCTGTTGCCCTCTTGAAGAAGAATGGCGGCTGCATCAGTCGCAGGGCCAAGTTGACCTACCCCTGGCAGACAGCTTTCAGGTCAGTGGGGTATGGGCAGAAGATAATTCCCCAGGGTTGGCCCGAAATATTCCTCCCGTACATGTAGACTTACTTCCAAGTGCCCGGCCAATCCATCTTCGCCAATACCCAATTCCCAGAAAGGCTCTGGAAGGGATTCAAGCACATTTGAATCGTCTGTTATCCCATGGAATTATTCGACCTTGCCAGTCTCCATGGAATACGCCACTATTGCCAGTTCAGAAGCCAGGGACTGAGGATTACCGGCCAGTCCAAGACTTACGAGTGGTTAACAAATCCACTATTTCATTACACCCTGTAGTGCCTAATCCATATGTCCTGCTAGGATTGATACCTTCTGGAGCTACCCATTTCACAACACTAGATTTAAAGATGCCTTCTTTTGTATTCGGGTGGCCCCCGCCAGTCAATTGCTTTTTGCCTTTCAATGGGAAAACCCAGTAACAGGAAGGAAGCTTCAGTATACATGGACCCGCCTGCCACAGGGGTTCAAGAATTCCCCCACTATTTTTGGGACAGCCCTAGGACAAGACCTTAAGACTTTTAAATCTGAGCCTTCCAGGCGAGTTTTACTTCAGTATGTAGATGATCTCCTGATTGCAGCAGTGACTCAGGAAGAGTGTTTTGAGGCTACCAGAGAATTGCTGGAGCTACTCTTGGATGCAGGCTATAAGGTCTCACGCTCAAAGGCCCAACTTTGTCAGTCAGAAGTGAAGTATCTGGGCTTTTGCATTTCCCAGGGAAGTCGGAGATTGGATGCTAGTAGGAAGCAAGCAGTAGCTGCAATTCCCCAACCCAAGTCCAGAAGGGAAGTTAGGGAATTTCTGGGAGCAGCCGGATTCTGCAGAATTTGGATTCCAAATTTTGCATTGATGGCGAAACCCCTATACCAAGCCACAAAGGGGGGTGAAAAGGAACCATTTGAATGGGGATCTACTGCTCAACAATCCTTCATTGCCATAAAGAAAGCCCTACTCCAAGCCCCTGCGTTAGGCCTTCCTGATGTGGAGAAACCTTTCTCATTGTATGTCCATGAGAGACAGGGGGTTGCTCTGGGTGTGCTGACCCAGATGATGGGATCCTGGCAGAGGCCTGTTGCATACCTGTCTAAACAGTTGGATGGAGTGGCTAAAGGATGGCCAGCCTGCATGAGGGCCATTGCAGCAACAGCCTTACTGGTCCAGGAAGCTGATAAGTTGACCTTGGGGCAAGAACTGGTTGTTAAAGTCCCCCATGCAGTTCTCACCCTCATGGAGTATAAGGGCAACCACTGGTTTACAAATAACCGCATGGTTAAGTACCAAGCTAGTTTGTGTGAGAATCCACGGATACACCTGGAAACAGTGGCTACATTCAATCCCGCCACTCTTTTGCCAGCATCTGAGGGACCACCGGATCATGACTGTATCCAAACCATGGATGAAGTGTATTCCAGTCGACCAGATCTTAAAGATGTTCCATGGAGGGACCCAGATGTAATTTATTTCACAGATGGAAGCAGTTATGTGGAGAACTCCAAGCGACTGGCAGGCTATGCTGTGGTGACAGAAGACAAGGTGATAGAAGCAAGAGCCCTGCCCCAAGGAACTTCAGCTCAGAAAGCAGAACTTGTGGCCCTCATACGAGCTCTGGAGTTAGCAGCAGGACTGGTAACCAACATTTATACTGATTCCAAATATGCCTTCACAACTCTACATGCTCATGGAGCTTTGTATAAGGAAAAGGGACTCATAAATGCTGCAGGCCAACCTGTTAAGTATGGACCTGAAATACTTCAGTTGCTAGAGGCTGTGTGGGCCCCTAAGAAGGTAGCTGTCATTCATTGCAGGGGACACCAA
The DNA here is from genome assembly GCF_901765095.1 of Microcaecilia unicolor. NCBI lineage: Eukaryota > Metazoa > Chordata > Amphibia > Gymnophiona > Siphonopidae > Microcaecilia > Microcaecilia unicolor. The sequence goes on along the minus strand of NC_044033.1, from coordinate 431,354,563 downwards.
AGAATAGATACTCCAGTGGCCCGAGGGAACCGCCATGCTGATCGGGTGGCCAAGGAAGCTGCTCGAGGACCCCCAGCAAGTACTGTGACTCCCCTGTTCCAAATTCGATTGCAAGAATGGACACCTATGTATACCCAAATGGAAGAGAAATGGGCTCAAGAAGAAGGTGCAGTAAGGAGACCTGATGGCTGGTTACATCTCCCTGATACCAGAGTTCTGGTGCCACGCCACCTAGCTTGGCCTGTAGTGTCTCAAGCTCATGACCTATCACACTTAGGGAAAACAGCACTAGCCCGCCTACTCAATCGAGTAGTGGTGCTGGAAGGATTGGATAGTCTGGTTGCCACTGCCTCTGCCCGATGTACTCTCTGTGCCCAGAATAATGCTCGTCAGGGACCCCGTATTCCACCAGGAGTTCAGTTTAGAGGACTAACACCCTTTGAGTCCCTAGTTATAGACTTCACAGAAATGCCCAGGAGTGGTAGGTTCCGATACCTCTTAGTCATGGTCTGTACCTTTTCTGGGTGGGTGGAAGCATATCCTACAGTCACTGAGAAAGCCACAGAAGTAGCTCGAGCCCTCCTTAGGGATGTCATCCCCAGGTATGGACTGCCTCTTGCCATAGGTTCAGATAATGGTCCCGCCTTTGTTGAAGCTACACTTCAGGCCCTGTCCCGCGCTTTGCGCATTACCTGGAAATTGCATTGTGCCTATCGTCCCCAGAGTTCAGGGCAGGTTGAGCGGGCAAACAGAACCTTGAAAAATAGCCTAGCAAAGATTTGTCAGGAAACCCAATTGAAATGGCCACAGGCACTGCCACTAGCCCTTTTCCGTCTCCGATGCACTCCAACTAAAGGAACAGCCCTCTCTCCCTTTGAAATTGTGTATGGGAAGCCCCCAGCCATTTTACAGGGAATTAAGGGAGACATAGGGATTTTAGGGTCTGCCCAGGTGCAGGAGCAGGTAGCCCTCCTGGGTAAGATAATTTCTGAGCTTCAGTCTTATGTGAGAGAAATAAACCCTGTCCCCTTCCAGGCTCAGGTACATTCCTTCCTGCCAGGGGATAGAGTTTGGGTGAAAGACTGGAGGCTCCAGCCTTTGGGGCCCCGATGGAAAGGACCTTTTACTGTTTTGCTTTCTACCCCTACAGCTGTGAAGGTCGCAGGGATAACTCCATGGGTCCATTGGTCTCGAATTAAGTCTGCTGACCAGACTGAGCCCAGCACGGATCAGACGGAGCCTAAACAGTGGAGAGCAGAAAGAGATCCAGCGGAGCCATTGAAGTTGCGCCTGACCCGAATCAAAGAATCTACTAGCTGAAAAGAAGGGTCAACTGCATACTGCAGGAGCGGCTGAACTTCGGCTTCATACTGAGACTCTTTCTTGCCTGATTCTGGCTTTCTTGGAATTTGAAAGCTTGATCCTTGTCAGTTGAGGGTCTATCCCAACTGGTATAAGAACTCAAAGACTGAGAACATTATATGAGAGTAATCTGTGATTAGCACAGACTGTTGAAATATTACTGCTTAATTAGTTTGCTGTATTTGTTTTAGATTAGGAAGAAAGAAAATGTTAGTAGTTTGGATGCTTTTGTTGTTTTCTACTCCTTGCCTCCTTGTTCCTAATACCCCAACTCGCTCCAACCTTTGGTTACACTCTGTCCAGGAACTAATTAGCCAGGCAAAGATTACTTCCCCTTGTATTGTGTGTTCCCGATTTTCTCCTTATACCACAGATGTTCCAGCTGTTCCTGTCCCTGTGCAACTCCCAGCTCTTATACCTCCCTACTTTTCGAGTTCAGGTCCTTGGAGCCAGGATTATACTTGGTGGTCCTTTTATAATGCTACTTCCCCCTCTGAATCTTCTCTAAGGCCAATTTTTACGTCTCCCTATCCAGCCTCTGGAGTGTTTTGTTTAACAAGAAGCATCTCAACTGTTCTTCCCATTACCTGTAACTATACTAATGTTCTCCCAGAGAAGGAGGAACCTGTGTGGGTAGTTTCTCCAGGTACTCCTATGTGCCCTACTACCATACCTGTAGATTATGATTCCTAGTTAGGACCACTATAATCTCCAGAGTCTGAGTTGTGAGACTTATCTCTGCATAAGCTGATTTTAGTCTCAAAGGGGGGAATGAGGCAGTGAGCAAAAGAAATTGAATAATTCTGAGAAATCATATGAAGGGTTAATTTTGTTTAAAGGTGCTCAGATATTATTTTAAATTCTCAGTTCTGCTAGCAAGTGAAGGAATGTTATCTGGTTTAAGTTATTTACATTTGCTGGGCTGGGTTAGAAAGGTCAGACACAGGAATTTCTTTCAACCTTGTGAGGGATGGATTGCTAAGCAAACACATGTATTCTATTATGAGCCGGTATATAGCAGGCTGTTTGTTTAGGATTAGTTTAAAATGCTTAGAAGAAATACTGTTTAGAGAGAGGCAATAGATTAGTATTTACAAGTTTTTGATATTTAGAATATGTTTACTCTGTGTAGTTAAATGTAGAATGTCTGTTAAATTCTGTATTACTCTTTGTCTGCTGTTTAAGACTGCAGTTGAGGAGATCAACATGTGGTTAGACTTATCTGCAGTTCTGGCTGGTTTAATATATAAGCTGATAGGTGAACGAGGTCAGGGCTAGTTAGCTCTCGTCTCCTTGATTAATTATAAGCTAAGTGTAGGACTGGGTCAGTTTGAGGAATACCAAACCTATGTAACTGATATTTCAAAAGTAATGATTGGTTGAGGCAAGGTGACCAATCTATTCCTTAAACCAATTGGGAGTAAAGGGGGCTAGGCTAGGAGGAGGGCTTAGGACCCTATTTAAGTAGGAGCAGAAGCAGTTTACGTCAGAAGGAGCTCAGAAGAAAGGAAGAAAGCTGGAAGACAACAGGAGAGACAGCATAAGAAGAGAAGCAGCTGAGACAAAGACACAGAGAGCTGAGAGAAAGACACAAAGAGCTAAGAGAGGAGAAGAGAGCTAGAACTGATGTCCTGCTTTGTTTGCTGGCTATCCCAATTCCTGCAACAGTATGGAGCAGGGGCGTAGCTACGGGTGGGCCTGAATTTTGCCTCAGGCCCACCCAGAAACACACATCCATTTCTTTCTCACCTTCTCCCACCCCTGCCGCGGCGCTTGCACTTTACTATCGGCGCTGGCAGCAACTCACAGACGTGGTGTCCTGCTCCGGGGCCTTCTCTCTGTCGTGTCTCTGTGTAAACAGGAAGTTGCATCAGTGCGGCAGCGGGAGGACTCCGGAGCAGGATGCCGCATCTACAATGTGCAAGGCAGGCGCTGCGGCAGGGGTGGGAGATAGGATCGTTGCAAAAGGAAGGTATGTTGCTGCTCGAGGGCCCGCTGCGGCAATGATGTAGTCCGTGGACCTGGAAGAAGACAGCGCTGGATCTCCCAGTCACGTTATGCTGATGGCTCTGTGGTGCCCGACACGAACTTCCTGTTTCTGAGAGGGTGGGAGGGCTCCCACCCTCACAGAAACAGGAAATCTGTGTCTTAGGGGTGAGACACCGCAAAGTCATCAGCGTGATGTGGCTGGGAGGTCCCGCGCCGCCTTCCAAGGAAGGACTGCTTCGTTGCTGGGTTTAATAATCATGGGTAAGGACTGTTGGCACTTGGCGGTTGAAGGGGAGAGAGCTGCTGTAGGGGACAGAAAGACTTCAGAGTGCCAGAGAACAAGAAGGGGAAAATTAGGCATAAGGAAGGACACCGAGGAGGACTGAAAAATAGAAGACATGCTGGATTGGGGGTGAGGAAAAAGGACACAGGGGAGGACAGAAAATAGAGGAGATGCTATATTGGGGGTCGGGGATATAGGGAAGGAATGCTGCTCACAAGGGAAGGAATGGGGGGGGGGGGGGGGACACAGGGAGGAACAGGACATAGAGAGGGCATGCTGGTTATGAAGGAAGAATGGTGGAAGATTTTGGATACCCAGGATGAATTCTCACAAGGGTTGCTGGATAAGTGAAGGAATGAGGGAAGGAATGGCGGAGGGGGGGGGGGGGGGAAGAATGGATGCAGGGAAGGACTGGACACAGAGAGGGGTTGATGGAACATGAGTCAAAGAATGGGAGAAGAATCTGAACACAAGGAAGGACAGGATGCAGGACATGTTGGACATGAGATAAGGAATAGGGGGAGATTATGGCCACAGGGAAGGATAAGAGTAGGGTCACAAAGGTGAGGTGCTGGACATGGGGGAGGATAAGAGCAAGGACACAGAGGGAGGATAAAGACATGGACACAGAAGGGAGATGGATGGTGGACATGGAGAGAGAGAAGAAAGGTCAAATGGACAGAGGATATTGGAAAAAAAAAGTTAAGAGAAGACAGAGGAATGCAGAAACCAGAGACTGAGACAACATGATTAGAAAAATAACATGACCAGACAACAAAGGTAGAAAATGTTTTTATTTTCTAATTAATGGTTGGAATATGTCATGCATGAGAACTGAGCATGCCTATGGTGCCGAAGCCATGTCACTAGCATGGAGCAGTGCCTTTTTTTTCCAAACAGGGGTCTGTGGGCTAGAGATCTTCACCAGCTAAAGTATTTCATTTTTTTAAGTTCATGGTTGGGGGGGGGGGGGGGGGGGGGGGGGGGAAGGGAAGAGGAAATGCATGCCCACCCAACCTGCCCACTGGCCCACCCAAAAACTGCCTTCTGGCTACGCCAATGGTATGGAGAGGGAGAGAGAGAGAGAGAGGAGATTCTGTACAGGGGGGGGGAGAGAGAGAGAGAGAGAGAGAGAGTAACAGAGAAGAGATGATGGATGCTTGGAGGGGGGGAAGAGACAAAGAGGAGGTGCTAAATTAATGTGTGTTAGATGCAAAACCTCTGACTAAGCTGTTAAGAAGCTTTTTATTTCATTCTATTCAGTGATTACAAAGTGTTATTGCAACTGTGTTTCTAGGATATGAGAGCAAGACCCTAATGCAGGTGTATGCTAAAACATGGCCGTGTTGGGCGATTCATCAATTCATCAATGTTCTTCACCGCATTATGAGTTTTTGGTGTCCAACGTCTGGTGTTCTGCCTTCAATTTGAGCTGGCTTGGGTCCCATCTGGCATGGGGGCCCAGGACAAGTGCCCTGTTTGCACCCCTCTAACACCAGCCTTATCCAGGGCGCACAAAGATTCTCTATAAACATGAATCCACTGCTTCCCAACAGCCACAGATGCAGGTACCTCGTATAGTTGGCCAACCCCTGAAATCACAGATCAGCCATGATGTTCTGAAGCTCTGCTGTCTATATCCAGGACACAAAGCCCTACAAAATGGCACCTGAATTTGAAATGACACCTATGATCCCTAGCAGTAGTCTCATCCAATGGTGCCATTTTGGATTCAGGCACCAACCCAGACAGCAGCAGAGGTGAATTGCTGCTACTCTGGACCCACTTCCATTCCAGTGTTGACCTTGGGGAAAACCTGGGGTGGGGGGAGGTTTCAAGGTTGGGGGAGGGTTGAGGTATGGGAATTGGGATTGGATTGTAATGGGGGAGTGGGGCTTTTTGAAAGGGGTTAGAGTATGTTGTTTTGGGGGGGGTCTTGTGTCATCGGGAGGTTGGGGTATCTTGATCGGGGGCAACTTGTGTCATCAGGAGTTCAGGGGTGTTGGTGTGTTGTGTCATTGGGTGCAGGTGGATCAGTATGTTATGTGTCTAGAGGTTCAGGGTTTGTCTGGAGGGAGAGTTCAGAGTAGCACTGTTGCACTTACTGCTTCCTCTTGAGGTGGTGGAAGTTCAGCTACACTATCCGCACAGCCACATCTCTGCCTGCCCAGATACTCACTCCCTTTGTAGCACAGAAGACAGTATTGTGGAACTGCACTGAAAACCCCATGTTAGCTGCTTACCTCAGCTTAGTAAAAGTGCCCCTTAATGTGTTGCTTTTGATTTAGCACTGCTTTTTAAAAATTGTATTTACATTTTATTACACAGGTTTAGTTCACTCCTTTTTTGTATATAATTAGCATATTATATTAAAGTAATATGAAAAATTAGTATAAGTTAAAAACATTGCTTTAAAAATCTAATGTAGTGGGCAGTACTACTGACTTTTTTAATGTAGTTTTATTTTCTGAGGCTGCAAGTGTGCACTTTTCTATTTGCTGCATATATGAGCAGGATGAAGGTTAATGCCACTTGGACAAAAATAAAAGAAAATGAAATGGCAACTTTAAAAGGTATTTAAATATCACATAGCAAAATAAAAATATAACCTGAGTAAAGATAAGAACGGGGATAAAGGAATTGTAAAGATGGGCTGGCATGCAGCAAAATGTAAAATACTGCTTTGTCTGGCCTTAAAATCCAGTTATTTAATGGGTAGGCTTAACAGTAGCAAGTAAATGAAAACACTTTTATATTTGTTCATTGCATTTGCTATGTTGGGTGACTCAAAGGTACTCTAGGATTAGAAAGGAGGTTTCTGCTGGCGGGGTAAATTTGGTAAAGGTCGACCATCCTTCAAATGAGAACTTTTCTTTCAGAGAGCAGAGGTCAGAGTATAGAAACTGAGGCACATGAAAAGGAAATGAGAAGAATGGCTTGGGTTTGCAGCAGCTTCCAGAATGCTTTTGTTTCTGTTGGTCAGTTCTGCAGGATGGTGCCTGTGGACATCAAAGAAATGCCTAAACAGGGTTATCTAACCCTGTCCTTTCCCCCCCTGCTATGTTAATGGGCCTCCTAGCAGGAAAACATTGGGAAGTCTGAGAAAAGGGATGTGGTCAGGCTTATTGCTGTTAATTCTGCAGAAGAAGCAGATCAGTGACATTTGTTATAGCCAACCAAATTAAACTTTGTTTTCTTAAAAAAAAAGTCTAAATAAAAATAAACTCTTTCAAGTCTGTTGATTAGAATTTTGAATTTTCTGTAATTCAGAAGTAGCTATAATAGATGGTTAAGCAACCCCCATTATAGCCAGTAGACATAGTTTAAAAGACTGCGTTTGATGATATCTTCATTTAAGAAGTGGAAGCTGTGTGAATTAGATGAATATTTTGTTCTTCTGCTAAAGTAATGTGAAATATGCAGCTCCTTATGCCTCCAGATGTATAGTAACATCCGATTGTCACCCGCTGATGGTTGGAATTTCCAACAGGATATATTTGGTAAGCTTGGAGCGAATTCCTCCTTTATGTAAAGTCAGCACCTGCCTAATACCCTTTTAATCCAGAGCCTTCTATTGCCTGCCTTTCCCAAAAGAACAATCCACTGATTTATTTTTATTTTCACAGTCATGAAAACTGGAAAAAAAAAAGAAATCAACATTGCAAAGAGTAGTAGAAGACATTACAGTTTGCTAAATACAGATCAATGATGTGTTCCCAGTTTCTTATCCAGGAGCACTCACCAGCTCTTCAGGAGACACTGACACTCATTGTTGTCATAAAGTAATTTAGAAGACTCCCCGGGAGTCCCCTCAGGCACATCAGTGACTTCAGTTTCAGAGGCTATGCTGATGTGCCTTGATGTTGATTCTTTCATAAGTGCTATATGTTGTTATATAGTGAGGCAAGGTCTCTGTTCACAAGCTTATATATTCAACCAGTGTGCATGGCCACCAGTAGGGTTTCTTCTTTTTAGGTTTATGGGATTTTTGTTGTGGTCCAAAACATTTCTTCACATGATAAAGAAATGCTGAATAGGGAGAGACTAGAAAAAAATACATGCAGAAGATTATCCCTTTTTACAGATCATACACTTTCTACAAAGAATGTACATAGGTAAGAGAATTTAATCAGTTTTATAAGAGGCACGGGTCAATTGGTTTGATCCTAAAATCATGGGAATTCAGATGGATGTTATTGTACTGCTTTTATTCTTTAAACTGCACTGTCACTTTTAGCTGGCCTCCATAGACCACACATGCAGAGCTTATGCGCCCACGCACACACATATCCACGCCCACCCCACCACACACTCAGGTATTACATATAATTCCTTATCTGTGGCATAGAGCATTTGTTCATATACATGTTATATTTATTGTGAAACCTACTGACTGAATTGTTCAGCTTTTTTACTGGCTGCTGTGTATACTGCCCACTAATATATGGTGCCATGGGGAGGGCCAACTACCAGATATGTTGGGTCAAAATAATTAGGGGTGGCCCTGTGAGGTATGGAGTCAAAGATTACTACTACTATTTAGCATTTCTATAGCGCTACAAGGCGTACGCAGCGCTGCACAAACATAGAAGACAGTCCCTACTTAAAGAGCTTACAATCTAATAGACAAAAAATAAAGTAAGCAAGTCAAATCAATTAATGTGTACAGGAAGGAGGAGAGGAGGGTAGGTGGAGGTGAGTGGTTACAAGTGGTTACGAGTCAAAAGCAATGTTAAAGAGGTGGGCTTTCAGTCTAGATTTAAAGGTGGTCAAGGATGGGGCAAGACGTAGGGGCTCAGGAAGATTACTAACTGTCTAGTGTTTTTCAGGATTCAACAGATTTTTGCATTAATGTCCACAAGCTACTCATAGTTTAAAACCTCTATATGCAGACATTGATAGTTGAATAGGGTGGACCACTGAGGCCTTGGCCCATATTTTGCCCAATGCAGCATCAAGAACTGGAGAGCCTGGCAGTGGGGTCATAGGGTGGTTTATTTGCACAGCCCCCATCAAAAAAGGTATCCCACTATCTCTGTCTGCAGTGCTCCAGTTCGCCACCCCTACCTTGTCAGTGAGGAGGAACATTTCTCATCAGTTCTGGTGAAGTTTGAGATTTTACACCAACTGGTTTTTCTGCCCCTGACGCAGCTGGATTTTGGTGAAACATGGCCATGTCGTGAAACTATATTTGAATTCTGAGTACTTTTATGAATTAATAAAGACTGTTCTTTTTTCTCCACAAAGTCTGCTTCCTTTTTTGTTTTCCATGTTGGATCTCATGGGCTGTCTGCCTTTCTGTTTTCTTACAAATGCATTTTCTCCTGTACTTTGCATATCAGGCTGTTTCCGTTTGGAATTTACTTTTGGATGTTAGAAAGCTGTCTTCTTATAGGCTGTTTCATAAACAGCTTATTTCTCAAATATCTTATCTAAGGGCCCTGTTCATTAAGCTGTGCTGTAGGCACGCTAGCGTTTTTAGCACACGCTAAAAATTAGCATGCGCTAACGCCATGGGTGTCTCTAGCATTAGCATGTACAAATTTTTAGTGCACACTAAAAACGCTAGTGCAACACAGTAAACAGGGTGCTAAGAGTCATAATTCTGTAGTAGGGTTATTTTAAGTTTTTATGTATATTTTAAATGCCTTTGGATTTCATCCCAGTGATTGGTTTTATTTTATGTTGTTATCCACTCTGTACCTTTTTTTGGGAGAAGGTAGACTAGAAAATTATAGAACACGTAGACAAACATAGTTTAAGGAGACAGAGTCAACATGGGTTTATCCAAAGGAAACCTTGCCTAACCAACTTGCTTCATTTCTTTGAAGGCGTGAATAGACATGTAGATAAAGGTGAGCCGGTTGATGTAGTGTATCTAAATTTTCAGAAAGCTTTTGATAAAGTTCCTCATGAGAGACTCCTGAGAAAATTAAAGAGTCATGGGATAGGAGGCAAGGTTCTGGTGTGGATTAGGAATTGGTTATTGGACAGAAAACAGAGGGTAGAGTTAAATGATCATTTCTCTCAATGGAGGAGAGTGAACAGTGGAGTGCCGCAGGGATCTGTACCGGGACTGGTACTATTATAAATGACTAGCCGTTGAGCCCGTTAAAACGGGCTAGTATGGAGTTCTGGCAAGGCCCCCTCCCCTCGCCGCTGCCCCCCCGGAGTCGCCGCCACCACCCCTGCACCCGGCCCGGGCCCTCTCTTCGGTATTGAACTTACATCGGCGAAACGCAGGCAGCACACAGATCAGCTGAGCTCCCGTCGGCCTTCCTTCTCTGCCTGTGTCCTGCCCTTGTGTGACGTAATGTCGGCGAGGGCGGGACACAGGCAGGGAAGAAAGGGCGACGGGAGCTCAGCTGTTCTGCATGCTGCGTTTCGCTGATGTATGTTCAATACCAAAGAGAGTGCTCGGGCCGGTGGAGGGGGGGGGGGTGCCGGGGGCTGCGACCTCGGGGGGGGGGGGGGGAGCGGTAGCGACGTCGGCGGCTTCGCGCAGTTTCCCTCTCTGTCCTGCCCCCGTCATCACGTATTGACGCGGGGGCGGGACAGAGAGGGAAGTCTCTACTGCACATTTGCGAGTGAGTACGGTCACTCGCCATTTATATGTTTGATATGGAAATTGGAATGATGAATGAGGTGATCAAATTTGCAGATGATACAAAACTATTCAAGGCTTGTTCAAACACGTGTGGATGGTGAAATATTGCAGGAAGACTTTAGGAAATTGGAAGACTGGGCGTCCAAATGGTAGATGAAATTTAATGTAGACAAATGCAAGGTTACACGTTAGGAGTCACCAACCAAGAAAGAGATCTTGGCATCGTCGTTGATGATACGTTGAAACCCTCTGCTCAGTGTGCTATGGTTGCTAAGAAAGCAAATAGAATGTTAGGTATTATTAGGAAAGGAATGGAAAACAAAAATGAGGACTTTATAATGCCTTTGTATCGCTCCATGGTGTGACTGCACCTCGAATATTGTGTTCAATTAAAGTACATAAGTAATGCCATACTGGGAAAAGACCAAGGGTCCATCGAGCCCAGCATCCTGTCCACGACAGCGGCCAATCCAGGCCAAGGGCACCTGGCAAGCTTCCCAAACGTACAAACATTCTATACATGTTATTCCTGGAATTTTGGAGTTTTCCAAGTCCGTTTAGTAGCGGTTTATGGACTTGTCCTTTAGGAAACCGTCCAACCCCTTTTTAAACTCTGCTAAGCTAACCGCCTTCACCACTTTCTCCGGCAACGAATTCCAGAGTTTAATTACACGTTGGGTGAAGAAAAATTTTCTCCGATTTGTTTTAAATTTACTACACTGTAGTTTCATCGCATGCCCCCTAGTCCTAGTATTTTTGGAAAGCGTGAACAGACGCTTCACATCCACCTGTTCCACTCCACTCATTATTTTATATACCTCTATCATGTCTCCCCTCAGCCGTCTCTTCTCCAAGCTGTATAGCCCTAGCCTCCTTAGTCTTTCTTCATAGGGAAGTCGTCCCATCCCTGCTATCATTTTAGTCGCCCTTCGCTGCACCTTTTCCAATTCTACTATATCTTTCTTGAGATGCGGCGACCAGAATTGAACACAATACTCAAGGTGCGGTCGCACCATGGAGCGATACAACGGCATTATAACATCCTCACACCTGTTTTCCATACCTTTCCTGATAATACCCAACATTCTATTCGCTTTCTTAGCCGCAGCAGCACACTGAGCAGAAGGTTTCAGTGTGTTATCGATGACGACACCCAGATCCCTTTCTTGGTCCGTAACTCCTAACGTGGAACCTTGCATGACGTAGCTATAATTCGGGTTCTTTTTTCCCACATGCATCACCTTGCACTTGCTCACATTAAACATCATCTGCCATTTAGCCGCCCAGTCTCCCAGTCTCGTAAGGTCCTCTTGTAATTTTTCACAATCCTGTCGCGATTTAACGACTTTGAATAACTTTGTGTCATCAGCAAATTTAATTACCTCGCTAGTTACTCCCATCTCTAAATCATTTATAAATATATTAAAAAGCAGCGGTCCTAGCACGGACCCCTGAGGAACCCCACTAACTACCCTTCTCCATTGTGAATACTGCCCATTTAACCCCACTCTCTGTTTCCTATCCTTCAACCAGTTTTTAATCCACAATAGGACATTTCCTCCTATCCCATGACCCTCCAATTTCCTCTGTAGCCTTTCATGAGGTACCTTGTCAAACGCCTTTTGAAAATCCAGATACACAATATCAACCGACTCCCCTTTGTCCACATGTTTGTTTACTCCTTCAAAGAATTGAAGTAAATTGGTCAGGCAAGATTTCCCCACACAAAAGCCATGCTGACTTGGTCTCAGTAATCCATGTCCTCGGATGTGCTCTGTAATTTTGTTTTTGATAATAGCCTCTACCATTTTCCCCGGCACCGACGTCAGACTCACCGGTCTATAATTTCCCGGATCTCCCCTGGAGCCTTTTTAAAAAATGGGCGTTACATTGGCCACCCTCCAATCTTCCGGTACCACGCTCGATTTTAAGGATAAGTTGCATATCACTAGCAGTAGCTCCGCAAGCTCGTTTTTCAGTTCTATCAGTACTCTAGGATGAATACCATCCGGTCCAGGAGATTTGCTACTCTTCAGTTTGCCGAACTGCCCCATTACGTCCTCCAGGTTTACCGTGAAGTCAGTAAGTTTCTCCGACTCGTCCGCTTGAAATACCATTTCCGACACCGGTATCCCACCCAAATCTTCCTCGGTGAAGACCGAAGCAAAGAATTCATTCAGTCTCTCCGCTACGTCTTTGTCTTCCTTGATTGCCCCTTTTACCCCTCGGTCATCCAGCGGCCCAACCGATTCTTTTGCCGGCTTCCTGCTTTTAATATACCGAAAAACTTTTTTACTATGTTTTTTTGCCTCTAATGCTATCTTTTTTTCATACTCCCTCTTGGCCTTCTTAATCTGCGCCTTGCATTTGCTTTGACACTCCTTATGCTGTTTCTTGTTATTTTCAGACGGTTCCTTCTTCCATTTTCTGAAGGCGTTTCTTTTAGCCCTAATAGCTTCCTTCACCTCACTTTTCAACCAGGCCGGGTGTCTTTTGGACTTCCGTCTTTCTTTTCTAATTCGTGGAATATGTATGGCCTGGGCCTCCAGATGGTATTTTTGAACAGCGTCCACGCCTGTTGTACAGTTTTTACTCTCTCAGTTGCCCCCCTAAGTTTTATTTTTACCGTTCTTCTCATTTTATCATAGTCTCCTTTTTTAAAGTTAAACGCTAACGTATTTGACTTTCTGTGTACAGTTACTTCAAGGTCGATGTCAAAACTGATCATATTATGGTCACTGTTATCAAGCGGCCCCAGTACCATAATGTCCCTCACCAGATCATGCGCTCCACTAAGGACCAAGTCTAGAATATTTCCTTCTCTCGTCGGCTCCTGCACCAGTTGCTCCATAAAGCTGTCCTTGATTTCATCAAGGAATTGTATCTCTGTAGCGTGTCCCGATGTTACATTTACCCAGTCTATATTTGGATAATTGAAGTCACCCATTATTATCACATTGCCCATTTTGTTCGCGTCTCTGATTTCTTTTATCATTTCTGTGTCTACCTGCTCATCCTGGCGAGGTGGACGGTAGTACACTCCTATCACCATTTTTTTCCCTTTTATACATGGAATTTCAACCCACAGTGATTCAAAGTTGTGATTTGTGTCCTGCTGAATTTGTAATCTATCTGAGTCAAGGCTCTCTTTAATATACAATGCTACCCCTCCACCAGTCCGGTCTACCCTATCATTACGATATACTTTGTACCCCGGTATGACAGTGTCCCATTGGTTATCCTCCTTCCACCAGGTCTCAGTAATGCCTATTATATCCAATTTTTCATTTAGTGCAATATATTCCAACTCTCCCATCTTATTTCTTAGACTCCTAGCATTTGCATATAGACATTTCAGAGTATGTTTGTTGTTCTTATTTGCATGATGCTTAGTACCTGACACTATTGATTTGACATCTTTTGTCTGGTCACTGCATCTCAAAAAAGATATAGTGGAATTAGAAAAGGTACAGGGAAGGGCGACAACAATGATAATGGGGATGGGACGACTTCCCTATGAGGAAAGGCTGAAGCGGCTATGGCTCTTCAGCCTGGAGAAAAGACAGCTGAAGGGAGATATGATAGAGGTCAATAAAATAATGAGGAGTGGAACAGGTAGACGTGAATTGTTTGTTTACTCTTTCCAAAAATACTAGGACTAGGGGGCATGTGATGAAGTTACAAAGTAGTAAATTTAAAAGGACTCAGGGCTAGATGCATCAACTAAACGTTAAAAAATCTAAATCGTAAAAGTGCTTAACGAATTTGAAACAACGAAGAATGCACAAAAAAAACAGCTCAGAAATGTTCGGTGCGGTATTGAAAAGTACAATGTATCAAGTGTACGTTATCCCCGTCCTTAATTTGCTCCATAAGCATGCGCAGAGCAGCCACAAACATATTAAACCTACGTAGGTTGCTTACGTCAGACTGGGGCGTGCGAGGGGGGGATCCCGACCTGCAAGCCTTTTAGCTATCTGATCTAGCAGAAGAGTGCAGTTGAAGATAACTCTAAAAAGAACAACCGACCCTCGTAAATCCCCTTTTGTAACAAAAGACCTCTTTGCAGTTTGTTTACAGTACTGGGAAAATTGGCTTTAGGGTGTTAATTTTCAAAGCTGTTGAAGCTATAGAAATGCTAAGTAGAAGTAGTAGTAGTAGTAGTAGAAGGGGAGAGACAGGATTTTTAAGCTGCAGGGAGAAGCAGTATGTTTTGTTTTGTAATGATGCAGGGGAAAGCGGAGAGCCACGTGTTTGTGTTTGTATCTCACTTTTCTTTTTAAACATGCTGGCTTGGATTTTTATGGTGCAAGGGGCCTTAACAACAGGTCTGAGCACATGTAAAATTTCTGACGGTAAATGATTCGTTGCAAACATTGGTATGGTTAGTGCATTCCGAATTGTCCACATTTCAATGGTAGTTTCTCCTTTGCATTCCGTTTTCGTTAGCTGCTTGCTTCGTAGGAAAAAGGCCTTTAATGCATGCAACGGTTAGGAATTTCCTTCCTTAAAGGGTTGTTAGAGGGTCCTTAAGGTTTAGTGCATCTAGCCCTCAGAGACTCAACATGTAATTAAACTCTGGAATTCATTGCCAGAGAATGTGGTAAAGGCGGTTAACTTTATGGGTTTAAAAAAGGTTTGGATAGCTTCATAAAGGAAAAGTCCATAGACCATTATTAAAATGACTTGGAGAAAATCCACTGCTTATTTCTGGGATAAGCAACATAAGATGTATTGAACTTTTTGGGGGGATCTTGCCAGGTATTTGTGAGCTGGAATGGCCACTGTTGGAAACAGGATACTGGGCTTGACGGACCTTTGGTCTGTCCCAGTGTGGCAATACTTATGTACTTATGCTAGGAATTATTAGGAAAAGGATGGTGAATAAGACAGAAAATACTATAATGCCTTTGCATCACTCCATAGTGCATCTGCATCTTGAGTATTGCGTTCAGTTCTGGTCGCCGTATCTCTAAAAAGATAAAGCAGAATTGGAAAAGGTTTAAAGAAGAGCGATTAAAATGATAAAGGAGATGGAACTCCTCTTGTATGAGGAAAGGCTAAAGAGGTTAGGGCTCTTAAGCTTGGAAAAGAGACAGATGAGGGGAGATATGATTGAGGTCTACAAAATCCTGAGTGGTGTAGAATGAGTAGAAGTAAATCGATTTTTTACTTGTTCCAAAAGTACAACGCCTAGGGGACACTCGAGGAAGTTACATGGAAATAATTTTAAAACAAATAGGAGGAAATATTTTTTCACTCAACAAATAGTTAAGCTCTGTAACTCTTTGCCAGAGAAGGTGGTAACAGCGGTTAGTGTATCTGGGTTTAAAAAAGGTTTGGACAATTTCCTGGTGGAAAAGTTCATACTCCTTCCCTTCACACATGAAATTTCTTTCCATAATGATTCCACACTGCTATTTGTGGCATGTGGAACGTTTATTTTATTTGACTCAATTCCCTCTTTAACATATAGCACAACCACCCCCCCTCCAATTTGATCCTATCATTGTGATACAATTTGTACCCTATTAACACAGTGCCCCATTGATTGTCCTCTTTCCACCAAGTCTCTGAGATGCCTATTATATTTACTTCATCATTCAGTGCTATATATTCTAACTCTCCCATTTTATTTTTTAGGCTTCTAGCATTTGTACACAGGCACTTCAAATTGTGTTTTTTTCCTTTGATCTACAAGCTGCTTAGAAGTTGACGTGGATAATGTGCATCCTTTATCTTGCTCTCTCGTTAACCACACCTGGCTTACTTTCAGCACTAGCCATTGAGCCCGTTAAAACGGGCTAGTAGTATGTTTTTTTTTTCCAAGGCCCCTCCCCCCACCCGGAGTCGCCGCCGCCGCCCCCCCTCCACCCGGCCTGGGCACTCTCGTCGCTATTGAACTTACAGTGCGAAACACAGATCGGCTGAGCTCCCGTCGGCCTTCCTTCTCTGCCTGTGTGTCCCGCCCTTGTGTGACGTAACGTCGGCGAGGGCGGGACACAGGCAGGGAAGGAAGGCCGACGGGAGCTCAGCTGATGTGTCTGCTGCGTTTTGATGTAAGTTCAATACCGAAGAGAGTGGGGCCGGGTGGGGGGAGCGGTAGCGATGTCGGCGGTTTCCTCCCTCCCCTTCGCACAGTTTCCCTCTCTGTCCCGCCCCCGTCACACGTATTGACGCGGGGGCGGGACAGAGAGGGAAGTCTCTACTGCGCATTTGCGGGTGAGTACGGTCACTCACCATTTATATGTTTGATTGTTGAAACCTCTCTACTGGGATTCTCTAAATGTCCTATTTCAATAGTATCCTTCAAGGATACTCCATACTGAACCATGTGCTCCTGGGTGACAGTTGGCAATCCCTCCCATTTTAGTTTAAAAGCTGCTCTATCTCCTTTTTAAAAGTTAGCACCAGCAGCCTGGTACCATCCCTGTTCAGATGGAGCCCATCCTTTCGGAACACTCTCCCTCTTTCCCAGAATGTTACCCAGTTCCTAACATATCTAAATCCCTCATCCCTGCACCATCGTCTCAACCATGTATTGAGACTTCGGAGCTGTGCCTGCCTTTTGGGTTCTGCGCGTGGAATGGGGAGCATCTCTGAAAATATGACCCTGGAGGATCTGGACCAGCTTTCTACCTAAGAGCCTAAATTTGGCTTCCAGAATCTCCCACATTTTCCTTTGTCATTGGTACCCACATGTACCAAGATAGCCGGCTTCTCCCCAGTGCTATCTAAAATCCTATCTAGGTGACGCGTGAGGTCTGCCACCTTCGTACCAGGCAGGTAAGTGACCAGGCAATCCTCATGTCCACCAGTCACCCAGCTATCTACATGCCTACTACTACTACTAATCATTTCTATAGTGCTACTAGATGTACACAGCACTGTACACATTATATGCAGATACTTTCTCTGTCCCTAGAGGGCTCGCAATCTAAGTTTTTGTACCTGGAGCAATGGAGGGTTAAGTGATTTGCCCAAGGTCACAAGGAGCCGTAATAGAAATTGAATCCAGGTCTCCAGGCTCAAAGCCCAGTGCATTAACCATTAGGCTAGTTCTCCACCTCCTAATAATCAAATCACCAACTACAATATCTGTCCTAACCCTTCTCTCCTGGGCAGTAGCTCTTGGAGACACATTGGTACAAGAGGATCTTGCATCCTCTCGTGTGCTGGAACTGTCTACAGGATTACTTCCAGCTGCACCAGGGTGATGCTCTCCTGTTGACCCCCCTCCTCCAAAGCATCAGAGGGGCTGCCAGATTGGAAGTGGGACTTCTCTACAATGTCCCTGTAGGCCTCCTCTTTGTACCTCTTTGTGTCACTCACTTCTCCAAGTCTGCTACTCTAGCCTCAAGAGAATGGACTCATTCTTTGAGAGCTAGGAGCTCTTTGCATCGAGCACACACGTATGACCTCTCACCAACTTGGAGATAATCATACATGTGACAGTGCAAAAGACTGGATTGCATCCTTCTCGCTGCTGGACTGTTGTCTGCATCTTAATATTATAGAGTTGTTTAATTAAAACTTCTTAAGGTACTAGGGATATTAGATGAATATAAAGAGTCTTAAGATTGTTTTAATTTGTAATGTAGTTAGTGTTTGCTACTCAGAAACTAGTTAAATGTAATTAAAACTCTAATGAAAATGCCCCTATTGTCCTAATTAGAATAATTGACTATAAGTGAAGAGTTGAGCTAGGGGTGGGTGGGAGTTGGGGAGGGTGGTTGGGAATGAGGACCGAACTAGGCCCTACTGTGCCCTTTAGAGACTGTCTGTTAATGCTGTGGCAGAAAATTCAAGATTTACAACTATGGAGAAAAGGGTATGGAGACTAGCTAATAAAGTTTGCGTCTTTTTCTTTTTTTGAATTTTATTTGTGTTTATCATTATCCTACAATTCCTCTTTTAAACCCAATCTTTAAGTTACCAAGCACAGAATAAAATAATGTCACTTACCCACATAAAAGTCCTCTGCTTTCAGAACTTCTCAGAAAGAAAGTTGTGGGTCCTTTCTTCTCTATATAGTTTGGATTCTATGGAGATCACAGAAATATCCTTTTCTTTCAGAACTTTTGTGTGGGAGACAGAGGGTGGCCAAGTGTTTTTACAGAAAGTAATAATTTCTCTTAAAACAACAAACAGTTTTTGCCATACCAATGTGCATATTGTTTTCCTAGGGGTCCTTTTACTAAGATGCTCTAGTGTTTTTAGCACACGCTAAAAATAAGCATGCAGTAAACGCTAGAAATGCTCATATATTCCTCTATCCAGCTTATTTTCGAAGGAGATCGCCGGCCATCTTCCGACACAACTCGGGAGATGGCCGGCGATCTCCTGAACCCGGCCAAATCGATATAATCGAAAGCCAATTTTGGCCAGTGCCAACTGCTTTCCCTCATGGAGCCGGCCAGACTTCAAGGCAGGGTACAGAAGGCGGGACGGGGGCGGGATGGGGACATGGTTACGAGATGGCTGGCCTCACCCGATAATGGAAAAAAGATGGCCGGCTCTGACGAGCATTTCGCCGGCTTCACTTGGTCCATTTATTTTTAGGACCAAGTCTAAAAAAGTGCCCCAATTGACCAGATGACCACCGGAGGGAATCGGGGATGACATCCCCTTACTCCCCCAGTGGTCACCAACCCTCTTCCACCCCAAAAAATGTAAATAAAACATTTTTTTGCCAGCCTCTATACCAGCCTCAAATGTCATACCCAGCTCCCTGACAGCAGTATTTAGGTCCCTGGAGCAGTATTTAGTGGATGCAGTGCACTTCAGGCAGGTGGACCCAGGCCCATCCCCCCCTACCTGTTACTCTTGTGGTGGTATATGTTGAGTCCTCCAAAACCCACTGTACCCATATGTAGGTGCCCCCCCTTCACCCCTTAGGGCTATGGTAGTGGTGTAGAGTTGTGGGGAGTGGGTTTTGGGGGGATTTGGGGGTCTCAGCACCCAAGGGAGGTATGCACCTGGGAGCAATTTTTGAAGTCCACTGCAGTGCCCCCTAGGGTGCCCAGTTGGTGTCCTGGCATATTAGGGGGGCCAGTGCACTACAAATGCTGGCTCCTCCCATGACCAAAAGGCTTGCATTTCGCCGGGTTTGAGATGGCCGGGCCCGGTTTCCATTATGGCCAAAAACCGAAGCCGGCCATCTCTAAACCCGGAGATCTCAACATTTGATCTAAACGTTGAGATTTAGTTGGCGCCAACCGTATTATCGAAAGAAAAGATGGCCGGCCATCTTTTTCGATAATACGGTTGGCTCCGCCCCTTTACGGCACCGGCCATTTATTTGGCTGGCGCCGTTCGATTATGCCCCTCCATGTGTCTCTAATGTTAAGCATTCGCTAAAAATGCTATTACGCCTTTGCAAAAGACCTCTTTTTACGTTTATCATTATTTGAGAGAATAAAATGGTGCATCTTATTTTTTTTTTTGTTACATTTGAACCCCATACTTTCCCACTCATGGCAGGCTCAATGTGGCTTACATGGGGCAATGGAGGGTTAAGTGGTTTTCCCAGAGTCACAACGAGCTGCCTGTGCCTGAAGTGGGGATCGAACTCAGTTCCTAGGACTAGGCCACTCCTCCACTCCAACATAAAACATTTAAGCTATGGTTGACAATTTTGCCTTTTAAAAGAGAATGGAAGTGACAGAATTTCTCCCATATTGAAAATGGGAACTGCATGCATGCAGTAGAGATCTTCTAGAGATTCTTCACTCTTGGAAAGGAGTAAATCTATTCAGGGTTGAGGGTGTTAGAAGGCAAATGTAAATGCTGTCAGTTTGAGTGACTAACCCACTATGGACTGCGCTGAGGGTGTTACTGTTTTTCCCCATTCCATCACATTTTCTCTTTTTGAGCTATACAGAATATTATTTATCTTTAGCTCTACCATACATATTTTCAGATGTATGCTTTTATGTTGGTTGTTATTTAGTAAACTCAGATTTCCAGAGATATTTATCCTCAAATGCCAAGGGATTCATCCCATTATTGGGTAGTTAAGGTGGCCTACGTTCTGTAGAGAGAGGATACAAATAGAAAGTATTTTAAAATAAAAGAATGCTTTATTTTTTTAAAAGATGTATTTTAAATGAAGCATACATTTTATATTGCTGTTAATAACCTTCTATACCTGTTACATACTGGTATGGGAATATCTACGGCCCATGTCCAGAACCATAATATTTTCTTGGCCAGTATGAGTTATTTGTTGTAACATATTTTTTCTTTAAATATTTTTCAACCTTCTTTAGACAAAACAATGTTTTCTTTTCCTGCTCAAATGGAATCATGTAGTATCATGGATGACACATTGGTGAAGATGGTAGTGGCTAGACAGCTGAAAGCTTCCTGGCCAGATAATAATAAAAAAATACTACTAGTAACTAAATTAGAAAATCCTTATTTTTTTCAGAGGGTTCATATTAACACTTGTTGTCAGCACTTCACAATGATTGTAATGATTATTGTAGAAACAGGAAAATGTTGAAAATAGAGAAAGAATATAAAATGTTCTGCTAATTTCTGGTTTTTCTCTCAACAACATACAGAGAAAAATTCCAATAGATTGTTGGCTGTTACAGGAATTGAATGGGCTTTGTAGAATTTGTTGAACCTGGAATCACTCCGCAGCTTAGTAAAAGGAGCCTATAAAGAGCTAACAAATTCCTGGTCTTATTAATATTGGCTATTGCTAGTGAAATGGTCTACTATAAAAACAATTGTGAAGACTTTAGACCTCTTCATTGTTACCAAACTTTGGTTTTTCTTTTTTTTGGCATAGGGCTAACCAGTTGTAAAACACTTAAACCTGATGATTGATACTATATTTTATTGGTGATGGATGGAAGGTTTACTTTGATATGATTAATCTTTGACAGGTGCAGTGATTATATAACTGATGCTAGTTTCTAGGTCAGGATGACATGCTTTATTAGATTTGTTTTCACTTCTGAACTGCTCAGCTCTGGCTATATAAAAAAAAATAAAGGTTGAAGGGATAGATTCTAGTTTTGTGCCTCAGGAATAGGAGTATCAGGTTTGTGTTCACAAAGGTTTAGGAGTGTGTATGATTTACGTTCTTGAATGTATCCATTTGGGTTGTGATTTTTTTTTAGGGTGTTGGAGAAATAGTGGTTCTGTATCATCTATGGTATCTTCCAGTGGTTGTTAATCTTGATGTCTCATAAAGGAGATAGTTTTTATGTTGCAAAGTTTGGTTGAAAATAAAGCCTGTCCATTTACTTTTTCTTCAACCATTCTCATTTTTGGACAGTTCTGGAGGGAGACAAACCACTGTACAGTTTTATAGTCAAGTTATATTCCCAGTGCAAAAGTTGTCTTCCAACCTTCAGAAGACATTTGTAACAAAACACAGCCTGTCAGTTCTGAAACCAAATGCATCTAAATACTTGTTTACACTACTAAATCCAAGAAACCTTCTTGGTAAAACCAGTACTCAAATGAAATAAATAAAATAAATATGAAGAAAATGAACTGAAGTGGATAAAGCTGGTTCAGTTAGTAACATATTCCATAATTAAGCACCCTGAAAAGCATTTTTCCTTTTGTAATATTACATTTCTGCACTACTTTCCTTGAATACAGTCCACCCCAAAGCTGTTTTCAAAATACAAATAATACATCAGTAAAAAATGCATTAATACATTTAGAGCTCATTTTCTAACCTGCAGAAAAGTTTGGCAGTTACTGCGTAGTAATTGCAAGAATTCCTGTGTGGTAACTGCAAAACCTCTGCATTAACGATTGGCAGCATTTCCAGCATTTTCCCATACAGTTAACATACAGACAAATACATATGAATGCCCATTATAGAGAACATAGAAATCAGAATTGAGGTGTCCAAGTTGGGATGTCAAATTCTGGTAATGTTTTAGAAAAGGCCTGCCAGCATAGAACCTTTTCTAAAATATATTCAGGAATGCACATATGTAGCGGCAGGAGCAACCATTTTTCAATTTTTAACATATAATATTAATATATGGAAAAACTTTTTTTGTCCAAAAGTAAGGAATAATATATTGTAGAGGAATATTTTTGAGTTATTCCCCGAGTTTTCCACGTCATCACTGTGATGAGTTACAATTTTTGTTTTGATTAATTATCCATTTATTTTTCAATTGCTATATAATAAGATATGAGAATGTTAAAATAGTAAATGCTTTAGGTGTTTATATAGGCTTATATATGTATGATTGATGAGTCTAAATATTAATCTTTGGTTTTATTCATTATATGTTAAAAATTTTTTCTTAAAAAATATATTATTTCTGTGTTTTATATTCTATGTAGACCCCTGACGCAGGTGCTAGTCACCGAAACACGGCCCTTGTCGGGTCTTTTTGTCAAGGCTTATTCATTAAAGAACTGTGTTCCATTTTTAAAGGCCTGAGGGGTGCAGGGATGCCATATAGCAGTTTCAGAAAATAAACCCAAAGTTTCTTTGCAGGCAGGAGAAAAATAGAATAAATAAAGATTCAAAGATTGTATTTATTTGATTACCAGCTTAGGATCAGACCATCAAAGTGGTGTGCATGAATAAAAATAGTAAAGAATAAAGTTACAAACTATAACACACAAACAACATCATAAACAGAAAGACAAGCAAAAATAGAAATAATTCTGCTGTAGTTCAACAGGCCCTGGCTAGATAGCCATTCATATCTGCATATCGACCTTGTTCACCTATTGAAAGCTGCACAAAACAGATGGTCCTTGAGCACGGCTTTAAACTTTGGGAGAGTACCCTCTGTAAGTAATGTTAGTGGCAAGGCATTCCACAGAGTGGGGTCCACTACATTAAACATTGAATCTCGATAGGTATACTGGGGCACATCTCGAAAGTAGGTATAGACAGCAAATGTTGTAGGCTAGAGCGTTGAGTCCTGGTAGGGACCTAAGAGAACAAATGAGAGGATAAAGAGCAGGGGAACCTGAGTGTAAACTTTTGTAGACTAACAACAAGATTTTATGTTTAATCTGTTGTTCCACTGGAAGCCAGTGCTCAAGCTGCAGCAGGGGTGTCACCTGGTCAAATGATTTTGCTTTGTGGAGCAATTTTACAGAGACATTCTGAATCAATTGCAGGTGCATGATCACCCTCTGGCTGACCCCCTTCAAACGTGCATTACAGTAATCTATTAGTGTGATAAATGTGTGGATAAGAGTATGCAGAGTGTCTTGATCAAAGGCGTCGCAAGTGAAAGAAGCAAGTCTTAACAGTAGATGACACATACAGTTTAAATTTGAGTCCAACATGACTCCCAGCATATTAATGGAATCACTAAGCACCAAGGTAGCCCTACCTATACTGAGAGACAGCGGAGACCAGGATTGTTGAGCCCTACTAAATACTTGCAAATGGGTTTTCTGGGCATTAAGCTGTAGCTTATTCACCCTAAGCCGAGTCTTCAATTGTAGCTCTTTGTCTATGATTGCTGCCAATGAGGGGGCATCCATGGAATCGATAGGCACCAAAATCTGTACATCATCCATGTAAATTAATGGTATTTATTTATTTATTGCATTTGAATACCACATTTTCCTACCTCTTTGCAGGCTCAATGTGGCTTACAATTATCATGAGTAGTGGAGGTATACAAGAAATAGCTTTTAGTAATTACAGAAGGATCTTGGTAACATGATAATGAAAAAGCATGATATTAGAATAACAAGCAAATAATATACGATAATTCTGGATCTATATAGAGGATTCACAATTGTTGGTATGTGCGGTATGCCTTATTGAAGGATTCCCATTTGTTGATCTGTGTGGTATGCCTTATTGAAGAGATGGGTCTTCAGTAGTTTGTGGAAGTTGGTTAGTTCATAGATTGTTCTTAGGTTGTGCGGTAATGCGTTCCAGAATTGTGTACTCAAGTAGGAAAAGGTTGATGCATGCATTAGTTTGTATTTTATACCTTTGCAGTTGGGGAAAATGAAGATCCAGGAATGTGCGGGATGATTTTTTAGCATTCCTGGGTGGTAAGTCTATCAGGTCTGACATGTATGCTGGAGTATCTCTGTGAATGATTTTGTGAACTAGGGCGCATATTTTGAACGTGATACGTTCTTTGGGAGGGAGCCAATGTAGCTTTTCTCCTAGGGGTTTAGCACTTTCATATTTTGATTTGCTGAATATGAGTCTGGCTGCCGTGTTCTGGGCTGTCTGAAGTTTCTTGACAATTTGTTCTTTACAGCCAGCATAGATTGCGTTGCAGTAGTCTAAGTGACTGAGTACCATTGATTGTACCAAATTACGGAAGACATTTCTAGGGAAGAATGGTCTTACTCTTTTTAATTTCCACATTGAGTGAAACATCTTCTTGGTTGTATTTTTCGCGTGGCTCTCAAGTGTCAGGTGTCTATCAGTGGTGACTCCAAGAATTTTTAGGGTGTCCGAAATTGGGAGACTCAATGTTGGTGTGTTGATGGTGGTGAATTTGTTCATGTTGTCCCAGCGATTGTATCTGGAACACTAGTGGGGACAGGAAAATATTAAACAGCATCGGTGTGTGAAGGGAGCCTTGAGGGACACCATATGGAAGTTGAAAAGGGGCAGAGGTAGCATTTTGCCAGGCAACCATGTATGCCCTGTCAGTGAGATAGAAACGGAGCCACCGAAGTACCAGTCCTGTAATCCTCATATCTGCTAGACAGGATAGAAGTAGCCCATGGTCCACCATATTAAAGGCTGCCGTAAGGTCTAGTGGTAGCAGAATAACCAAATGTTTCTTTACCAGTTCTGACTGAATAGACGTGGAGGGGCATTTTCGAAAGGGACGTCCAAGTTTCGATTTGGACATCCTTGCAAAACGTCCCAATCCAGGGGCGGGGAAACCCGTATTTTCGAAACAAGATGGACGTCCAACTTTCGTTTTGAAAATACCATCAGGGACGTCCAAATCCTTAAAATTCACCTTCCCTAGATTTGGACGTCTCTAGACATGGACGTTTCTGATTTTCGGCGATTTTCGAAACCAAAAACATCCATCTCAGAAACAACCAAATGCAAGCCCTTTGGTCGTGGGAGGAGCCAGCATTTGTAGTGCACAGGTCCCCCTGATATGCCAGGACACCAACCGGGCACCCTAGGGGACACTGCAGTGGACTTCATAAAATGCTTCCAGGAACATAGCTCCCTTACCTTGTTAGCTGAGCCCCCCAAAACCCACTACCCACAACAGTACACCACTACCATAGCCCTTATGGGTGAAGGGGGGCACCTAGATGTGGGTACAGTGGGTTTGTGTTGGGTTTTGGAGGGCTCGCTGTTTCCTCCACAAACATAACAGGTAGGGGGGGATGGTGCTGGGTCCACCTGTCTGAAGTGTACTCACCCACTAAAACTGCTCCAGGGACCTGCATACTGCTGTGATGGACCTGAGTATGAAATCTGAGGCTGGCAAGACATATTTTTACAGATGTTTTATGAAGGTGGGAGGGGGGGGGGGTTAGTGACCACTGGGGGGGTAACAGGAGGTCATCCCCGATTCTCTTTGGTGGTCATCTGGTCATTTTGGGCACCTTTTTGTGCCTTAGTTGTAAGAAAAACAGGTCTGGGTGAAAACGTCCAAGTGCTCGTCAGGGACGTCCTTCTTTTTTTGATTATGGGTGAAGGACATCCAAGTGTTAGGCACGCCCAAGCCCCACCTTCGCTACACCTCCAACATGCCCCCTTGAACTTTGGCCGTCCCTGCGATGGAGTGCAGTTGGGGATTCCCAAAATCGGCTTTCGATTATACCGATTTGGATGTTTCTGTGAGAAGGACGTCCATCTTCCGATTTATGTCGAAAGATGGGTGTCCTTCTCTTTCAAAAATGAGCCCAGTAATCATCTCCATCAAAGCGATCTCTGTACTGTGGTCAGGGCGGAAGCCTGTCTGATTAGAGTATCTGGAGGGTTTCCACATATTCTGTTAGGTAAGCTAATATAGCATACTCCACAACCTTGGAGGGAAAAGGAAGCTGAATTATTGGCAATAGTTACTTGCAAGTTCTCTCTTTTGGTGGACGTGTTTAAGTTTCAGCCATTTAGTGGCTACTTTCCAAATAGATGGTACTAAGCACTCGGCAAGACTAGTCTGTATCATGTGGGTTATATAGGAAAGAAAGAGTCCAATAAAGTGCTTTACTAAAAATGTTGGCATAGGGTCGGATGGTGCCGTAGTAGTTTTGACAGTATGTACAGCGTGATCCACCACTGTCAGTGTGGGAATCTCAAATTTCACTTTATCTTCAGGGATTTGACTTCCTGACTCCACTCGAAATGATACAAGAGATGCTTGTCTGAGGGTAGCTGATTGTCTGTCTGTCCTTGGGTGGTTGGAGTGGGAAGAGAATCAGTAGATACAGCTCTGTCCCTTTACTAACCACAGGAAACGGTTCATGTAACAGTGATGTCTATGTGAAATTCTCAAGGGACTGTGTTAAAGTGTCCACTTTTGTAAAAAAGTGGGAAGCTAAGTCGTCTGCCATAAGAGCTGCATTCCAATATAATACATTACAATATAATACATGAAAACAATAAAATTAATTAAGGTTCTCTCTTTGGTACTTAATGTCATCTGGCTATGAGTATAGTGATGTTCATTTTTGATATCCTCAATTTTTAAAAATAGTGGGGCTGATATTCAAAGCGATTTAAAAAGGCAGGAGCCTCTGTTGCTTGCTTAAATAGCTTCCCGCCGTCTTACCGGGGATATTCAGCGGCACTTAATCAGATAGTGCTGCTGAATATCCCCGGGGACTGCCCAAACAAAAAGCAGGCAGGTCGGGGTGGTGCTGGGGACAGCACTTGGGAGGAGCCCCAGGTTATATGGGTGCCAGCATAGCAGCTTCATTTAGGACAGCTTACAGCTCAAGAGCTGTCCTAAATAAAGTCACTTTGAGGCATATTTTCAAAGCACTTAAATATGCCTCCTAGCTGTGCGGGTCTCAGCTCTGAATTTTGGGCTGGCACCCGCATAACTTTTACAAATTTTTAAAAAATGTCTTTTAATTTTTTTTCTTTACTAAAGCCCCCGAGCCCCCTCAAGCCCCTGCCTTTCTTTCCCTCCCCCCTCTCAGCCCACATTAAGACCCCCTGCCCCCCTAGCTGTGCAGGCAGGCCCTCCCTCTGGGCCTTTGTGTACTGCAAGCTACTGTGAGAGGTCACGGCAGCCATTTTAGAACTGCACCACAAAGGGCAGGAGTGAGGGGGCTGTGCTCCTACCCCCAATGACCCTGCTGGACCACCAGGGATACAGGTAGGCATGGAGGGAGGATCGGGGGAATGGGGGTTTTCTGGGGTTGGAGGGGTCTTGATGGAGGGAGGGTGGGAATATTGGCAGAGGGGGCTTGAGGGGTCTTGGGGGCTTTAGTAAAGGAAAGAAAAGTTATGTGCCCAGGCTGTCCAAGAAAATCTCTGATATTTAGTGCCGGTGCCCAGACATGGCCTGGCAGTGAATATCGGGGGATGTTAGCTGTCAACGATCAGCATTTAAAAAATAGTTGACCTGGTGCATGTTTTATGTTACAGAGAAATGGCTGTTCCTTCTTTAGTTTAACACAAAGAGACAGTAACCTGCAGTGATGTGGCCACACACTTTTAAAAAAATGTTGTTCTGGGCTCTGATTGGCCCAGGAGCTCAAATTCAGTCTGGAAATACTGGATTTTTCTCTAGTCTCAGTTTGAAAGTAGAGAGAGCAAGACCTCTTTACTTAGACCCTGTGAGCAGTTATATTCTGTAACGTGTGAGCAGCTATATTTCCTGTACTTCCCAGGCACTATCCAGGAAGTGATAAAATGTTTAGATAGTTTTATAATTGATACTTATTCAGATACCTGTTGTTTGCCAGTTATTTTCCATCTGTTTTTATAGTTCACTGTTCAATATTTTTTAAGACAATACATTTTTTGGACTGACTAAGAATTCTGGTGGTTTGTGTGTTGGGTCTGTGAGTGTTTTCTAGGATCTATGGGACCACTCGGAGTGTGGCCCCAGTAACCTAGAAATCACTGGGGTAACATGGGAGCGGGAGACTCACCCAGAGGCGGTTGGGACCCAGTCGGTGGGAGGAGGGTGCTGGTGTAGAGCACATGCCCAGGTGCAGGTAGACCTGAGCTGTGCTGGGGATATACCCTCTAAGTGGCCACAGGGTTAGCCCCAGGCAAGTGGCTAGGCATTTTGTGACAGTAGGATACTGACTTAGATTGTGAGCCCATTTGGGACAGAAAGTACCTCTATAGATATTTGTGTGTGAACCCCTCTATGCCTATGTGTAGGTTTGAGTTGTATATATCAAATGTGTAAAGTAAATCAATAAATCTCATGAAGGCTTTTACTTTGATGTTGATCCTAAAAACACTGTGAGGCCTTTTTACTAAGCAGCGGTAAGCAAGACATACAGGGGCCCAGGGGAGAAATAGGGGAAGGGGCCCAAAAGTTGGCCTTCAGCCTATGTCTCCTTTAGCTTGTGGCAGGTTTGGGGCTCCCTATGGTATGGAGGCTTAGGGCAATTGCCATGCTTCCCACCCCATAATGCCAGCCCTGGCGGTAAGCACTAATGTGCTTCCTGCATGCCAAAATGCACTACTTTGGAGCGCGCTCAGGCATTCTGCGTTAGTTCTGGCATCTGCACAGACTTTCCCAGCGCTAAAAAATACTTTGTGTTTGGGGGTGGATAGTAGGCGTGCCCAGTGCTAACTGATAGCACAGCTACATTGCCGCACGTCAATCGATTAGTGCATAGTTAACGCGTGAACCCTTTCCACTTACTAAATAGGTGTTGGTAAGGGCTCACACATTAATGGCCACATGCTATTGGGAAGTTAGTGCCTGGTCATACTACTACTACTTATTTCTATAGTGCTACTAGACGTACGCAGCGCTGTACACTGGACATGAACAGACAGTCCCTGCTTGACAAAGCTTACAATCTAACTTGGACAAACAGGACAAATAAGGGATAAGGGAATTACTAAGGTCATTAATAGGAACAAAGGAAATGTGGCTATTTGACAGCCGCACTAAAAGTGGCCTTAGCGTGCGGGAAAACCCACATGCTAATCATAGTGCAGGCCACCTTTTCGTGCAGCTTAGTAAAAGGGCTCCTGTGTTAGGACTGATTAAAAAAAATGATTCCATAAAACCGTAAGCCATGCTTTTTTTGTCACATTTCCTTCATAATATATGAAAATCTAAGAGCATTCTTATAAAAAAGCTGAATTTGATTGTGTGTTACAATGACATAGTACTGGGTGGTTGACCAGGAGCAGCTTGACCCAGCCAAACACTTCAGTGTTAATAAGTCATTAACTCATACCATTTATCATCTGGTACAGCAGCCACCCAATCACACTTATAGAAAAGCGTTCAGGTTTATATTGTAGAATTTTTTTTTTTTTGTATTGTTGTTGTGGCGACAGAAGAGATAGCTTTGACCGTCTTCTGTTCTGCTAGGACAGAAAACATTCATGTCATGATGACCTGGCTGAATATTTAGTTGCTTATGCACTGAACAAGAAGCACCATACAATTTTTCCCAGGGCTGGAACCAGCAGACATCATTGTACTTACCAAGGAGAAATCCACACATAAAAATCACCAGTGATCACAGGTGTAAGTATATTAAGACGTAACATTTAAAACCTTTAGACTTTGATTTTCTGATGTAGGCTGCAACATGTTTTTGGAGTAGAATTAACTGCAAATGACTGCATTTGTCAAAGATTTTCCCCTTCACGCTGACTAAATCGGGAGAAAGCTTTTTATAAATAGGCTCACAATCTTTTTTCCTGTTTTGAGGTCCTGTTGTGTGAGGGTTTATGTACATGAAGGCCTAGAATACTGCAGGTTCATTTATATACCATATGAGCAGTGAACAATCTCTTTTGATAAATACTAAAGATATAATAATTGTTCCCTGAAGTGAAGTGAATATTAAAAAATTACAAATAAATAGTACATAAAACATTGAGCTCCTTTTTACATAGAACATCAACATTGGAATTGAGATGTCCAGGTCAGGAGGTGCTCAGTTCTGGTGGTATTTTAGAAACGGATCTGCTAATGTAGAACCTTTTTCTAAAATATCTGCAGGGAAGACATGTATTGGCTGGCTGGTGCAGCCGGAGTAGCCATTTTAAAAGTATACACATAATAAGCCCTGGTTGTAGGTCCAGTAGATTTACATGTGAGGAGCCTTTTGCCAACGGATTGATCGGGAGGCAGCCTGCTAGAAACGCAGACTATGAGGGAGGAATTGGTGGCGTCTCCTGGGCTAGAAACATATTTGAGCCCCGATCGAAGAGCCCTCCCCCATAGCCATGAGGAAATTGGATAGGAGGTAGTGTCCTATTGTGGATTAAAAGCTGGTTAAAGGATAGAAAGTGGAGAGTAGGGTTAAATGGTCAGTATGCTTAACGGAGAAGGGTAGTTAGTAGAATTCCCCGGGGGTATGTGCTGGGACCGCTGCTTTTTAACATATTTATAAATGATCTAGAGATGGGAGTAAGTAGTGAGGTAATTAAATTTGCTGATGACACAAAGTTATTCAAAGTAGTTAAATCGAGGGAGGATTGTGAAAAATTACAAGAGGACCTTAGGAGACTGGGAGACTGGGTGTCTAAATGGCATATGACGTTTAATGTGAGCAAGTGCAAAGATATAATAATTGTTCCCTGAACAGCCATATGTAGAAGCTAAACCAACTGGACATTTTAAATCTTTGAGAGGACTTCTATAGAGAAGGAGTGGAGCAGTCTGCATGGGCAGAGCCTGGGAAAACTGATAAAAAGAAATTTAGTACTTGCTCAGAACAGATATTGGGAGGAAAATCCTGCAGACACCTTACACTTTGTGGTATTCTCCCTTAAGACTCTGTCATAATACTGTGCTGCAGGAGGAGAAAGCATAATGTGAGAATAGGGAGACTGAGCAGCATACAGCATCTTAGAATGATAACAGAATTGAAAGTGTGATTTCCATTTGGAGATCGGGTGGAATTACAAGCCTATCTTGACTTGTTGTTGTAAACTGCATAGGTGCCTTGATTGGCCCGATGGTGGTATAGTCAAGTAATGTGGATAAATAAATAAAGGAAAATGAAGTTGGTGTGTGACTTAGCATTGTCTAGTATGTGATATTGTCAGAGGTCACTGTGCAGGTTCTGATATGCTTCTCAAACAGCTACCACCAATAGCGGCTTGTGAGATGATAAACTGAGAGGGCAAATAAAGTTTATATAGGTAGCTTAGGGTTGAGGGTCCCTACTGGAAATAGTTAAAAAGGAAAACTTTCTTTCTGTCTTTAAATAAATAAAGGATCAATTTATTTACCACCTTTCTTTAAACAATGATGACAGACTGAGGTGACACCTCCATGCCAAAAGCTCCATGTCCTCCACTCACCTCTTCAACACAAAAGCCAAAATAACCTATTTATTTATTTTATTTTTTATTGCATTTGTATCCCACATTCCCCCACCTATTTGCAGGCTCAATGTGGCTTACATAGATTTGTTGACATTGTCACATTAGGATATCAGATACAGTTAGTAGTGTGTAGCGATCAAGAAGGGAAGAGGG
Organism: Microcaecilia unicolor; assembly: GCF_901765095.1. NCBI lineage: Eukaryota > Metazoa > Chordata > Amphibia > Gymnophiona > Siphonopidae > Microcaecilia > Microcaecilia unicolor. The sequence goes on along the minus strand of NC_044033.1, from coordinate 431,322,715 downwards.
AAGAAGGGAGGGAGTGAATTTTGCAAAACCAAATAAGGAAAAACGAAACAGGGAATGACCAAAGATGTGCCAACCAAGGGATAAAAATGACATCAAGGCTATTTCCGTGGTCTTTTGGTTTTTGTTGCCAAAACAAATTGTTCAGGTTATCAGCTGTGCTACTGATAGCAGCTTCTTTCATTTTGCCGTTACAACCCAACAGAGTGGGGGGCTGCTTGATGGTACTGTGTTTATATCGGTCTTTAAACAGTACAAGAGATTTACAAGTCCAGCTGAAGTTGAGACTCCTGAGGCAGGTGCACTGCATGCCAAAATGCAAGAATGCGTCAAGTCTTGATATTATTTTTATAGATCCCTATGGATGTCTTTTTGATCTTTGTTTGTGATATTTTTAATAAATATCCCTTGGTTGGTATTTCTTTGGTCATTCCCCTTTTCATTTTGTTTTTCCCCACTCACCACTCACTATTGTTCCACTCCATAAGTAAAATAAATTAAGCTGTAACATCCATACTGGATATGCATTTCACCTACAATTTATGCTTATATCACTAACGAGGGAGATAGATGCAGGGCAGTACAAAGAAGAAGATATTACAGAGAGCAAATCCATCCCATCCTGCCTCTGAAGAATATGTCTCTGAAGGAGGTTAGAGCAATGGGCTGAGAGCTGGGGATGCATGGGTTCATATTACACTGCTGCTCCTTGTGATCTTGAGCAAGTCACTCAACCCTCCATTGGCTCAGGTACAAACTTAGGGCTCCTTTCACAAAGCTGTGCTACCATTATCAGTGCGCTGAATGCGAAGAAACTCATGGGAATAGAATGGGCTTCTTCGCATTTAGCGCTCTGCTAATCGATAGTGCAACTTTGTAAAAGGAGTCCTTAGATTGAAAATCCTCCAGGGACAGGAAAATAACTACTGCACCTGAATGTAACTCATGTTGAGTTGCTACTGGAAAGGCATGGGCCAAATCTGTTTCAAGGTTTCAATTATTTGATTACCTACTTAGGGTCAGACTATCAAAGTGTATTATGTACAATAAAATGTATCAGAAAAATTACATTATACAGAAAAAGCAAACAAAGCATCCATACATTTCTGTTTCTGTTATGTTCTAATCTATAAACAATGTTTGGCACATTTTACTTCTAATTACTTCAGTACTAAGGGTCCTTTTTAGTAAGGCGCAGTAGGCCTAACGTGGGCCTACCATGCACTAAAAGGGCACTACCGTGAGACACACTGAGGTGTCCCGCAGTACTTTCCCACTCAGCACGTGCTAATACCACACTGGAAAATATTTTTTATTTTCCAGCACAGGAGGCGTGCCCATGGGAGGAGAATAGGTGTGCCTCTGCTAATCGTGTAGTGCGGGCACATTATCACAGACTACCCGATTTAGCTCTGGAGTAGTGTGGGACCCTTACCTCCTCCTAAATAGGTGGAAGTAAGGGCTCCCATGGAAATGGCCAAGTATTAATAGGGAAATTAGCAAGTGGCTATTACAGAAAAATATGGCAAGGCGGCTATTTTGCCGCCAAGTTAAAAGTGACCACAGTGTGTGGAAAACTCACACACTGACACCAATGCTGGCCACGTTTTAGTGCAGCTTCATAAATGGACCAAAAGAATGGAAGAGCTACCCAGAGCAGATCAATTATTATTGTCAATTATTGGTCATATAATTGAAAAAAAATTATATTTTTACAGAATTAACTATAGGATATGATAGATGGAAATATTAAATATGTTATGTTTAATTTTCTTTTTGTATCTGCCATAAGGTTCAATGAAGTGAATATTAAAAAATTACAAATAAATAGTACATAAAACATTGAGCTCCTTTTTACATAGAACATCAACATTGGAATTGAGATGTCCAGGTCAGGAGGTGCTCAGTTCTGGTGGTATTTTAGAAACGGATCTGCTAATGTAGAACCTTTTTCTAAAATATCTGCAGGGAAGACATGTATTGGCTGGCTGGTGCAGCCGGAGTAGCCATTTTAAAAGTATACACATAATAAGCCCTGGTTGTAGGTCCAGTAGATTTACATGTGAGGAGCCTTTTGCCAACGGATTGATCGGGAGGCAGCCTGCTAGAAACGCAGACTATGAGGGAGGAATTGGTGGCGTCTCCTGGGCTAGAAACATATTTGAGCCCCGATCGAAGAGCCCTCCCCCATAGCCATGAGGAAATTGGATAGGAGGTAGTGTCCTATTGTGAATTAAAAGCTGGTTAAAGGATAGAAAGCGGAGAGTAGGGTTAAATGGTCAGTATGCTTAACTGAGAAGGGTAGTTAGTAGAATTCCCCAGGGGTCTGTGCTGGGACCGCTGCTGGAAAGGAAGCCCTGGAAATGGAGTTAAGAGAACAGACAGAGAGCAGCAGAATCAGAGACTGGGACCAATATGGATAGAAAAACAAAGTCACCAGACAACAAAGGTAGAAAAAATCATTTTATTTTCATTTTAGTGTTTGGAATATGTCCAATTTGAGAATTTACATCTGCTGTCTTGTTTTGCACTGGGTATACTGGAGCTGTAACAGCTTACAGAAATTATTTATAATGAAAAAAAATCACGTTATTTTTTTCTCCTGTACTAGTATAATATTTTCAATGATGTCTGTTTCTATGCGCCATGGCTGGTATAAGGGGTGTGGCTAATGTAGGTGTGGCTATAATAGGGGTGACCCCACCCATAATGAGTACCGGCACCTTTTTTTCTACAAAAAAAGGCACTAGAAATTACAGTAGGGAAAACTGAGACAGAAGTGAAGGTACTGGCTTCTCAAGTTGATCAGACTGTAAAAGATTTATGTGGTGTAAAAACTTTGCAGTTCTCAGTTATGAAGGATATGATAAGTCTGAGAAATAAATATGAACATTTGGAGAACTATGCAAGGAATAATAACCTTCACTTCCTGAACTTTCCCCACGTGGTGACTGTACCTCCCAGAGATATGTTGAAACATTATATGAAAAGATTTTGGGATTTCCAGAAGATAAATTTCCTCCTTTCTCTCAAGTTTATTACCTTCCTGAGAAGGTTGTGGGACAGCGTCAAACACTGTTAGAAGTGTCCACAGTTTTGGAATCATCGGATTCAGATGTTGCCACTGTGGCTACTCTTGTATCTACAGTGGCTTTGTCTCCTGATAAACTGTGGCTATTAAGGATGTTGTTTAAAAACAGAGAGAAGTTGTTTGTGGGGTTTAAAACTCAAGTATTTCCTGATGTTTCAAGGGAAACCAAATGCCGACAAAGACAGTTTTTGTTATTAAAACCAGGTGTACTTCAAATAGAGGCAACCTTTTTTTTGAAAGATATCCTTGTAAATGCATCATCATTAGATATAAAATGTTAAGTATGTTTTTTTTTTTGAACCAGTACAACTTTCAGCCTTTTTGTTAGGTAAATGGGTGTCAGGAGACTGATATTTAGCTCTTCATTAATAATAAGATGTCATAAGCATTTTGGGTGCGTATTTTTCCTACTTATATGGTGATTTCTTTTTCATCCTCTCTTTAAATCTTAGGATCCAGTTATTATTGTGGACTTGAGTGGTGTATAATTTCCTTTTCTTTAATGTAATTATCATTTTTCTATGATTTCCTTTAATTCACCTTTCTGTACAAGTGTATTGCTTGGTTTATTAGTTCAAATTCAATAAAAAAGTATACATATAGGAAAAATCAATAGAAGAGATGTGGCAACTTACATGTGTAAGTGTCATATCACAACTTATGCGTGTAAGTATTGCTGCTTACACATGTATGAGCCATTTTACAAACCTATACATGTTTCTGCTGCTAATTAAATCAGAGGCAGCAATTTTTATTTACTATCAATTTGAAGAGCAAAAAACAACAGGGATTTAAAGATGGTACCTCCCTTAGGGGCTCTTTTACTAAGCTATAGTGAAAAGTGGCCTTAGTAGGAAAGACCTACACATTAGGGCCATTTTGACTGCAGTGGTAAAATGGCTGATTTTCCATGATCTGAATTAATGGCCATGTGCTAACGTTGCTGATTAGTGCAGAAATTCTCACTCTCCACCCCTAGACACTCCCCCTCTGCAAAAACAAATTTTTAATGCATGGGTTGTGCGTGCAGATTAGGATCTTACCGCGGGATGCCTGGGCGCGTCCTGCGGTAAGTCCTTTTAAGCTGCAGTAAGCATGGGCTAGCGCTAACTGCAGCTTAGTAAAAGGGTAAATGCTAGCTGAAATGAGTACTTTTTAAAATCCTTTGTGTTTCAGGGAGCAACTGTAAATCCTCATGTGGAAGGATTAGGTCATGCATTTCATCCCCTTTATGAATCAATGAATACATGTGTAGATTTTTGACCCACACGAAGCTATGACCAAACTACACCCCAAGTTCGCCTCCTTGAAATTTCTATGTATTATTGACATCCACTTGTAAAATGAATCCTTTCCGATATTACAGTTATAGGTGGATGATGTTTCTAGGGAAATGCATTTGTTTAAAATGACACAGGAAATGTCAGATGTTGTTTCATGTCACTGGAAAATGAACGTGAGCAGAAAAAACATTACATTTTGTGTTTTTTTCATGTGCTGTCAATAGTACATACTCTTTCAAAAGAGAGCACCCTATTTAGGAAGATTGTACACTCTTTCTCAGTAGTGCATGTGTGCGCTATTTGTGCATGCATTGCACTGTCAGGAAAAAAGTGTGCAGTCTTCTTGAACAGGGCACATTCTTTCAAATTTAAAGCTTTCTGCAGTTCTCCCAGTCCTGTGCTGATGCTGGAGTTCAGCTGCCCCCTCTCAGGCAATGGGAGCTCCTCTATCCCTGACATGTTCAAGGTGCTCCAATTTGAGATGCTGGTCTGCATCAGTTCTCACTCTAACCCCCACCTTACTCTGTGGCTCCTGCTCTGCATCAACTCTCTCTGTGAGCTTTGAGCTCATTGTCCTGTTCAGTACCTTCTTTTCTCCTTGTTGGCTTCTCTCTTTCCTTATGTTATCCCATTCCTATTCAGGAAATCTCTTCCAGAGGATTAAGAGAGAGGCAAGTGCAGGATGATGTTAATGGAGCTTAGTAGTATGCAACTTTGGATTCCCTTGGTGAGTATTTGCCCTGCTCCCAGTCCAGGTGAATGCATGGTTCCCCTCCCACCCTTGGCCTCTTTTCAGCTACATGTCTCATTAATCCTCAAATCTTAGTACCTGCAGCTTTGCCTTATATACATGTTAATGCTTTGATCTCATAGGAAGTGGCCAGCGCCTACAATAACATGCATAAATATGTAGATTATGTAGTGTGTGTTTTTGTTTTTTCTGATCTTATTTCAGATATTCTATTTGTGACCTGCCTAGATTTGTCAGATGGGTGGGATATGCATTTTAGTAAGATAAAAACAAGCATCACATGTTAGATGCAGACTTTAACATTAAGGCTAATATCCATTAGTACGTAATCCTTGTGCAGTCTGTGAAGTGTGGCTGTAAAGTTTTCATAAAAAAAAACTAGGAACTGGATATGACAGCAGGTACAGGGAATGAAAACAATAGGATACGCTCAAAAGAAAGCAACATGAGGACTAGCATGAGCTGCAATGGTCTTTAAGTGAGAGAATGTCAAAACCTGTCTGACAGTTGGAGAAAATGTCAAACCACTGGCAGAAAATTTCAGCCATGGAATCAGAACCAGCTTTTAAAAACATTTTAGCTTTCTCCTATGATTAGAAAAAGCTGTTTCTCTCTTACTGTAGTGTACCTAGAGGGTAATTTCATAACAGGTGACTTACTAGAGGTGCTGGTTATTGAGCTGGTTATTTACAGAGTAGGAGAGTAAGTAGCAGAGAATGCGTGTACATTTAGGCATGACCACTTATACCAGGCCTATAGCTAGTACAAATGCATGAATGTGCATAAATTATAGCATTCTGAACTGTATGCTTGTATATAGAAACAGAGAAAAATGTAGGCAGATAAAGACCATATGACCTATCTAGTCTGCCTATTCATGCTATCTACTTTCCCTATCACTCCCTTAGAGATCCTATCAGCTCTCTTGAATTTAGATACTGTTTTTTGTCTCCATCACAGTGGTATAGCTAGGGGTGGGCCTGGTTGGGCACAGGCCCACCCATTCTTGGCTCAGATCCACCCAGCGGCAACACCACACTGCTCTCTCCCCTTTCTCCTCCATGGCATCCCAGCATCTGTCCTCCTATTTCTGAATACCACCAGACAGGAAACAGGCAATGACGTCAAACAGGGCAGGATGCAGCAGATGGAAGCCTGTGGGGCCGGCACAAGCAGCAAAAATGAATCACTGCAAGTGCTGGGGAAACCTGTAAGGTACACCGGAGAGGACTGGGGTTCAGAGACAGGAGGCAGATACCGGGACGCCATGGAGGAGAGGGGTGAGATGTTGGATGTGGGGGAGGTGGAAAATCCTGTATTTTTTTTATATCTCCGGGAAGATTGGCAGTGTGGAAGGGCTCATCCATGTTAACTCTGGGCCCATCCAAAATACTGGGTCTGGCTACCCACTGCTCCACCACTTCCACCGGGAGGCCGTTCCATGAATTCACCTCCTTTTTTGTGAAGAAGTATTTTCTCAGGTTACTTCTGAGTCTGTCCCCTTTCACCTTCATCCTATGCCCCCTCATTCCAGAGCTCCCTTTCAACTGAAAGAGATTTGCCTCCTGTGCATTTATGCCATGTAGGTATTTAAATGTCTCTATCATATCTCCCCTCTCCCGCCTTTCTTCCAAAGTGTACATATTGAGATCTTTAAGTCTGGCCCCATACACTTTATGATGAAGACCACTGACCATTTTAGTAGCCGCTATCTGGACTGACTCCATCCTGTTTATATCTTTTTGAAGGTGCAGTCTCCAGAATTGTACACATTTTTCTAAATGAGGTCTCACCAGAGTCTGATACAGGGGCATCATCACCTCCTTTTTTCTTATTGGCCATTTCTCTCCCAGTGCACCCAAGCATCCTTCTAGCTTTCGCCATCACCTTTTCTACTTGTTTGGCTACCTTAAGATCATCACATTCAATCACATTCAAGTCCTGCTCCTCTTTTGTGCACAAAAGTTCTTCACCCCCTAAACTGTATCGTTCCCTTGGGTTTTTGCAGCCCAAATGCATGACCCTGAATTTTTAGGCATTAAATCTAGGCTGCCAAATTCCAGACCATTCCACTAGCTTCACTAAGCCCTTCCTCATGTTATGCACACCACCAGGGGTATCTATCCTATTGCAGAGTTTTGTGTCATCCGCAAAGAAGCAAATCTTACCAGACAGCCCTTCAGCAATATCGCTTACAAAAATGTTAAAAAGAACTGGGCCAAGAACTGAACCTGGTAACATCCTTTTCCTCAGAATGAGCTCCATTTATCACTACCTTCTGTCACCTTCCACTCAATCAGTTTCTAATCCTGTTAGTCACTTTAGGTCTAGTACCGAGAGCACTCAGTTTATTTATTCATTGTCTATGAGGAACCGTGTCAAAGGCTTTGCTAAAATTTAAATACACCACATCTAGAGCTCTCTCTCCATCCAACTCTCTGGTCACCCAGTGACAGAAATTAATCAAATTTGTCTGACAAGACCTGCCTCTAGTAAAACCATGTTGCCTTGGCTCCTGTAATCCATTGGATTCAAAAAACTTTACTATTCTCTGTTTTAAAAGTATTTCCATTAATTTACTTAATATAGATGTTAGACTTACTGGCCTGTAGTTCCCAACCTCTTCCTTATTACCGTTTTTATGGAGAAAAATCACATCTGCTCTTCTCTAATCCTCTGGGGCCATTCCCAACTGTAGAGAATCATTGGAAAGGTAAGCCAGTGGAGTCGCAAGAACTTCACTAAGTTTCTTCAGTATCCTCGGATGTATGCCATCCAGCTCCATCGCTTTGTCCACCTTTAGCCAGCTCCTCACGAAAATCATTCCTATCCATTCCTATTTGTGTTTGTCTTTTGTAATCCTGCTCCCCGCCCTTCAGCTGTGAGCACAGAACAGAACAGATATATTTGTTAAGGAATTACGTCTTTATCAGCTTCTACATATTCCTTCCCTTCACATTTTGAGTCTCACAGTTCCACTTTTGCATTTCCTCTTATCACCAACATATCAAAAAAATGTCTTGTGTCCTATTTTACTGCATTGGCTATTTTTTCTTCCATTTGCATCTTTGCTTTCCTGACTACTCTACCAGCTTCTCCTAGCTTTTCCAGATATTATCACCTGTCTCCTCTTTCTGTTATCTGTTTTATATAGGCGAACCTCTTTTCCTTTACCTTTTCAGCTACTACTATTCAGAACCAAAGCAGCCTCCTTTTCCTTTATTTACTTTCCTTACAAAAAGGTTTGTTACCCTTACAATAGCTCCTTTCAGTTTTGCCCACTGCTTTCCAGCTTCTTCCAGATGTTCCCATCCAGACAGCAATTCCTTGAGGTAGTCATCCACCTGAATAAAGTTAGTTTTTGTGAAGTCTAGAACCTTCACTTTTGAATGAAACTTCTCTACACCTATCTTAATATTAAATCACACCATCTGGTAATCACTGGATGCGAGATGATCACCTACTATAACATCAGAAACATTGTCCCCATTAGCAAGCACTAAGTCCAGTATGGCCTCATTCTGCGTGGGTTCTATTACGAACTGCTGGAGTAGTTCCCCCCTGTATAGAATCCAGGATCTCTCTGCTTCTAAAAGACCCCAAAATAGGGATACTCCAGTCAACATCTGGCATATTAAAACCACCTGTTAGTAATATTTTCCCTTTCACAGCTATATTTTGAATGTCTTCAATTAAATCTCTGTTCATTTCTTCTGTCTGTGAAGGAGGCCTGTATATCACACCAGTGTAAATATATTTGCCATTCCTTCTTTCCAGATTGACCCACAGTGCCCCTTCCTTATCCTTTAAGTCCTGCAGTTGTGTGGCTTTAATATTAACTTTAATATATAATGCCACTTCCTCTCCCTTTCTTCCTACCCTGTCTTTCCTGAACAGATTATAGCATGGTATAACTATATTCCAGTCATGGTTCTTTGTGAACCATGTCTCTGTGATCGTCACTAAATCCAAATCAGCCTCTTCCATCAGAACCTCAAGAACTAAAACCTTATATCCCATACTTTGGGCATTAATATATACTGCTTTCCAGACGTTGCCCCTTTTTCCCATTTATGTATAGGTATTTAATGCTTCAGTTGAGGGCTTGTACTTACCTGGGGCTTTGATCAACCTGCCCCAACAATTCTAGTTTAAAGCCCTCTTCAGTAGGTTAGCCAGTCTGATGCTGAAAACACGTCTCCCCTTCTTTGATAGACACACACCATCTCTGTGCAGCAGCCCTTGGAAAATCATCCCATGATCCAGGAAGCCAAAATGCTCTTGGCAGCACCATCTGCACAGCCACGTGTTCATCTCCAGGATGCGAGATTCTCTGCTTTGGTCTTTACCCTCAACAGGGAGGATCAACAAGAGCACCACCTATGCACCTGTCTGCTTCACCCAGAGAGGGTGAAGCAGACGGGTACCTTGCAGTATCATTTGTGCCAACATGGATGAGCAGCATTGGATAATAGTCATTAGGCTTGATGAGTCTCGACAAGCTCACTGTAGCATCTTGAATTTTAGCACCATACGGAGTGGAACGGGTAAAAGTGAATCGATTGTTTACTCTTTCAAAAAGTACAAAGACTTGGGGACACTTCATGAGGAGGCTCTTTTTCTGTGCTGCGGTAGGGCTAATACATGGATAGTGTGTGCCAAATCGACCCTACCGCCGGGGTAGTGTGGGCGCCCAGTGGTAGTTTTGAAGTTGGCACATGCTGTTTTCTGTGGTAGAAGATAAATTTCTATTTTCTACCGTAGGGATGTTCCCGGTGGTAATAGGCAGCGTGGCCACATTACCACGCACTGTCTGATTACCGCAGGAGTAGTTTGTGAGTCCTTTCTGCCAAGTAAATAGGTGGCGGTAAGGGCTCAGGCAGTAAATAGCCGCACACTGCTTTTAATATTAGCGCATGACCATTTACTGCCTCATTAAAAAAAAACCTTTTTTTACCCGCCGTGTTATAAAATGGCTCAGTGTGTACCAATTTCATGCATCCAAACTAGCGCAGGCCACTTTTTACCACAGCTTAGTAAAAGGGCCTCGAAGTTACGTGGAGGGGCATAATTGAAAGGGGCGCCCAAGTTTTCCTGAGGGCGTCCTCATAGGACGTCTTGGTGAAGGGACGGGGAGATCCGTATTATCGAAACAAGATGGGTGTCCATCTTTCATTTCGATAATACGGTTGGGGATGCCCAAATCTTGACATTTAGGTTGTCCCTAGAGATGCTCATCTTTAGACTTGGTCGTTTCTGATTTTCGGCGATAATGGAAACTAAGGACGCCCATCTCAGAAACAACCAAATGCAAGCCCTTTGGTTGTGGGAGGAGCCAGCATTTGTAGTGCACTGGTCCCCCTGACATGCCAGGACACCAACCGTGCACCTTAGGGGGCACTGCAGTGGACTTCATAAATTGCTCCCAGGTACATAGCTCCCTTACGTTGTGTACTGAGCCCCCCAACCCCCCCCCCCAAACCCACTACCCACAACTGTACACCACTACCATAGCCCTTATGGGTGACGGGGGGCACCTAGATGTGGGTACAGTGGGTTTGTGGTGGGTTTTGGAGGGCTCGCTGTTTCCTCCACAAACGGGTAGGGGGGGATGGGCCTGGGTCCACCTGCCTAAAGTGACTGCACCCACTAAAACTGTTACAGGGACCTGTATACTGCTGTCATGGAGCTGGGTATGATATTTGAGGCTGGCATAGTGGCTGGCAAAAAATATTTTGAAAAATTTTTTTTGAGGGTGGGAGGGGGTTAGTGACCACTGGGGGAGTAAGGGAGATCACCCTCTATTCCCTCCGGAGGTCATCTGGCCAGTTCGGGCATCTTTTTGTGGCTTGGTTGTAAGAAAAAAAGGACCAAGTAAAGTCGCCCAAGTGTTCGTCAGGGACGCCTTTTGTTTTTTACATTATGGGTCGAGGACGCGCATGTGTTAGGCATGCCCAAGTCCCGCCTTCGCTACGCCTCCGACACGTCCCCAGGAACTGTGGTCGTCCCCGTGACAGAAAGCGGTTGGGGACGCCCAAAATTGGCTTTCCATTATACCGATTTGGGTGACCCTGTGGGAAGGACGCCCATCTTGCGATGTGTCGAAAAATGGGCATCCTTCTCTTTCAAAAATAAGCCTGATAGTAGCACATTTACAACAAATAGGTGAAAATATTTTTTCTCTCTTTGTGTAGCTGAGCTCTGGAATTCCTTGCCAGAGTAAGTGGTAAAGGTAGTTAATGTAGGTGGGTTTTAAAAAGGTTTAAACAAATTCCTGGAGGAAAAAATAATAGTTTATGGACTGTTCCTACCTTATTTGATCCTGGGGAACTGAGTTCGATTCCCACTGCAGCTCCTTTCTGGGCAAGTCACTTAACCCTCCATTGCCCCTGGTACAAAATAAGTATCTGAATATATATAAACCGCTTTGAATGTAGTTGCAAAAAAACCTCAGAAAGGCGGTATATCAAGTTCCATTTCCCCCTTGTTTACCTGGGAAAAGCCACTGCTTATACCTTTGGTTAAATAGGATGGAATCTTGCCAGGTACTTGAAACGTGGACTAGCCACTGTTGGAAACAGGATACTTGGCTACTCAAACCCTTAATCAGACACAGTAGGGCAATTCTTATATTCTTAATTCCTTTGGATGAGTCAAAGCCAAGCCAAGCCAAGCACATTCTATCACTATTGTCAATTCAGGTCACAAGTACCTGGCAGAATTACAAAGAGTAACAAGATTCCATGCTACCAATTCCAGGGATAAGCAGTGGCTTTCACCATGTCTATTTTAATAGCAGATTATGAACTTTTCCTCCAGGGATTTGTCCACACCTTTTCTAAACCCAGATATGCTAACTGATGTTACCTGTAATGTTTCAGGCAAGCCTTATCACTGTTCTGCTATCTCACTCCTAGAATGATTAGCATGCATTTTAAACCCAGTATTATAAGCATAAAACATCACCAGGATAGAGATCTTAAGCAAATTTTCTTTAATGTAGTAACTTGAACAAGGAGAACATAACTTACAGTTTTGTTGCTTGAACAGTATTTTAGCCTCTGCTACCAGAGTCTACTGTCAATTATGGGCGTCTTTTACAAAGCAGCACTAGCATTTTTAGCTTATGCTAAAAATCATCTGGTGCTAAACGCTGAGACGCCTATCCTATATAATAATTCTCACCTCCAACAGGATGTGCTTGGGACCGTGCCTGCCGGAAGTGGTCTGCTAGGCAGGCACGCACTGACCTCAGTGACATCAGTAACAGACAATTTGGCAAAGCAAAACAATCTGAGTGCTGGCCATTAGGACAAAGACTGAAGGAACCGAAAGTGTTAAATGGGGGGAGGGGGGGAGTTCTGAACGACTGAAAGATAGGAACATTTGGGAAAGGAAAACAATCTGAATGCTGGCAATTAGGACACAGGGTAGATAGGAGAGTTTTAAAAGACTGAAGGAAACGAAAGTGTTAAACTGGAGAAGGGGGGGGGGGGCGGAGTTGTGAATGACTGAAAGACATGCAAATTTGGGACAGGAAAACAATCTCAATGCTGGCCATTAGCACACAGGGTACATAGGAGAGTTTTAAAAGACTAAAGGAACCAAAATTGTTCAGGGGGGGGGGGGGGGGCAAGTTCTGAATGAATGAAAGAAATGAAAATTTACGAGAGGAACACAATCTGAATGCGGGGCATTTGTACACAGGGTAGATAGGACACTTTTTTTAAAACATGAAGGGCGTGAAAGTATTACATCTTGGGGGAGGGGTGAGGAGGAAAGCGGTGGGGTATCCGGATACTGGGCGTTAGGGCCACGGGGGTACATAGACTTTTGAAAGCCTTAAGGAACCCAAAGTGTGGGAAGGAGGAAGAAAAGGAGGGGAGGGAACGGGGTGAGGGGCATTAGGAACAGGGGAGGGGGCCCTGTCACACACTCTCATTCTCACACACACACTGTAACACAGACAGTCTCACTCTGTCACACACCCGCACATTCACTCTGGCTCTCTCTCTCAAACATACACACTCCCAGGAAAACCTTGCTAGCGCCCGTTTCATTCGTTCCAGAAACGGGCCTTTTTTACTAGTAAGAATATAATGGACGTCTCAGCGTTTAGCACCAGCTGATTTGTGGTGTGAGCTAAAAACGCTAGCGCTGTGTTGTAAAATACTTCCTATGTGTCATTCTGGACAGAATCAAAGGGGAGACTGTGGAAGAGGTCCACAGGGCGACTAAGGAAAAGTAGAGAATTTGTGTCATTGGGGTTCAGTAGGAGACCAAGGAGAAGTTGAATCATATAAGGAAGAACTATTAAATTCTTATTTTGATTAGAGTTGTAACTTTGGAAGGAACAATCTGTGAATATTGTCTGTTATCTGTAATTGCTGAACCAGAATGTACTATACAGGACCATGAGAAGCTAGGCATAAGGGAGGAAATGTGTGTGTAGTCTAAGCAGGAATTGTGTGTGTAGTTTAGCCAGTGCATTTTTTCTAGCGAAATAGGTGCCGGTACTCAAAATGCCGGGCCACCCTTCACGGGTGGTGTGATCACTGGGGGACCCACCCCACAATAGCCAGGCCCCCTGCAACCAGTCACAGAATCTATGACAAGGCAGAATTGTTGTGTAGAACCTGAGCTCTTTCATTAAAACTTGAGGACCATGAGTCAATTTTAGTAGACAATGGAAAAGGTGCCAGTTACTCAGTACCCCCAAGTACCCCCTCAAAAAAGCCCTGAGTGTAGCTAAAGAAGATAAGGTGTGCTATAAATGTTACAAGCAATGTTTGAGAAGGAAAGAAGCATATTCATCAAATTTATAATCATGTAAGGAATGTGCAGTCATGATTACTGAAAATAAAAATCCAGAGCTTAGAAGGGACGTGAAAAGTCAGTTGAGTAAGGCTGCTAGGCTTTTCAGCTATGACACTGACCTCCCTAAAGCTTTAGCAAACTTGCAAGTACATTTGGTATTGTGTGTTGTTCCCTCGTACAGACCTCTGACTCTGAGACACAAGAGCCGAGGATACATATATTGGGTACCTAGACCAGAACTGGACCACAAGTCTACCCCCTTTCACCTTCCTCCTGTGCTCTCTCATTCCAGGGCTTGCTTTCAATTGAAAGAGACTTGCCTCTTGTGTATTTGTGCCATGGCGGTAAATGTCTCTATCATATTTCCCCTCTGGTGCCTTTCTTCCAAAGTATGCATACTGATTTCCTATATGTTTTATGACAAAGACCACTAATCATTTTAAATCAGTCACCTTCTGGACTGATTCCGTTCTGTTTATATCGTTTTCAAGGTGTGGTCTTCAGAACTGCACACAGTACTCTATATGAGGTCTCACCAGAGACTTGTACAAAGGCACTATCACTTCCTTTTTCCTCATCGTCATTCCTCTCCCTATGTACCCAAGCATCATTCTGGCTTTTGCTGCCATCTTTTCTATCTGGCTTCCTTAAGATCATGGCAGTGGCATATCAGGATGGAAGTGGAATGGAGTCTCCACTGAGCAGGACAGCAGGAGCTGATGTGAGCGGTTTGAGAGTTCTCTGGCAATTAGAGGAGCAATCAGTGTTGTTGGTGGTTGGGCATCTGTAGGGGCTAGGACTATACTAAGCCTTCTGGGCTGTTTAAGGAGGTTGGGGGAAGAAAATGAGTTTTAAAAACCTTGGAGCCTGAAATGAGAGCCTGACTTTACTAAATGCTGTCCTATGTGCTGAAAGTAAATAGATTCTAGAAGAAGGAAATGCAGACTGGTGTGACTGAGGCAAAGCTGAAGTTGTGCATGGCCCTAGAAGAAGGAAAGGTGAGCAAATGTGGATGTGCGGATAATTTAAATTCAGAGCAGAAGTGCAAAATTGTATTTAATACCTTCTATGCTCTTAAAATTGAAAGTGTGTGTGACAATCTTAACTGACAAACTTAATGTGGGGAAAGTACCAGTTTGTATACAATGTATAAAAGAAACTAAACCCTGATACTGAAAGCTGTCAAATACCAATACTCTTTAATCTCTTAACCAATAGAAAAAAAAGGAGGTGATAATGCATGTTTTTTTTTGTGTGGGGTCTTACCTAAATTGCTGCTTTCATTTCTGGAGGCCATTTCTCAGGAAGGCTGTAGAGAGGCTAGACACTGGCCAAATAATGGCAACATGAATGATGTATGTTTGTACCCAAAGCCATTTGAGATGATACTGAAGGACCTCAAAATGTATACATTAGAAAAGATAAAATATAAATATTGCAGAAGAAGCAATCTTTTTTAAATGGAAAGGAACTTGTAGATCTTAGAGTCATGATATGAAGCTCTAAGGTTGGGAACAACTTCAGAAAACTTTTTTTCATGGAGAGGATGATGGATGTCTTTAACTCTTTTCTGGAAGAGGTGATGCAGACATTAACAGTAATAGAATTAATAAAAGAAACAATGGGACAAACACAACGGATGTTTGGAGACAAAAGGATTGTAGTGAAGCACTGAGTAACCTACATGAAGCAGCAGTTGAAATTCTAAACAGCAAGTATTGGGATATGTCCAGCGAGCGGAGATCACGGGGAGGAATGTAGGGAGAGATGAGAGTGGAGAGGTAGTGGGGGGCTGCAGAATGGATGCATTTAAAGGTCAGTAAGAGAAGTTTGAACTGTATACGGAAGCGGACAGGGAGCCAGTGAAGTGACTTGAGGAGTGGACTAGTGTGGGTATAACGATTTTGGCGGAAAATAAGCCATGCTGCAGAATTTTGGACAGATTGGAGAGGAGCGAGATGACTGAGCGGAAGACCAGTAAGAAGTAAATTGCAATAATCCAAGCGAGAGGTGACAAAGGTGTGGATAAAGGTTTTGGCAGCGTATTCAGAAAGGAAGGGGTGAATTTTGTTAATGTTGTAGATAAAGAAACGACAGGTTTTGGCGATCTGTTGAATATGTGCAGAGAAGGAGAGAGAGGAATCAAAGATGACACCAAGATTACAAGCCGAGGAGACAGGGAGGATGTGAGAGCCATTAACAGAGACAGAGAATGGGGGAAGAGGGGAGGTGGGCCTAGGGGGAAAAATGAGAAGTTCAGTTTTAGTCATGTTTAGCTTCAGATGGCGAAGAGATATCCAAGTAACAATGTCAGACAAGCAGGATGAAATTTTGTCCTGGATTAAGGTTGAGATTTCAGGGGTGGAGATGTAGATCTGAGAATCATCCGCGTAAAGATCTAAATCAAAAAAAAAAAAAAAAAAAGAAAGAAAAGAAACAGGCACATAAAGATAACTGAGAAGGAAAATCTAGTGCTGTACTGTATTCCATGCTCACAGATCAAACATTTACCTAAAGAAAACAAGTCTTCCATCCAACTTAAATGACCTTAAAACACCTGGTATCACCTTTCTTCAGACTGTATGATCTCTTGAATCCTTATATGTAGTGGACTTGAATGTGTTGAAAGTTGACGTTTGATTTCCTATATGAAATTTGTTTTCTTTTAATCCATTTTGTCCTTTCATCTAATTTTTTTTTAAGGAAAAAGTCCTGTTAATACTCTTTACAATTTCAATTTATAAAACAAGCAAAACATATCTCTGATTTAAGATATAACGCCACTGTGTTCCAAAGTGGTAGGGCAAGAAAACCAAGTGCAGATCCAGGTGCAATCTCAAGGCAAAGATAGAACAGACAGTAATTAGGCCTAAGATCTGGCCAGTACCTAAGGAATCAACCTGTCAGCTAATTCATGTGCAAAGCATGGTATTTAAGGGGCCCTTCTACTAAGCTGCATTCGGTGCTTAAGCATGTCCAACGCAGCTAAAATGGGGTACCAAGGCATCTATAGTAATTCAAAATGTATACGTGCTAACTGGCACTAGAAAATATTAATTTTTTTTCAGAGGGGGCATGTCATGGGTGGAGAGTGGGCATTTCTGTGCTAACCATTATTGTGCGCTAACTAGTTAGTACAGGTATACTGCATAAGCTCTTACTGCCTACAAAATGGGTGGCAGCAAGAGCTCACACAGGGCTCCTTTTACTAAGTGGGCTTACCGCTCGCTATACAGGAAGTACCGCCAGGCTACCACAGCAGCCCGGCAGTACTTCCCATCTCTAGCGCGCCGTCATTTCCGGCACTACAAAAATGTATTTATTTTTGTAGCGCCGGAGTGTACCCGGTGGTAATCAGGCAGTGCTACGCACTGTCCGGTTACCGCCGGGTTAACGCCCTTACCGCCACCTCAATGGTGGCACACAATGTGGGTGGCGATGAGGGTCCCGCCCCAAAAAGGCCGCATGGCAAGTGCTTTACTTGCCCCCGGCCATCTCCTGTAGGAAAGTGAGACTTCCCTTTTACCAGCTGCGGTATAAGGGGGCCTCAGCGCATGTGTAAAACACATGCCGATGCCAGCTCTGGCCCTGTTTTGCTGCAGCTTGGTAAAAGGGGCCCACAGTAATTTCTAAAACTAGCCAAGTGCTAATGGCAACATTAGTGCCTGGCCATTCTTAAAAGAAAATATACAGAAAATCAGCTATTTTACAGCTGCGGTAGAAATGGCCTTAGTTTGTGAAGCTTGCCAGGTGCTCTTGACCTGGATTGGCCGCTGTTGTGGACAGGATGCTGGGCTCGATGGACCCTTGGTCTTTTCCCATTGTGGCATTACTTATGTACTTATATGTACAGGAGAGACCCCTGCAAAGACACACTAAGGCCACCTTTTGCCACAACTTAGTAAAAGGACCTCTGAGATTTTAAACTTCAAGCAATATGGGAGCCAATATTAAGCTATCAATAAAGAAGAGACGTGATCACATTTCCTTGCTCCTATCAGAAATTTCAGTGCTGTACTTTGAATTGGGTGTAAACAGTTTAATGAATTTCAGAGCTTTACAGTAGCCAGTGATAGACAAAATTAAGGTATAAATAACAGTGCATCAGTATGAAGCTTCAAGGAAGTCTGGGGTAACCTGCATGGAGGGATCATGATGAAAAAACAAACTTGAATGAGCACAGGGATGCAGGCTGTTTGTTTTTTTTAAGCTTCGTTTTAGTAAGCTTGGTGACTGGAGATTATTGCAAAACTTGGTAATGAAAAGGAAAGGAGGTCTGAGTGCTGGCTTGGGGATTGCTGTTGTGAGAAGCAGAGTTGAAAATGGCAGAATATGAAATTACTTGCTAGCAGAAGAGTTGGAGGCAGATCTTGGACATGCTTAGATCTGTGGAGGACAGGTAAAGGACTATGGAGAGGAGAGAGTTGGGTGTTGGGTTGTGTAAGGAATTTTGTGTATTCATCTTCCTAAATTGGTTGAATATCTGGACAGAGTGGATGGATTTTGTCTTTATCGGTGATCATTTACTATGTTACTATTTAAAAAGTTGTCAGATAGTGCTAACTGTCTGGTAAGGTGGAACATTTATTGTTAGCACATCTTCCTAAATTTTACCAGTAAGGTCTTATAAATGTCACATCTTCTCTAAATTGGTGTTTGAAACAGAAGCTACAAATCTGTAACTCATGAAAGATTTTGGCGCATGTTTACTAAAATGTGGTAAGTTTTTGCACTTACTGCACCCTAACTGCATAAGTTAAGGTGTAGTAAGTGCAAAGCCTGAGCATTACATGCCTGACAGTGCAGGAGTATCCGCAATTTTATTGCCAGCAACAAGGAGGTTTTATGACAGGAAACGGCATGAGCCTAGATCTAACCCATTCTGTGGGCTGAAGCCAGTGTGACCCCAAACATTTGCAAACGCAATTGAAAGCAACAGCAAACTTGTGAGGTTTTTGGCTGCCTATGTGTGTGTGGGTCTTTTTATTTGAAAGCTTCCCATTATGTAACCTAAGGTTTTTTTTTTTTAACCTCTGGGTGTTCCGGGATGTGAGCTGTGGTCTGTGGGAGTTGGCTGTCCGGAGCGGCATTCTTGTTTTTGGTGCCAAGGGAGGCTCCATTTTTGTAGGAGGCAGCTTCAATAAAGGCCTTGGCTCTACCTGAGCCTCAGGAAGAGTTGTGGGGACCCTCCTCAGAGGTAAAAAAAAACAACCTTGGGTTACATACGAGAAGCTTGCAAATAAATAAAAAAGTTGTCAAATGGAAAAATAACCCCCACACATACGCAGTTATAAATCTCACAAGTTTGCTATTCTTTTCAATAGCGTCCGCTTCTGTTTGGGGGCACACAATGTGGCAGATGCATGAGGGAGATGGCTTCAACTTTTTGATGTCATGCTGTTTCCCGTCATAAAACCTCCTTGGCCAACAACTTGAAAATCCCCGCCACAGTTGCCAGGGGCGGACTGACAGTAGTCTGGGTCCCCAGCCAATAAGAGTCATGGGCACTAACCACTTATCAAAAGTGATTAAATTAAATGGAGGCTAGGGGAGAGTGAGGCCTCTATTGATGTGGGCCCTTGGGCACTGTCCTATTGTCCCCATGGTCAATCCAACCCTGACAGCAGCGCAGCTAACTAATTTGTTTTCCCCCAACGATTGTGTCTCTCCCTCCTAACCCTGCTCTCAAAGACCAAGACCCCCCCATCCAAATCCCTCAGATCAAGACCTTCCTCAATAATCAAGACCCCCCCCCACCCAACCCCCCCAAACACCAAGGAACCAATGTTCATTCTGTAGGAGGCAGCCCAACTAACTCCCGCGGTTGGCGGTGAACCTGGATCTTCAATGCCAGACTGTTTCCGGTGACCAGTATTGAATATCCGGATTATTTTTTGGCCACTATAAACTTTAGCTAAGTTCATAGCGGCCAATGATAGGTCTTCCATTTGCATGTCATGATTTGGCAGCAAAATGTAGCCAGCCTGTGTTTGAATATTCACGGTTAGACAACTATATCATGTGATATAGCTGGTTGGCTGCTATGTGCTGACCACAAATGTTCAGTGGGAAATAGTCGACTATCTTGTGCTGAATAATTGCAGAGAGCCGGTTAAGTGCTATTTTACCAGCCAGGAGCCGTTTCTGGCCGGTTAAATAGTGCTGAATATCAGCTGGCAAGACTGTATTTTCCTTTATGCATTCTATATTTTTCCTTTCTTTTCTTCCTTTGTTCCTATTGAGATTATTGTAATTCTTCCTTGTTTCATGTTATTTTTACTATTGTAAACCTGGCTGTATAATACATTTTCTAATAAACTAAATTAATAGGGATCAGATGGGGGGGATGTCATGGTTTTGGGGGGTTAGCATAGGGGGTGTCTTGATATTTGGGGAGGGACGTGGTCTTTTGGGGGGGGGGTGTCAGGTGAGGTGTCACAATTGGGGGGACAGATGGAGATGACTCAAAAAATGAGGAAGACATACTTTCTGCATGTCTTTCAGGTATTCGCTTCTTTTTAAAGATGATTATCCTGACCCTTAAAATTTCACCAGTGATTTCATATTAAGCCTATAATTTTAAGAAGTCGATCAGAGACGCTGTAGTTCAACTACAAGACCATTCTTCAAGAGACGAAATCAAGATTTGCCACATTAAATGGTGTGACATACGAAGTGAGGTTTCTTCTTCTTATTATTAGCATTTGTATAGCGCTACCAGTCGCACACAGCGCTGAACACTTGACACAAAGAGACAGTCCCTGCTCAAAAGAGCTTAATCTAAATAATACAGGCAGACAAGACAGTTACAGATGAGGGAAGTACTGGGTGAGAAGGAAGGAAGAAACATGGGAGGGCAAATGAGTAGAGGCTAGGAGCCAAAAGCAGCAGTGAAAAGGTGGGTTTTCAGCATGGATTTGAAAACAGGTAGAGATGGAGCTAGACGTATAGGTTCAGGAAGTCAATTCTCCACAGAATGGAGGAGTGGCCTAGTGGTTAGGGTGGTGGACTTTGGTCCTGAGGAACTGAGTTCAATTCCCACTTTAGGCACAGGCAGCTCCTTGTGACTCTGGGCAAGTCACTTAACCCTCCATTGCCCCAGGTACAAATAAGTACCTGTATACAATATGTAAGCCACATTGAGCCTGCCATGAGTGGGAAAGCACAGGGTACAAGTGTAACAAAACAAAAGACTCCTGATGCAGGCCAGTTAGGCTGAAATGCAGCTGTGTTGAGTCTCCCTCACCGACTTACCCTCTAACTTTATCTTTTATTACTCTTAATATTAGTTTTTATTTTATTTTGTCCATCAACAATAAATTTGTTTTTAATTGGAATTTCACTTGAAGCTTCGTCTTCCTCATTTTTTGAGTCATCTTCGCTGTTTTGTTTCTGTTTGCGTTTTTTACGAAGACTGGTTTCTTCTGTTTTTTGCATTGCAAGGGGACAGATGGAGGCCACTGGATGAAGTGGTGCTGAAACTGAAAAGGAGGAGCGGCCCAGTATAGCTGTGCTATCAGATTG
The DNA here is from genome assembly GCF_901765095.1 of Microcaecilia unicolor. NCBI lineage: Eukaryota > Metazoa > Chordata > Amphibia > Gymnophiona > Siphonopidae > Microcaecilia > Microcaecilia unicolor. Next base: position 431,301,252 of record NC_044033.1, on the reverse strand, counting down.
CCCATAACTCTTCTGCAGCTACCACTTCCTCTTTTGGTGGCAGTATTTGCAGCACCACTATTGGCAGTTGTGACAGCTAGGGGCCCTTTTACTAAGCCGTGTAAACGTCTACGTGCACTCAGTGCGCGCCAAAATGGAGTTACCACCCGACTACTGCGTGGCTCTTGCGATACTTTCATTTTTGGTGAGCATCCGATAAGCGCGTCTGAAAAATATTTTTTTATTTTCGGGCATGCGTTACGGACGCGCGCCGTGGCATTTGGCTCAGACCCAAAATGGACGTGTGGTAATTTTAATTTTGATGCACATCCATTTTTGGCAAAAAAGGGCCTTTCTTTACAAGCGCTAAAAAATGGATTGGCACGCCCAAAACCTGCGCCTTCACTATCACAAGCCATTTTTCAGCACGCCTTTGTAAAAGGACCCCCTAGTGTGCAGTCATGACCTGTGCGCGCTAGCTGTCACTGATGGCCACTCCTCTGCCCCACTCTGGTCACACCTGCAGACTAATGCTAAGCAGCTAGCACAAGAATTTTACCACCACCCCCCTAAAACTAAGACCCCCCCTTCTGATCCCTATCTATTGGAAAGGGTCTTAGTTTAGGTTTATTAGAAAATTTATTATACAGCCAAACAAGAAAAGGAAGAATTACAATCATCTCAATAGGAATGAAGGAAGGAAAGCGTGCTTGTGTTTAATGTGCACTGCCTAGTAAACATTCCCCTTTGAGTTTGTGACTGTTATACACAGTTTTTAAGAAAAATGAATGTGTTTAACCCCAGCCCCCACAAATTCTGTTTCACTTTTTCCCTCCTATTTTTGGAAAGATGGGAAATTCTTATGCTGGCCAGTTGAAGACAACACGCTTTGAAGAAGTTTTGCATAATTCAATTGAGGCTTCCCTTCGTTCAAACAACTTGGTTCCTAGGCCAGTCTTCTCCCAGCTGTATCTGGAAGCTGAGCAACAGCTGTCTTCACAAGAAGGTAAGAGATTGGGACTTATATTGTTAAGATGTAAAACAGTACACATTGAAAAAAAGGGGAAGAGGAGATGGAGGAGTGAAGACTTATTTGGTCTCCTCTAAATATTTAAGGTACCAAAAAGTTATGTTTGAAGCTGATTTATAATTTATAATTATGCTAAAATAATTTTTAATTTGAAGCTCATTTATAATTTTGCTAAAAAATAGATTCTTTTACAAAGGCTTGCTAGCGTTTTTAGAATGTCATAAAAATATAGTGGTATTGGAAAACGTACAGAGAAAGGTGATGAAAATGATAAAATGGATGGGATAACTTCCCTATGAAGAAAAGCTAAAGCGGCTAAGGCTCTTCAGGTTGGAGAAAAGATGGCTGAGAGGAGATATGATAGAGGTCTATAAAATAATGAGTGGAGTGGAAAGGGTAGATGTGATTCGCTTGTTTACTCTTTCCAAAAATACTAGGACTAGGGGGCTTGCAATGAAGCTAAATTTAAAACAAATTGGAGAAAATATTTCTTCACTCAACATAGTAGATGATGGCAGATAAAGACCTGTACAACATGTAATTAAACTCTGGAATTTGTTGCTAGAGAATGTGGTAAAAGCAGTTAGCTTAGTGGGATTTAACAAAGGTTTGGATAGCTTCTTAAAAGAATAGTCCATAAGCCATTATTAAGATGGACTTGGGGAAATTCCAATGCTTTGTTCTAGGATAAGCAGCATAAAATGTATTGTACTGTTTTGGGATTTTGCCAGGTACTTGTAACCTGGATTGGGCACTGTTGGAAGGGGAATGGGACTTGATATACAGCCTTTCTGTGGTTTTTGCAACTATGCTCAAAGCGGTTTATGTATTATATACAGATACTTATTTGTACCTGGGGCAATGGAGGATTAAGTGACTTGCCCAGAGTCACAAGGAGCTGCAGTGTGAATTGAATCCAGTTCCCCAGGATCAAAGTCTGCTGTAGTAGTCACTAGGCTACTCCTCAGGGGTTGATGAGCTTTTGGTCTGTCCCAGTATGGCAACACTTATGTACTTATGTTAGACTCTAGCGTTTAGCACGCGCTAACCATTAGCATGCACTAAAACCGCTAGCACTCCTTTGTAAAAGACCCCCAGATTATTTTATTTTAAAGATATATTGGAAGGAAAAAAAGCAACTGTACTGCTTTTTAATGCTATATTTCCTTAAAAAAATTGAATATTGAGGGGTCCTTTTACAAAGGTGCACTAGCGTTTTTAGCACACCTTTGTACAAGGACCCCCAACTTACTATTCTGTCCTCACTGCATGTGTAGCTGTGTAGTTATGGTTGACAGGAAAACATTAACTCCAATTCGACAACAAACATCCTCAGACCAGCTTCTTACTGTCCAGTGATTTTATTTACAGAATAACTGAACAAACAATTTACAATAATATAAAATGGAGCTTAGGGGTAGTCTAGTAAATGGATTTAGCACATGCTAACGCGGGACTTTTCCATGCACTAAGCCCATTTTTAGTGCACCCAGGAAATAGGGCAGTTTCTAGTATTTCTCTTTCAGGTCATGCACTAATGTTCACATTAGCGCACGTAACCTGAAAAAAATTGACAGAGGAGCACTTACCACCTCCTATTTTGAAAGTACTAAGGGCTCTCGCGTTATGGACGCACTAATCAGTTAGTGTGCAGTAACTGGAACAAGCTACTAGTACTTTTCTTTTCTATAGCGCTACTAGACGTATGCAGCGCTGTACACTTGAACATGAAGAGAGAGTCCCTTCTCGAAAGAGCTTACAATCTAATCAGGACAGACAAACAGGACAATTAAGGGATAAGGGAAATACTTAAGGTGGGAATTATAAAACAGACATAGGCACTGAAATAAAAGTTGCATATGATGGCAGTGTGGTGATAATTTAATTGAAGATAAAATTATTAACTGAAAAGGAACATCATCTGGCTCAGCCACATTTCGGCTTAGACCTGCATTAGAGGCATCACATCATATAACCATTACATTCATAGATAAACTTTGATAATTGAACCTAAAAGTACAAATACACCTCACCATACTGCACTGACATATGACACTCTGAAATCAATGTTTTAAGACAATGAAAAGAGCGTTAAACAAATAAATCATTATAGCTTTTTTTTCTTATAACAATTAATAATCAAATCAGTCTGTAATAAATACAAAAACAATGATTAACTTATCATTAATAAAGTGATAGTATGTAAATGAAATGTGGAAATGACCAGAAATAAAACAAAATTCCTAATAATATTAGGAGTGGACTTTGGTCCTGGGGAACTGAGGAAGTGAGTTTGATTCCCACTTCAGGCACAGGCAGCTCCTTGTGACTCTGGGCAAGTCACTTAACCCTCCACTGCCCCATGTAAGCAGCATTGAGCCTGCCATGAGTGGGAAAGCGTGGGGTTCAAATGTAACAAAAAAAATTATCAATATTGTCATTGAGATGTAATTGTGATATTTGTTTTAAATAAATCATGTATATTTAATTACATGATGTGTCAGCATTGAATTAATAAATTGGAAATAAGGGAAATCTGAAAACATTGATACTCTTATAGAAATATCTTAAAATTAAGATAAAAGATTAGCATAATCCCCCGGATTCTATATAGCATGCTTAGATTTAGGCACCAAAATCGGCGTGGATTTTATAACACCACACATACAGTGGCGTTCATAGGCTGCCTGACACCCGGGGCGGATCGCCGATGTGCCCCCCCCGGGTGCAGCGCAGCCCCTCCACCAGCGAAATTACCCCCCCACCGGTGAAATTACACCCTCCCCCTCCCCCCGGGTGCAGCGCAGCCCCCCATCCACCGGTGAAATTACCCCCCCACTGGTGAAATTACACCCTCTCGCCCCCCTCCGGGTGCATTTTTACCTGCTGTGGGGGGGGGGAGGTGCTGCGCGCCTGTTGGCTGAGTCCGCTCGTTCCCTCCCTGCTGCTCCCTCTGCCCCGGAACAGGAAGTAACCTGTTTCGCGCAGAGGGAGCAGCAGGGACGGAACGAACGGACTCAGCCAACAGGCGCGTGGCACCCCCCCAGCGGCGTGCACCCGGAGCGGACCGCCCCCCCCCTTGGTACGCTACTGCACACATAACTTAATTGGCTTAACAAGCTAATGAACGCTGATATCAGCACTTAACAAGCAATAATGAGCACTAATTGGCAATGATTATAATTTAGGTTTTACAACTCGCTAAGCATATTCTGTATGTGCCGAACTTCTAAAGTGCACAGGCAAAAAGGGTCATGGTTATGGGTGGGGAAATGGGTGTTTTTTGGGCATTCTAAAATTTAGGTGCCTAGTTATAGAAAATGGCCCAGTGTCCCTAAATTTATGCGCCATGATTTACGCTATGTTTTAGTTGGTGTAAATGGATGCACACAGATTTTGGCTCTGAAATATCAATTAAGCTTATTCTATAATCGGCACCGATTATAGAATATGCTTAGTCGGCACTGATTTTTTAGGTGCCATATATATAGAATCTCCCCCTAATATGTTTAAAATTAATTGTGTAAGCTCTCATTGTACTATTATGTGCTACTCGTGCTTGGATAATTAGTTCCTTAATATTTTACCAAAGAAATTCATATATATGTGGGTGTGACCGGCTTAGAAACCACTTAGCGCTGTGGGCTGAATATCGGCCTATATTTTTAGTAGTCTCCTGAACCTCGGGTAATCACTTTCCATATGCAATTCATGTCACGAACACAGGACAGTGAGCCCTTGGGTCACAGCCGGATCCCGACTGCAGTAGACAAGTCTCCTGGGCTGGCACAAAGAAAGGTGATCCCAGCCTTGTGCCACAAGGCAAGACTGGGCAAGGCAAGACTAGACAGGACAAGTCTAGGCAGGGCAAAGCAGGACTAGATAAGGCTAAAACTAGACAACACTAGGCAAGGCAAGGCTAGACTAGGCAAGACACAGCTGGACAAAGCAAGACAGATGAGACAGGGACCGAATCCAGATGAGGCAAGGGAAAGCAAGGCAGCGGGGCTGGAACTGGAACCCAAACAGGAGAAGGCAAGACAAAGATCTAGACTAAAACCGGGTCCAGACATGCAAGGTAACGAGCAAGACAGAAAAGACTAGGACTAAATGCTAAAGGCAAAGCAAGGCAAGGTCTAGGCAAGACAGGGCTAGTCGGAGCAGGAACAGGAGTCCAAGGCAAGGCAAGACTTGCTGGGTCCAAGACAAGGCAAAGTCTGGAGGCAGAGCAGGGCTGGAGTATGGCAGGAACTCAGAGACAAGGCAGGGCAGGAGCTTGATAGGAACTCAGAGACAAGGCAGGCCTGGAGCTTGGCAGGAACTTAGAGACAAGTCAGGGCTGGGGCTTGGCAGAAAACTCAGCAAGGCTGGGTCGAAGGCAAGGCAGGGCTAGGACTCGGCAAGGCAGGAACCGGAACAAGGTAGGAACTCAGAGACAAGGCTGAAGACTTTTTGCAAAGGTGTCAGAGCAGAATCCCGCTCACCCGCTCTGCTTTAGATGTCACAGGAAGGTGTCCCCTGACAACTCCCGCCGCTGGAAATACAATGCAGGACTTCCAGCATGTATGCATTTTTGCCGTAGGAGGACCGACACCTGGAAGCAGTGCGAGACCACTCGACACCCTTCAGGATGCGGGGGGGGGGGGGGGGGGGAATAAAGAGGAGTGGGGCCATGTCTGAAGTAATGAATAAGTTCATAAATAACTTCTTGTACTTTTCCATACTTTTCACAAATCCAGGGTCCTCCTTTCTCTCTCATCCCCTACCCCCTTCTCTCTTTCTTGTCAAAGGTTCTCTCTCCCTCTCTCTCTCTTTCTTTCTCTCTCTCTCTTCATCCACCTTATATCCTGTTCTATCACCCTTCATCCTGGGTCCCCTCTCCCAGTTGCTAATTCAGTATTCTTTCTTGCTTTTCCTCTGGTCTAAACTTCCCTCTCCTTCTCTGTGCCTTCTGCACTTGGATCTTTTTCACTATTCCTGGTCCCCTCTTTCCCTTGTTCCTAAGTTATTTCTTCATCTCCCTTTCCACAGTATCTGGTCATCTCTCTCTCTCCTTCCATCCTTCTTGTTTCCCTCTCCATCATCCTGTCCTTTTATTCAGGGTCCTTTCTCCTCTCTCTTTCCCTGTATTCCAGATCATCTCTGTCTCAGGCCCCAGTCCTTCCTCCCTCCCTCTCTCTCTCTCCATCTGGGTTCTTCTCCTCTTGCCTCATCCTTTCTTTCTATCCCTCTCTCTATTCACTCCTTGTTGTAGAATTGGTCTCTCCCCATATACCCCTATTACTCTTGGTATGCTCTATCTTGTCCTTCCTCTTTACATGATCCTACTTTATTTCTAGAACTTTCCCTGCCCCTGGTTGGCAGGAATAATGGTGCTTAATATTATGTTAGCATCATGTGGCCCCCTTCCCCAAGCATTCATGCACTCCTTCACCTTTCCTCCAACATTCATAGAGGTTTGCACTACTTCTCTCAAGCATTCATACCCATTTTCCCTCACCTTGTTTGGCCTTCACTCCTTTTCCCTCACTACAAGTCATTCTCAGCTGACTGGAGCCTCCGGGTGGCTTTAGTCTTTTCTGAAGTCAGCTGAATACCAAATCTCTGTTGCTCGTACATCTAGGGTCTGGAGCAATCTCCCGTGGAGGGGAGAGGGGTTTAATGAACAGGATAGGAGGAGAAGTCAGGATTTTCTTTGCCATCTACTGCTGTTGTGCACTCCCTGCTTCATCCCTTCCCCTTCTCCCTCTTGCATTGTAGCCTAGAGGGTGTACGGACAAAATGGAGGGGCTAGGGCAGCAATTGGAGGAATGTCCAATAAAGTCAGGACACAGGTCCACACGGGAAGATCATGCTAGGCTACCAGCAGCGGAGAGTGGGCGGAGTGGAGTATGTTGTGTAAATCAGTACAGAAAATATATTCTGCCAAAGGCACAGAGCTTGATGCTGCCAAAGATCCATGTGGATTTTTGTACCTGTTATGAACAGCACCCAAATGTGGTTTCATTTGGGGTTTTTCTTTGGGACTGAGAAACTGCGTTGGCATACTCTGTGTTTCTGGTGATTGTCTGAAATTATGGTGAGTGTTTACACCCAGGTCTTTCCCAGGGCATAACTCTGTACCCCAACACAAATGCTGAGAACTACTACTAAGGCTTCTGCGCTCTCCTGAATTTCATTTTGTTCACGTATCACAGAATTGTCTGTTGTTTTGTGATGTATCTACATTTTGTTTTAGCACTCTCGTCAATTATGCTAAATTGGTCTCATCTGCAGAAATATGAGCAAGCTACTCAGAGAACAGTTATAAATAAATACAACCTTTTAAAACATGCTCCGTGAGGTTCAGACAATAAACTAAAATTGACAGCAGAGTATCTGTAGATATTCAAGGTCAGAGTCATGCAATTTCACATCCATTTGAAAATGCATTAAATGAAGAATTTATACACTGTTTACATTTTACGATTAATAACTATATTTCAAAATAAATGTTTTAAAAGCAAATTAGATCACTGCAAGATTAGTCAGAGTTTTATTTTTGTGTGTTAGCAATCTTATTAAACACAATTCTTGAGGGGGGAATGGGGATTTTTCTTCTGCTTATTTTAGGCTTTCAGCTCTATCTGAACCAGACTTAGGATTTGTCACTATGAGCCATCATTTTCAGCTTCCCCTGTGATTTTTTCACTAATTTGTATCTTCCTCTCAATTCACTGAGCCCAGTTATTGCAGTTGTATTCATTTGCTGGGATCCATGCACCTAGCCTCCTTCCTGAACCCTGAAATAAAGGACCCCACATGTCTACATTGCACAGTGGCTGAAATTTCCTTCTGCCTCCCCACTCCCACTCCTAGGGAAGTGAATACTACCTGTGCAGCATCCCCAGCCCAGGTCTGCCTGGGGAGCTGCTGTAACATGTCTAGACAGAAATAAGATTCAAAAAGTTTCCTAAGGTCTTCCTGAAATTTTTCACAATCCCCACATGTTTTGACAGCTTTGAATAGTTTTGTATCATCTGCAAACTTAATCACCTCACTCGTCGTTTTGTTTTCCTGATCATTTATAAATATGTTAAATAACATCGGTCCCAGTACAGATCCTTACGGCATCCCACTATTCACTCTCCTCCACTGAGAAAAATGGCCATTTAATCCTACGCTCTGTTTTCTGTCCAATAACCAATTCCTAATCCACAGAAGGACATTGCTTCTTATCCCATACCTTTTTAGTTTTCTCAGACACAATAATATCAGAGTGCTCGGTTTACCTGTGAGGGTTGTGAAGGGAAGCGATGCTGTGAAATTCTTTGAAAGTTTCTTACCTTCAGTCTTGGAACTGAAATGTAACAGAGAATTGGAAATAGAAAGAGTGCACAGAATTTCTTCCCAAGTGGCGCCATGTGGTAAATATCCATGACCATGTTGTATGTATCCTAAAACTTTTGAGATTTGGTCATATTCTGGAGATCATGCAGCATGCAAAAATCAAAGCCTCGGTTAAATATCAAGGAAATACAGTATTGTTCGTACCTGATTTGAGTAAGCACACATTAAACAGTGTAAAAACTATTAACCTACCGTCTGCAGCTGAAGGCCCTTGGAGCAAAATATAGTATGTTCTACCCCACTCAATTAAGAGTCATGTTAAGCAACTCTACTAAATATTTTGTAAATCCTACTGATCTTGCGGATTTCATTGAAGAGAAACTACCAACTTCTATTGAAAATATATAATTGAGTATGAGTGCTTTAAACTTGCTTTTATGTCTCTCATTACCATCTAATTATAATGATCAATACTGTTTACTGGCTGTGGTAAAGACAAAATGTATTATTTCAGCTTACTGGATGTACTTGTCCTGTTAATGGGACATTATTATTGTTCTCTATCATGGTACTTTTATGTATGTCAAGATCATTCAGTATAACAGTACTTAATGTTTGTCACAGTTAGAGCTTGACATGGGGATGGGGACTTGTGGTAATCCACATTAAAAAAAAAATTACCGCATTTACTGCGGGAGCAAAACTTTTTACTGCGTGTATGGCATCTCTTCCTGTCTTACTTTCTTCTTTCCTTCAGTCTTCCCTCCCTTCACTCTATGCTGTGTCTCGCTCAAGGAGGTTCTCTCTCTACCTTATGGAGTCGCAAAGAAGATCCCCCATAGGCCTGCTCTAGGGCCCTCTCTCCTCTGCCAACTCCTGCCTTCTGTTGTAACTTTCTGTTTCGCAAAACAGGAACATGTAACATAGTAAGTGACAGCAGATAAAGACCTGTACAGTCCATCCAGCCACCCTGCCCAACAAGATAAACTCATTTTACTTGATATGTGATACTTTATATGTATCCATTTTGCCACTGGAGCAGAAGTGAGTGAGGCTTGCTCCTGCCCACTGTAACTGCTGGATCACCAGAGATAGGTGGGTCTGGAGGAGCCTACTGGGACATGGGGGGGGGGGGGTGTATCTTTGGTTGGGGGGGATTGGGTGATGTGGGGAGAGTTCCTTGACTGTTTTGGGGAGGTTGAGAATGCAGATCGGATCATGTGGGGCAGATGCTTAACTGATGCAGGGGGTCAGGAGGGGGGATTGGGTCATATTGGAGGGATCCTGATATCCCCTTATGTAGTACCCAGCAAATATCAGCTGGGACCCACATTAGATCCAGCTGCCAAGATGTGTCCAGTCATACTCAGATATTCTGGTGCCTAAACATGGCCTGGCATTGAATATCTAGGCCTAATTTAGCTAGCCACGGTCAACACTTAAAAAAAAATGCTAACAACTGCTGGCTGACTAATGACTAGTTTGTTTTCACTATATGGATTACCCTCATTGCTAAAAAACAAAAGCAGAAGGGTCCCCTTTTGTAAAAACAAGAACAAAAGAACAAAAAGAAAAAAAGGGGCGCGACCACTGATGTTCTAACTTAGGGATATTTATTGATAAATCATAACACAATACAAAAACTGTTTGTATTGTGTTATGTTTTATCAATAAATATCCCTGAGTTGGAACATCAGTGGTCGCTCCCCCCCCTTTTTTATTCTTTTGTTCTTACCCTCATTGCTGTCTTAATAATGGAAACCTTTTCCTAAGCTCGTCTTCATATTTTTTCTTTTTTTAATTAATAATTGTATTAAAACACTGTTAAATCATTACATTGATCTGCAGAGGAGTTAAGATCTTAGTCCAAAATTACATTTATTTAAAACATGTTTTTAGTGAAACCTTCATATTATAAAGTTCTACAGCACTGAGCTAGAATCTGGAGAAAGTCCTCAAATCTTGGAAAGAGCTGAAGGAAAATAAGATGAAAAATGAAATGATAAGGAAAATTCTGACAAAAGAAAATTAAGAAGAAACTAATAACAGAATGAGAAAAATGTCCTCGGACAGCAAAGATAAAAATATTTACACTATCCATCAGTTATGACATGCTGAATTGAAATGATCTACAGAAACATAAGGGAGCAAAACCTTTTCTAAATACTCAGTCAGATTCAAACAACAACCTAGAACTGCCTGCAGTATATCTATAGATATTCAAGGTCAGAGTTATACAATTTCACATCCATTTGAAATTGTATTAAGTGAAGAATCTGTACACAGCTTACGTCATCCTGTTATTAATTATCATTCAAGACCCATTTTAGGATGTTAGACTTTCTGGTATAATATTAGTGATTTCTTATTAAAATAACTATTTTAATGAGATTTCTTTTTCACTATAAGGATTAGCTACATTAGTGGGAATATAAAGAATGAAATACCTTTTTGATTAGTACTATCTAGATAAATAATAAACGGCATTATTCTTACGGGAAACCTTCAGACCTTAAAGCTCTCCTTTTTTAGATCAGTTTTCTTTATAGCTTGAAAGTCATCATATCTTGGAGTTCTGCCATTGTAGAAACAGTGAAAGCAGTTACTTATATAAAGTTAATCCTTTATTTATTTATTTGTGACATTTATATCCCACATTATCCCAAACAAGTTTGAGTTCAATGTGGCTTACAATAAACAGTATAGGATACTTAACAGAGAATAATACATAAGAAAGTAATTTGTTGTAAGAATCCAATTTTACAATACAGTATCATAAACATACTGGGATAGCTATGGATGCTTAACATTTAGAAAATCTATTATGAATTAGAAATTGTACATGAAGCAAAGAGAAAGTTAATGGTAAATAGAGTAATACCCAATTCAGATAATAATTAGTTGTTTGAGATATGATTGTTCTTTGTGAAGGTTTGTTTGAATAGGAACGATTTGAGGATTTTGTGGAATTTAGCATATTCCTACGTATTTCTTATTTTGGGTAGTAAGGAGTTCCACCATTTCCCTGGTAGTTTTCACTATTAGGGCCCTGTTTACTAAGGTGCACTAGCATTTCTAGCACATGCTAAAATTAGAAGTAAATTTAAAACAAATCTTAAAAAATATTTCTTCACTCAATGTGTAATTAAACTCTGGAATTCGTTGCCAGAGAATGTGGCAAAAGCAGTTAGCTTAGCAGTGTTTAAAAAAGGTTTGGATAATTTGCTAAAAGAAAAGTCCATAAGCCATTATTAAGATGGACTTGGGAAAATGCACTGCTTAGGATAAGCAGCAGAAAATCTGTTTTACTTTTCTGGGATCTTGCCAGGTACCTGTGACCTGGATTGGCCACTGTTGGAAACAGGATACTGGGTTTGATGGACCTTCGGTCTGTCCCAGTATGGCATTGTTTTTATAACCGTGGTTAGTTGTGACATGATGCAGAGGAGGTGGAGCGTCTAACAGTAAATGTTTGGCTGTGATTTTTACATGCATGAGTATCCGAGCAGTTCACATTGAAGTTATTGAGTCAGTGGACACTTCACGTTTTATTAGTGCCTTACGAAGATTCCTCTCCATCAGAGATCCAGCTAAGCAGATCTGTTCCGATTGTGGAACCAACTTTGTGGGCGCTTGCAGGGAGTTGAACATTACGTCTACTAAATTGGACTATTCTCCCATTGAAAGGTACCTATTGGGCTCATTTTCAAAAGAGAAGGACGCCCATCTTTCAACATAAATCGGAAGATGGGTGTCTTTCTCACAGGGTCGGCCAAATCACTATAATCGAAAGCCGATTTTGGATGTCCCCAACTGCTTTCCATCGCAGGGATGGCCAAAGTTCAAGGGGGCGTATCAAAAAAAACAAGGACATCCCTGACAACACTTGGACGACTTTACCCGGTCGTGTTTTTCTAACGACCAAGGCACAAAAAGGTGCCCGAAATGACCAGATGACCACCGGAGAGAATTGGGGATGACCTCCCCTTACTCCCACAGTGGTTACTAATCCCCTCCCACCCTCAAAAAATATCTTTCAAAATATTTTGTGCCAGCCTCTATGCCAGCCTCAGATGTCACACTGAGGTCCATCACAGCAGTATACAGGTCCCTGGAGCAGTTTTAGTGGGTGCAGTGCACTTCAGGCAGGTGGACCCAGGACCCCCCCACCTGTTACATTTGTGGAGGAAACAGCAGCCCTCCAAAACCCACCACAAACCCACTGTACCCACATCTAGGAGCCCCCCTTCACCCGTAAGGACTAAGGTAGTGGTGTACAGTTGGGGGTAGTGGGTTTGGGGGGAGGGTTGGGGGGCTCAGCATACAAGGCAAGGGAGCTATGTACCTGGGAGCAATTTATGAAGTCCACTGTAGTACCCCCTAGGGTGCCTGGTTGGTGTCCTGGCATGTCAGGGGGACCAGTGCACTACTTACCTCTTCCGGAAAGCCTACCCAGCAGACCCGAACTAATTCATGAACAATGCATCACATCTATCAAACTAAGAAATGAACAATACCCTTTCCACATAATCCTATTACTTCAAACTGTATGAATTTTACCACCCCAGTTATATTTAAGTGTACTCCTACCTTTATCCTACTCTGTATTGCTCACTAGAAGCTGTAGTCCCCTCCCCGGAGACTTATCTGCCTCATTGGGATTACTTCTCTCTATATGCTACTATATATTTGTCCCAGAGTTGTATTCTCTTTTCTGGAACCTTATCAGCTTCCTTGCACCTACTGTTACTCTATTTTCCACTCTATATTCCTGGAGTTGGTACTCTTCTCTCTGGAACCTGTAAGCCACATTGAGCCTGCTGAGTTGGCAGAGTTTAAAAGGGGGTTAGACGGTTTCCTAAAGGACAAGTCCATAAACCGCTACTAAATGGACTTGGGGAAAAATCCACAATTCCGGGAATAACATGTATAGAATGTTTGTACGTTTGGTAAGCTTGCCAGGTGCCCTTGGCCTGGATTGGCCGCTGTCGTGGACAGGATGCTGGGCTTGATGGACCCTTGGTTTTTTCCCAGTGTGGCATTACTTATGTACTTATGCTTATAAATTTGATCTTTCCATACATTTGCCTAGATTTATAAGCAGTGGTGTGTGGTAATATTTATAGCAGGGGATTCAGTAGATGTGCTAAACATTTGTGTAATTGGTACCCTTAACTAAGGTCAATGTGCTCACTGTTTATGCTGAACAGTGTCACATCTTGGTCTCTTTCTAAGAGTCTCCTATAACATTTGCCACTTCTCCTTTTGACTTCTGTGTTGATTTGAAAAAAACCCATCACCTTTCCGAAATCTATTCTTCAGAGTTATACACAGAGCAGAAATGGTGAGGGCACTGGGCTATATGAGCCTAAAGAGGTAGCACAACAGCAGCAGGAAGAGGTGGCAGAAGAGCACTGATAAATTTGGAGGGAGGGGGGAGAAGGGACATATAGGGGGGGGGCATTTTGAAAGAAATGTCTAAGTTGGAATTTGGACGTCTTTGTAAAACATCCACATTCGGAGGCGGGGAAAAGGTCATTTTCGAAAAAAGATGGACGCCCATCTTTGTGTTCGAAAATACCATAGATGTCCTTGAATTTGGACGGCTTTAATTTTCGGCCATTTTCGAACGCAAAGATGTCCAAGTCTAAAATGTCCAAAGTCAAGCCATTTGGACGTGGGAGGAGCCAGCATTTTTAGTAGACTGGTCCCCCTGACATGCCAGGACAGCAATCGGGCACCCTAGGGGGCACTGCAGTGGACTTCATAAAATGCTCCCAGGTACACAGCTCCCTTACCTTGTGTGTTGAGCCCCCAAAACACACTACCCCCCAGTTGTACACCACTACCATAGCCCTTACGGGTGAAGGGGGCACCTAGATGTGGGTACAGAGGGTTTCTGGTGGGTTTTGGAGGGCTCGCTGTTTCCTCCACAAATGTAACAGGTAGAGGGGGTATGGGCCTGGGTCCACCTGTCTGAAGTGCACTGCACCAACTACTAAACTACTCCAGGGACCTGCATGAGCTGTCATGGACATGAGTATGACATCTGAGACTGGCACAAAATATTTGTAATCATGTTTTTTGAGGGTGGGAGGGGGTTAGTGACCACTGGGGGAGTAACGGGGGTTCATCCTCGATTCCCTCCAGTGTCATCTGGTCATTTTAGGCTCCTTTTTGTACCTTATTCGTGATAAAAACAGGTCTGGGTGAAAACGGCCTAGTCCTGGCGTCTTTGCTTTGTTCCATTATAGCTCAAAGACGTTCAAGTCTTAGAAGCGCTCAAGTCCCGCCTCAAACACGCCTCCGATACGCCCCCTTGAGATTTGGACGGCCTTGCAATGGACTTCCGAGAAAGACGTCCAAAATCGGGTTTTGATTATACCGATTTGAACATCTCTGTGAGATGGATGTCCAAGTGCCGATTTATGTCACTTTTTGGATGTCCATCTCTTTCGAAAATGAGCCTGATAGTCTCACAAACTGTCTTAGTTTGGCTCCCTAGACAAACATATATTTGTGCCCCCTCCCCCTACTGCCAGGGACCACATCCCTCACCATCATTTCACCTCTCCAGAAGTAGCAGCAAAATGTACACAGCTTAGCTGTGGGTATAACATTATAGTTTGTGAGTGAGCATGAGGCCTATTCAAGCACATGCTTAATAGTTAGAGCTGGAGAGCTGAAATGTTACCCAGTTCTGGGAGGGAAATTTTGAGGCAGTCCTGGATTTCTGCAACCCTATTTTGGTACATTATAGGACCTGAAGTGCTTATTTCAGTGGTGGTATCAGGGTCTGTAAAAAGAGCACTGATTTGGGATAAGTTCAAAAATAGGACTGGCCAAAAAATCTCTGTCCTGGAGCTGGGTAACTTGGCAGCTCTACAGCAGTGGGCTGAAAACCAGGGAAGCTGGGCAAGTCTTGTTCACTCTCTATTGCCTCTGAAACAAACTAGAGATTCCAAGGATAGACTTCTTGAAAGGGTGAGATTTAAAGGCAATGTGTTCAAGATGTACATTTACAAAGTTTTACATGTGAAAAAGGTTCACTAATGGAAAAAGCAAAATAAAATATTTTAGCTTTTTTTTTAATGCTTCTGAAAGAATAGAGGCAGAATGGAGGCAGCATTAGGACAGTGTTCAAAGGAATTTGTCCAAGTAATTTAATAGTTAACAGAGTAAATTCCATGAGCTAAAGATTTCTTTTCATTGAGCTTCTTCACTCCAGCTCAGATTTTCAAAGGGAAACTGTATTTATATGAGACTGTCCTCACCAGAGACACAGAAATGTACACAAGTGCATGCACTTTCTAGCTCTCTTTTCTAGTGTTGTCCTGATGCTCATGTGCTTGTTCAGGTAGTTCCCCCTTTCCCGATCAGCCAATCATCATGCAAAATTCTGGAATTTGCTGCCAGTTCTTTTCCTCAGCTGATAGCAGACCCTTCACACTTTCCCTTATTCTTCATTCCTACTCTTTTTCAACAAATCTCCCCAGCCCCAGAACACTCATTGGTTCTCTAAGACTCTATGCAGAGTTCAACTTCCCCCAACAAGCTATCTGAAGAATTGGGGGGGGGGGGGTGTCCCTCTTGCTCGCTCTGCCGCCTTTCCTCTTCCCATGTGCTGCTGCGCTCTCCTTCTCATGATGCGACGTGTTGCTGCTATTGCCTGGCTGGCTCCTCCTCCAGAGCATGATGAAGTCATCAGCTGATGATCTCATCACACACATCACCCTACTATTGGTCAGATTTGAAGCCGGAATGAGACTTGAGATGAACCAAGCCTCATTCCAGCTCCAAATCTGACCAATAGGGTAAGAGCTGCCCAAAAAAACAAAAGCCAACCTGTGACTGAAGAAAAATGCCTGCGGGTCAATTAAAAAAACCTGCCCAATTCCGCAGGAAAACCGCTGAGCTGGCAACCCTGGCCCCCACAGTCCTTGAAGCAGCCTGTGACTAGAAGCCTTCCCATTGCCTGGATTCTAACAAAGCCTCTGCACTGGAAGTGTGTGTGTGGGGGGGGGGGGGGGGATTGGAGAGCTGTAAGCTAAATATCCACATACTTAGCCATCCTTCTGACTCTGGGACATGTAATTTACAAATGTTTAGAATCCTGAAAAATTCCAGTCAGTTGGCAATCCTTGCCTCCTGAATCCTGAGCACATCTGACGGGATTCCCCCTAAACTTTTGGAGATTCAGTGTGAAGGTCCTGTGAGGCAGGATTACTCTTTTTCACCAATCGTGCTGTCTGCTCTGTTGCTCACAAAGGAAGGGATCAACCAGATGAAGGGTAAATTAGCATGTTGGGGCAGTGCTGGGGGATTCTGTGAATGCCTTGAAGGCCCTGACAGCATGCCTTAAGCCTAGTGCTGAAAATCAGTGCTAAGCTCCTAAGCATTTACCCTGTCCAAATCTGCGCCTGTCACTACTTTTCGTTCTTGAATTTATTTATTTATTTTATTTAGTTATTTGTGGCATTTGTATCCCACATTTTCCCACCTAGCATACCGAGCTGTGGGAAAAACGGCCCTTTGCTAGCAGTGGGGGCCGTTTTTCCCACGTAAAAAGCCCCCAGATAGACATGGCACTGCGGTAGCAGAACTCATACTGAGTGGCCATGCAATGGGGAGCCCTTACCACCACCCATTGAAGTGGCAATAAGGGCTCCCATGCTAACCCAGCAGTAACTGGGCAGCGTGCGGCGATGCCTGATTACTGCCGGGTTACCGCTGCGCATGCCATTTCTATTTTCCCATGGAAATGGCGCACACTCGGGGCGGGTCTACCACTGGTGGCTGTGTTGGGCCGGCGGTAGTCCCGGAAGAGCGAGCGGTAAGCCCGCATTGGGCTTATCTCCGCTTTGTAAAAGGGCCCCATAATTAGGAATGTAAACCCTTTAAATATTGGGCCCCATGTCATTAGTGCTCAGTTTGAAAACTTAAAGGTGGCTGTAAGTTGCTGGAAACAGTCATGGACGTATGGTCTGTGCTATTGTTTTACAGCCAGCTGCAGAGCAGACGAGGAAGAGGAGGAGGAAGACGATGATGGTTCGGAATCGAGCAGTCCTCCTATGTCATACCAGATGAAGCCTCCACCTGAAGGCTGCTGCACTACTGATGGTGAGAATTTCAAAACTTTACAAATTTGTAGGACTTGAGTATTATTAATAAAATGCAATATTTCTCATATGAAGATGTGTAAATGTGGAGCTGGCTAGCCTTATACTGTCTTTGAGAAGCTGATGTGCAGTGCTAACCCACATCCTGGCATTTGTGTAAATAATACATCCAGTATAAACTTCAACACCGATCAGCTTCACTGAAATCAATTGTACGTACTAATCAAAACCCAAGGAGGAAAAAAGATCTCATTCAACTGTGGCAAATAAAGAAAAAAAGGCTTTTTTTTTTTAGTGGTTCTTCTGCACACAGTGCAAAAAGTAATCATGGATCTAAAAAAAACCCTGAAAATATTTTTTATATGTTTTTTTACCTTGCATTATAAAATCTTCTTATCTTTCATATTATCATTCTGGCACATTATACACACTGCCTCACAGTCGTTTATAAACGGTGCTAATGAAAACGCACTTGACCTGGAGTGGTTATGCATCTTGATTTGTATGAGATGTATGGGAGGAGTGGCCTAATCGTTAGTTCAGTGGGCTTTGATCCTGGTAACCTGGGTTCAGTTCGCAGTGCAGCTCCTTGTGACCTTGGGCAAGTCACTTAACCCTCCATTGCCCCAGGTACAGAAAACTTAGATTGTGAGCCCTCTAGGGACAGAAAGTACCTGCATATAATGTGTACAGCGCTGCATAAATCTAGTAGTGCTATAGAAATGATTAGTAGTAGTAGATGTGGGGGGGGGGGGGGGGGCTTGGAGGTCTTCATCTCATTGGGGTGTCAGGAATATAGGGGTCAGAGACTTTGAACTCTGTTTGCTGTCAGATTATTGGTGGTGGGGAGAGTGGAGCGGTTCACTTTAGCACTGGCTATTATATAAGACGACGGTCCTGACTTGGGAACTGCTATATTTGTATTGCTACATCCAGGAATGCAAATTTATGTTTACAACACAAATTCCTGATCTGTGGTATCGAGTACCACAGGTTAGTTAGTGGCTTGCACAGTAAATATCACTGTGATACGATGCAGTATTTTGCTTCAGTTAAGTAACTACCAGCTTAAGGAGTCCTTTTACTAAGCTGCGCTAAAAATTGGCCAGTGGTAATTCCCGCGTGCTCTGACCACTTTTTGCTGAGGCTGTAAAAACTCTTGTATTCAATGAGGCAGTAAATGGCCATGCGCTAAGAAAAACTTGGGTGCACGGCCATTTACTGCCTGAGCCCTTACCGCCTCCTATTTAGTAGACGATAAGGGCTCATGAGTCGTGTACAAAGTAAATAACAGAAACAACAATATTTATTAATTTGTATATATGGATTTAGGTCAGACCTTTTTCAGTAGTAGATCAAGGTGAGTTACAGTCCGCTTTTTTTAATCACAAGACTGGCATTTTACAGGCAACTCAACAATTATCTTTTTCACCAGTAGTCTTTTTAAAGACCAGCTCATGCTCTTTTCACAAGAAGCACCATCAATGATAAATATACGCACCAAGACTCCCGTGGCAGGCACGCATGTGCCGAAACATGGTTCCATGTCGAGTCAGTATGAATAAACATCTATAATTTCATTCCGGCGTCCTGAGTCTGTTTTTGAAGAGCCCGATCCAGTTCCCACTCCTTGTTTCTGGACTCTATTCACCTCGTGGGATCTTTATGTTCTTTCCACCTTCTGTGGTTGTCTTACAGTCAGGTGTACCAGGTATTTCCCTGTCCCACAGAAGGATTATAATATAAATTTGTACCTGAAGCAATGGAGATTTAAGTGATTTGTCAAAGATCACAAGGAACAGCAGTATGATTTGAACTAGGCTTCCCTGGTTGTCAGACCGGTAGTAGACTCAACAAATAAAAGGCATTTATGTTAAAATTAGTACAGTAATAACTACATAAATTTTCTTTTGTTCTCCTAGGATTTTGTCAGGCTGGTAAAGACTTACGACTTGTGTCTATCTCCAGTGATCAGATTGAGATACCTTCAGGCTTTCTGCTTGTTGGCGCTAAGTCACCTAGCCTGCCTGATCACCTCTTAGTGTGTGCTGTGGACAAAAGATTTTTGCCAGATGATAATGGACGCAATGCTCTCTTAGGTAAGTGAAAGCTGGTGTGTCTCCAAGTTGCTGAGCAGTTTGTGAAGAGATTAAAAGAAAACATTTCTTACCTTTGAATAAGGCAAGTGTGGTTGTCATCTTAAAGCCAGATTTTGAATAAGTAGGAAAAGGGACACCCAAGTGTGGATGTGTAGAGTTTCTCCGAGTATTTTATTGTATGTGGAACTGTAAAATATGTAGAAGGATGCGGGAAATGCATATGTACTGTGCAGCATGTATGGTAGGGATAAGCTATTTACAAAGGAATATATTTTAAAAAGAATGGCATCACCTGGAGCTTTGAATGTGTCAGTACTGGTACCTATGCATGTAAGAAGTGGTATGCTGGAGCTGGCTCGCACTGGCTCATAAGAGCCGGTTGTTAATTTTTGTAGCATTTTACGATCTGGTTGTTCAGGCAGGGCAAGTCGGTTTGCCACTCCTCCCCCTGGGCTACAGGGTCCCAGCACATACCTGAAGGCAGCCGCCCTTGTGGTCTAGTTCATTTTTCAGTGCAGGAAAGATCCCCAGTCCTCCTGCTGCTTTGTTGCTCTTTAAAAATGGCTGCCGAGATCCAGCGGTGGCCTCGCGAGACTTCCGCTGGAGTCTTGCGAGGCTGCCCTTGTAAGTCTCGGCAGCCATTTTAAAGACGGTGCGGCAGCGGGAGGGCAGCGCCGGCAGCAGGCAGGAAAGACTGGGGATCTTTCCTGTCTCAAAGAATCCACTAGACCACCAGGGTTGGCTGCCTTCAGGTTTGTGCTGGGACCCTGCGGCTCGGGGGAGCGGGGAGGAGGTCTGGAATAGGTGGGGTGGATATTGTAAAAAAAAAAAAAAAAAAGTTGTATTTTCAAACATGCCGGCTTGTGCATACAGATGTACACAGAGGAAGTATAATAAGGAAATAACTTTTCTTAGGTAGAGTAGTAATTTGTTATAAATCGTAATCGGTGTGTCAATTGGAGGGGCTGGTTATAGGGACACCCTAACCCTGTTAATATTGGTGCAGAGATTTTTTTCTCCTGGTAAAGGGCTTCTAAAACAGACATCATGTTATCAGAATCAGGTGCTCAGCATTCAGAGTTTCTGTCTATTTATTTACTTATTTATGGCATTTTATCCCACATTAAACATGAATTAGATTGGAACCTGGGAGCATTTAAAATCTTTTTTTTTTCTGGAGAGAGTAATGCATTTCCCCTCAGGCTCTCTCTCCCTGGGTATAGGCAGCGCCCCCCCCCCCCCCCAAATTGCAGGGCTGGCTATACCTGGGGAGAGAGCCTATTGTTAAAAATTTCCCAGCACACCACTGCATGTAAGCAGTGAGCTTGCAACCTAACTGTGTAAACGCTGGTACTTACATGTGTAAATGCAGAATTTTTTTTACAAAACTAGATGTCCAAGGAGAGCCAATTATGGAGTCAAGCTAGAAAATTAACTGGGTGATATTCATTCAGCTGCTGCCAGCTGTGGGCTGAATTAGAACTAGATATTCAATGCCAGGTCATATCTGAGCACTGACACTGAATATCCAGGTCTTCAGCAGACCTGGAAGCTCCATCTTTGGCTGTCTTCAAGTGTAGGCTAAATGCCCACCTTTTTGATGCTTCTTTTAACTCCTAACCCTTACTCACTTGTTCAGAACCCACGTTTTATCATTCCCACCTTAGTAATTTGCTTATCCCTTATTTGTCCTGTTTATCTGTCCTAGTTAGATTGTAAGCTCTTTTCAGCAGGGACTGTCTCTCTATGTCCAGTGTACAGCGCTGCAAACGTCTAGTAACACTATAGAAATGATAAGTAGTAGTAATAATATGTTGGTGCTGGCTCTGTACCCATGAAAAGACTTCACTTTGTATAGGATCTTCAGAGTATAATGAGACTATACTGCTTAGTGAACTTCCATCAGGCAGTAAAGTGCAAATTATAATTGATCCAATATTTTGCTTTTAAAATTTATTTATTTGGATTTTGCTCACACCTTTTTCAGTAGTAGCTCAAGGTGAGTTACATTCAGGTACAATGGGTATTGCCCTGTCCCTGGAGGGCTCACAATCTAATTTTGTACCTGATGCAATGGAGGGTTAAGTGACTTGCCCAAGATCACAGGGAGCAGCAGTAGGATTTGAACTAGGTACCTCAGGATGTCAAGACCAGTTTTCTAACCACTAGGCCAGTCCTCCACTCACTACACTGAATGTGACTATCTTCAAGAAACAATTTTTTGAGGAATACTTTAAAGTGATTAATTATAGCTTATAGTGAATTACTTAACTGGCAGGAGGTTTCTGTGTGAAGAGAACCTAAACCAACATGGCTAAGTTTTGAATCTTCGTCAGGGAAGAGGTTCACTGAAAATAAATATAATCAAACTAGTAAAAAAGGCCCGTTTCTATAACAAATGAAATGGGCGCTAGCAAGGTTTTCCTCGGAGTGTATATGTTTGAGAGAGTGTGTGTGAGAGTGACTGTGTGAGAGAGAGACAGAGAGGCATATTTTCAAAGCACTTAGCCTTCCAAAGTTCCATAGAAACCTATGGAACTTTGGAAGGCTAAGTGCTTTGAAAATATGCCTCAGAGTGAATGTGCGAGTGTGTGTGACATAAAGTGAGGCTGTCTGTGTGAGAGTGTGTGTATGAGATTGAGAGTGTGTGTGTGAGAAAGAATGAGAGTGTGCGGCAGGGGCCCCCCCTCCATCTCCCGCCTTCCTTCCCCCTCCCTCCTGTCTCCCCCCTTCCTTCCCTTCCCCCTCCCCTTTTTTCCTCCCCCCTCCCAGCTTCAGGGTCGTGGTGGCCCCCCTCCCTCCGCCTTTCAGGGTCATGGCCCCCCCTCCCTCCCTCCCACGTTCAGGGTCCCTCCCTCCCACTCCCACGTTCAGGCTGGCTGGCCAGCTCCCTCCCTCCCACTCTCCGATGTTCAGGCTGCCTGTCTCCCTCCCTCGTACGTTCAGGCTGGCTCGGGGCGGTGGTAGTTCTCCCTTCTTTCTTGCAGGTCATTCGCATAGGTTCACGATGCGTCTGACGTCATGTTTCATCGCATAGCAACGGGTGGACGATGCGATTCGTTGAGTGTCAGTGCTCCACCCTCGATGTCATCACGTTGTGATGCAAGGGCGAGGCAGACACTCATGGAGGAACAGCGATCTACACAACTACAAATTTAGAGCGTTTGGAGACTTGTGGCTTCATTAGAATGTTTTTTTTTTAATTTATTTATTATTTTCATTTAATGATTCACACAGCAATGTGATAATACAACTCACATTTGAAATTACAAAAGAAATTCTTTTCAAAAAGAGATAAGGAAACAAAAAAAACATTTTTTTTTCCCGTCCACTACTAAGGAAAGACAATTCCAAGAAAAGGAAAAAAAGAAAATTAAAAGAAACATGAGATTATTAATGCACACAAGCTATCTCTAAATTCAGACTCCAGCCTGCAATGTAGGAGGGCATGTAACAGTCACTTCAACTCTAGCATCTAGGAAATCTTTAAGCTGTTTAGGGTCTACAAATTGAAATTGTTTACCCTCAAGCATAAAATAAAAAGGTGGGAAAAAAGTCAGGCTATCCAAAGAATGGAACCAAATGTTTTATTGTAAAAAAACAAAATTTATTAATCTTTAAACAAATGATGATATAACAATAACACATAAAACATTTGGTTCCATTCTTTGGATAGCCTGACTTTTTTCCCACCTTTTTATTTTCTGTTTCACGACTCGTGGGATCTATAGAGTTCTCCACTACGTGTGGATTCTCTTTAGATTATATTACCCTCAAGCATAACAGTACATATACAAGGAAAACGTAAAACAAAATTAGCTTTCAAGGCTTCTACCCTGGGACGGAGTTCCAAAAAGGCCCTACGTCTCATTTGTGTCGGCCTAGAAAGGTCAGGAAAAATCCTAATTTTGGAACCCATAAACAGATCGTCTAAATGTCTCAGGGAAAGTCTTAACACAGCGTTCCGATCAGGTTCTAGCACAAAAGTGACTAACATTGTAGTCCTGTAGGTAATCACATCCAGTGAACTTTCCAGGAAGGAAGTAAGATTCATTTCTTCACCCATTTCTTGTCTAGGGGGATCTCCCAATGTCCCCTTAATATTCCAGATGTAATAGGCTCGGGTTATGGGAGGCAATGATTCTTTATCCATTCCCAGAATGTCAATCATATATTTTTTCACCATCTCCGTTAAGGAAATTAAAGGAGATTTGGGGAAATTAAGAAACCGAAGGTTAAGTCTCCGAGACTGATTTTCAAGGTATTCCAAACGTTTGTGTAAGAAATTATTGTCTTTAACCAAAACGGATTCCAAAGACCCCATTTCTTGAATCTTAGTGTCTAATTTTTCAATCTTAGAGGACTGCTGTGCTGTCACCTGTTCCTGGATCAGAACTGCTTCTGAAAGAGTTTTTATATCTTTAGTATTTTCTTTTAACATAGCTTGCATGGAGGAGTGAGTATTATGTACCATATCCCACAGTGACTCTAGTGTCACAATAGAGGGTTTACTTATTCCACTTGTTGGCAAAAGGGAGTGTGGTGGGGTCTCGGTGGAAGTAAGTCTATTAACAATAGCTTGTGGTAATACCTTTAAGGCCAAATCGGCCGAAAACGTAAAATCCGGGGTCCCACTCAGTTTTGCCGCTGTCCTCCCCTCTGGCAGCTCCGAATTCACCCCTTCGGTTTCGGGTACTGCCTGGTCTGCGGCAAGTTGAACACTTCCTGGCTGTGGAGGTTCCCTGCGGTCTTCGGGGCTCAAGGAAACCCCGTCTCCGCTATCCATCGACGTCATCACGTCGACAATGGCAGAGGGAGTCGATGAACATAGAGGTCCCGGCGGCGTCCTGGGAAACTGTAAGGTAGTTTGCCTCAACATCATCGAAGGTCCAGGAACTGAGGGAGGCTCCCTAACCTTCCCCCTCCGTTTCCCCATCGCTAACGACGGGGCGAGGGAGTCAAAAGAGGAAATAATTCACAGCGTCCTCCAGGAGCTCAAACAGGTGCGTGTGTGCGAAGCGCCATCTTGGAATCGGATCATGCTTCATTAGAATGTTGGAGGTGCATTTTATATAGAGAGATTAACCACTGTTATATTCAGCATCATATGTTCATATCAACCTTCATGACATTACAAAAACTTACAAATCTGATGAAGGCTTCTTTCTCCTTTATAGTAAATATATGGCTGCGGCGTTTCTGTGAGACATCTGCGTTTATATGTATATCAGCTGACTGGCAAGCGACACATGCTGATAGGTTACCTAGTGCAAATGCTTGAACCAATCAAATCAAAGACCACCAATCCAGTTCAGAATTTAACCCTGAAGGGTGAAGTGTCTTCAGAGAAAAAAAATCTATCTTTGTTCTTTGTAATTCAGAAGATGTTCAGGATTCCCACCCTCTCACAGGACGCAGATAAACCCTCACCAAATATAGAATAAGTTACAACAGACTAAAAATAGAAATATGTAGACAAAAATTAAACTGAAGTCCCAAGTAGCCAGACTTTGCACACAATACACCAGAAAAACAGTAGTGTATCCCCTCATACTTGTCAAAATATAAAGGTAGCAAGTGTAAATTTCAAAACCCGAAGGAGTCCATATACTAAGGTGTGCTAATAGATTTAGCACACACTAAATGCTAAGATGACCATTTTATACCTGTGGGCTTCTTATTGTTTAGCAAACGCTAATCATTAGTGCATGCTAAATCCATTAGCACACCTTAGTAAAAGCACCCCTAAGTATGGTGTACTGTCCTACCCAGAAGAAGAAGGTTTAGGCCTTTGAAAGCTAACTGAAATACAGTATGTATTCACATAGTCCAATAGAAAACCATCACCTTATTTTCCGTTTTGCACTGTTTGTAATATACTAGTTTTTAAATTAAAAATAAAATTATTTTTTCTACCTGTGTGGTCTGGTCATGTAATGTTTCTAATTATGTTGGGAAGTCGACAGTGGCGTGTGCAGGACTATGGCCCGGCACACATTTTCATTTTACTTTTCAGCCGCGGCGGGGTGCAAGGAGGTGGAGAGAGTGAGCAAGAGGCAGGGAAGGGAAGGGCATGGTAGGGTAGAGCACGGAAGCTCTTGGTTCCTCCAGGGCACCACAACTAGTGGTTGGGTACTTATGTCCCTACCCCTGCCCAGGAGGGGCAACTTGTTTTGGGGAGGGGAGGCAATTTTCCCCTTGTGTCATGTCTAACACCAGGTCCTGACCTCATCTGGCTTATCTTGCTTGTCACGGGTTGGTGGGGCCGTTCCTGGCAAGACCGCAGGACTGACAGTGGCGCACGGGGAAGTGGTCCGGTGCAGTGTCGTGTGTGCGCACAGCCGGCACGTGACATCAGGCATGCCCAGAGGACAACTGGCATATCTTCAAAACAGAAGCGCCAAAGCCTGCCTCCACCTTTGCTTCTTTTTCGTGTCTTCCAGGGAAGGTTTCTGCCAGGCCCACACTAGCTAACTTGGCTCAGCCAGCCAAGCCAGCTCAGCCCCATGCCAAACCAGTCCTGCCCAGCCCAGCCAAGACAGCTTAACTCCATGCCAGGCAATCTTAGCTCCAGCCAAGGCAGCTCAGCTCCAAACCAGGCCAGCTTAGCTCCATGCCAAGCCAGCTCAGCTCCATGCCAAGCCAGCTCAGTACCTCACCAAGCCAGCTTCCTAGCCAAGCCAGCTCAGCTTCTCACCAAGCCAGCTCAGCCTAGCCAGGCCAGTTCAGCTCCATACCAAGTCAGCCCAGCCTAGTCTAGCCAGCTCAGCCCAGCAAGCCAGTTCAGCTGCACGCTAAGCCAGCCCAGTTTCAGTGCCAGCCATCCTGGCTGGTCCTTGGTGACTCAGCGACTCTTGAGCCGCTGTGCAGGACCTCGATCTCCGTGCCGGCCAGCCAGCAGTCCAAGGGTTCACCTTCAGGGTAGTGACACCTTGCCCTCCAAAACTAAGCCCATGCTGTGAACTGAAAAAGCCAAGCATTATTTCAAATAAACTAAACTATTCAGCACTTGTTTGTATTTTTTCATGTCCAGAAGCACTAGCCCACCCTGTTACCAACTACTATCTAACATTTTCATTTTCAGCTTAGCTTTTTTTCCCACCCCCATCAAAATTTCACTAATCCCTTTGCATGCAGGCTAAATCCTTTTTCAGTAATTGGATTTTGATAAGTTGCATAATATAAAACCACCTTGGGAACAAAGTTATATATAATAAACAGTTTCTGTCACTAAGTGGCAGTGGCAGAACTCTCCATCTAGCCAGGTACTTTGTCACCTCTAAGGCTTAATCCCATTTAATGCTTGAATATCAGTTGCTAACTGTACCCCTAAATAGCAAAATACTTTTATGGGGCAGTCTGATGTGCACAGCTGCAGTATATGGAGACTCTGACCTCTTCTGAGACCAGTGGCACCTCACCCAACACCCCTGTATGTCATATCTGCGGGGTAGCCAAGGAATGGGGGAGTGGGGATAGGGATGAAGGTGAGGAAGGGGTAAGAAGATGTAATCATGGGAGAGGTGAAATATGTCAGGTTTTGTTACATCAGCTGTAAATAAATGTTCATTGATTCACTGAAAATGCTTATGGTTGAGGTCATTTCTTGCTTGCAGACCCAGCTGGTGGGTTGGTCTGTATCTTCCACAACTGCAGGTTCTGATTCCTCCTCTGCTTCTGGCTGTGCAGCCTTCTCACCATCTGGAAGGGGTTTCTGCGTTTTAAGATTAGACTGTGGGGCCACCATAAAAATGTCACATCCTTCCAGGGGCTGTAGAGTAGTTCCCCCTTCTCCTTTGATCTAACTAGATAGCTAAAGCAGGTTGTGAGGAGCCTAAATACACTATTGCCCTAGTTTGGCCTTGTTGTATTGCACCTCTGCCTCTGTCTGGACTTCCTTCAGGAATCCAAAATGGCCCCTTAATATATGTTATAATGTCAAATGCCACAGTACATCTGCTCCAGTCAAAAGCAAGAACAAGACCCATTTAATAAATGTGACACCATTCTGTTCTAGAATTTAAACCATGCAGTTGCAGTGTATTTAGCCAGAAAATGAAGCGCTGTTCCAGTTGCAACAAAATCAGTCGCCTATCTTCTCCTCTTTGAAGTGGTTTAACTTGCTGTAATGCTGCACAGCATAAAGAATCAAACTCATGTCCAGCCTGCGAGCAATGCACTGCCAATGGGGTAGAGATTTTTTGCATACGGATAGTGCTCTTATGTTCAGTTAGTTGCACATTCAACTGTCTTGAAGTCTGCCTGATGTAAATGTTATTACAGGGGCATCTAATACTGTAAACCACATAATCTGTAGTACACCTGGTCTCATTAAATAAATTATTAATTTTGCCAGATTGGGGCTCCGTAAATGTGGAGGACACATCCATGATCGTACACATTTGACAGCTTCCACAGGCACTGTGTTCTTTAATGACATTGTTCTCACATACCGGCGATGGTCATATAGGTAAAGCAGATGGCTTAATAGCTCCTTCAGATTTGTGCCTCTGCTAAATGCAAAATGAGGTGTCATAGTTGCAAAAACAGGTAATTTGGTTAATATATGCCAATGATTCTTTATGACTCCCACCACTCTAGAAGTAGAAAATGTGAATTTCAATACACATCTTCACATGTCATCACATCTTCATCTGTTGCTGTCTTCTCTCGAGAGGTAACAAATAATCCCTGTGATTATATTTCACTCATATATATGCAGTCTTGATGACCTTTTTCGGATAGTTTCTATCAACCAAAACTAGATGATCAGCAGGCAGCGCACTAGAAATGGGCACTGCACCTGTTGCAAACCCTATGCCAACTCGGAGCTGGCATTGGGGTTTGACGAACAAGTGGGAGAATGGGGGAGACTGGCAAACCTTAACCCTGGTGGTCCAGTGGATCCTAGAGATTTCCCCAATTCCCTAAACACAGGGACACAAAGCGCCTCCCCCCCAAACACATATAATACCCCGGTGGTCCAGTGTGACCCTTGACAGTCCTCCTCAGTGCTAGCCCTGGTGGGATCTCCCCTTCCTCCCTTCCTCCCCTCATACCTTAGAAGACGGAGGTAGCAGAGTCGCAGACATACTTATAAAGGGCTCAGCCTCTGACATCACAGGAAGGTGTCCATGGAGTTTCCAGCCACTGGTCCTTTAAAAATAGGGCTTCCTGCACACACAAATGCCTAGGTAAGCCGGAGCAGCGGGACAAGAGAGGCGGTGCGGCGGATGCCCCAGATCGCCTGAGGCAGTGGTGCAGGTGACCCACCATGCTGAAGACAGGGCCCCCTGCCCCAGGAAAGGCTGGAGAGCCCTGCCCCAATGCCTGCCACAACCAGCAGGTGAGGTGGGGGTGCGGGGCATGGCTGTGGCCTCCAGAATACTTCGCTCTACACAGGAAATTACTGTGTGTTGTAAAGTGTCTACCAGAAAGAAATCTATTGTGGGGTGTGGTCCTGATTTATAGAATAGATTAATTTGTAACATAAGATCAACTACTTGTTACCCAGATGTTATTCAGAAAGCAGGTGAAAGCTTATCTACTCAACTTTATTTGTTATGTAGTTAGGAAGTTATGTTACTTTATGTGGAATTAATCTATGGTGATTTTGTAATTCATGGGACTATACTCATTGTCTTTTTCTATATCTATTGTGATCCGCTTTGAGCCATGTCCAGGTTAGGCGAACATAAATACCTATATTAGATTAGGCAAGGGCTGTGGTGATCTTTTGATGGCCTGGCATGGGCTGTCCCTTCTATGTGGTAGAGTAGAGGAGAGTACATAAGTACATAAGTACATAAGTAGTGCCATACTGGGAAAGACCAAAGGTCCATCTAGCCCAGCATCCTGTCACCGACAGTGGCCAATCCAGGTCAAGGGCACCTGGCACGCTCTCCAAACGTAAAAACATTTCAGACAAGTTATACCTAAAAATGCGGAATTTTTCCAAGTCCATTTAATAGCGGTCTATGGACTTGTCCTTTAGGAATCTATCTAACCCCTTTTTAAACTCCGTCAAGCTAACCGCCCGTACCACGTTCTCCGGCAACGAATTCCAGAGTCTAATTACACGTTGGGTGAAGAAAAATTTTCTCCGATTCGTTTTAAATTTACCACACTGTAGCTTCAACTCATGCCCTCTAGTCCTAGTATTTTTGGATAGCGTGAACAGTCGCTTCACATCCACCCGATCCATTCCACTCATTATTTTATACACTTCTATCATATCTCCCCTCAGCCGTCTCTTCTCCAAGCTGAAAAGCCCTAGTCTTCTCAGCCTCTCTTCATAGGAAAGTCGTCCCATCCCCACTATCATTTTCGTCGCCCTTTGCTGTACCTTTTCCAATTCTACTATATCTTTTTTGAGATACGGAGACCAGTACTGAACACAATACTCCAGGTGCGGTCGCACCATGGAGCGATACAACGGCATTATAACATCCGCACACCTGGACTCCATACCCTTCCTAATAACACCCAACATTCTATTCGCTTTCCTAGCCGCAGCAGCACACTGAGCAGAAGGTTTCAGCGTATCATCGACGACGACACCCAGATCCCTTTCTTGATCCGTAACTCCTAACGCGGAACCTTGCAAGATGTAGCTATAATTCGGGTTCCTCTTACCCACATGCATCACTTTGCACTTGTCAACATTGAACTTCATCTGCCACTTGCACGCCCATTCTCCCAGTCTCGCAAGGTCCTCCTGTAATCGTTCACATTCCTCCTGCGACTTGACGACCCAGAATAATTTTGTGTCATCGGCGAATTTAATTACCTCACTAGTTATTCCCATCTCTAGGTCATTTATAAATACATTAAAAAGCAACGGACCCAGCACAGACCCCTGCGGGACCCCACTAACTACCCTCCTCCACTGAGGATTGAACTTCTGACAGAGATGGTGGATGACAGCCTAATCAAAGCATACCCTGTTGAGACATTGCTCCTCTGTGAGGTCCAGGAACTGGGGCTTGGGCCTTTATATCCTCTGATAAGGCTGCCTCTTCCTATCCCTTCCCTATTCCTCATGGACAGAGTGATGTTAGAGATGCAGTGGTCCAGGGCTGAAACTGAGGAAGGGGTGCCAAAGCCAGCCTGTCTTCTATGTTTCCTTCTGCTTGAGACAGGCTTGGGGCCCCCTGTGGCATAGGGGGCCCAGGGCAATTGCCCTGGTTGCCACTCCTTAATGCAAGGATGGCCTGCACAGCCCAGCTGTATTAACTTCTCTATTCTACCATCAGCATCTTCTATGGCCCTCCACTAGTACCCATGTATGATGCAGAGTGGCAGACCGTAAACATTGATGAGGTCAGTACCATTCTCTGTGTGACCACAGAGAATCAAGGGCATACGTAGACACCCCACCCCACCCACACCAAGTAGTCCAGTCACTTGCTCAACAGGGAGAGGCACAAACAGACAGGCAGACCCAATGGCAATGTTGTACACACTGGGGATTTGAGGGGAGTCTGGCAGGAGGGGAGGGGGTGGGGGAATGGGAAGCTGCAAGGATGATGGGAGGGTTAGGAAAAGAGGAGAGATATGGAAGGTAGGCGCAGACAGACCTACATGGACAAAGACAGCAACTTGGCTATTGAATAGTTCTCAGATGTCCTCCAGCAACTACCAATGCAAGCAACAGGTCCAAAAGTGGATCGGTGTTTGTGCATGCCACAACGTGGTGGAGGGCTTTGCAGAATATATATAAATTATTTGAATTTCAGTACAGTCAAATGTGGGTATTTTTGATCCTGTTTCTTGGTAGTCCTATTATTGGGTTTTAATTTTTTGTTTTCAAGTTTACCTCATTTATGTTTATACTTGGTCATTTTACTATTGTTATGCTGCTAACAAAGTTATAAGGTTTTTTTTTTAAATGTTAAACTGTACCTGCTGTACACCGCCTTGGGTGAATCTCTTCATAAAGGTGGTTAATAAATCCCAATACATAAATATAAATAATATCATAGATGTGAATTCATCAGCAGAGCCCATGCGTTGCCCCAGAACATCTCTTTTCTAAAGTCTCAGTGAGCCCAGTACATCCACATGTAAACCACAGCTATTCTAAGATTGCGGTTTTTCACATGGATGCCATTTCCATGTGTAAGTGCTTAACATTTCCACATGGAAACCACACAAAGGGCTTCTAAAAAAATACCTTACTCTGCAGGGGGGGGGGGGGTGTTACATGTTACCCAATTATTGAAGCACTCAAGGGTACCTCTTGTTGAATCTTTTTGGTGAATAAGTAAATAAATAAAAAGGATATATTTTGATTATTCAGTGGGGTTATTGTCCTCTTATCAGGGGTTAGACTGGGTTCTAATCATATTTTGAGTATGAACTATGCTAATATACAGACCATTCTAGGTAATTCACAAACTTTTTCTCAGCACTGTATATGTACATTAGTACATAAGTACATAAGCATCACCATGCTGGCACAGACCAGTGGCCAAAAGAACAAGCAATTTGTCCTACCCATCCTAGAAATACTGTATTCCCTCGTCCATTCAATAACATTCTATGGCTTTTTCCTCCAGGAAGCTGTCCAACCCTTTTTTGAAGTCCGCTAAGTTAACCGCCTTAACCACCGTTTCCAGCAGCGAATTCTAGAGTTTAACTACGCATTGAGTGAAGAAAAATTTCCTCCGATTCGTTTTAAATTTACCACACTGCAGCTTCATCGCATGCCCCCTTGCCCTAGTATTTTTGGAAAGTGTAAACAGACGCTCCACATCAACCCGTTCCATTCCACTCATTATCTTCTAGACCTCTATCATATCTCCCCTCAGCCGCCTTTTCTCCAAGCTGTAGAGCCCCAGCCTCTTCAGCCTATCCTGATAGGGAAGCCGTCCCATCCCCTGTATCATCTTTGTTGCCCTTCTCTGCACCTTTTCCAATTCCACTATGTCTTTTTTGAGGTGCGGCGACCAGAATTGAACACAATACTCGATGTGCGGTCGCAACATGGAGCGATACAACGGCAGAGTAATATCCTTATTTTTGTTTTCCATCCCTTTGTGGTTTGTAATTACACAGACTTCTGTGTGAATGAAGTTATCCTTGAATGTAAATAGAGTTGTGACTAAGTTTTCACAGCGTATTCTGGAGTTTTGTTAGTACAGTACAAGTACTGCCCATACAGATAATGTCTTATGATGTGAAACAAAGTGTAACATCCTTTGTCAGTACAAACCTTGCGGCTGTCACGCTTATTGTTCCTGTGATTATGATGCTTATTTTATGCTTATCTTGAAATTCAGTGCAATCACTGTGGAAAAGAACGCATGATGTGCCAGCTCAATGTTCAGCATGATTTCTCCTGCTCTCTCTCTGCTGTGTTTTCAGTCTTAATAATAATGGAAATATTTCTCTTGTTTCTGCTTGTGTTTCATTGTTGCTAAACAGATGACGTGCAGATGCCCGATTTAACACTGGGTCTTGTGCAGACTACGAGGTTGCCTTGACCTTCCGTGTCATGGTGATCTGCACTAACCTATGCAGCAGGGCACGTGATTGAACAGTCTTCAATCACATGCCCTGCTGCATAGGTTAGTCTTGTTACTTCAGTATTGTTTTGCATCAAGGTATCCTTAGCGAAAGGTCCTGGTACTATAGAAACCAGTCAGATTGCAGGATGAATCAGTGAGATTCAGTGGATTTGAATGCAAAGCTGTCAGGTTTCTCAGAAAAGCTGCTTTGTGATTTTTCTTGTATGATCTTGATGACTAGGAATAGGGATGCTTTCTTTGAGATTGGGGTGGGGAATGTGCATTTTTTTTCCAGATAGTATGCGTTGATTACATTGTTATCAGTATGTTTAAAAATACCATTAATAAACATAAACACTCCATTTTCTTTCTATGATACAAAATTTTTTTTTTGAAACGTCAATCCATTAGTCTTTAATTTTTGTCCAGTCTAAAGGACTGATTTACTAAGGCTTCCTTCCTGTTGCAGGGTAATTTCACAGGGCAGCTGTGTGAAATAGCTCCAAAACTGCTGATTCTGTGCAAAATAAAAATACTTAAAAGGGCCTAGAAACTCATAATAACTACCAATAAATCAATATCCAATCCTCTCATAAAATGAAACACCCCACCAATCTATTACACAAGTGTATTCTGTTCACATAAAGGCACCATTGGAAATTATTGTACATTTAAGTAACAGCAACTTATCATGTGCTGTATAACTGCTCCACCATGTCAGTCATCAGTGTCAAGCTAGTAATTATTATTTTTCACTTGGATGTTTTTTTTTTTAATGGATCAAAAAACAAATCATCCAAAGCACAAAACCTTGTTAGAAACAGTATTTTCGAAAACAAAAGACATTTTTCTTTTTTGAAAATGAACTTCTTTTCTATTCACATTTTAGACGTTTTTTGCAAAACATCTAAAGACAGACTTAGACATCATTTCGAAAATGCCCCTCCATGTTTTCACCGGCTTCGTACACCTGGAAATTTAATGCTGGAGCCTTGACATGGCCTGGCATTGAATTTCCTGGGTTTAAGACCGGTGGCAGTCAGCAAAATGCTGATCACCTCCAGCTGAATATCGGGCCCATAGAAAAAATGCAGATAAAGAACATATGGCCTATCCAGTCTGCCCATCCATGCCAACTATTAATCTAAAATTCTTTCCTTTCACTCAGAGATACTTTCTTGTTTTCAGGTACGGTTCTCGTCTCCACCACCTCCCCTGGGAGGCAGTGCCATACATTAACTACCCTTTCTATAAAGAAATATTTCCTTAGTTTATGGCTGGGACTGTCCTTTTTCACCTTCATCCTGTCAACCTGCATTCCAGAGCTTCCTTTCAATTGAAAGAGTTCTGTCTCCTGTGTATTTATACTATGGCAGTATTTAAATGATTCTGTCATATTTATTTATTTATTTGTTACATTTGTATTCCACATTTCCCCACCTATTTGTAGGCTCAATGTGGCTTACATAGTACCGGAGGGGCGATTGCCGACTCCGGTGTGAACAAATACAATGTGGTTTATGGTAGGATAAAGGTCATGTGGCAGAGGTCTCATGAGGAATCATGGTGTTCATTACGTGCTTTAGTTTTCTTGTGTAAATAGGTGTCTCAATATTAACACCTATTTACACTAACATTAAGGGCCCTGTTTACAAAGGCGTGTTAGCGTTTTTAGCACGCACTAAAATTAGCATGCACTAACCATGTAGATGCCTATAATATTCTTATTCGCATCTATATGGTAAGCATGCATTAACCATATAGACACCCATAGAAATATAATAGTTATCTACAAGGTTAGTGCATTCAAATTTTTAGCGCGTTCTAAAAGCGCTAGCACACCTTTGTAAACAGGGCCCTAAGGTTTAAAACTTAATATGCCAAACAACAGGAGGCCAGTGAAGCTTACTTACTGTTTACCACCTTGAGTGAATTCCTTCAAAGAGGCGGTAAATAAATCCTTATAAATAAAATAAAATAAATAATAAGTTGTGGAGTGATATGATCCTTCCTACTTATACCTCCAAATGTATTATTGCCAACATCATCTGAATATCAGTTTTTATGAAAGTTATTATTTGGGTTTTTGTGCAGAAGCCCAAATCATTTTTGGTGAATTGAATTCATATTTAAACCAAACCCTTTTCAAAGAATAGTTATCAGTTACCTACACTCTACTGAACCTATGAAATCTCTCATTTCTTTCCTCAGGTTTCTCTGGTAATTGTGTTGGCTGTGGAGAGAAAGGCTTTCGTTACTTCACAGAGTTTTCCAATCATATTAACCTTAAATTAACTATCCAGCCCAAGAAACAAAAGCACTTGAAATATTATCTGGTGCGGAATACACAGGGAGCACTTATGAAAGGCTCTTTAATCTGCTGGAAAGGCACAGGTAAGAAAACTTACTACTTTTCTGTAAAAGACCCGCTCAATTAGGTGTGTATCTCTGTTATTATATAACAATGCACATTAATTTTAGGAATGCCCCCGTTACGCCCATGATCCTCTCATTTCCACAACCCCTTTTTCAGATCACAAGTAAATTTTAGGCATGGATTCTGCACGTAATTTTACACGTGAAAATGGTAATTAAATCTAATTAGTGCCAATAATTGCTTTTAGAAAGTCATTGGTGCTAATTAGCTCCTTATTCAATGAAATTGCACACACAAATTGGGCATGTGCCCAAATTTGTGCCCATAATTTTTAGTGACTTTTATATAAATAGGGGGTTGGTGCCTATCTTTAGGCGACCTGTTATAGATTGAAGGGCTTCATGATCTAGAGCTTAGGAAGATACATGCAAATTGTTGTTAGGTTACTCCAGCCTCTAAAACCACTATATGGTAGAATTGAAAAGTAAAACTTATCTTCTTGTCCCTGGTATATATAATAAATGGTGGACCCAGTACTGAGTCAGTGGCAGTTGCTTTTTTTTTTTTTTTAAACACTGGCTGCCATGGGCGTAAATATCCAGACATTTAGAAGCAGTACCCAGATAGTGGTTACGTGAAGAACAAGGAGAGCAGAGTCTTCATGGTGTGTAAAACAGTCAGTCAAAGAAGTGAGATCCGAAAACCAATATCAAGGAGTCCAAGAGTTGCCTTGTACAATAAAACTTGTATTTATTTGAAGATAAAAAAATCAAGGTTTGCATCTAAAAAAGCAAGGTTTGCAGCTGGAGAAGCATGACTCAACTCGGCTGTGTGTTTCGGCACAGGTGCCTTCATCAGGAGTCCAATGCAGCAGCAGCTAAGAAAGCAAATAGATTCTTAGAAACTATTTATTATCTCATTTGTACCCCACATTTTCCCAACAGCATCTGGCTCAATGTGGCTTACAGCGCACCGCAGAGGCAGTTGCCAATGCAGCAAAATTAAGCTAATACAACAGAAAACATACACAAGTACTATTGGAGAGGATGGGGAAGAGACGGAAAGAGCAGGGAAACCAGGAAAGAGGAGGGAAGGGTGGGTGCAACTATTAGGAAAAGAATGGAAAACAAAACAGAGTATTATAATGCCTTTGTTTCGCTCAATGGTGCAACTGCACCTTGAATATTGTGTGCAATTCTAATCACCACATTTCAGAAAAGATATAGTGGAATTAGAAAAGCTACAGAGAAGGATGATGAAAATGATAAAAGAGAAGGGACAACTTCCGTATGAGGAAAGGCTAAAGCGGCTAGGTCTCTTCAGCAGTACTGAGTGGAATGGAAATGGTAGACTTGAAGTGCTTGTTTACTATTTCCAAAAACACAAGGACTAAGGGGCATGCAGTGAAGCTACCAAGTAGTAAATTTAAGAACAAACAGGAGAAAATATTTATTTACTTAACATGTAATTAAACTCTGGAATTCATTGCCAGAGAATGTGGTAAAAGTGGTTCACATAGCAGAGTTTAAAACAGGTTTGGACAAGTTCCTGGAAGAAAAGACCATAAACTATTATTAAGGTGGACTTAGGAAAATTCACTGCTTATTCTTAGGATAAGCAGCATAAAATCTGTTTTACTCCTTTGGGATCTGGATTAGGCACTGTTGTAAACAGGATACTGGACTTGATAGATCTTTGATCTGCCCCAGTGTGGCAATGCTTATGCACTTATGTACTGAGGATTAGAAATCTGACATGGTTGTATTTGAGGAACTTTCCTGCCTCAGAGGTCATATATATGTCCGACTTTGGACGTTTTGCACGAAATGTCCAAAATCTATATATGTCTTTTATGAAGTTGCTGTATTGATGTTCTGAAAAGCATGCCTGGTCATTTAAAAACTCAAGAAGGATTGCTGTGCAAAGCAGCATTTGAACCCCAAAAGCTGACCTTGTCAGGTCCCTAATCCTCAGTCATCTTCTGTAATGGGTTAAAAATGTTTTTCTTTTGCTATTTGTAATAAACCTTTTATTATACACCCATTTTTCCCAGTGCAATCCTTTTTTTTAAACTTATATTCTTTGTGCTGACTCCCAGTGGCGTACCAAGGTGGGGGCGGTCCGCCCCGGGTGCACGCCGCTGGGGAGGTGCCGCGCGCCTGTTGGCCGAGTCCGCTCGTTCCCTCCCTGCTGCTCCCTCTGCTCGGAACAGGTTACTTCCTGTTCCGGGGCAGAGGGAGCAGCAGGGAATGAGCGGACTCGGAGACGACAGGTGCGCGGCACCCCCCCCAGCAGGTAAAAATGCACCTGGGGGGTCACGCTGCACCCGGGGGGGGGGGTGTAATTTCGCCGGGGGGGGGGGGGGGCGTGCTGCACCCGGGGGGGGGGGGCACATCGGCAATCCGCCCTGGGTGTCAGCCAGCCTAGGAACACCACTGCTGACTCCCCTTTGCTTTTTTTCTGGATATCACGATCAAGACCTGCTTCACAATTTAGTGTCTGAAAATGTAAGAAATTTTGCTTTAAACCAGTAAATTACATAAGTACATAAGTATTGCCACACTGGGACAGACCGAAGGTCCATCAAGCCCAGTGTCCTGTTTCCAATAGTGACCAATCAAGGTCACAAATACCTGGCAAGATCCCCAAAAGGTTCAATACATTTTATGCTGCTTATCCTATAAATAAGCAGTGGATTTTTCCCCAAGTCATTTTAATAACGGTCTATGGACTTTTCCTTTAGGAAGCCACCCAAACCTTTTTTAAACCCTGCTAAGCTAACCGCCTTTACCACATCCTCTGGCAACGAATTCCAGAGTTTAAGTACACATTGAGTGAAGAAAAGTTTTCTCTGATTTGTTTTAAATTTACTACTTTGTAGCTTCATCGCATGTCAGGGATGACCCCCCAATACCCCCCCCCCCAAGTAGTTACAGACCCCCTCCCACCTCCCAAAAATATGAATAAAAATATGACTTACCAGCCTCTATGACACTCTCAGATGTTATAGCCAGGTCTATTAGAGCAGCATGCAGGTCCCTGGAGTAGTGTAGTGGTCAGTTGAGTACACAGTGGGGACCCAGATCCTTATCTTCCTCTACCTGTCACACTTGTGGTGGAAACTGTGACCCCTCCCAAACTCACCAAAACCCTACTGTACCCACATATAGGTTGCCCCCTTCACCTAATAAGGCAATCGTAGTGGTGTACTGTGGGGGCAGTAGGTTTTGGGTGGGTTTTGAAGGGCTCAGGGTACATGATAAGGGAGCAAAGGTGAGATGTGCACCTGAGAGCTCTCTAGGGTGCTCCATTGCTCTCCTGGGATGTCTGGGAGACCAGTATACTAAAAATGCTGGCTCTGCCTACATCTCAATGACTTGATTTTCTACATTTTGCACTTGCTCGTTTTTTTTTCCCCCCAAAATGGACCAAAAACCAAAACACCCAAAGCACAAAACCTTGTTTGAAACAGTATTTAAAAAAAAAAAAAAAGATGTTTTTCTTTTTTAAAAATTACATTGTTTTCAATTCAGATTTTGGACATTTCGTGCAAAATGTCCAAAGTCGGACTTAGACGTCATATCGAAAATGCCCGTCATTATCTCTTAATTTCTTTTCTCTTATGACTTGTATCACACACATTCTCTCTTTTATTTTGCAAAAAATCTCCTTTCTCTGTGACTTTTATCCCTATATTCAGTGCGTTGCTGAAAGATAATGATGTTCTTTTTGTTTTCCTAAAGAGATCAGAAGTCAGCAAACATCATCAAGCTCCTGTCTCAATGTACCATTTCAACCCCCTGAAACCTCAGGGCCTGTGGCTGCTAGGATAAGTGAACCTATTCAAGGAGCAAACTCAAACTTTCTAACTGGCATGCAACAGACAGGTAATAGTCATCTGGTATTCTCGGGATTTTGGCATAAGTAGGCTTGCTGATATCAGCTGTTAAGTGAGTCGATTTTCTTGTTTCTCTTTATTAAGATAAGAATTTTTCATTTTCTAGGAGTGAGGTGTGCACCATTTATTTGTAGCAAGAGTTCTGGTAGCCATATTTGTTTTCTGAAAAAGGGACCTCTGTGGTCTTGAAAGTTCATGTATTTTGTTGGTCCAGTAAAATGTATCACAACCTATAAAGGTTTCAGGTTACTTCTGGACCAATATGTCTACTAGAACTGTGCATTAGAAGTGTAAATTAAGTGGGAGAATTCTATATATGACACCTAAAAAATCTGCATGGAAAACATTTTTCCCTAAGCGCATTCTGTAAGCGGCGCCTAGATTTAGGCGTGGTATTTAGAATACGCTTAGTTGATATCCTAGTGCCTAAAACTATGTGCATCCATTTACACCAGTGAAAACATGGCATAAATCCCGGCACGTAGATTTAGGCGCACTGGACCATATTCTATACACGTAAATTTTGAAATGTCCATGAAAAGGCCATTTCCCCACCCATAACCACACCCCTTGTTGGTTGCATTCATTAGAAGTTAGGTGCGCACTGCATTACAGAATACACTTAACGAGTTGTGTGCATAAATTCTAGTTATTGGCAATTAGTGCTCATTATTGCTTGTTAGGTGCTGTTATCAATGCTGATGAGCTTGTTAAGCCAATTAAGCTACACATGTTGTTACAGAATATGCTTGGATTTTGGCGTGAATCTCTATGTGCGCTATATAGAACCCAGGGTACATGCCTAAATGTTTAGAACACTAGCATATATGTATACATGTATGTACTTATATGTGCATATGCCAGCATGATGCCTGAACACTATTCTGCATACACAGCAGGAATTTGCAAGGGAGGCTTGCACAAGGGTGGAGCATGGGCAGGACATAGGTGGGGCTCCTACTTATGCATGCGACATACAGAAATTCTCTGTGGCACTTAGCCATTAATACTTGCACCAGCTCTGTGGCTAGTGTATGTGCTTGTACCCAAATGTTAAGTGTGTATGTATCTCATGTTCTTCAATGGATGGCCTTGAGACCTTTTGGGCAGCCCCCACTTCTTTCTGGTTTTTTTTTTTTCTGCTATTCTGCCTCTCTACCCAGGTTCAGAACAGAAAGGGGAAATGGATGGGGGGAAGAGCAGCATGCTTGAAGGACAAGGCATTTCTCAGTAGAAAAAACAGAATGCATTTGGAAATATTGACAACCTTGAGGATACCCCCGAATGAAGTTTGAAGGTGGGCTGGTGGGGATGGAAGTCGTGTACTGGTCAGTAATGTTTTGGCCCCGCATGGGAAGATATTTGGCAGCTCTCCTTTAGCTCATTAGAATCCAAAGTGGCCGCAGCTTAAAATTTATTGAAGACCATTGATGTATCTGGTTAGGCTAGTATTCTATGAGGGAAAGCAGATGCCTACTTTTTTTTTTTTAATAATTTTATTTATTGACAAGCCAAATTAGATGACAAACATTGTAAAAATTACCATCACAATTAAAATGATCATATGTACATCTCAGAGTTATGCCTGTTCTTAAGTTAACTTCCCCCCTCTCTCCTACCCCCCTCCTATTAAACCCCCTCCCACCCATGACCCCCCCCCCACCCTCCCCCTTCCTTCAACAGTTCAAAATCCTACTTCTCGGATGCCTACTTTATTTATTTATTTATTTATTTTTAAGAATAGGCTCCTACCATGCCCCCTCCAGACCTTTAATTGTAGGCACCATGTTGTAGAATTGTTCCCATAATGATCTCTGCTTGAGAAAAGAACACCATTTTATTAATATTAAGTGCAGTGGGCTCCTCCTTTTAGGTGTCCTGATGCCGCATGGTGAGAACCTATTTTGTAACAGTATCTGGGGACCCAGATTCCATTACAAAATACTTGCATAACCTGATGTTAGCATGCCTAATATTTTGGCACCCCCCCCCCCCCCCCGGTTACACCAGCCATAGACCTGATAGAACTGTGGACGCCCAAGTGTAGCAAAAGTGCAAATAAGTTACCCAGAAAGAGGATCATTTTTTTTCAAGTTTTGGTGAAGTTTGAGGTTTTATACCAGCTGCTTTTTCTGCCCCGGATGCAGCCAGATATTGGCGAAACGTAGCCATGTTGGGTGGCAGCATTTGATTCCTGGGAGCTTTTTTGAATGTAGCGCCCTCTGGGTTTCTGCACTGTCCCGATCCAACTGTAGCAATGCTACTAGTGTCACAGTGGAAGGTGGTAAGAAAACCTCCCCTGGATTAAGACACACATTCACCTGTAACCGCTTCAGAAGTAAAAAAAAAAAACCAGCGTTAGCACTGAAAACATGTGATAACCCTTAAGAAAAAGAAACACACATTATTAAAAAAAAAATTCTTTATTGCACCATGGCATAAAAAAAACTTGTGAAGCTTTTTTTTAAGAACAGAGTCAAGCTCTCAAAATTACTTATAATACTCTAACATTCCATCATGAAATCATTTAGGAGGTATGACTGTCAATACTCCCATAACTATCAGAATACCCTTCTTTCAAGACAAATATTCTCTAAATGCAGTATTTTACAACAGTTGTGACATTAACCTTAAAATACACAACAATTTTTATATCACTCATTTGTTAAAGACTATCCTGCTTCTTTTCGAACGAGAAGGCTGGCCATCTTCCGACACAAATTGGGAGATGGCCGGCCTTCTCCTAAAGCCAGCCAAATCGGTATAATCGAAAGCCGATTTTGGCCGGCTTCAACTGCTTTCCGTTGCAGAGCCAGCGAAAGTTCAAGGGGGTGTGTTGGCAGTGTACTGAAGGCGGCACAGGGGCGTGGTTAAGAGATGGCCGGCTTCGGCCGATAATGGAAAAAAGAAAGCCGGCTCTGACGAGCATTTGGCCAACTTTACTTGGTCCCTTTTTGTTCATGACCAAGCCTCAAAAAGGTGCCCGAAGTGACCAGATGACCACTGGAGGGAATGGGGGATGACCTCCCCTTACTCCCCAGTGGTCACCAACCCCCTCCCACCCATAAAAAAAATATACAATTTTTTTTGCCAGCCTCAAATGTCATACCCAGCTCCATGACAGCAGTATGTAGGTCCCTGGAGAAGTTTTAGTGGGTGCAGTGCACTTCAGGCAGGTGGACCCAGGCCCATCCCCCCCTACCTGTTACACTCGTGGTGGTAAATGGGAGCCCTCCAACCCCCCCCCCAAACCCACTGTACCCACATGTAGGTGCCCCCTTCTTCCCTAAGGGCTATGGTAGTGGTGTACAGTTGTGGGGAGTGGGTTTTGGGGGGCTCAGCACACAAGGTAAGGGAGCTATGTACCTGGGATCAATTTGTGAAGTCCACTGCAGTGCCCCCTAGGGTGCCCGGTTGGTGTCCTGGCATGTGAGGAGGACCAGTGCACTACAAATGCTGGCTTCTCCCAGGAACAAATGCCTTGGATTTGGCCGGGTTTGAGATGGCTGCCATTAGTTTCCATTATCTGTGAAAACCAATGGCGGCCATCTCTAACACCGGCCATCTCTAAGGGCAGGCCAAATGTTGAGATTTGGCCGGCCCCGACTGTATTATCGAAATGAAAGATGGCCGGCCATCTTGTTTCGATAATACAGTCGGATACGCTGCTTGACGGGGCTGGCGTTAGAGATTGCCGCCCTTTTAGTTGGCCGGCCCCGTTCTATTATGGCACTCTATATTACTTTGTGTTGCAGTTTGCTTCTCCCTCTCTCTCTCTGTTTTTTTTTTTTTACTTACAGGATCCTCCTCCTAGGTAAGGAACCTAATAGAAAAAAAAACTTCTTGAGAAGTTTAAGTTTCACAGTCTCTTCTTACAGAAGGAAAAAAAAATTCTTAGTTAACTATTTAAGTATCTCAAAGGCAATGTCTTTCAAAGGAGAAAAGAAGGGAAAATGTGTTAACCAAAAATATTTATATATATATATATATGTGTGTGTACACACACAAAAAAATTATATTTGCAAGACTTTTTCTCTCTCAAAGGCTGTTCGCTCTGCCTCTCTGTTGAATCTCTGATTCAACAGCTCTGGTCCTGCAGCTTTCTTTCTCTCTGCTGTAGTTTTGAACCTGCATCTCTTTCTGTCTGTGCTGTAGTTTTGAACCTGCAGCTGTCTGTCTGTTGAAGCTCTGATTCAGCAACTCTGACCCTTCAGCTCTGTCTCCCTCTGCTTTAGTTTTGAACCTACAGCTCTGTTTCTCTGTTGAAGCTCTGATTCAGCAGCTCTGGTCCTGCAGCTTTGACTTTTTTTCCTCTGGAGCTCTAGTCCTGCAGCTTTCTTTGGCATTACTACTTGCCCTTTTCCCTAAACTTTTCAGGTATTGATACTTAGGGGCTCATTTTCAAAGCACTTAGCCTTCCAAAGTTCCGTAGAGGGGCATAATCGACCGTGAACGCCCATCTCCATGGACGTCTATGTCCGAGAATGGGTACGTGAAGGGGTGGGACAGACCGTATTTTTGAAAAAAAATGGCCACCCATCTTTTTTTTCGATAATATGGTTTGTGCCCAGCAAATGCATTGGAGTTGTGTGGATTTGAGCTGGGCATTTTCGTTTTTCAGCGATAATGGAAACCGAAGGCGCCCAGCTCAAAAATGAACAAATCCAAGGCATTTGGTCATGGGAGGGGCCAGGATTCGTACTGCACTGGTCCTCCTCACATGCCAGGACACCAACCAGGCACCCTAGGGGGCACGTAACAATTTAAAAAAAAAGTCAAATACCTCCCAAGTCCATAGCTCCCTTCCTTTGGGTGCTGAGCCCCTCAAATCCCCCCCAAAACCCACTGCCCACAACTCTACACCATTACCATAGCCATTGGAGCCAACTACTACTGGTGCTGTGGGTGCTTGAGCACCCCCAATATTGAGAAAAATTCCTTGTATGTGTTCAGGGAGGGGTAATTTCCATTGGGCTTAGCACCCCCAATAATTTTGAAAAGTTGGCTCCTATGACCATAGCCCTTATGCCTGAAGGGGGGCACCTACATGTGGGAACAGTGGGTTTTGGGGGCGGTTTGGAGGGCTCCCATTTACCACCACAAGTGTAATAAGTAGGGGGGGATGGGCCTGGGTCCACCTGCCTGAAGTCCACTGCACCCACTAACTGCTCCAGGGACCTGCATACTGCTGTGATGGAGCTGGGTATGGCGTTTGAGGCTGGCATACAGGCTGGAAAACAAAGTTGTTAAAGTTGGGGGTTTTTTTGGTGGTCATCTGGTCATTTAGGGCACTTTTTTGAGACTTGTTTGTGAAAAAAAGGGTCCAAAAAGTGACCTAAATTCACGCTAAAAACACCTTTCTTTTTCGATTATCGGCCGAA
The DNA here is from genome assembly GCF_901765095.1 of Microcaecilia unicolor. NCBI lineage: Eukaryota > Metazoa > Chordata > Amphibia > Gymnophiona > Siphonopidae > Microcaecilia > Microcaecilia unicolor. The sequence continues at coordinate 431,256,529 of NC_044033.1, read as the reverse complement.
GGCGCCCATCTCTCCTCGGCTGATAAACATACTCCAGTCCCGCCTTCACCACGTCTCCGACACGCCCCTGTCAACTTTGTTCGTTCCCGCGACGGAGTGCAGTTGAAGACGCACAAAATCGGCTTTCGATTATACCGATTTGGACGCCTTTGCGAGATGGGCGCATATCTCCCGATTTGGGTCGAAATCTGGGCGCCCATCAATTTCAAAAATAAGGCTGATAGGTTTCTATGGAACTTTGGAAGGCTAAGTGCTTTGAAAATATGCCTCTTTAGTCTCTGTAAAGCACATAACAGCAACAACCTTTATTCTTACTAAAAAAAAACTTCCTGCTCTTCTTCCAGCTGTAACCATAACAACCAGAACTCTCTGACATCATCTTTCCCTTATTATCCAATCAAAAAGCCTTACACGGAAGTCACAGTTTGTACTGATGAAGATGGAACTCTGAATCTTTAAATATCAGCTCCATTTTTAAAACTGAATTCCCATAGATTTTAATGGGATAAAACATTTTCTCCAATATTTTAACACCTGAATATGATACCCCTTCCCCGCTCGCTGCACTCCTGTAGCGCACCTCTTAAGACACCTGCACAAGTTTAGATTTTAAAAATCCGTCACATCCTGAAAATGCCACATTTTCCCCACTAAAAACAACCAAACAATTACTAAATTATATATTTCCACTATTCATGATGTATTGTAAGCCACATTGAGCCTGCAAAGAGGTGGGAAAATGTGGGATATAAATGCAATAAATAAATAAATAAAATTATTGCATGAGTGGCCACAGTATTGGTGGGGGGAACAGACAAATGTGAAATTATTATCTTGCTGACAGCAAACATTGACACGTGTGATTAATCAAAAAATGTCTAACTCCTTGAAACCAGATTACACATCTACAGGTATATTGCAATACAATCTATAACAATTTTAGATCTTAACGATAACAATTGCTTCCTCTTCAAAGTGGCACAAGTTACATCAGGAAACTTACAGATTTTATAATCCATGAGCAGAACAGCTGTCTTTTTTATTTGTTTGTTTCAATAAAGATATTTACACAAAAAACAACCAGACAATCAAGCATAAAGGAAGACCAGAAATGAGGGGCTAGCTTCCAAACAGTATAGCGGCATGTTCTTCTTTAAAACACAAGCAGCGGAGAATGGAAGTCAGTAATATGAAAAGCAATATCTTTGAAAAACAAGAAGTGAGCTAAAAAAAATGTCAAAGCTCAAACTAGCTATGTAATAACATCTTTCAGGCTGTGACTCTCTTTTTCTACATAAAATATATTACAACATCCCACTGGATGCTGACACAGTGATTCTTCTCTTGGAATAAAGGAACAGAACGTCTCTAACCTTGAAAAACATTTTCAATAACAACTCCTTCTTTGAATCTAAGACAAACTGAACAAATACTATAGAAGGCATTATGGCTCCATGCCCTGATTTTCGAAAAAAAAAAAAAAAAATCAGTTACATTAAGATAGTTCAGGTTCACCATAGGAATGGCTGCTTGATTTTTCCTTTGTGGGAGCTAATACATTTAGTTTATTTATTTATTTAACACATTTATATCCCACATTATCTCACTTAGGTCCAGGCTCAATGTGGCTTACAGAATATCGTAGTGGTAGAAACCGTTTCAATAATACAGATACATAATACAATATAAGCATGTAACAGATCAAACATATAAATGGCGAGTGACCGTACTCACCCACAAATGTGCAGTAGAGACTTCCCTCTCTGTCCCACCCCCCGCGTCAATACATGATGACGGGAGCGGGACAGAGAGGGAAACTGCGCGAAGGGCAGGGAGGGAACCGCCGACGTTGCTACCGCTCCTCCCCCGAGGTCGCCACTACCGCTCCCCCCACCCGGAGTTGCCGCCGCCGCCCCCCCCTCCACCTGGCCCAAGCACTCTCTTCGGTATTGAACTTACATCGCCGACACGCAGCAGGTTGTTATCTCTGTGAACCAGGTTACCCTGTTCACCTTATTTATTTGGTCATCTCCATTGTTTTCCTTCTATTGTGCACTTTCTGGAGTTTGGTTCTTCTCCTTTTTTTGAATCACTCAAGGTCTGCCATGGTTTCATTCCCTACTTTTGTTTGTCTTATGTGGTCCTACTCCCAGCCCTTCATCCGTGAACCAAAGCAGAAATATTTGTTATGCAATTCTGCTTTAATCCTGTCAGCTTCTACATATTCCTCCCCTTTATCCATTGGGCCTCACAATGAGAATCCTGAAAGGTAACTTTAAAACCATACAAGAACGTAAGACCTTTGAAGTCAGAATGATTGAATATTTTAACACCCAACAGAAAGGACTTAACAAGGATCTGGGGTTCCTAGCCCATTATAAACCATAAAGCTGTATGTCTCTGTTGATCACCCCACCCCTCACCTATCCACACCCATCCTGTTAGAATATCAATGATATGCTTTGATGTCCCCATGCATACCTCCCACCCACCCCCATCCTCCCACCCTGTCAGACTGTCATAGTAATGCTTGAATGTTTTCACTTATATACACTGTCAGCTAGCACATTTGCTTATTTCTGATCTGACGAAGAAGGGCAACCTTCGAAAGCTAATCAAGAAATGTATTATGTCCAATAAAAAAGGTATCATCTTATTTTCTTTTCCATGTTTTATTTTGTTTGATTTCTATCCAAACCTTTTTAAAACCCAGATACGCAAACCACTGTTACCACATCCTCCGGCAAAGAGTTCCAGAGCTTAACTATTCATTGAGTGAAAAAATATTTCCTCCTATTTGTTTTTAAAGTATTTCCAGGTAACTTCCTTGAGTGTCCCCTTGTCTTTGTACTTTTGGAATGAGTAAAAAATCGATTTACTTCTACTCGTTCTACACCACTCAGGATTTTGTAGACCTCATTCATATCTCCCCTCATCTGTCTGTTTTCCAAGCTGAAGAGCCCTAACCTCTTTAGCATTTCCTCATATGAAAGGAGTTCTATCCCCTTTATCGTTTTGGTCGCTCTTCTCTGAACCTTTTCTAATTCCGCTATATCTTTTTTGAGGTATGGCGACCAGAACTAAACACAGTATTCAAGGTGCGGACACACCTTGGAGTAATACAAAGGCATTATAGCATTTTCTGTCTGTTTCACCATCCCTTTCCTAATAATTCCTAGCATCCTGTTTGCTTTTTTGGCCACTGCTGCACACTGAGCAGAAGATTTAAGCGTATTATTTACAACAACACCCAGATCTTTTTCTTGAGTGCTGATCACCAAGGTGGACCCCTAGCATCAGGTAATAATTTGGATTATTCTTTCCAACGTGCATCACCTTGAATTTGTCCACATTAAATTTCATCTGCCATTTGGATGCCCAGTCTTCCAATTTCCTAAGGTATTCCTGCAATATTTCACAGTCCGCACTTGTGTTAGCAATGTTGAATGGTTTTGTATCATCTGCAAGTGTAATCACCTAACTCGTTCCGATTTCTGTATCAGTTATAAATATGTTAAATAGCACCGGTCCCAGTACAGATCCCTGCAGCACTCCACTGTTCACCCTCCTCCATAGAGAAAAATGACCATTTAACCCTACCCTCTGTTTTCTGTCCAACAAACAATTCCTAATCCACACCAGAACCTTGCGTCCTATCCCATGACACTTTAATTTTCTTAGGAGTCTCTCATGAGGAACTTTATCAAAAGCTTTCTTAAAGTCTAAATACACTACATCAACTGGCTCACTTTTATCCACATGCTTATTCACGCCTTCAAAGAAATGAAGCATATTGGTGAAGTAAGACTTCCCTTGGTTGAACCCATGGTGACTCTGTCCCATTAACCATGTTTGAAAAAAAAATTTTTTTTGGTCTATTTTGGACAACTACCTCCAAACTATTCAGGCTACACCTTAAACCAGTACAAAGGACTTATTTGTTAAACACCTGGATGCTTTCCCCTCCTTTTTTCTCTTCTTTCCTTTCTCTTTTTTCCTTTCCCACCTGTTGTGTTTCTTGCTTCCTATGTTTTTCCATCATTGTTTTCCTGTTATTTGTATTCTTGGAAATTAATAAAATATTTGGAAATGAAAACAAAAACATGTTTGTCTGTGTTCTGTAATTTTATTCTTTATAATAGTTTCCACTATTTTGCCAGGCACCAAATTCAGGCTTACCAGTCTATAATTTCCCGGATCACCCCTAGAACCCTTTTAAAAAATTGACGTCACATTGGCCACCCTTCAATCTTCAGGTACTACGGACGATTTTAACAACAGGTTACATATTACTAACAGCAGATCAGCAATTTCATGCTTTAGTTCTTTTAGTACCCTTGGATGTATGCCATCCAGTCCAGGTGATTTACTACTCTTTAATTTTTTGTTTGGCTCAGTACATCTTCAGTTTCACTGAGATTTCTTTCAGTTCCTCCACATCATCATTTCTTGAGAATCATTTTCGGTACAGGCAGATCTCTTACATCTTCTTCAATAAAGACAAAAGCAAAGAATTCATTCAGTTTCTCCGCTATGGCCTTGTCCTCCCTGAGTGTCCCTTTTTCTCCTTCATGATCTAACAGTCCCATGGATTCCCTCGCAGGCTTTCTGCTTCTGATGTACCCAGGGGCGTATCTGAACTGCGGCGGTAGGGGGGGCCAGGGCCAGAGTGAGGGGGCACATTATAGCCCCCCCCCCGCCGCCGCCGCCGCCGCCATTGCCGATCCCCCTCCCCCCAGCCGCTACCATTGCCAACCCTCCCCCTCCGTTGCTCGCTTACCTTCGCTGGCGGGGGACCCCAACCCCCGCCAGCCGAGGTCCGCGTCCTCCTGCCGCTGCCGCTGCCGGCTGCCTTTGGTGCTTTCATTTGTCCATTGAAGCTGGCGCCAACTAAAGTTTCTTTTGACTCTGACGTCGCTGCACGTTGTACGTGCAGGACGTCAGACTCAGAAAATGTTTCTGAGTCTGACGTCCTGCACGTACAACGTGCAGCGACGTCAGACTCAAAAGAAACTTTCATCGGCGCCAGCTTCAATGGACAAATGAAAGCACCAGAGGCAGCCGGCAGCGGCAGGAGGACGCGGACCTCGGCTGGCGGGGGTTGGGGTCCCCCGCCAGCGAAGGTAGGCGAGCAACGGAGGGGGAGGGTTGGCAGCGGTAGGGGGGTCCAGGGCGAAATCTGCGGGGGCCCAGGCCCCTGAGGCCCCACGCAGATACGCCCCTGGATGTACCTAAAAAAGTTGTTACTGTGAGTTTTAGCCTCTGTGGCAAGTTTCTTCTTTATTAATGCTTTGATCTGACTTGCCAGTGCTTATGTTGCTTCTTGTCTTTTTCATTTGGGTCCTTTTTCCATTCTTTGAAGGACTGTATTTTGGCTGTAATAGCCTCTTTTACTTCACCTTTTAACCATGCTGGCTGTCATTTTCTCTTCTTACTACCTTTGCAAATAATGGAATGCATCTGGACTGGGCTTCCAAGATGGTATTTTTGAATAACATCCACACCTGATTTAGTGTCCTAAACCTTAGCAGCCGATCTTTTTAGTTTCTTTTTAATCATTTTTCTCATTTTATTATAGTCACACTTTCGAAAATTAAATGCAGCTACAGTAGACCACTAATTCTGGTCTGTAGTTGAGAAACATTCATTAATATGTATGTCAGTGAAGGATGCAAGTTAGAGGGAGATGTGGATGAATTTTAGTAGTTAGGAAACTGGTGTGGATTATGGGGGTAACTCTACAACATGGTGCATCCATTTAGTTAACACAAGGTGAGAGTATATACTGTATAGACACTCAGATGCTCAAGTGTCCTCATAGAATACTAGCTTAAACTAGATATTAGTGTGTCTACATTTTTGTGCCCACTCCCGTACACTCACTTGCCTGGGTGCATGGGGAGAAGAATGGCCAGTAGGAAAAAGGAGGTGATGATGCCCCTATGTAAGACTCTGGTGAGACCTCATTTAGAATGTTGTGTACAGTTCTGGAGATTGAACCTTCAAAAAGATATAAACAGGATGGAGTTGGTCCAGAGGGCTGCTACTAAATGGGCAGTGGTCTTCATCATAAAGCGTATGAGGACAAACATAATGATCTCAATATGTATACTTTGGAAAAAAAGGTGGGAGAGGGGAGCCGTGGTAGTGAAATGTAAATACTTATGCAGCATAAATTCACAGGAAGTGAGTCTCTTTCAATTGAAAGGAAGCTGTAGAATGAGGGAGCATAGGATGAATATGAAAAAGGACAGACTCAGAAATAACCTGAGGAAGCACTTCTTCATGAAAAGGGTGTTAAATTAGTGGAACGGCCTCCCGGTGTAAGTGGTGGAGATGAAAACAGTATCTGATTGCATGAGAGCTTGGGAAAAGTACATAGCATCTCTAAGGGAGTGATAGGGAGTGTAGATGGTATGAATGGGCAGATTGATTAGGCCATATGGTCTGTATCTGCCTACATTTTTCTATGTTCCTATATTTCTTAGAGCTGGTGTAATAGGGTGTCTAAATGTAGCATATAGGTGGACTACCATTAAGATGGATTATTTTTAAGGCTGTATGTTAAATTACAGTATATGCAGTGATTATTGTGTTAATTATTAACTGTGATTAAAAAATATAATCGTGATTAATAATTAATCCTGTGCTGCCTAGCATCACTTGCTCCCTTCCCTCTTGGACCTTCCTGCAGCTCTCTCTCTCCCTCCTGGACCTTTCTGTGCTTTCCCTCCTGCTTCCCTCTGTCCGCATCCCCCCCACTACAGTACCTTTTGAAACGGCATGTCTTTGGCCCTGCAGGCCAGTGGCAGGTCCGGGAAGGGAGAGGAGAGGCGAGAGACTGAAGAGTTTGTTTAAAAAGGTACTGAGGGAGCGGGGGAGGGGGTGCATTGGGGGAGGGAGAGCGAGCTGCAGGTGGGTACAAGGAGAGGGTGGTTTGAGAGAGTCATGTGGGCTTTGACAGAGCCATAGGGAGGGCTTGAGAGAGTTGCAGGTGGGAGAAGGCCTTGAGCTGCAGGGATTGAGAGAGCCATGGGAGGAAGGGGGGGGGGGGGCTTGAGAGAGCTACAGGGAGGCTTGAGTGAGCCACAGGGGAGAAGCAGGCCTTGAGAGAGCTGCAAGGGACTTTAGAAAGCCATGGGGGCGGTGGGCTTGAGAGAGCAACAGAGGGGCTTGAGAGAGCCGGGGCAGGGGAAGGGAGAGAAACAACCTTGGGGGGAGGGAAGGAGGAATTGAAATAGAACCAGGGACAGGGCTAAAAGGGGAGGACGAGATGGTGGATTGTGCAGAGGGGAAGGGGGAAATAGAGAAGCCTAACTGAGGGAGAGAAGGATGACAGGAGAGCAGTGGAGGGAGAAGGGAGGGAGAGATGATGGGCTCAAAGGGAGGAAGGGATAATGGACCTGGAGTTGAGAGGGTGCAGGGAAGGAAGAAAAAAAGAGAAGTGTTTTATGGGGTGAGGGTGGGGGGTTGGAAGAGATAATGGACCTGAGGGAGGACAGTGGAGGGAGAAATGAGAGTGAGAGATGTTGGGCTCAGAAAGAGAGTGGGAGGGAGAGGAGAGAGATAATGGACCTGGAGTGGGTTGGTGGTGTTGCTGAAGCCCCGTCAGCCGAAGAAATCGGCTGTCTGAATCACCCCCTTCCTCCTCGTTCTGCCTTAGTAACGAGGAAGTCAGTGCCATGCCTTCAGCTACTGAGGCTTGCACTCCCACGTTCGTGCGTGAACCGAGCATGCTCAGGGAGTGGCAGTGGAGGCACTGTGCTGACTTCCTTGCTTCTGAGGCAGTACAAGGAGGAAGGGGGCCGCTTTGGCAGTGGATTTCTTCGACTGGTGGGGCTTTGGCATCCCCACCAGCAAAGGTATGATTCCAGGGGGAGGGGGAGGAAATCCGTGCTCCCCCAGGATGGACTGCTGGCTATGCCTCGCCTTTAATCGCGAGATTAATGGAGTGATTACAATTTTTAATTGAAATGAAACCCTAGTTATTTTACCACTTACTCATGCTATTTTATCACTGGCCCCTTTTCTGTAATGAGGCCTAGTTACTAATAACTCGGGTGAACAGTAATATAGCCCATCTTAACGGTAGCCAATGTTGATAACTTTCCTCCTAAATGCCAGCCCTGCCTATTGCCACCTATGTGAACTTCTTCTTACAAATACATGCTATGCCATTTGAGTGCATATTTGTAGATTGCCAATTCAGAGCCTACTGGCATTTTCATAGGTAAGTGTGTACTTAGGAGCAAAAATGTCAGTGTTTTATACATTTATTTTATACAATTGGCAAATAAATGTTAACAACTTATAGAGCAGTGCTTCATATGTGCTGCATAATAAAAATTTCATACTATCATTTAAGTTTTTCTCTGAAGAAATAGAACACGTATTTTTAATTAATATTCCTTGAAACTGTGGTTCCTTGTCTTGTTATCAGGGTCCACCAGACAGGCTGCATACTTTGGAACAGTTCATGCAGAGTTATCAAATGCATATTGAGTGTGGATATCATGAAAACCTGACTGACTGGTACTCTCCGAAACCAAAGCTGGTAACACTTAAAATATTTGAGTAGGTAATCTCTGTTTAAAGCAACTTTTATGTTTTTTAGGCGCATCTGCTGACCCGGTCTCCATGGCAACACCAGTAAGCCCAGCTGTTCCAAACAGCAAAGATTCTCAGAAACATCATCAACCAGTGAAATCCAACCTTTCCGCCCCAACAAGGCCTTCAGTTTTAGGTACTTTTCTTAGCTTCTCTATTCTTCCGTGTTTGTGAATTAACCATCTCTTTATTCATTAGTTAGATAAGCTTCAGATAATCCTGCGTTTCTGCTGTGTACTTGGTTGTAATCACATTACAGGACCACCACGAAAGGGCTGAGATGCATTTGCAGAATTTTGTAGGAAGATAGTCCAGTGTATGCTTTTTTTTGTATGTAACCTCTGGTATTAAAGCACCACACAGAACGGCTGATCAAAAGTTGGTTTGTTGAAATACCCATGTGCAGGAGTGTTGTGCTTCTCTGTGTTTCTCTCTGCTAGGAAATATTATGATTGAGAAATATATACAACTACACTATGTGCTATTCTACTGTACTATAGTGCAGTTTTATTTACTTTAAATGACACTATAAACTGCGCCCCACTGTTGAAACCATCAAGCAGAGTTTTAAAAAACCTGTCTTGTGTACTGCTGTGCCCATCTTTCTACTACCGTGAAAAGTAATTGAGTATAGAATTACCCTTTTAAATACTCCTCCTTAAATCATCAGTGAACTACACCCTCTCTCTCAGTCTCTCTCTCGTACCTTTCCTTACTCTTCCTAGCAATGAAACAAGGAGATATGTGCTAATTATTAATTCCAGTGCTTTCATTTAATAACAAATTTTACATACGATAATGGGAAATCATAGACTGGGAGCAAAGTGGAAGCAATTCTATTACTGGGCACCTCCATTTAGGCGCCCTGAGGACACGCAGTAGGAGTCTTTTCTCTCCGTATAGAATACTAGTGTAACCTGGTATTGGTGTGCCCAACATTTACGCACTTGCAGTTGCACTAGCCATAGGCCATAAATGTAGCAGGGATGCATGTAAGTTGCAATATTCTGTAAGTTATTCATGTAACTGAGAACCCCACTCATGTTCCACCTGTGTGTATACCCTCATTGCATTTACTCGCTATGTAAATTGCCAACACTGTGGAAGAATAGTGCCTAGGTACACTACAGGCATTTTATTTTATTTTTTATTTTTATTGTAAATGGGATATAAAAATAATAAAAGTTTATTTGTTTAATTAAAAGAGGGCTTACCTGAGCCCTGGGTGGCTGCTGGGGGTTTTCGTGGTGGCCCACGCCGTTTTTGGGCTGCTTCAGGGCTGCCTGGGGGCAGCCTCCACTGAGTTGGACCCCTTACATTGTGCCCTTCATTGGTGGCCAAATTTGGGGCTGGGGAAGGCTCCGTGGCTGTTTGGGATCCGGCGGCACCAAAACGCATCTGTTTGCGTTGCCACTGGACCGCCGAATGAGCTCCTGTGGTAACAGGCCGGCAGGAAAATCCCCTGCCTGGGCCTGCATTGGAGCCAGGAGCGTTCTGAGCATGTGTGAAATTTCGCACATGCTCAGAATGGCTCAGGAGGTCGCAGTAGGACTGGAATGAAGCTGGGGCCTCAAGTTTTGGGCTGCCCTGCCAGAGAACCGGGCCATATGCGATTTTTCACTGCTGGCATCTGGGGGGCGCCCTGGATTCACCAGGACCCTGAAGAAGGATTTGCACTGCCTAGTAGACATTAGGGGACCAAGGTAAGAGGTCTTCTGACCTTGGTTTGGTTTAATTTTATTTTATTTTGGCTGTTTTTGGTGTGTGTTTTATTTCTAGAATTGTTTTAAAATTTTGTTTTTTTTATCATCAGGGGGGTCTATGGGTCTCTAGGGACAGGTTCTGGTAGGAAATTATTTTAAAGAATTTTGGGGGGTTTTATTTTGGTCAGCGTAAAAATCTGGCATTGAAAGGGTTAACTTTTAGTGTACATTTTTGGTATTTATGGGTTTCTGAGAACCTCTTTTGGAAAACCAGGGGGGTGGTTTTGGGAGAAAAGTGCATTTTATGGTAATCATAGGGTAATCCAGGGTAATAGTTTGAGCCATCTAGAAGGTTTAAAAATTATTTCTGTGAAATGTCCTGGATGGAGAGGGGAACTGGGACTCAATTTTATTTGTTTAAAAGGTGAAATGAGGAATTTGAGTAATTTTAACATGACTTATTTAAGAAAAACGTATGACATTTTAAAATGTGTGGGTTTCAAATCTGAAAACAGAAGATTGTGGAAGTAGATGTACTATAGTGGCATGGAAAATTTTAGGTGCCAATTTGTAGTTTAAAAATGTGTATTTTTCCATTAATTTCTATGGGTCCAAGATGGAGACCATAAACTTTTCAGTTAGGTTCCATGATTTTGGAAGTTTGTTGTAATTGGCCACCGGAAGTCAGCTTTTGACTCCAAGTCACTGTCACCCTTGGCAACATCTGTCTTGACAGGCATGAAGGAGAGGAAGAGATTCCGGGGTTAATTGGAACCAATATATTAAAAGAACTGCCATTATCATAAAGCTCTCCTCACAGCTCTGGGCTTTCTCTTCCTAATTTTAAACACAAGCCTCAACTTTTTTCTGTGGCTAGCAGGAGAGTTGAAGCAACCTATTTCTCTCAGAAATGGAGACTCTCTGGCCTTTGGGTACTCCTCTGCCGTCTTCCTTCGATGTTCCACCTTTACTTGTGGATACCTGTCTTAAGCCTTGGCCTTTCTGCCTGTTTCTGAGACAGAGCTTCCTCCCATACCTGGCCCCAGGGTCTGACTTCCATGGAGGCTGGAGGGGAACTCTAAACCCATCCTGTTTGTTCTGGAGAATCTTCTTCTGTTGTCCCTTTTTGTGACTCCAGGCTGCACAACACTCTCCCTCTCTCTGTCTTGTTCCTTTGTGATTTCCCTTCTGTATGCTTTCTGCCTTCCTTAACCTCAAAACATTTCCTTCTGAGCAGCTAGGCATCAGCTAATTGTGAGACTTGATATGATGCTTTTTCAGTGTCTGAGGTACTGCTATGGAATGCTTTAAAAGGCCAGTTGAGATTGTGCTGTGAAACTTTGCAGTTTAAGCAGTTATTAAAGACTTTTTTCTTTATGGAAGCATTTATGTAAAGATGGCTGTTACAGTGGTGCAGTTCTGATGCAAGTCATGGATATAAGACATCAGTGGTAGTATGCTTTCTGTATATTTTATTGATTTTTATTTTTGGTGCTGTATGTATTTTGTTTTGTATGTTTTTTTTGTAAACTGCTTTGATTTAAGCGGTCTATAAATGTGTAAAATAAATAAATAATTGCTGCAGGTGTCAGGTGTTGCCACCAGTAGTGTAGCCATGGGGGGCTTTGGGGGCCTGAGCCCCCCACTTTGGACTCGGGCCCCCTCCAGAACTGCAGCACACCTGTAAATGACTGGTGGGGATGCCAAAGCTCCCCCCCAGCCAAAGAAATACAGTTCCCTAGCAGCTCTCCTCCTTCTTGTATGCTTCTTTAATGCAGAAGATGGCAGTGTTGCCTTGGGCGGAACATTCTGGATTTGGGAAGGTGGTTGACAAATTTGTATAAATATTGATAGCAAAGGAATACAGTATTTCTGACAGCATTTTTGTATGCCTTTCCAATTTTCCTCTTTAATAGGGGAATTCAGCCTGTCATTCCAGGCTTTAATATGGGAGTGTATTAGAGACTGATATTTGGGTATCAGGATTTTACAAATCTTGGACACTAATGCCTGTTACTGTTTTTCTTTAAACAAGACTGTTTCTAACACATGTGCTGTTCTACATATAGGTGTTCTGGGCTTAAACCAGTGCTTCCCAAACCTGGTCCTGGAGGCACCCCAGCCAGTCAGGTTTTCAGTAAATCTACATGTGTCTCTCTCATGAATATTCATTATGGGTATCCTGAGAACCTGACTGACATGGCTGCCTCCAGGATCAGGTTTGGGAACCACTGGCTTATACATTAACATGTGGTAGGTGATTTCATAACAGGGTGCCTACTATAGGTGCTGGTTATAGCACAGCACGTATTTTAAGCCTATTCTATAAAATAGGTGCCTAGGACTTTGTTGTGGGACAGATGTTCTTTGTCTTTCAGGGGAGCTATCAGACACAAAGGTCCTCTTTGTTTTTGCTTGATTGATGTATCATTGTTCCCAGTGCTGCTTGACTTGTTTTGTTTTTTCTTGTTCGTTTGTTGACTCTACTAATAAACAGATTTAAACATAAAATAGGTGCCTATTTTTCTTTATAAAATACTAATGCAAATGTCTGAAAATGTGCATATATTAGGATGCAGTCACCTTCATCAGCTGGTGTAAATGCCTGCACCTAGATGTTAGCACATACTTACATAAATAATAGAATTCTATGATTTATTTGTGCTCTGAGAACATAAGAATAGCCATACAGATCAATGGTCCATCTAGCCCAGTATCCTATTTCCAGCAGTGGTCAATCCAGGTCACAAGTACATGGCAGAAGCCCAAATAGTAGCAACATTCCATGCTACCGATCTCAGGATCAGCAGTGACTTCCTCCATGTCTGTCTCAATAGCAGAGTTGCTAATTGGTGTTAACAACCTCGTATTGGCTATAATTGGTGTTTATCGACACTAATTGGCACTATGTAGTAGTTACATGTGTAACTGCTCTTAGTCGGGATTCTACAAATTGTGCACACAAAATCCATAGTGCACAACTGAAAGGGGGCGTGGACCTGGGAGGATAGTACTTTGTACGTGGGAGGTAGAATAACTGGCAGCAGTTAGGTGCAAGCATTTACACTAGCCTTTCTGCTTGTGTAAGTGCTCATACTTAACGTTAGGTACATAACTTAGTACTTATACTAGTATTCTGTGGTGGTAATTACACGCATAATTGCTGGTATAGAATTTTTGCTGAGTGTGCATCATCCTGGCGCCTAACTTTAAGTGAACTTTTTTTTTTTAGTTCCAATATTTTTTTATTTATTTTATAAAGAGATAACAAGGCTAACTAAAAACACAATTAGCCTGTATAACAACATAACAGGAAGGAAGCATCGTTACATGTTCAAGAACAAAATTGGATAATGATTATTAACATAACATAGCATAATGGTCACAGATGATTACAGTGTATCATTGCTTTGCATGGTTATTATTATGAGTTTGGTCATGTTAATGAGTCCATATTTTATTATATTTAATAGTTGCGTTGAATTTTTCAGTTGCAGCATATTCATATTTAACTATAATGCATACAGAATTCCACCATGTTAAATAAGTTGCTTTGGATAAGTCTTTCCAACAAAAGAAAATACTTTAAGCGAACTTTTGAGAATTACCCCCAACAATGGGCTGTGTGACGGCTCAGCATCTTAAAGTATTTTACTGGAAAGGCATCCTTACCAGATGCCTTTCTCCCAGGCATACTGCTAAAGGCTTCCTCTGTTTCCCCAGCTAATATCGGTCTGTTTAGAGACTGACAATCTACATTATCTGTTTTAGGTAGCTTAACTCTACATATATATAGACCTGTGTTGTTGCTGGACTACCTTAGTTCTGATCTATAAAGACAGGTGTAAAACTCTTTGAAAGCCTGGCATATTTCACCATTACTCGTACAGATCACCCCTTCTACTCCTTGAAGTTTCCTTAAGCTGTCTAGAACTTCTCCTTTTTTTTGTCAGCTGCCAACCCAATAATTTTCTACCATGATTACCATCTTCCAGAAAAATCTCTGTTGTCCAGCTGCAGGAGATATTCTATTTTTTTTCTATTTCAAGTGCGTCAATCTTGTTCCCAAGGTTATTTTTGTGTTATGCTGTACTGTCTTCATTTGGAAGAGGTATGCAAGTCCCAGCTCATCTTTTCAGGCCCTGTAGCACTTTTGCTGTGCTAGCTTGATAATGTTGGCTGCTGTCGCCACAGTAGATTGATAAGACTTAGAAGCAGAAAATATAATAAATAAATAAAAATAATGAGTTCACTAGTATACTCCATGACCTCTGGCTGTCAGAGGATGCACATCTCTCTTGTATTCCCATACAGATTCAGATTGAGATAATGTCTGGTAGCGCTATAGAAATGATTAGTAGTAGTAGTAATAACAGTAAATTAATATTACAGGGCAAGATTTTCATCCAACATGGTTAGCAGAATAAGCTGTTACAGTGTCAGCACTTAACTTATTCTGTGCATTCATTGCAACTCTTTGGGTGATCAGTGGTGCTGAATCTGTGCTTTGAGGGGTGACCTTGCTGATGCTGTCCAGATTGATTTTGGCCCATTATTGAGCAGGCCTGAATTTATCCTGATAACTGATCTGGATAAATCCTAGCATTGCCTCTGCTTCTCCCCTGATGTGGCCTCCTTTTATCTAGATAGCATCTGGCTGTTTAGTGACTTAAATGCCTGGTTGTTATCCACTGGCATCTCTAGACAGAAATATTTGGAGTAGCACCAGAGGGGCAAGATAGGTATGGAAGGGAGCAAGTTGCAATGACATTTTTTCACATCGTATCCCTTTTCCCCCTCTCCACCACACTTTTAAATTAGCATTCCATTACGTCCCAAGGATCAGTCCAGACAAATGGGTTGTGACCATCTGCTAGCAGGTGGAGATAGGGACCTCTATTGAGTTGTGCCTCATAAGCTCCTGCGCTTAGCAACCAAGCCAGTATTCTCTATCTCCAGCATGCAGGATAGCATCTCCTGTGCGCTGTGGTGACTTCTGTGTGGCATCGGGGTTTAGAGTATCCTGTGCCTCAGGTGTAAACCTAGTGGTCTAGGTCCCTCCCTTCTCCCCAGTTGCCATTTTCTACCTTTTTATCTCAGTCTTCCCTTCTCTTTTTCTCCTGCCTCTATAAAAAAAAAACAAGGCAGCCACTGCGGTTCTTTTTGAGAGCACTTGTGCTGTGGGAAGATTGTGGAGCTTCAGTGTCTTGGAGGTCGAGACTGGCTGATTTCTGTGAGTATATTTATTATTCTGTATATCTGCACCTGTGTGCGCAGCTGGGGTAAGCTCTTGGCTACTGGTTCCTGTATGCTTTGCTTTATTTTCTGTGGACATGCCACTTTTGTCTACTTTGGCTGTCAGTACTCCTTCTCCGGGAGTTCAATGCGGCCCCGCTTTGGTGACGATTTTGGTGGGCTCAGCACTAACGGCTTTGGTGGCCATTTTGTCAGTGGGTTCCTCGCCCATTATCCCGGGATGTTGGTTTTGTGGGGGTAGAAGTCTGTACCCTGCCTTTTTCACTTGAATTTGTTCTTTTATTACATCAGGTCTTTTCATTAAAGTCAGCTCATGCTGCCTCTCCTTCTTCCACTCACATTGTTTTTGAAGAGCAGCTTCCTAAGAAACGAAAACCTTCTGCTTCGTAGGATTTGGAGAATGTTCCTTCTCGGGTTTCAGAGGAGGTTTTATCTGTGTATTCTGACTGTCCTAGTTCTGCTGATGGCTCTGACATGGACATTTCAGAGGCAGATGGGGGTGATGATTCTACTATAGCTAGGCTATTTTTGAGAGTGGAGTTGCCTCTGCTGATTACAAAATCTATGGAGGCTTTAAACATTTCTTCCCTTGCTTCTCAGTCCTCTTGTCCTTCTCCATCTATTATGTCAAGTACTAAGAAACCTCCTGTATCTATCTTTCCATATTCATCAGGCTAATCAGGAGCTTATTGCAACTCAGTGGGAGACCCCTGATTCTAACCTCCGAGTGGCTCGTACTATGTCCAATTATATCCACTTCTGCTGTCTGATTTAGAACAGTTTGCTCTGCCTAAGGTGGATGCCCTTATTACAGTGGTTACTAAACAAACCACTATCCCCGTTGAAGGCGGCACTGCATTAAAGGATATGCGTGACAGCAAGCTTGAGGCTTTTTTGAAACTTGCCCTTCAACTAACTGCATTAAATTCTCAAGGAAGAAGTTTCTTCTTCTTTTGTAGCCAGGGTTTCTTTGTCGTGGATTCAACAATTGTCCACGTTGGACTCACCTCCAGACTTTCTCCCTATCCTAGAAGCGGGGTTGTCCTATTTGTCAGACGCTCTTTATGATGTTCTCTGAGCGTCAGCTAAGGGTATGGCCTTGACTGTTTCAGCGCGAAGCTGGCTAGGTTGAGGCATTAGGCTGCTGATGTGACATCCAAATCTCATCTTGCAAAATTGTCCTTTCAGGGGAAACAACTCTGTGCTGTGGATTTGGAGAAGATTGTTAAGAACTGGGACATTCTAAAATTCAGTGGTTACCTGAGGACAAGCCTAAGCCTCATCTCTGGGTAGCTAGCAGGCTCATTTTCAAAAGAGGCCGCCCATCTTTCGACACAAATCGGAAGATGGGCGTCCTTCTCACAGGGTCGCCCAAATCAGTATAATGAAAAGCCGATTTTGGGCGTCCCCAACTGCTTTCCGTCGCAGGGACGACCAAAGTTCATGGGGGCGTGTTGGAGGCGTAGCGAAGGCGGGACTTGGGTGTGCCTAACACATGGACGTCCTCGACCCATAATGGAAAAAAAAGGGCGTCCCTGATGAGCACTTGGATGACTTTACCTGGTCTTGATTTTCTTACGAACAAGGCACAGAACTGACTAGATGACCACCGGAGACAATCGGGGATGACCTCCCCTTACTCCCCCAGTGGTCACTAACCCCTTCCCACGCTCAAAAAAAATCTTTAAAAATATTTTGTGCCAGCCTCTACGCCAGCCTCAAATGTCATACTCAGGTCCATCACAGCAGTATGCAGGTCCCTGGAGCAGTTTTAGTGGGTGCAGTGCACTTCAGGCAGGCGGACACAGGCCCCCCCACCTCTTTCACTTGTGTTGGTAAATGTGAGCCCTCCAAAACCCACCAGAAGCCCACTGTACCCACATCTAGGTGCCCCTCTTCACCCATAAGGGCTATGGTAGTGGTGTACAGTTGTGGGTAGTGGATTTTTGGGGGGGGGTTGGGGGGCTCAGCACACAGGGTAAGGGAGCTATGTACCTGGAAGCAATTTATGAAGTCCACTGCAGTGCCCCCTAGGGTGCCCGGTTGGTATCCTGGCATTTGAGGGGGACCAGTGCACTATGAGTGCTGGCTCCTCCCACAACCAAAGGGCTTGCATTTTGTCATTTCTGAGATGGGCGTCCTTGGTTACCATTATTGCTGAAAATCAGAAACGACCAAATCTAGGGACGCCCATCTCTAAGGATGACCTAAATTTCAAGATTTGGGCATCCTCGACCGTATTATCAAAACGAAAGATGGATGTCCATCTTGTTTCAATAATACGGGTTTACCCGCCCCTCCATCGGGATGTTTTGCGAGGACGTCCTCAGCAAAACTTGGGTGTCCCTTTCGATTATGCCCCTCCACATCTCATTTTTGAGAAGCGCGGAGGTATAGACCAGGGAAGTCTAGTGCTTCCGCTCAGAAACCTTGCTTTCCTCAGACTCGTTCTTCCTATCGAAGAGGCAAGAAGCTCTTTTCCGCTTCCTGAAGAACCTCTTCCCCTTTGCAGCCCTCACAGTGATGGGATCGAGGTTTACTCCTTGTACGTAGACATAGGTGGACATCTTTCCTGCTCTCACAAGGAGTGGATCACCATTACTGCTGAACAATGGGTTCTCGACATCAATCTCCATGGTTACAAAACTAGAATTTTCAAAGCCACTTGCAGATCTTTTTATGCTGTCCCCTTGCTAACTACCTTAGCCTTTTTAAGGTGACTGGGGGCCATTCATCCCTTTCCTCCAGCAGAGCAGGGCACGGGTCGATATTCTATTTTGTTGTCCCAAAGAAAGAAGACACCTTTCGCTCAGTTTTGGATCTCAGAGGGGTGAACACATCTCTGAGTGCTGCACTTCCGCATGGAGACTCCTTGTTCTGTCATAGCCTTGGTCCAGCCAGGTGAGTTTCTCACCTCATTGGACCACATGGAGGCTTATTTTCATATCCCAATTTGGCCTTCTCACAGGAAATTTCTCTGGTTTGCGATCCTGGGAGATCATTTTCAATTCAAGGCCATGCCTTTTGGCCTTACCACTGCACCTCACACATTTTTCAAAAGTTATGGCGGTGGTGGCAGTTTTTCTTCGCTGGCAAGAGATACAGGTACCTCCTTACTTGGATGATTGGCTAATTCGGGTGTCTTCTTATCAAGAGAGCCTTCACAGTACACAGACAGTCATGTCTCTTCTTTCTACACTGGTTTGGTTGGTGAATTACATCAAAAGTCATCTCCCCCACCCAGACCCTGGAGTTTCTGGGAGTGTGCTTCAATTCCCACATTGGGAAGGTTTTCCTTCCTCACCATTGTCAGCTCAAGCTCAAGCAGCACATTCTCAGGCTTCTCTCTGTTCCCTGCCCATGAGTGTGGGATTATGCTCAGGTTCTCGGTTCTTTGGTGGCAACTTTGGATGTTCTGCCTTGGGCAAAGTTCCACATACGACCCCTACAGTTGCTCCTGTTGAGACTGTGGTCTTCAGTCTCCGGGATTTACGATTAGCTGGTGCTGTGCACGCCTCAAGCCAGATGGAGTCTGACTTGGTGGCTTCTCCTTGCGCACACTCAGGTGGGGTTGCCCTTACAGACTCCCAGTTGGTGTGTTCTCACCTCCGAAGCCAGCCTCTTCAGATGGGGAACCCATTATCTCCACCACTCTGCACAGGGCCGCTGGTTGAGAGTGGAGACTTCCTGGTCCATCAACAGATTGGAACTTCGAGCTGTCCGGAAAGCTCTACTAGCTTTTATGCCTCTTCTTTGCAGGAGGCTGGTGCGCGTGCTCTTGGACAATGTCACAACCATGTCTTACATCAACAGACAAGGAGGAACAAAGAGTGTATCTCTAGCCCAGGAGGCGTGTCTTCTTTTTCAGTGGATGGAATTGAACATTCCTGTGATTTTAGTGTCTCACATAGCAGTTTCACTGAACTCGCAAGCGGATTTCCTCATCAGTGTGTCTCTGGACCTGGGGGAATGGCAACTGTCAAAGACTGCATTTTGTCTCATTTCCACACAGTGGAGCCTTCCGGTTCTGGACCTTATGGCATCGAGACTCAATGTGCAGGTGCACAGATTCTATAGCTGCTTCACGGAGAAAGACTCCCTAGGAATGGATGCACTGGTACAGCCTTGGCCATCGGATGGCATCCTTTACGTGTTTCCTCCGTGGCCTCTTGTGGGAAGGATGTTGCACAGGATTGCGCGTCATCCCATGAAGGTTGTTCTTGTAGCTCCAGACTGGCCTAGACATCTGTGGTATGCAGACCTCATCCGTCTTCAAATTGCTTCTCGGTTGACCCTTCCTCCATAGTCAGGCTTATTGCACCAAGGTCCAGTACTTATGGAGGATCCCTCCCACTTTGGTCTTACGGCCTGTATTTTGAGAGAGCGCGATTGAGGAAGAAGGATTATGCGGATGATGTCATTACTACTTTGCTGCAAGCCCAAAAGTGGTCCACTTCTTCTTCTTATGCTAGAGTGTGGTGAACCTTTGAGAGCTGGTCTGTACAGAATGATGTTTCTCCATTTCGTGCTTTCTTATCTCAAATTTTATCCTTCCATTGTGTGTCGTAGAGGCAAGACACAGAATGCCTCATTGGAGGTTCACCCTGATATAGTTCAATTCCGTAAGGGAGGCACTCATTTGCATCCCCCTCTCCACAATATTTGTCCTCAGTGGAGTCTTCAAGTGGTTCTGAAGGCTCTTCAGTCGGCCCCCTTTGAGCCCCTTCATTCGGCAACTATCACAGATCTTACTTTAAAGGCAGTATTTCTAGTTGCCATTTTGTCGGCATGGAGAGTTCCAGAGCTTCAAGTTCTCTCTTGCAGGGATCCCTTTCTCCACTTTTCTGACTCGGGAGTTTCCATATGGACAGGTCCATCCTTTTGCTGAAGATTATATCTCCTTTTCATGTCACTCAGACTGTGTTTCTTCCTTCTTCCAGGAAGGTCTGTTCTGCAGAATACTCTTCCCTGTGACTGTTGGATGCAAAGCGTGTCCTTATGCACTATCTTACCACTACCAATGATTTCAAGCAGTCTGATGATCATCTTTTTGGCTTCTTTGCAGGACCCCAAAAGGGTTTTCCAGCTTCCAAAGCAACAGGGCTCGATGGCTTAAGGGAGCTGTTTCTTCAGCTTACATTCTGAGGGGTAGGTCTGCTCCCATGCACTCAAGGCTCATTCTACCAGGTCTTTGGCAACTTCTTTGGAAGAGTCTAGGGCAGTGTCATTGGCAGAGATCTGTCAGTCACGACATGGTCTTATTCTGATTCCTTTGTTAAGCATTACCGTTTGGATGTGTCTGCTCGAGCAGATGCTTCCTTCAGGGCCACGGTTCTCACTGCAGGGCTATCACAGTCCCTCCCCTCTTAAGGATTGCTTTTGTACATCCCGTGTTTCTGGACTGATCCTTGGGACATAATGGAAGGAAAAGTTAGTTAATTAACTGATCATTTTCTTTCCTTTAGTCCCAAAGGATCAGTCCAGAGCCTGCTCTTCTTTGACGGTTTTGGCTTTACCGGGTTCTATGTAATTTTGGGTGCTTGTTTTGTTCTGGTTCAGTTATTTCTAAGGCATAAATTTTGCACTTTATTTCATAGGTCTTTTTCTATGTAGAGGAGGAGCTTTTTCTCTGGAAGTCACTCTCTTTCACTACTGTGTATTGAATACTGGCTTTGTTATCGAATACTGGCAGGAGCTTATGAGGCACAACTCATTAGAGTTCTCTATCTCCATCTGCTGGTGGATAGTCACAGCCATTTGTCTGGACTGATCCTTTAAGACTAAAGGAAAGAACATTATCAGGTAAGTAACTAATTTTTTCCTTGTAATTGATAATGATATTCAACAAATTCTTCTTTATGGGAGTAGTCTGGATTCTCTGCAAGATTAGGCAGAATTTCTACATAACCCCAAAGGTCCAGTTCTCTATTAAAAACTTCATATTCCTCAGCAATGGAGCTATCTTTCTTAGAACTCACCATCCAAGAAATATTCAGATTGTAATTATATCCTCATGAACAGCACTTGCTCCTTCCACTGCCAGACACTTTGTTTAAAGCAGATAAGGTTTTGTTTGTATGGTGACTCTATAGGATGTGGAGACCACTAGTCCTGAACATTTTTATCTTGTATGGCAAGGGCTGTCCTTGCCCCAGAACCTGCTTTCAAACAGTCTAGACACTTTGCAAAATAACACAAAACCCTTCAAAAAGACACTGAAGCCTACATAGGAAAAACTTACCAAACTATAACAGCCCTGACCCACCTATGAAAAGACAGTGTTATAAATATTAGACTGGGTCCTAGAGCACCAATATACCTGCTACTGAGAAACTGGAATAGACTGTACTGTTGCTTATTCCTACAGACACTACATGCAGTTGCACATGCAAATCATGGACAGACCCTCAACTGATACAAAATAGGGGAGCACAAAAAACATGCAGACAAAAACTGAAATGGAGACAGACCCCCAAGAAACCAAACTCTAAGCAATGAAAATACTGGTAAAAGGAATGGAAATACATTTTCTCCTGTACTCTGCTAAATAAAAAAAATAGAAGAGAAGTACATTTTCCATAGCAGACACATACCAAT
Source organism: Microcaecilia unicolor (assembly GCF_901765095.1). NCBI lineage: Eukaryota > Metazoa > Chordata > Amphibia > Gymnophiona > Siphonopidae > Microcaecilia > Microcaecilia unicolor. Next base: position 431,234,366 of record NC_044033.1, on the reverse strand, counting down.
CCTTAAAAAGTACTAAATAAAATATTTTTTTTTCTTTTCCACCTGGTTGTCTAGGCATTTTTCTAATTGGGTTGGTCCCAATCTGATCCACTTTGTGTGAGGTCTTCTAAATTCTTTTCCAGGTTTGCCATTCCATCCTGCTTATAATCGAAAGAGAAAAACGCCTATATTGCGACCCAAATCGGGAGATGGACGTCTTTCTCCCGTGGGCGCCCAAATCGGTATAATCGAAAGCCGATTTTGGGCGTTTCCAACTGCAATCCGTCGTGGAAACGGGTAAAGTTGACGGGGGCGTGTCGGAGGCGTGGTGAAGGCGGAACTGGGGTGTGGTTATCGGCCGAGGAGAGATGGGCGTCTTTAGCTGATAATCGAAAAAAAAAGGTGTTTTACCGCGATTTTGGGTCACTTTTTGTGGACCCTTTTTTTTCACGAACAAGTCCCAAAAAAGTGCCCTAACTGACCAGATGACCACTGGAGGGAATTGGGGATGACCTCCCCAGACTCCCCCAGTGGTCACTAACCCCCTCCCACCAAAAAAACCCCACTTTAAAAACTTTTTTTCCAGCCTCTATGCCAGCCTCAAATGCCGTACCCACCTCCATGACAGCAGAATGTGTTCTATCCTGTGACAGCCTTTCCCTGGTTCTGATGTGGCTCCGGGTGAGTGTGACACCTTTTCTGTTATGCGCACTGCAGAGTCACATCAGCAATGCATTGTGGTGGGTTGTAGGGTATTGGGCTCCGTGATTCCACTAGCTTGTGGCAAATGCTCATGATGTTGGTAGCTGGTAGGCTCTACTCCCATGGTGCTTTTCCCCCTGCTTACTGGGTCAGACTGTGCCCTGTTTTGTTTCCGGTAGTCCATGAGGTAGTGGCCATATTTGTAAGCCAGTTTTAGATCCCTTTCACGTGTTAGCCACATTACAGAACTTAGTTCTTACCTTGAATGTGGATGAAAGAGGGCATTGTACACCATTCTGCCAGCTCTGACCTACTGCTAATCTCAGTACCAGGGAGACTCGTTGCCAGTGGGGCACAACCTCTGATCTGCAGTTAACTGTGAGTAAGCGTGCTTATTCCAATAAAGGACGTTTTTGGAGAGATTAGTCTTCAGGTGTCAACTGGTGTGCCAATGTTATATAGCAGCAACAAGTCCTAGAGGCCTGCGTGTATGCAGGTCCCTGGAGCACTTTTAGTGGGTACCGCAGTGCACTTCAGCCAGATGGACCCAGGCCCACCCCCCCTACCTGTAACACATGCTGGTAAATGGGAGGTCTCCAAAATCCACTGTACCCACATGTAGGTGCCCCCTTCACCCCTAAGAGCTATGGTAGTGTTGTACATTTGTGGGTAGTGGGTTTTGGGGGAGGGGGTTGGGTGCTCAGCACCCGTGGTAAGGGAGCTATGCATGTAGGAGCGTTGTCTGAAGTCCACTGCACTGACCTCTAGGGTGCCCAGTTGGTGTCCTGGCATGTCAGGAGGGCGAGTGTACTACGAATCGTGGCCCCTCCCACGACCAAATGGCTCGGATTAGGACGTTTTTGAGCTGGGCGTTTTTAGCTAAAAAAAACAAACGCCCAGCTCAAAAACGTCCATTTTTTTGAAAATACGGTCTGTCCCGCCTCTTCATGTACCCGTTTTCGGACATAGACGCCCATGGAGATAGGCGTTCGCGTTCGATTATGCCCCTCCATATCTTTTCTCTTCTTGTCCTTCTTCCCTTCCTTCTCTTTAACTGACTGGTACTGATCTTTTTTAAGTGTTTCTTTCTTTTTTTTTTTTTTTTTACTTTTCTCTCCTGCTATATCCACCCATATATGAGTTTTACCCCTCATTCTCCCTTTCTTTCATCCTCTAGTACTTAGTTGCCTTCTTACCCCTCATCTACCTACTGACTTTTCTCATCTCCCTTTCATTCTATCTCCAGCAATCCCATTGCTTCCTCTTCTCGTCCTTTCCTTTCAGTCAGCTGATCCTCCCTCTATCTTTCATCCACTCTCTAGTCCTCCATTTCCATCCTTTGTACTTGTCCCCTCATCATCCCCAGCTCCATGCTGTCTCTCTTTCCTTTACTTGTCTCCAGGCCATTCTGCCTCTTATCTTCTACCCCATCTAAAATTACCTTTCTTTGACAACATTAACCCCATTTCTACTCTCACTCAATCCCTTGAGATCTGTCTCCTCCTTCTCTTATACTCTTCCACAGCACCCCATCCTGGCCTCGGTCACACACATAGAGAGCCCCTGTTCAAATACAGGATAAGCAATCACAAATTAAAAATACCAATAGTCAAAATTTAAACTGAAACCCAAGATGCCAGACTCTGATAGCAGTTCAACACCAGAGAAATAGAAATGCATTTCCTCCTGTACATTGCAAAATAAAGCTGGCAGATGTGAATTCTTAGAAATGACATATTCAATCACTAACTAAAAATAAAATCATTTTCTTACCTTTATTGTCTGGTGATTTTTATTTTTCTAATCATCTTGCTCCCAGTCTCTGGCTCTGTTTCCCTACCTCTATGCACTTAACTACTTTCCAGGACCTCCTGTCTATGTGCTTAGATTGTAAGCTCCTTTGAGCAGGGACCGTCCTTCCTTGCTAATTTGTACAGCGCTGCGTAACCCTAGTAGCGCTCTAGAAATGTTTAGTAGTAGTAGTACTATTTCTTTTCTCACCTCCTTTCTTCTTCACTCCCCACCCCACATCCATCTTTAGCATTGATCTTTCAGCTTTCTTCTATTTTTCTGCCTCCTTCCCAGTGGCGTAGCCAAGGGTGGGCTTGGGTGGGCCCAGGCCCACCCATTTTGGGCTCAGGCCCACCCAGTAGCAGCATATCTATGATGTGGCTGGCAGGGATTCCCCAAGCCCCACCAGCCGAAAACTCCCAACTGTCCCTCCTGCATACCTTGTAAATACCAGATGCCTGCAGTGAGCAGTGACTGATACATACTGCTCGCACCAGCCCCACAGCCTTCCCGCTGATGTATTCCTGCCTATGCGGAAACAGGAAGTTACATCAGAGGGAAGGCTGTGAGGCCAACATGAGCAGTGTGTATTAGTTGCTGCTCGCTGTCGGTGAAAATCTGCTATTTAAAAGGTATGCAGGGGAGGGGCTGATGTTTGAAGGACCATATGGCATGCAGGTGAGAGAGGGAGAGACCAAATCACTTGCGGAGTACTTCTGCCCACCCATCTTGGGCCCAGGCCCACCCAAAATTGGGTGTCTTGCTACGCCCCTGCTCCTTCCAAATCTATGCTGTTTTCCATCTCTTCCCCTCTCTTCAATCCATGTGCAGCATTTCCCCCTCCCTTCGCTTCCCTTCCACCTATGAGCAGCATGTCCCCTCTTCTCTTCCATCCATGGGCAGCATGTTCCCTTTCTCCTCTCCCTTCCCTTCTATCCATGTGCATGTTCTCCTCTCCCTTCCCTTCTATCCATGTGCATGTTCCCCTCTCCCTTCCTTTCTATCCATGTGCAGCATGTCCTCTTTTCCTTTCCCTCACCTTCCATCTGTGTGCTGTATTTTTCCCCTATCCCTCCCCTTCCATCCATGTGCAGCATGTCCCCTTTAGCCTCCCCTTCTGTGTGCTGTTTATCTCTCATCTTCTTTCTCTTCTATTCATGTGCAGCATGCCCCCCTTTCCTTTCCTCTCCTTTCCCTTCTATCCTTGTACAGCTTCTCCTCTCTCTCTCTCCCTTCCCTTCCATCATAAGAACATAAGAATAGCCATACTGGGTCAGACCAATGGTCCTTCTAGCCCAGTATCCTATTTCCAACGATAACCAAGTCAGGTTACAAGTAACTGGCAGAAACCCAAAAAGTAGCAACATTCCATGCTACCAGTCCCAGGGCAAGCAGTGGCTTCCCCATGTCTGTCTCAATCGCAGACTATGGACTTTTCTTCCAGGAACTTGTCCAAACCTTTTTTAAACCCAGATACACTAACTGCTGTTGCTACATCCTCCAGCAAAGAGTTCCAGAGCTTAACTATTCGTTGTGTGAAAAAATATATCCTCCTCTTTGTTTTAAAAGTATTTCCATGTAACTTCCTTGAGTGTCCCCTAGTCTTTGTACTTTTTGAAAAAGTAAAAAATTGATTCACTTCTACTCTTTCTACACCGCTCAGGATTTTGTAGACATCAATCATATTTCCCCTTAGCTATCTCTTTTCCAAGCTGAAGAGCCCTAACTTCTTTAGACTTTCCTCATATGAGAGGAGTTCCATCCCCTTTATCATTTTGGTCGCTTTTCTTTGAACCTTTTCTAATTCCGCTATATCTTTTTTGTGATATGGCTACCAGAACTGAACGCAATATTCAAGGTGAGGTTGTACCATGGTGCGATACAGAGGCATTATAGTATTCTCAGTCTTACTCACCATCCCTTTCTTAATAATTCCTAGCATCATGTTTGCTTTTCTTGGCTGCCACCGCTGCTGAACACTAGGCAGAAAATTTCGGCATATTGTCTACAACGACACCTAGATCTTTTTCTTGGGTGCTGATCCCCAAGGTGGTCACTAGCATCAGGCAACTATGATTTGGATTATTCTTCCCAAGGTGCATCACTTTGCATTTGTCCACATTAAATTTCATCTGCCATTTGGATGCCAAGTCTTTCAATTTCGTAAGGTCTTCCTGCATTTCAGATGTTCTGGCTAACCCTCGGTGCTGGTGTTAAGTGTAGCATGTGATGTCATAGTACAGTGTGACCTAGAGGTGATTAACATCCCTAGCTATGTGGGTACTGTGCCATCAGAACTCAGATGGCAATTCTGATTTCTATCTGATGCATATGATAGAGGAATATAAAATTCTGAGTGGAGTGGAATGGGTAGAAATGAATCGTTTGTTTACTCTTTCCAAAAATACTAGGACTAGGGGGCATACAATGAAGCTACAAAGTAGTAAATTTAAAACAAATTGGAGAAAATATTTCTTTACTCAACGTATAATTACTCTGGAATTCGTTGCCAGAGAATGTGGTAAAAGCAGTTAGCTTAGCGGGGTTTAAAAAAAGGTTTGGGTGGATTCCTAAAAGAAAAGTCTATAAGCCATTATTAAAATGGACTTGGGAAAATCCACTGCTTATTTCTGGGATAAGCAGCATAAAATGTATTGTACTGTTTTGGGATCTTGCCAGGTACTTGTGACCTGGATTGGCCACTGTTGGAAACTGGGCTTGTGACAGTCCTGTAGAAATAGGTAAAGCATGTCCCCAAGGGATCAGTGAAAATTGTTTAACAGGGATTAATGAAGGAACACCATCCAAAGTATTGCTGAACCAGAGAATCATCATTCTGTCAGCATTCAATTTTAGCATATTCTCAATTGCCCATGATCTTATACTAGAAATATATATAGCAACAGTCAAATAAATTTGTTTAGCAGTGAAGCCAGACAAAAGTATCATCTGCATATGAGAATAAGTAAGCCTCTAGAACCAGAGATATCATACGTAGAATACTCATGATGATGTTAAATAAAACTCTTACCTTCCTTTACTCTGTATCTTCTGAAGGAAACACAAGAACTGTCTCATCTTTCTATACTTTGATTTAAGGCATCACTTATGCATTGGTGGATGTGCACTGCCCTCATGTGGTAGAATTGTGCATGATTGGGACTATTCTGTTAAACTGAGTCATCCTTTGCCTTTGGCCTAATTAACCCAACATTTCTTCCAGCAAAAAGATATTTGATAATTTGATAATAAAAACAAGCAGATTCAATTTTAAAAAGGCATCTAGAAGCGTTGCTTAACTTGAGGAAATTGCATAAACTCCCTCACACAATGACGTTTTCTAATGATCTTTAATATGAATAGCACAACATACTATCAGCTTCATTATAATATAAAAGGTTTCGAGGTTCACATGATTGGTGGCAGCATGGAAGGGAACAGAGCAGTGGGAGTAAAGGGTCAGGTTCCCACCACTTACATGACAAAGTATAGTAGATGCCAGAAGTGGTTGGGGAGGAAGGTAGGTGCTTAGGGAGGGAGAAGGAAAGACAGAAATCCGGTATTAGTAAAGGGAGGGAGCAGGTACTGGGGGACAGAGAGAGGCAGGGAGCAGAAACTGTGCAGGGGAGGGAGAAAGGGCAGATGGAAAAATGGCTAGGGAGAGGCAGGGACCAGATGCTGGGGGAGGTAAGGGGTGGGGTGGGGAATGGATGTTGGGGAAGTAGCAGAAGGCCAAATACAAGAGGGAGTCTGGAGGAGAGGCAAGAGCAGATGGGGGAATTGATAAAGGGTAGAAGGAGAGGCAGGATGGGTGCTGGGGAAGCAGGTAGGTGGGTAGATGCCTGAGAAGAGGGGAAGGAGACAAGAGCAGAGAAAGACAGGAGGTTGGATGCTAGGGATATGGGCTAAACAGAACAGAGACTCAGAATTAGGTGATTTCTTGGGGGGGGGGGGGATAGAGCAGACTTAAGATTTTGGGTATTGGATAGGTCAGGGGGAGTGGTGGTGGGGAGAATGGAGTCTGAGTTTGTGCACTTAGGGATTAGGAGGATAGGGAGAGTAGGCAATTAAATGTTGAGGGTAAAAGTAGGGGTTGTGAGATGTAACCCAGGATGAAGAAAGAGAAGGAAAGGTTGCAAGTCAGTAGAAAGGGATGAGGGCTGTGGAGGGGGTGAGAGAGGAGAAGGTGCATGTCTCTGAATTACCACAAGACTAGTTGGATGGGGCTGCTGTTTGAAAGTGCCTTTAAACATTTTTTTCTCACATGTTGCCACATCTCCAAATGTACAAAGTTCCTGGCTATGACAATGTATGAGAAATTTCATGCAAAGTTTACCTAATGAACCGAGACCTCAATTGTATCTTGTAGCTACATTTCTTTGGAATGGATGCTAACCTGTGTGAACATTTTTGCAGGTTGTTCACAGGTTAGAGGATAGACCCCAAAATATCCAACAACTTTCTACTTAACCCTGACACTGAGTTCTGCAACTGTAATGTATTTTAATTGGGACTGTCTCTTCAAGTGTACAGTGCTTTGTACGTCTAGTAGTACTATAGAAATGATTAGTAGTAGTAGTAGTAATATCATAATATCTGTCTTTTTTCAAAGAAGACCTTAAATGAGATATGGTTTGAATAACAATGAAGAATAATCTCCGTATTATACTTTGATTCTTGACTTTATCTAGGCACTTTAACAAATTCAGGTCCGCCCAAAAAACGCCACAAAGGCTGGTCTCCAGAGTCACCGTCAGCAACAGAAGCAAGTTTTGCTCAGAACAATCTGCTGTCTACAAATAACAGAAACAAACTGGTAAGTACCAGATATTCACTGTGAAGATTTAACGGAGAGTATTTTGTCTTTGAGATGAATCATGAATCCTAAAAGCAATGAGTGCACTAACATCTGTGCAAAACTGAACAAGTAGTTCGCATTAACTAGTAGTATAGTAGATGATGGAAGAAATGAACAAGTGACCCATTCGGCCTGCTCAGTTTTTCTTATTTATTTGTTACATTTATACCCCACATTTTCCCACCTATTTGCAGGCTCTATATGGCTTACAAAGTACCGTAAAGGCGTTTGCCATTTCGGTTGATAACAAATACAAGATTGTGTTGTGGTCAAATGAGGTAGAAGTGATCAGGCGTCATGGGGTAGAGGGGATAGAGGATAGTAAATTGTCCAGTATGATCATTGATTATGTTGTGTTGCTGGGTGTGGAGATTTATCCACACTATCAAGGATATATCTCAGCTGTCAGCCATAGCCATAATGGGGACCACTTGTTAGATTTCTGCAGTGGCGTACCTAGGGTAGTTGACACCCAGGGCCGGTCATTTTTTAACACCCCCCCCCCCCCCAAATCCAGTACTAGGCATGCCGAGATTACAAAACACTCAGGACCTATAGAGCAATTCTACCATACCATAAGCAGTCATTTCTACGAGTCACACAAGGAAAAGGAAAGCATCTTAAACACTACAGTGAGCACTAGAACATCAATTCACCTATTGTAAAACGAAACCAGACAGAATAGTACAGATCGTAGATCCTGCACAGTCAATGCCAACTGAAAGCCATGTCTTTTTCACAAACACAGATACACCCTAATCCACTATAGAATAAGTAATCATAAACTTTCTATTTAGACAAAAATTAAACTGAACCCCCAATGCCAGACTCTGCATACAATGCAACACCACAGAAACAGAAACTGTCCCCTAGTACTGTGCAAAATATAAAGACAGCAGATGTAAATTTGAAAAAAAAACCTAACAAGTACCAATCACCACTTTACAAGTTAACAAATAGAAATAAAACAAATATAGAAAGTAAAATACCATTTTATTGGACTAATACATTTAGCTTTCAGAGGCCAAACCTCCGTCCTCGGGTCAGTACAGTATAGTGCTGTTACAGTATCCTACCCTGACCTGAGGAAGGGGGTTTTGTTCTCCGAAAGTTAGTCAAAATGTATTAAAATTAGTCCAATAAAAAGATTACCTTATTTACATGTTCTATTATAAACATTTAACACATCTGCAATACTTTATCCTAAAGCAAAAAAAATAAAAAAATATATTTTATTTACAGTTTGTTGTCTCTGGTTTCTGCTTTCCTCATCTTCTTTTCACCGTCTTCCTTCCATCCAGCATCTGTTTTCACTCTCTCTCTCTCTCTCTGCCATCCAGTGTCTGCCCTCTCTGCCGTCCCTTCCATCCACTGCCTGCCCTTTCTCTCTGCCCCTTCAATCCACCATTTGCCCTCCCTCTCCCATCCATCCAGGGTCTGCCCTCCCTCTCGCTCCCCCTTCCATCTAGGATCTGTCTCTTCTCTCTCTCTGCCCCTTTTTTCAGCCCCCAGTTCCAGCCCCTTCTCCCCTCTGAACACCCCCACTCCAGTCCCCTTCTCCCCTCCCCTTCTCCTGTCTGAGACCCCCACCACAGTCCCCTTCTCTCCTCTGAACACCCCCACCCCAGTCCCCTTCTCCCCTCCCCTTCGCCCCTCTGAGATCCCCACCCAGTCCCCTTCTCCCCTCCCCTGTCTGAGACCCCCACCCCAGTCCCCTTCTCTCCTCTGAACACCCCCACCCCAGTCCCCTTCTCCCCTCCCCTTCCCTTCTCCCCTCTGAGATCCCCACCCCAGTCCCCTTTTCCCCTCCCCCTCCCCTGTCTGAGATCCCCACCCCAGTCCCCTTCTCCCCTCTGAGATCCCCACCCCAGTCCCCTTCTCCCCTCCCCTTTTTCCCTCTGAGACCCCCCCCAGTCCCCTTCTCCCCTCTGAACACCCCCACCCCAGTCCCCTTCTCCCCTCTGAGATCCCCACCCCAGTTCCCTTCTCCCCTCCCCTGTCTGAGACCCCCACCCCAGTCCCCTTCTCCACTCTGAACAACCCCACCCGAGTCCCTTTCGCCCCTCTCCTTCCCCACCTCAGTCCCGTTAAAACCGGCGAAGCAGCGTCGCAGGCAGCGCCTCGTGCCCTGCTTGTAAAAAAAAAAATCAAATCTCCTTCCTTCTCCTCGTCTTGACGTCTTGACGTCGACTCGGGCCTTCCAATCAAATTGGTGATTGCCTAGGACAGCAGTTTCTTGGAGGCAGCAAACATCAGCTGCAGTCAAAGCAAATTGATAGTCTTGATAGTCATACAAACACATGCTTAATCTGCATTTTATAGGATGTTTGTGCGCTGATCATGGTTGTTGAGTTTAATTATCAAAATCTTGGGGGGGGGGGGGGGGCTGCAGGCCTGAAAGTTAACTGAAGGAGTTGTAAGACTGAAGGTTCACCTAGAGTGCTCACTATCCTTGCACCAGCTCTGGCATCCCAACCCATTTAACATCACATTTGGGAGGATTGCAAGTAGAGCTGCCAAGCCTAGACTGTAGGCTTTGTTCTTTAGAATGCTTTCAGGACAATGTGTCCTGTAGTAGAGGGGAGCAATTGGAAGGTTTGAAGAAGCAGATAGTATTTTTGAAAGTACTGTATGTATGAACTAGTGATGGCAACTCACAGAAATGCTTAGTATTTCAAGAGCATTCGCCTCCCTGCATGAATATGATTTCACACGCCTATTCCCTGGGGTAGGGTCTGTTTCCTGGAGTGAATTTCACAGTATGGGCCTGTAAATGTATCCTATTGAATTGTACAAACGTCAAACCAATTTTAGTATGTTAAGGGCTTTGATGGGTTCTTTTGGGGTGTAGCCAGCAAAGGTTTGTCATGTTCAAAGATACACATGATGAAGATTCTATAAGCTGGTTGCTAGTGAACTGGACAGAGCATAACATTTCATTAAATTCCAAGTATTTGTATATATTTTTTCTTTTGAAAAAGTAGCTTACAAATATAAGAAAATCCAAAATAAATGTCATCTGCAAATCATGTGTTAACTTCAGGGGACAGTGTTCAAAGCAAATTAACCAGGGTACCTGAGCAGTTTCCTGGTAAAATTGCCTGAGAGTCCAATTGTGTTACTGTGTAATAAAGAATTGTTCCCCTCAGAGTAGCTAAAAGAAGTTTTAGCTAGATGGAAAGAAGCATTCTCAGGAGTGTTTTCAGTTTGAGGGAAAAAATATACATGCGATGTTTGGTCCTTTCTGCCATCTAAAGATTAAAGAAAGAAGCTGTAAAATATGTCCTCTATCTTAAGAAGAACAAGTCACCTATAACAGGTCCTGTTACCTTCGGTTGTGCCCTTCTGTACTCAGAAGCTGCCAGAAATTGAAGCACAGGTGTTCCGACAGAGAGAAGTGGACACCAGACATACAGGCAAGAGTAAAACAGGGTGTAGAACCAAATTCATATGGCAGGTGACGATAGTACCCAGGAACAAGCAGAAGTCAAGGCAGACAGAACAAGTTCATAGGAAACAAGCAGAAGCCAGTCACCAAATGTCAGTAAAGAAAAAAGGCACTCAGAGCTCCCACAAGAGACCTATCTATCTATATAGGGAGCCAATTAGAGAATGCCTTCTACTGAGTCCAATCAGCTCATGGGACATTCAGAAGGACCAAGAGTAGTGTAGTAAGAGGGGGAGCCATTTTGGATCTGGTCCTTGGTGGCATGCAGGGCATAGTGCGAGAAGTGGTGGTGTTGGGGCCCCTGGGAAACAGTGATCATAACATGATCAAGTTTGAGCTGCTATCTGGAATGAACCAGCAAAGGAAATCTACTGTAGCTGCATTTAATTTTCAAAAGGGCAATTATAATAAAATGAGGAAAATAGTTAAAAAGAAACTAAAAGGATTGGCTTCTAAGGTTAGGACACTAAATCAGGTGTGGACGTTATTCAAAAGTATCATTTTGGAAGCCTAGTCCAAATGCATTCTACGTATTGCAAAGGTGGAAAGAAGAGAAAATGACAGCCAGCATGGTTAAAAGATGAAGTAAAAGAGGCTATTACAGCCAAAAGATTGTCCTTCAAAGAATGGAAAAAGGATCCAAATGAAGAAATATGTGGGAATATGTGTGACATAAATTCCTTTTTTTAATTTCTTTATTTATAATTTTAAATTATTACACTTTCAAGGATAAACCTTGTGCAGCAATTCAGGTAGAAATCAATATCATATTATTCCAAGGAATTCACATAATCTAATTATCAATGAAAATATTTAACAGAATGGAATAATAAAAGAAAACAATAAAATATAGAATTATAATAATTACAACCTTTCTTAGACCCCAATTAAAGGCAAAGGGGGAGTAAAGGAGTTAGAGAAGATTATATAGAGGCAAATAACAAAATGATAATTCAGGCTACTTTTCTCCAGTAGTTTCATTTTCATTTCACTTGTTTCATTTCTACAAACGATTTTAGTTGTTCCGGTGTGAAAAAGATGTACTTAGTTTGTCCCAATTTCACCACACACTTGCATGGGTAAGCAAGAAAAAAAGAAGCCCCTATATCTATAGTCTTTTGTTTTAATGTCAGAAATAATTTCCTTTTTTGTTGTGTAGCTTTGGTGATATCAGGGTAAATCCATATTTTGGAACCATAGAAATGAGCATTCGTATTTCTGAAATAAAGCTTTAAAATAGCATTGTAGTCTTGTTCAAATACCAGGGATATGATCATTGTGACTCTGTTAACTATAATGTCTGAAGATTGTTCCAATAGGTCAGAAATATTTTGTAAATTTGGATTGGCTTCTTCAGAGCCTTGCACTCCTTCTCTTTCTCTACTCTTAGGAATATAATATATTTTATTTAGCGGGGGTATACCCTCTGGGAAAAATGAAGAATTTCTGTCAGGTATTTCTTGAAAGTGTCAAGTAGGGTTAGCCCCGCTACCAATGGAAAATTTAAGAGTCGGAGATTAAGGCGCCGATTAAATTTTCAATTTGTTCAATTTTCTGCCTCATATTTGTTGAATCTTTCACCGTTGTATTTTTAAAGGCATTCAGTACTTCAACCTCTTTCTGTATCGATTTTACTTGAGTAGTTATATCCTCTTTAACGGAGTCTACAGTCTCTTTTAGTTCCATAAACTTAGTATTTAAAGTTAGTACATCACCTGAAGTCTTCTGAATCGTTGTGGTGATTTGGTCCAACATCAGCTTCAACGTTTGCAGAGTCACCTCCGAAGTTTGTGCCATATGGAATGAATTCCCCATGGGTCCACGAGTCGCTGTTTGTGCTCCTGGGTCCTGGGTCCTCACTGGAAACTCCTTTCGGCCCGCCTTCCGGGAGTAACTAAGATGGCCGGGAGGGGAGTAACTAAGATGGCCGCTGCACCGGGTGGATATGAAAACGCTCTATGAGAGTTGAGCCGAGTAATTTCTTTTTTCCTGTTCTACAATGCCCCATAAACGTAAAGGAGTGTTGAGGGTAGTGCCTCCACCTACCTCAACTCCCTTAACGGGTCAAACTTCGCTGGAACGTTTTTTCCCCGGTACCTCCAGGACTCGGAGAGAGGATCCCGTTGTGGGGATAGCCGGAGAAGCGGAAACCTCACCGGGAGAGGAAATCTCCCTATCACCACCATCGCTTTCACTCGTCCCTCCTAGCCCGATGTCGAAAGTGGCCCTGGTGGGAAACCCCGACATAAATTCCTAAGTATGTATTATTTATACTTCTTTCTATGATTTATTGATGCATTATTATTACTTTTATTGATTATGATTTTTATGTGTATTATTTTTTTATTTAAAACTTTTTTAAACCCCTGATGCAGGCCAGTAGGGCCAAAACATGAGTTGTGTTGGGTCCCCTATTTTGTTTTTGAAGACTGTTGTTTAAATAAAGATCTTTCCTGGACACCATCTGCGAGAGGTTCCTCATCTTTTTTTTCCTCAACTGTTTGATGCCTGAAAATATGAAGCAACATAAAGCAAGTCAGAAAGAAAGCATTAATAAAGAAGGCTAGAAGAGAAACTTGCTGTAGAGGCTAAAACTCAGAGTAACAACTTTTTCAGGTACATCAGAAGCAGAAAGCCTGCGAGGGAATCCATGGGTCCCTTAGATCATGAAGGAGCAAAAGGGGCGCTCAAGGAGGACAAGGCCATTGCAGAGAAACTGAATGAATTCTTTGCTTCTGTCTTTACGGAAGATGATATAAGAGATCTGCCTGTACCGGAAATGGTTTTTAAGGACGATGATGTGGAGGAACTGAAAGAAATCTCAATGAACCCGGAAGATGTGCTGAGCCAAATTGACAAATTAAAGAGTAGTAAATCACCTTGACCGGATGGCAAACATTCAAAGGTACTCAAAGAACTCAAGCATGAAATTGCTGATCTGCTGTTACTACTATGTAACCTGAAGATTGGAGGGTGGCCAGTATGACGCTGATTTTTAAAAGGGTTCTAGGGTTGATGCAGGAAATTAGACCAGTAAGCCTGACGTCAGTGCTGGACAAAATAGTGGAAACTATTATAAAGAATAAAATTACAGAACACCTAGACAAACATGGTTTAATGGGACAGAGTCAGCATGGGTTCAGGCAAGGGAAGTCTTGCCTCACCAATTTGCTTTATTTCTCCACCTTGGGGGTCAGCTCTCAAGAAAAGATCTAGGTGGTGGTGTAGATAATACGCTGAAATTATCTGCTTAGTGTGCGGTGGTGGCCAAAAAGCAAACAGGATGCTAAGAATTATTAGGAAAGGGTTGGTGAATAAACCTGAAAATACTATAATGCCTGTGTATCTCTCCATGGTGTGACCACATCTTTTTTTTTAATATTGTACCCGCGCTTTCCTATTCATGAGTATTGCATTCAGTTCTGGTCGCTGTATCTCAAAAAAGATATAGCAGAATTAGAAAATATTCAAAAATGAGCAATGAAAATGGTAAAAGGGATGGAACTTCTCCTCGTATGAGGAAAGGCTAAAGAGATTATTTATTTATTTGTTACATTTGTATCCCACAATTTCCCACCTATTTGCAGGCTCAATGTGACTTACATAGTACCGGAGAGGTGTTCGCAAACTGTTGTGAACAAATACAAAGTGATGTTGTGGTAAGATAAAGTTAATGTGGAACAGTCAACGGAAGAGTTGTGTTATGTCCATTACGTACTTATGTTGTGTTGCAGAGATCAGGCATTTAAGTTGGATCTACGAGGTATGCCTTTTTAAACAGGTTAGTTTTTAGTGCTTTCCGGACGTTTAGGTGATTGTACGTTGTTTTCAAGGCTTTTGGTAATGCGTTCCACAGTTTTGTGCTTATGTAGGAAAAACTGGATGCGTAAGTTGATTTGTATTTAAGTCCTTTGCAGCTTGGGTAGTGCAGATTTAGATATGTTCGTGTTGATTTGGATGTGTTTCTGGTTGGTATGTCAGTGAGGTCTGTCATGTATCTCGGGGTTTCACCGTAGATAATTTTGTGAACCAGAGTACAGATTTTGAAGGCAATGTGTTCTTTGATTGGAGTCAGTGTAGTTTTTCACGGAGGGGTTTTGCACTTTCAATCGCATTTTCCCAAATATAAGCCTAGCTGCTGTATTTTGGGCGGTCTGAAGTTTCTTTAAGGTTTGTTCTTTGCACCCTGCATAAATTCCATTGCAGTAGTCTACGTGGCTTAGTACCATTGATTGTATCAGGTTACAAAATGTTTCCCTCGGGAAGAATGGTTTCACGCATTTGAGTTTCCACATAGAGTGGACCATTTTCTTTGTTGTGGATTTCACTTGGCTCTCTAGTGTTAAGTTACGGTCCAATGTAACGTCTAGGATTTTCAGGTTGTCGGAGATAGGGAGGGTGTAGTCTGGGGTGTTGATACTTGTGGGGTTGTCCGTGCTGTATTGGGATGAGAGGATGAGACAGTGTGTTTTTTCTTTGAGTTTTAGTTGAAATGCATTTGCTCATGAGTCCATGATGTTCAAGCTGAGCTTGATTTCGTTGGTGATTCTGTCAGTTCGTGTTTATAAGGAATGTATATTGTGACATCGTCTGCATAGATGAAAGGGTTTAGGCCTTGATTGGATAATGACTTGGCTAGTGGGGTCATCATTAGGTTGAAGAGGATCAGTGACAGTGGTGATCCTTGAGGTATTCCGCATTCTGCTTTCCACGGTGATGATATGTTTGAGTTTGATTTCACTTGATATGTTCTTGTGGTTAGGAAACCCTTGATCCAGCTAAGTATATTTCCACCAATCCTGAAGTAATCTAGTAGTCTTAGTAATATATTATGGTTTACCATGTCGAATGCACTAGACATGTCTATTGGAGGAGGAGGATTCTTTTGCCTGTTGCTATTTCCTGCTTGAATTTGGCTAAGAGAGTAATTAGTACTGTTTCAGTGTTGTGGAGAGGGTGGAATCCTGATTGTGATTCGTGTAATATTGAGAATTTGTTTATATGATCAGTAAGTTGTTTGGTTACCATGCTTTCCATCAGTTTGATTACCAGCGGGATAGATGCTACTGGATGGTAGTTAGTGATTTCATTTGTTTTTTTTCTTGGTATCTTTTGGTTTTGGGGTGAGTAGGATATTGCCATTTTCCTTAGGGAAGAGGCCTTGCTGAAGCATGTAATTAGGACTCTTCAGCTTGGAAAAGAGACAGATGAGGGAAGATATGGTTGAGGTCTACAAAATCCTGAGTGGTGTAGAACGAGTACAAGTAAATTGATTTTTATGCATTCCAAAAGTACAAAGATTAGGGGACACTTGAGGAAGTTACATGGAATACTTTTAAAAACAATTAGGAGGAAATATTTTTTCACTCAATGTTGAAAGAACTTGGCAACAATATGAGCCACTGAAAAGTGTCCCCTTAAAGCTTAACTGGTTTTCAAATTAGGTCGTAGGGTCTGTAGGCAATCAATTAATTTTAGATGACATGAAATAGTCATGATGGTGTACATTATGAAAAGAAGGCAGTGGTTCCCAAACCTGGTCCTGGAGGCACCCCAGTCAGTCAGGTTTTTAGGATATCCACAATGAATATTCATAAGAGAGATTTGCATGCAACAACAAAACCAGGGGACAAAAGATGAAGCTGGAATATGGTAGATTTAAAACAAATAGGAGAAAGTTTTTCTTTACTCAGCATGTAGTTAGACTCTGGAACTCGCTGCAGGAGAATGTAGTGACAGCAGCTGGCCTTACGGAATTTAAAGGGGGTTTGGACAGATTCCTGAGGGAAAGTCCATTGAACATTATTAATTTTTTTTTTGGGGGGGGGAGGGAGTTGCCGGGTTATTGAAGCCTGGATTGGCCGCTGTTGGAGACAGGATGCTGGGCTTGATGGACCCTTGGTCTTTTCCCAGTATGGCGGTGCTTATGTGCATATGAGCATTGTAGTTATCCTGAAAACCTGACTGGCTGGGGTGCCTCCAGGATCAGGTTTGTGGACCACTGCAATATGGTCTAGAGTAGACCATAATTTCAGTGCATAGTAACTGTAGAGTCTTTGATGAATGTGATATCTTTGTTATAGCAATACAGAAAGGTGCTGTAGTGCATTGAACACTATACAGGCTTCAACTATATAGGTTTGAACACTATACAGGTGACAAAACTGTGAATAGCAATTTGATGTTACTGAATCAAATAAACTATTTGATTTTCCCCCTTCCCTGTTTGTAAACACCATAAAATGAGATGATGAAATGGGAAGTGATTAGGCAAGTACCCAGATTGAAGATGGTAACACTTGACTGTTCTTCTGTTCTTAGAAAGTTTAGGTATGACATCTCTCCTGCCATCTGCTTTGGGTGGGTCTCTTTCTTCCCCGATGGTAGGCTCTGGAGAACCTGTTTCTGTTCCTGACAACCTGCTGAAAATCTGTATGATCAAGCCTGTCATTTTCAGAGGTGAGTGTCAGTGGTTTTTGGTTGAGATCCATTAAGAAACTTGGTTTAAAACACATGATTTGTGCCCATCAGTCATTATAAATCATTATTTTAAACTGCTTCCTCTTATATTGTGAATGCTGCCTTAAAAAGATTGAGAAGATATCTTAGTTGAAGCCATATCTCTAAACCTAATGAGCATTAATACAATCTTTCTTGAATCTTGTAACATTAAAATCTGGCTTGATAGGTGTCGTAATTAGAGTTAGTCCTCCCTCATAAGATGATAAAGATACCAGTGTTGCATATAAAGTCAGCTCAAAGTAAAGGATCTCATTGACAACCTAACACTTAAAAACTCCTCTCGGTGACTAGCAGTTTGCAAAAGTTGAAACTCGCAATATCACTTGGTGAGGCAGAGGATGCCTCGTACTGGTACCGCTGAATGCTAATGTAGTCCATTTTGAATTGTGAACAGCATTGAGTGTCCTTTGCCTCACCAGTGATATTGTGAGTTTCAACAATACTAACACAAGTCGAGTCAAGGTCTTTTTGGCAGTTGAACCAAGATAAAATCAGAGAATTACCAACAGTGATAGCTGTACCAACTTGTTTTCAGGATGGACTTTAGTGAACTGCTAGTTACTTTTAAGTGTTAGGACTTCAATGAGGTCCTTTACTTTGAGCTGATTTTCATGCAATGCTAGTATCTTTATTATCATCTTATGAGGCAGGACTGATTGCAACACCAATCAAGCCAAATTTTAATGTTAGAAGTTTCAAGAAAGTTGGTATTAATGTTTATTAAGTTATATTTGATATGAATAAAAGATGACATCCAATGATTATTAACAATACAATGTAATAGTGAATCATTGTTAGCATATAATAAACCTAATGAGCGAGACATTTGTGATTATAAAAATATTTGGAAAGGTGGTAGCAGAAAAGTTATATATTTGAATGGTTCTAGGGAATGGAAGATAGTGAAAGAAATAACCACAGACTGAGTGTAGTTGTGAGTTATGAAGACAAGCTGAGAATTATTAAATTATGTGATTGCTTTCTTATTTTGAAGGTAAGCTATATATACCACATTTCTAACGCTGCAGACTGTCTTGTTATTTTATAGCAACCTAATGTGAAATAATTGTGGTTTTTTTGACAAGCTCACAAAACGTCTTCCTAGGTGACTGACATTAATTCATCAGGAAGTGAGTAGTCTGTTTCAGTGGGTACTGTGACCCCTGATAGCACAGTAATTGGGTATTTAACATTTTTTAGATTTTTGTTCTACTGCCTTCTGTGCAAAGTTGGCATTCTCCACAACAGCAGGTAGAAACGCCTTAAGACAGACAGGGCAGTTTTCAAAGAGGTTAACCTACATAAGTTGTCCTATTTAAAATCTATCCTCTTCTACCTGTCAAAAAGTACTTATGTGTACTTTAGCTAGGTGAGAAAGAGGTTTATTCGAAGGGGGAAGAGCTGTACATCAAGGGAATAAAACTGCATACTTACATTTGAAAATGCCATCTGCGTATTTCTGCATACCTACACCATTGGCTGTCTGCACAGAGAGCAGGTGCAAAGTATGTTTACATGTTTGACAATCATACTTTATGCTAGCTAGTTTTCAAAGAGAAACTACCCTGTTAATTGCTCTTTGGCATGTGCTATAAAAGTATAGTACCTTGCAACTATGGACTTATTCGAAAATATCCCCCCCCCCATAGTTTGCAGTTGCCATAGAGATCTTGCAGGGCTAAGAATTATCAATATGGGGCACAGTGGATTAATGCACTAGTATCCCACCCATGGACATTTTGGTTAAAATATCTACTAGATTATTAGTGTACTGTATTTAGTGTCTTAGACCAGCACATCTTGGAATTTTCACATTGTAAAATAATTGCAAAATTAAAAAAAAAAAATTGAACATTGTATTTCAAAGCTATTAAAGGTCACAGTGGAAGTATAAGATTTTAATGACTATCTGTATTATCCCTTGCTGCAGCCAGTGTTACTAGTGAGCACAAAAATGTGTGGTTGTGGGGAGAGGGAGTGGGGAGGATGGAAGGAGATTGCATAGCATCTGCCATGTTCCTGGACCTCTCCAATGGTAAAGCATTAGTGCAAATGGACTCCCTCTCAGCCACTACCTCAATGCATTCCTTTGTGATGCTGCACAATCAAGATCTATTCAATGGCAATTCACTGGTTTTCATTGATGCCGGGGCTGGGTGCCCAGTGTCTTCATTTGATGATGATTACTCTACCAGTCCAGAGCAATGATTTCCCCTTCTGCTGCCACATCCGGGTTTTTCTCTGGCTGTTCGGCAGGTCTGGCATGTGCTGATGATGCACTACAGCTGGCTGCTGGAGAGAGAGATGCCAGCATCATGACTTCCAACATACAGTATTCTCGAGTAATGGTATTCTGGAAAGTCTGGATGTATGAAGGAGAGTAATGGAAGGTATGAAAAACTCGACTACTGTGACAGCAAATGCTTCGTTGAAACCAACGGATGTAACAAGTAAATACTCCAGATAGTATTCTGATTCCATCCTCAATTTCTTCATGTAATCTACCACTTACCAACCAGAGTTTTCCCTATATCATCCATCTGAATTTATTTTAGAGTCAATTTGGGAGGCAGTTATTGGCCTTCGTAAAGTTATTGTCCCACAAATAAAGACCTTGGAATCTACAGGACTATGAAGTTAAGTTGGAGAAGAGTCAAAAAGAGCTTTTGAAATGAAAATTGATATACTGGTGCCTTGAGGTAGGTGTCACATACATAGGGAAAGGGGATGGGACTTGATAAACCGCCTTTCTGTGGTTACAATCAAAGTGGTTTACATATTATAGGTTCTGTTAAAGAGAGAAATCATTCATTAAGGGCCCCTTTTACAAAGTGGCAGTACCCATACCACTGGAGCCCGGTGGTAGTGCCTGTTCCCAATGTGCGCCATTTCCAATGCATTGGATGTGAAAAAAATATTTGCACCGGGGCTTACTCAGTGGTAATCGGGCAGCACCGCACACTACCCAGTTACCATCGGGGTAGCGCGGGAGTCCTTACTGCCTCCTAAAAAGGTGGCGATAAGGGCTCCCCCAGGAAATGACTGTGGGGCAAGTGTTTCACTTACAGCACAGCCATTTCCGTCCTCTGCCCGGAATTTCCTTTTTCCGGGTGGCGGTAAAAGGGCAGCCTCAGCACGTGATAAACCCATATGCCGATGCCACCGCATGGCCCCTTTTACCACCTCTTGGTAAAAGGGACCCTAAACTTGGAAACTGTTCTGGTTAAAAATGTAGTAGTCATTGGTTTTATCTCCTTGGGGATATTTGTGAAGTATATGCTGAAAATTTTGAAAATACCAGAGACCTCGGTTCCATCTACCTGTGTCTAGGGCAGAGGTTCTAGCTCAATACAGTCTTTGATTGGGGGACTTCTGGATGTTTCAGCATTACTGAAAGAATCAGCTTTGAAGACCATGTACTGGCTTCTCTGGTTGAGACTTTTGCTGTACCTACTGAACGGGACTGTGTAATGTTTCTGTCATGACTTGGGGTGAGCCCTTAGGCCACAGCTGAGTTGACACTATCTAGCCAACCTGAGGGCTGGCTAGGCCCTGACTGGTGGCAGGTGAAACACCTGGGCAAGGCCGGACTGAAGACAAGGCTGGAGCTTGCAGACAGGACTAGAGCTTGAGGTCACGTCTGGAGCTGCAAGACAGGGCTGGTGCTTGGAGTCAGAGCTCCAGCAAGGAAGAAAGCAGGGAAGGAACAAAGCTGGAACACAGAGCAGGAGCAGGGCTAGAACAAGACACAGGCAGGAACAGGAGACAAACTGAAACAAGGCTGCAACCCACTACACAACTGTAGGAGACCTGTTGCAGAGGCACTTGTTGGGAGTCAGGATCTTCCTTAAATACTATCAGACAGTGCCCTCTTTCAGAGCTGTAAAGGAAGTTCTAGGTTTCCAGGAAGTAAACAGAATCCACCTTGGCAGGAATGCTGCTGGAGACCACAGAGAACAGGTGAGGGGTGTGACAGTTTCTTTTTTGAATTGTATATTTTCTGATGTTTCTAGGGAAATGCATAATGTAGAGGATGATTTCTTTTATCGATACCTGGACTTTTGCAACTGAGGCATTATTATTTGTTAAAATTCCCCTGTAAAGTGTCAGGTACCAGTTACTTGTCTTTTTTGAGTCTTCACAATTGCCCAAATTTATTGCTGCCTAGAAAAATGTTGTTGCATGTTTGAAAAAAGTGTGGCAATGGTAATTTTTCCAGGATTAGAATGAGATTCAGTCTTCTTGTATACTGATATTATTCCCCCATTTTATGGAGGACTTTAGCATATAGTGGTTTGGATAATCTACCAGTTTTTAAGTTATTCTTACCATTATGTTCTTTCTGTAGAAGTGTATTACACAGAATTTCTAATTTAGTTGCTTAAACAAAATTATCAAGGGATTTCCTTTAATTAGAAAATATTAACAAATAGATCTACTGGAATTTATTATATAAGAGTTTAGCCACCTGGTTTAACAAGCAAATTCTTCCAATCAGTTCAAGCAAAATATGTGAAGCTTAAATAGCAAAGGAATTTGATCTGGACATAGAGCAAGGTGCTTTAGATTTTCTTAGCTCAACAGGTTTGCTTTGGATTTTCTCCATACCCTCAAGATAAGGGTTAATGGATTTTTTAAAAAGTAGATCTGGGAGAAATACCATTTGTACCCAACTCCTGAGCTAAAATCCGTCTGGTCCAAGTTTTACCTTGAATAGTTTGAACATCCTTAATAATGATCATTGTTACGCTGATGTTGCTCTCTTTTTCTTTACTGTTGTACATTGGTTTATCATTGAATATATACGGCAGAGGCGTAGCTGGGGAGGGGGGGGCACAAGGGGAGCAACTGCTCAACCAAACAAACTTCTCCACAAAACAAACGTCCGATGAAAACAGTGCCTATGCGGTTTTAAAAACCTACTCGCGCTGGCATCTATTTTTTACACAGTTCCGCTCCCCCTGATGTGAAAACCTGGCTACGGTTTTCTGATATACGGATTTGTGATGATAACGCAACTATGCAAGCTGATAAATTGTGCTTATCAATACATGTCCAATGAGCTACTGCAGTAAAGAAATAGTTTGTTACGCACAAATTTACAAGAAATTTCTTTTTAGGTCATGGAAACTTCCCATACCTCTGTGGCAACCTAAATGACATTATAGTAAGCTCATCATTACACAGCTGCTACAAAAATTCACAGTCCATACCAAAAAGCTATGAACAGTATGGTGCCTCTGCAGTGCAACCAATTTCTGACGAAATGCAGCTCTTGCTGACAGTCTACATCTGGTACAGCTTGGTAAGTTTTCTGTTACTTATGTGAAATCTGGAAACAGATAGTAGTTTTTCAAGGGGACAGTGATGACGTTATGAACCATGACTTTATGGAGGAGTAGTCTAGTAGTTAGAGAAGCAGATTTTGAATCAGGAAAGCCAGAGTTGAATCCAGGGCTAAGTGTGCTGAGGCTGTCAAAAAATAAAAAACAACCCAAAAAAGAGAGTATCGTAATGTCTGTATTGCTCTATGGTGTGAAGGTCCCTTGAATATCATGTGCAGTTCTGGTCACCTTATTTCAAAGAGTGGTAAAAGTGCAATTAGGGATAGTACAAAGGATGGCAATGGGGAGAAGCTTAATGGCTGAGAGATCTTCAGTTTGGAGAAGAGAAGGCTAAGGGGAGAGATGATAGAGGGCTATAAAATCACATGTGGTGTGGAGCAGATAATAGAGAACAGTTATTTGTCCATTCAAATGGTGTTAAGACTAGGGGACACTCCTTAAAGCTAACAGGTAGTGCTTTAAAATAAAATGGAAAAACTGCTTTGTTCACCCAGTCCACAGTTAAGCAGTAAAATTTGTTACTGGAAGATGTGAAAGTAGGGGGGGGGGGTTAAAAAGGGTTTAGATAATATTCTAGAGAAAGTCAATAAACTTTCTCTATTATTAGCCAGGTCGCCTTTGGAAAGCCACTGCTTATCCCTTTCTGTAACAAGGAGACAATTGATTCTTCGGGATGCTGCAGAGTGTTTGTGATCTGGATTGGAAACAACATGCTGGTCCGTGGATAGACTTAGGAAGAAACTGGCAGTTAGGGGAGCACTAGCCATATTCAGGGATGATGCCCACATAGCTAAGCAGGTAGATAGGACCACAGAAAGGCAGTCTTACCTCTACCCGCTTAGCTATGAGGAGCCAACACCTGTCTAACTTTCAGGTCTGCATCTGACCTGCCGATGCCTGGACATGGCCTGGCATTGAATATCTGGGCTTAATTTTGCCCGCTGTCGTCTGCAGCTTAAAATACGCTGACTGCTGTGAGATGAATATTAGCCTGTAAGAGCCTAACTTGCTTGCTTCTGGAACCACCAGTAAATGCATTTGAGCTGAATGCAAAGCAGATCTGGCAAATATGGAGCAACCAAATCTGACAAATGGTGAGGGTCCATTCTATACTGAGCATTAAACAGTTTCACCTAGTAGCCAGTGCACCATCAGGGTCACATGAACCCTAGCCTTCAAATTGCTTATCAATGTGCAGAGTATTTTGTAACAACTGAATCCATTGCAAAGATCTCTTCTGTAGCCCAACATAACCTAGTCAATAGTATGGCCTAAGTCATGATCTGTAACTTCTCCTTTATCAAAAAGTCTTATCTATCTAATGAGTCTAAATTGGTAAAACACCGCTTGGAATAACTTGGCAATATGAGTATCAAATGAAAGCATCAATCTAACCAAATCCCCAAATTCCTCATTGAAAAAAGCACAGCCCATCAAGCAAAAAAAAAAAGACTGTCCACCAGTGCTCTTTTCCCCACCCAAAGAACTTCAGATTTGCTACATTCAGTTTAACTTCCACCAGAACTCCATTCAACTTACTGATATCCTCTCACCAGATTTTGTCTGTTTGTAAATATATGATAAGGGAAACCTGCTGTTTCAAAAACCAAACACAGCGGATGTAGGAATAAATTAAACAAGACTGGTGAGCACTGATCCTTTCAGGACACCACACCTTAACAACCGTCCATCCAGAATGATGGTGTTCAAGAGTTACCCACTGATGGCAATTAGCCAAAAAGAATGCAAACCAATTTAGCACATCTGTTAATCCCAACCGCTGTAAACAGGCTAGCAAGTGATCATGCTGCAAAGTGTCAAACAGTGTGTGAATCCAAAAAACAAGCATCAAACTGTTCTCTATATCCAAAACCTTATTAGCATCATCCAACAAAGATGCTAACAAGGCTTCAGTGCTATCTCCGTAATTCTATATATGGAGATAAAAATTGCACGCACATATTTGGGTGCCTGCCCAAGTTGCCACGTGCAGTTAACTAATTAGCGCTGATAATTGGGCTCTAACAATTAGCAGTTCTAATTGGCAATAATTGGAAATTATGTGCACATCTTAATAGCATTATTCTATAAAGATGCGAAAAAAATGTTTTATGCATGGATCCAAAAAGGGAGTGAGGTCATGAGAGGGGCATGGGTGAATTTGTGAGCAGTGTTATGGATTAAGGAGTTCTAGAGACACTGCCTCAGCACCCCCAGGCAGAGAAGTTAGGACCTTGGACTCATTTGGGAGGAAGATGTTTCAGGCCTCAATGCTCATGTCCCATATACAATCATACCAGCTCTTTACGAGCGTGTACTTGCGAGACTCAGTGCGCAAATTATTGGACTTGGTGGACTCTCTCCCACTGGAGCAGGCCATGTCGTACGCCAGTTGGTCAAGCAGCAGAAGGCGTGCCGTAAGTTCTTGGCCGGGCCTATGACAACCTTTCACATGGCATCCAGGATCTCTGCTCAAAGTATAGCAATGCGCAGACTCTCATGGCTGCATGTTTCTGACTTCGAACAGTCGGTTCAGCAGAGGTTGAGGAGGTCACTGACCAGATCTAAAAACACACTGATACCATCTCTTTCTCTCCCGCCAGGCGTCTTCATCAGCCTCCTCATCTAGGAGGTCTTTTGGCAAGTTGAGGAGGGGTGCCTACTGCTCTTAAGAGGTGTAGGTAGGCCACCTCCTCTCGCCAGCCTGTTCAGGTCAACTCCAGCTCGCTCGTTCTTGTTAATAGCGTACGCCTAAGGCCCCTGCTGCTCCCCAGTCAAAGCAAAGGACATTTTAATAAAAGGCTGTCATGAACCTGAATAGAAGAATAAAATGAATATGAAACAAATTGGATTAATAGTTCTGACTTACCGCCATACTGTACATTAAAATTAAGCAGACAACTTTAAAAATAATCTATGCTTTCAAAGGAAGCCAGTGAAGTCTTTTCATTTATTCAGAGACACTATCATATTTTTAAAGCAAAAAACCAGTCGCACCACTGTATTTTATATCAATTATAATTTATACAACAATTTGGCATGCAATCCGATATAAAGAGAATTACAATAGTCCAAGTAGGACAGCACCAACATTTGGACAAAAAGAGCAATGAGATTCATAAAAATAGGGTCTAATCAGCCGTAAATGTTGCACATGATAAAATACTCTTCTTCATAAATTATTAATTTGAGATTCAAAAGTAGAGAGGAGTCTAAAATAACTCCCAGAATGCTAGATTCTCTTCCCACCTTTAAGGCGATATAACCGGCTATCTGCTAGCCGCTAACTAGCGATATTCAGCAGGAGACAGCCGGCTATCTGCCGCTGAATATCGCTGGATAGCTGGCATTGTACCATTTAACCAGCTAGATGCTTGTTCCTGGCCAGTTAATGGTTTTGAATTAGGGGTCTGAAATTATAGATGAAAAACTTTAAGAGACTTTTCAAAGCATCTGTTTTAAAAATATGACAATTCAGGACTTAGACAGTGGCAAGGTACTCCTTCCTGTTATGTAATATTAATTCTTACTGGGTGAATACTAAGGAGGAACAAAGGTCTTGGATTGTTATGAATTCATATGTTTATTCCTTTATTAATGACCTGACAGCTGCAGCAGATCAGTTATTTATGACTAGAGGAGTGACCATGAAATTCATGTGTTAACCATGTAATTTGGTATTCCGAATGGCTTATAGGTGAAGGCTCAATAATTTTGTATTTTGTAATCCTTTGTTTTTCATCGAGAAGCAGACCTGAAACTTGCACAAGTGGGTGAACCCAATGAGAAGTTTGAACATGCATGGCCCCTTCCCGTGCACACCGTCTACTCAGCTCTTCAGTTTTGTTTCTTCTGCTCTGCTGAATGAACATGTCGCAGGGCCTCTCCCAACAAAATTTCATTTTTTTTAACTCGAAACTTGAAATTAAATTATTTGCTCAAATTTGTTAAATCCTTGTTTTACACTTGACAACACAAATGTTATCTAATTTTAACAATTAGCCTCATAAGCCCAGGGTACCTCTTAGAATTAGGACACCAACTGTGATGGCTATCATCATTGGCTCCACCACCGGCCAAAAAAAACTACAGAGAAAAACTCTCAAACTAATGGTCTAACTGAGAGAAAAGTCTGTAGTAAAAGGGTCTGATAGGGTTAAATAATTTTGAATCAAGTGTATAAACAAAGTCTAACTAGAACAGCTGAAACTCTTAAGCTGGTTAAAAACGATAAGAAGTCAAAAAAATTCCAATGTTACAAATAATCAGACCACGGATTAGAGGGGTGCTTACTTACCCTGGGCTTATGAGGCTAATTTTTAAAAATTAGATAACATTTGTGTTTCAAGTGTAAAACCCGGATTTAACAATTTGAGCAAATAATTTAATTTCAAGTTTCTGATTTTGATTTGCTCTATGCAGTTAAAATTTTTTTTTTTTAACTACATTTTTTCAGTGCTCTTTCCAAGTTCTTTGACGTTATCCGTTTGCTGGGTACTGTAACTGAGGGGTTCTTCTACAAAGGCACACTAGCGTTTTAGCACACGTTAAAAGTATATGTGCACTAAACGCTAGGGACACCCTATATTCCCATGGGCGTCTCTAGCGTTTAGAGCGCGCTAATCATTAGCTGCTAGCACACCTTTGTAAAAGACCCCCTACGTTTTTTATTTGTCAGAATGTTGTCTTTTCAACTGCGCCTATTTGTTAAGGAACCTTCTCCCTGGATGTCTACACCTATTCTGCTTCAGCGGTAGGGATCAAAGTCATGACTTTGAAAATGACATGTTTTGCATGCTCATGTCAATAGCTCAACCAAATAATGGAATAGAACTTCTCTTCTGTCTTCATCTTTGTGACTTTCTCTCTTTGGTGATAATATACCAGTCTATTAAGTCTTAAGTGGATTGGCTCCATCTCTCACTTGGCTCAGAGCACCACCTCATACAAAGGCAACCCTCCTGCACACAGGCCCGGAAACAGAGGAAAATGTCGTGAAGGGCATTTTACAGCCACTTTTTACCCCAGCTTAGTAAAAGGAATAGTTTTGTATATAACAATACATATTCTGGGGGCATCAACTAGTGACCATAAGAAATTTGTGACTTTTGTGTGGTATTAACTGTAGAAGCAGACCTGTCTTAACAGCTTTGTTTTTAAATCTTTCTCTTAGCCTCAGACCAGGTTCCTTTGATTGAAGATCTGGAACAAATATTCATGCGCTCATGGCGAGAATCACATCTGGCTGAGATCCGGCAGTATCAACAAGCCATTTCGCAAGCTTTTCCTCAGGTGCCGAGCCACATTGCACCTGTCACTTCAGCTCAGCTTCCTTGGTTAGCAGGGCTGGCTGCCAGTTCTTGTAATGAAAGCGTCAAATTATTGAATGCAGTTACTCGTTAGCTGAGGGACTTTCAGAAATGTTTAAATACCTTGTTGAAGAAAACTAGCAAAGACCAATTATGTGGTGATTATATCCACATCAAGAACCCGAGGCCTAGAATCCTGCAGTGCAGTAACAGGTGAGGCTTTATCCATATTTTACTTATTAGAAAAATGAAATAAATATATAGGGTTAGATCTACCAGGAGTTTCCAGTGTTGAGAAAAACAGTCTTTATACATCTGTGCTGAAGTGTCACTAAATGTTAGATTATAAGTGATGAAAATTTAGTAATTTGAACAAGTGCTCCCCATATGGAAATGTCACTGTTCTATATTGCATTGTTTTGTTTTTTTTACCATTTGCACCTTTACTCTCCTGACTACCTTTCCTAGTTCATTCAGCCTTTCCAGTTTTTCCTATGTCCTTCTTTTGAGATATATTTATCCCTTTGCATGCTAACCTTTGTTGCTGTTACGTTTACAGTGACCTTATTCCCTTGTTTTTATTTACTTCGCCAACTTTGTCACACCTTCAATAGCTTCTTTTGTTTTCAGTTACTGTTCCACTTTGCCTTCATGTTTCTTCCCTACTGGTGCCTCCTCAAGGTATCTTTCTAAATGAACAAAACTGCTTCTCCTTGAGTCACAGATCTCTCAGCTTTGTGAACCATTCTGCTTTTGCTGTTAATTTATATTATATTGTTTGGTCATCAGTACAGTAGATCCATAGATGTTTCTTAAGGTGATCTTGGAGTGTAGCTTAGCCAGTCTGGCTTTCAGAGATTCAGAAGGAGTATGCATGAGATAGATTTGGTACACTGTTTCCAGTTACATGCAATCTTTCATATGCATATACATTGTGGATATCTTGGATATCCTACCCTAAGTTACATTAGAGATAATTTACAGCGGCAATGGTGGCGACTTAATTCATTGACATTATACATGTGGTTAGTGGCCCTGAAGATGCATGTAAGGCTTCAGCTACACTGGCTGCCTGTTAAAGCTAGAATTGCTTTTAAAGCCTGCTGTGTGGGTCATAAGATTTTGAGAAGATCCTCTCTAATTTAGTTCAGTTAATTAGTATGACCAAATATGGCTGCAATTAATATTGGCTTTTCCATCTGTAAAAAATATTTGATGAAACTCATTGTATGACAAATCATTTATTATCTTTCTTTCAGTAAAACTTTGGAATTATTTGCCACATTTGGTACATTTAAATGTTAATTATCTGTGTTTTTGGAAAGTCTTGAAATCTTATTTATTCACTGAGAGGCTGATTTTCAGACCAGGGGAGTTAGATCAGCTAACTCCAGCGATCTGCACTGAGACCCGATTTTAATGCCGGGCCGAATATCCAGTTTAACTTTGGCTGGTCAGAATTTAACTGGCCAAGCTGATACTCAGCGCTGGCCAGTTAAATTCAGACCAGCCAAGGATATTCTAGGGTTGCATGTGGCCAAATGTGGCTGCCAAAGTTGGTCGGCCACATTTTAAAAATCAGCAGATAGCCGGTTATATTGCCCGATATACCGGTGATCCGCTAGTCACTAACAGGCAATATTTAGCGGTACATAGCTGGCCACATACCACTGAATATTGGCGGATAGCTGGTTTGCTGGCATTTAACTGACCAGGTGCCGATCCTGGCTGGTCAAATGGTGCTGAATATCAGGGGTTGAAATTTTAATTGTAACTCCTGAAGATATGTTTAGCTCTTGAGTTGTTATCCACTTTGAACCTATTTGTAGGGATTAAGTAGGGTATAAGTGTGTATATAACATAACATTTGTTTGGCCCGCCCTAGTCCTGCTCAAAGCATACCCAGAGCACGTCCCCCACTGAATATCAGGCCCAAGGTTTATAATGATAGTATTTCGACTTTTTATATGACATCCTGCAGAACTGTTCTCTTTAATATCAGATTTCTAAGGTTGTTGAAAAGTTTCTCATCTGTCCTTGAGTACCCCCTAGCCCAGTGGTTCCCAAACCTGGTCCTGGAGGCAACCTAGCTGGACAGGTTTTCTGGATACCTACAATGAATATTCATGAGAGAGATTTGTATGCACTACCTCCACTGCATGCAAATCTCTTTCGTGAATATTTATTGTGGATATCCTGAAAACCTGACTGGATAGGGTGCCTCCAGGACCAGGTTTGGGTACCACTGCCCTAGCCAGTTGGGTTTTTAGGATACCCACAATGAAGTGAGATAGATCTGACTACCATGCTGCTTAAATTATGACAAAAAATGAGAGACTGAGATCCACAAATTACAGCAGATGAAATACAGTAAATCCCAAAGAGGGAAACAAAACCAGTCTGAGAGATGATTGAGGTGAAAACACTTAATTACAGAGCTTTAAAATCCAAGAATAAAACTCGACATGGCTATGTTTGGCAGAGCCTGCCAAAAACAAATAGGAGACAGCCCGCTGCAGAATAAAATCAACAACACAACAACAGCAGCGATCCAGGGAAAGAAAAGTGGACAAGAGTTCAACCAAACAAGATTTTATTGGAATACAGGACCCGATCTGGCCAATTTTCAGACAAATCTTCATCAGGGGTCACACAGGTTTCCAAACCAAATCAATGAGGCTTAAAGCAGGTGCTTCGATTCCTGCAAATGCCAACAAAGAGCTGAAGCTAGAGCCTGAAACAGGGTTTTTAAAGCTGTAAGAACAATAAAATATACAATCAAATCACAATTTATAGACTGTTTGGGCTGCTATTCCATTTCGTTTATAAAGAGAGCTGTGGTAGTTTCCCTAGAACAAGATAACTTTACCAATTACTTCGCAACATGTCTCCCTTTCTCTGGGGCCCTTTACTAAGCTGTGCTAAAAAGTGGCCAGCTCTGACCAGGTTCAGTTCCCTCTGCAGTTCTGTTTGACACTTGGCAAGTCATATAGCCCTCCATTGCCCCAGGTACAATATATAACTTAGATTCTCCGAGGACAAGCAGGCTGCTTGTTCTCACTGATGGGTGACGTCCTCGGCAGCCCCTCCAATCGGAATCTTCCTAGCAAAGTCCTTTGCTAGCTCTCGCGCGCCCGCGCGCACCGCGCATGCGCGTCCGTCTTCCCGCCCGAAACCGGCTCGAGCCGGCCAGTCTTCTTTCGTCCGCACTCGGTACGGCTGTGTTTTTGTCGTGTCGAGCCCCGGAGAGTCGACCTCGCGCGTCCGTTATCTAAATCGACGTGTTTTTTCTTCGGAAAAGTTTCATTTTCGTTCGGGAAAGTGCTCCGAAAACCCCCTTGGGTTTCGTTTGCCCCTTCCCGTATTTCCAGTTTTTGCCCCGGTAAGTTTTCTTTCGTTGTCGGGGTAGGCCTCTTTTCGGCCTCGGTCGAGATTTTTCTCCCTTAAAGTTTTTGGTGCTCCAAATTCGTCATTTCGGATTTTGACTTCGCCGGCGTGATTTTTCCGCCCATGACATCGAAGCCTTCCAGCGGCTTCAAGAAGTGCACCCAGTGCGCCCGGGTAATCTCGCTCACTGATAGGCACTCTTCGTGTCTTCAGTGTCTGGGGGCCGAGCACCGTCCCCAGAACTGTAGTCTGTGTTCCCTCTTACAAAGGCGGACTCAAGTAGCGAGATTGGCCCAGTGGAACGTTTTGTTCTCGGGCTCTTCGTTGGCATCGGCACCGGGGTCATCGTGTGCATCGACGTCATCAGCATCCAGACCTTCTTCCTTGGCTGCCAGTGCATCGAGTGCATCGAGGCATCGGCCCTCTGCATCGGCGCCGAGACATCGGATAGCTGCATCGACGTCGGTGGTACCGGGACCTCGTCTCCTGATGTCGTCGGACGGTGGTGCATCGAGTGGAGTGCAGGTGAGGGCTGTCCATTCCCCTGCTGGTGGCGGTGAGCCCTCGGGTGGGTCTCCTCCTACCCTGAGGGCTCCTGCGGTACAGCCCCCCCGAGATCGACCCCCTTCGGTCTCGGCCCCGAGGAAGCGACGGATGGATTCTACGTCCTCCTCGTCGGTGCCGGGGAGCTCCGGTGACATGCTTCGGAAGAAGTCGAAGAAGCATCGACACCGGTCCCCTCCCCGCGTCGGCACCGAGAGCTCTGGGTCGCCGAGGGAGTCGGCACCCAGCAGGCATCGGCACCGATGAGGACCCGCTCACCCTCTGTTCAGGAGGTGTCGATGCGCTCCACTCTGGACAGCCCGGAACAGCCTCCACGCCCGGAACAGGTTCTGACGTCGACGCCTGCATCGACTTCCATGCCTTTCTCTGCAGCCGCTCTAAACGAGAGCCTCCGGGCCGTTCTCCCAGAGATTCTGGGAGAGCTGTTGCGCCCTACCCCTCCGGTACCGGCGGTGCTTGCGCCTCCGGTACCGTCGAGCGTGGCGCCGGCTGGCCCATCGCCCGGGGTGAGGTCCCCGACGTCGGTACCGCGTGCGGTGCTGACTGCGGCCACCTCCCAGGAGGGCTCCCCGACTACGTCGGCGGAGGGAGCTTCGCCGATGCGGGCGAGGGAGTCTACCTCTCGACGCCCCCATCGTGGACGTGGCTCCACGGAGTCGAGCCGGGCACGGTTGCAGACGCAGGTCCGTGAACTTGTGTCTGACACCGAGGGTGAGGCCTCGTGGGAGGAAGAAGAAGACCCCAGATATTTCTCTGACGAGGAGTCTGAGGTCTTCCTTCTGATCCCACTCCCTCTCCTGAAAGACAGCTTTCTCCTCCCGAGAGTCTGTCTTTTGCTTCCTTTGTCCGGGAGATGTCTACGGCCATCCCCTTCCTGGTGGTTGTGGAGGACGAGCCCAGGGCTGAAATGTTTGAGCTCCTGGACTATCCTTCTCCACCTAAGGAAGCGTCCACTGTTCCCCTGCACCATGTCCTCAAAAAGACATTGCTGGCGAACTGGACCAAGCCTTTAACTAATCCCCACATCCCCAAGAAGATCGAGTCCCAGTACCGGATCCATGGGGACCCAGAGCTGATGCGCACTCAGTTGCCTCACGACTCTGGAGTTGTGGATCTGGCCCTAAAGAAGGCTAAGAGTTCTAGGGAGCATGCTTCGGCGCCCCCGGGCAAAGACTCTAGAACCTTAGACTCCTTTGGGAGGAAGGCCTACCATTCCTCTATGCTCGTGGCCAAAATTCAGTCTTACCAG
Organism: Microcaecilia unicolor; assembly: GCF_901765095.1. Taxonomy (NCBI): domain Eukaryota; kingdom Metazoa; phylum Chordata; class Amphibia; order Gymnophiona; family Siphonopidae; genus Microcaecilia; species Microcaecilia unicolor. The sequence goes on along the minus strand of NC_044033.1, from coordinate 431,201,212 downwards.
CTCTACACGAGCATACACATGCGGAATAATGTGCGACAGTTGGCGGGCTTGGTTGATGCTCTTCCCCCTGAGCAAGCCAAGCCTTTCAGGAGGTGGTCAGGCAGCTGAAGGCGTGCAGAAAATTCCTGGCCAGAGGAGTTTATGACACTTTTGATGTTGCGTCCAGGGCCGCTGCTCAAGGTGTGGTGATGCGCAGGCTCTCATGGCTGCGTGCCGCCGACCTGGAGAATAGACTCCAGCAGCGGATTGCGGACTCGCCTTGCCGTGCGGACAACATTTTTGGAGAAAAAGTCGAGCAGGTGGTAGAGTCTCTCCACCAGCGGGACACCGCATTCGACAAGTTCTCCCGCCGGCAGCCTTCAGCTTCTACCTCTACAGGTAGACGATTTTTCGGGGGAAGGAAGGCTGTTCCCTATACTTCTGGTAAGCGTAGGTACAATCCTCCTTCCCGACAGCCTGCGGCCCAGGCTAAGCCCCAGCGCGCTCGCTCTCGTCAGCAGCGTGCGCCTCAGCAAGGCCCCGCGGCTCCCCAGCAAAAGCAAGGGGCGAGCTTTTGACTGGCTCCAGCAGAGCATAGCCGACATCCAAGTGTCAGTGTCGGGCGACCTGCCAGTCGGAGGGAGGTTGAAAGCTTTTCACCAAAGGTGGCCTCTCATAACCTCCGATCAGTGGGTTCTCCAAATAGTCCGGCAAGGATACACCCTCAATTTGGCCTCCAAACCTCCAAATTGTCCACCGGGAGCTCAGTCTTACAGCTTCCAGCACAAGCAGGTACTTGCAGAGGAACTCTCCGCCCTTCTCAGCGCCAATGCGGTCGAGCCCGTGCCATCCGGGCAAGAAGGGCTGGGATTCTATTCCAGGTACTTCCTTGTGGAAAAGAAAACAGGGGGGATGCGTCCCATCCTAGACCTAAGGGCCCTGAACAAATATCTCGTAAAAGAAAAGTTCAGGATGCTTTCCCTGGGCACCCTTCTCCCCATGATTCAGCAAACGATTGGCTATGCTCTCTGGACTTAAAGGATGCCTACACACACATCCGATACTGCCAGCTCACAGACAGTATCTGCGATTTCAGTTGGGCACACGCCACTTCCAGTACTGTGTGCTACCCTTTGGGCTCGCCTCTGCGCCCAGGGTGTTCACAAAGTGCTTAGCTGTAGTAGCAGCGGCACTTCGCAGGCGGGGGTGCATGTGTTCCCATATCTCGACGATTGGCTGGTGAAGAACACATCCGAGGCAGGAGCCCTGCAGTCCATGCAGATGACTATTCGCCTCCTGGAGCTACTGGGGTTTGTGATAATTATCCAAAGTCCCATCTTCTCCCAGTGCAGAAGCTCGAATTCATAGGAGCTCTGCTGGATTCTCGGACGGCTCGCGCCTATCTCCCAGAGGCGAGGGCCAACAACTTGTTGTCCCTCGTCTCGCGGGTGCGAGCGTCCCAGCAGATCACAGCTCGGCAGATGTTGAGATTGCTGGGCCACATGGCCTCCACAGTTCATGTGACTCCCATGGCCCGCCTTCACATGAGATCTGCTCAATGGACCCTAGCCTCTCAGTGGTATCAGGCTGCTGGGGGTCTAGAAGACGTGATCCACCTGTCCACGAGTTTTCTCGAATCCCTCTATTGGTGGACAAATCTGGTCCAATTTGACTCTGGGACGTCCTTTCCAAATTCCTCAGCCACAAAAAGTGCTGACAACGGATGCGTCTCTCCTGGGATGGGGAGCTCATGTCGATGGGCTTCACACCCAAGGAAGCTGGTCCCTCCAGGAACGCGGTCTACAGATCAATCTCCTGGAGTTGCGAGCGATCTGGAACGCTCTGAAGGCTTTCAGAGATCGGCTGTCCCACCAAATTATCCAAATTCAGACAGACAACCAGGTTGCCATGTACTATGTCAACAAGCAGGGGGGCACCGGATCCCGCCCCCTGTGTCAGGAAGCCGTCAGCATGTGGCTCTGGGCTCGCCGTCAAGGCATGGTGCTCCAAGCCACATATCTGGCAGGCATAAACAACAGTCTGGCCGACAGACTGAGCCGGATTATGCAACCTCACGAGTGGTCGCTCAACTCCAGAGTGGTGCGTCAGATCTTCCAAGCGTGGGGCACCCCCTTGGTGGATCTCTTCGCATCTCGAGTGAACCACAAAGTCCCTCAGTTCTGTTCCAGGGTTTAGGCCCCCGGCAGACTGGCATCGGATGCCTTCCTCCTGGATTGGGGGGAGGGCCTGCTGTATGCTTATCCTCCCATTCCTCTGGTGGGGAAGACTTTGTTGAAACTCAAGCAAGACCGAGGCACCATGATTCTGATTGCTCCTTTTTGGCCGCGTCAGATCTGGTTCCCTCTTCTTCTGGAGTTATCCTCCGAAGAACCGTGGAGATTGGAGTGTTTTTCCGACCCTCATCACGCAGGACGAAGGGGCTCTTCTGCATCCCAGCCTCCGGTCCCTGGCTCTCACGGCCTGGATGTTGAGAGCGTAGACTTTGCCCTCTTTGGGTCTGTCAGAGGTGTCTCCCGCGTCTTGCTTGCTTCCAGGAAAGATTCCACTAAGAGGAGTTACTTCTTTCTGTGGAGGAGGTTGCCGTCTGGTGTGACAGCAAGGCCCTAGCTCCTCGCTCTTGTCCTACACAGACCCTGCTTGAATACCTTCTGCCACTTGTCTGAGTCTGGTCTCAAGACCAACTCGTAAGAGTTCACCTTAGCGCAATCAGTGCATACCATTACATGTGGAAGGTAAGCCGATCTCAGGACAGCCTTTAGTTGTTCGCTTCATGAGAGGTTTGCTTTTGTCAAAGCCCCCCGTCAAACCTCCTACAGTGTCATGGATCTCAATGTCGTTCTCACCCAGCTGATGAAACCTCCTTTTGAGACCACTGAATTCCCTGCCATCTGAAGTACTTGACCTGGAAGGTCATTTTCTTGGTGGCAGTACTTCAGCTCGTAGAGTCAGTGAGCTTCAGGCCCTGGTAGCCCAGGCCCCTTACAACACAAATTTCATCATAACAGAGTAGTCCTCCGCACTCACCCTAAGTTCTTGCCAAAGGTCGTGTCGGAGTTCCATCTGAACCAGTCAATTGTCCTTGCCAACATTCTTTCCCCCGTCCTCATTCCTGCCCTGCTGAACGTCAGCTGCACACATTGGACTGCAAAAGAGCATTGGCCCTTCTACCTGGAGCGGACACACGCCCCACAGACAGTCCGCCCAATTGTTTGTTTCTTTTGATCCCAATAGGAGGGGAGTGGCTGTAGGGAAACGCACCATATCCAATTGGCTAGCAGATTGCATTTCCTTCACTTACGCCCAGGCGGGGCTGGCTCTTGAGGGTCATGTCACGGCTCATAATGTTAGAGCCATGGCTGCGTCGGTAGCCCACTTGAAGTCAGCCTCCATTGAAGAAATTTGCAAAGCTGCGACGTGGTCATCTGTCCACACATTCACATCTCATTACTGCCTGCAGCAGGATACCCGACGCGACAGTCGGTTCGGGCAGTCAGTTCTTCAGAACCTGTTTTGGGGCTTTAGGATCCAACTCCACCCCCCGAGGGCCCTGTTTGTTCTGTTCCAGGCTGCACTCTCAGTTAGTTGGTAAATTTTTTAGGTCAATCTCAGTTATGTCCTCGCCGTTGCGAGGTCCAATTGACCATGGGTGTTGTTTTGAGTGAGCCTGGGGGCTAGGGATACCCCATCAGTGAGAACAAGCAGCCTGCTTGTCCTCGGAGAAAGGGAATGCTACATACCTGTAGAAGGTATTCTCCGAGGACAGCAGGCTGATTGTTCTCACAAAACCCGCCCGCCTCCCCTTTGGAGTTGTGTCTTCCCTTGAACTGTATTGTCTTGCTACATACTGGACTGGCCGGCTCGAGCCGGTTTCGGGCGGGAAGACGGCCGCGCATGCGCGGTGCGCGTGGGCGCGCGAGAGCTAGCAAAGGACTTTGCTAGAAGATTCCGATTGGAGGTGCTGCCGAGGACGTCACCCATCAGTGAGAAACAATCAGCCTGCTGTCCTCGGAGAATACCTTCTACAGGTATGTAGCATTCGCTTTGTGAGCCCATTAGGGACAGTGCAAAGCACCTGTAATAGAAATTGTAAGCATAGTCGCCTCAGGGATCACTTGTGGTATATCAAGTTCTGAAAAGAAACCTGCAGTAAGCACGTGTTACTGCTTACCACAGCTTAGTAAAGGGCCCTCAAGTGTGCTATGAAATATAATTTAGTATATGAAAGACCCTGAATGACACTGGAGCTCATTTTCAAAAGAGAAAAACATCCAAAAAGTGGCATAAATCTGTATTTTGTGTTTTTCTCACAAAAACGTCCAAATTGGTGTTTTCAAAACCAGTTTTTAGATGTTTTCCTATGAAGTCTGTCAGAAGTGTGTTCAAATCACAAGGGGGTGTGTCAGGGGCATGTTAAGGGTGGGATCTGGGAGTTCCTAGCAAAACGTCCAAAGTCGGATTTAGACGTCATATCAGAAATGCCCCTCCACATCACATATTTTATGCACTGGCTCTATTTAATTTTCTAGTATGAAATTCACAGAACATTCTGTATGTTGATTTTATTTTGAAAAACATTTTCTTCTGTTTTCACATAAATTTTGTTTTTTGTTGTACTATCTAATAGCTTACTAGTAGACATTCCTTTTTATGTAAGTCAAAGTTTAATTAAAAAAAACCTTAGAAAATATTAGAAAATGTCTTTGTTCTTAAAGCAATAACACTAGCCTGTATTATTATGATCTGCATTGGATGTCCTGAGCAAATAGACTTATCTGTAATGTGCAAAAATGGGAACCACCCCACCCACATTTGAAGCTCATGTGTTGTTCAAATTCAGTTCTCTGGTTTATAGAATTGTTCATGGTTTGGCTCCCTCTTATTTACTGCCATTAGCTTATTTACCTTCTTTTCCAAAGATACAATATACTAGAAATCAAATGATTCTACATTTTCCAGCTGCAATGAATATAAAATACAAGTGGTTTTATTCCTGTTTGCTCCCATACTGTATCAGAGGTGAGAATTTAGAATTCTCCGCCTTTGGCGCTTAGATTGAATCCTGATTATATGAGTTTTAGAAAACAGTTGATAACCTGTATGTTTAAACAATATTTTGGTGAGTAGTTTTTCATTCAATGTGTTCTTAAGTTTCAACTGTGCCTAATTAATGTACTTTCCAGGATTTACTTGGTTCTTGTCTTATTGTAAACCGCAGTGAACCATTTGTCTGTTTTTTTGCAGTATATAAGCTATTATATTGTATTGTATATAAGTTTGATTTGTCTTATGACTGATTTTGTTGTATATTTTATTATTTTTAGTTTTTATAGTCCTGATGCAGGCTCTGCTGAAACATGGCCATGTTTATTCTTAGTTTTTAAAGTTGTGTGATCAAAGCCTTTTCATCTCAATCATCTCTGAGACTGTATGGTTTCTCCTTCATGGTCTACTGTATTTCCTCTGCTTAAATTATGTTCAGTTTTATTTCATTTTCTAACGTATGTCCACTCTCCACTTAATTCATTTTGTCTTTGTTTTGAAGGGGGAATGGCATCTTAATGAGAGGACTAGAGATAGTGTAAATGGATCTGAGGGATGGGGGAATCTCAGAGGAGAGAAATAGAGAAGGGATCTCAAGGTGGAGAGATAGAGGGATAGGGGATGAAGGGGAAATGGAGGCACAGAGGATGGAGAAAGCAGAGGGAGGAGAAGGAAAGAGAATGAGAGGAGGATAAAGAGATCCTGGATCATGGGAGGAGATTCGGGATTGGGAGAGGGAGGGATGAACATGGTGGTTCTCTGCCACTGATCCCACCCACTCCTGGAAGTGATGTCATTGGTATGGGTGCTTATCTGTAAACCTACTAGCAGCGCATGCTGCGAGGTGAGTGCACAAGGAGCAGGTTGTGCTTCTTTGTGCGCACCCTGAAGGCGCACCCTCTCACATGCTATTGTTCTCAATGCTTTTATCATCTGCATTCTGATCTATAGGATGTATCTTGCACAGCCCATACCAGTTATGTGGGGTCGCTGATTACCATGTTCCCTACCTACACAGCTTCAGGTAAGATGCCTGTGCATATTTCCATACTCTCCCTCTGTAAGGCCCGCTCTCACATCTCTTTGTAATCTCACTATTGGTCTCCTTAACTCATGATCAGTTAAGGGTAAATCTCACCTGTTGTACGACCTGATTCAACAAAACAAATTCGACATCCTCTGTCTTACTGAAACGTTGCTTTCTGATGCTGATTCCGCTTATATCAACCAAGCCTCTCCCCCTGGCTACCTAAATTACACTTCTAATAGGGGTAATTGTGATCACATCTACAACATATATAGCTCCAGCCATACTCTCAGCCACCAGCTGAATATCTACAGATCAGACTCTGCACCTCACCACCCTCTGACTTCCTTCTCATATATCACCCACCCCTCCCTCATTACATTCTTTCCAAATTCTCCAAGCCCTAGCAACTGACCACTGCATCAACTCACCTCAACCAATCATAGTAGGTGATTTAAGATTCATCTGGACAATGATGCTTCCCTCTTTGTTCAGGATTTACTTCACTTATTTCTGATCTTAATCTCACACTGTACATAGCTTGATCCACACACAGGCACTTTAGATTTAGTTCTCTCATCTTCCAACATATCTCACACCCTGAAAGATTTTGTCCTCACTCCCTTTGCCATGGACTGATCACCTCTTAATATCCTTTACTTGCATACCATTTATTGTTCCCAGCAAGCAGACCCTTGAACCTTCTAAACATAGGGGCCTCAGTAAACTTATATCTCACTCTTTAATAGAAAATTCAAGTTAACTGCGGATAATTTCTGCAACCTTTCCCCAGAGGACAAGGTTGGGACTTGGAACAATTCCTTCAAAGCCTTTCTCAATATCATTTCCCCCATCATGGTATGCCCTTCTCCTAGATACCGTAAATCTACAGACCCCTGGTACACACCAGATCTCCATTCTATGAAACAGCAACTGAGACAAGCAGAACCTATCTGGAGATGCCAGCGCTCCACCATCTCTTTTATTATGTTCAAAGATACTGCTTGTTCCTACAAACTGGCCCTTCTCTTCACTAAGGAAACCTATTACACCACCAACCCAGGAGCCCAAATTCTTTACAAAATACTTAAAATTCTTACCACCTGACACCTTCCTAAAGAATCTTTCAATTCTATGCCCAGAGCCCAAGATCTTGCTACTCACTTTGAGAAAAAAATAGCTACTCTAAGGAGCACTCTTCCATTGCCCCTTGCAAGCACACCTCCGACACCCTCTTCCCCTGGCACTTTGCCTTTTAGTTCTTTTGCAAATTTCAATGCCATCTCCTTGCTAAATCTCTCCATTGTCATTAAAAGCTTGAGGCTTACCAATGCTCCTCACTACTCTATACCTTCATGGCTGATAAAGCACTTCTTAGATGATTTAAACCCTTTTATTTTATCTATGATAGCTACCAGCCTTTCAAAAGGACTTGTCTCACAGAATTGCAAAGCAGCTATTATAAGACCAAAACTCAAAGACCCTATCTGGCCAACCACAGACTGTAATAATTTCTGCCCCATTGCCAGTCTCCCATTTGTAGCAAAAATTGCAGAATCTATTGTTCACTCCCAACTTCAGGCCTTCCTTACCAAAGCACATGCATTGCATCCAAGCCAAACTGGCTTTATGCAACACCACAGCACTGAAACAGCTTTACTAGGTATCACTACATACATATACTATCATCTTGATCAGTTAAAATCAGTTCTTCTCCTTCATAGATTTAACCGCGGCTTTGAACTTAGTCAATCGTCCTATCTTATTGAACAGACTACACTTAATCAGACTTACAGATACTGTTCTAGCATGGTTTTCATCCTATCTCTTAAACTTCTCATACACAGCCCAATTTAATGATACATACTGGCCCTTTCCCTTTTTAACATCTTCCTTGTACCCCTTCTAAGTCTCATACAATCCTTGATTTTACAGCATATGTGTATGCAGATGATATTCAGATATTATGTACCTTAGACCCTTCTAACGCTAATCAGATACACATTAAAAACAACAAATTGTCACAAATAACTGACTGGCTGACAGAAAACATGCTGGTCCTAATCCTGACAAATCGAAAGGTCCTACTATTCACTGATCAACAGACAAAACATCCACAGTACTTATCCTTCTCTGTTCCACCCCTGTCCCACTAGATTGGACTACAAAAGTCCTAGGAGTAATTCTTGATAACACTCTCATATTCACACCTCAGGTCTCTGCAGTGTTAAAGAGATCCTTCTTTAAGATTAGACTAATTCGCTGTATAAAATCCTTCCTACACCCCTCGACGCTGAACATCGTGGTTCACTTCTTGATTATCAGCCCACTAGATTATCGCAGTGCACTTTGCAACAGATTAAGAGCAAAGTATCTTCAAAGATTACAGTTGGTACAGAATACAGCCATCATACTAACTGCAGGAGCCAGAAAAACATGATCATGTAGCCCCCACTTCTAAAGCAGCTCATTGCTTCTGCAATCTCATTGTATTACCTACAAAACGTTCCTCCTTGTATTCAAAATCATGAAATCTGGTGATCTTCTATTCACCAAGATCAGTCAGATCATCTCAGCAACACTGCCTAATCATACCATCATTCAGATAAATTGTTTATGATCTTGGTTCAGGGCCCTGAACACTGGAACAAGCTACTGCTGGACCTTAAATTACAATCCTCTCTTCACTATTTAAAACTGATCTCAAGACTTTCTCTTTACTGATGCATATACCTAACCAGACTCATTCACTTTCTCAGAAACTCGATGCCGGCCTGAATTACACAGTCTCCTCCCCTCCCCCCCCCCCCATACACACATTTGTGGTGGTCCCTTTGCTATTCTATATAATTTTGGAGTCCTTACCCCCTTTCCCTTCTCTATTGTGTTTTTGTCAGTTTTATCTGCTTCCTCCCCTCAATTAGATTGTAAGCCACTCAGATAAACTCATTGATGGGTGGGATAGAAAATCCCTATTAAACTTGGAAACAGTATCCCTTTGTACTCCACAGCCCTCTAATCTGCTCATTTCCAATCTCCTCAATCACTCTCTCCACCCTGCTGCATCCCCTATAATCCCTTTACTTTTGCCATGCATTCCCTTTCTTATCCTGAGGCATTTCAGATTCCATTACTCTTGCCCCCATGTCCTCTCTCTCATTTTCTTGTACCCCACCATCTCCCCTCACTCACTGTCCTCCCCTCTGTCTATACCCCTTCCCTCACTCTCTTTTCCTCCACAGCCCTTTCAATTCCTTCACTCTTTTACCTTTCTCCACCATATTCCCTTATTCACTCTTTTACCCCGTGATCCACACAACGCACAGCCTTTCTGATTCTGTAACTTTTGCCCATTTTCTCCTTACTCTCACTGATCTCCTTCATCCAGTCTCCTCACTCATTCTTCCATCTGTTTGTTAAGAGGAGAAGGAGGAGGAGTACAGTGGTTGTACAGCTTCTCAAGTTGCTCCTCTTCTGCTATCCAGGCCTGTTGGGTCATGTTTTGAACACCTTGAGGCTGTATGGTTAAAAGCACAACACAATGGGCCTGGTCAGCAGAGGAGCAGGACTCCCAAGATGTTACACTGTTGCTTTCCTCATCCTCCCCCCCCCCTTCTAACAAGCCAAGATGGGGTAGGAAGGAGGAAGAGAAGAGCTGTAATTTCTCCCACTATGGTCACTGTGCCCCCCAGTCTCTGATACAATGCTTTTGTAAAGTGGCAGCAGTCCAACTTCCTGTGGGTCCCATTTTCTCTGCAACCAAAGCAGGTCACATAAGAGCTGTTGGCAGTACGCTTGCCATTGCCCTTCTCTCAACTGCTGTACCTAAGGCCATAAAAAGAAAACACAGGCAGCAGCAAACTGAAGCCCCAGAGTCTGCTTCACATTCTGTTTCCTTTAAAGAGCTGCAGCTATCACTGTCCACCAATGAAAGTAGGTGACTGATGACACCATCATCAACAGGGTTTATACCACTAAGTGACTGAAGGTCTGCTTTTGGACTACAAGAAGATTGATGGGCTAGAAACAGGCCATGGGCTACATGTTTGACAGTCATGAGCTAGGGGTACTCAAGAATGGGCTTTAGAAACCTATCATGGAATTTTTAGAGAGTTTTCGAAGGTATTTAGCCAGCTACATTGCTCTAGTTAAAAATTGTACCACTCACAGCAGATAGAAGTATACGGAGACTCTCTCATTGGTTGATTTATTTAACTTTCTACTGTATGTTACTGAGGAACTTAATTTTTTTAACTTTCAGTTTAATATATTTTGTGATTTATTTAATTATTTTTTTAAAGGAAAGTACCAAGCCCGTGTTCTGGCAGAAAACATGTTTTCACCAGCAGAATACCTGAAAGAAGTTAACTATGAACTAATTACTGGAAAAGTGGAAACTCTAGGAGCTTTTTTCAACAGCCTATGTCCAGGTACAGCTTATGTACATGAAAATATTCTGAATGAATAATAAAATCTCCAGCCACCTGGTACAGTTGGTACAGCTGTAATATTGTACAGGAGCACAGCAGGTTAACGCAGAGTCTGGTGCATCACAGGAACACTGTAGAGGGGTATGGAGGAGGAGACGGGGACAGATGCAAGAACCAATAGCCAGGGTCACAATCAAGCATCAGTCTTCAAATTCAGGCTTTCCTTTATTTCTCCTCTTGTCTATGGAAAACTCTACCCATTGAATATTAACCAGAATTTTGCTATCATTTTAATAGAATTTAAGTTTGATTCCTTTTTTTTAATAATGGGGAGAGGGGGACAGTTTGGGCTTCTAGCTGAATCTAAACCAAGGTTCAGATTTGGTGCCATGATCCTTTATTCACAACTACTTGAGAAATATTTCCCGTATTTTATATTCACTTCTGAACTCACTGAACCCAGTAATTGCAGTAACAGGATTCCACCAACATCATTTACCAGAGCTTCTTAGAGAGACCTGTAATCATGGGCCCTGAATCCGGCCACTGTGCGTTGCCACTTCACAATGACTGGAACTCCAGTGCAAGGGATATAAGTGTTGTCTCTCAAGCAACCCATGCTCAGGTCTGCACAAGGAGTTCTGTTCCAAGTACTGGGCAGCACTTTTACTGAGCCGCTGAGCCACTGGGCCATGACTTATGAATTGATTCATTAAAAACACAACCATCTCTAGTTTAATTATTTATGTATTATAGATATATTAATAGCCTCTTTCCTGGAACTCGAGGTGATTTACATCTCATGCAAATCAAATTCTAATTAATACATATGTAGTCTCATCTCCTTATACCTCACCTTGCCAACCCCTCCATATCCTTTCAGCTGTAGCACATCCGCCCTCTCACATCTGTATCGACTCTTCATTATTCCTGTACAAATGGCCGGTCTTTAATCAGCTTTCTAAACTGTAAATAATCAGTACAGTTGTCAACTGATTGCACTACCAGAGACACTCTTCTAGCAGCATAATACTTCTACTGCATATTGATTCTGCCGCAGTTGACAGGCTTCTTGTCTTCTGCCTTTTTTTTTTTCCAAGTTTATTTATAATTTTAACATAACAATAATACAAACCAACCATCATTATCACCCATATATATGTAACATTACATTTCTCTTCCATCTGTTAGTTAAACATGTAGTTATATAAATACAATATTAAACAGCCTCTTATGAAACCATCCCCCACTCTTCCCCTACCCCCCTGTATGTAACAGTCTTACTATAACTCATTTCGTACAGTTTCATATGGTTGCCAAATCTTCTGGTATATATGGAGTTGACCCTTTTCGTACGGCTGTCAACTTCGACATCAAGTGCAGGTAGTCAACTCTGGTTAACACCTCTTTAGCAGTGGGCACTGCCACTGCCCTCCAGGCCCTCGCCAGCGCCATCTTTGCCGCCACAAAAAATTGGATCGCCAACCTGTGTCCATATTTCCGGCTTCCCGGGGGCCTGGAGTGCAGCAAGCACACCTCCACCTGCTGAGGGTATACCCCTTGCACCACCTTATTCACCAGCTCACGTATCTGAGTCCAGTAAATCCGGATTTTGGGGCACTCCCACCATATATGTATGAAAGTTCCACTCCCTCCACATTCCCGCCAGCAATTCGCCAAGGTCTGTGGGTACATTTTATGCAGCCGATCAGGTGTATAATACCACCAGTATAGGATTTTATATCCACTCTCTATTGTGGTTTGAGCGATGGATGGTTTGAGCAGGTATCGAAAGCTACCCGTCCACCAGTTGGGCGTAGGGCTATTCTGTAGAGTCTCCTCCCATCTCCTTATATAATATTCCTGTGGCGTTGAGAGGTATAAGAGTGCTCTGTATAGCCGGGTGATACTACCCCGCCCTCCCCCCTTTCCCATTGCCTGCTCCAGTCTCGTTGCTGCAAGTTCCAATTCTTCTTTTGCCCTTCGGAGGATATAATTTCTTAAGCAATGATAGTAAACTAGATCCCGCTCTTCTAACCCATATTCATCTTGTAGTTTTGTCTTCTGCCTTTAGCCTCTTTTTCCCCCCAGTCTCCCCACCTGCTATGCTAAACACTACTGATCACATATTCATGCTGAATACTGAAATGCTAAACAATATGTAAATGTAGTAAAGGAGAGACCATCATAATTTATCTATGCCATTCACACAGCCTACTGCCTAGCCAGGAATGAAAGCTAGATCTTGTATGTAATCATAGGTACTCTCCCATCAATAGTGTTTATTTACTAACATTCACCGGTTTGATACTTTTCACCATAGTTATGCATACTGAGGCCAATGTTCAAAGCGATTTAAGAGGGCAGGAGCCTCTCTTGCCCACTTAAATCGCTTCCCGCCGCCTAACCGGGGATATTCAGTTGCACTTAACCAGACAGTGCTGTTGCATATCCCCTGAGACTGCCCAAACAAAAAGTGGGCAGGTCAGAGGTGGCGCTGGGGGCAGCACTGGGGAGGAGCCCCAGGTTATGTGGGTGCCGGCAATATTCACATGCATAGCTAAGTGGCTTCATTTAGGATGTGGAGGATGGTGCGCCTCTACTGCAGCGATGGATGCATTTATTAATTTCTGAGTGAGCTTCCACTGCATTACATGCAATGACCGATAGCATGGGTACTCACATGTTGCCACTACAGGTAACACAATGCTGATCAGTCTTCCTTGTGTGGTATGCAGGACACCCCCCCTGAATTTACCGCATGTGTGGGACCAGATCTATGGAACCGGTTACTGGGAAAAGTCCGGGATTGTAAAGATCTTGCAGGCTTTCCAAATAAATGCAAGACGTAAATAGCCTTTGAGGATATGTAGAGGTTTGGAGGTGGGGTCTTAGAGAGCCATATGTATTGAAGTCTCTGGATAGAGGTGTTCCTTTTGTATGGTTTGTTGATCAATTTTATTATTTACTTTGCGACCTGTTCCAAGATTTATCATTGGAATGTAAAATGTCCAAATGAATAATATCAGGTTCTTAATTTTCCATTTTCCTTGATGTTCCCATGTTTTACAAGGTGAACAATAGTTGTATGTCGCTGGAAACTAATATGAATTGCTATTTTATTTTGGTAGAAGCTGATGTTGACATTTTGCTGGACAAGTATTATCAAGAAAATCAAGGTCACATATCATCGTCACTGAGTGCTGCTTCATTAAATAAACCACCAACAGTAGAGACCAATGGAGCTGCAATGTGCATGAGTAAGCTCTTAATACTTGTGTAAAGAATAGACAGGAGATGTGATTTCTGTTAGAGACCAAAGGGACTTACTGTGGGAAAAGACATATAGGTTCAGTTCCAGAGCAGACTATCAGTGGCATAATCGAAAGAGAAGGACGCCCATCTTCTGACACAAAGTTGACGCATTGTAGGTGCTTTAATGTATGTGCCCTTTTATAGAACTACCCTTTCTTTACCCTCTTCAGTGATATCAATTGATTGCAAAATACTTATCATGTGAGATTAGAACATAAGATGCTCCTTCAACATATGAATGACTTTGAGAAATGAAAGGTTTGATATAATAGTCTACAAAAAACAGATAATGTTTCTCAATGAATCTTTTGCTCTTATATTTTGTTTATTTTATAAGGCAACGTGCATTTATATTTGTACACTGCTTCAATGTGTGACAATGAGGCGTTTCTAAATTTTAATAACTGAAATGAAGAAATTAAACTATAGTTCTCTCGAGTGGGGTGATTAGAGACTTGTGTACTTTGGGGCTGAAAAAAATAATATGAACCTTTGGAAAAGACACCACCAAATCATAGGTGTCACTCTCACTTAGAAACACTTTGTCAACTGCTTCTTGGACCACATATTTTCGATGTTGAGCTTGGATATTCAATGCCGGGCTGTTTGCAGTGACCAGCATTGAATATCCAGGTTTTTGACCGCTATAAACTTAACCGGCTATGTTAATATTCGGCACTGGCTGGTTAACAGATAATAATTCCAACTTTGTGAAACCCTTCTTTGTAATTGGACATCATGACAATGATAAAGATGAGGATGCAAGTGATGAATTAAACAGCAATGATGACAATGATGATGATACAGTATTCTTTGCTATGAGGAAGTCAAGTGTTTCAGACAGAGATTCCCTTGATCAATACCTGAAAAAAGCACTATTCTATAAACTGCGCTTAAAGTTAGCTGTGGTTTATAGAATAGCGCTTATGCCTGGGAATCGCAGTTAACTTTAGGCGTTGCCATTTTCACCAACTGAAAGGTGGTGCAAATGTTCGTGCCTAAACAATGCATGTAAATGTTAGGAGTTCCCCCTTTCCGCCCATCACCTTCCCATTTCCATGCCCCCTTTTGAACTCGTGTGTAAAGTTTAGCTGCAGGTCCCACCCTTAAATTTATGTGTGTATATTCCAATTAAATCTAATTAATGCCAATACTTGTTTGTTAAGCCAATTATTAGTGCTAATTAACACCTCATTCAATTAAATTGTGCACTCACCCAAATTTGCATGCATTAGTTGCTATCCCCCAAATTTATAGAATTAGGGGGATAGCAACTAATATGGTCATTTTATATCAGGTAATGGAAAACAAAATAGTAGGTTGTTGCATCTAAGTAAGCACCTTTGTATCTCTCTGTTCAGATTATAATGTTGAATGGCATCAAATCCGCCCATCCCAGCTAGCTGTGGCTCAGAAACTTCTATCTCATGTCTGCTCAATTGCTGATTCCAGCACTCAAAATCTGGATTTAGGTTCTTTCGAAAAAGTTGATTTTCTTATTTGTGTTCCTCCTTCTGAAGTGACCTATCAACAGACTCTGTTTCATCTCTGGCATTCAGGTATGAGACTTTTGTATGTTTTAAAAACCATATTCCTCAGTCTTTTGAATCTCAAGGCATGTCTACAATAGCAAAAGTATTGCTGGCACTGTAGCACCTGTGGAGCAGGCAGGGTGGACTACTGTCTAGAAAATACTAGCACAAGTTTGTAAAATAGTGTCTAGATTTTGGGCACTGACATTTATATATGCTTGGGAGAAGGCCTAATGAGAGCATGTAAAGTATGTACACTTGTGCATGTTTTATAAAGTCCCTCATGAGAGACTCATGAGAAAATTAAAAAGCCATAGGATAAGAGGCAATGTTATGTTGTGGATTAGGAACTGGTTAATAGATAGAGAATAAAGGATAGAGTTAAATGGCCATTTTTCTCAATGGAGGAGGGTGAATAGTGGAGTGCCACAGGGATCTGTACTGGGACTGGTGCTATTTAACATATTTATAAATGATCTGGACATTAAAATGACAAGTGAGTGAGGTGATTAAATTTGCAGATGACACAGAACTTTTCAAAGTTGTTAAAAACACATGTGGACTGTGAAAAAATGTAGGAAGACCTTAGGAAATTGGAAGAATGGGCATCCAAATGGCAGATGAAATTTAATGTGGACAAATGCATAGTGATGCACATTGGGAAGAATAATCCAAGCAAAAAACATACAGTGGAGTTGATGAGAAAGGCAGGGTGTCTTTAATGAGCAATTCTTCAAACTGACTTGACATGGACCCTGTTTTGGTGACAGGGTCTGTGTCAGGAGTTTATAAAAAATAAAAATAAAAATTCATATATAATGTAAAACAATACAATAAAACCCTTATATAGATAATAACATATGTACATGTATAACAAATTAAAATATCTAAAAGCAAAAGATGTTAGCCCACAAATTGTCTACCATATGACAAGAGATCTAGAAAACAAACTAGATCTATATCACATGAGAACACAACCTATTGAAATATAAAAAAGTATATATTGGTTACATAGTTCTTATCGAGTCAGTTTGAAGAATTGCTTATTAAATACACCCTGCCTTTCTCATCAGTTCTGGTGTATATTCTTTGCTTGGTGCGGAGTATGGACTCTTTCTTGTGTTTTCTCTGAAAAACAATCCAAATCATAGTTACTTGATGCTAGGATCCACCTTAGGAGTTAGCACCCAAGAAAAAGATCTAGGTGTCATTGTAGACAATACACTGAAATCTTCTGTCCAATGTGCGGCGGAAGCCAAAAAAGTAAACAGGATGTTAGGAATTATTAGGAAAGGGATAGAAAAAAGAGGAAGAATATTATAATGCCTCTGTATTGCTCCATTGTGCAACATCATCTTGCGTATTATGTTCAATTCTGGTCCCCCTGTCTCACAAAAGATATAGCGGAATTAGAAAAGGTTCAAAGAAGAGTGACCAAAATGAGAAAAGGGATGTAACTTCTCTCATGTGAGGAAACCTAAGGAGGTTAGGGCTTTTCAGCTTGGAAAGAGACAGCTGAGGGAGGATATGATAGAGGTCTATAAAATCCTGAGTGGTGCAGAATGGGCAGAGTGAATCTTTTTCATTTTTTGCTTTTTCAAAAAGTACAAAGACTAGGGGACACTCAATGAAGTCACATTGTAATACTTTTAAAATGAATAGGAGGAAATATTTTTTGTCTCTCAATGAATAGTTAATCTCTGGAACTTGTTACCAGAGGATGTGGTTACAGTTAGCATATCTGGGTTTAAAAAAGGTTTGGACAAGTTCCTGGAGGAAAAGTTCATAGTCTGCTATTGAGATAGACATGGGGAAGCCACTGCTTTCTCTGGGATTGATAGCATGGAATCTTGCTACTAAGTACCTGCCAGGTACTTGTGACCTGGATTGGCCACTGTTGGAAACAGAATACTGGGCTAGGTGGACCATTGGTCTTACCCAGCATGGCTATTATGTGCTTAATGCACAGTCTATCCCATCAAAACAAGGTCTTCTTTTGCATATATCAGACCTTCAGAAGTGACACTTGTGGATCAGTAAATTTCTAGTGAGATAAATGCACCAGGATTGTCACTGGTCCAATATTACATTTTTAATTTTTTTTATCCAAAACTTATGTAAATAATTTTTTACTCCGCCCTTATGTTATTTTAATATAGTACTTTTTAAACTTTTTTTGGATTAGGATTCTAAATTAAGACTTTGTAGTCATCTTTTTGTTCAAAGTCAATTTGGATACTGGTCTCCTAGTCTAATATAACAATTTCAGTTCAAAATCTATGTAAATAACTTTTTATCCCATACTTATGTTATTTTAATATAATACTCTTGAAACTTTTTAAAATTAGGATTCTAAATTAAGACTTTATACTCACCTTTTTGTTCAAAGTCAACTCGAGGATGGAAGTTTAGTGATCCACGACTGGCATTTCTAAATGTCCGATATAAGCAGCATAAGACCTTCAGAAATGCCACTCGTGGATCAGTAAACTTACGTCCTCAAGTTGACATGATTTTATTTCCCTTTGATTAAATAATCTTGTCGTAACGCCTTGGGATTTTGTATAATATAGGCATGTAAAATATTACTCTGCCCAAATTTATTTCCTAAGTATGGCTACTTTACTAGTAGATGCCACCCTACACCATACATCATTTAAGCATGATCTAATTTTATAAGAGGCCAGCATTTAACATGCAAGAAGGTTTTATAAAATTACCCCCCTATAGGTATAACAGAAAGAAGGTTTTGGAGTTGTGTGGGGAACCGGTTTGGTTAATTACCTTGGGTGCCATCTGTAGCTGTAACAACTCCTCCACTGCTGCATTCCCAACATTCAAAGGGAGTTGCATCATGTGCTCGATGCATGCTTTCTTCATCTGACTGAGCCTGGAGATGAGACTCAAAGGATGCAACTAAAAAGAGGGACCAGAAGCAGATGCTGTGTGCAGTGAGTGTCTCTTAGCTTCAGGCAGGAGTGATTTTCTTTAGCACACCTGATCAGATCTGTTGGCACACAGATTGGGAAATACTGCTCTGAACTGTGATCACACAACTGTTCTAACATTCTGTTTCACTTGTCTTCTTTTATTTTCAATAGGTGTTTTGATTGAATTAGGCCTAGAAAAGGAATCGCTTACAAAACAGAAAGTAGAACAGTATGTGATAAAACTAGATGCAGATGCCCATGCTAAGTTTACAACATTTGTGCAAAGGTCCATGGAAAATCCACACACACTTTTTGTTCTGATCCATGATCATGCACACTGGGATCTTATAAGGTACGTTCAGCTGTCTTATTGTTGTCTTTCTATAAACTTTTGCCTTTCACCATATGATTTCAGACAAATAGCTTTGGTATGATAAAGTGGGGAAAACAAATCCTTCAGCGAGCTACCCCAGTAATTGATAGCTCCATGGGGAAAAAGACAGGCATGTGATCTCTGTAAGAGTTGCCTGAATAAATTGCACCCAGTGACTGAAATGACTAGAAAATATACAGCACTACTTTTTTGCACAAAGTGCTGCTATTCGTAAGCCCCTGCAGCTGAAACATCTGAACCATAAGTTAGTACAAAGTTAGGGACTGTTTTAACAAGCTGCGGTAAAAGGGGTTCTGTGCTAGCAGCAGCGTGGGTTTTTGCCATGTGCCAAGACCCCTTTTACCGTGAAGGGTAAAAAGGCCAAAAAAAGAAATGGCCATGCGGTAAGTTCGCACTTGCCACATGGGCATTTCGGAGGATGGGGGGTGGGGGAGCACGTTATGGGTGGCGGTAAGGGCTCCTGTGCTAACCTGGCAGTAAAACTATGAAAATAAATTTCTATAGTACTGGAAATGGCACATGCTGGGGGTGGAATTATCACTCGCTGCTGCTGTAGCCTGGTGGTAGTTCTGCATTTGCACATGGCAATAAAGGGCCCCTTAATAATGCTTGAGTTCTAAGTATTTTATTTTATTTACTTATGTATTGAAAGCATTTATAATCTGCTCAATCTACGATTCTAGACAGATACAGTTAAAACATACATAAAAATTGAAGTTAAAGATCTCCTACAGGATGACATACAACAAATGCACATTATATTACTTAAAACAGGTGGACTATATAGTAAAGCTGTGTATAAAAATCTTGAGTAATATGTTTGCATTATTTTCTCTGGCTTATGAAAGTATAATTAGTGTCCATATGCTGTATTACATGGAGGGGCATAATCGAACGCGAACGCCCATGTGTAAAAACGTCCATCTCCGGAGACGGCTCCGCGAAGAGGCGGAGCGAACCGTAAAATCGAAACGAGATGGCTGTCCATCTTTGGTTTCGATTATGTGGTTTGGCCCGCTGAAATCCCATCATTTGTGTCGACTCTAGAGATAGACGACACAAATGGTGAGATCGCTGGACCTAGAGATGGCCGTCCGCGGTTTTCAGCGATAATCGAAACCGCTGCCGGCCATCTCAAAAACGGACCTAATCCAAGCCATTTGGTCGTGGGAGGGGCCAGCATTCGTAGTGCACTGGTCCCCCTGAGATGCCTCTATGCCAGCCTCGAATATCATACCTAGCTCCATGACAGCAGTATGCAGGTCCCCTGAGCAATTTTAGTTTAGTTGGTGCTGCGCGGGACCCATGCAGAGAGCAAAAATCGGAAGAAAAAAAAACCATGCAAGTGCAATCAGGGACGTCAAAAAAAAACCATGCAAGTGCAGTCAGGGACATCCAAATTAAAACAATAGTAATAGGGGGATTCGAACCAGAGCAATTTTAGTTTAGTTGGTGCTGTACGGGACCCATGCAGAGAGCAAAAATCGGAAGAAAAAGAAAAACCATGCAAGTGCAGTCAGGGATGTCCAAAATAAAAAACATGCAAGTGCAGTCAGGGACGTCCAAATTAAAACAATAGTAATAGGGGAATTTGAATCAGCCACCTTCTGATTACAAGACCTGTATTCTAACCACTGCACCACTTATTCAGCTGACTAGTTCTCCTTCCCTTTCCATTAAGTCCCTCCAAGTTTCTGTCAGCCAATCACAGCTCGTTTAGCTGACACCGATGTCAGGTAAATAAGCTGTGATTGGCTGACAGAAACTTGGAGGGACTTAATGGAAAGGGAAGGAATGTATATGCAACTGAATAAGTGGTGTAGTGGTTAGAGCACAAGTCTTGTAATCAGAAGGTGGCTGGTTCGAATCCCCCTATTACTGTTGTTTTAATTTGGACGTCCCTGACTGCACTTGCATGTTTTTTTTTTCTTCTGATTTTTGCTCTCTGAATGGGTCCTGCGCAGCACCAACTAAACTAAAATTGCTCGGGGGACCTGCATACTGCTGTGATGGAGCTAGGTATGGTATTTGAGGCTGACATAGAGGCTGGAAAAAATATTTAAACAGTTTGTTTTTTAGGGTGGAAGGGGGTTAGTGACCACTGGGGGAGACAGGGGAGATCATCCCCGATTCCCTCCGGTGGTCATCTGGTAAGTTTGGGCACTTTTTGGAAGCTTGGTCGTGAAAAAAACAGGACCAACTTTGTGTGGACTAAATGCTCGTCGGGGACGTCTTGCTTCTTTCCATTATCAGGTGCGGAGGTCCATCTGTTAACCACGCCCCGGAATGCCCCTGTCCCGCCTTCGCTACCGTTCGGCCACGCCCCCGAGAATTTCGCCCGTCCTCGTGACGGAAAGCAGTTGGGGCCGTCCAAATTCAGCTTTCGATTATACCTGGTTTTGAGACGGACGTCCATCTCCCGATTTGTGTCGGAAGATGGGCGTCCGTCTCTTTCGAAAATAAGCTGGTTAGTGATTACTTTTCTTTGGATTTAGCTTATGCCTTTTCATTGGTGGGTTGCAGTACAGCTCCAGTGGGTTTTTCCTTGTCCCCAAAGGGCTTTATAGAGTTTTCTACCTGAGATAATAGAGAGTGAAGTGACTTTCCCAAGGTTCATAAGAAATAAATACTTAGATGGACATAAACTGAGAAAAGAGGTGCCAAGATACCCTCCCAAAATGCTGAAAGTGCCCACAATAGGCCAAGATACCCTTGTCTCTGTGCAGAAATGGCTTGTATCAGGCTGTGATCCAACCTCCACTCTCACTGCTACAATGACAGACATAACAGATCAACATTGGACTCCCCCTTGCCCACATTTCCATAGAAAGTCTTCAATAAGTGAGGTAGAAAGCAGGAAGGACCACATTTCCCTGTCTCCCCCCCCCCCCCCCATGC
Source organism: Microcaecilia unicolor (assembly GCF_901765095.1). NCBI lineage: Eukaryota > Metazoa > Chordata > Amphibia > Gymnophiona > Siphonopidae > Microcaecilia > Microcaecilia unicolor. Next base: position 431,179,646 of record NC_044033.1, on the reverse strand, counting down.
TGCCATCAGTAATGGTGTTTCATGACCTCATGCAATTGGTTGCCTCATAACTGCCCGGCAATGATGAGCATAAGATCACAGGATGCCAATTATGACACTCCAGGGGCAAAAGAGAAGTGTTCTTTTCTGTCTCTTACCTTGTTGAAGGCTTCTGAAAGAGTTGGCACTAGGCGAGTGAGAGGATATTGTCATGCTAGATCAGATTTCTCATAGCTTATTTCAAGGAATAAGTAATGGCTTTCTGAAGTCTACCTGGCTTTATATTTTTTTATGGACCTTTCCTCCAGGAACTTATCTGAAAACTCTTTTGAATCTCGCTATGTTGGTTGCCTTGAGCACATCCTCTGGCAATGGATCCCACAGTTATAGGTGGTCTGAAAAAATAATTTATACAATTTGTTTTCAGTCTGCTGGTTGTTAGTTGCTGGAGGGTTCTCTTGCTTTAGTGTTTGAAAGGCAAGGTCTCCGGGGGGGAGGAGGGGGGGGGGGGGCAAAATTCCCAAGGCCTGGCCTCCAAAGAGTGGGGAGCCCGGCAAGCTTCTTCCTTCTTCCGGGTCTGTCTCTCTCCTGCATGCTGGGACCCAGATGATTGCATTAATGTGATAACCCAGGTGATCCGAGTTATCGTGTTAATACAATCATCCGGGTCTCACTCTCAGCACACAGGAGATGATGGACCGAGAAAGGTAAGGGGATGGGGGCGGTGACCCAAATGTGAGGTGTAGTGCAAGTGTGTGAGGAGAGGGGGTGGCTTGGCGGTGGCCCAGGTGGGGGAGTGGGCGGTCTTGCCCCGGTTCCGGCTGTGTCTCTCAGTGGCCCTGTTGAAAGGTTAAGCGCATTTCCCTTTTTAGCTGTTCTACCCTACTCATGTTTTTTTCTAACAACTTTGGGGGTCAGTATTCAAAGCAATTTAATCCTGGCCAGTTAAATCGCTTGGGCTGGACTATCCACTGATATTCAGGGGCACTTAACCGGTTAGTGCCGCTGAATATCACCACAGACCGCTAAAGTGAAAGCCAGCTCTTTTTTGGGTGTTCCAGAGGTAAAGTCAGCATTAATGCAGTTAAGTGGCCAAATCAGATCACATAAAACTCAGTCCTGCTTTTATGTACGGTGCCACTTAGGCAGTTTACTGCTGAATATCGCACTGACCTGCATAAAAGATAGCAGGCCACATAAACCTGGATATTCAGTGCTGATGCTTGGACATGTTTCTAAAGAGGGTTGATTTGAGATAGTTGTTCTCACAGGGAACTGGATTCTTTGAGCTTGCAAGTGCAAAGTCCTGGTAGCTAATTTGTTCCCCAATGGTATTTACTGCAAAGATTCTCTATCCTGGTGCTTCTCATAACAAACATAAAAAATAGCTGTACTAGATTAGACCAATGGACCATCTAGCCCAGTATCCATGCTACAGACTCCAGAGATAGGTAGTAGCTTTCCCCATGTTTGCCTTAATAGCAGTTTATGGACTTTTCCTTCAGGAGCTTATACAAGCATTTTTTTAAACCCAGATACACTAACTGCTGTTATCACATCCTCTGGTAACGAGTTTCAGAGCATAACTATTCATTAAGTGAAAAAATATTTCCTTCTTTTTAATTTTAGGTTGAAATCTATTAATGTACAAACAAAACAGTTCAATAACAATTATTACATCACAAAATGTGAACACACCTCAACCGTTCATTGTATTGCATGAATATTTCTGCCATCATCAAACTATTCCAGATTCCCTTAAACCCCTAAGAACACCCCCCCCAATCCTCCCATATATATACCCTGCTCCCCTCCCTGCCCCCCCCCCCTTTCCCCTGCTTTATCCCTAAAACAAACAGAAATAAGGACTGAAGAAAGAAGTATAAATTATAAGTTGGACTGGTTAACAATTAGACTTCTCCTGAATGGATGAACTGCTTCTCTCGTTAATTTCTCCTCTGGAGGCAGTGTGGTGTCTGGTATCCGTTCTAAGCATGCTTTGGAGTCAGTGCAGCAACTATTATGTTCTGTCCCTTTTTCCTTCACTGCTTCCCTCCCCTGTGCACTGGCTGTGTCAGTCACAAGCTCCCCTTAAATTTAGTGGTGCAGTGGCTAAGCAGAATGAGCCAAAGATAAGGCCACTCTCATGAGTTTGGGATTTATAATCCTTCCATTTCCCTCCACAGGGGATGTCTCTTATTGCTGTTGCTAGACACAAGGATCAGCCCTGGTTTATAAAATCTGTAAGAACTTTCCACGTAAGTTGTTCAACTTCTAAGCAAGTCGTTCAACCTCTGAGCTAGTTGTTAATAAAAAAAATAAAAACACTTTGAAGTGACTGTATACAATACTAGACTCCTAGAAAACAAGATGGGAGAGTTAGAACATATAGCACTAAATGAAAAAGGTAAATATAATAGACATCTCTGAGATGTGGTAGAAGGAGGATAGCCAGTGGGACATTATCATGCCAGGGCACAAATTATATTACAGTGATAGGTGGATCAAATTGGTGGAGGGATAGCTTTATATATTAGAAGGCACTGAGTCAAATAGCATAAAAATTCTTCAGGAAACAAAATACACCTTGGAATCCTTATGGATAGAAATTCCTTGTGCAAAGAGGAAAAAGAATAGTAATAAGGGTATACCGCTATCCATCTGGGTCAGAATGAACAGACAGATATTGAAATGTTAGCAGAAATTAGGGAAGTGAATTCTTCTGCCATCTCAGATGCCCAGCATAATGATAGGTAGAGAGCAAAACCAATACCCCAACCTTCACAAGGAGGAGACTCAAAACTTTTAGTTCTAACTATTCTTTAATTTAAACAGAGAAGATGCAGTGAAAATGCAGATGAACCAAAAATGCTACCACAAGCAGAAGTCTGTTGCTTCAGTTCAACTCTTCAGACCAAGAAGGGCTAAATATAATAACTGGGTGGAAATCCTGATGATTGTGTTCAGTGATATGAGGTACATTACAGGATGGCATGGTAAAAATACAATTCAGGCTCAGGAAGTTAGAAAGAGCCAGGAACAGGGGCTTCTTGCAGGGTTAAGGTACAAAATGGAGCTCTTCTCCTTGCACACGATGGGAGGAGGTGCTACTTACCCAGCAGGCATAAAGGCAGAACCCTAGGCCAATAGGCAAAGAGCAAGTGACAGTGGGAGCAGGGGTCACACACATAGGGAACTGACCAGTGTTGCCAGATGGGCGGTTTTACCGCCCAATTGGGCGGTTTTCCGCGACCCGCCGCGGGTTGCGGTTTTTTGGGCTCCTTTTTGGCTTCGGGGCGGTTTTTTCGCCGGCTTTTGCGGTTTTTTCGCCGGCTTTTTTCGGCCGCGGTGGGCGGGGTTAATGACGTTTCTGGGCGGGGTTAGTGACATGGGAGGCGGGGTTAGTGACGGGGGAGGCGGGGTTAGTGACGGGGGAGGCGGGGTTAGTGACGGGGAGGCGGGGCCGATGACGGGGGAGGCGGGGCCGATGACGGCGGGGGCGGGGTTGATGACGGCGGGGGCGGGGGTGATGACGCGGGGGCGGGGGTGTCAGGGGCGGGGTTTGAGTTTGGGCGGGTTTTGGGCTGGATTTTGGGCTCCTTTAGGCTGGAAAAAAATTTTCCACCTGGCAACCCTGGAACTGACCAATAAGAATAAAACTACAAGCTAAACAGGAAATCAGAATATTCTGGTGTTTCAGAATATACTGGACTATAAATGCAAACAGTATAACGTACACATACAAAGTGGGAGCAGAACACTTATAAACACAATAATAATGGGTGATTTCAATTACCATTCAAGAAGTGTAGAATTAACTCAATACAACAACATGTAATTTTCTACACTACAATAAAGTATTAAGAGGAAGGCATGGATTCATTACATGAAACCTTTACATACAAGTAAATGGAGAAAAAAGACCTCAGTAATATCAGCACCGCCTCCCTCCAAAGGAAACACCTTATATTAAGAAAGTGTGCCTCTTTAATCATGGGTCAAAAAAACTCCACATAAATGTTTTCATAAATATTGTCCATCCATCCTCTAAAATACTTCATAAATGGAGCCACGAAAATCAAATATTGTAACTAAATGTTACTTATCTTGGATGTCCAAAATATAACAAGTGACAGTCCTAGCAGATGATTCCGCCGCTTAAATTTTCAATCTTGCATTCTGCTATCTTCACATATCCCAAGATTCAATTTAATAATGATCTATGGACTTTTCCTTTAGGAAACCGGCCAAACCTTTTTAAAACTCTGCTAAGCTAACCACCTTTTCCACATTTTCTGGCAACGTCTACCTGTTCCACTCCACTCATTATTTTATAGACCTCTATCATATCTCCCCTCAGCCAAGCTGAAGAGCCCTAGCCGCTTTAGCCGTTCTTCATAGGGAAGTCGTCCCAGCTCCTTTATCATTTTCGTCGCCCTTCTATGCACCTTTTCTAATTCCACTATATCCTTTTTGAGATGTGACCAGAATTGAACACAATATTCGAGGTGTGGTTGCACTATGGAGCGATACAAAGGCATTATAATGTCCTCATTTTGTTTTCCATTCCTTTCCTAATAATACCTAACATTCTATTTGCTTTCTTAGCCGCTGCAGCACACTGAGCAGAAGGTTTCAACGTATCATCAACGACGACACCTAGATCCCTTTCTTGGTCGGTGACTCCTAAAGTGGAACCTTGCATGACGTAGCTATAATTTGGGTTCCTCTTTCCCACATGCATCACTTTGCACTTGCTCACATTAAACGTCATCTGCCAATTAGATGCCCAGTCTCCCAGCCTCATAAGGTCCTCTTGTAATTTTTCACAATCCTCCCGCGATTTAACTACTTTGAATAACGTTGTGTCGTTTAGCAAATTTAATGACCTCACTAGTTACCCCCATCTCTAGGTCATTTATAAATATGTTAAAAAGCAGCAGTCCCAGCACAGACCCCTGGGGAATCACACTAACTACCCTTCTCCATTGAGAATACTGACCATTTTACCCTAATCCACAATAGGACACTACCTCCTATCCCATGACTCTCCAGTTTCCTCTGGAGTCTTTCATGAGGCACTTTGTCAAATGCCTTCTGAAAATCCAGATACACAATATCAACTGGCTCACCTTTATCCACATGTTTGTTCACCCCTTCAAAGAAATGAAATAGATTGGTGAGGCAAGATTTCCCGTCACTACATCCATGTTGACTGTGTCTCATTAATCCATGCATTTGAATATTCTCTGTAATTTTGTTCTTTATAATAGTCTCTACCATTTTGCCCGGCACCGACGTAAGACTCACTGGTCTATAATTTCCTGGATCTCCCCTGGAACCTTTTTTAAAAATCGACGTTTAAAAAAAAAAGATTTTTTAAAAACCTTTTTAAAAAAACCACTTGTAATGCTTTTACTCCTGAAGCCATTAGTCCAAGGTATAAAGCATTGCAGTTCTCCAGGCGTGATATAGCCAAGCCTTGAACTATATTTCTAAAGTCATGCAAAGAAAGCATAGGTCTCACTTTATGCAAGAGATGTAAGTGCAGAAATGATGCCTGGACAACATTACACACTTGTCTTGACATATTAATAGGCTTATTTTCGAAAGAGATGGACGTCCATCTTTCGAAAAAAAATTGGAACACGGACGTCCATCTCCCATGGATGTCCAAATCAGTATAATAGAAACCTGATTTTGGATATCTCCAACTGCAGTCTGTCAGAAGGATGTCCAAATCTCAAGGGGGCATGCCAGGGGTGTGTTCAAGGCGGGACTTGGGCGTTCCTAAGGCATGGACGTCTTTCAGCGATAATGGAACAAAACAAAGATGTCCAAGACTTAAACTTAGATGTTTTGAGCTAGAGCTGTTTTTATAACAAATAGCTGCAGTGGGAATTGAACCCACTTCCCCAGGATCAAAATCTGCTGTACTAACCACTAGGCTACACCTCTACTCTATACAAGAGGTGCCCCAAAAGACCAGATGACCACTGGAGGGACTCAGGGATCACCTCCCCTTCCTCCCTCAAATCACAAAACATTTTTCCAAACAGCATTTTCAAAAGGAGAAGGTAGACTTTTTTTTGTAGAAAATTACCTTTCCTGTTCTGATTTTGGATGTTTTACAAAAAAATATTCAAAAATACCCCTTGTGTATTTGACTTGCCCAAAGTCACAAAGTGCAGCAGTGGGAATTGAACCCATGTTACCAGGATCAAAGCCTGCTGCATTAACCATTAAACCACTCCTCATCTGTTTTGGACAGCTTGCATTTGGACATCTTTGTGTTCGAAAATGCCCGAAAATCAAAGACGTCCAAATCCAAGGACGTCCATGGTATCTTCGAAAAAAAAAGATGGATGTCCACCTTTTTTTGAAAATGACCTTTCCCCGCCTCTGAATTTGGATGTTTTACAAAGACATCCATATTCCAGCTTAGATGTTTCTTTCGAAAATGCCCCTCTATGTCTATGATCCAAGGTCACCCCTAACAACTTCATCTCATCCTTAACCTGTAAAAAAACATCACCAAAAGAAGCAGTGACAGGCCTAGTTTCAGTCACATCCCTTCCCAAAATCATAACCTCAGTCTTAGACACATTTAGGACAAGCCCATTGCTCACCATCCATTGTCCATGTTCTAGAAGTGATCAGTGAAACTATAGACTGGTAAGCCTGACATTGGTGCCAGGAAAAATGGTAGAGACTAGAAACATAGATAAATGAAAAATGAAGGCAGATAAAAACCATATGGCCTATCCAGTCTGCCCATCCATACCATCTACTTTCCTTTTCACTTCCTTAGAGATCCTATGTACTTGTCCCAAGCTTTCTTAAATTCAGATACAGTCTTCACCACCTCCACCGGGAGGCCATTCCATGAATTCACCACCCTTTCTGTGAAGAAGTATTTCCTTAGGTTACTTCTGAGTCTGTCCCTTTTCACCTTCATTCTATGCCCCCTTAGTCCAGCGATTCCTTTCAATTGAAAGAGACTAGTCTCCTGTGCATTTATGCCTTGTAGGTATTTAAACATCTCTACCATATTTCCCCTCTCCCACCTTTATTCCAAAGTATACATATTGAGATCTTTAAATCTGTCCCCATACACTTTATGATGATGACCACTGACCGTTTTAGTAGCCGCCCTCTGGACTAACTCCATCCCATTCATATCTTTCTTGAAGGTGCAGTCTCCAGAATTGTACACAATATACTAAATGAGGTCTCACTCGAGTCTTATACAGGGCCATCACCTCCTTTTCCCTACTGGTCATTCCTCTCCCTTTGCATCCAAGCATCCTTCTAGCTTTCGCTGTTGCCTTTTCTGCCTATTTGGCCACCTTAAGATTGTCACATACGATCTCATCCAAGTCCTGCTCCTCTTTCATGCACAAAAGTTTTTCACCCCCTAAACTGTACTGGTCCCTCGGATTTTTGCAGCCCAAATGCATGACCCTACATTTATTAGCATAAAATCTTAGCTGCCAAATTCCAGACCATTCCCCTAACTTTGCTAGGTCCTTCCTCAAGTTATCCATACCATCAGGGGCTCCTACCCTATTGCAGATTTTGGTGTCATCTGCAAAGAGGCAAACCTCAGCAATATCGCTTACAAAAGTGTTAAAAAAAACTGGCCCAAGAATCGAACCATGCAGTACACCACTGGTAACATCTTTTTCCTCAGAGTGAGCTCCATTTACCACTATCTTCTGTCATCTTCCATTCAACCAGTTCCTAACCCAGTCAATCACTTAGGGGCCCTTTTGCAAAGGTACGGGAGGGCTAATGCACATGTAGCACGTGCCAAATCAGCACTACCACTGGACTAGCATGTGCGCCTGGTGGTAATTCCAAGTTTGGTGCATGCCAAATCCCACAATAGAAAATAATTTTCTATTTTCTACTGTGGGGGGCATTCCCAGTGGTAATCGGCAGTTGGTGTGTACTGCACAGTTACCACGTGGGTAGCACGTGAGCCCTTACTACTAGGTCAATGGGTGGCAGTTAGGGCTCAGGCCGTAAATAGGTGTGCGCTAATTTTAATTTTGCCACACACCCATTTCCCGGCCCATTAAAAAAAACACATTTTTTCCAGACGCAGTAAAGAAATGGCCAGCTGTTCTGCTTAGAAAGTAAATTACTGCAGCTTCTTTTGGATTCATGTTGGGTAAATGAGACTTTTATTAGAGGTTCGCTTCAAACAGAGAGTGTATAAGTCATTATTGTCTTAGATACACAATGATTAAGAAATATACACAATGATCAGGTTATACACCTGAAGGGAAACAATAATAAAGAAGTATATACATACATCACTGGTCATGGATTATAACATTCAGGCTCTTGTCATCAGCTGGGAAGCCCAGTCAGCGAACACCTGAAGTCTCATGACCAGGAACGGTCTTTCTATGCGATACGTCTACCCGTAGATGAGCTTCTGGCTTCACTGTTCCAAGCCCCCCTTTTTATTAGGTTAAAACTTTTTTTTTTCCAGAACCATGGAAAATTACAAAGATGTGCATTAGATAGTCACATGCTCTTGGTTTCAAGTAAACAAACCACTGGCCAGATGGCTTATCTCTTGAACCTTAAACATGCTCCACTTCCTTTTTGCACATACCAAATTAATTAAAGACATGACTTATAGCTTGTTTTGCAAGAAAAAATTACGTTCAGTCAGAAAACAGGAACTTCAGAGGAGAATACTGTCGGTTAGAGCAGAGTTGAAAAGCAATCTTTAAAATCTTCCATTACACCAGCGCACGTCCAAAACATGTGCCCAGACTACTGTAGGCCACGTTTTACTGCATCTTTGTGAAAGGACCCCTTAAGGTCCATACCAAGGACATAGAAAAGAAATGCTGAACATGGAGGGAGGATAGGGACACAGAGAAGGGAGATGCTAAAAATGGGGAAGACAGAGACAGGAGATGCTGAACATGGACAGGGACACAAAGAAGGGAGATAGATGATATAAATGGAAAGAAATGTCAGATGGATAGGAAACACTGACAAGAGTTAAAAGAAGACAGAAGGAAACGGAAACTAGAGACTGGGACCAATGCAATTAAAAAAAAATAAAATGACCAGACAAAAAAGGAAGAAAAATACTTTCATTTTCTATTTGTTAATTAGAATATACTACTACTACTATTTAGCATTTCTATAGCGCTACAAGGCGTACGCAGCGCTGCACAAACATAGAAGAAAGACAGTCCCTGCTCAAAGAGTTTACAATCTAATAGACAAAAATAAAGTAAGCAAATCAAATCAATTAATGTGTACAGGAAGGAGGAGAGGAGGGTAGGTGGAGGCGAGTGGTTACAAGTGGTTATGAGTCAAAAGCAATGTTAAAGAGGTGGGCTTTCAGTCTAGATTTAAAGGTGGCCAAGGATGGGCCAGTGCTGGTGTTAGACATGGGCAGAGCTCAGTGCAGAAATTCTGGAGGGGATACCAAAGCTCACTATCTAGCTGTGCCATCTTCAAGATCAGGCAGGCTTGGGGCTTTCTCTGGCCATGGGGGTCTAGCCCTGATTCCGCCCCGCCCCGAACACCATCCCTTGATGGTTTTTATATTTTGCACAGACGGAGGAGATGCGTCTCTTTCTATTTCTCTGTTTTGCTTCATGCAAAGCTGGCTTCGTGGGGTTTTATTTAAATTTCTGTCTACATTTTTCTGCTGTATTTCTAGTTTATGGTCAATTATTCTGTATTTATTATCTGTGTTCTCTGTGTGTGACCAAGACTAAGTATTCTTTTAGCATGAAATTTCTACTTAGCAATCTGAGGTAATTTGGCCTTTTTAGTTCCTCCCAATAGATATACTGAAGTTCTATGGCCACTGAAATATTTAGGGCATGAATTTTTGTAGGAAGGATCTTTTTTTTTTTTTTAAGTTAGTGCTGGTATGGTAGATTTGCTGTAGGTCCTGAGTGATTTTGTAGAGTTGTATTACTTCACAATATTGATGCTTGGTTTTGATAGGATTTATGCTTCTGTTAGTGAGATTACACTAGAATCTGAAACATTTTTGTATGGTGAGTTTTATGGAGAAATGTCCTAAATCTATTCTGTACCCATTGTTGGGGGAGGGCCAGGGGTGTGTATGGAGTTATAATTTGTGTGGCATTAATAGCATATGGGGGAAGCATATGTGTTAGGGGACTGTGGCTCGATAGGGACTTAAAGGTGCAACCTCCTGTACTCCCCCCCCCCCCACCCCCTGCCCTTAATATGGCCTTCATGCACTGAAACCTGTATTGCTGCTTTATCTACAGTTATTTTTTTTAGGAGGGGGGCAGGACAGGAGGTGGAGGGGGTGAGGGCAGAACATTGGTGTGGCAGGTGGTGGGGTTTTATCTTTCAAAAAATTGGCAACCCTAAGCAACCTGGTCTCTGAGAAGCAGCAGGAAGCAGTATTTCCCTTATAGCCTTCCGTCTCCCCCAGCTCCTCCCCCTACAGCTGCAGTACCTCCACAGGCCACTAAAGGAAGAAAAAGTGGTTGAGTCATCATGGAGGAGAATAGACCTTCTAAGTCCAATGCCTTTTTTTGGCCTGGTTAGGTGTAAAGGAGAAAGAGGATATTTTAATGAGCTAGAGGGGAAAGAAAGAAGGGGGGAGGGGCAGTGGTGCACAAAGAGGTAAGTGCATGGTGGGATTAATAACCCTAACAAACCACCTCACCGATCCTTCCAGCTATGACAATCTACCTTCTAAACTTACCCACCCTATCACTTCCTTCTTCTTCCCCTTACTTAATCTTTACACATCACTAATTGTATCTGATATCCTGGAATGACAGCATCATAACCAAACTATGTAAGCCACATTGAGCCTGCAAATAGGTGGGAAAACTTTGGATACAAATGCAATAAATAATAATAATAATAAATAATAATTAGGTCTTGGAATGGTAAGAGAGAAGGAATGGATGCAAAAGGGGGTACAGGAGGAGCGGTTAGGAGTACAGTTAGAAGAATTTAGGGTGGCAAAATGGGAAGAGAGATTGGGTTAGGGATGGACAGAATGGAAAGAAAGAAGGGAGGTGGGAGGGAAGGACGGGTGGTGGGCAGAGTGAGGGAAGTTCAGAACAAAGAAGAGAAGATTAAAGGGATAAGAACAGAGACGAAAGTGTGGGGTGAGGTTAGGGTAGGAAGAGGGGGTATGGCAACAGGAGGAAAAGAGAAGGTAGAGAGAGTGAGTGGGTGTGGTAAGAGAGGAGGTAAGCGGACAGCAGGATAAGAGTCACTGGACTGCGGGTGAAGGCATGGGAGACCAGAGTGAGTGGAAGTGCAAGGGATAAGAGAGACAAGAAGGGGAAGAAACTGTTGGGTATGGTTTAGATTGGAAAAGAGGACTGGGAAGTGATATGAATGTTGTTTTCTTGGGGTCACTGAGTTCCACTATATCTGTTGGGGGTGGAAACTGATGTGTTGGGCCATCAAGCCCCTCTTGTTCTTTGTTGCAGTGGGATATATTAGGTTGGGCTTACCAAGCACCTCTTCATGTTCTTGCTGGAGTGGGAGGTGTGATGGTGAGAAGTACTGTGTAGAGCTGCCAAGCCCCTCTTGTTGTTTGGCACATTTACTGAATCCCCTGTTGTCAGTGTTACCACACGTCACTGTCTTCTTACAAATGAACTGTCACAAATGCACTTGTTTTGTCAGTAACACCCATGTGTCTTTGATGTATTTCCATTTGGCAGTGCTGTACACAATCTTTATCCTCAAACTGAATCCTGTGTAGGACTTGTTGATAGACTACTGAACTGCAGGGAGGTGAAAGAGGCTTCAAATATTGTGACCCTACATGTGACTTCCCTTCCTTATGCTCTGCAGACACAGCACACCCCGATCAGCCCATATAATGAGATCCACTGGCCTTCTTCTTACAGTAATGTAAGACTCAGGTGACTTTGTTCCTTTTACATAGTTTTTGGAAGCTTTTATGAATACTCTTCCTTTTATCAACACCTTTACTCTTCAAAATAAAGGTATTGATGAAATATAGTACCGCTTTGTGAATTTTTTTTTTTTTTAACTAAAAGTGATCAACTTAACAACAGCATTCTGGGCAGCCAGTCAGGAAATTCGTGGGTTACAACTGTTTTGATTTCTCATTGTTTTTGGTGACTTGGGGCAATTTTTATAGCTGCATGGAGACATGAAAAGTAGGCACAGACTTTTTCCTGAGTAGGATTCAACAAATTTTCCAAATGAATGGGAATTTTATGTGCTTACATTTACACCTGCTCTTTGGTACACACAAATTTTTTATTCACACATTCATGTATTTTCTATTATAGGGAGTGGATTTATATCATGAAAACAAAAAATATTTTGGATTAACAGAATTCATAGAATCAACATTTTCAGGACACAGCCTTCCCCTGCTGCGATATGACAGCTCATTTGAAGCAATGGTCATGGCCATAGGAAAGAGGTACTTTCTTGGTTTTATTAACTTAAGAACTGACCACTGGATGTTTTCATTTGCTGGGCTTCTGGAAATTTAGGAGACTTATTCAACACTAGCTAACTAGTTAGGAGAGGCTCCTTACCTGGTTAACTAACACTGGGCCAAAACCGGATATCCAGTGGCATATAACTGGATAGTGCCATTGAATATTTGGCTGCCGTGGCAATATTCAGTAAGTGCAGGAGCAGAGCTTGGAGTTTCCTGGACACCACCAATATTCAGCAGCAGTACCTGGATAACTAACATGTTAATTAGGACAGCAAAAAAGAATGTCCTCAGTTAACTGGGTAGCTATCTGGCACCATCTCTGAAGACTGGTGATACCCACTGGCCAGCAAGTATCCAGATATGCTGGTACCTGAACGGAAACCAGCACTGAATATTTGGTGGGGGGAGGGAGGAGGGAAGGCTTGATGGAGAGGGATTCAAAGGTAAAATATTGGAAAATGATGGGCAGGGTGTGGAAAGAGAGAGATAATGGCTTCACCATTCAATTACCTGACGACTGTGGTGGGGGAGTGGACAAAGACGAGATGGTCCCAGAGCAGTTGAGTCTATTCACATCTGCAATGTGGTATGAATCCATTGTCCCTATTCAGGCCTAGTGTATCAAGCTTTTGATGAGTTCCAATTCATCAGTTTCACACTGGAGTGTCCTTTGATGTTCCTTTATAGGAGTATGGCAACCTTAAGGCCACGTAGAGAGTGCTCTATAAGGTTGAGTTTTTCTCCTACTGGTTTTTGAATGCTGCCATTTCTAATATCAGATTTGTGTCCATTTATTCTTTTTCTTAAGGACTGACCTGTTTGTCCTATATAGAAAGCAGAGGGACACTGCTGGCAGATGATGGCATATAGTACATTGGAGGAAGAGCAGGTAAATGAGCCCCAGTTGCTGTAGTTGATGTTGTTGGGTCCTGTGATAGTGTTAATTGAGTGAATGTGGGCAAAAAGTTGGTATCTGGGTTCCTGGCAGGGTCTAGTCCCTGAGTGGGTGTCATTGTTAAACAGTTTGTGATGACTAGTGAGTATCTGTTTGAAGTTGGGGACTGTTGGTATGCCAGTACAGGAGTGCCACCCAAGGCCTGTGAGAGAATGGTATCATTGTGCAGAATGGGTTGTAGATCCTTAATAATATGTTTTAGTGGTTTCAGCTGAGGGCTGTAAGTGACAACCAGAGGTGTTATGTTACTTTCTTTTTAGGATAGTCCTGTAGCAAATTGTTCCTGGTATTTCTTTTGACCCTGTTGATTTTCTGCTGTCTCACTTCATTGGGTGGGTAGTGTAATCTCAAAAATATCTGTTATACTTTCTCCAGATGGGAACCTCTCTCAGAGAGGTCAGAACAAATGTGGTTGTACTGTATTGCTTGGCTGTAGACAATGAATCTAGTGATAGTGGAAGCTGGAAGGAAGTAGATATGCATGGCAGTCAAGTTTCCAGTATAATGTGGTTCCTGTATGCCCCTGCATTTTCCAATACTTTATCTTTGTATTACTCTCCCTCTACCATGCATCTTCCTTATATGTATCCATGTCCTGAATGTCACTTCATGTGTCTGACGAAGTGGACTTTGGTCCTTGAAAGCCCATTCCTCAATAAATTGGTTAGTCTGTAAGGTAATACAAAAGATAAAAGATTCCTCTACAAACCGTAACTAATACAATATAAGGGAAAAGACCTTAGTGGCTCTCATGGTTCCTAATAAAGAGCCCATGAAAGAACCTCACAACCATACCACTATCATCAGTCAAGAACCCTTAAATTATTTTGCTGTGTATACTAATATGTAAAACTTTTTTGCTTAACGCAGACACACAGTGCATATTCTCCACTGCATGTAATTTTTATATGAATTTACTAATAGTAATAAAGCACTTAACTTATAAACCAGTTGGAAGCTCTCAAACTCAGCGGAGCTGTCTGTTTTGCTGACTTCAGCTTTGTCGGGAGCAGAGCAGTCCAGACTTAACACTGGTCTGAAGAGCTGATTCGGCTTGATTGCTATGCTTTTACAAAATCACCTGAAACGAAGAACAAAATGTGCTTAACGCAGAAAATAAAATAGTTCTTGAACAACAAATAATCTTTCAGTGCTACTTACTCACATGAGGTCAGATACTAACGCCTCATCTCTGTACTCAATGGCATCCCATTCAATGGCGGCATTTAAACCTTGTGGTTCAATCATTTGAACAGAGATGGATCAATAGACTACAGACGACTGAACCAGAAGGTTTTAAATAGGCTGTGTCGGCATTACTGTGTGGCACTTGCTAGTTCAGCTTAGTATACAGGGGGGTAAGTTTTTACATTTAATTAAATTTTTACATTTTTACATTTGTACTTTTTTTTTTTCGAAGAATGTCCTGAAAAAATAAATGCGCAGAGCACAAAACCTTGTTACAAATGGTATTAAAAAATAGACATTTTTGTGGTTTCATATTTCCTATTTGGATTTTGGACGCATACTATGAATAAAACTGAATAAAAAAGAAATGTGAATGTTCTATTGTGCTGTTTAATATATATATTTCTGACAGTGCATCATGTTATTCTTATTAGTAGGACTTAAATTGGCTATTTCCACGTTTACTTCATTGATTGTATTTTTGCTTATATTTGGTCAGTTTAACTATTGTTTGGCCATTAACACAGTTGTGAGTTTTATGTTCAACCTATCCATGTTACCTGCCTAGGGTTAATCTCGTCAGTAAGGCATTTAATAAATCCCAATAAATAAATAAATTCTCACAAAATTTAGACAAGTGATGGTAGAACATTCCACAATCACTTCATTTCTTAGAGAGTTACACATACTCTTTCACTGCAGGTTTCCCAAACTGCACAGTGCAGTGATAAGGACCTTTGTTCTCATACAGCATTATTCAGCGGCTATGATGGCAGTGTGTGGTCTCTCACAGATGAAGAACTACACGTCAGTTGAAACTCTGGAAATCATTCAGAACCTTATCAACTCCCCAAGACAGTGCTCAAGTGGTCATGGCCTGATGGTCTTGTTACGGATTCCATGTATTTCACTAGCTGTAGTGGCATATGAACGTCTCTGTCATGTGAGAGGAAGACTAGCTCTGGAAGATCAATTTGAAATTATCTTGGGAAATCCTAACTCTGGAATATCTGTAGGAAGTCGTTTTGTACAGCAACTAAAGGTGCGTAATTATTTTATTTTGTAGGATACAGTTTTCCTTTTACACACACACACATATATATTGATATGTTTATATATTTTTCAGATATGTTTATATATTTTTCCTTTTATATGTATATATATATATATATATATATATATATATATATATATATATATATATATATATATATATATATATATATATATATATATATAAAAGGTTCAAATGTCTATTCATATTGCTTGTCTGTTCAATTTTCTGGTGTGTAAGTATGTTATCTTTTATAAGCGCTGCTACATTTTCTTTTAAAGTAGAAATATCCACTTGCCAACCAATTTTTATTTGACACATTACTATGCATAATTGTGCAACATAACAAGTATCAACTGTATCAAGGTATCCATCATAATACTGTGCTTTCGTTAAACATTATTTATTTTTTCCTTCAATAACTGG
This sequence comes from Microcaecilia unicolor, assembly GCF_901765095.1. NCBI lineage: Eukaryota > Metazoa > Chordata > Amphibia > Gymnophiona > Siphonopidae > Microcaecilia > Microcaecilia unicolor. The sequence goes on along the minus strand of NC_044033.1, from coordinate 431,163,569 downwards.
ATCAGAAACATCTTTGACTGTTCAACCAAGGACCTGGGTCCAACCAGTTTTCTTCCATTCCTCAACTCAGAGTTACAGCAAGGACCTGGGTGTCACGGTTGTGGCTGTGCCCTTATGTTCAGACGTACTGTTTTTCTGTATCTAACTCTGTGACCTCTCCAGTCTGCCTTTTTCCCTGTTCTTCTTCCTGTAAACCAAACCTCGCTTTGGTCTCCCTGCTTCTGCTTCATTTCCTACTTGTGACATCATCAGCCTACTCCTTTATAAGGACCCAGGGAGCTTTCCTATGTTGCCTTTGCAAGAGGTCTCTTAATCTTGTGTTATCTGTTTAGAGCATTGCCCTGCTTGGCTTGGTTCCTGAGAGGCTTGCTCCTGAAGGTCTGTGCTGTGTTTCTCTGAGTCTTGTGTTTCAATGCTTTCCTTTGTTTCTGTGAGTTTGCTTTTGAATCTTGCTTCCTGAAAGCCTGTCTGTAGAGCCACACCCTGCCCTTGGTGTCTGTATCTGTTTGATTCTACCCTTGGCTCCTGCTTTTAGTCTAGCCCTGCTTTTGACTCTTGCTATAGTTAAGCTCTGTGTTTAAGCCAACCTCTGTGTTTAGCCAAGCTCTGTTTCCGTATTCCCTGAATAGTCAAGGTTTAACACTGTGTCAAATTACTCTTTCACATCCTCTTATGTGAGTGCACTTTGCCTTCTGATCTGTTATGGTTGAAAAATGCATCAGAAAAAATATACTTTAATGGATTGAAATTAGTGTTTAAACTTTAGCACAGTTTCAGTTTGGGGAGTATAAACTCAGAACCATGACAAATCCCTCCTCTCATTACCCTTCTCCACCACCGCCAACTCCAGGCTCCGCTCATTCTGCCTCGCCTCACCCTGTGCTTGGAATAAACTTCCTGAGCCCTTACGCCAAGCCCCCTCCCTACCCATCTTCAAATCCTTGCTCAAAGCCCACCTCTTCAATGTTGCTTTCGGCACCTAACCTTTATACCTTTCAGGAAATCTAGACTGCCCCTAATTGACTGACTGTACATTTGTCCTTTAGATTGTAAGCTCCTTTGAGCAGTTAAATTGTACAGCGCTGCGTAACCCTAGTAGCGCTTTAGAAATGTCAAGTAGTAGTAGTTGTTAATGTGGTTCTATACGTGGCAGGTGTGGCAGAAGATTGAAGAGGTGGATTGGAGGCCCCAGACATTTCTGGAACTGAATGGACTGCCATGTATTTTGATATTTAGTGGAATGGATCCTCAGGGAGAGTCTTTGCCAAGGTATGAATAAGAAATTCATTCAGAAAGTAGAAAAAGTAGCAGCATGTTAAACCAGCAAAAATAAAATTAGTTACAAGAAAAACAAGAATGTGTTTCATGATGTTATAATGATGTTACATTAAGGGGGTCATTTTAAACTCGTCTTCACATGTAGATAGGCTACACTTGAAAATACTGTTTTCAGAAAACTTTCTACAGGTGGAAACAGTGCTGCAACTAGGATTGAATTGGCCCTGGGCAGAAACATTATGCAGAGGAAGAGGAGGAGGAGGTTTCCACTGTTGGCAGCCCCTACCACTGGCTGGCCCTGGGCATTTTGCTGGGTATGCTCATTGGTAGCTTTACCCCATAGAGCTGGTGTACATGGTTGTGCCTAGATCACTAAAGAATATATGTACATTATATGTTTATGTTTATCAGCTACACATGTAAATATATGCATTGCCCATGCTCTACTCATACCCAGCCCATGTGAATGCCCACCTGCAACCTATTAGCTATTACATTTAGGTGCCATTTTACAGAATAGCATGTAGCTGTAATATTAGCATTTATGCACATACATGCTTATATGCCAGTATTGCAGTAATTTATACATGTTCTTGCTGCCTCTTATCTTGGTGACCTCCTTATAGAATTACCTTCTATATGTATAAATACTACCATTTCTGTATGGAGCCTGCTGAGTGATACCACCACTCTGTTTTTCTGCATAAGCTTTTGCAAAATCGCTCTTTCTGCTCCCCATACCAAAAAATACACCTGTATTTTACAAAAGGCCTCATGTTCAGCAGAACTTTTGTGAACTACAGGAGGAACTATGTGCATCCTGACCTGAACGTTCCAGTTTCTCCCTCTATATAGAAACAAAGAAATATGACGGCACATAAAGGCCAAATGGCCCATCCACTCTGCCCACCCTCCATAATCCATAACTCCTCCTTTTCCTAAGGGATCCCACATGCATGTCCCATGCGTTCTTAAATTCTGACACAGTCCTCGTCTCCACACCCTGCACCAGGAGGCCATTCCACGCTTCCACCACCCTTTCTGTAAATGAAGACTTTCTTAGATTCTTCCTAATTCTATTTTATCTTAACTTCATCGTATGCCTCCCTCATTCCAGAGTTTTCCTTCATTTGAAAAAGGCTGTCTTCCTGTACATTAATGCCCCTGAGATATTTAAATGTTTCTATCATGTCTCCTCTTTTCCTCCTCTCTTCCAGCATATACATGTTAAGGTTCATAAGCCTGTCCTTATATGTTTTATGTCCAAGACCGCTTACAAATTTTGTAGCTGCCCTCTGAACCAACTCCATCCTGTTTATATCTTTCTGTAGGTGCAATCTCCAGAATTGCACACAGTATTCTAAATGGGGCCTCACTGGAGACTTATACAAGGGCACCATCACCTCTTTCTTCCTGCTGGCCATCCCTCTCCTTATGCACCCAATCATCCTTCTGGCTTTGACCATCACTTTTTCTACTTGTTTGGAAACTTTAAGGTCATCAGACACAATTACCCTCCAAGTCCTGCTCTTCCTTTGTACATAGAAGCATTTCACCTCCTGTGCTGCACCGTTCCCTTGGATTCTTGTGACCCAAGTGCATGACCCTGCATTTTTTAGCATTAAATCTTAGTTGCCAAATATCGGATCATTCCTTAAGCTTCACTATGTCCTTTCTCATGTCATCCATACCCTCCGAGTTCCTGAGAATGATCATAAATAATGAAAATAGTGTAAAAATAAAGAATAAAGACAAAAGACTTTTCATTATTTATGATCATTCTTATTATTAAAATTCATGCTATATTTTTAGCATTGTATTCTTATTTATTAATTTGTATTTTGAATGTTTATTTATTTATTTGTACTTCTGTAGACTCCTGAGGCAGGCTGTTTGGCCGAAACATGGTGGTGTGTCGAGTCATCATTTTTATTCATCACCAGTTTTATGGAATAAATTGTGTATAACTACTTCTGTCTTTCTGGCCTAATTTCTGGGAACACCCCTGACCTGCCCATACCCCTCCCACGTCCACACCCCCGTTTTAGTTGTGCGCTGTAAAATTTAGACACTCATTTTAAAGAATAGGGTGCAGGGCAGATTGTGCATAACCCCAAATGACTGCTATTTAGTGCCAATTATTGATTGTTGACAGCTGACTAATTAATTACTTTGTGCACCCAACATTTGGAGACCTATACAGCATCCGGGAGATTGTGTAGAGGATACACAGTGTTATACTTCTCCAGCATGAACAAAGTTTGATCTGTAGGTCTCTTATTAAAATCATGAGCTGGTTCTTCAAGAAAATAGAGGAGATGTGCTAGATTGTTGCAGCATAAAAAACATTTACCTGAGAAACTACAGATTCAAGCCTATCTCACATGTTGCTAATGGTCATGCAGGCTGCTATTAAGTTACTGAAGGAAAAACACTGACTTGTTCCTATTAGAAGACAGTGTCATGTGACAGCGATCAGAATGTTTCTTAAAACTAAGGGATGCTGGAAAATTAAAGACAGGGAAAGGCCCGATATGTGCTGTCATTCAAGAGATCTGAGTTTGTATCCTGCATCTAGCTTCTTTTCTTCAAACTACCAGTGATTAGGTTAATAAATGACTTTCTTGACAACCTTTCAAATGTGCACATCAGAGTGGTTCACAGTATTCTGCAGCACCACAGATAACTTTTTGTCTGCTTTGTAACTTAAGGTTTGATGTTTAGCAGAAGCTCTTACTTAGAGCTGACTCATTTCCCAGCACAACCTATGAAAGTCCAAATTTAAAAGGGAGCAGGAACACGTGAACTTGGAAACCTGGAAATTTATTAAGTTGGAGGAGTTGGTGGTAAGACTCAGAGAAGCTAGGGTTCATTTTTTAAATTCAAGATACTTTATTGCAGTGGCGTAGCTAGGTGGAGCCACAGGGGCCTGGCCCCTCACAAATTTGCTCTGAGCCCCTGGTTGGCTGGCGGTGGTCCCCAACCTCTGTCAGCTGAAGACTTCGTCCAGCACTGGTCTGTGGCGCCGCTGCCACCACATTGTCTGCCCTGCTCTCTCTTCCCCTCATTTCAGGCATGCTCCTTTTAGTGAAATTGAATTTCACCAAAAGGAGCGTGCCGGATGTGAGGGGAAGAGAAAGCAGTGCAGGCAATGTGGCGGCGCTGGAGACCAGCGCTGGATGAAGTCTTCAGTTGGTGGGGGTTGGGGACCCCTGCCAGCCAAGGTGTACAGCAGCGGCAGTGGGGGGGGGGGGGCCGGTGACCAAAATGTGCCCCCTCATCTTGGGCTGTGGCCCCCTCCCACCTTGAGGTCTGGCTACACCCTTGCTTTATTGAAATGTTTTGTCACAATACAATAATGTGAAAAATATAAACCGGTATTTATACATAGGTTCATGAATACAGAGAAACTGGTTTAGAGATATAGAAGACTAAAATTAATAGTACTACCATTAGCAGAGTTTAGATAGGTATTTATCTAAATTGGATCATGTTTTGGTAATATTAATGGTTGTACCAAATTTGTCTGCTAAGGAAAGTTCAAATTTATGAATTTGTAGTATTGTGTGCCACCAGAAATGAGCATTCAAAAAATTGTTTCAGAATTCAAATCCTGTTTTACCTTGTGAACCCAGATAAGTTATTTAACCCTCCATTGTCTCGAGTATAACTTACATTGTAAGCCCACTCAGGTAGGGAAATAGCATGTGTACCTGAAATTTAACTTGCCTTGAACCTGGATTTGAAAAGGAGACAATTAAATTAGAAATACATACCCACAGAGCAGGTATTTCTTAACTTCTTGTCTTTTATATGCACCTTTGCCATTTTGTCATGTCAATATGTGGCTATTGAGTTGCTCTTCAGTCAGGCTGAATTCTGGTGGACTAAGCTAGAATGCTGCAGTACCCTCAGAGGGTATACACAGGTAGAAGAGCTGTTGAACTGATGCTTTCTTTGATGTTGACTTTTTACTTTTCCAGATCACTGAGGTACTGTGACCTTCGATTAATGAATTCGTCCTGCTTGGTAAGGGCCGCACTAGAACAGGAACTGGGTTTGGCAGCTTATTTTGTTAACTCTAATGCAGCTGTAGAGAAGGGTGTCATGAACAAGGCCTTGGAGAGTGATCCTGAGAAGCTGAGCAGTACTGACAATGAAGATGAGGAAACTGTGACTGAAGGTAGGAAGCCTGCATGTTTGAACTACTTATTCTGTGGCAGGCTACCACCAACAGTGGCCATTATAAAAATCATGAAAGGGGTAATATTCAGCCGATGCCGATCAGCGTTTTGCTGACCCCCCCCTTCCCCCAGGCGATTTAATCCAGATATTCAATACTGGGCCATGCCTGGGCTGTCTGACTCGTAGTCAGTTGTCTGATATTAATCAGTTATGGGTTACCGCATAAAGATAGGACGGACTTTTATGCGGTCCTGTTTATGCAGTTAAACCGGCAGCATGAAGATAGGTTGAGGAAGATCACAGCTAACCCAGTTTATCAATAAGAGTATCTTTTTGCTAAACAGGTTCCACTTCAGAAAAGAGAAGCCCCAGAACAAGGCAAAGGTCTTGCTCACATGATTCAGCAACTTCTTCTTTATCTTCAAAAGCTTCAAGTAAGCCTCTTTCATTCTTTAAAGAAAATGGGCCTAAAGGATAATAAGAAAAGGTGTAAAAAAAAAGACATTGTTCTTAAAAGTAGACCGGTTAGTGTAGCGATTACTGCTGTCTTGCTTGGAAAGCATTTTGAAATGTGAGACCTGGACTGAGTCAGGTGTCCCTATCCTTGATGCTCCCTTGCAAAATTTCATGTACAAATTATGAGACTGTGGTGGTATTCATTAGAGGATATTTTTCAAAGCCATTCACCTGGATAAATGGATTGTCTGAAAATTGCCCTCTTAATTCAGCTCTAAAATGGAATTTCTGCAGGATCTGCTAGTCTGTCATGCACTCCAAGATTGAAAAGAATATCAGTCTTTTATTCTATCATATAGCAAATGTAACACTGCCCCCCACCCCCCCCCCCCCGCCTCCACTTCAGGGTTTATTATCCCTAGGGAACTTCATTATTCATGTCAATGATGCCACTTGGAACCATAAGAGCTCTGGAAACCATGAGACTTGTGAAAGAATACTCTTGATCTGTTTTTTTTCTTTTGTTAATAGGTTTAGTTTACCCACTTACGCAGTTAAAATGCCACTGAATATATGTGGCTACAACACCCAAGTCATTAATATTTTTTAAACCAGATCAATTGTATGGCTGTGGGGATTGAAGGGTATATATTGGAGTATTTTTGTGTGCGGAGTTGGGGCGATTTATTTGTATTTAGTAGTGTAATTGTACCCTGCTCTATGGCAGATTATAAAACTTTGTATTAAATTTAATTTATCCAGTTGAGGGTGGAGGAATTTAAAAATCCAATATTTGTCCAGGTAACCTCTGAAGTACACAGACAAATCTGAGTACTGACTCATTCATTTCTTTTTGGTGCTCTGTACACTTTAATGCACTGGTTTCTTGATTAGATTAGATTACATTACTTTATATTACACACTCATACTTTGCCCCTGAGAGTGCATCCATTAAATGTTAGTAAAAGTATCTCCAACCCACATACTTTTACCCACACACAGGATGGGAACATTTCAAAGAGCTTATTTCCTCTGATAAAAACACTTTTTTTTTTTTAGAAAAATTGCCCTGAAAGAGTGTTTTTAAAAAATTTGTTCTTTGATTGATGCAATTTTTAATTTGATCTTCTTAATGGTTTATTAGGTTTTTCTTGACTCTGTTTTTTAACTTTGCATGATAAATCTCTCATCTCTGTTTACGTTTTTTAGCTTGTGCATGTGTGAATTGCTTTGTATATATTTATATAATGTATGTACAGGTGCAGGAGTAAATGTGGTTATAAGCAGTGAGCTTGACTTTATAACACACGCTCAGGTTCTATCATTGGGTAAAAAAACTCCACTGAGCACTGGGCATTGAACTTAAGCCTCAAACTTTAAATAATTGAGATAAATCACTCGTAAAATTTCCTAGTGAATCAATTAATCTTGAGGTCTCCTTTTGAAAACAACCCTTTTAAAACAGCAGCAAGGTGAATGAACTTGCACGTAGCTTTTAATGAAGCACCCGTCATCCGTTCATTTGAATTTTCAGACGCTTCCATTTCAAATTCTCAGCTCTGAACACCCAACATTGCAATTTAGCACTCCGTTCCTGAGGAAGCTGTGTTTTCAGGTGAAACGGTGGTCCCCGTTGAACGGACAAGGACGAGTGCTTCATTAAAAGCTAAGTGCAAGTTCATTCACCTTGCTGCTGTTTAAAAAGGGTTGTTTTCAGAAGGAGACCTCAAGATTAATTGATTCACTAGGAAATTTTACGAGTGATTTATCTCAATTATTTAAAGTTTGAGGCTTATGTTCAATGTCCAGTGCTCAGTGGAGTTTTTTTTTACCCAATGATAGAACCTGAGCGTGTGCTATAAAGTCAAGCTCACTGCTTATAACCACGCTTTAAACCTCAGGCAGTTTGCCTCCGGTTTCTGAGGGTTTTTTATCCACAGCACTAATCAAGCACCTGTTATATTTTTTTAGCTAGAGGCTTTCATATTTCAGTAGGTTACACTATTTCAACTCTAGGCGGTTATTCTCTGTTTATTTTCTCGTGCAGGAGTAAATGTCCATGCCTGCATTCAAGGTGCAACATCTGCCACTTACTCTAGTATTTTATAAAGATGCATAGGCTCCTATATGTCTGTTATGTCCCCTACCTCAACGCAAGCGGCGTCCTCGGGCTGTGCGGGGTCCCGTCGACACACACACTTGACTGGCACAGCCCTGAGCCACGTGTGTGCAGTTCTTCTTTGGCTGCAGGCTCCTTGTTTGCTTTGCTTCCATGCACCTGGTTCTGCTCTCTCTCTGCCTAGCTTCCCTTGCTTCTCTCCTATTGGTCTTCTGGTTCCTCCTTCCCCTGCTCTTGTCCTATGACTGTGCTCCTTCTCTCTGCTGGTCCCTGCTGATGTCAGACGCCAGCACTTTATCAGCTGAGCTCTTCCTGGACTCCATGCTTCGGCTTCTACTTTGGTAGGTGTTACTTGCTCAGTAGTGTGTTTTTTCTCTACTTTTGTCCCTCGTTGCTGACTTTGCCTGTGCCTGGATTACTCTCTTGCCTACTGCCTGCCTACTGACTTTGCCTATACTTACACTCCTCCCCAGGAGCTCCATTCATTGGGTAAATCTCTCTTATCTGTACCCTTCTCCTCCAGTGCCAATTCCAGACTTCATTACTTATATCTTGCTACACCATATGCCTGGAATAGACTTCCTGAGCCAGTATGTCAAGCTCCATCTCTGGCTGTCTTGAAATCTAGCTAAAATCCCACCTTTTTGTTGCTGCTTTTAACTTCTAACCCCTGTTCACTTATACAGTACCCATGTATGCTTTATCATTCCCACCATGGTAATTCCCTTATCCCTTATTTGTCCTGTCTGTCTGTCTTAATTAGTTTGTAAGCTCTTTTGAGCAGGGACTTTCTCTTCATGTTCAAGTGTACAATGCTGCGTACGTCTAGTAGCACTATAGAAATTATAAGAAATAGTAGTAGTAGTAGAAGTAGTGGAATATATTTTTCTAAAGAATGTTCTTCTTAATGGAGTTTGAGAGGACAATTTTTTTTTAATGACAGAAAGGAGAAAGAAGGGAAATCTTATCAGCGGGTATTGAATTTTAAAAATTGAGTGAGAAGGGAAGGAGGCTGGCTAGATTTAGATCTACTATTGCAGTGGCAAGATTTTGCTGGCCAACTAAAAAAGTAATGATCTGGAAATGGGGACAATGAGGTGATCAGATTTACAGATTGCATGAAATTGTTCAAAACAGTTAAATTGTATATCGATTGTGAGAAATTGCAGGAGGACCTTGGGAGGCTGGAAGACAGGTCATTCAAATGACAGATGAAATTTAATTTGGACAAGTGTAAAATGATGCACGTTGAAAAGAACAACTCAAATTATAGCTACATGATGCAAAGTTCTACGTTAGGAGTCAACATAGCCTCACCAACCCATCCAGCTATTAAAGCCCACCTTCTATACTATCCTGCCTAACACCTTCCTTCTCTCTTCCCCTACTTAATCTTTGTACATTACCAATTGTATCTGATATCCTGGAATTGACTATGTCATAACAATACTCTGTAAGCCACATTGAGCTTGCAAATAGGTGGGAAAATGTGGGATACAAATGCAATAAATAAATAAATAAATAAATAAATAAATAAATAACTGGAGCAAGTGATAAAAACAGTTAATGCAGCTGGATTTAAAAAAAAGAGTTGGACAATTTCCATAAACCATTATTAAGGTAGCCTAACTCCATTTTCTCAGGTACATACTTGGGCCCTGTTTACTAAGCTATGCTGTAGGCACATTAACACTAGAGACACTGTCTCTAGCGCACCTTAGTAAACAGGGCCCTTAGATTGTAAGTCTCCCCAGGGACAGGAGAATATCTACTGCACCTGAATGTGACATGCCTTGAGCTACCAGTGAAAAGGCGTAAGCTAAAAAATTAAATACCTAATAAAAATAGACCTGGGGAAAGCCACTGATTATCTCTAGGGTAAAGTAGCAAGGAATCTTGTTACTTTGTGGACTCTGTTAGGTACCTGTAGCCACAACTTGACCAGCTAAATTTATCTCTCTAGTGGGGTTTTCAAATGCTTTGATCTGGCCTGCTAAATACTTTCTGAGATTGACTTCTGAAGCGTTCAATGCTGATAGCGGTAGCTAGGAGGAGAGCAGAACTGGAGGAGGGGAAATGTATGAATATGATATAGACAACTGGTAAAAATGTCAAGGTTTAACATGATTGATATGAGAATACTGAGAATTTTTTTATTTGCAGTTAACATAATGTATCAAACACAAACTTGACTTAAGTAAAACAAGAAGAACATTTAGGGGAAAAGTCAGCATTGCATAGCTCCCAACATAGTGGACTCAAATTGAAATATCTTGAAAGCAGAATAAAAAAGAAACATGAAAAAAGAAAACTAACATCAGGAGGAGACCTCTCCTCTGGTCTCGGATTTGTGTCCCTGGGTTTCTTTAAGAAAAAAAATGTAACTTAGAAGGCTCAAAAATATATTGCTAAGCTTAATCAACCTAAATAAGCGGCAGGAAAGCCTGCTAAGAAAAGCAGCATTGAGAGAGAACCTCTTGGCGACTCCTAGTAGATTTCTTTTGCCTCTCCTGTTTGTTACCAGGTTTTGTACTTAACATTCATTAACAGCCAGATTTAATCACAACTTCTGCCATATTTTTAGGGGGCAGTCTTGGCACATGGGGGAAGGCAGCTGCGTTGCTGGCAGTGGACACAGGTTGCTACCGCGGGTTAACAGCAGGGCTGTCAGCACAAAGAGTTAACCACACCACTGGAAATGTACTTAACTGCTCTGTATTATGTATATTGCATGAGTAGTTAATGTATGTTGATTACACTCTCATTTAACTTCCAGACACCCTCCCTTCCCCTTCCTTGTCTCTAACATGAAATTCTGCATTAAAAGGGTAGTTCTGTGAACCAAGTGCCTACATTTTACATTAGATTACATTACCAGAGATTTCTATTATACTCATCCCAAGAAATAGTTTGGAGCAGATTACAGTATCAAGAAACCAGTGCAATAACAGGGAATTTAGAAATACTGAATAATCATGACATAATGAATAATCCTCATTGATCTAAAAGTACAGATTTCCTAAAAAGGACTGCCTTAAGGGATTTACAAAACAATTATATATGAAGAAAGAGTAATAATAGAAGCTGGCAAAGCATTCCAAATTTTTGGAGCCTGATATATAAAAGAAATGTGAAAACATTTTCTTAAAGGACAATCCTTTAAGCACTATTCTGTATGTATCTGCGTAACTTACATACCAGGTGTTTGCAAGGGGGCATACACAGAGGAAGAGCATGGGCAGGGCATAGGCATGTCTCCCGCTTAGATGGGTAACTTACACAATGCTGTAAGCTACATGTTTCCCTGCCACATTTAGGCACCTGTTAGGCGTACTGATACTAGGGTGCCTAAATGGAGATGCCTTCTAAATGTTTAATGGGTCAGTGAATGCACTCTATTTTTTCAGTTTTTTTAGCTGTTGTGGAAATCCTATACAAACCATATTAAACAGCTATCACAGTTTAGTAAATAGGTTCTTAAAACCAGTTTTACTAAAACTTAACACACTAATGGACATTAGCATGTGCTAAGTGCTGCTTGGCCTATTTTATTCCGTTGGGCCATTTGGCACTGTTAGCATGTGCTAAGCTTTTGTAAACATGGCCCTAAGTGTACATCAGTGAAATTATTTTCATTATTCCTGGTTAGTTTTGGATATGGCACTTGTAAAGAAGCAAACACAAATAGAAAGCGTTTGACGCAATTGTAATATATTCATGCAACTCTTTTCTTTAGATTCAGCATTCTGTAGTGAATCCTCTCCGTCTTCAGTGACAGCAGAAGATGCCTCAAAATCTCCAAACCAAGACATCATTTCAAGTACAGAAGATAGTACAGCTCACTTTGAAAAGCAGAAGCTAAATTCTGAGAAGAGCGTACAAGTTATTCTCAAGAAGCACCATTCAGCCGCTGGTGAACGACTGGACTACGGTAATAAGGAGCACCACAATGGAAAGGCTCTCCCAGTGTCCATGATGTCATCATCTCCTTCTTCCTCTTCTGCACCCATTCAAAGCACGTACGTCCTGCAAACAGCTCAGTGCTCCATAGCCAAAGCATCAAAGCAGCCACCCATCGTTTTTATGCCTAAGCTAATATATGATATTGCTACCTCTACTGACAGTAGTGGACTTCCAAAGTCATCTTCCTTCCTGCCCCATCAGTCAGTAATGTGGGCAAGTTCATTCCGCCCACTTTTGAATAAAATGATGACCTGTACCGAGCAGTCTCTATATTACCGCCAGTGGACGGTTCCCAAACAAATCCATATGGATTACAATAATAGAAATGATGGTAGAATGGATGCTTTTCACCCAAGGAGATTGCTGCTGAGTGGACCATCACAGGTGTGTAGTGACAATGACAATATTATTTATTTTTATGATACATTATGATGTGTTTATCTTTTATATAGAGCTATATCAATCTATGTCGGTGGTTCTCAACCAGTGTGTTGGGACACACAGGTGTGTCACAAAGAATTTGGCATCGACAGCAAACCTATGCTTTCCTTAATCACCATCTGTGTCTGCAAGCTGGGGAGAGCAGAGATCCTGAGTACCCTCCATAGTAACTGCTGTCACCAGCCTTGAATGGAAATGTTGCAGGTCTGCTGTCCATAGGTTCTGTTTGCGATATAGTTTCTCAGTTGCATATTGTGAAGGACCTGCGCTCTGGTTTGTTCAGGAACGCTTCCCTCCCTCACAGACGTTCAGGGATTTTTCCAGGAAATCCCACAGAAGCTCATGCATTGCTCCACTCTCCTAGGCTGCTCTCAACCCTGACTCAAAATAATGACTCAGCAACTCAGTCAGGGCCATATATATATTTATATCAGTTTATGCAAAGCAATTTCCCAAAGGTTCAACAAAGGTTCAGAATCACAGCAGTTCGTGTAAAGCATTTCAAAGGGTTCAAAAATCCCCAATAGTTCATGTAAAGCAGTTTCCACAGGGTTCAAAATCACCACCCACTGGGCCAGCACTATCTTCCAGCCACATCTCCCCATTGGACCCTCCAGGAAAAACAGCTTCTCAGCTCCCCTTTGGAGAAAACCACCTTCTTCTTTTTTCACCCAGCTCCCATACTAAGCTCCCAACTGCTGCTTTATCTTACCTTTTAGTTTAGCTAGAGCTGAGGTATCCATCGGCTCTTCCTGTTCTCTTTCCTCTCCCTTTTCTGCCCCTTGCCAGTCCATGGGTTCCTCCCCAACCCCTCTCCCAGCTGTCCCTCCTTTTCTTGATTGGGCAGATTCAGGACCTCCTCTCTTAGCCTAGTTCTCTGTGTCTTGGTTTTCAAATTCCCCGCCCTTGTCCTTCTCTCAACCTCCTCCGGAGGCTGATGGGAATGGAAGTCCCTGCTGCGATGGTATGCCTCCCTCCGGGACTGCTGGGAAATGTAGTCCTGCATTCTAGGTTGCGCGCCTCTTGGGGACTGGTGGGAGTTGTAGTTTTTCTCCTTTCTCCACTTCTTTGGGGAATAGGATCTGCTCCTTTCTCTAGCCCTGTCTTCCCTCCTACCCCCCTCATATACCTTACAATATTTACAGGATTTTTATATTACTTCACATACTTCACAGTACCTAGCAGTGGATGGATTTTATGTTCCTGTTACTGAGATGACACCAGAATTTGAAAAAAAATATATATATGGGTTTTTTTTTTTTGTGTTGTATGACAAGCAAGAAATCTGGGACTGATGTGTTACATATAATTTTTAAATATGGGATTGAATGGTGGGCAAATTGACACCAAATTTACTGCTAAAAATAAACCCCTAACATTCAGTGCTATTGAACCGGTCAGAACAGCTGCTGACCAGTTAAATAGTGCTTCATTGGCTATCCATCGATATTCAGCGGGGGATAACCAGTTATCCTCCGCTAAATATCCCCGGTTAGCAGCTAGCAGATACCCAGTTATTTCGGCTGATATAACCTGATATCCGCTGATTTTTCAACTGGGTTTCGCTTCCATATTTGGCCGCATGAAAACCTGATATATCTTTGGCTGGTTTAAAAATAACTGGCTAAGTCTGAATATTGACTTAATCGGTTATCTTTAAACCGGCCAAAAATAAACCGGATATTCAATGGCTGGTCACTGGAAACGGCCTGACATTGAGTATCCGGGCTTAGCGCTGACCACGGGAGTTAGCCGGTCTAACTCTTGTGATCTGAATATCAGCCCCAAAATATTTAGGAGGTTTTGTTGCTCAGTTGTAAATTTTAGTGTATTATAAGTGTATTTATTTGAATTTTGCTCACAACCTTTTGAACAGTAGCTCAAGGTGAGTTACATTCAGACTGGGTATTTCCCTGTCCCTGGAGGGCTCACAGTCTAAGGGGTCCTTTTACTAATGTGGGAAATAGTTCCCTGTGGTAGCAGTGGGGACCATATTTCCTTCATACCAGGACCCCTTTTACCACAGCAGGTAAAAAGTCTCCCCCCCCCCCCCCCCCCTCAAATGGCCATTTGGCAAGATAACTCATACCGTGTGGCCATGCAGCGGGGAGCTCTTACCGCCACCCATTGAGGTGGCAGTAAGGGCTCCCGCAGTAACCCAGTGGTAACCGGGCAGCACACAGCAATGCCCGATTTTGCCAGGTTAGTGCTGTGCTATAACAAAAATGTTGCCAGTACGCTATAAATGGTCATGCTCAATCCAGAACTACTGCCAGTGGCCGCATTGGGCCACCCGAGTTAGTGTGCAGTAAGCCCACATTGGGCTTACTGACTCTTTCTAAAAGGGCCCCTAAGTTTGTACCTGAGGCAATGGAGGATTAAGTGACGTGCCCAAGATCACAAGGAGCACCAATGGGATTTGAACTGGGCACTTGTCCTATCTGGTACAACATCTCTTTTGTATTTCTGCATCCCAAGTGCATCACTTTGCACTTCTTGGCATTAAATTTGAACTCAAATTAAAACCTGCAGGGAATCTTCCTTCAGCAACTATTTTCCTGAGAAATTATTTAATCCAAATACCTGAGAATATAGTTTAGTCAATTTATTAATCTTACAAAAGCTCAAGAAGAGGGGGATAATAACTAAATGATTGATGACTGTATGGAACATCTTGTATTGACTGCAGGAAATCTTGAATATTTAAATGGTGTTGTGTCAACACTGAGTATGAGAATTCCCTGTACAGTCACTAATAAAACAATGTGTAAATGGCATAGGGTTATCCCTAACATTAGAGAGGGGGGATGGGGATAAAATGTGAAAAGTTGATGGCGATCTGTAGTAAGTTAACAAAAAAAATTCTCTGTGAACATTTATATCTTTGAGGTTGTATACAAGTGGACGGACAGTGGACTGTATTTTATTGAAGTGTCATCAATAAAAGCGTTGAAATATAATCTTACAAAAGCTCATAATATATAACAAACATCATTAAAATACTATTATTCCCTTTTAAAATAATTTGTAAATTTTACATCGAGCTGTAAACTGGATCTTTTTTTATATATTCTGCCATGGATACAACTTATTCCACTAACTTTTTGCTAGGGATGATATAAGAGGACATTGTGCGATTGGATTTGGATTGAATGGCTCCATTTGCTTAATGTAAAGAACTTGGGCTTCTTTTACAAGGCTGTGCTACCGATTTTTGGTGCGGCAAATGAAAGTCCATTCAATTCCTATGGGCTTTCTCTCAGTTGCCACATGGGAATCACTAGTGCAGCTTGGTAAAAGGGCCCCTTACAGAGCTATGAGATATCACAAGTTTGAACTTTGGGGAAATTCCCTTGGAATTTGGAATCAGAAAGATAACTTCTTTATCAAAGACTAACATCTTAAGGAATATTATGACATCACAGTAAGACTCCTATGATACTGAGATAAGTATTGTTTGTTTGGAGATGTATTAACCTTAGGTTTTTTGAGACAAGTATGTCTGTTTGAGAGATACTGTTGATGTTTAGGAAAGATTCAATTTTGTGGTTAGAATATGTACTAACTGTTTCCAAGGGACTTCATATTAGAAATTATTTTAAAAGTGAATAATAGTATTTTATTAATGTTTGTTATATGTTATGAGCTTTTGTAAGATTAATAAATTGATTATATTCTCAGCTATTTGGATTAAATTTTAACTGACAGACCTTTGACAGTTCTTCCAACATTTGGAGACCCCTTCTCATGGTTTCTACTCCCTCCAGGGTATCCACTCTATTGACTATCTTCTCGTCATCCGCAAAAAGGCAAACTTTTCCTTCTAACCCTTCAGCAATGTCTCTCACAAATATATTAAACAGAATTGGCCCCTGAGGCACTCCACTAATCTTCCTTTTCTCCAGTCCGATTCCATTTACCACCACCCTCTGTCACCTGTCGATCAACCAGTTTCCAATCCAGTTCACCACTTTGGGTCCTAAGTTCAGCCCTCTCAACTCATTCACAAGTCTTCTGTAAGGGACTGTATCAAGTATCCAAGTAGATAACTAGCGCATGTCTTTCATCCAGTTCTTTGGTCACCCAGTCAAAGACGTCAATCAGGTTCGTTTGCAGGATTTTCCTTTGGTAAAGACATGTTGCTTTGGATCTTGTAACCCATTGGCTTCTAGAAAGTTAACTATCCTTTCCTTCAGCAGTGACTCCATGACTCTAATAGATAGTAAATCCTGTAGGGATAGGAAAGTACTTACTATTCCTGAGTGTAAGCTAAATCTAAATAACCATGACCCTGATGGATATCCAGAATATCTCTGATACCTTTATTGTGATTTTTAGAATGCCTTCTGGTTCAGTTTGATACATATATTATAATTCAACATGTAGCAAAACCTGGATCACATTGGTTTCTTCAGTTTCTTGGATCCATAAATACAACTCCCAACAGCAGATACAGATTTCCCGCTTTATCTCCCTCTCACCACAACGTATCCTACACCTCACTGTATTCACTGTGAACCAAATCAGATTAGCTACTCATATTGCACAATTTCTCCTTAACTATGCTTTGCTGCCATGTCTCCCAAATCATGCCTCTCTCCTTTCTCCCTATTGATTGTTATAAGTTTTTCTATGAGTCTCATCTTAATCCATCTCATCCAGCTCTTGATATCAGGGATACTGGGTTGTTTCTATGCTTTGACAATATTACATTTCACTGGAAATATGAGGTGGAATGGAGGAGTAGCTTCGTGGTTAGAGCAGCAGACTGAGAACCAGGGGAGCCCAGTTCAAATCTCACTGCAGCTCTTTGTGATCGTATACACATCCTTTAACCTTCCATTAATTTGAGCATAGACTCAGATTATGGGCCCTTCAGGGACAGAAAATTAATTATTGTACCTGAATATACACCACTTTAATAGCTTTTTGATTTGCAGGTGGTATACAAGAAATGAAATAATGCTTTTCATAATTCCCCAGTTCCATGTCCTTCAATAGCTCCAACAGCAGTAGCTTAGGGTTCATTGGAAGCATCTGCTGTGCTATCTGTTGAAATGTTCAGACTACCATCTTCCAAAAGAAAGAAATTATAGGGTAAATGCACCAGATGTGATAAAAGGTCCCTTGCTGCCCCATACTTCCACCAACATCTGTCTGTACTGTGTGGGTAGAACTTGTTCAAGTGCTCTGAGGTCAGATACCACCTATAGGTCAATTTATAGCCATTTTCCCTAATCAAAATTGAAATCAAGAGCTTTACTATCAGTCTAAATACAATCTCCCATGTCCCTCATCTATCTGTTCATTCAGATCCTTTTCCTAACGTATACATATTTCATTCAGAAATGGAACTTACATTGCTATATGTATTGTATGCTCAACTATTTGCTCTGGTTCTCAGCTAAACTGATTCTAAAAGAAATTATGATATTGAGTATGTTTCCATAATAAAGTTGTATATTTATTTAGATCTGATACAGTATTAAGGGGTCATAAGTTAAATTCTAGCTAAATTCAGTGTTCCTTGTTAGTGTGATATGCCTTGATTTATGGCATAATACATATGTAAAGCACTGCTGATAGTAAATATTTTATTGATTGTTCTTTCGGGGGCCAGTGTCTCCAAATAAGTTAGTTGTATAAATATCTTGACAATAATGAACCTCACTCCTAAGTCAGGGTTGATGGGTATGATCTCAAATTTCTTTACTACCAGAGGGGCCATTTTACTAAGCTGTGGGTAGGCTCTAGTCGCATGCAGCACACTCCCAAATGAGACTACCGCCAGGCCAGCACACCCTCCTGCCAGTAATTTCAGATTTGGCACACACCCATAATGCGTGGATGAATTATTTACTTATTGCCTCCTACACGCGCCACTTCCAGTTGTAATCGGCACTTGGCGTGTGCCTACCGATCACTGGGCGTGTAGTGTGTGAGCCTTTACCGCTGGTTCAGTGGGTGGCGTTAGGGGCTCAGGCCGGTTTTGGGTTGCTGGTTTCATTGTTACCACAAGCCCTTTTCCTGTCCCATAAAAAAAGGTCATTTTTTGTAGATGCAGTAAAAACTGGCCCGGCACATGCCCAGTACAGGAGCCTACTCTCCCGCAGGCCACTTTTTACCGTGACTTAGTAAAAGGGCCCCAGAATGACAATATTATAACTAAACTAAGTAAGCCACATTGAGCCTGCAAATGGGTGGGAAAATGTGGGATACAAATTCAATAAATAATAATAATAATTTGCCTTAATACTTGAATATGCCAAAGAGAGCTTCCTTCAGGAGTTCATGAGATGTGATATGTACAGTCCCTCTGACATTCAGCGCTATATAACCGCCCAAGAACAGCTCCTGGCTGGTTAAATAGCACTTAACCAGTTGTCCACGAATATTCAATGGGAGATAGCTGGTTATCTCCTGCTGAATATTCACGGTCAGCGCTTAGTGGATAACCAGTTATGTCGTGAAATATAGGTGGCTATCCATGAATATTCAGCGCATCACCGGCTAAGTTTGGCAGCCAAATCAGGCCACCCAAATAGCAGGCCGATCTTTGGCCACTGTAAACTTAACCGGCCAGTGCTGAATATTGGCTCAGCTGGTTGTTTGAACTGGCCACGAATAAACCAGATATTCAATGCTGGTCACCGCCAATGGCGGGAGTTAGCTGGCCTGCCTCCCATACTCTGAATATCAGCGCTAGAGAGATTATCAAGGTGCACTTGGAAATACCTTTTGACCAAGTTAGTGTGACTCAAAACAATTTGGAATATTTCTTTATCTTTCTGCCGCACTTTCCTAGTTTAATTACATTTCTGGCTATTTGAGTTACCCTTTTACTAAGCACTGGTAAAAAGTGGCCTTCGGTAGTGTAGGCACGTGTTGGGCGTTCGCTGAGCCAGTTTTTACCGCATCTACAAAAAAGGGCTTTTTTAAAATGGGATGGAAAAAGGGCCTGCGGTAAAAATGAAACCAGCTCGCCCAAAACCGGCCTGAGCCCTTAACGCCACCTATTGATCTAGCAGTAAAGGCTCATGTGCTAAACATGTGATTACCGGTTGGTGCGTGGCAAGTGCCAATTTACGCCGGAAATGGCGTGTGTTGGAGGAAATAAATAAATAATTCATCCATGCATTATGGGCACATGCCAAATCTGACATTACCTCCAGGTGAGCGCGCTGGCCTGGTGGTAGTCTTATTTGGGCACATGCTGCATGCACATAGAGCCTACTGCGGCTTAGTAAAAGCTCTCCTGAGGATCTTCTCTATGCACTTTACAGAATAGTGCCTTGATGCTTCTGTTTGGAATGCAGTTCTGGTGCTTTTTCTTTTACTGGTTTTCGTGCATTGACCTTTCTGTTAGATGGAATTAGAATGTCCCAAGTGATCACAACTCCCTCATTCTCCACAATTATCCTAGGTTCTAGCAATTTGATTGTCCTACTGAAAGAGCTGGAAGACTCTTACACAATTCATGTATAGTGTAACAGGTTCTTATTCAGTCCTGATGCTGCACCCTAACTGAAAGAGGAAGGGACCTTAGCTCTGCCAGAAATATGAGAGCACTAAAAGGAATTCTCTGTGAAAGTTGTTTCTTTACTATGGATTTGCACCACTGGTTTGCTGGCCCAGTGGTGATGAGGTAAAGCTTTAACTACTAAATTTTTGGTTTATGTACTTGCAGGTAGGAAAGACGGGAGCCTACCTTCAGTTCCTCAGTATCTTGTCCAGAATGCTGATTAGATTGACCGAAGTGGATATTTATGATGAGGAAGAAATTAATATCAGTAAGTTCTTGTGTGGTGTACAATGTAATATTAACTACTGGAAAATGAAGACACACTTTCTGATTTCTGGATGCACAAAATGACTGTGTTTGACTTAAGTTATTGATAAGGCTGTAATTATGTCCTGAATTAGTAAAGATAATACACTAATAATGTGGAGGCACATTTTCGAAAGGATGTCCAAGTCAGAATGCCCCAAACAGACAACCATCTCACATGTATTTTTGAATAGGATACAGCCTGTTTGAAAATACGTGAGATGGACGTCCATGTGCTATTCATTTTACAAACTGAAACATCTACATTTTGAACTGGGAGGGCGACACATAAACATCTGTATAGCAGCATTCTTAGAAAAAGGCCACACAGAGGGGCATAATCGAAGATGGCCGGCGCCGCAAAGAGCAGTCCAGAACCGCATTATCGAAAAAGATGGCCGGGTTTGAGATGGGCAGCATCGGTTTTCGCCGATAATGGAAACCGATGCTGACCATCTCAAACCCGGCCAAATCCAAGGCATTTGGTCGTGGGAGGGGCCAGCATTTGTAGTGCACTGGTCCCTCTGATATGCCAGGACACCAACCAGGCACCCTAGGGGGCACTGCATTGGACTTCAAAAATTGCTCCAGGTGCATACCTCCCTTTCCTTGGGTGCTGAGCCCCCCCAAATTCCCCCCCAAAACCCACTCCCCACAACTCTACACCATTACCATAGCACTGATGGCTGAAGGGGGGCACCTACATGTGGGTACAGTGGGTTTTGGGGGCGGTTTGGAGGGCTCCCATTTATCACCACAAGTGTAACAGGTAGGGGGGGATGGGCCTGGGTCCACCTGCCTGAAGTGCACTGCACCCACAAAAAACTGCTCCAGGGACCTGCATACTGCTGTCAGGGAGCTGGGTATGACATTTCAGGCTGGCATAGAGGCTAGCAAAAAAGTTTTTTTTAAAATTTTTTTGGGGGGGAGGAGGTTGGTGACCACTGGGGGAGTAAGGGGAGGTGATCCCCGATTCCCTCCACTGGTCATTTGGTCAGTTGGGGCACCTTTTTGAAGCTTGGTCCTGAAAAAAAAGGGACCAAGTGAAGCCGGCGAAATGCTCGTCAGGGCCGGCTTTCTTTTTTCCATTATCAGGCGAAGCTGGCCATCTCCTGACCACGCCCCAGTCTCGCCATCGCTACCCTACTGACATGCCCCCTTGAAGTTTGGCCGGCTCCGCGACGGAAAGCAGTTGGTGCCGGCCAAAATCGGCTTTCGATTATACCGATTTGGCCGGGTTCAGGATATCGCCGGCCATCTCCCGATTTGTGTCGGAAGATGGCCGGCATCTCCTTCGAAAATAAGCAGGACAGTCATCCATGCAGAGTAGGGAATCAGTCTAGTGGTTGATTCAGAGGACTGTAAACCAAGGGACTCAGGTTGAAACCCCACTAACTCTTTTTTTTTTTTTTTGTAATTGTGAGCCCTCCAGGAACTGAAAAATACCTACTGTACCTGAATGTACACCACTTCAATAGCCTTCAGGCTTTCAGGTATCTTATATATTTAGGTACAGCAGGTATTTTTCCGTTTCTGGAGGGCTCATAAGTGAAAAAAAAAGTTCAAGTGGGATTTGAACCTGGATTCCTTGGTTTAGTCTATTACACTAACCACTAGGCTACTCCTCAGAGATACTTCTGGCTGTCTTAAGAATGCCTATAATACCTGAAGCTGTGATAGAGCCTTGTAGCTCCTTTTGCTCTCATTTTCAGGGGAAAGGGATGGGAACAGTAACCACTGGAGGATTAAGAGAGTGTCAAACCTTAATCCCTCCAGTGGACAACCGCTCAATCAGAGCACCTTTCTGTAACCTGGATGTTCCTGAACCAGGAATAAATGAGGACATTCTTCTTTTTAGACATGGATGTGTCTTCCCCTTTGGTAATTGCTGTTGGATGTCCAGATTTTAGGCCCTCCTTAGTCCCACCTAAAACACACCCAGAACACGCACCCTTGCCATTTGGATGCACTGCAGTGTTGGTCATCCCTATTCTGCCTCGGCAAAATCAGGATTTGGACGTTTCAAACACATGGATGGCCTTTTCAGCCTTTTGAAATGTCCATATGCTTTGAAAATGAGTGCCAAAGTCAAATTAAATTTATTGTAGACATTAGGGATATACAGAGATGTTTGGTGTGTTTGGGATTTTTTCCTGATTTTCAGACATTTTTATAGTGGATTTTGCATATTTTGTATATGGAGACATCATTTCGAGCCTGTCCGCTCCAAGCTGTAGAAGCTTATTTTTTTCAGGGAATACCAGACCACTTGGATGATGTTGGCTCCTTATAAAGTCAGGAAAATCTGTACTAATCATCAGGGCTGCTTTAACCACCTGTGGAACCCTGGGCAAACTTTTGAGGATCGGCCCTTCCCTCCACCCCTGGTGGCGCCATGCTCTGCACACTATCCACTGTCCGGTGGCACAGCTACCTTAGCTCACTGCCAGCCAAGCCGCTTCCCACTGGGAATAAAACATGTGGCATGAAGCTGCAGAAACTGTCTAGGCCCATGCTGCTGATGGCTCTGCTGGCTCTGCTCCTCAGAAACAGGAAGTCTACATCAGCCAAATGCTCCTGGGAGGCAAATTAAAGAGGCCTTAACAGACTCCAGATTCCCCTCTCCCCACTGCAGCCATTCCCAATCACCCCCCAAAGATCTTTCCATTGAAGAACTTCCCACCCAAAATAATCTCTCCCACCTAAAGAACTTACCTCCTCCTGAGTAGATCCTCCTTGGGAGATGGAGTGTTATGCCTATCATTCTATATGAGGAAGTCATCATGCATTTTGTCTAGACTTAGAAAATAAAAGTTATGATTGAACACTTCATTGTTAAGTTTCAAAGGGAAAATTATGATGGATGGGCTTCATTATGGTTAACTTGATCCGTTGGAAGTAGAGATACATGACAAAAGTTTATGTACCCATTACCTCCTGAACTAAACTGATATGTCGATATAATTTGCAACATTCCAAGATGATGTTTCAGCGCAAATGAGGGCTGTAATGAAGCTTAATCATTCATATCTATCTACTTTTATATACATTTCAGAAAGTCCAACTTGAAGCATGATACTGTATTTGAACAATATCATCCCTAGCCCAGTTCTGCATGTTTCTGAAGGAACATAGGTCTTGAAATAATAAAATATCCCATAGAAATTGTTTAATGTTTATTTGCAGAAAACCAGCTTAGCTGTGTTTAGGAGGAAATGTACCCAATCCAAAGAAATACTGGTCACCTCTGCATATATGATATTGCTTAAATTTTGCAAATTTTTAGAACATCATCAGTTTGAAATATTTTATGTTATCTACAAACTATGGATGTTCACTGATACAGCAGATGCCAAAGAAGAACTGGACCAATGTTATCACCAACCTGGGGATCTGTGGCCTGATCTTGAAATATTTAAGAAGATGCCTTTTGACTATACGGTTCACGACCCAAAGTACGAAGATGCAAGCTTGATCTGTTCAAGGTATCAGAGCATCAGCAGTGAAGGTCAGATATCTGTTAATTTTTTTCTTTTTTATATAACACCTGTTTTAGTGTGAGTAGTTAAGTATCAGCTACTCTTGTTGCAAATAATTTGAATTTAAATGGGAGATTTCTCTCCATTAAAATGAACAAAAAAAGTAGAGGTTGATTTTCAAAAAAATGTACCCAGTTAAGGAGGTTGGAAGTTATCAACATGGGCTACCATTAATACATGTTATTTTACTGTTAACCCTAGTTATTAGTAACTAGGTCTCAGCGTATAAAATGGGACCTGTACTAAAATAACACATTAGCCCATCTTAACAGTAGCCGAGGTTGTTAACTGTGCCCCTAAAATTGGTTAATATTAATATAAAAATTCAACTTCTATCTCCTTTACCTGGCAAAATTTCTGTGTGTTGTCTTGTGAACTTTCTAAACTTAGCTGGTTAAGGGGGTCTTTTCTAAGGTGCGCTAGCATTTTTAGGTCACACTAAAAATCAGCTGGCGCTAAATGCTGAGATGCCTATTATAATCCTACGAACGTCTCAGTGTTTAGCGCCAGCTGATTTGTAGCGCAATCTAAAAACAATAGCGCAGTTTAATAAAAGACACCCTAAGTGTAGTTACTTAAAAAGCAGACCTAAATATGATCTCACTAATTTTGTGCAGTCTGACTTAGCCAGATATAATATCAGGCTTATTTTTGAAAGAGAAGGGCACCCATCTTTTGACACAAATCGGGAGATGGGCGTCCTTCTCTCAGGGTTGCCGAAATCGGCATAATCGAAAGCTGATTTTGGGCATCCCCAACTGCTTCCCGTCACGGGGATGACCAAAGTTCGGAGGTGTAGCGAAGGTGGGACTGGAGCATGCCTAACAGATGGGCGTCCTCAAGCGATAATGGAAAAAAGAAGGGCGTCCCTGACAAACACTTGGCTAACTTTACTTGATCCTTTTTTTTTTATGACCAAGCCACAAAAATGTGCCCTAAATGACCACCGGAGGGAATCGGGGATGACCTCCCCTGACTCCCCTTTTGTCTTTTTGAGTATGGGTGAAGGACGTCCTTCGCTATGCCTCCGTCCCTGCGACTGCAGTTGAGGACGTCCAAAATGTGGACTTTTCTGTGAGAAGGATGTCCATGCCTTTGCTATGCCTCTGACACCCCCTTTATTTATTTGGATTTTGGATCACAAGTAGCAGCAGTGGGATTTGAACCAGCCATCTCTGGATTGCAAGACCAGTGCTCTAACCACTAGGCCACGCCTCAGTGCCATTCCATGCCCTTGAAATTTGGCTGTCCCTGTGGGTGGGTGGGGGGGGGCAGTATGCAGGTCCCTGGGGGGGGGTATGTGTGTTTCAGTGGAGGCATAACGAAGGCGTGGACGTCCTTCTTTCAAACATTTTGGACATCCTCAACTGTCTCCCCCCCCCCCCCCACGGCCAAATTTCAAGGGAGTAGCGTGGTATGGAGTGGAAGAGTATGGTGTGGAGGAGTGGTCTAGTGGTTAGAGCACTGGTCTTGCAATCCAGAGGTGGCCAGTTCAAGTCCCCCTGTTGCTACTTGTGATCCAAAATCCAAATAAATAAAGGGGGTGTTGGAGGCATAGCAGGCATGGATGTCCTTCTCACAGAAACATCCACATTTTGGACATCCTCAACTGCCATTGCAGGGACGAAGACATCCCTGACAAGCACTTGGACATTTTCACCTGGACTTGTATTTTTCTAAGGTTGTAGATGACAATTTATTTAAGGTTGTAGACGTCTATTATACACGCAGCTTGGCTGCTCTGCACTGGCTTCCCCTTCTTAGGAAGGAAATCGTGTGCAAATGAGCTAACAGCGAGCAGCTCATTTGCATGTGATTTCCTTCATGCATGCCCATTCCTTTCCGAATCACTAAGGGATTGGTAAGGAAAGGGCTTTTTCTGTTTAGTTAGTGCATCTGGCTAAAGGTAAGGGAGCTATGTACCTGGGAGCAATTTGTGAAGTCCACTGCAGTGCCCCCTAGGGTGCCTGCTTGGTGTCCTGGCATGTCAGGTGGACCAGTGCACTACGAATGCTGGCTTCTTCCACGACCAAATGGCTTGGATTTGGTCGTTTCTGAGATGGGCGTCCTCACTTTCCATTATCGCTGAAAATCAGAAACGACCAAGTCGTGGGGATGACAATCTCTAGGTCGACCTAAATTTGCTGATTTGGGTGTCCCCAACCGTATTATTGGGGGGGGGGGGGGGGTCATGCTGCACCCGGGGGGGGGGGGGGGGGGGGGGGGTTGCACATCGGCGATCCGCCCCGGATGGAAGCCGACCTAGGATCGTCACTGAGTAATACTATTATATCAGTAATGTGTTGGCAACTGTGTTTTTGTATTTCTTTAAAGTACTTAATGCTATAATCATGATTAGTATAGCAGGAAGATGTGAGAAAATGTTGGGGTCGATATTCGAGATTTAACCAGCCAGAAACAGCTCCTGACCAGTTAAATTGCATGTTTGAGGCTAACCGGTCACATTCAGTGACACTTAACCAGATAGTGCCACTGAAGCTGTCCTACCTTGCTTACCTTGGGTGTGATCTGGGGACAGAGTCAGTATTTGGCTGCTTAACTGCCAATATTCAACACATAAATGCAGGGCCGTGCCTAGGGTCTCTGGCGCCCCCCTGCAGCCTATCAGTTGGCGCCCCCCCTGCAGACTATCAGTTGGCGGCACACCCCCCCCCCCCCCCCCCCGTGAAAATGATCGCTCACCACTTGCCACACTGACAGGAATTGTCAGCAATATTCTTAGAAACAAATTGCTATACATTGCAAAATAAGATAGCAGATGTAAATTCTCAAAGTGGACATATTCCAAACACTAAAATGAAAATAAAATGATTTTTTTTTCTACCTTTGTTGTCTGGTGACTTTCTTTTTCTGATCATGCTGGCCCAGTATCTGATTCTGCTGCTATCTGTCCTCTTAACTCCGTTTCCAGGGCTTCCTTTCCATTTATTTCTTTCCTTTCCTCCTTTCTTCTTCATTTCTGGTCCTCAGCTTCTGCCTATTTTCTTCATCCATGTGCAGTTATTCTCCTCTCTTCCTTTTCCCTCATTTCATCTCCTTCATCTCTCTTCCCTCCCCTCTATGTCCAGCAATTTCTCCTCTCTCCCTGAGCCCTGCCCTCCCAATCCATGCCCATCCATGCTCCTCTGTCCCCTGCCCCCTCCATTCATCCCTTTCCAGCAATTCCCCTCTCTCCCTGTGCCCTGCCCTCCCAATCCATGCCCATTCATGCTCCTCTGTCACCTGCCCCTCCATTCATCCCTATCCAGCAATTCCCCTCTCTCCCTGAGCCCTGCCCTGCAATCCATATCCATCCATGCCCATCTGTCCCCTCCATTCATCCCTATCCAGCAATTCCCCTCTCTCCCTGAGCCCTGCCCTCCCAATCCATGCCCATCCATGCTCCTCTGTCCCTGCCCCCTCCATTCATCCCTTTCCAGCAATTCCCCTCTCTCCCTGAGCCCTGCCCTCCCAATCCATGTCCATCCATGCTCCTCTGTCCCCTGCCCTCTCCATTCATCCCTTCCCAGCAATTCCCCTCTCTCCCTGAGCCCTGCCCTCCCAATCCATGCCCATCCATGCTCCTCTGTCACCTGCCCCCTCCATTCATCCCTATCCAGCAATTCCCCTCTCTCCCTGAGCCCTGCCATCCCAATCCATGCCCATCCATGCTCCTCTGTCCCCTGCCCCCTCCATTCATTCCCTTTCCAGCAATTCCCCTCTCTCCCTGAGCCCTGCCCTCCCAATCCATGCTCCTCTGTCCCCTGCCCCCTCCATTCATCCCTTTCCAGCAATTCCCCTTTCTCCCTGAGCCCTGCCCTCCCAATCCATGCCCATCCATGCTCCTCTGTCACCTGCCCCCTCCATTCATCCCTATCCAGCAATTCCCCCTCTCTCCTGAGCCCTGCCCTGCAATCCATATCCATCCATGCCCATCTGTCCCCTCCATTCATCCCTATCCAGCAATTCCCCTCTCTCCCTGAGCCCTGCCCTCCCAATCCATGCCCATCCATGCTCCTCTGTCCCCTGCCCCCTCCATTCATCCCTTTCCAGCAATTCCCCTCTCTCTCTGAGCCCTGCCATCCCAATCCATGCCCATCCATGCTCCTCTGTCCCCTGCCCCCTCCATTAATCCCTATCCAGCAATTCCCCTCTCTCCCTTCCATGACCCCCCTCGCATCCATGCTCCTCTCTCTCCTCTCGCTCCCATGTCCCAGCCTGGCCCGCCCTCTTCTCCCCCCCCCCCTTCGCATCCATGCTCTCGTTTCTCCCCTGCCCTCCCGCTCCCATTGTTCAACTGCCCGCCCTCTTCTCTCCCCCCAACATCCCTTTTCTTTTTTTTTCTTTTTAAATTTACCTCCGTGGCGGTTCCGGCAGCGCGTCAGGGAAGGAGGCGGCGCTCCCGACGTCTAGCCTTCCCTTCGCTGTGTCCGCCTTCTTCTGACGTCATCCTTGACGTCAGAAGAAGGCGGAACACAGCGAAGGGAAGGCTAGACGTCGGGAGCGCCGCCTCCTTCCCTGACGCTGCGCTGCCGGAACTGCCACCACGGAGGTAAATTTAAAAGAAAAGGGATGTTGCGGGAGCGCGAGCGAGGTGAGCATGGTGCGGCGGCGCCCCCCAGAGGGAAGCGCCCCCCTGCCATGCTTACCTCGCTTACCGTGTTAGCACGGCCCTGCATAAATGGCCAAAGTAACTCTGCACATAGGACCACATAAAATATAGGGCTCACCGTGGCCAGTTAATTGTTGAATATAGCACTTAGGGGCCCTTTTACTAAGTGATGGTAAGCCCAGAACCGCACGCTAACCCAGAACTACTTCTGGGCCAATGCAGTCGCTGGCGGTAGTTCCGCCTTGAGTGTACGCCATTTCCACCATTCCAGAAAAAAATGTTTTATAGCTCGGCACTAACCCAGGGGTAATCATGCCTCTCCGTGTGCTAACCGGTTTCCACTGGGTTACCATGGGAGCCCTTACCACCACCTCAATGGGTGGCATTAAGTGCTCCCTCCCCCGCATGACCATACAGTAAGGGTCTTACCACATGGCCATTTTTTTAAGGACCTTTTGCCCACTACGGTAAAAAGGGCCCTGAGTGCGGGAAATTTGGCACCTGCTGCTACCCCAAAGCCCTTTTTCCCGCAGCTTAGTAAAAGGACCCCTTAACTGGCTATCCGCCTTATTTTCGAAAGAGAAAGACGCCCATATTTCGACCCAAATCGGGAGATGGGCGTCTTTCTCCCGTGGGCGCCCAAATCGGTATAATCGAAAGCCGATTTTGGGCGTCTTCAACTGCAATCTGTTGTGGAAATGGCCAAACTTGACGGGGGCGTGTTGGAGGCGGGACTGGGGCGTGTTTATCGGCTGAGGAGAGATGGGCGTCCTCGGCCGATAGTCGAAAAAAGAAAGGCGTTTTTAGCGCGAATTTGGGTCACTTTTTTGGACCTTTTTTTTTCACGAACAAGTCCCAAAAAAGTGCCCTAAATGACCAGATGACCACCGGAGGGAATCGGGGATGACCACCCCTGACTCCCCCAGTGGTCACTAACCCCCTCCCACCAAAAAAAAACAACTTTAAAAACTTTTTTTCCCCAGCCTATATGCCAACCTCAAATGCCATACCCAGCTCCATCACAGCAGTATGCAGGTCCCTGGAGCAGTTGTTAGTGGGTGCAGTGGACTTCAGCCAGGTGGACCCAGGCCCATCCCCCCCCTACTTGTTACACTTGTGGTGGTAAATGGGAGCCCTCCAAACCGCGCCCAAAACCCACTGTACCCACATCTAGGTGCCCCCCTTCAGCCATAAGTGCTATGGTAATGGTGTAGAGTTGTGGGGAGTGGGTTTTGGGGGGATTTTGGGGGCTCAGCACCCAAGGGAAGGGAGCTATGGACTTCAGAGGTAGTTAACTTTTTTTTTTTAATTGTTACAAGTGCCCCCTAGGGTGCCCGGTTGGTGTCCTGGCATGTGAGGGGGACCAGTGCAGTACGAATCCTGGCCCCTCCCACGACCCATTGCCTTGGATTTGTTCATTTTTGAGCTGGGCGCCTTCGGTTTCCATTATTGCTGAAAAACGATACCGCCCAGCTCAAATCCGCTGAAATCCGATGCATTTGGCTGGCACAAACCGTATTATCGGAAAAAAAATGGACGCCCATTTTTTTTCCGATAATACGGTTTGTCCCGCCCCTTCACGTACCCGTTCTCGGAGATAGATGCCCATGGAGATGGGCGTTCGCGTTCGATTATGCCCCTCCATGTCTTCTCTGGGTCTGTATACCCAGAAATTCAATGCTGGATCAAGATATGGCCCAGCATTGAATTTCCACGGAGAACACAGAGGCCATCAGCAAAATGCTAATTGCACCAGCAGAATATCAAAGCCATAGTCTTTATTCTGTATCATGTTAATATGTCTTGTATTTCCAGATAAATCGGTGAACAAACACCATGAGGATACCTACGTGCGACGTCATACTACTCGAATTAGATTATCTAAATATGCTGCTTATAATACATACCATCACTGTGAACAGTGCCATCATACATGGGCTTCAACCCTAGGTATCAGTAAGTTGTACTAAGATGCCTTATAGAGAACTTACATGCACAGATCCATGACCCAGGCTGCATTTTATTCTAGGTTTTCTGCATTTTGTGAAAACCCAGATCTTTAAAGATGGCTCAGATTTACCTGGCTTGCCTTACTTAGATTTTAAAGCAAGTCCATTTCAAATTTAGTGCAAGCTAGTTCAGCTTTCTAGTCTACCCTCTTTGATGTGTAGCTCATGTTAAACACGTGAAGAGCAATTTTATAAACTAGGCTCTCGCATTTACACATGCATTACACGTAAATGTTTATAATATTGACATATATGCTTTTATCTGGCCTAGTGGTTAGGGTGGTGGACTTTGGTCCTGGGGAACTGAGGAACTGAGTTCAATTC
This sequence comes from Microcaecilia unicolor, assembly GCF_901765095.1. NCBI lineage: Eukaryota > Metazoa > Chordata > Amphibia > Gymnophiona > Siphonopidae > Microcaecilia > Microcaecilia unicolor. Next base: position 431,132,815 of record NC_044033.1, on the reverse strand, counting down.
CCACTTCAGGCACAGGCAGCTCCTTGTGACTCTGGGCAAGTCACTTAACCCTCCAATGCCCCATGTAAGCCGCATTGAGCCTGCCATGAGTTGGAAAGCGCGGGGTACAAATGTAACAAAAACAAAACATACACATGTAAATGCCATAATGCATATTTGCAGGGGGGAGGGAGGTATGTACAGGGATGGAGCTTTGCACACGTCTCTGCATTTAGGCACCTGCGCTTTATGGCTGGTGTAGGTGTGAGCACCTAGATGTGTTAGGCACACTAATATTTGGTTATACTAGTATTCTATAATGCAACAGTTCTCAACCAGTGTGTTGTGGGGCTGGCACACAGAGCAGCCTTTGTTTGTTTTTGGGGTTTTTTTTTGTAAAGGCTGCAGCTTGTCTTGCTCTTTCATCCTCCCCACTCCTCCTACTACTATGGATCCAGCACCTCACCCTAGTCCTCCCCAACACCACCCTTCACCATCCATGAAATCTCATCTTTTCATCATCAGCAGTAGCCATAACAGGCTGCCTGTGCTGACCAGGAGCCTTTTTTGTGTTGCTGGACTGTAGGGCTAGAGGGGAAGAGAGATAGGACAGGAAGTTGCTGGACCACATGGGTGGAGGAAAAGGGAGAGGGTACAAGGCATTGCTAGACCCACAGGAGTGGAGGACAAAAGGAGAGGGGACAGGGAGTTTCTGGGCTCATAGGGGTGGAGGGGAAGGAAGAGGGGACAGGGAATTGCTTGACCTATAGAGGTGGAGGGGAAGGGTGAGGGTTCAGGGAATTGCTGGGCTCATGGGGTAGAGGGGAAGGGAGAGGGGCCAGGGGATTTGCTAGACTCATAAGGGTGAAGGGGAAGGGAGAGGGGACAGGGAGATGCTGGGCTTCAAGTGTGGGTGGAAAAAAAGAGAGGGGAAATACTAGGTTACGAGGGCATGGGAAGGGAAGGGATAGCCAAGATCTGTCGCTTCTTCCTCTATAACATTAGCAAAATTCGCCCTTTCCTCTCCGAGCACACCACCCGAACTCTCATCCACTCCCTCATTACCTCTCGCCTTGACTACTGCAACCTACTCCTCACTGGTCTCCCACTTTGCCATCTATCCCCCTCAGTCCGTTCAGAACTCAGCTGACACGTCTTATCTTCCGCCTCGACCGATCACTCATATTACCCCCCTCCTTAAGTCACTTCACTGGCTTCCAATCAGGTACCAGCATACAGTTCAAGCTTCTCCTATTGCACCTACAAATGCACTCGATCTGCAGCCCCTCCTTACCTCTCTACCCTCATCTCCCCTTACGTTCCTACCCGTAACCTCCGCTCTCAAGATAAATCCCTCCTCTCAGTACCCTTCTCCACCACCGCCAACTCCAGGCTCCGCCCTTTCTGCCTCGCCTCACCCCATGCCCGAAGTGCACTCCCTGAGCCTATCCGCCAGGCCCCCTCCCTGCCCATCTTCAAATCTTTGCTCAAAGCCCACCTTTTCAGTGTCGCCTTCGGCACCTAACCACCATACCTTTATTCAGGAAATCTAGACTGCCTCAACTTGACATTTCGCCCATTAGATTGTAAGCTCCTTAGAGCAGGGACTGTCCTTTTTGTTAATCTGTACAGCGCTGTGTAACCCTAGTAGCGCTCTAGAAATGTTAAGTAGTAGTAGATGTTTGGCTTGCTGAAATGGGAGAGATCATGGGCATTTTCAAGGAAATGAGTGAGAGGAGGATAGTGAGTAGAGAGGGTAGAAATTTAATAATAGGGTATGGTTGAAAGAGAAGGGAATAGGAGGCTAGGGAATGAGTCAGTCAGGGCAGCTAGAGGATAATAGGAAGAGATGGAAAGTTGATAGGTAGGTGAAACATAGAGGACTGAAGAGTGACAGGTGAAATTTGAGTGGGCAGACAGAAATCAGAGAAAGAGAAAGTATGTCAGAGGTGGCTGAAGTGAAGGAATGAAAAAAGAAAGGAGGAAAGTGGACAAAGGACATATGGAAAACACACACTGGGAAAGAGAGCAGAAGACAGACAGGAAAGCAGAAAATGCGACCCTTTAGCTCTCACCTATGACTTCTCAAATATAGAATCTCACAGAGCTCCAATATCTCTCCTTGTTCATATTTTTATGACCCCTTTTCGAAGAAAAATTTAAAAGGTTTAATATTAAATATAGTTTGTATGCTGATGATTTTCAGCTGCATATGCCGTTATGAAAGAATTGCACCGAGGGCTTGGAAAATGTATCTGCTTTTATTCAGGCACTAAGGAGCTAATCTTTTGTTCTCAGTGAGTGTACTATTGTTGAGTTTGTCAGGTAACAATTTGTCCATGCTCATATCAAAGATTTATGTGAAAGCTGTTATTCTTATTTTTGGTTAATTAGACAGCTGTATCCTTATTTGAATAAGAATGATTTGATTAAGATAATGCATACTTGAATTACAAGAAGGATGGATTATTTTAATCTACGTCTACTTGGTCCTCCAATAAAATAGAGTTTGCAACTGATTCATAATGCAGCAACATGCGTGGTTAGATTGTGTACACAGAGGGCTAAGATCCCCCTCCCCCATTCCTTAAATCCTTACGTTGGTCACCTGTTGAATATTGATGATTCTTTGTCTTGAATTTAAATCTTTGCATAATTTTGCAGCTGATTATCTCAAAGATTAGCACATCAGTACCTTCAGTGATCTCATCCGTTGCTAGCTGAGCCTTCTTTGAAAGTTGTTTGTTTAGTGGGTACGAAGAAATACACCTTTTCTTCTATTGATCCTGCACTATGAGAAAAAGTTCCTTCAGAAACTAGAGCATTGTCAGATTTATTGCACTTTCATAAACATTTGGAGGGCAATTCTATAAATAGGTGCCAATTTTTAAGTGCCAAGAATGCACATAAGTGACCAGAATACAGGCATAAATAGGACTATTTATTAACATACACATGTAAAGTAGCAAAGAAAGATGCTCTTAATCCAGCACAAAAAACAAGAACATACCTGACAAACCTGTAAAATTAGGGGACTAGCTCAAAATTCTTTGCAAGATCATACCAAATTGTTAAAACTTATACACTGGATAGTTTTCAGAAATCATACATTCCCTAAAAAGTTTTAAAGTTGACCACTTTTTACAAATTACAAAAAAGTTTGTCTGATGTTAATCATGTTAGATAGATTGGTTTGTCCTGTTTTTTTAGCAGTAGGTTAAACGATATTTTCTGTTTGAAACTGTAGCTCACTTTTTAACCATTAGCAATGATATATTTTCTCCTCAGCTGTATGAGTCCACGTTGCATGCCTTTGCATTTTCCTACTCTATGCTTGGAGAGGAAATCAACCTTCATTTTATCATACCCAAGTCAAAGGAGCACCATTTTATCTTTAGCCAACCTGGAGGACAACTAGAAAGCATGCGATTACCCCTTATCACAGATATGGTAAGCTTACAACTATATTTAAATCGATACTATAAATGTAAAGGTCTTGTATCCCCCTGCTTGTTGTTCTCAAATGTCCTTGATATTCCAGTTCCTTTTTTTAACATGGTAGCCCAAAGACCAGGGCTTTTTTTGAGGGGGTACTTGGGGGTACTGAGTACCGGCACCTTTTCTATTGTCTGCTAAAATGGACCCATGGTCCCCAAGTTTTAATGAAAGAGCTCAGGCTCTACACACCAATTCTGCCTTGTCATAGGTTCTGTGATTGGTTGCAGGGGGCCTGGCTATTGTGGGGAGGGTCTCTCAGTGACTACCCCCACCCCTGAAGGGTGGCCTAGCATTTGAGTACCGGCACCTTTTCACTAGAAAAAGTGCACTGCCAAAGACACTGATATCCTCATTTAGACATAGCGTTTCCATCTGTGCCTTTGCTTCCTGAGAATATTCTAGCATTTCCTCTTGTTTCTGGAGTGACTGTGGATACTGCTTATCCCCAATTTCAAAAAAAGCAGAGATTCAGTGATAGTGACAGGAGAATAGTGAAGTTGATAAAAGAATAAAAATGTTTTTTTTAAACACTATAAATGTGTAGGGGAAATGTACATCCATTTACATAGAATATTTATTAAAAGTTAATCAGCACGTAAAAACAGACCAATCAAAATACAAAAAGAACCCCCCCCCCCCACACCTCATTATTATGTAAATTGAATAGCACAATTTCTGTTACCTTTCCTGCTTGGGAGCTTCAGGCTGCTGGCCTGAAGCTTGATGCTCCCAAGTTGCATCTTAAAGGGCTGGGCATTAAAAGAATCTTCTTCACCTTCTCCCCAAAGCCCACTTGAACACAACCCCTCTCTCAAAGGCTGTCCCATTAGAAACCCCCTCCCAAAGACCTCCTCTCCATCTTAATTCCCCTCCATGAAAAAATCCCCATCCTTCTGTAGGACCCCTCCCCCAAGTTTGTCAGTTGAAATCTCTGGTGTCTAGGGTGCTGGAGCAGGAGCAATCCCTAGTTGCTCCTGCCCCTGCCAGTGTTGGGTTCAAAATGGCACCAACAACCCCTGGCAGAGTACAGCAAAAGTTTTGAAAAAATGCTTTGATCCATGATCCTCCTACCCCATATCAGCACTACTTAGATTTCCCGCAAAGTGACCCCAAGCCAACAGGATTCACTCTCTCCTGCTGGCTCAATGCCCAGCATTACTGATCTAATATCATCATCAGATCATTACAGCATGATGAGCTGGCAAAGGGAAGGGCGAGTACTTCTGCTGACTTGGCTTGGGGTCACTTTGACAAGGTCTGAGAGGCAGGAGGTCTATTTGATGAAGTCAGGAGAATATAGGATAGAAGCAAGACTGGGGATAGAACAAGGAAGATAAGGATTATGGATCAAGGCATTTTTTCAACACATTTGGGTGGCAGCAGGGAGGGGACTTCATGACAGTGGACATTTTTTTTCTATAATTTCAGGTACCAGGAGAGGGCTTTATGACTTGGTCCTTTTGTTCTTGTTTTTAAACTGTTGATTGCTGAGAGGGAAGAACAAGAAGATTGTGACTAGGGAGAGATTTTTTTTAAAATACTTTTTCTCACTGGGAGGGAATGAAACTGAGTGGCAACCAGGCAAATTTAAGTTAACTATTGGAGTGCCTAGATTTGTCTGGCCAAATTTAATGGCCCGTCATGAAATGCCTAGCACTCAGCGGTGGCTAACCCTGCAGCCACCTAAAGGGTCTGTCCCAGCAGTGCTGAGGCCCACCTGCACCTGGGCACATGCTCTACACTAGCATACACTTCTCCCACCACACTGGGCTATGCTTGCCTCTGGGCGAGTCTCTCACCTGCAAGTTAATTCCCCGGTGGTTTCTAAGGACATTGGGGCCACAATCCCAGGGGTCCCACAGTTCCTAGAAAGCACCCACAAACACCAGGATTCTTAGTCAGTCCAGGACAACAGAGCTAATAAACTAATAGGTTCATTTTCAGAACAAGGTAGAGCAGTGAACGGAGGAAAAGGGTGTAATTAACAAACAATAACAGGTAAATTAAACAGGTATCAATATAACACTAACTAAACACTTACTCACTACCTGAGTAGTTCCTGGGGAGTGCAGGAAAAATATAACTGCTCACAGGTTTGAACAGGGTCTCAGTGTAGAGGCTCTTACTCTCCACACTCCCTCTCTGAGACAAAAGATTTCCAGCAGATTCTTGCTGGATTTTGAACCTCAGGGCCAATCAGAGCCCAGAGCATAAACACTGAGTGACCTCTGGCCAACAGCAGTGCAAATTACTTTCCCTGAGAGCTTAGGCCGGAAGAAATGGTCACTTCTGCAACAGCTTGTCTGTTCTCTGTTTGTAGAGGACAGACACCATTTGCTGGCCAAACAAGGGAAATGCACTGGGGAACAAATATGTCATATATTCACATAAGAAATCACAGACATAAGTCCCCTGTTTCGCCACAGGCCCTTTTACTACAGTGTGGTAAAATCTGGGCTTAATATGTCTTAACACAGAATTTTCCTGTGTGCTAAGCCCAGATTTAAGAAGGTACTTTTTTAGGGCTTTTTCTTTTTTTCTTGGCAGGTTATATATCAGTGTTCCCATTAGAGCATGGTACCCGCAAAACATTAATGTGAAGAGCACTTACTACCTCCTATTTAGGAGGTAGTAAGTGCTCCTACATTAACTCTACATTATCCAGTTAGCACATTCTAATTGTAATGCACTAGCCAGATAATACAGGAACACCCACTCTCTGCCCATGACATGTCCCCTTTGAAAAATATTTTTGAAAAATCAGAAATGTTTGGGGTAGCGGGTATAGACGAGCAAAATACCGCAAAATGCTTCAACACATTTCAGTGGTAGCCTGTTTGCATGTGCTAACTGCATGTTAAGGGCTTAACACTCTTTAGTAAAAGGGCCTTTTAGCTGGTTGATGCTGAATATCTTGCCAACTACCTTAGGGCTAAGTTTACTAAAATGCACTAATCCATTATAGTGTATTAACATGAATTAATGTGCATTGTTTACCATAGGTCTCATCTTATGCAATGTTAATTAAAGGTATTATGTCATTAGTATGTGCTAATCCAATAGCATATTTAAGTAAATCTAGCCCTAATTTTGAAAAGCCCAGTCCAGCCTGGCATCATTTTTGTCTGGAACACATTAATTTTATGTACACACAAATTTAGATGTACAGTGGAAGTGAATGTGTTTCAAATTGTATTAATGCACTTATAACTGATTTAAATACTGGAATCATTTGGATATTGCCCCCTAAAACTGTATTGCAGAGACAAAAAGAACTTATTTGAGTGTAAAGGTAATTTGTAAGACTGAATCATATTTTTGCTTTGAAAGCAGAATATGGATTATGTAAGAAGCCCCATCTTTACTCCTACAACTGGCCGTCATGAGCATGGACTCTTCAACTTGTATCATGCAATGGATAGTGCTGAACACTTGCATGTCTTGGTTGTCAAAGAGTATGAGCTGGCAATATATAAAAAATATTGGCCAAACCACATCATGCTGGTTCTGCCAAGTATTTTCAACACTGCTGGAGTTGGTAGGTATAAATTGTACCCTGTCTTTGTTTCTTCATGTATGCTTGAACTCTCTACTTGATTTCACTGCCATTTCATGAACGCATCAAAGTTTGTCAATGACTGCGTCTTAAGAAGGTACCAGGGCCATTTTCACCTATTGGAAAAAGGGCAGCAGTGCAATTAAATTAAGTATCCTGGAGACTAACAGTGGAATGTAGCCTAATGGCTAGAGCAGCAGGATGAGAACCCAGGAAAGCCAGGTTTTGCTCCTTGTGATCTCACTTAACCCTCCATTGCCTCAGGTACAGACTCAGAATGGTAGTTATCAAGCTGCGGTAAAATATTGTATTGCACCACAAGAACTCAGTACTGCAGATTAGTAACTACTGCAGTAAAGAATAATGCAAATTACATTCAACCTTGAATATTGTATTTATTTCCCAAGAGCTCTTATTTGGTATCTCAATTCCTAACAATAGTACTCTGAGACTACCACTAGGGGTCAGTGGTGCTATTATGATCTTGGCCACACAACAGGGTAGGAACTACTGGGGATTGCTCCTGCCCCAGCCTTTCCCCTTCCCCTGCCAGACACCAAGGAGAGCCCCTGGAAAGATCTGGGGGTTATGGAGGATGGGTCATTGTTATGTCTGGAGGGTCCAGGGGGTGGGGAGGGGTCCTTGTTAAGCCATGGGGTCCAGGGGAATTTGAACCTCCCCCTTGCTTGAGACTCCAGATCTTAACTGGGAGTTGGCACATACATGTGCCTTGGGGCAGGTCCAAAGGCCAACATGGATAAAAATCTAAATGTGTCTTCCCATTTTGAAGTGTGAAATACATGCTTGTTGGTGCATGTGTAATCTACGCCCCTGCCGCTCCTCCCCCCCTTATAAATTTCTGCATCTCTGGGGTCATACATGTTCAAATAGCAGATTTCTAAAATCATTATTTGGAATGTGTATGCTTTCTAGATATGTAAAATGACTTTGTTGTGTGATAACTGGTTGCTCACCATTTGTGAATAGAAAAGTAATGTAAATATTTAATAAAATTAGAAGGAAATTGAAAAGTCTGACTTGTGAAACCAAAATCTAGAGACAGAGCCAGCCCCAGAGCTGATCCCTGTGGCTCCCTAGTCATCATCCATCTCTTCTGAATCTCACTGAACCTGTTTTCCACAAAGAGGACTCATTAAATGATAAAATCATTGAAAAAGTGTTAAAGGCTTTATGAAAGCTAAGTAAACCACATGTAACCTTATTTAAGACCCCTTGGCATAGATGCATGGATATTAAGCAATTTGCTTGACATGACCTACTATACTCTTGGTGATGCCATGCTACTTTGGATCCAGTAATCCACTAGACTTTAGCTATTCTGCAATCTTTTCTTTAGCAGGGATTCTATTCATTTTTGCACCAATGATGCGTAGCTGTCAGCCACCTCAATGTTTCATAAGAGTCAGCTCTGTGGGTACAAGTTTCTTTATTCTGTCCTAGGGAAAGGGTAATTTGTTTTGTGTTTGGCATCCCCGATCATTTTAAAATGTTGGTCTCTATGCATTTGCATTACTGTTGTGGTAGTGGACTATATGTGCTGGTTTTCTGTGCTTCTAGAACTACTCCTGTGCCTCCACATTCAGTCTTTTTTGAATGTTCCTGTTTTCAACTTTTGTTTATTAAGCAAGGACTTTAAGCCTCCTTAACTAGGCCAGAGCAAGGAAACCCAGCAAGCAGGGTGCAGTCCTATGCCAGGAAGTATACGTACTCAGGGTTAGAGGAGGTCATGGAGGCCAAGAGAGGAGGAAGAGCCTCCATGGCAGACCCCAGGCCAGTTACATATTGCTCAGAAGTTTGAATCTTGACTGCCAACTTAGTAACACAGGACTATTATGTTTTGTTTCAATGAATATTTTTTGTTTTGATGAACCAAACTACAACACTTTTGTTTACTTAGCTGTGGAATGGAAACTCTGTACAGGCCCTGGGGCTAGTGCTATTCTTCAAATACTCGCTGAACTTATAGTGCATATTTGCAAGGAAGGTATACACAAGCATAGATCATAGGCAGAGCATAGGCAGGGTTCACATGCACATAACTTACAGAATACTGTAAATTCCGCACATACCTGCCACACTTATGGCCCCTAAGCTTTTGACGCATGCTGAGGCTCCCATTTACCGCAGTGGGTGAAAGGTAGGTCTTTCTTTTTTTCAGGAAATGACCATGCGACAAGTGAAGCACTTGCTGCGTGGTCATTTGGAGGGGGGGGAGCCCTTACCGCCACCCATTGAGGTGCCAGTAAGAGCTCCCGTGCTAACCTCGCGGCAACCGGGCAGTGCACGACACTGCCCAATTACTGCTTGGTACACACCGGCACTACAAAAATAAAAACATTTTTGTAGCACTGGATATGATGCGTGCTGGGGGTGGGAACTACCGCCAGGCTGCTGCAGTAGCCCGGCGGTACTTCCTTTTTAGCGAGTGGTAAGCTGCGTTGGGCTTACCGCCGCTTTGTAAAAGGGGCTCTTAGGCTGTTGACTTACCAGCTGTATGGCTGGCATAAGCGTGAGCACCTAAATGTTAGGCGCGTTAATACCAGGTTATGCTAGCATTGTAAAAGAAAAGTAGGTGCCCCAAGTCCTGTAAAGAAAAGGCTCCTACTCCATACCATTTGGATGCCTAATTGGAAGAACCCAGTTACAGAATTGCTACCTAAGTGTATATAATATTTATTTCATTGATAGGATCTAAGTGTATTTTGCATGAATTGTATGCTAAAATATACAGAACTACCCAAGTCTTGCCTCACCAATTTGCTTCATTTTTTTGAAGGGGTGAATACACATGTGGATAATCCTGAGCCAGTTGATGTAGTGTATCTAGATTTTCAGAAAGCTTTTGATAAAGTTCCTCATGAGAGACTCCTGAGAAAATTAAAAAGTCATGGGATATGAGGCAATGTCCTTCTGTGGATTAGGAATCAGTTATTGAACAGAAAACAGAGGGTAGAGTTAAATGGCCATTTTTCTCAGAGAGGGTGAATAGTGGAGTGCCGCAGGAATCTGTACTGGGACCAATGCTATTTAACATATTTATAAATGATCTGGAAATCAGAATGGTGAGTGAGGTGATTACATTTTCGGATGACACAAAACTATTCAAAGTTGTCAAAATTCACGCGGTTTGTGAAAAATTTCAGGAAGACCTTAGGAAGACTGGGCATTGAAATGCAGATGAAATTTAATGTGGTCAAATGCAAAGTGATGCACTTTGGGAAGAATAATCCGAATCATAGTTACCTGATGCTGGAGTCCATTTTAGGAGTCAGCACTCAAGAAAAAAGATCTAGGTGGTGTTGTAGACAATATGCTGAAATCTTCTGCCTAGTGTGTGGCAGTGGCCAAAAATGCAAACAGGATGCTAGGAATTATTAGGAAAGGGATGCAAAATAAGATCAAGAATATTATAATGCGTCTGGATCGCTCCATGGTGTGACCTCACCTTAAGTATTTTGTTCAATTCTGGTCGCCATATCTCAAAAAAAGTTATAACAAAAGAAGAGTGATGAAAATGATAAATGAATGGAACTCCTCCCATATGAGGAAAGGCTAAAGAAGGTAGGGTCTTGTGCTTGGAAAAGAGACGGCTGAGGGGAGATATGATTGAGGTCTACAAAATGCTGAGTGATATAGAATGGGTAAAAGTGCATCAATTTTTCACTCTTTCAAAAAGTACAAAGACCAGGGAACACTCAATGAAATTACATGGAAATACTTTAAAAATAAATAGGAGAAACTATTTTTTCACTCAAAGAATAGTTAAGCTCTGGAACTCATTGCCGGAGGATGTGGTAACAGTGGTTAGTATATCTGGGTTTAAAAAAGGTTTGAACAAGTTCCTGGAGGAAAAGTCCATAGTCTGTTATTGGGTGGATATGAGGGAAGCCACTGTTTGCCCTGGGATAGCATGGAATGTTACTACTAATTGAGTTTCTGCCAGGCACTTGGGACTTGGATTGGCCACTGTTGGAAGTAGGATACCGGGCTAGATGGACCATTGGTCTGACCCAGTATGGCTTTTTTTATGTCTTACTTAGTATACATTTCTAACAGTTGGAAACAGGATATCCCATACCCTTGACAAAACCAAAAGACAAATGTTTATGAAGGAAGCTAAATGATTCAAAATGGTATTTGAAAATGTCTGTTTGTGTGTAAAAGAAAATGATGATACAACTCACTTTTGTGAGTGCCCATATTCCTTCTTGATAAAATTGAAAAGCAAAATATGAATGTGGTATATAGATTTCCTTGTTCCATTTTTCTCCTAGGAGCTGCTCACTTTCTGATAAAAGAGTTGTCATACCATAATTTGGACCTAGAGCGAAATCGACAGGAGGAACTTGGTGTGAAACCCCAGGACATCTGGCCTTTCATTGTGATTACTGATGATTCATGTGTCATGTGGAATACTATGGATGTTGATTACAGTGGGGAGAGAACCAGGTAATACAGGTGCAATTACATTTTTGCTTTGTCCACACCAGTGACTTGTAAGGGCTATTAGTAACTCCAGCCAATACTCTTAATTGCTATAAGCCTCTTGCAGTAAAATAGATGCACTTAGAGCCAGATGCTTCAAGAAAAGTAAGGTATGGATTTTTTTTTTATTTTGTCATGTTAACAAAGCAGGAGAACAAACATGCCAGGGATGAGGGACTAGATTCTATATATGGTGCTTGAAAAATTGGCACAGAAAATATACTCAAGAGTGTGCCACCAGGCACTCAAGGGGAAAAGGGAAGCCACTCATGAAGGAACACTCTAAGCTGGACCATACAGCACTCAGGGAAGAAGGAAGCCACTCATAGGAATACAGACGGCTGTGCCTGTTAGGCTTCTCATGGAAACACTGGGTTTGTGAGCCCTTGGACCACTGCCGAGGAGCAGCAGTGGCAGGCAAAAACCCCCAACCAGCACTGGGCTAGCACACCAGCAAGGTAGGGACTGCAGACGCAGATAAGCAAGCCGGAACACACTGGACTGGAACTAGGCTTCACCTACACTTGACTGCTGTTCCCCAGGGGTTGAGCCCCTGGGTGCAGGCAGCCGGCAGGACTAGAGGAAAGCTGGTACTGGAGCGAGCAGGCTGGAACACCAAGAAACTCACACTAAAAAAGATTCTTAAACAAGCTTGGCCAAAACAGGGTTCAGGATAGGAATCAGGATTCAGGATTTCCAAACAGGCTTGGCTGGAAGGAAACTGAAAGCAAGCAGGGCAGACACAACCAGGAGGGGAACTGAAGCTGAGGACAGTCAGCCACAAACAGAGGAAGAACGGACACTATACAGGGTAAAGGACTTTAAGACAAGTTTGACTAACCAGAGTAGGGCAGAAGCCCAAGGTGAACAGAAAACCAAACAAGACAGACTAGACAGGACACAAAGCTAGGCTACACAGACAAGAGCTAGGGCAAAGACACACATACAAGTAATAAAGCTAGACTGAAAGCAGAACCTAGCAGACAAACAGAAAACACAAAGGCTAAAGTACACACAGGCACCAAGAAATATGCACAGAACAAGGCAAGAGTGCAACTGCACACCGGTTACCTCGAGACCCTTGGCAATGCAAATGCCCTGCTGAAAAGGCCAGGTGCCTAATAAAGGCAATCAGCAGCTGAGGCTCAGCTGCAGGAATCGCAGAGCAGCTAAGGGTGAGGCTAGCTGCCAAACTTCCAACCAAGTCTGGAGGGCTAGAATATCTGGACCGGACTGGAATGAAAGTCTGGAATGTGTAGGGAGACAGCAAGACAGTCTATGGCAGCCACCTGTTCTGGCTACCAGAGGGCGAGGAGACCACAGCCAAGGAAAATAGTCACCATTGTGACAGTGCCACACAGCACTCAAGGGTAAAAGGAAGCCACCTATAGGAATACACAAGGCTGTGCCACACAGCACTCAAGGGAAAAGGGAAGACACTAATAGGAACACTCTAGGCCAGTGGTGGCGAACCTATGGCACGTGTGCCAGAGAGGGCACGCAGAGCCCTCTCTGTTGGCACGCGCGCCCTGCCACTTTCCCTTCAGCCTTCGTGCTACAAAAAGAAAAAAAAAAGCAATCGCGGCACCGCAGCCTGGGCAGCCATCGCATTGGCTGTTCGGCTCTGCAGCTAGGGGGGGTGTCGCCAGCGCGTACCTTCCTCGCTCAATGCGTCATCTCCGAGTCCCGCCCAAGGAGGTTTGCTGCGTCTCCAGTCTAGCCCATCTGGACTAAACGTCACGCGTCGCGTCTTCCTCCCCCTGCGGCACCCTGTACGCCAGCACGCAGCCACCGCTCCGCGACTCCCGCCTAAGCCGCCGCTCCGCGACTCCCACCTAAGCTGTTGCTCCGTGACTGCCGCCTAAGCTGCCGCTCCGTGACTCCCGCCTAAGCCGCCTTGTGCTTCAGCTGCAGTGCTGCACTTGGCAGAAGAGAAGAATCGGATTGTAGTTGGAGGAGCAGAGCAGGTGTAAGGGGTGTGGCTATCATAGGGGTGGAGTTATATGTGGTGACCCCGCCCATAATGAGTACCGGCACTTTGCGATAAATAATTAGATTTTGGGTTGCTGTTTGGGCACTCGGTCTCGGAAAGGTTTGCCATCACTGCTCTAGGCTGTATCATACAGCACTCAAGGGTAAAGGGAAGCCACTTATAGGAATACACAAGGCTGTGCTACACAGCACTCAAGGGTAAAAGGAATCCACTCATAAGGATACACAAGGTTGGCCACACAGGACTCAAAAGTAAAAGGAAAAGCAAGCAAACAGGGAAAGCTGCCTTTACATACACAAATCAGATAAGGAGCAATGCTCACAAGAATCAGAAGACAAACATAGCAGACAAAGAGTTAAAGCAGGCTGAAGGGAAGGGCTGCTTTTAATACACAAGTCAGAAAGAAGCAGGGCTTACACTGCAGTCAAAGGTTTAAAGCAAACAAAGGGAAAAACAAACGATGTTCTTACCAGAACTCAGCCAGCACCCACAGCCAGGTAGGGAAAGCAAAGGCAGGCAGAGACAGAGCACACCCAGCTCCATGGAAGCAAGGTAATCAAGGAAAGCAGCTGGGCTGGCAACAACCGGCTCTCTGAACAGTGAAAGATAACAAGGGAAACCACACAAGGAAACAGAACAGGCTTAAGCTGGAGAGTCTAGACAACAAGGAAAGAATCTATTCAGGTTCAAACCAGAACCACACACACACAGGAAAACAGAAGAGGGCTTTGCTTGAGAGCAAACCTAACAGGAAAGTAATCCATACAGATTCAAACCAAAACCACACACACAGGGCTCAGGGCAGTGCCCAAAGACACAGCTTAACAAGAAGACCAGTTCCCTCAGAATCAAACAACAGTACAACAAGAAAAGGGAAAAATAGACCTGTTGCAAAGGCAATGCAGGAAAGTTCCTTGGGTCCTCCTTATAAAGGAGTAGGCTGATGGTGTCACAAGTAGGAAATGAAGCAGAAGCAGGGAGACCAAAGCGACCCTTGGCTTCAGGGACACCAAAGCGAAGCTTGGCTAACAGGAAGAAAAAACAACAGGAAAAAAGGCAGACTGGGGAGGTCAAAGAGCTAGATACAGAGAAACAGTAGGTCTGGACATAAGGGCACGGCCACAACCGTGACATTGATCTTATTTTCTCAACCTTATGCACAAACATATTTGCCAACTCATCTGCTGAAGATGTTGTGACTGTTATTTGAGTAACTACTGTTGACTTAGTAAGATTATCAAAAATTCTAAAAAACATCTTTGAATCTGAACTTTCTTCACCAATAACTTTTTATAATATATCTTTTTTGCCTTGTGCTTTGATGTGGCAAATGATTTCTAATGAAACACTTACCAGAAATAAGCATTGGCATTGTGTCTGAAGAGGTTGGGGGGGGGGGGGGGGGAACAAAATTCAGCCACCAGGTCACCACCACATAAAGCAATAACGTAGCCAGACATAGTATTCTGGGTGGGCATACAATTCACCCCCCCCGCATGCGCTTTCTGCCCCTGCTCCGCATACAATCTTCCCCTCCCCGTGCACGTGTGATTTTTGCCCCTGCCCCGCACCATTGACCCCAAAGAATAAAATAAATACTTGAGCTGGTGGGGGAATCCCCATCCCCGTCAGCTGAAGATGTCCTCCTGCAGCCAGAACAAGTGATTTTCCTACCTGCTACAGCCAGCGGCACTTTCCACCTGTTTCCACCGTGCTGGCCTCTCCCTTCCTGCACATGCTCGGTTTTCAGGCATGCACAAAAAACAAGCATGTGCACGAGGAGTGTGTGTGTGTGTTGGGGGGGGGGTTGGTACTGCGGCAACGGATGGAAAGTACCGCCAGCCAAAGCAGGTAGGAAAATCGCTTGTTCTTTGTAAGTTAGTAAGAGAAGTTTGAACTGTACACAGAAATGGAGAGGGAGCCAAAGAAGTGTCTTGAAGAGAGTGGTTATTTGAATGTAGCAACACTGGTGGAAGATAAGTCATTCAGTAGAATTTTGAACAGATTGAAGGGGAGAGAGAGATGGTTTAATTGGAGGCCTGTGAGAAGGAAGTACCAGTAGTCTAAACATGAGGTGATGAGAGTGTGGATAAGGGTTTTGGTAGCGTGTTCAGAAAGGGAGGGAGAAATTTTGGTGATGTTATAGAGATGTTATCCTTAGAAATAGAGAATGGGGGGGGGGGGGGGTTAGAGGGAAAAATAAGAAGTTCAGTCATGGCCATGTTCTGTTTCAGATAGCAGTGAGACATCCAGGAAGCAAGGCAGCAATGTCAAACAGGAAGGCTTAGACATGGGCCTGGATCCCTGTTGAAATTTGGGAAGGACGAGGATTGAGTAGAGGACCTTGGATCTGGCCAGGAAAAGGTCAGTGGAGGTTTTAGCAAGGACTGTTTCTGTTGAATGTGGAGGGCAAAAGCCAGATAGAACTGGATCAAGAATAGCTTGAGATGAAAGAAAAGCAAGACAATGGGCATGAAGCACATTCAAGTAGCTTCGATAAGAAAAGGAAGAGGGAGATGTGGGCGATAGTTGGAAGGACAGGTAGGGTTCAGTGAAGGTTTTTTTGAGGAATGGATTAACCACAGCATGTATGAAGGTATAAGGAACAGTTGCAGTAGAAAATGAAAGACATGCCCTCAACATTTAACGCAGAAGTTTTGCCCTTGGTGGTTCTTAAATTTTGCTGTAAACCTGTATTAGGTGCGAGACCTTAGTGCACTTTATTAAATTGGCCCTTGAGAGTGTCTCATAAGATCAGTTTGTCAATGTATGCGAGAACTAACTTGTGCCACCAAAATAAACTATGATTATTGTTATGGAGATAGCAACATTCATTTTGGTGACTCCATATGAAGCATCATGTTTATGAGACTTGGAGAAGCAGAGATGGTTTGTATAAAAAAAAAGTTAAGCATTAATTAAGCATGAAGAGATCCAAGATGGCCGATTGAACCAGTCGCTGGTCTCCATGATCCTAACATTCTTCCGCCATGCCTAAACACAGAGGAAAATCGGCAGCCACTGTTCCCTCAGGCCGACTAACCTCTTCATCGACTGGCCCTATAGATTCTTTTTTGCGGAGACCTGAAGTTTCCGGAGGGTCGCTGGGCAGCACACTAGCGGCGTCTGGGATGAATGGAGGATCCGAGACGCTGCCTGTGCTAGATGTTACTCTTAGCCCCAACCAACGAGCTCCTCCCCCGCAACCCCAGAGTGTCAGTTCTCCGGTCTTGGTGTCGTCTCCAATGCAACCAGGAAGTGGTGTTTTGGGTGAGCATTTGGGGGTGAAGGAAATCTTACCGGAGAACGGGGGAGTTGAGGGTAGCCATAGTCCTCAACTAACTCTGGATGTTATGACCCAGAATGCGGGAGGATCAACGGCTGCTGATAGAAAATCAGGAACAGTGAGTACATTGACCGAAGAAGCACAAAAGCAAGGCACATTTACTTTTTTAGAGGAAAAACCAGCGGAGATTACTTTGGAGAGTTTATGGGCTTTAATTGCCAATCTAGGCAAAGTTTTATGTCCGCAAATTCAGGAACTTGAGACTCGCGTAAACAAATTAGAAAAAATTGCTGAAGTTGCAGAAGTAGACAGGAAAGAAATATCGATGAAGACTAAAACTCTGGCTGATCAGTCAGAGAAAATACAAGAAAATATCATAAAGGATGTCACTAATATGAGGAGGAAAATTGAAAGTTTGGAAAATTCCCAAAGAGCAAAATTCCCAAAGAGCAAATAACTTAAGATTTCTGTACTTCCCTAGGGCAGTGACAATTGCCCCAAGAGAAATGTTAATTAGATATATGAAAGAGATACTTGGGTTTACAGATAATATTGTTCCCCCTATGACTCAAGTTTATTACCTACCAAGTCGGATAATAGAAGCTTCTACACAACAACCTGATCAATCACTAGATGTTTCTGCAATATTAGAAGCTTCAACTGTGGACTTAGTAACTTCGGCAACTTTATTAGTAACTTGAGCATTATCTATGGACAAAATATTGATTATGAAAAAATTTTTTAAAAACAGAGATAAAGAGTTCTTAGGTCTCAAAGTTCGTATATTTCCTGATGTCTCTAAGGAGACTCAAAAAAAAACGAAGGCAGTTCTTGTTGTTGAAACCAGGGGTTCTCCAGCTGGGAGCCACTTTCTTTTACATTATCCCTTTAAATGTATTGTTTGTTATCAGTCGGTTAAGTATGTCTTTTTTGAGTCTGTGCAATTCACTGAATTTATTGCAGCCAAGAGATCTATGAGGTGAAATATATTAAGGTATTTAGTAACATGAAAAAGCTCAAATAGATAATGGAATACTACCAAATAGACTGGTATAAATTTCCTTAAAATGATTTAATAATATATCTCCACATAAGTTAATCTTGGATCGTAATTGAGGACTTGAGAGTACTTAGTCAAAAAAATTGTTCTTATTTGTTTGTTATTTAAAATATTCTGACGAATGGACCTTTTCTGTCTCAAGTGTAATAGTTGGTAAATATTTGGAATAAATAAAATAAAAAAAAGCATGAAGAAATATATTTTCATGTGTAGTTCCAAGGTCCTCAGACCATTTAGTGACCAGGCACCAGATACGTTAGAACAATTTTTGAATAATTATTCAGCTACTCTTAATACATAAGTTTGCCATCCATATATATCAGAACTCCTAATCGACTGCTATTGCTGTTTGTAATCTTGGGCAAGTCATGTAGCCCCCCACTGCCTCGGATATAAACTTAGATTTAAGCCTTCAGAGAACTGGTGAGTACCTAGTGTACCTGAATGTAACTCTCCTTGAGCTGTTACCGAAAAAGGTGTGAACCAAATCTAGATGGATAGATAAAATTGGGCCCATGTCGGTCTTCATAATTCACAGCTCTTTTTTTATTCTGTCCTGGCTATAATATAAATTTGCTTCATGTTATGAGCAATGGGACAGTCTAGTCAGCACTAGTTGTTATAATTAACCATCAGTATGATGCCATAGTTACCGGTTTACCAGAAGTAAGCTTGTACCATCTAGATATTTTTCTTCTGACTTTTCTGACTTAAATTAATGTTTTTTTCATTTTTGCATAGATATGTACAATGAAACTAGTACTTCAATTTGATTCCTTGTAAGGATAAATCAGCACTCTTAATAGGGAATAAGTTATACTATCTGTTCTTGAAATTGCATCTATTGATACATTTTAGGGAATATGTGTGGCCAGAAAGGAATGTTTCTTTAAAGCACATTCTGCAGCATATTGAAGGGACCCCAAATGTTATGCATTATGCCTTGATCGGGATGCAGAAGTGGTCAAGCAAAAGAAAAAGCAGTGAAATGAAAGAGCCGTTTTCTCACTGCCATCTGCATGACTTCATCCTCCTAAATGTGGATCTGACACAGAATGTACAATACAACCAGAACAGGTGAGTTAAGAGCTGCTTTGTGTCTCTTAGATCTCTTTGTAGTTAAATGCACATATGACTGGCTGAAATGTTTCTTTGACATGAAGTTTTGAACATACACCCTGGGGCCTGAGTTGTTGTGGGAAGGAACATACAATATTCCTGGTTGCAGCAACACAGAAGTAAATTTACAGCTCAATGCAGTAACCTGGAGTACTGAGGTTCCACAGATTAGTGAATCCCACGATAACTGTTTGTGCTGTAAAATAGTACATTTTACGACAGCTTACTAACTAGGGCCTAAATTAGTATGGAATCCCAAAGATCTTTATATTCCTTTCCATTGAAACAAGTTTCTTTTTGTTCATATTTAATATTTTTTCTGGTATTTCAATGGCCCTATCCTGTCTCCTCTGTCTTTTCTTTCCTCTTATTTATTCATAGTTAGACTTCTAAGTCTTATTGCAGGGATTTTGGTTCAGAACCCATACCATTTTGGTTGCCTTCTGAACTGATTTTATTCTATTATTTTTCTAGCTCCTCCCCCCCTCAAAATTGGACACAGTACTCCAGTGAGGTCTCACTAGTGGCCTGTATAATAAGTTGTACTCTTCCTTCTGCACTCTAGCATCCCTTAGACTGTGGCCACTACTATGCCACTGCAGTAACAGGGTGGAAAGGAACCAATTCCAAGTGATTAGTCGTCACACCAGGATAAGATGCTCCAATGAAATTTTATTAAGACCCAACACGTCCCGTGTTTCGGCTATAACAGCTTTCCTCAGGGGTCTAAAAAAATTACAAATATCAAAGCATTTATAAAAACAATTAGATAATAAAACCATACATTTAATAATCACAAACAACTGATCACTTGGAATTGGTTCCTTTCCACCCTGTTACTGCTGTGTTCTGTCTTTGTGGAGAGTGTGAACCCCATTTGTCTTTTCGTCCACTACTATGCCACTACCATGAGTCACTGGATATCATTAACTTAGGTCTCTTTCTTGCTTATGAACATCAGTATATCATCCCCACTATATATCAATCCCTTGGATTTTTGCACATATATGCATTTTTCTAGTATTGAAACCTAGCTATCTATCTATCTATCAGTTTACTACCTCTTAAGCTTAGATCAGTTCTCATATTATCTACATCCTCAGATATGTCCACACTGCTGCTGGCTTCTGCAATATCTCTTATAAAGATACTGTTTATCCAATAAGTAACTGCCTTGCTCTTTATAATTTCTTAAATTTCTTTATTGAAACTTTCAACTTTAAAATAATATTTAGAAGATATGCAATATTCTTCTCATTCTCACTATTCATTCCTCCATTCAACCACATGGGTACAGACAGCCACGGAGATCTTTTAACCACTGATACTTCTAATATCTATTTCCATAAGGGTATTCCACTATTCAAATGCAATTAATACACTTTTTCTTTCAGCTATGATCTCTTATATTGTCTCTTAATAAATGTCCATCATATCTCAATTGTTATCCATTGTTGTTCACTTATCTCCATTGTTGTATTTCAGTGTCTGTAATCTCCATGAATATCTTCATACGTTATGTCCAAATCTTATCCAATGCAATATTCTTACTACAGCAACAACCAATTCACCGTTCCCTCGGTTCAGTTCTTCCCATCACAACGCAGGCAAATCTTCTTGAAACACCATCAAAGCGACACATTATAAAAACCCTTAAAAACTGGATGTAAATGTGTAGGCTTTGATTTTTTTATGAGGTCATGTGTTCTCCCTATTTGTTCATGTCAGTGGCGTAGCCACAGGTGGGCCTGGGTGGGCCGGGACCCACCCACTTAGGGCTCAGGCCCACCCAACAGTAGCACACGTTTAGTGGTAGCTGGTGGGGATCCCAAGCTCCGCCAGCTGAAGACTTCCCCCTGATGGTAACGAAAACGCTACTCTCCATGATACCGGCACCTCCGCATGCTCAGTTTTCAGCACACGCCTGCTGCAGACTGCCAAGGTGGAAAGAAGCGTTTTCCCACTAGCTGAGATTTTTTTTTGGTGGTGGAGAGGGGAGAACACTTGTAGGATCTTTTACTAAGGTGCGCTCACATTTTTAGCGCACGCTAAAATTGTGGGCGCACTAAACGTTACAGACGCCAATACATTCCTATAGACGTCTCTAACGTTTAGCGCGCACAATTTTAGCGTGCGCTAAAAATGTGAGCGCACCTTAGTAAAAGATGCCGTTGGTGCCCACCCACTTCTTGCCTAGGCCCACCCAAAATCTGTTGTCTGGCTACGCCCTTGGTTCATGTTAAATACGCTTTATGACTGTTTCTTTGTAATATTTGTTGATCTTTTGATATTGAGTTCTTCAATAAAAAGACCTCTAAAAATGTTTAATAAAGTAATCCTTATCACAATCAAAAATAAGCAAAATAAAAAAAGTTGTCATAAGTTAAGAGAAAGGATAGTGTCAGAAATTTAATTGACATTTGAAAACCCTGGATAAACAGGGTTTTTTGTTTCTAAGAATAGTTATTATCCAAAATTTGTTCTGATCTGATTCTTGTTGTTCTGTAAACTCAGTTGACTGAATACACTGTTTTTCCCATCCCCGCTGCTAGATTTACATGTGATGATGTTGACTTCAATCTGCAAGCCCACAGCTCTGGCCTCCTCATCTGCCGATTCAATCGCTTCAGTGTTATGAAGAAGCAAATTTTAGTAGGAGGCCATAGGTCTTTCCATATCAAATCAAAGGTGAGCTCAGAGAAGTTTCCAGAAAACAGTATGGGCCTGTTTTAAATACTGTTGCATAGGTGATGATCTTTGTTAAATTATAAAACAATGGTAACATGAATTACTAAAATTGTGGCTAAATCTTTTTTTAACTTCACAGGGAGATCTACTGTAAAATTTAAAGATACTA
The DNA here is from genome assembly GCF_901765095.1 of Microcaecilia unicolor. Taxonomy (NCBI): domain Eukaryota; kingdom Metazoa; phylum Chordata; class Amphibia; order Gymnophiona; family Siphonopidae; genus Microcaecilia; species Microcaecilia unicolor. The sequence goes on along the minus strand of NC_044033.1, from coordinate 431,110,961 downwards.
ATAAAAAAAATCAAATGCAAAAATTCAATAATTATACTAGATATAACAAAGAGAACAATTGTCAAAAGCCAATGACCCTTCTAAATGGCTCTTTACCCGGTTGAGAAGTGTTTTTGAAATCTGCCCACCTTTTTTGGGAATAATGTCATAACAGGATGCCCAAATGAAATGTCTAAAAAAGACACCTCTTTTTGTAAAGGCAAGACAGGCACCCACATGGCCCTTTTATAAAACTGTGTTAAGCACTTACCCCCTAATTCTATAAAATTTGCCAAAAGTTGCAATCGCAAGTTTTGACGCATGCCCTATTTGCGTGAGCAATTTAATTGAATAATAAACCATTTAGTGCCAATAATTGGCTTTTTAACAAGCAATTATTGGCACTAATTAAATTTTATTGGACTTTACGTGCATACATTTAGACACAGGATCCAAAAAAGGGGGCGTGAAAATGGGAGACGCATCTGCAGAATAGGGACATTCCTAGCATTTATGTGCATTGTTATAGAATAAGGGGGGTTATGCACCTAATTTAGGCGTGATTCTTGGGCATAAGCACTATTTTAAAAACCATTCCTCACTTTAAGCATGGCTTATAGATAAGCCCTTTTTTCTGCACCAATTTTGTAGGCACCATATATAGAATCTAGCCCTTAGCACATGGTTTACTGTGCAGTAGCTGCAAACACAAAGCCACGTTAAGGGGCTTTGTGGCAATTTAGCTGTTACTGCACAGTATACCTTGTGCTAAGTGCTTTTTGTACCAGGGCGTGGCATTGGCAGAGTGTGTATGTGGAAGGTGTCTGGCCAGTTAATGCGCTGCACTTATCATGCACTAACGTGGAGTTAATGTGAGATCATTTACCACCTTCTAAATAGGAGGTGCTAAGTGATTCTGCATTAACTGGAAGCAGGTACCACATGTTAATGTTAAAGCGTATCCATGTTACATGTTATGAATTCCAGAAGGAAGCTGTTTTTGGCACAATGTTTTTATGACAGTGAGCATTAGCAATAAATGTGAAAGACTGAGATCGTACTCTACATACTCTGGCTTAGGAATGAGGTTCATAACTGCCCTGGTATTGCGCAAAAATAACCCATATGGAGACACTGCTCCCGAGGACAATTCTATAAAGGTGTCATTATCTTGAACCTATTCTGCAAAGGAAAGTAAATGCCTACTTTTCTTTACAGCGGGGCAGACTGACAGGGATCTGGGCCTCCGAGCAATAAGAGAGTCTTGGGCCCCCTGCCCCTGGGCCCCACATCTCTCCCTTTCTGCACCTGGGTCCCACGTCTCTTCTCCCCCTCCCCAGATCCAACATCTTTCTCCCCTTTCCCCAATGCAACATCTTTCTTCCTCCCCTCGATGCACCACCTCTGCCCCCCTACAGAGCTCCACCATCTCTCTGCCCCCTCCCTCCATTCTCCAGGTCTAACATCTCTTCCCTCTTCTAAGGCCAACATCTCCCCCTCTCTCCTCTCTGTCCCTGGATCTGGCCCTCTCCCTTTGCACTTACCTCAAATATCCCTTTCTCCATAAAGGGCCCTGGCTGTCTGCCGCTGACCGGAGCCTGCAGCCCAGCCTTGCAGAAGCAGGAAGTTACGTCAGATTGGGGTAGGCTCCGGCAGAGAGGTTTCGAGCAGTGGCAAACAACTGGGGCCCTCTACGGAGTGGGGGGGGGGGGGGGGGGGGGGGAGAGAAGGGGGGTTTTGGGGGGGGGGGAGATATCAGACATGTGGGGAGGAGGTAATGGGCCCTTGGGCACTGCCTGTTGCCCAAATGGTCAGTCTGTCCCTGTTTTACAGAATATTAATATAACAGGAACACTATGGAGTAGTTTTATTAAGCTTTGTTAAACTCTGAGCTTAATGTGGGTTAATGTGGGACTTCCCGCATGCTGAACCCAGATTAAAAGTGGCATATTTTTGGGCTTTATCTGTTATTTTAACTACGTCATGTTCTGATGTTCTTATTAGCACGTGGTACATGCAAAGAATTAATGCAGGAGCACTTACTGCCTCCTGTTTACAAGGTGCTAAGTTCTCCTGCATTAACTCTGCATCATCTGTTTATTTCATGCTAGCTGGATAATGTGGGAGCGCCTACTCTCTGCCCCCTCCAAAAAATATTTCTAAAAAATCCATAACACATGAGTTAGTGTGCTCAAACAGGCAAAGTACAATAAAACGCTTTAACACAATCTCTGGTAGCCTTTTAGTATGCACTAACAGGGCTTATGGCTACATTCAACAAAGGGTGCTGAAATGTAGACCAAGCAAACCAGAGGGAAACAGCAACGCAAACCAAACATAAAGCAAAACAGTGAAGTGGGCCACAGATGGAACGACAAGGTGAAGCCAAAAGTTGGAGGAAGCAGATTTTATTGAAGGACCCAACACGGCCTGTGTTTCAGCAAGTGCCTGCATCAGGGGTCAAAATTGTATGTCACATTAGTACAGCCTTCCTGCTTAATTTTCTCAGTAACAATGTTAAAAAAATTACGTGAACAAAAGAAATGCTTTGACATTTTGCCTTCATACTGTGTGTGCTGCAAGAAACATTTTTTTTGTTCACCTGATTTTTTTTAACATTGTTACTGACAGAGTTATGCAGGAAGTGCTGTACTACTGTGACGTACGATTTTGACCCCTGACGGAGGCACTTGTTGAAACGCATGATGAAATGTAGATGCCAGAATGATGTGCACTGAGGTCAAATTCTATAACGGCAGTTCTGCACAGAGCTACCATTTTAGAATACTAGTGTAAGTTCCCATTTTCGCACCTATGCCATGTCAAAGGGTAGTGTAAGTGCTTGCACCTAACTGTTGACAGCTATACACATAACCTCTAGCATTCAATAACCTGTGCGTGTAACTCATAGGTACGCCCCTGACCCACCCATGCCCTCCTAGAAGTTGCTTGATAAGCAAAAGAATATCACAGTTCGAACTAAGCCCTTGGGCTGCAGCAAAGTTGACCCTTCCTGGGCAAGGCTGGACTGAAGACAAGGCTGGAGCTTGGAGTCAGAGCTGGTGCTGGAAGACAGGACTGGAGCTAGGTAGGAACAAGGCTGGGACACAGAGCATGGCTAGAAGAACAGGAGACAAACTGGAACAAGGCTACAACACACACTAGACAACTCTAGGAGACCTGTTGCAAAGGCACTGCATAGGAGTCAGGAACTTCCCACCAGACAAGAAGTGATGACATCAGCCAGTGCTCTCTTGCAGAGCTATAAAGAAGTGCTGGGTTTTCAGGAAGTAAACAGGTCCTTCTTGGCACGGAATGCTGCTGGAGACCACAGAAAACAGGTAAGGGGTGTAACAGTACCCCTTCCCTGAAGCCCCCTCCCTGAACCCATGGATTTGGATTTGAGGGAATAAAGATGTTGACAATGCCTTGTAAGTGCAGAGGCATGAACACTGATAGTAGGATTCCACATATTATCATTCTGACATCTAGAATATCCTGAGTATCCTATAGACTTGAATTTGCATGTCCCTTGCAAACTCCACTTCCTTGATCACTTGCGGTCTGGAGTTCTCTCTGGGAGGTACAATGATCTGGGAGACAGCAAGAATCTTTGCAGGTTCCAAGTTGGGTCAAGATTCCAAGATGAAAGGCTTGCTCTGGGGTGAACTCATCTTGGGCAGGGTTAGCTGAGGTTGAACAGACATTAAGCAAGACTGAGACCAGGCTGGACCCCAGGCTAGAATGTCACTGGCGTGCCGGTCAATATGAGGTTCATGTTTCTGCAACCATGGAAGCCCAAAAATGGCCTAATGGACAGATCTGGGGAATACATGAAACTCTATCATCTCTTGATGCTGAGAAAGGGAAAGGGAAATGGGACTTGATATACTACCTTTCTGAGGTTTTTGCAACTACATTCAAAGCGGTTTACATATATTCAGGTACTTATTTTGTACCAGGGGCAATGGAGAGTTAAGTGACTTGCCCAGAGTCACAAGGAGCTGCAGTGGGAATCAAACTCAGTTCCCCAGGATCAAAGTCCACTGCACTAACCACTAGGCTACTCCTCCACTCAGGGAAATAGGTTGAATAATAACCCACAGATGCCCTGACAGTGGGTATCCGTAGTCTGAGGAATTGCAAAGGGGTTCATCCACAAAGTTCCCAGCTGCCATCGTAATCAAGGAGAGCTTGGAGTATAATCTGTTTGTAGTCCCATAGGAGGGTGAAAAGGAGAGTAGAGAGGGAGGTCAGACCAACTTGGGAAGGACCTAGGGACATCTCCCACATAACTCCTAGGTCTGGAAGTGTTGCCGCTTTCCTGGGACATCACTTAGCATAATGTCCCAGGTCCGCACAGTGTAGACAGAGGTTTTACACTCTTCAATGCCTTTTCAATTCCTTCGAAAGTCGAGAATGGCATATTTGCATGGGGACATCTTCCTCCATAGGAGCAGGAGAAGCTGGTGACTGTGAGTCTGTGAGATCCTGAACCTGGGACATCGACCACATAGAGCAGCATTACCTCCGTGTTCCTTAGCCCTCTCTTGAAAGAGGATGTCCACCTTGATGCACAGGGAAACCAGGTCATCCAAACTGGTGGGGAGATTCCATTTTGCTAGTTCATACTTAATCTGACCTACCAGGCCTTGCCAAGAGATGGCCACCTGGAACTGATGATTCCATTACAGGTCAGAAACCAGGGTCCAGAATTGAGTGGCATACTGGCCCATAGTTAGGGCCCTTTGTCATAGGTGCAGGAGCTCGGAAGCTAATGAGGAAAGATGCCTTTCTCATCAAATACCTGCTAGAAGCATGTGAGGAAGGCAGCCAAACTGTAATAAGTGGGTCATTCTGCTCCCACAGGGGAGAGACCCAAGCCAGCGCTTGCCTAGAAAAGAGAGAGACAATAAACGTAATTTTGACTTGATCCGAAGGAAAGCTAGAGGGCATGTAGTTCAAAGTTCATCAAACACTGGTTAATAATAATGGGGTTCCGATCAAAGCATGGTGGTGCCGAGAGTTGAGGCTGAGACACAGGGTAAGTTGGAGGTGGTAGTGCTGGAGCAGATCCTGGAGGCAGGTTCGGACCATGAGGACCTGCAGTTTGCATCGCTGCAAACTAAGCACAGACCCTCTGAAGGGTTTCCGTTATCTGCCAAAGCTGAGTCCTTTACTCCTGGACCTCCTGGGCGAGGTCCTGGAGATGCTGGATCTTGTCCATGCAGCTGGTCAGGCTTAAACAGAATCAGAAAGTTGCAGGAGTTGGAGGGCCAGCTGCTGGAGGTGCACAATCTGTCACGACTCGAGGTGAGCCCTTGGGCTGCAGCCGAGTTGATGCTACTTAATCAACCTGAGGCTTCCTAGGCCCTTACTGATGGTAGGTGAAACACCTGAACAAGGCTGGAGCTTGAAGACAGACTGAAGCTTGAGGTCAGGGCTGGAGCTGGAAGACAGGGCTGGAGCTAGGCAGGAACAAGGAGCAGGACTAGAAGAAAACACAGGCAGAAACAGGAGACAGGAACAATGGAGCAGTAGTAGCCTAGAAGAAAACACAGGCAGGAACAGGAGACAAACTGGAAAAAGGCTGCAACCACAGTAGACAATTCTAGGAGACCTGTTGCAAAGGCACTGTCTGGGAGTCAGGAACTTCCTTAAATAATACCAGATAGGAAGTGATGACATCAGCCAGCACCCTTTTGCAGAGATATAAAGGAAGTGCTGGGATTCCAGGAAGTATACAGGTCCTCTTGGCATGGAATGCTGCTGGAGACCACAGAGAACAGGTGAGGGGCGTGAAAAAGAAGACTTTAAAGAAATCTATATGACTATTAAATTCTTATTTTGCTTATCAAGCAGCAAAATTATGGAAAGAAATACCTATCCAATTTAGACTTATTTCCAATTATAGATTATATAGGAAACAGTTCAAAAAATCTTTCTATTTCAACAATTTTATAAAATGTAGCTAGATTTAACTATTGTTATTACTAAATCAAATTTACCATGTAATTCCTGGAATAATGTCCAGCTTCTTGTCTTTGTGATCTGCATTGAACTTTCTTAGGTATATTCAGAATATAAGAACTATTGCTATTCTATGCTAAATTGTGTGCGCAGTTTCTAGAATACTGACTAAGGTCAGTCACCCCTGCAACTGCCATTTGGTGCCAATTAACACCATTTAAGCCAATAATTGACTGTAAACACCAATTAACAACCAATTATTAAATTAAGTTGTGTGTGCAACTGACCTTATTCTATAAATTGGGCACCTAAATTTGTGTGCTAAGTGTAAAGTTGGGTGCTCGATTTTATAGAATTAGGGGGTTAACGTCCCTTAGTAAAATGACCCCTATGGAGGAGTGGTTAGGGTGGTGGACTTTGGTCCTGGGGAACTGAGTTCAATTCCCAGCACAGGCAGCTCCTTGTGACTCTGGGCAAGTCACTTAACCCTCCATTGCCTGCTACATTGAGCCTGCCATGAATGGGAAAAAGTGCAGGGTACAAATGTAACAAAAAAAAATATGGTGCCAAAAAATTGGCATTGAAAAAAAGTGGTATTCTATAAAGTTAGGCGTGGTTTATAGAATAGCGCTTATGCCTGGGAATCACACCTAACTTTAGGTGCAGCCATTTGCCTCAACTAAAATGTGGTGCGTAACCTAAAGAAATGCCCCCAATCTGACCATGACCCACCTATGACTCTCCTATTCCCAAACTCCCTTTTTTGACTTACTGCATGTTAATTTGTACTATTAAAGTGCAGTAAATACAAAACTTACCATAGTTTGTAAAGGAGCCCCCAAGTTCTTTTTCTTGGAATGTCAACTTTCAGTTGTACCCTTCGTGTTGGGAACTTTCACCTTGAGGACATATATCTATTCTGCTTTGACTATAAGGGACTCATTCATACCCTGGAAGACTACATGCTCTGCATGGTCATGTCGATAGCCCACTGAAAAAGCAGGCTTGAATATCCTCATCATCATTGGGACCACCTTAACGATTTTCTGTCTGCAGTGTTAGTGTCCCAGATTACCTGAGTTATGAAAGGATTTCCTCCATATCTCACTTGGTTTGAAGCACTGCCTCAAGCAAATACTGCTCAGAAACTTGAGAGATCTGGATGCAGAGGAGTATTATGCGAATTCCTCTCCTTTGTGCTGTACTGTAACAATAGGTATACAGTCTCTCCCATTTTCCCATGAGTTGCCTAAATCTTTGAGTGTTGGAACAAACTGAGGAGCTAAGGAGACTGTTACATGTGGGAAAGGCCACATATTCTCAGAATATTTCACTTGGTTCTGAGCAGTGGGAGACCAGTCCATCCCTGTACTCTTGGATGACATCACTGACTTGTGTGCCTTATAAATCCTCTTGTCTATGGAAGACATCTTTCATAGGTAAGGAACATTGCTTTGCCTGCATATCAGATGGACAGTTTTGTAACGGACCATTTCTGTGGGTAAAGCACTGCCTATGGAAATGGCTTTGACAATAAAATTGGGAATCTGTCATCTTGCCAATTAATATAAAATCTTGTTCAGGAAATGACTTCTTAAAGAGAATTGTTTTCAGATTTTTTTCTGTAGTCTTTTAGATCAGTACATGCCCACAGTTCCATTGGGAAGCTATTTCACAGGCGTGGCACTGCTGTTGGCCTTGCATGATTTCTAGTTGTAGCCAACTGAGTACACTGACTGAAGGAAGTTGAAAAAAATGACTCTGATCTTAGGATTGCAAAAACCTAGAAGGGGACATATTGTTTCCATGGAATTGGCAAATAAAGTGAATATTCAAATTGCAAGGATTTGAAAATCGTAAGTAAAATTGAATATAATGTATGCAGTTACTGGAAGCCAGCATAAGGATTTTAACACAGGTGTGATAAATTCACTAAATGAAGTTCTCATTAATGGTCTTGCTGCTGTGTGTTGAATCAGTTGCAAGACTCTAAACATTTATAGCCTGCTTTAGAATGTTAAGAATTATTAGCTTTAGAATGTTAAGAATTATTAGGAAAGGAATAGAGAATAAAACAGAGTATCTTAATGCCTCGGTATCACTCCATGGTGAAACTCTTATCTTGAGTCTTGTATGCAATTCTGGCTGTTGCATCTAAAAAAAAATGAAGTGAAATTGGAAAAGATACAAAGAAAGGCAACCAAAATAATTAAGCAGATGGACGGACTCTCATATGATGAAAGGCAAAAGAGGTTATGGCTTGGTCTTGTGCCTGGAGAAAAGATAGGTAAAGGGAGATATGATAGAGGTCTATGAAACCATGAATGCTGTGGGATAGGTGAATGCAAATCGATTGTTTACTTTTTTCAAACTAGACTAACGAACGCTCTATGAAGTCACATAATACCACATTTAAAACAGATAGGAGAAAATATTTTTCACTCAACACATAGTTAAGTTCTGGAGCTCAGTGTTGGAGCGATTGGTAAAAGCAGTTAATGTAGCTGGGTTTAGAAAAGATTTGGACAGATTCTTAGAAGAAAAGTCAATAAACTATAATTAAGGTAGACATGGGGAAAGCAACTGCTTATCCCTGAGGTTATGTAGCATGGAATCTTGCCACTTTTGGGGGCTCTGCTAACTACTTGTAACCTGGACTGGCCACTGTTAGAAACAGGATATTGGGCTAAATGGACAATTGGTCTGATCCAGTAGGGCAACTCTTTTTATGTTCTTTCCAGTAAAATTCAAGTTAGATAACAATCCAAAAATTCATAGACAGTTAATTCAGTATAACAACAGTTGATATATTACATAATACATTATCAATCTATCCCTGAATAAATAAAAAAATTCTCGAAGTAAAAAAAAAAAGGAAAACATAATTGGCAGTCTAAGACACTAGAACCAAAAAAAGTGAGGAGGACGAATTAATGTAAAATCAGGTATAAAAGTAGCTAAAAACTGTTAGTGGAAAAAACATGAAATAATGAGTACTACAGTGATTCATTGTAATATATTTAGTGCTTCTTTTACTAAACTGCTCTAGTGATTCCCAGCACGGCAAATGCGCTGCAGCCTGTTCAATTTGAATGGGCTATGTCACATTTACTGTGCAGGAATTGGTAATGTGGTTTAGTAGAGAGGAAGTGACATCATCAAGGATGATGGCAGCATAAGAACCAAGCTCCCGCTTCCCATGGCGAAAACCAACGCTTTCCCAGCACTTAAAATCTTATTTTTGCAACAGTGGAGTGCCTGGTGATGGAGTAGTAGCTGTGAATAGATTCAATAATGAGCTCTCGCCCAGAGACGGCGGATCTGTCCAGCTATGCCTTTACAGGGGGAACACCAGCAGCGAGTGCTCTGGCCCATAAATTGGCGGCTGTACAGGAACAGGAGCACTTCGAGGACCCTGAACAAAATTATGTAAGCTTAGTGAGAGAGGAGCAGAAAAACTCGGAGACAATCTCCTCTGAACTAAAAGGCTGGCTGCAAGAAATTTGGGCGGATCTAAAAGTGGTCCACTCAGATCTGGCAACACTGGGAGCGGATCTGCGCGGTGAGATCCGCAAGCTGGGCAATAGAGAGGAAGCAGAGATCCGTATTGAAGAGAATTCTGAAGCCTTAGGGTATGTGGACAAGCAAATCATGGAACTGCATACGGGGCAGCAACAGCTGATGGATAAAATAGAGGACTTAGAGAATTGGAGCAGGCAGTGCTAATGTGGTTTAGTAAAAGAGGCCCTTAAAGAAGAATGGTCTGCAGTTTACTGCCCTCCAAATTTCATATCAAGACCTCTTGCTCTAGAATGTATTTTGATCCCCAATATGTTTGCTTCTTGTGTTTATTTATAGTTTTGGCAGATAATACAAGATGTAGAGTAGAAAATGTTTTAAACATTACACATTGCTATATGCTATAAAAAGTAAAAGAAAAATATTTCTTTTTCTTTAGGGTTCTGATACTCCTGTGTCCATCTCGCCTGCTCAATACATTTGTGCTCCAGATAGCAAACACACCTTTCTGGCAGCCCCTGCACAGTTATTGCTTGAAAAGTACCTACAGTACAACAGCCACCGCTTCTTTCCTCTCTCAGTGAAGAACTATAGCCGCCCTGTGCTGACAGTGGATTGCTACCTGAACTTGGGACCACAGGTACAAAACTCAGAATGAAAGAATGGAATGGAGTGTGGGGACCAATTAGGGACACAGTACTAGAGAAAGAGCTGGTTGGTATTACTTTGAAGATTGTCAAATTGCCATAATGTTCTTGATCCAGTACATTGTGAACCAGAGTGATCAGCAGTGGTGATGACATCAGTTTTCACAGGTGACAATGCACTTTATTCAATGACACTTCTAAGAATTTAGAACAGAATCTGTGCTAGAATAATGTATGTCCTATTGTGGTGGATTATGTGTTTTAAAATGGTTAATTACAATGAGCATTTTGCCCATAGTCACAAAAAGGGAGAAAACATTAACTCATGGGGCCAAGAAAGAGAACTGCAAGATAAATTTAAGAAAAACACACTAATGAAAAATATAAAATCTGCATATTCAGTGTTCAGTCTAGGACAGTGCTAGGATTACCACAATGAATATATATGAGATAAATTTGCATATGCTGGATAGTCATTGTATGCATATCTCTCTCCTACATATTCATTGTGGTATTCCTGAAAATCTAACAGGCTAGGCAGGCCTCTAGGACAGGGATGAGAAGCCCTAATCTTGGCATCTGTTATTCAAAAGGGTTTAATCAGGCAGGAAGGGCGCCTTCCCATTTAAACTACGCTGAATGCTCCAGCCACTGATGTTCAATAGCACTTAGTTGAGCAAGGCCACTGAATATTGGCTCTAACTGCCCATTCCAAAACTGGGCAGTGGAGGGGTAGCCTGGGGGTGGAGCTAGGGAACAGCCTGCATGTATGCACACATGAGCTACATTCAGTGCTAGTGCCTGTGTAGCTAAACGGCCAGTTAGGACCATACAAAAAGGTGTCCTATCTTTGGCTGACTAGCTGTACAGGTGCATAACGTCCAGGTCATGTCCCCCCTCCCCCCACCTGATGCCCCTTGTAGTCAGATCTCCTAGTGCTGAGCCCCCTCCTCATCAGATTCTTCATCCTAGCAGGTACCCTGATACAGATATTTCCTCCCCCCCCCCCTTATACCCCTTTGCTACATTCCCGCTGATTCCAATCCTCCCTCCTCAGTGCTGTCATTTTTGAACCTGGAGCCATGCAGGCTGACAGCGTAGGGGGATCATTTCTACCCCATTAAACACCAGGGAGCACCTCTGGGTTAAGTCCTGGGTGTGGTTTAGAGGTTTAGGGGGGTTCAGAGAAGGGTTGGATTGGGTGTAGTAGGAGGCAGATGTGATCCTCAGTCATTTCTGTGCTTTTTGGTACCAGGTTCAAAATAGTGGTGGTCAAACTTTAGTGGTAATTTCATGGTGCTACCACTAGGAAATTACCTGAAAAATGTCTGAATAACTGAGGGGTCCTTTTACAAAGGTGTGCTAGCATTTTTAACATGCGCTAAATGCTAGAGACATCCATAGGAATATGTGAACATCTCTAGCATTTAGCATGTGCTTATTTTTAGCAAGCACTAAAAACGCTAGTGTGCCTTTGTAAAAAGACCCCTCAGTGATTTGAATGTTTATTAATTACAGGAGGAAAATACCTCAGCAGTCAACAGCTCACCCTTTATAGTCATTCTTTTTAGAAACAACTTTATGGTGGCTTCAAACTGACTCCATTTTCTTTCATAACTCTAAAAATCCTCCTGATATGTTTTTTTAAATTGCATTTAAAACTATGAATTCAGCTAATGATTATACTCCTCGATGAACTAATGGATTAATAATAATCTTCAAAATCGACTATTGACAATTTTCCAAAGCTTGAGACTTATGTGATGTCAGTCACAATGTACATTCGTAAGGTGGCCCGCCGTTTGCCAAATTGACAACTTAAAGAGTAGTAAATCATCTGGACCAGATAGCATACATCCAAGGGGTACTCAAGGAACTCAAGCATGAAATTGTTGATCTGTTGTTAGTAATTTGTAATCATCCGTATTACCTGAAGATTGGAGGGTGGCCAATGTGATGCCGATTTTTAAAAAGGGTTCCAGGGGTGATCCAGGAAATTAAAGACCAGTAAGCCTGACATCAGTGCTGGGCAAAATAGTGGAAACTGTTATAAAGAATAAAATTACAGAACACGTAGACAAACATGGTTTAATAGGACAGAGTCAGCATGGGTTCAGCCAAGGGAAGTCTTGCCTCACCAATTTGCTTCATTTCTCTGAAGGCATAAATAAACATGCGGATAAAGGAGAGCTTGTTGATGTAGTATATCTAGATTTTCAGAAAGCTTTTGATAAAGTTCCTCATGAGAGACTCCTGAGAAAATTAGAATCATGGGATAGCAGGCAATGTTCTGGTATGGACTAGGAATTGGTTATTGGACAGAAAACAGGGTAGGGTTAAATGGTCATTTCTCTCAATGGAGGAGGGTGAACAGTGGAGTGCCACAGGGATCAGTACTGGGACCAGTGCTATTTAACATATTTATAAATGATATGGAAATCAGAATGACGAGTGATATGTTTAAATTTTCAGATGACACAAAACTATTCAAGGTTGTTAAAACATGTGCGGACTGTGAAATATTGCAGGAAGACCTTAGGAAATTGGAATACTGGGCATCCAAATGGCAGATGAAATTTAATATGGGCAAATGCAAGGTGATGCATTTTCAAGATTATTATTAATCCATTAGCTGTTGACTGCTGAGGTGTTTTCCTTGTGTAATTAATAAATATTAAAAATGACTGAGTTATTCAGACTTTTTTAGGTAATTTGCACGTGGACTGTCTGGAATATTGACATTCCATTAAGTACCACCAGAAGTGAAACTGCCAAAAAGGGCTATTTTCACCCTTATTTGGCAGCTTGCCCCTAGCAGTAGTACTGCGAGACCATTGCTAGGGTCGACCACCACTATTTTGATCTTAGTGCCTGAAGGGGCAGGAGTGAGTGAGGATTGCTTCTAACTCCTACTACACCAGGGAAATCCCCAGTAAGACATAAAGGACAGTTGAGGGAGGTGAGTGTTTTTGTTGAGGGAGATGGATCTGTCATGTCCCCTACCTCAATGCAAGCGGCGTCCTAAGGCTGCGTGGGGTCCCGTCGACACGCACACTTGACTGGCACAGCCCTGAGCCATGTGTGTGTAGTTCTTCTCTGGGTTTGTTCAGAGAGACGGTGGTTGCAGGCTCCTTGATTGCTTTGCTTCCACGCACCTGTGTTTGCTCTCCTTCCTCCTGGCTTCCCTTGCTTCTCTCCTATTGGTCTTCTGGTTCCTCCTTCCCCTGCTCTTGTCCTATGGCTGTGCTCCTTCTCCATGCTGGTTCCTGCTGATGTCAGACGCCAGCACTTTATCAGCTGAACTTTTCCTGGATTCCATGCTTCGGCTTCTACTTTGGTAGGTGTTACTTGCTCAGTATATTGCTTCTTAATCTACTTGTCCCTCGTTGCTGACTTTGCCTGTACCTGGTTCACTTGCCTGCTCCCTGCCTATTGGCTTTGCCTATACCTGGATTACTCTCTTGCCTGCTACCTGCCTACTGACTTTGCCTGTACCTGGATTACTCTCTTGACCTGCTGCCTGCCTACTGACTTTGCCTGTGCCTGGATTACTCTCTTGACCTGCTGCCTGCCTACTGACTTTGCCTGTGCCTGGATTACTCTCTTGCCTGTTATTTGCCTATTGACATTGCCTGTACCTGGATTACTCCCCTGCCTGCTGCCTGTCTATTGACTTTGCTTGTACCTGGATCACTCTCTTGCCTGCTGCCTGCCTGGCTGATAACGTTCACCACTCCGCTTCCAGCTCCGTCTCGTAAGTCCTGCAGACCGCCCGCACCTAGGGGTTCAACCTCTGGGGAATGGCAGTCAGCGCAGGTGAAACCTGGGGTTGTCCGGCCACCAAGCAGAACCTGGTCTGAGTACCGGGCTCAGCAGCGCTCTACTTGGTACAAGAACTCACAAGTCTGACAGAATCTTAGTGATCTTGGGGTGGGTGGGGGCTGTATTTGGGGCTGTAGGGTGCTGTTGCTCTGTATACCTACCCCTTCATGCGGGCAATTATGTGTGCCTCAGGTTGGAAGAACAAAAGTACAGAGCATATTCAAAAGCATGGATTAATGAGATAAAGCCAACATGGATTTAGGGGTCCTTTTACTAAAGTGTGCTGAAAAATGGCCTGCGCTAGTGTAGGCACATATTTTGGATGCGCACAGATCAATTGTTTCAGTATGCCTGTAAAAAATGCTTTTTTTTGGCCAAAAATGGGCGTGCGGCAAAATTAATATTAGCGCACGTCCATTTTGGGTCTGAGACCTTACAGCCACTCATTCACTTAGTGGTAAGGTCTCATTCATTAACTAGGCAGTAATCGTCAGCACGCGTCCAATGCCGATTACTGCCTGGTTAGCACTGCACACTGGAAAATAAAATATATTTTCCTGTGCGTGTAGTGGACATGCGTAAAAAATAAAATTACCACAAGGGCCACGTGGTAGTCAGGCAGTAGTTCCGAATTGGCACACGTTGGGTGTGTGTAGGTGCCTACACGGCTTAGTTAAAGGGCTCCTTAGTGAAGGGAAATCTTGCTTCATCAGGCTACTACATTTCTTTGAAGGGGTGTACAAACGTGGATAAAGGTGAGCCGGCATTGAATATCTGGGTGTTTTGGCCAGTTTAAATTTAACCGGTCAAGCCGATATTCAGCGCTGGCCAGTTAAGTTTAAATTGACCAAAGACATTCCTGCTATTTCGGCACCGTAATTTGGCTGCCAAACTTAGGGCCCCTTTTACTAAGTCGCATAGGTGCCTACACACGCCCAACATGTGCTAAATTGGAGTTACCGCCCAGTTACCACGTGGCCCTTGCGGTAATTTCAATTTTGGTGCTCGTCCACTATGCACGTCTGAAAAATATTTTTTATTTTCTGGCGCACGTAGCGGATGCGCACCAAGTGGCATCTGATGTGCATAGGTCCTTACCGCCCAAATTCTTTACCGCTAGGTGTATGGCTGGCGGTAAGGTCTCAGACCCAAAATGGATGCACAGCAATTTTGATTTTGCCATACATTCATTTTCAGCAAAAAAGGCCTTTTTTACAGGTGTGCTGAAAAAATGATTCTGCGCGTGCCCAAAACCCACACCTACACTACCGCAGGCCATTTTCAGCACGCCTTTGTAAAAGGACCACTGAGCTGGCGAAGTACTGAATATTAGCTGATAGCTGGTTTTATCATATGATATAACCGGTTATGTGCTAAGCACTAACCAGCAATATTCAGCGGGAGATAACTGGTGATCTCCCGCTGAATATTACCAGATGGTCGGTTAAGTGCCATTTAACCAGCCAGGAGCTGTTTCCTGACTGATTAAATGATTTTAAATATCAGGGGGCATGGACTCTGGCATCTCCATGTGTTGTCCCTGTAATTCTGTGAAGAATAATTTATTGGTCCAACATGCTTTAACTTAAGCTAAGAGAATGTGTATAGCAGTTATATCTACACCATGATTTATTAATTTTTCTTCAATTTATGGTAAATCAAGTTTGAGGGGCCAAAAATCAGGATTCATTTTCCGAGTAGGGTGGAGATATGGTTTACACAGATATTCACACTGACTTTTACATACCAGGTAGCAAAATTATGAAATAATTTACCTTATAGGTTAAGATTGGTGACTAATTACAGACTATTTGAATACAGCTTAAAGCTTTTCTCGTTCAAAAGTACATTTTAAGGAAATGTAAAATGTGATGTTTTGGGTTTGCAGTGTGTTGTATTTTCCTAGGCATTCCTAGCTTTTTGTTTTTGTATCCCGCAATGATCTATTAAAAAGGTATATGTAGTATATGGAGTTCAAAATGGCCGCCGAGTAGAGCAGACGTGTTACAGACGCTCCTGCGATTTTTTTTCTTTCTAAAGGCTTCTTGTGTTAGCCATACCTTAAAAATGCCTAAGAGAAGGGGGAAAGCTGCTGCTACAGCCTCCCAGCGGCTTAGTACCCCAACTCGAAGCGGTCCGATAGATTTTTTTTTGCAGCGAGTTTTGGACGCCAGAACGCCGGTGAGCGGCTCGTTGTTGTCTCCTGTGCTGGTTGAAGGAGCGCAGGAGACCTTAGAGCTGGAAGTTTCTCTAAGCCCCGACGCTCGAACACCCCCTCCCCCTCCAATGCCGTGTGAGATTGAAGCTCTAGATATGGCATCTCCGAGTCTTACCCTAGATCGGGGGATAGACGACGGACGACGGGAGACACATGAAGATCACCAAAGAGCTGAATTGAACTCACAGGCTGAAACATCAATCGAGGAGCAAAATGCCTCGACTATGGAAGGAATTTCCTTACAACAAACGGGGGTAGGTGACTTTTCACTTGCAGTTTTTCAAGTTAAACCTCCCGAAGTTACGTTAGACTGTTTGTGGACACTTATTGCAGATTTGGGCAAAGCACTAATTCCTCAGATTCAAAAAGTGAAACAGGAAGTTGTCTGTATAGAGGAGAAGGTAAAGCAATTGAATGTTAAAGTTGAGGAACAAGATAAAGAAGTACAACGACTGCAAGAAGTTCAAAATAATATGGTGAAAGACTTAATTAATTTAAGAAGAAAGGCAGAGACAATGGAAAATTTTTCAAAAAGTAATAACTTGCGATTTATAAATTTTCCTTTGTTGGATAATGTGGCTCCTAGAGAGATGCTGAAAACATACTTTAAAGATATCTTACAGATTAGTGAAGAAAATATACCTCCTCTAGCGCAAGTTTTTTATCTTCCATCTAGACAACAACAAATATTACAAAATCAACCTTTGGATGTTACAGCTTTCTTAGAAACCTCAGACTCTGAACAAGTAATACCAGCCACGTTATTGGCTACAGTTGTTTTGTCTTCTGACAAACTATGGATATTAAAATTGTTTTACAAAAATCGTGAAAAAATTTTCAAAGGGTTAAAAATTAGTGTATATCCTGATATATCAAAGGACACACAAGTGCGCCGGAAAAGATTTCTTCAAAAAAAGCAGGAAACGATTCAGCTGGGAGCGACTTTCTTTTTAAAATTTCCGTGCAAGTGTCTGGTCACATACCACTCTGAAAAGTTTGTCTTCTATGATCCATCCCAACTCGAGACATTTATTACATCTAGGAAGACTGTTGGAATAGTAATTCCAACTAATGATGTTGTTTGAAATTGGAATATAGTGTCCTCTGTACACTTCTGCCACTCTTTTTGAAATTGTTTATTTCCTATTAATATACCTTCAATGATGTTTGTATTTTGAACTCCCCACTAGTGGACTTGTATTGGTTTGAGGGAATTTTCATGTATGATACATTTTCTTATATTGTAACCTCATTATATCCAATTTTTCTAAACAAGTTTGTAAACTTGAAAAGTTGAAAATCAATAAACAAATTAAACATAAAAAGGTATATGTAGTATATAAGTGATCTTGGTATTGAATGAAATCCATATTTTCTTTCAGATTGCAGTGTGCTATGTGAGTTCTCGTCCACACTCTATAAACATAAACTGCTCTGGTTTGCTGTTTAGTGGGCTGCTGTTGCACCTCTGTGACTCCTTTGTTGCTGCTAGCTTTTTGAAAAGGTTTCATTTTCTGAAAGGTAGGTTTGTTTATTTATTGGGATTTATTAATCGTCTTTATGAAGAAATTCACCCAAGGCGGTGTACAGCAGATACACTTTAACATCAAATTTACAATTTTATTAACAGCATAACAATAATAAAATGACCAAATTTAAACATAAATACAATGAGGGGCTCATTTTTGAAACAGAAAAACATCCAAAAAGCGGCATTTGGACATTTTATTTGCCAAAATGGTCAAATTGCCTTTTTGAAACACATTTTTAAGTTGTTTTTCTATGCAGTTCATCTTCATGCATGCAAATCACAAGGGGGCGTGTTGGGGGCGGGATTTGGATGCTTCCAAAACTTGGACGTTTTTCTGCTATAATTGAACAAAACAAAAACATCTAGGGCTACAATTTAGATGTTTTGGTCTACACCTGTTTTTATCATGACTTCATAAAAAGGTGCCCAAAATGACCAGATGACCAGTGGAAGGATTAAGGCATGACCCCCCCACTTACACCCCCAGTGGTCTCTGACCCGCTGCCACCCCTCAAATATATGAAAGAAACAGTACATACCAGGCTCTATGACAGCTTCAGATGTTATGGCCAGTCCTATTAGAGCAGCAAGCAGGCCCCTGGAGTAGCTCTAGTGGTCAGTGTAGTGCACTGTAGAAAAAGGGACCCAGGCCTGTATCTCATTCTAACTGTTATACTTGTGGTAGAAAGTGTGAGCCCTCCAAAACCCACCAAAACCCCACTGTACCCACATATAGGTGACACCTGCAGCCATAAGGACTATTGTAGTGGTGTACAGCTGGGTACAATAGATTTTTGGTGGGTTTTGGAGGGCTCCCCATACAATTTAAAGGGGTAATATTAAGATGCGTACCTGGGACCTTTTATGTGAAGTCTACTGCAGCGCCCCCTAGGGTGCCCCACTGCTCTGCTTCAATGTGTGTGTGGCCAGCCTACTAAGAATGCTGGCTCCTCCTACATCACAGTGGCTTATTTTTGTGCGTTTTTCACTTGGACTTTTTTTTTTTAAAGGGTCCAAAAACAGACACATGGAGCACAAAATGTTTAGCAAATGACCATTTTTGAAACAAAAAAGTAGACTTTTTTCTGTTTTGAGAATGGCCATGTTCACTACTGGATTTTTGGACATATTCCACAAAATGTCCAAAGTTGAATGTAGATGTCATATGAGGGAAATTTGGAAACAGTATCAAAAATATGCACATTTAGCAGCACTGCAGAACAATCATATAACAGAAATGTCGGTACAATACAAACAAAGAATATTTCCAAATAACATAGATATAATACTATTGTCATCATACTACCAATGAAACACCTAATCAGCACATATTAGAACATTCAAATAACAGATTTGATGCTAATGCTTTTTCTGCAATACAGCTTACTATGTAGTCCAGGGGCCAACTGCAGATATATAGATGGGGACAAGATGGGTAGTACAGAGTCGATTGGAATAAATAAATGGGTGGCTAAATTCAAGTCAAGTTCTTTGTAGTTAAACAAGATAAGAGGAACTGGTCCAGATGTGGAATGAGTGTATAGTCAGTTGTGTGCTGATAGTCGCTAAAGCTCTCTGTAGTGACTAGTTAGACTTAGCTATTGAAAACAGCTGAAAGGAAAAAGCAGTTCTCTTCAGTCAATTGGGTTGTAGATCCAGTTAATGGGAAATGGTTATAAACAATCCTAGGACTGGAAGACATTCCATGAAACTCATAGGTGAGTGACTTTGTATAAATAAGGACTATAAAGATTTGGAGGGGCACCTTTTTTTTTATAGTCTTTGGAACAAGAATGGGCCCTGTCTATGTGTTGTAAGTTTTGTGGAGTTGAGATATCACATACGTATGGATTGCTGACAAATTAAAGCTGATTCAGGAGTTGTGTGTTCTTTTTACCAACATTTTATCATAAGATGAGTGTTTAAAATATCTTATGATGTTTCTAAAATCGAAGATAAAGTTCTGCTCAGAAATGCATTAAATGGACATGACTCGCTTTTGCTTTGAAGGACTCATCTGTAAATTCATTTGCTTTAAATTAGAAAGAAATGAAATTTCTGTTTGTTCAACAGGTCGCTGGAGGTTAGTTACACATTGTAGTGTCTCTGGATTTTCCTCTTGAGTATGTCATAAAAAGGAAACAGGAAATGTGTTCATAATTCTTAATAAATTGTGAAATCTTATTTTTGTATTCCTTTGCTTTTCTTTTTTCACATAGGTGCCACCCTATGTGTAATTTGCCAGGATCGCAATGCTCTTCGTCAAACAGTGGTCCGACTAGAACTAGAAGATGAATGGCAATTCCGACTAAGAGATGAATTTCAAACTGCCAACTCCAAAGAGGATAAGCCACTTTACTTCTTGACGGGACGACATGTTTGAAAGAACAAATCATGAAACTTTATTCAGTAGCTAATAAGAAAGAAACTGTGTATTGTCCATTGGAGATGGTGGCAGTACTTCATTTTTTATGAGATCATAGTGGTCATAGTAGCTATGTTTTAAAGATCCAACAAAAAAGATAGTATAGGACACAAGTTTGAAGCCTCACAGGCCTCCTCATCAAGCGTTACTTTAGAGCAAGAGTATGAAACGTGCATATCTAGAGAGTGTCCTGGAGTGGGAATTCCCAATAATTATTGAGAGAAATTGAATTAGCAGCACTTTAAGACAATTAGAAAAATCTTAGTCACTGCAGATGCTAGAATTACTGTCAATAGGCTGGCTTGCAGGAGATGGTTGAGAAGCATTGGACTAAAGCATGGGTCCTTCTAACTTCTTTATTGACACAGCAAAAATCCTGGGACTTTTTTTCTGACTTGCGTTTCTGTGATTCTTGCCCTAGATTCCTATCTAAAAGCAGGGCTGGCCCAACCATTAGGCAAGACTAGGTGGTTGCCCAAGGCTGCAGCCTCCGGGGGGACAGCAAAATGTTGCTGCATTGAAAACAAAACAATAGATCCTGACATCCACACAAAATCAATAAATTATCAATGCACTCTTTTACCTGCAAGAAGGCCTAACAATTTTCGAATAGCCCATTTGCCAGGATAAATAAATAGATGACTTTTGAAAATTGCATAAACACCAACAAAGTTTAATATTTAAAATCTTGGGGGGGGGGGGGGGGGTGCAGATTGAGCCTGAGTCCGTAAGGATGAAAGTTTTCCTAGATTGCCCAATATTTTGCACCAGCTCTGTCTAGAAGCACTCTCTTGACTTCTGTCAAGAATTTCTTGGTTTGATAATAGTCGTTCCTCTGGCCTACTCTTCTGCAGGCTCTTTCCATGCTCCTGCCCTGAGATCTCCAGCCTAGCATGCTTCATGAGAGAGCTCACTGATCTCACAACCCCGGAATCTCCAGACCGTTATCCCTCAGACATTCACAGGTACTCTCATTCTTCCATACCTTCTTGATCACCCACATGCCTTTTGGTTCCTGACATGGCGTTCTTTTTCATAGGTAAAACCATTCTCTTCTCTCCACCATAGCCACCTTACCATAGTCCTCATTGTGATCTCTTCAGCGATAGATCAGCTTGCTTTTATTGTTGCACTTGAATATCTAAACTCAACTTTCTGAAATTTCTTCTCTCCATTTCCTATGTTTTCCATCATATCAGTTTTTCCGTCGAATATTCCCACCATATTCTTTGTCTTCATTCTGCTGATCTTTAGTTACATGTCCTTTTCCCCATGTCCTATACCATCTTTCTATCACTTTTCTCTGTTTCTTCTTTGCTTATTGTGTTTTAGCACAACTTCATGAACAAGTAGTAAATGCAGGTTATATACTTGTCCGGCATTCCCCCCACCCCACAACCTGCGCAGTTCAGTGTCTCTCTCCCCGCATCTGGCATATTTGTCACGTCTTCCCCACCCCACCCCATGCTGCCATTGCAGTTCTTTGAGCTTCTGGCAGCGTCAGCTCTCAAGGCAGCCTCACATCTTGCTGGCCCAGGACGTTGTGCAGAAAGAAAGCTTCTGGGGCCAGAAAGGAGTGAGGCTGCCTTCAGAGCTGATGCTGCCAGAAGTTTGGAGAACTGCAGTAGAAGGAGGGAATGGGGAGGAAAGTGAAACAGATGCCAGACTAGGGGGAGGAGGAGGGAAGAGAGAGAAACCGGACCATAGGAGATGGGAGAGAGAAAAGGAAATGCAAGATTGTGTGCAGGGGGAGGGAGAAAGGAGGGATGTGTTGCCCCCCCCCAGTCTATCCCTGCCCCCCCCCCAAAAAAAAGAAATTGGGTTGGCTACACCCCTGTTTAGCACCATATCCAGTATCAGTGTGAAGAGGCGTACAGGGCTGACTGTTACCTTGATTCCCTATTCATGGCTGCTTGTTTTCCAGTACAAGTTGTTACTTGGATCTTGCTGTCCTGATGTATTTCCTTTTCATGATGTATATAGGTCTCCATCTTTCTCATGTACTACCACTTCTCTGAGCAATCTGGCATATGTATTTTCACCATTCTTCTTTTCTTCTCAATACTGCGTCAGTAAGTTTCCACTTTAGAAGTCCACTCAAGAAAAAGATCTAGATGTCATTGTGGACATCTGTTTAGTGTGCAGCAATGCCCAAAAAAAGCAAACAGAATGCTAGGCATTATTAGGAAAGGGATAGAAAATAAAGCAAAGAATATAATACATCTGTATCGCTTCATGGTGTAACCTCACCTTGAGTATTGTTTTCAATTCTGGTCACTGTACCTCAAAAGAGATATAGCAGAATTAGACAAGGGCAACCAAAATGATTATTGGAATAGAACTCTTATCATAAGAGGAAAGGCTTAAGATGTTAGTGCGGGGAAGAGACAGCTGAGGGAAGATATAATTTACTGTAGGTCTACAAAATACTGAGTGAAGTAGAATGGGAAAATATAAATCGATTGTTTACTGTTTCAAAAAGTAGAAAGACTAGGGGATGCTCCATGAAGTTAGATGGTTGCTTGAGGATGCTGGAAAAGATAACACTGAGCCCGCAAAAAGGTGGGAAAATGTGGGATACAAATGCAATAAAAAAAATAAATAACCTGTATACTGTTCTACTGTCCTCCTGGATGCTGGGCTCGGGCAAAGGAGATGTTCTACGACTTTGTCCTAAAAAACTCATTAGACTGCTACTAATGAACTATAACCCAGACCCACAATTAAAACAGATCACAATCAGAAATTTGACTTATCCTCTGCAGTAAACAACTAAACTGTTGATCACTCCTTATCATTCAGCTTTCACATATCAAAACTGATAAGTAGACCCTTCTACTTGATGAGAAACCTCAGATAAGTAAGGACATTTTTGAGAGGGTACAATTCAGACTGTTAGTATGATCATTATTACTGTCGAAACTAGACTACTGCAACCTGCTACTACTCGGAACCTCCCCCCCCCCCCCAAAAAAAAAAAAAAACAACTTTGTAAACTACAATTGGTTCAAAACACATCGGTCTGGCCAATTTATTCACTGAAAAAACACGATCACACCTCCCATCTGTACCTAGAACTACACTGGCTCCCTGTGGAGGCAAGAATTCAGTTCAAGTTAGCATGCACACTATTCAAAATCCTTACAGGACACTGTCCTAGTTATCAGATCAGGCTCATAAATTTTACCAATAATAACAGAACGAGAAGATCCAAATACAACTCCCCCTACACATTCTCCTCCATAAAAGGAGTAAAACGAGCCAGTGTCTATGCACAACTGGTGGCTTACCAAGCCCCCAAAAACTGGAAGGACTTGGGGCTAAGTCTAGACCACCTACACAATTATACTCTATTCAGAAAACAAGTAAAAATGACCCTCTTCAAAAAATTCCTGTGCTAATGTTATTTTGTGCTTATGTACTGGATCCGATGGCAAATCAAATCCATGTTGTAAATCCCAAGGGACTGTCTCGGTATCTCTTTAATCCTTTGTAAACCACTTAGAACTTTATTGGTATAAGCGGCCTAGAAATCCAAATAAAGTAAAGTAAAATGAGGAAGGAAATTATGTGAGTGCCAGCCAATATTCAGTGCTGGCACCCACATAGCTAAGTGGCAAAAGATAGGACACCTTTTATGCACTTATATGGACACAATATGGCTTGTGTCCGTATAAGTGCCACCTTCTCCCCAATTCTACTCCTAGACTCCCCATCCACTGTCCGGATTTCTGTTGTGTCTGAGACTTCCCAGTGAAATATCAAAGACCAGCCTGAATATTGCTGAATATCTAAGACCAGCCTATTCGGTGTGGTTTAAGTTGGAAGGAGACTCTTGTGCCAGCTTAAAACCATACTGAATATCAACCCCTGAGTTATCAGGAAATTTTCTTTCAAAAGTGGTGCTAATTCATTTTCTCTCGATACCTCCTTAGGAAATCTATTGAGAGAATTCACACTTTACAGTATTTTCTTGATGCAAAAGTTTCCTTTTCAGCTTTACAATCCCACCTGAAAAAGACATCTTATAGACTGCAACATCCATGTTGACAGAGTTCCCCAAAGGTATCAAAACCTACAGGAGGCAGTAAGACTTTATAGAAGAACCTCTCACTGCTTCCTGAAAATCTCAGTAGAGTGGAGGTGTAAGCTAATGCTTAGAGCAGTAGGCTGCGAAACAGGTTTCAGATCCCACTGTGGCTCTTTGTGATTCTGGACAAGTTACTTAACCCTCCATTGCCTCAGATACAAATTTAGATTGTAAGTCTCCAGGGACAGGAAAATACTGTAATTGAAAGTAACTTGCCTTGAACGACAACTGAAAGAGGCATGAGCTAATTCCATAAATCCCTGCAAAGACTCTAGTGTTCTCCTGGCTTGGTTGTCTTAGGACACACTGTTCCAGTCCTGTTTTTATCTCACAGCCTGCATGGACTTCTAATTCTATTGCATTGGTTGTGCAGTCGATGGGATAAAAACAGGCTTGGATCAACCTGTCTTAAAAATTTGTAGCTAATCACAGTGCCCATCCAATCTCCAGATCCAATATATCTACTAAAGGGGCAATTCTATAACTGGGTGCTTCCATTTAGGCACCTTTAGGCCACATGGTAGGTATCTAAGGTATAACAGAGCCTAGGTGCCATAATAGAATACTAGTGAAACCCAGTATCAGCGCACCTAACATTAAGCACCTGCAGTAACACCAGTCACAGAGCTGGTGTAAGTGCAAGCACCTAAGCGCCACAGGTCTCCACATAAGTTACAGCATTCTGTAAATTATGGGCCAGATTCTATAAATGGTGCTCAAAAAAGAGCAAATAACCAAAAAAATCACAAAGAGCCTACAAGAGTGGGGGCATCTTAACTTTATTAATCAGACCCGACATGGTCCGTGTTTCTGCGAAAAACGCCTGCATCAGGGGTCTAAGCAAATAAAACATAAATAATTATAAAAAGAACATAATAAATTTGTATATGAATCATAAAATGTACATAAGTAAATATGTCAATTATTTAAAAAAAAATAGAACATACAATGTTGAATGATGAACAAAACATCTGAACAACAAAATTATAAATCCATAACAGTACTTGGTATGAATAAATGATATCTTGCAAAAAAAATAATTATATAGACATTAATAAATGTTAAATTACCATACAATGTAGGCAAATGGAAGCTGCATGCGACTCATACTTTTGGATTCCCTCTTTTTTGCTCAAAAAAGGCGCCCTTTTTAGGTCACACTTGGCGCCAATTCATGCGCCCTATCTTTGGGTGCCAGACTTGCGCCTGTTAACCTGGTGTAAATACTGGCACTCAAGTTAGGCGCAGAAACCCAGTATTCTGCAACAATGCACACCTTGAGGCAGTTAATAAATCCCAATATATAAAATAAATGTGCACAACTTTTCAGAACTCCCCTGAAACGCTCATGTCCATGACCCTTTCGAATTGCATGCTATGAGATTTGGACTCTAAGCATTGCAGAATCGCTCACAGCCAGATGGATGTGAAAATCCTGATTGGTGCCAATTAACATCAATAATCCAGGGATCAGCAGTCAGAAGCCCAACACTTCACCTGCGGCGACCACCATTCCCCAGCGTTCAGGTGGCCTACAGGACTTAGGAAGTCGGGTGAGAGCAAGGACTCAGGCTGAGACAGATGGAAGCGAGGACAGAGCTATGCAGAAGTCAGATCCAGGCAATGGTCAGGGCATGCAGCAGTCCAGCAGAGGTCAGGTCCAGGCAGTACTCAGGGCAGGAAGCGATCCAGCAGAGGTCAGGTCCAGGCAGTAGTCAGCAAAGAAGAACAGTAACAAGAAAAACGTAGTAGCTGAGGCAAAGAAGTAGAAGTTCCTAGTTTTAAAGTGTAGGCGTCTGTCATCAGAGTAGGTGTTCTCAGAGTGTAGGCGCTCAGACGTAGGCGCGCCCAAACTGGAGATAACCAGAACAGAGGTATTAAGTGCTTCGTAGGTGAATACATCTGGCTCCATGTTTGATATTCCAGATTTGTGACAGGACGTATAACAATCAAAAGTGTATAAAAGACAAGATAGGTCAGGAAAGTTTCAGCTGGTGTTTACAGTCAGCCAGAATCTCTGAACACCTGTTTAAACAGCCAAGTTTGAAGTGTTGCTACAGAGGGAAAGAGGGAGATTATTCCATGTGTGTGGGGAAAAGAAGAAAAAAGCACTGTGTAGTGTAGATTCCAGGCTAATCTTGGGCTGGGTAGAACCAATCAATAGACCAGAGGGTCCTAGAAGGGCAGTAAGGAATGGTCAAATAGGAAAGATAATCAGGAACACCAATTCGAAAGGCCTTAAAGGTCAGCAAAGCAACTTTATAGATTATCCATTTTTCAACGGGAAGCCAATGATGCTTTTTCAACAGACATGCAATGTAAGTTAAGTGAGTATTTGCAGAATAGCACTTAGGCAATCTACTAGCACTTAATGAGGGTATGTGTGCACGTATGTACATAAGTTCTAGTATTCTAAACATTTGTATGCCTAATGTGGATACCTAGGTTATAGAATTGCCTGATAAGAGTGCCCATTAGAACATATAAAATAGAAATATTCAGCAACTGGGTCTTTTTGAGATATTTTATAACCGTATTTTCCCAGCTTCCTTGCACAAACGGAAAAAATAACAGATGAAATAAATCTGCATTTCTTATACTATATACCATGTTAAGGGGCATATACAATAATGCGAATGCTAATAAAGGCCAACCATGTGTGTGCTCAAAAGGTATAACATGCATGTTAAAATAGCACCTTGAAGGCAATTCTGTAACACTGCGCCTCTATTTAGGTGCCTGAAGATCAGCTATGTGGCACCTATGTGCTATGTGGTACATCTGCTTTGCTCATGGGGTGCAGAAATCTAAAGGAGATGTATGAGAGGTGAGAGATTGATGAGCACAGCTCAAGAGAGGGACCTTGAGGTGATGGTGTCTGAGGATTTCTAGGTGATGAAACAATGTGACAAGGCGGTGGCCATGGCCAGAAGGATGCTAGGCTGCATAGAGAGGGCTGTAACCAGCAGAAGAAATGAGGTGTTGATGCCTCTGTACAAACCATTAGTGAGGCCCCACTTGGAGTATTGTGTTCAAATATGGAGGCCATCTCTTGCTAAGGTCATAAAAAGACTTGAAGCAGTTCAGAGAAAAGCAACAACAATGGTATTGGGTTTGCTTCACAAGTTGTATGAGGAAAGACGACAACCTGAAAGATGTGTAGCCTGGAGGAAAGGAGAGGCAGGGTGATATGATACAGACATTCAAATATTTGAAAGCTATTAATCTACAAACAAACCTTTTCTATAGACAGAAAGGCAGTAGAACTAGATGACATGAATGTGGTTGCAGGAGGGTCGACTCAGGAATAATGTCAGGAAGTACTTTTTCACGGAGAGGGTGGTAGATATCTGGAATGCCGTCCCGTGGAAGATAGTGGAGAGGAAAATGGTAACAATTCAAAAATGTGTGAGATAAACACAAAGGAATCCTATATAGAAAGAATGGAACCGAAAAACTTAGTGCTTAGATGGCAAAGCTGGTGCTAGGCAGACTTCTACGGTTTGTGCCCTGATCATGTCAGATTTGGATGGGCTGGAGTGAGGCTTCAATGACAGCTTCTGTAGTTGGAGAACAAGGTCAGTACCATAGGAGCTGACTCTGGCGGTGCTTGAGCACCCTCAAAATTGAGAAAATGTCTTGTGTGTGTCTAGGGAGGGGTTATTTCCACTGGGCTTAGCACCCCCAATAATTTTAAAAAATTGGCTCCTACGGCTAGTACCAGGCAGACATTTATGGTCTGTGCCATGAAAATAGCAAAGATAAATCAAGATCAGGTATCATATGTAGTATCGCATCATACTGTATGCTATAAGTTTATCATGCTGGGCAGACTGGATGGACCGTACAGGTCTTTGTCTGCCATCATCTACTATGTTACTTGTTCTATAAAGGAAAGTAGGCATCTACTTTTCATTATAGAATACTAGCGTCATATATGCACATAATCAGTTAGATGCAAGCACTTAACACTAGCCATAGAAGCTGTTGTAAATGCTGGAGATACAGGTGTAACTTATAGTAATCTATAAGTTTTGTGCACAAGTTCAGGTCCCGGCCATGTTCTGCTCAGACTCTGCTCATGTGTACTCTTGCCTGTAAAATATGCACTCTCTCAAATATGCAAGTATTTATAGAATTGCACTCAGGTGAATTTTTGGCATTTATGTGCATTTGTGCACAAATACATGCTTATGTGCTGGTATTCTAATCATTTATGTGCGTTACTGCTGCAGAAATGTAAACTACAGAATTACCCCCTTAGGGATAATTCTGTAAAGTAGACAGTAACATTTACGTGCTGATTACTTGTGTAAATTTTTAGACTAATGGCATATACAGCGTGTGTGTCCACATACACACGTATATGTGCCAAAATTCTGCCTGAGATCTATTTTGTAAATGCATATGTCTTACATAGCATGTATTTTACAGATGGATGCAGTCTGAGTGGAACATGTATGGTAGTTGTCCGGTATACGACAGCAGCCAAAAAAGCAAACAGGATGCTAGGAGTTAATAGGAAAGGGATGCAAAATAAGACCACGAATATTATAATGCCTCTGTATTGCTCCATGGTACAACCTCACCTTGAGTACTGTGTTCAATTCTGGTCACCTTATCTCAAAAAAGATGTAGTGGAATTAGAAAAGGTTCAAAGAAGAGCGGCCAAAATGATAAAGGGGATGGAACGCCTCTCGTATGAGGAAAGGCTAAAGAGGTTAGGGCTTTTCAGCTTGGAAAAGAGATGGCTGAGTGGGGATATGATTGAGGTCTACAAAATCCTGAGTGGTGTAGAATGGGTAAAAGTGAATCAATTTTTCACACTTTCAAAAAGTACAAAGACTAGGAGACACTCAATGAAATTACATGGAAATACTTTAAAAACAAATAGGAGGAAATATTTTTTCAGTCAACGAATAGTTAAGCTCTGGAACTCATTGCTGGAGGATGTAGTAACAGCAGTTAGCTTATTTGGGTTTTAAAAAAGGTTTGGACAAGTTCCTGTAGGAAAAGTCCATAGTCTGCTATGGAGATAGACATAGGGAAGCCACTGCTTGCCTCAGGATTGGTAGCATGGAATGTTGCTACTATTTGGTTTCTGCCAGGCATTTGTGACCTGGCTTGGCCACTGCTGGAAATAGGATACAGGGTTAGATGGACCATTAGTCTGATCCAGTATAGGTATTCTTATGTAGTCAAATGTATGCATGTAAGTTATGAAATGCCATAAGTTAACTGTGTATCTCCAGTATTCAAGCAGCTCTATGAATGGCATAAGCACTCATTACACTAGGATTCTATAGCGGAAAGAAGGCACCTATTTTCCTTTATGGAATAGGTACCCTGCCAATCAGAGGCAGGTGTTAAATTTCGTGTTGTTAGCAAGTTCTTATTAAATAGCTAATGAAAAGACTGCATTATGTGGCCCTTTTAAAAAGGTGTGTTAGGTCTAATGCGTGAGTAGCTTGCGCCCAATTGGCACTACCACCGGGGTAGCATATGCACCTGGCAATAATTCTGAGATTGGCACATGCCGAATCCCGTGGTTACCGGCAGTACGCCCATGTTGACATGCGCTGCATGGTTACTGCGTGAGTAGTGCATGAGCTCCTTACCACTAGGTCAATGGGTGGTGGTAAGGTCTCAGGCTGTAAATAGGCACACGCTAGTTTTAATATTAGCGCGGGCCCACTTCCTGGCCCATTAAAAAACAGCTTTTTTCCCAGCCGCGGTAAAAAACGGCCCAGCATGCACCTAAAAGATGCGCCCACACTACCGCAGGCCACATTTTACTGCAGCTTTGTAAAAGGACCTCTATGCTAATTATTTTGCCCATGAAAGCCTCCTTTGCTTATGCATGGCCTTGCTATTTGCAGTATACTCATGCTAGCAGTTTTCTGGACCAGTTTAGCAGGCATGGTGAAGCTGTATTGAATAGTTTTTTTTAGTTTACAAAAGAGGGCCTTGGTGTGCACATTGAAGTTTATTGCATAGGCCTCTCAACATTGCCTCAGAGAAACAAAGGGGTCCTTTTATTAAGGCATGTAGGCACCTACACGCATACAATGCATGTCAAATTGGAACTACCGCCCGGCTACCTTGGGCCCCAGGTGGTAATTTCATTTTTGATGTGCATCCAAAACACATGGGAACCGTCTTCCCGAACCCATACGTCTAGCTCCATCTCTTCCTGTTTTTAAATCTATGCTGAAAGCTCACCTTTTCAGTACTGCCTTTGGCTCCTAACCGCTACTCATTTGCCCTCCTCCTCCCCTGTTCCTCTTTACCCTGTAATTCCCTTGCCCGTAATGTCTTGTCTGTCTGTTTTACCTAGATTGTAAGCTCTTTGAGCAGGGACTGTCTCTCTATGTCAAGTGTACAGCGCTGCGTGCGTCTGGTAGCGCTATATAAATGCTATTAGTAGTAGTAGTAGTAATGGTAGAAATTTTCTACCGTGTGGCGCTTACCCGGAGGTAATCGGCAGTGTATGCATTCTGATGATTACCGCCCAGTTAACAAGAGAGACCTTACTGCTAAGTCAGTGGGTGGCGGTAAGGTCTCATGCCGAAAATGGACGTGCGCCGGTTTTAATTTTGCCGCACATCCATTTTTGGCCACAAAAAAAGGCCTTTTTTGCAGGCGCGCTGAAAAATGGACATGCGCGTGTCCAAAACACGTGCCTATACCAGTGCAGCCCATTTTTTGGCATACCTTAGTAAAAGGGCCCCAAAATGAGGTAAATTAAGACTGGTTTTGTTATCCTTTCATAAGGATCTAGGGTTGGATTGGTATAATCAGGAAAACTGATAAAAGTACAGAATGAAAAGGGAAAGATTTTGATGGGCCAGGAATCTGAAAGAACCAGATTTCTGGCAATATATAGGCTGCTTCAGAACAGAAATTCAGACTGGTTCAGGGATTGCTGCTGTTATGTGCTGTTAAGTCAGTATTTCAAGGAATATCCAACCCTATCCAACAAAGATTCACACCTTGACTTTTTCCTGATTAAAGACTTGTAGAAAGGGTTTTATCTTGTGACTAGTTTATGTAGAGAAGGAAAATTTTTACAGAGATTTTCAGCACTGGCCGTATTGTCACTAGATATTTACAGTGAGCCTGGTTGAATGAAGCACTTTGTTTTAGACATACAAGGGGAGATTCTATATATGGCGCCGAAAACATCGGCACAGAAATTTATATGCCAACTAAGCGTATTCTATAATCGGTGCCTAGATTTGGGTGCCAGTAGAATACACTTAGTTGATATTTCAGCGCCTAATTCTACGTGCATCCATTTACACCGATGAAAACGTAGCATAAATCTCAGCATGTAGATTTAGGCGCACTGGGCTGTATTCTGCCCATAACCACACCCCTTTTTGCCTGTGTGCATTAGTTCAGCGCACATCGTTACAGAATACGCATAGCGAGTTGTGCGCCTAAATTCTAATCAGTTCCAATTAGTGCTCATTATTGCTTGTTAAGTGCTGTTAAAAACACTGATTGGCTTGATAGACCAATTAAGTTACGCATGTAGTTATAGAAACTGTGCCAATATCAGCGCTGATCTCTGTGCACTCTATATAGAATCCGGGGGACAATGAGTGAATTCCCTTAGTATATTTGATTCCATTGTGATCTAATTTTCTTTCTGTGAAATGATGCAGTATATATTGATATACTGCACAATAAATGTGTCTAATAATCACTGTCACATGCATAGCATAATGCTACTTAATTTTACAGGAACACTTTCACTACTATATGTACTGTTATGGTCATGCTTAGATTTTTAAGGGCAAAGCAAGATTATACAACCTGTTATGGTAAAATAAAAATAAATTTGCCCTTAAAGACAAAGCTCCGAAGTGCAGAATGCTGTGTGTAACCAAGGGATGATTTCTTTATGTACAGGTCATGCCTGGAAAATGCACGTACTGAGCCGCAATTGATGCACTGGATCAAGGCTTTGTTGCTTCTTCTAATGAGACCTCAAAAACTGTAGATACAGTATTAAGTGTTATATTGACGCTGACTTTTGAATGATAAAATTGTGCCAAAGAGTTGCCTTCCCTGCCCCCCCCCCCCACCTCCACCATACAAGAATGTACAGGATATGAGAACTTTTAGAATTATTTTGTTAGATGCTGTCATCTTTCACGTCATTTTAAAAAATTACCATACTAATGAAAATTGCATTGATTTCATTGTTTTACTTTTTGTAAATAGTGTACTGTGAAGCTTTTTTTTCATATTTTGATTATATTTGATTAGTTAATTTAAACTGTAGGGGTTTTTTTTAATGTAATTTTGAAGTCCGTTTCCTTCACGATGAATAAAAATGTTCATTGTGTCTAAAGTTGTTATTGTCCTTATTTGCAACAAGAGTATTCAGTTAGCAGAGATTATCTCTTTTGTTATTTATAAAAAAATCAATCAAAAGGATATTATCCCAGCTGTTCAGAAATCAAAGACATAAATATAAAACTTAAAAGTAGTTTAGCAAATAAAAAGAGAAGATTGCGTATGTAAGAATAGATTTGATTTTTTTTAGTATGTTAAAGGGTTCATTTTTTAAATAGAAAAATGTCTGAAAAGCAGCATTTGGATGTCTTTTTCCCCCTCCAAAACGTCTAAATCACTATTTTGAAAACCCATTTTAACATGTATTTCTATGCAGTTTGTCTGAAACGCTTCCAGATCACAAGTGGGCGTGTTGTGGGAAGGATTTGGGCGTCTAACACTTGGACTTTTTTCTGCCATAATGGAGCAAAGCTAAAATGTCCAGGGCTAAAACCTAGATGGTTTGGTCTAGACTTGTTTTAATAATGATTAAGGGGCCCTTTTACTAAGCCACGTAGGCGCCTACATGCGCCCAATGCATGCCAATTTGGAACTACCACCCGGCTAATGCGTGGCCCGCATGGTAATTTCAATTTTTACGCATGTCCACTACGTGCATTGGAAAATATATTTTATTTTCTGGTGCACGGTGCTAACCGGGTGCTAATCGGCATTCATGTGCGCTAATGATTACTGCCTGGTTACCGCTAAGTCAATGGGTGGCGGTAAGGCCTCAGGCCCAAAATGGATGCATGCCAATTTTTATTTTGCCACACATCCATTTTCGCCTCCCAAAAAAGGCCTTTTTTGCAGGTGCACTGAAAAATGGACCTGTGTGCGTCCAATACAAACGTCTACACCAGCGCAGGCCATTTTTCGGCGCACCTTAATTAAAGGACCCCTAAGTCTCAAAAAGGTGCCCCAAATGACCACTGGAGGGGTTAAGGCATGACC
The DNA here is from genome assembly GCF_901765095.1 of Microcaecilia unicolor. Lineage (NCBI taxonomy): Eukaryota > Metazoa > Chordata > Amphibia > Gymnophiona > Siphonopidae > Microcaecilia > Microcaecilia unicolor. The sequence goes on along the minus strand of NC_044033.1, from coordinate 431,077,460 downwards.
TTCCCCTTGCTCCCCCAGTAGTCACTGACCCCCTCCCACCCCCCAAAGATATAAAAGAAACAGTACATTAGATGTTATGGTCAGTCCTATTAAAGCAGCAAGAGGTTCCCTGGAGTAGCCTAGTGGTTGGTGAAAGCCATTTGTGAAAAAATATATATTTTTCAGGTTCGAAAATGGCTATGTTCGCTACTAGATTTTTGGACATTTTCCACAAAATGCCTAAAGTCGGATTTAGACGTCATATTGAAAATGCCCCTTCATATAAAACCATAAAATTTCAAAGCAATTTAATCGAGTAGGAGAGGCTCCTGGTTGGTTAAATCCCGCTCAGCTGGCCATTTGCCAATATTCAGCTGGGCAATGCTGCTGAATATTGGTGGAAAACTCCATGGCTCTTTGTGGACAGAGCCAGGGCAATCTGGGGATGGAGTTGGGGTCGAGCTAGGAGATATGGGGGCACAGGCGATAATGCCAGTGCTGCTTACCCAGTCAGGCAAGTTGGACCACACAAAAGGGTGTCCTAACATTGCCTGCTTAGGTATGCAGGTGCAGCACTGAATATTGCCCATACCTGCACACCTTCCGAGTGCCATCATTTACCTGCATGTTCAATGCCAGAGCCTAGACAGGCTAAATTCAGCCTGTGGCTTAAAAAAAACCACTGACTACCATGGACTGAATATTATCCCCATAAGAATTAATCTAGGTTAGACCTAATGACCATTGAGCCCAGCATCCTTTCTCTGACAGCTGGAAGTATTAGGAGTGTAATTCTATAAAGTGGGCACAAGATGCACTCGAAAAATATGTGTCCATGTTCTGAGTACATCTTGATTCATAAAATGTATTTATTGATAAATATCACTTGCACAGGTTTTTGTTTTGAAGTTTTGGTTTATTGAACCATTGTGGATTCAGAAGGATTAGAGGGATCAAAACTATTATATAAGAATTTATACTTCCAGTTTTTTGTTATTTTTGTGTAAGCTAATATTTAGCAGCCAAGAACCTGCATAAATGTCCAGATTGCTGGCATACACACATGTGCTCTGTTCTATAACATCATAAGAACAAGCCCAACTCCTATCAGTATTTCTTATCAGCAAACACACTGAATTGCAATTATAGACTTACTATTGGATCCATCAGATACGCATGCTTAAACCACTAGGCTAATTTCTTTTCAGCCTGGCATAAGTAAGGGTGAGCATGTGATCATCATCAATCCACTTTAAATTTTTTACATTTTCAGTTTTATTTGCATTTTCTTCCCACATATAAAATAGATCAATTACTTAGCTTAGCTTCATCACAAGCCTTCATTATGAGGTACTTGAAAAATCATCAAGGAGATACATCACAACCGACATGAATTCATATTTTGCCATTGGTAAGTCTCCTAAAACAATAGAAAACAGCTTTACAATAAAGTCATACTTAAATTTTTTTTATATCCAACAGTACAAATACCAACCACATAGGTCATTGTTCATAGCGGGTTTAAAAATGTCCGCGGCTTTTTTTTCAGTCTTTTATATTAAAGTAGTAAAAAAGGCCTGTTTCTGACACAAATGAAACGGGCGCTAACAAGGTTTTCCTCAAAGTGTGTATGTTTGAGAGAGTGCATGTGAGAATGACTCTGTGTGAGAGAGAGAGAGAGAGTGAATGTGCGAATGTGTATGTGTGACAGAGAGAGAGTGAGAATGGGAGTGAGTGTGTCTGTGAGAGAGAGAGTGTGTGTGTGAGAATGAGAGTGTGTGCCAGGGGCCCCCCTCCCTCCCTCCCAGTTCCAGGGTCATTGTCCCCTCCCTGTCTTCGAGTGCCAGGGTTGTCCCCTCCCTCCCTCCGAGTTTCAGGGTCCCCCTCCCTCCGAGGTTCAGGGTCCCTCCCTCCGTCCCTCCCTCCGAGTTTCAGGGTCCCCCTCCCTCCCTCCCTCTTCCCCATCCCAATTCAGCATCTCCCTTCTGTCACCCTACTCCCACCATGTCTACTATCTACCCTTCTCTCCCTGAGCAAGCATATTTCCTTTCTTTCCATCCTTCCTTGATCCAGTATCTCCTGTCTTCCCTATCCTACTCCTCTATCCAGCATCTTCCCCTGGACCAGTGGCGTAGCAAGGGCGGGGCGGTAGGGGCGGTCCACCCCAGGTGCATGCCGGTGGGGGGGGGGGGGGGGGGTTGGCTCCGCTGGTTCCCTGCTCCCTCTGCCCCGGAACAGGTTATTTCCTGTTCCGGGGCAGAGGGAGCAGGGAACCAGCGGAACTGACACCCCCCCAGCGGCATGCACACGGCAGGCAAGAATGCACTCGGGGAGGGGGCTTGGGTGATGCGCCGAGGGGGGGGTTTGATGCACTGAGGGGTGGTGTCATGCTGCACCCCCCCCCCAGGTGTTTCGGGAGGGCAGCTATTGAGCGCATCAGTGGCATCAGGCAGGCTCGAGCCTTTTTTTTTGTTTGTGTTGCTGTCAAGCTGTATGGCAGTTTGGGAGGGGGGTTGGATCAGCTGTGAGGCATGTTTTTTTTTTTAAACCCCTGGTTCTGATGTTGATGTCACAATGCGTTTGCTGACATCAGCCTGTGCTATGGAGCCTAGCAGACCAACTCCGAAGAAGTCATGAACACAGGCAGCAAGACCAATAGAACGTTGGAGGTGAGAATTATTATATAGGATTAACACCACCTGAGTAGAAGAGCACCAATCAGAGCCAGGGGGTAAGGCACTTCCATCCAATCAAAATTAGAGCTATATCAATGACATATATTCAATTTCATGATGTAATCCCCCAGGACTGACAGCTTTCAAAGTGAAAATCCAATACTGCTCTCTGTAGTTGAGGTGTGCCATGTTCTATATAACATGACACATAAGTATGGTGCATAGTTTGAAAGTGTTTGGGTAGAGTCTAAACGGCATTTCGGCAGGGTGCACAGTTATATATATGAAAACTATAATTTATATGCTTAAGTTATGAGCATTTACACCATTTCTCTGTCTGACATAAATGCTAGGCACATATTTTACCTGTTATGCTAGTATTCTGTAAAAAGGAGGCTGATATTCATACTGTGGGAGGCAGCTCAGCTAAGTAACACTGAATATCAGGTGGAAGGGTCTTAATATAGGCATACTGTTAAAGAATTGCTGTGCAGTTGTTAGATGGAGTGTAAAAGAAATAAGACATATATGGAGCTATCCATCCATTGTCATCATAAGAATATTTTTAAAAGGTCATGCTGAGTACGACTGAGGTCCATTGAGCCCAGCATTCTGTCTCCATTGGTGGGCAGTCGGAGTCACAAGTACCCAACATATCCCAAAAAATAGATCTGTTTGTCAAAGTTCATTTCCACATTGTACTCACAGTCACCATAGCATTTTAAATACAATATTATAATTTTCCTTTATTAGAAAATTTGACAGTGCAAAAAATGCACTCCACTATTGAAATGCACTCATAATACCTCATGCACACAGACATACAATCACATTAAATTGCAAAAAAATAAATAAAATTCTGTGAACTCTCAATGGTCAACCCTTCCAACCTTATATCAAATTTCCACAATGGTTTTATACCACCTTAGATAGAGGTACTGTCCTTGATCAATAAAAGTATTGTCCACTATTGGGATCTTAATCAAAAAAAGAACGCAAGCTAGGATTATTGAATCCTTGTTCATCAAACCTTACAAGTCAAAATGTCAGATGTTATATCAATAATCTGAACTTTCAGGACTGAGATCTGTAAATACTCTTTATGATAATTAGAATTAATGCTTTACCGTCTAAAATGATATTTATCTCCAATCCTTGGTGTACCATGCAACTATACCATATTCACAATTTCATGAATAGGAAAGTACCAATTCATTTTCAAAACTCATAAATTAAGGACACTGCCCTCTCGACGTCCTTTATTTCTTATGCAGTTGGGCCCAACATGGTCCCATGTTTCTTGATCTTGCATTATCAGGGGCCAAACTATAAATAAAGCATGAGCATAACCCCAATATTTACAGCATGTCCCTGTGTGACAATCTTAAATATTGCTTTTTGTAAACCTACACATTAAAAAACTTTCTTACCTTATAACTGCTATAAACTAATTCACTGACACCTAACCAGGCTGGCAACTCCGTTTAGGACTTGCTTTTCAAAATGGCACCAGAAACCTCTGAAACGCCAAAGGATGTATATTAAATCAAGGTGGAAAGTGGTGGAATCCTGTCACATGACTAAACTCCACACCAATCAACCTCTTCAACCCAGTGGGGAACACTGTTCTCCACATAAAAACAAACCATTGTTCCTTACGTTCCATAATAGCAGTAATATCTCCAACCTGTGGATTAATCACCTGAAGTAAAACTACAAACTTCGAGTCTTGGATCACATAACCAACAGTTTGCCAATTTTCCACAAGAGGAGCCTCAGACCATCCAAGTCTCAGATTACGTAAGTGTTGGGCTATCTGGGCATCAGCATCTCCTTTTTCCTAATGGCCATTCCTCTTTCTGTGCACTGAAGCATCCTTCTAGCTTTTGCTGTTGACTTTTTTTTGCCTGTTTGGCCACCTTGGATCATTATATACACTGTACCATTCTGGCTTGGTCTGCAAGTAGAAGAGTGAAGAAGTGTTAGCTCCATCCAGAGCTAATAGAAGGAGAAAGATGCCATGTGGGAAAATCTCAGTGAGCCTGTGTGCTGAAGGGTATCCCATTTGTAGAAGTGAAGTGGCAAGTCTGGAAACAGACACCTTGGACCTCAAAAGGAAATCCCTTCCCCCTATCACAATCGAAGTGGAGGAGTGGCCTAGTGGTTAGGGTGGTGGACTCTGGTCCTGGGGAACTGAGTTCAATTCCCACCTCAGGTACAGGCAGCTGCTTGTGACTCTGGGCAAGTCACTTAACCCTCCATTGCCCCAGGTAAAAAATAAGTACCTGTATATAATATGTAAGCTGCATTGAGCCTGCCATGAGTGGGAAAGCACAGGGTACAAATGTAACAAAAAAAACAAAAAAAAATTCCTGGAAGTGAGAGTTCAAGCTACTGAGAGACAGTGGAATTTGGACCCAGATAAGAAATATTTTTTACGTGTACCCCTTGGACAGAATATGGATTCTCCAAAGAAAAGGTTACATTTGAATAAGGCCTCACATTTACTATGAAATAAGCTACATTTGTACCATCACCAGTCATCCACATTTAGAAACCAGCTTTTATAATTCAAATTGGAATTAAATGCCTAATAACTGTATATATAATTTAACATATGAACAGCTTCCTATGTAAGAAAATTCAGATAAGGGATGATATAAGGTATAGGTTTGTTATTTATTGAGAAAAATACTTATGAACTATTTCTTTCCTGTTTTATACTAGGGTTATAGGTGAAATGCCTTCAAAACTAATTGTAGTGTTTCTTCCCTTAGTTGTCTGTAACTTTGTCCTGCAGTTAACTGAATTCAATATTTGGTTTTAAACAAATCTAATTAAATAATTGATTTTATTTTTATTTTATTGTGCTTAGAACATGCTTTTAGACAAAGCATAATTACAATTGATTTTGCTTATATAGACTTTGAGCAAAATACAGTTACAAATACGATTAATCTGTCTTGCTTTCTGCTTCCTTTGAATTAAATTTTAAAACTCAACCAAACATGTCTTTAACTATTATTAACTTAAGAAATTCATGAATGCCCTCTAGAGCAGCACTGGGATGGTGAGAAGGAAAGAGTGACCACAGAAGCTGAAATACAATAGCAAAATGTAGAGCACAGACATTGGAGTGAATGAAGTTTTGTTTAATCATATATTATGAACACCATGTAGAACATAAGTATACACATGCAGCTATGATCACATTTTGATACTATTATCGATACCATTACCTTGTAATAAATGTCTTTTTATTAACCTGGCAATTTCCTCTTGATCTTTTCAGCCTACATTTAAATAGAATCAGGGCTGGAATCCTTGTGCCTTGAATTTGCAATTTCTCGGGGATTTTTTTCCCCTAATTTATATTTTTTCCCTAATTTATATGTGGCCATGCACCACATCTTCTTCTGGAGTGCACCAATTTTTATTTTGCCGCACATCCATTTTCATCATAAAAAGGCATTTTTTGTAGGCACGCTGAAAAATGGATCTGTGCGCGGCCAAAACCTGCGCCTAGTCTACCGCAGGTCATTTTTTAGCGCGCCTTAGTGAAAGGACCCCCCGTAAATGCTGCTTCTGCAGAAACTCTAGCTTCAGCCACCTAACCCAAAGATCAAACATGCTTCCTTCCACATGCTATTGCACAAGAACTGTCACTCAGCCACTGGTCTATCCCCAAAATGTCTGTATTGGTATTCTCCTCTTGAGTTCATCTCCTTCTACTTGTGCTTACACTGGCTTCTCAGTTAACTTTTTTTTTAACTTTATTTTTATTGAAATGTTTAAATTCACATTCAAGAAATAGATACTTCAATATAGGAACCCAGAAAAAGAAAATGTGCATAATAAAAGAAGCACAATAACTGTTAGCCCACAATATTTGGGGAGTTCAAAGAAATAATGCCAGAATTAAATATTAATAATCCCTATCTGAACAGAAAAAAAACTATATAGACAGAGTGATATTTGGTAACTACAGCCAGGTCAGGAAGTATTTTTTCACGGAGAGAGTGGTAGATACTTCGAATGCCCTCCCGCAGGAGGTGGTGAAGATGAAAACGGTAACGGAATTCAAACATACGTGGGATAAACATAAAGGAATCCTGTTCAGAAGGAATGGATCCTCAGAAGCTTAGCCGAGATTGGGAGGCGGTGCTAGTGCTGGGCAAGACTTCTATGGTCTGTGCCCTGAAAATGGCAGATACAAATCAAGGTAAGGTATACACAAAAAGTAGCACATATTTGTTTATCTTGTTGGGCAGACTGGATGTACCGTGCAGGTCTTTTTCTGCCGTCATGTACTATGTTACTATGCAGGTTTGTGCTAATCCAAGGGTACTACAAGTGAAGCAAACCCTAAATAAATTATAAATTACAACAGTTAAAAGATCATTATATTCATCTGATATCCCTAGTGCTTTAAGAAGTTTTAATTAAACAACTATATAATATTAAGATGCAGACAGTAGCACAGCAGCGAGAGGGGTGCTATCCAGTCTTTTGCATTGAGTGTCACATGTATGATTATCTCCCATTTGGTGATATGTCATATGTGTGTGCTCGATGCAGAGACCTCCTAGCTCTCAGAGAACAAGTCCGTTCTCTTGAGGCTAGAGTAGCAGACTTGGAGGAGCTGAGGGAGACAGAGAGGTACATAGAGGAGGCCTACAGGGACGTTGTAGAGAAGTCCCACCTCCAATCTGGCAGACTCCTGTGCTTCCTTGGAGGAGGGAGGCCTGCTAAGAGGACAGCGTCACTCTGGTGAGGCTGGAAATAATCCTGTAGACAGGGCCTGCCCACCAGGGGATGTACTATCCTCTTGCACCGAGGATATGTCTCCAAGTGCTGCCCAGGAGGGAAGGGTTAGGACAGCTGTTGTAGTTGGTGATTCGATCATTAGGTATATAGATAGCTGGGTGGCTGGTGGACGTGAGGATCGCCTGGTGACTTGCCTGCCTAGTGCAAAGGTGGCGGACCTCACGCATCACTTAGATAGGATTTTAGATAGCGCTGGGGAGGAGCCGGCTGTCTTGGTACATGTGGGTACCAATGACATAGGAAAATGTGGGAGAGAGGTTCTGGAAGCCTAATTTAGACTCTTAGGTAGAAAGCTCAAATCCAGAACCTCTAGGGTAGCATTTTCTGAAGTGCTACCCATTCCACGCGCAGGGCCCAAGAGACGGGCAGAGCTCCGGAGTCTCAATGCGTGGATGAAACAATGGTGCAGGGAGGAGGTTTTAGATTTGTTAGGAACTGGGCAACATTCTGGAGAAGGGGGAGCCTATTTCGAAAGGATGGGCTCCACTTTAACCAGAGTGGGACCAGGCTGCTGGCATTGGCATTTAAAAAGGAGATAGAGCAGCTTTTAAACTAGAAACTGGGGGAAGGCCGACAATCGCTCAAAAGCACATGGTTCGGGATAAGGTATCTTTCATAGATATCACCAAAACAGGGAAGAAAGGGTATCTCGATTGGTTGCAAAAGAGACCGTAGTAGATCAGGATGTCCTTAAATAAAAATAAAAATCAGACAAAAGATTGCAAATTAATACTGTCAAGTACTGAGCATGATGTAAATAGGAACAACAAACATAGTTTGAAATGTCTATGTGCAAATGCCAGAAGCCTAAGAAATAAGATGGGAGAGTTAGAATATATTGCACTAAATGAAAAATTAGATATAATAGGCATCTCTGAGACCTGGTGGAAGGAGGATAACCAGTGGGACACTGTCATAACGAGGTACAAATTATATCGCAGTGATAGGGTGGATCGAATTGGTGGAGGGATAGAGTTGTATGTTAATGAGGCCTTGAATCAAATAGATTGAAAATTCTACAGGAAACAAAACACATCTTGGAATCCCTGTGGATTGAAATTCCATGTGTAAAGGGGAAAAGGATAGTGATAGGAGTGTACTACCATCCGCCTGGCCAGGATGAACAGACGAATGTAGAAATGTTAAAGGAAATTAGGAAGGCTAACAAACTGGGAACATGATAATAATGGGTGATTTCAATTACCCCGATATTGACTGGGTAAATGTAACATCAGGACGTGCTAGGGATGTAAAATTCCTTGACGAAATCAGGGATTGCTTTATGGAGCAGCTGGTACAGGAGCCGACAAGAGAAGGAAAAATGCTAGACCTAGTCCTTAGTGGATCACATGATCTGGTGCAGGAGGTAATGGTGCTGGGGCCACTTGATAACAGTGATCATAATATGATCAGATTTGAAATTAGCTTTGGAGTAGGTCTACACAGGAAATCACCTAAATCTAGGCGTTGATTATAGAATATACTTAGTTGGCACTGATTTCAGCGTCAATTTTTTTTGGTGCCATATATAGAATATCCCCCTTAGCTTGTGGTAAGTGCAGTGTGTTAACTGCCAAACATTTTCCACACCCACTCTCCACTCTTGCCATGCCCTCTGACAGAGAAATTCAAAATTCAAAAAACGTTAAGTAATGCACAGTTTAATGCATGGAAACAGTTAAAATACTGCTAAACCCCTTAATATGGTTGCATGACAGCCTATTTCTGCACTTTAACTGCACATTAAGGGCCAGATTCAGTAAATGGTGCCGAAAGTTAGGTGCTAGAAAAATCTGTGTGAAAATAGTATTCATCAAAGGGTGCTCGGCGCTGATTGCCCTTTGCTGAATACTGTCTTAGTGTAGATTTGCCGTCTAACTTTGGGCAGCAGGATTTACGCCTTCTGAAACCTGGCCTAAATGCCAACACCTATTTTTTTAGCAGTTGGGTGCGCAAATAACAGTATTTTATAACATTGCATCTAACTTCTAGGAACACTCCCTGATCTACCCTTGCCCCTCCCATGGCCACGCCCCTTTGAGTTGCAGGCTAGAAATTGTATGTGTGGATGTTATAGAACAGTGCCTAAGTCAGATGTGTGTGCAAATCCAAATTAGTGCCAATTAACATCAATCACTGATTTTTGATGCCTCAGTTCATTAATTTGCATGTACATCTGCTCTTGGCAACTCATATATGGAATCCAGGGGTAAGTGCTTAATGCACATCAGTAGAAAGGCCTCTAAACAGATCACTTATGATCGCTCCAACCCTACCAACGTGGATTTAACAAATAGAAGTCATACCTCATCATTCTGTTGAATATTTTGAAAGCATATGGATAGTCAGTTGATATACAACGATATGGGGTCTGTTTAACTGCACATTAAGGGCCAGATTCAGTAAATGGTGCCGAAAGTTAGGTGCTAGAAAAATCTGTGTGAAAATAGTATTCATCAAAGGGTGCTCGGCGCTGATTGCCCTTTGCTGAATACTGTCTTAGTGTAGATTTGCCGTCTAACTTTGGGCAGCAGGATTTACGCCTTCTGAAACCTGGCCTAAATTCAAAGTGAATGGGCTGTGTTAGCACTAGCGCACAGCCAGCTGCGCCAGCGGCTTAGTAAACCCCAGGGTATATCTGGATTTTCAGAAGGCATGACCCTCATGAGAGACCCCTCGGGAAATTAAAAACAGGAAGTGATATCCTATTGAACATAGAAGCTTTTTGTATAGACTATCATTACAAAACTCTCAGAGTAGTCACATGGAGCTGATACATTTAGATGAGATGTATTTGCTTCTGCCCAAGGAACACAATGTCTGATTTCTCTGCTCAGATAAATTGATTAGTACTTTAGTTCATGCAAACTTATCAGTAGTGGCATTATGTTTTAATTATCCAATGGATAAGGCTCCTAGCTAGTTTAGTTGATCAAATAAGACCAGTTGCATCAAATTATAGTTTAAGGTCACAAACCAATGAAAATTTAACATCATAATGATTAGTATAAATCACACAATTTAAAACCTTTTATGGAAAGAGAGGCTGGTGCACAAAAATAACACAAAAAAGAGTGCTCACTCAAGGCAAAGAGCCAAGATACAAAAAATTCATAAAATAATACATATTTTTTCAAAAGTAAAATGTGATTATACAAAATCTAACATGACCATTTTTGCCCATGGGCAGGTTGATGGTTAACACATAAAACTGAAGGACATAAAATTGAAAACTAGTAAATACATGACAAGTGATAAATAAAAAATGGTAAATAAAATTACATCAATAATACTCAAAAGTGTATACAAGAAACATATAATTTGAACTTAAAAGACATATAATAATGCAATATGTGACAATAATTCCTATATATATGCTTTTCCACATATATTCAAATATATTATTGAGGGGGTCTTTTACAAAGATGCGCTAGTGGTTTTAGTGTGCGCTAAATACTAGAGACGCTGATAGAAATATATAGGCATCCGTAACAATTAGCGCGTACTTATTTTTAGTGCGTCTTTGTAAAAGGACCCCTGAATGAATGAAAAGATCTCTAAACCTACCAGTTCAAAATTTATTGTGTCAAATGTCTCTCTCTGTTAACAGAGGTACAAATATGAAGTGTTCCTGTTCTATAATACACTATCCTGCTTATTTTCGTAGGAGATCGCTGGCCATCTTCCGATACAAATCGGGAGAATGGCCGGTCATCTCCTGAACCCGGCCAAATCGGTATAATCGAAAGCCAATTTTGGACGGCTTCAACTGCTTTCCGTCGCAGAGCCAGCCAAAGTTAAAGGGGGCGTTTCCGCAGGGTATGGAAGGCGGGATGGGGGCGTGGTTACAAAATGGCCGGCTTCGGCCAATAATGGAAAAAAGAAGGCCGGCTCTGACGAGCACTTGGCCAGCGTCACCTGGTCCATTTATTTTTAGGACCAAGCCTCAAAGAAGTGCCCCAATTGACCAGATGACCACTGGAGGGAATTGGGGATCACCTCCCCTTACTCCCCCAGTGGTCACCAACCCCCTCCCACCCAAAAAAAAAATTAAAAATCATTTTTTTGCCAGCCTCTATGCCAGCCTGAAATGTCACACCCAGCTCCCTGACAGCAGTGGCGTAGCCAAGGGTGGGCTCGGGTGGGCCCATGCCCACCCATTTTGGGCTCAGGCCCACCCAATAGCAGCACATCTATGATGTAGCTGGCAGGGATTCCCCAAGCCCCACCAGCCAAAAACTCCCAACAACTGTCCCTCCTGCATACCTTGTAAATACCAGATGCCTGCAGTGAGCAGTGACTGATACATACTGCTCGCACCAGCCCCACAGCCTTCCCGCTGATGTATTCCCGCCTATGCAGGAAGTTACATCAGAGGGAAGGCTGTGAGGCCAACATGAGCAGTGTGTATTAGTTGCTGCTCGCTGTCAGTGAAAATCTGCTATTTAAAAGGTATGCAGGGGAGGTGCTGATGTTTGAGGGACCATATGGCATGCAGGTGAGAGAGGGAGAGACCAAATCACTTGCGGAGTACTTCTGCCCACCCATCTTGGGCCCAAGCCCACCCAAAATTGGGTGTCTGGCTACGCCCCTGCCTGACAGCATTCTGCAGGTCCCTGGAGCAGTTTTTTGTGGGTGCAGTGCACTTCAGGCAGGTGGACCCAGGCCCATCCCCCCTACCTGTTACACTTGTGGTGGTAAATGGGAGCCCTCCAACCCCCCCCAAACCCACTGTACTCACATGTAGGTGGGTTTTGGGGGGGGGATTTGGGGGGCTCAGCACTCAAGGTAAGGGAGCTATGCACCTGGGAGCATTTTTTGAAGTCCACTGCAGTGCCCCCTAGGGTGCCCAGTTGGTGTCCTGGCATGTGAGGGGGACCAGTGCACTACAAATGCTGTCTCCTCCCATGACCAAATGCCTTGGATTTGGCCAGGTTTGAGATCGCTGGCATTAGTTTCCATTATCGCCGGAAACCAATGTCGGCCATCTCTAAAGCCAGCCCAAATGCCGACTTTATTATCGAAACGATAGATAGCCGGCTATCATATTTCGATAATACGGTCGGGCCGGTGGTGTTCAATTATGCCCCTCCACATTAATACACAAGCTACAGCAGCTTGCATTAATCTAAGAGGGTTAAATGAAAAGAAATCCCTCTGCCTCCAAACTTTTTCTTTAAACATATTGCAATGAATAAAAAACAATCACTCTTCAATTAATGCAAGTAGTACACTACTTGCTTTATTTGAAGAGTGATTGATTTCTTACTACAAGTAATTGGCCATTTTTGGATAATGAATAATAATTTCAAAAAATAATGCACGAAACTTGCTCTTTTATTATATGTATCTACTTTTCTACATAGTTGCCACCGATGTACAAGTTTTTCAAAGCCATGGTGAAAGAACTGCACATCTTTTTGCTTCAACCAGTTGCTCACAGTCCTTTCCACCTCTTCAATTGAGTTGAACAGATGCCCCTGAAGGTACTCCTTCAATTTTGGAAAATGATGGAAATCACACGGTGCTGTCTGTACCAGTGGCGTAGCCAGACAGCCAATTTTGGGTGGGCCTGAGCCTAAAGTAGGTGGGCACAAAATTATCTCTGCCCCGCCAAACCTCCACCTCAAAATATAAATACTAATGAGGATCCTCAAGCTCTGTTAGCTGAAGACTTTCTCCGAAGGCAATTAATACCAATCGGTCCACCACTTTTCTCTCTTCCCCGCCTCCAGTCCCCGGTCTGGCACCTCTCCCTAGCTCCACCCCATTGACAATTAATACCTTTAATTAAATTTAGATATTAGATATGTATCAAATGTCAAAGAATTTTAGATATTAGATATGTGTCATATGTCAAAGAATAAAGTGGTTGCTCAAAGCATATACTAACCACAATCGCTCAACTGCAAAACACTATGCACAAATTTGTGCAAAAACACACTCAGAACCTTACTGTATCATAAATATTACACTGGGCAGAACCTAATACACCAATATACCACCCATACGGAAAATGCAGACCATCAACAATATGAAACAAGGGATCATATCACAATTCTCATGTAGAGCCACTAAACACCTTTTTAGGGTGGATAGTGTTCACAATGAGCTCCTTTTATTAACGACCATATTTTATAACGATCCTTCAAGAGGTAGTGTGTCATGATTTAGGCTCTACACCATATCTGATGTTTTGGTGCCACCTCAGTAAGGCCAACACACAATCTCCCCACTGCAAAACACTATACACAATCTTGTGCAAAAACACACTCATAACCTTACCAAACCATAACAGCACTAATTCCAAGGGCAGGACGAGCTACAACCTTATGCGTGGAAAGGCAGCACTATAATTACACCGGGCTCTAAAACACCAGTACACAACCTAGTGAAACAAAAAACAAAACAAAACAAAAAAGGCTGCAAATACTACACGCTAGCAGAATACTGCACCTTGATCACACATGAAAAACACATGACATAACAGTGTAGCGCTCTAGAAATGTTAAATAGTAGTAGTAGTAGTAATATGAAGGCAAATTTCTGAACTGGAAAGTTACCTCAAGAAGTCAGACTCAGCATGCAGCAATACTAGAAAAATTGAAACTTACATGCAAAATATCACAGATGCACATTTCCAAAAGCTGACATATTCCAATTAATAAATTCTGAATTAAAAAAATGTTTTCTACCTTTGTTGTCTGATCATTTAGTTTTTCTATTTGCTTTGGTCCCAGTGTCTTCCGTTTTATGGAGTGTCTTCTTTCTATTTGATATTTTTTCACTCACCATGTCCACCATCCTCCTGTGTCCTTATGTTCTCTCCCCCTGCCCTCCCCTCTCCTCATCCATGTCCAGCAATTTCCTCTCTCCCCTCCATCCATCCATCCATGTCCTGATGTCCAGCAATTTTCTATCTCCCCTCCCCTCCAGTGATCCGTTCTCTCCCCACCCCGCCCTCCTCTTCATGTCCAGCGATCTGTTCTCTCCCTCTTACTCCCCCTGCCGTGATGGCCAGTGATTCTCCCTGCCCTCCCTCAGCTCCCCTCTCCCTCTCCTCCCATCCCATCCATGGCCAGCGATTCTCCCTCCCATCCCATCCATGACCAGCCATTCTCCCTGCCCTCCCTCAGCCCCCCAACAGCCCTCAGAATACTCTCCGTTCCCCCCTCCCCTCCCATCCATGGTCAGCGATTCTCCCTGCCCTCCCTCAGCTCCCCAACAGCCCTCCGAGTCCTCTCCGTTCCCCCTCCCCTCCCCTCCCATCCATGGCCAGTGATTCTCCCTGCCCTCCCTCAGCTCCCCAACAGCCCTCCGAGTCCTCTCCGTTCCCCCCTCCCCTCCCATCCATGGCCAGTGATTCTCCCTGCCCTCCCTCAGCTCCACAACAGCCCTCTCAGTCCTCTCCGTTCCCTCCTCCTCTCCCATCCATGGCCAGTGATTCTCCCTGCCCTCCCTCAGCTCCCCAACAGCCTGAGTCCTCTCCATCCACCCCCCCCCCGCCGCATCGAGTCCTCTCCATCCACCCCCCCCCCCGCATGCACACGAGTGTGTTGAACCTGCCCTTTTTCTTTCAGTAGCAGCAAGCGACGTGAAGGAACTCCAAGTTCGCCAGCTTCAAGTTCTCCCTTTCCTCTTCATACAGTGTCGGACCCGCCTTCACGGAAACAGGAAATACGTCATCGTAAAGGCGGGACCGACACTGTATGAAGCGGAAAGGGAGAACTTGAAGCAGTGTTTTGACGTCGCTCGCTGCTACTGAAAAGAAAAAGGACAGGTTCAACGCTCTTGCGTAGGGGGGGGATGGAATGGAATGGAGGAGGAGGAGCGGAGGAGGGCTGCCAGTCAGGCCGAGGGAGGGAAGGAGGCGCGCCACGCGGGGCCTCTTAGAGAGCGAGGCCCTGTCACCCGCACCGCCCTAAGACCAGCTCGACTCGGGGTGCACCATTCCTGGGTGGGCCCTGGGCTTAAGTGGGTGGGCCTGGGCCCACCCGTGGCTACGCCCCTGGTCTGTACAGTGAGACCCCTCTTTGCAATTACCTCTGTGGAGTTTCATGCTATGTGAGACCTATCATTGTCATATTGCAGCAATATTTCCTTCTTATGCTTTTGAACTCTTCTCATTTTTTCAAAGTTTCAAATGACCCTCTGATTATTATGAGTTTGTCAACCTTTCTCGTGTGAGACTTGTCCATTGCAGTCATGGGGCATCCACTTTGTTTTTGATCACAGAAATCAGCCCTTCCAAGTCCACAATCTACATTTTTTGGCCTGGCATGCACAGTCCTCATATCAACAGTCATCACTATAGACAACCTACATGCAGCAATGAATTTCAGTTAGATGGACTCCTTCAACAGTCAGAAATTCTATTACGGCATGCTACTTAAATCACAATGACGAATGTTCACTGCATGCTTTCATTTCTCAAACAATAGAAAAACAACTTCTTCACATAGACACTAGCCAACTGAGGTGAAGGAAGAGATTTCAAAGAAGAAGTGAATACATGTAGCATGTCAGTGCTGCCATCTGTTGGTGAATTATGTAGGTGGTAGCGTTTTTATTTAACTCTTGTTAAATTATAGAGTCATGGTAATAAGGAGAATTCATTATTCAGTACATAAGCAGCAACGAGTGCTGAAGAGTGAAACCCTGATCACAACTTTGGGGGCTTTAATACAAAGTCATAGCAGGTGTAAGGGACCTGCAACATGTCTTTGGTAATCTGAAGTGAAGTGCCGCAAACCCTTTATCCCCTACTCCAAAGATGACCTCCTAAATACCCATACTGGAGTAGCCTAATGGTTAATGCAGCGGGATTTGATCCCGACAACCTGGGTTTGATTCCCACTGCAAGACCTTGGTCAAGTCACTTAACCCTCCATTGCCCCAGGAACAAAAAACTTAGACTGTGAGCCTCCTAGGGACAGAGAAAGTACCTGTATATAATGTGTATAGCACTGCATATGTCTAGTAGCACTATAGAAATTATTAGTAGTGGCAGTAGTAGAACAATGGTCCATCTAGTACCCTGGTTCTAACAGTGGCCAAACCAACAACATCCAATCTACCAATCCCATGGCAAGCAGTGGCTTCCCCATGTCTATCTCATTAGCAGACTATGGACTTTTCCTGCAGGAATTTGCCCAATCTTTTTTTTAAATTCCAGATATGCTAACTGCTGTTACCATATCCTCTGAAAATGAGTTCCAGAGCTTAATGTAACTACTCTGTTTCAGATGCAGTTAGATCCTGTTGGAAAAGGTGTTCGTGGTTGTAGCCAATTCAGGAGTCCAACTCTAACCCTGAACAGGGCAGTACAAATCACTAACCTTGTCCACAGAATCCTAGATTGACTGGAGGAAATTACACAAAATTTCACAATTTTCCTGTAAAGGACCAGACACACATAAAGATAATAGTTGCTTTTATTCAGAAATTCATATGTAATTATGTACAACCTATTTCAGTTCTTAACAATGATAAATATTGTAGCCATTTCTAACAGAAATTCAGCTAAATTGTTTCAAATATTGGATAATATTTGTGTTTTTTTAGACAAACAGCAACAACGCAATAAAGCCACAGAAAGTTATCTCACCAACTATTATCATAGGACACAGAATCAGATAGGTTTTAGTTTAAACTTTGTTTCCCCTTCCTTTTTGACAACTATATTTCTGTCTTTCACCCTTGCCAAAGAGTTGATTCTTTGTGATACTCTGGATTTAGGAGAAGCTTCAGGAGACTCGGGTAAGTGTTTAGCCCCCATGTACCTGTTCCTCTTTC
Organism: Microcaecilia unicolor; assembly: GCF_901765095.1. Classification (NCBI taxonomy): domain Eukaryota; kingdom Metazoa; phylum Chordata; class Amphibia; order Gymnophiona; family Siphonopidae; genus Microcaecilia; species Microcaecilia unicolor. Next base: position 431,060,184 of record NC_044033.1, on the reverse strand, counting down.
TTTCCTCTTTTTAGTCCCAACTAAGAGTCTCTATATCCACTTAGTTCTGCAACAGTCGCTTCTCCTTGCTTGGCTAGACATTGGTCTTTCTTGAACGGTGGGGCCCTGCATATCGGGAGATGTCCGGCAATCTCTCAAAAGTGGCGAAATACGTATAATCGAAAGTGGCTTTTTTGACACCATCGCCGCTTTCCTGTCGCCACGCCAGCAAAAGTTCAAGGGGGCGTGTTGGCGGCATAGCGAAGGCGGGACATGGGTGGGCATGGGCGTGGCTACCAGATGGCTGGCTTTTGCGGATAATGGAAAAAAAAGCGGCGTTAATCAGTATTTCGCCGGGTTTACTTGGTCCTTTTATTTTCATGACCAGGCCTCAAAAAATGTGCCCTAAATGACCAGATGACCACTGGAGGGAATGGGGGATGACCTCCCCCTAGTCCCCCAGTGGTCACCAACCCCCTCCCACACTAAAAAAAATAAAAACCTTTTTTTACTAGCCTGTATGCCAGCCTCAAATGTCATACCCAGCTCCCTGACAGCAGTATGCAAGTCCCTGGAGCAGTTTTTAATGGGTGCAGTCCAATTCAGGCAGGCAGACCCAGGCCCATCCCCCCCTACCTGCTACACTTGTGGTGGTAAGTATTGAGCCCTCCAAACCCCCCCAAAACCCACTGTACCCACATGTAGGTGCCCCCTTCACCCATAAGGGCTATGGTAGTGGTGTAGAGTTGTGGGGAGTGGGTTTTGGGGGGGATTTGGGGGTTCAGCACCCAAGGTAAGGGAGCTATGCACCTGGGAGGTATTTGTATATTTTTTGTAAATATTTAGAAGTGCCCCCTAGGGTGCCCAGTTGCTGTCCTGGCATGTCAGGGGACCAGTGCACTACAAATGCTGGCTCCTCCCACGACCAAATGCCTTGGATTTCGTCGGGTTTGAGGTCACCGGCATTTTTTCCATTATTGCTGAAAAACAAAACCGGCGATCTCAAACCCGGCGAACTCTGGCATTTGGCCGGGCTAAACCGTATTATCGAACAAAAAGATGGCCGGCCATTTTTTTCCGATAATACGGTTCCGGCCAGCTGTTGCGCCGCTGCCAAATAGATCAACGGCGATCTATTTCGCCGGCGACGTTCGATTATGCCCCTCCACGGGTCCCTTTTACTAAGATGCATAGGCTCCTACACATGTACAATGTGTTCCAAATTAGAACTACTGCCTGGCTACCAAGTGCCCTGGGCAGTAATTCTAATTTTGACGTGCTAACCGGGTGGTAATCGACAGTGTACGTGCACTGAGGATTACCACTCGGTTAACACGTGAGGTCCTACTACTAAGTGGTGGTAAGGTCTGAGGCCCAAAATGGACACGCGCTGATATTTATTTTGTTGCACGTCCATTTTTGGTCAAAATAAGGCCCTTTTTGCAGGTGTGCTGAAAAATGGACCTGTGCATGTCCAATACACGTGCCTAAATTAGCACAGGCCATTTTTAGTGCGCTCTAGTAAAAGGGTCCCTAGGTTAATATTCAGTGCTGGTCAGTTAAGTTTATACTGGGCAGAGATAGGCCTGCTATTTCAGTGGCCCAGTTTGGCCCTTTAACTTGGCCAGCAAAGCGCTAAATATTCAAGGATAGCCGTTTATATCACGATATAACCGGTTAACCACTATGCGCTCACCGCAAATAATTAGCAGGAGATAACCGGCTATCTCCCACTAAATATTCACAAATAGCCGGTTAAGTGCTCTATAACTGGCCATGAGCCATTCCTGGCTGGTTTTATAGTGCTGAATATCGGCAGGATAGAAATTAGGCACTCAGTTTTATAGAATAGGGGTGCAAGTCAGTTATCTGGTTAACTACATGAAAATACTTTTAAAACAAATAAGAGGAAATATTTCTTTTCACTCAAAGAATAGTTAATCTCTGGAATTTGTTGCCAGAGGATGTGGTAACAGCTGTTTGCATATCTGGGCTTGGACAAGTTCCTGGAGGAAACATCCATAGTCTGCTATTGAGTTGGTCAAGGGGGAAGCCACTGCTTGCCCAGGGATTGGTAGCATGGAATGTTGCTACTAATTGGGATTCCGGAATCTTGTTATTCTTTAGGATTCTGGAACCTTGTTACTCTTTAAGATAACTTGGATAACTTCTGGCAGTTAGCCAAGACCTGGATCTGGATATTCAATGCTGATGTCTGGATTAGTTCTGGAACTGAATACATAGGTTATATTCTGCCTATTGCAATCAGCACCTTTAAGATCAATGACGCTGCAGTTCAAATTAGAACTCTACTGAATAACATATTTTACTATTTGGCCGAATGTGAATTATGAAAAATATTATTTGGCTGAATATGAATACTGAATACGAATAATGGGCATTGAACTTTAATATAACAAATAATAAAAGAAGCAATGTGAAATCAGAGATCAAGTGTTTATTTCAGTAGGATTTAGAAGAGTAGATTAATCATATACAAATTTAAATCACTATTCAGCCGAATATGAACAATGCATTTGGGGCACTATTTGGAGCTGAATCGAATACGAATTTTGAAAAACTCTTTTATTGATGCTTATGATACACTTTCATTGGAATATACAAGCCCTGGAAATAGATTCAGAATTTTTGTGTATTGTGGGAACCTCTATTCTTTATTTTATAACTGGGGGTTGGGGTAGGGGCAAGAATTTCTTAGGTTGAAAAGGAATAGAATAGGTATTGATGGCATGTTTTTGTTTTATTTTCTTAATCTAAACTGCCTTGAGGTCTTGTTTGAATGGCAGCATGTAAAATTTAAATAAGAACAGCATATTTTTGTGCAAGGTCCTTCACAATATCATTAATTATTGAAAAGAATCAGTCCTGGTATCAAGTCCTTGGTACCCCATTAGTCACTTTGCTCCCATCAGAGTGGGCTCCATGTATCCTTACCTTTACAGCTCAACCTTGAAAATTTTCTGTCCTACTCCCACAGCATCCAACTTGTTAGTATTTATTGTGGAACTATTGCAAAGGACCCATTGACTTAGCGGTAAGGTATCACGCATTAACCAGGCGGTAATCAACAGTGCACGTGCAGTGCTGATTACTGCTCGGTTAGTGCCACACGGTAGAAAATAGAAATTATTTTTTGTCTCACGTTTTGATCATGTGTCAAAATTAGATTTACTGCCTGAGGCACGCGGTATCCGGGCAGTAGTTCTAATCTGACACGCATTGTAGGTGCGTAGGCGCCTATGCATTTTAGTAAAAGGACACCTCAGTCAAGTTTGACAGGAATTTTGCGTAGGCAGAATATGAAGGCTGGTGGCTTACAACCTGCTTCTTTCAAGATGCTGCACTATTTGTTTTCTTTAACATTGTTTGCAACATTTTACTCTGTACTAAAGTGTAATTAAAGAGACTGTAGTTACCTTCTTTCCCCTTGCCTTGGTTTAACAAACTGCATCCACTCTCCTATAAACCTTTGGAAAATCTCTACTATTCAAGAATGCTAAACTTAAACTAACCACTAACCACGTTAAACTGCTAATCAAAAAAAGCTTTATTACACTTCTAAAGTGCTCCAATACTTTCAAAGTGTAATAAAGCTTTTTTGAATAGCTGTTTAACGTGGTTAGTGGTTACTTTAAGTTTAGCATTACTTGTGTGTAATCAGATTGAAACTAAACTACTCAGAATTGGTAGGATTGACTATTCAAGAATGAGTTAAATAGCTATTTTAATATCAGCTCCCATGGCCTTTTAATGTAAGTACTCCTCTGTAATTTGATTTATGATCATTTCATCATGTATGTTACTCATTGAGAGATATGAACACAGCTCAAGGAAACAATATACAATCAAGCAAGCGATAAGATGTGCTAAAATTCAAATTGCACTTGCTATGTTGCAGAGGTTTTATGCAAAATTGCATAATTAGTTCAAATATCATATAAATGAGCTCATTAGGAAACAGTACATTGTTAAATAATACACAGAAAATGGCACAGATTCATAATTTTTCTGTAAACTTTACTACTTAAGGTAGCAGTTCCTGCAGACGTTTTCACAAGTAAAATGCAGCGATAAGAGTTGAGGGAATTCTTCTATTCTGTATCTTTTTTTTTTTTCATTTTTCCTATCCCTTTCCTTCTCATCTGATTTTTTTTTTTTGTGCTCCCAGGCTTTTCTTCTATTATGTGATCAGCATATCCAGTTTTGACTAAAAAGATAAATAGGGGCCCTTTTACAAAGGCACGTAAACACCTATGCACATCCATGTGCCAAATCAGCATTACCGCCCAGCTACCGAGTGGTAATTCTGAAATTGGCGTGGCGCTTACCCAGTAGTAAATAGCAGTGGAGCATGATGCATGCATACCACCCGGATAGCATGTGAGACCTTACTGCTAAGTCAACGGGTGGCGGTAAGGTCTCAGGCCGAAAATGGATGCGCACCCGTTTTTATTTTGCCACATGTCCGTTTTCCGTCCCCTTAAAAAAAGGCCCTTTTTCCAGGGCACTGTAAAAACTGGCTCAGCGCGCACCCAGAAGGTGCATACGCATTGCTGCAGGCCACTATTTTCCGTGGCTTAGTAAAAGGACCCCTTATTTAGCCCCTGGTGCAGGCTATGCACTGAAACATGTTGAGCCATTAGAAGATATACTGATTATACTAGAATTTGCTTGTTGCTGGACTTGACCTTTGGTTAGTGTTTTTCAGTATATGCAATAAAATTCAACTGGCAGATCTAGCTAGTGGTGCACTGCTCCTAGGGCAATGTTTCCCAAGCCCAGACCTAGGAGTATGTTTACTAAGTTGCGTTAGCATTTCTAACGTGCCCTTAAATTTAAGGCATGTTAAATGCTAACATCAAACATATAAACGGCGAGTGACCGTACTCACTCGCAAATGCGCAGTACAGACTTCCCTCTCTACCCCGCCCCCGCTTCAATACGTGATGATGGGGGCGGGACAGAGAGGGAAGTCTCTACTGGCCTGCTGCAGATGTCGGAACCGCTCCCCCTCCCCCGGAGTCGCCGCCGCCCCTCCATCTGGCCTAAGCACTGTGAACTTACATCAGCACGCAGCAGCAGGCACATCAGCAAAGCTGCCGTCGGGCTTCCTTCTCTGCCTTTGTCCCGGCTTCGTCGACGTTACGTCACACAAGGGCGGGACACAGGCAGAGAAGGAAGCCTGCCCCGACGGCAGCTTTGCTGATGTGCCTGCTGCTGCGTGCTGATGTAAGTTTACAGTGCTGCTCGGGCCGGGTGGAGGGGCGGCGGCGGCAGCGACTCTGGGGGGGGGGCTCGGAAACCCCCCCATTCCAAAAGTAGCCTGTTTTCACGGGCTCAATGGCTAGTATATTCATATTGGACATAGTGGAGAGCATGCTAAAAATAATCATTGACAGCGCATGTTTCAAACCAATGAGCAGTTACACCAAATGTCAAGTCTTGAACTGTTTTTCTATATGTAAAAAACATTTTCTGAGAAAGATTGTAAAGGAGAAGATGGGTGTGTAGAAACAAAGAAAACTACCAGCCCCTGTGGACAGCTGTTGCAGACATGGATGGAAATTGTACTTACATGAAAAGCATTATTATCACTGGGTATAGAAAAGGGTTCAGACAAATTTCTGGAAGAAAGTGCATAAACCATTATTAGTCATAGAGGCTTGGGAAAGCCATTGTTTACCTCTGGATCTGCACAGTAAGGAATGGATCTGAATCTTGGAATCCTGATAAACACTTGTGATCTGGTTTGGCTGCTGTCAAAATTAGGGTGGTAGACTTGATGGACCTTTTGTTTGATCTAGCATGGTACAACCTAATGGCAGTTACTGAAAGCACATTTCAGTATTTACATTGGTTATGCAAAGAAATATGGAGTTAGGTTAAGAATTATGCAATCGTCTTTTTGATTGTATGAATGTGAGCCTCAATTGACTTGCTCCACCAGGCTTTGGACATCCAGTCATGGAATTTCTGTATAATTTTGTTACATCTACAGAAAAAAATCATGAGGTTATGGGCAGTCTGCTGGGAATCTGATTCATTTAGTGCTCCTATATCTACACTTCTTTGTGTCACGTTCTCATTTTTTGCTTCCATGCTTAGGGCTGATTTTTCATACATTTTTTAAAAACTTGGAAAGTTTTTCTGATGGCTCTAAATTTCTGACATGCTCTAATTAAAATAACGTACCAGCTGTGTGAAAGTGAATAAAATCTCATGCAGCTGGATCTGCTATGACGTGATACAAGAAAAGAAGAATTTACATAGAAACAGAGAAAAATGTAGGCAGATAAAGACCATATGACCTATCCAGTCTGCCCATCCATACCATCTACTCTCTCTGTCACTCCCTTAGAGATCCTATGTACTTGTCCCATGCTGTCTTGAATTCAGATGATGCTCTTGTTTCTACCTTTTCCACCAGGAGGCCGTTCCACGAATTCACCATCCTTTCCATGAAGAAGTATTTCCTCAGATTACTGCTTATTCTATCCCCTTTCAGCTTCATCCTATACCCACTTGTTCCAGGACTTCCTTTTAATTGAAAGAGATTCGCCTCCTGTGCATTTATGCCATGTGGGTATTTAAATGTCTCTATCATATCTCCCCTCTCCTGCCTTTCTTCCAAAGTATACATATTGAGATCTTTAAGTCTGTCCCTATACACTTTATGAAGACCATTTTAGTAGCTGACTCCATCCTGTTTATATCGGTTTGAAGGTGTGGTCTCCAGAATTGTATACAATATTCTAAATGAAGACTCACCAGTCTTACACAGGACATCATCACCTCCTTTTTCCTACTAACCTTTCCTTTCCTTATGCACCCAGGCATCCTTCTAGCTTTTGCTGTCGCCTTTTCTACCTGTTTGGCCACCTTAAGATCATCACATATGATCACACCCAAGTCCTGCTCCTTTTTCGTACACAAAAGTTCTTCATCCCCAAACTGTACCAGTCCCTTGGGTTCTTGCAGCCCAAATGCATGACCCTGCATTTTTTAGCATAAACGTTTAGCTGCCAAATTCAAGATCATTCCTCTAGCTTTGCTAAGTCCTTCTTCACATTATCCACCCTATTGCAGATTGTAGAACCTGCTTAATGGAGCAGACTAAAGAAGCATTTCTTCAAAACAAATGGCAGAACATTTTGAATGAGCCGAAAATTAATCAAAGGTCAATAAATACAATCTCTCCTAATAAAGAAGTTCTGAAAACTTGCATAGCCCATTTTCATTTTGATAGGCTTCAGACTGATAAACCTTTTGTCCCATTTAGTAAATTGTTTCAGTTGTCTGTGAACTCATAATGGTTAAGTTGCTCTTGGTGCTATGAGATCTCTGGGTTGTCATAGGCAGTTTGGTGCATTCTTCTTTTTCTCTGCACAAGGAACTAAGAGCTTCGAAGAACAGCTTTCTGAAGGTGGATGATACCACATTATACAGGACTGGATTCACTGCAGAGCTGATGTAGAAAAGAGTGTTTGTCAGCATGTAGAAATAATGATAAAAAGTGAAGAGAGAGCTGAAACAGAAGAAAACAAGAAAACCAGGTTAGTCATGTTAGTTGTTAGGACTATCGCAGTCAGTCATAAATTTAGAAATTCTGGAATGTTTATTGATATTGAAATTTATTATTTTTAGTCTGCTATTATCAAGAGTAGAGTACAAAAAAGGCATAAATCAAAATAACAAAACATGCATACAAAAATATACAAAAGAAAAAACAGTAATATACAGTAATATACAATTCTAGCAGGGATTCCAATGTTCATTATTTAAGCAGGGCCATGGTAAGTCTGATATAACAAAAATTCTTTCAAGCCTTTCTTAAATATAAGCAAAGAGGTCTCTTTTTTTAGCTGCAAGGGCAAGCTATTCCACTCAGTAGGTCCATAAATGGAAACTGTGCCGGACCGTGTAACCTCATACGTATATGTTGGAGTGCCAGAACAGCAAGATCACATTTCTGTTGGGATCTCAAAGATTGAGTAGGCACATACCATTTTACAGCATGTCACAATATGTAGAGTCACAGTAGAGTGCTTGATGAATCATTATCAACATTGTATGTAAAATCCTGCTGTGCACTGGTAACCACTTTAGTCATTTAAAGGGTGTAGATATACGCTCAGATCGTGAAAGGTCTAGTGAAAGTCGTACAACATAATTCATCGCTACTTGAAGCACCTGAAGACAGAAACCTGGTAATCCAAGATAGGCAATTTTACAGTAATCCATACCACTGAATAGCATTGCCTGCACCACTTTTTTAAAGTCAGCCCAGGGCAAGAGGGGCTTTAATTTACTCAACATTCTCATTTTATAATATACTGTCCAAATCAAAATTTGCATCTTGGGCCTGAAGGAAAAATCAGTATTGTGTAGATTCAGGAAGGTCAATTTTCAAAACCCTTTACCTAGGTAAGGAGGCCATCTGAAAATTAATCTCCCTAAATCCAATTTAAAGTATGTGTGGTCTTCTGTAGCACACATAAAGGGGCATTTTCAAAAAAACATCCAAGCCAGAATTGGGACATTTTGCTTTCCACAATTAATATTCATGAGAGAGATTTGCATGCGCTGCCTCCACTGCATGCAAATTTCTCTCGTGAATATTCATTGTGGATATCCTGAAAACCTGTCTGACTGGGGTGCCTCCAGGACCAGGTTTGGGAACCACTGCACTAGGCTATTCCTCTATTGGGTATGCCCATAATACCTGATGCTGTCATAGCACCTGGTATTTCCTTTCAGGTTCACGTTTTAAGGGGGTGGGAGGGGGACAGCATCCACTCGTGGATTATGGGTCATGCCTTAATCTCTCCAGTGGTCAATCAGAGCACCTTTTTGTTACTTGGATGTGATTGCTTATTAACTAGGCGGATATCAATAAAAGCATTCACAATAAAATTACAGAAACCAAACATTAAAAAAAGATAATATTCCATAGTATCTCTCATCCCCATACGCTACTTGCTCATATAACATGTATGCTTGCACAAATAAATGAGCTTTTAACCTCCTCTTAAATCCATACTATTTTCCATTGGCATTTCATCTTCACAAAATATTGTAGGCATGGACAAGTTCAAAAGGAAAGTCTGCACGTACTTCCCCTTTAAAACTTGTATGAAGTCACTGGGTACTTTGCATCTGGGTGGCAAATTTGAAGATTATCCCCACGATGAGGGAAGTTCTATATATGGCGCCTACAAAATCCGTGCAGAAAACATTTCCGACTAAATGTTTTCTGTAAGCAGCACTAGATTTAGGCGCAGTATATGGAATACACTTAGTCGATATCCCAGTGCCTAAAACTATGTGCCTCCATTTACACCAACAAAAATGTGGCGTAAATCCCTGTGTGTAGATTTATGTGCACTGGGCCATATTCTATAACTATGCATATAAATTGTGCAGCGCCCACAAAATGCCCATTTCCTCGGCCATAGTCATGCCCCTTTTGAAATGCATACATTAGAATTTAGGCGTGGGTATTTACAGAACTGAGTATATCTCTAATTCGATAGAACGGACTAGAGAGAAGCATGTTGCAGTAGAGTCACCAGCACCACGGACCCTGAAGCAGGAAGTGGGAAAGATACCGAAACCTGGACCAGAGTCGGCCGTGGCACAGAAAGACTGAGCGATAACAAGAGCAACGTTTAGTCAAAGCTAAGATAAGTGCGAGTTTTGACTTTGAACTGACACTTTAGTCAGCTAATAAATAACAGGGAGGAGGAGGTTTTTTAAGCCTGTGATGACAGATAGAACTCCTATGAATTGACGTTGAGGCTTTTTCCTCCTTTACTACAGCATATCGAAGTTTATAGCTTAGGAGATAATTAGAGATACACTGAGTAACTGATCCTAGGCAACACATGTAAGCCACATTGAGCCTGCAAAAAGGTGGGAAAATGTGGGATACAAATGCAATAAATAAATAGGTATTTACAGAACTGGACAAATGTGGCAGTATTGTGTTATGCACATACATGTAAGCAGTGGTATGCTGGTAAATGTTTAACAACAGGCTCTCTCTCCAAGAAGATCCCACCCAAAAAACACATAGCTATGTACATAACTATATTATACTTCTATTGCTACAAATGATATGTGCAGGCAACAACCAGTTTCCGGGGCAGAGAGAGCTGCAGCGAATGAGAGAAGTTAGCGAACTCTCACAGCAGGTGCGTGCTGCGGCACCCCCCAGTGGCGTGCACCCGGGGCGGACCGCCCCCACCGCCCTCCCCTTGGTACGCCACTGCCTAACTGGCAGTTATACATAGGCGACCTGTTATAAAATTACCTTGTTAAGGTTATTTCTGCTGCTTCCTGCCATTCCTTTGGCTTTTAAACCTTATGTTTTCTTTTGGTTTAGCTTTTGTTTTTTATTTCTTATTTTTTAGTTTAATTTCTTTAAACTCTTCCCTTGACATAGAGGAATAGGTTCCTGGTGTGGTCTGACCCAATATGGCAATTATTATGTGCCAATGCAGTATTCACGTCATGTTGATTGGAGCATTCTGAGAACTGTGAACTATCTAGAATGGGTCTGTGTTGCATAAAATATATAGGCAGAAATTTACCAAAATGATATACACTCACTCAGTCCAGTCAGCATCTGGAACATAGCAGAACATCAGTCTACGGGCATGATATGGTAGCCAACACACAACATAGGCAATCACAATTGCTCCTATATAAAGAGAAAGCGAAAGTCAAGAATTATAAATTTGAAAGGAACACACACAGAGATCTATCTATCTATCTATCTATCTATCTATCTATCTATCTATCTATCTATCTATCTATCTATCTATCTATCTATCTATCTATCTATCTATCTATATGTGTGTGTGTGTGTGTATTTAACTATATATATAACTATATATATATATATAACTATATAAATATATATAACTATATATATATATATATATATATATATATATATATAACTATATAAATATATATATATAACCAGTGCATTTTATCTAGCAAAAAAGGTGCCAGTACTCAAATGCTAGGCCACCCTTCAGATTGGAACCTGGGATCATTTAATTTTTTTTTCCTGGAGTAATGCATTGCCCCCCCCCCCAGGCTCTCTCCCCGGCTATAGCCAGTTCTGCAATTTTGGGGGGGGGGGTGCAGAGGTGGATGGGGGAGAGAGCCTGCTGTTAAATATTTACCAGCACACCACTGCATGTGGGAAAGAGTAACCCGAACTATATCTACATGATGCAAGGTTCCACTTTAGGAGTCACTGACCAGTTAGCTTAGTGAGGTTTAAAAAAGGTTTGCATAGCTTCCTAAAAGAAAAGTCCATAAGTCATTATTCAAATGGACTTGGAGAAAATCCACTGCTTATTTCTAGGATAAGCAGCATAAACTGTATTGTACTGTTTTGGGATCTTGCCAGGTACTTGTAACCTGGATTAGCCACTGTTGGAAACAGGAAGCAGGGCTTGAAGACCTTCGGTCTGTCCAAGTATGGCAATAGTTATATTCTTATGTTCTCAAGTTTCCAAATGAGATAGTTAAGAACATAAGAATTACCATATAGGGTCAACTAATGGTCCATTTAGCCCAATATCCTGCTTATAACAGTGGCCAAGAGAAGTCACAAGTATTTGGCAGAACCATAAAAAGTTGCAAGATTCCATGCTACCAAACCAATCCCCAGGGATAAAAAGTGACTTTCTCTAGGACTTCCTTAATAATGGTTTATAGACTTTAGCTCCAGTAATTTATCCAACCCTTTTTTGAACCCAGTTATGCCAACTGTTTCCCCTCATCCACTAGGGAAGAGTTTCAGAGCTTAACTATGTGTTGAGTGAAAAAATATTTTCTCCAATTTTTTTCAAAATATCACTATGTAACGTCTTCATGGTGTGTCCCCTATTTCTTTTGTCTTTTTGAAAGAGTAAACCATCATTTTGCATTTACCCATTGCATTCCACACTGGATTTTGCAGACTTCTATCATATCCCCACTCACCCATCTCTTCTCCAAGCTGAAGAGTCCCAACCTCTTTAGCCTTTCCTCATCTGAGAGTTGTTCCATCCTCTTAATCATTTAGGTGCCCCTTCTTTGTACCTTTTCTAATTTTATTATAATCTTTTTTTGAAATATGGTCATCAGAACTACACATAATAGTCAAGGTGAGGTCGCACCATGGGGTGATACAGAGGCATTATAATATTCTTTCTTTTATATTCATTTCCTAATAGTTCCTAACATTCTGTTTGCAATTTGGCTGCCGCCACACACTCAGCAGAAGATTTCAATGTATTGTCCACAATAACACCTATATCTTTTTCATGGGTGGTGACGCCTAATGTGGAACCTGGCATCATGTAGCAATAATTGGCATTATTCTTCTGAATGTGTATCACTTTGCCCTTGTCTAAATTACATTTCATCTGCCATTTGGATGCCCAGTCTTCCAGTCTCTTAGGGTCCTCCTGAAAATTTTCCCAGTCCTCATGCAATTTAACAACTTTGAGGGGCATTTTCAAAAAAATGTCTTAAGTCCAAAACCCACCCACATCCGGTTCATAACATCCAAAAAAAATGGCCATCTCACAGCCATAATCAAACAGGAGGAACATCTAGATTTCCTGTTTGATTATGGCTGTGAGATGGATGTTTTTACACTGAAAAGGTCCAAATTGAATAGCCATTTTCCAAAGTGAAACTTCCAACTTTTGAATGACGAAAAACAGGGACATGAACATCTGCCTGGCATCATTTTGAAAACTTTGGCCACACAGATGTTCCTGCAGAACAGAAGAGTAGCCTAGTGATTAGTGCAGTGGACCATAAACTAAGGGGCAAAGGCTCAAACCTCACTGCTACAGTCTCTTTGTAGCTAGTCTTCTTTTTTTTCTTTAGAACTTTATGCCTTTTAATGATGAAATGACGAAAAGGAAGGGCAAGTCATGTAATTACTCTACTGTACTAACTGTCATGGTGGTAACTGGCCCAATTTGCTGTTTCATTGCTGGACTACGGGATATACGCCTCACTGTTTGATGGAGCACTGGGAAGTGACCTGTCCCTTCCACTTGATGCCAATGTTATTCTCAGCCCAGAGCTATGGAGTCCTTCATCATTCATTGCAGAGTGGAACTACTTGCAGGAATGTTTCTCTTCTATTAGTGTAGTTGTTCAGAGTGCTGGGGCTAGGCCTGAGCAGTCCAGAATAATGCTGGGAATGTCCCTGTGTAAAGGTGTGGTTGTTCTGCCCCCACACTAATGGTAGTAGGGTGCTTTATTATGTATATTTAGTATGGTTATTTGTATTCAATTGTATTGTTTTTTGTATAGATAGCACTGTATATTAGGGTTGCTATCCCTATAGTTTGCAGTTTCCTGTGATTGACTCCTTGTGAGCTTTCTCTATTGGTTCTTAGTTCTGGACCAGGGCTAGCCCTCCCTCTCTCCCCATGGGGGCTGTGATAGAGGTTACCAGTCTTCCTAGCATACCTTTGTGATCAGCAGCTGATCCCTCCTTAATCTACTGTGATTCCATCAAAATTTACCATTTCCCCAAGTTTATTCACACTTTCCCAGATTTTCCCCTTTTAGTATTGGAAACTTTCTTCTTAGCTGGGCTAAGGTTCTGGCCATCTCCTTGCCACTGAGATGGCTAAATATAGACTCTGTTTGCAGAAGGCAACAATTCTTCCCAAGCAGCTGAACTGTAAGTTGATTTTTTTTTGTTTGCTATGATTGCTACATTAAAGAAGAGTTGGATTAAGAATTGAGAGTCTACTGGTAAAGTTTTTTACTTCAGAATAATTATACTGGCTGTTGAAGCTTTATGACCGTACCTAGCCTAGAACAGCACAGTAAAGAATTTTAGAATTACCCAGTGGATTCTACTAATAAAGACTGTAGTGGATATTCTCAAAGTATCACATGTGTGTTTAACAGAGTATATTCCAAGTTAAGTGCATTACTTTAAAGCTTCTAATGTGTGACATCAACTGAAAGTTGAATTGTGAATGGTATAAGTATGCATGAGAATTGTGCAGTGTTTATCTCAGTTCCTTCAAAGAAAGCCATAGCCACTAATGCGGCTTTTTGTATAGAGTGAATGTATCAGTTGTGGATGCATATGAAATTAACTTTGAAGCAAGCCTCAGCCCTAATACAAAGCTGAACAAGTTTGTCAAAGTAAATTGCATTACCTTGAAAGAATTTGTGGAGCTCTTCTAAGTAAATTATCAGAGCTGTGAACTCATAAGACTTAGCAGACAGACTGGTGCCATAGTTTCTGTTACAGAGAGTGCTTTAGTTCAGAGTTGTATGAACAATTAGCTGAAGCAGGTGCTATGCAAGGGGACAGAATTACCTGTATAAACCCCACTGTTGCTATAGTGATAAACAAAAGTCTGTTTGAGCACAACCCCCCTTTCCTCAGACATACTCAATACCTGCAAAGATATTCAAGAAAAAGAAGAAGAAAAAAAGGAATTACCAGATAAGGGCTTCCTAGTTACTTATTCTCTCAGGAAAGTGCTTCAAGGTGCTCTGTGTAACAAAACAGAGAGCTGCCTGCACCCTTCTCCCCAACTGCTGTTCTAACAAAGTAACATTTTTGGCAGAGCCAAGCTTGCAGTCTATTGGAAAAGAAGGAAAGTTTTATTCTTGCCAGTGAAATTATAAGCTACGGCCAAATCCAAAGATGGGGTCACTGAAGTTACTGACATAGCTGGCATTGGGAACACATCACAAGCCAGTATGGGACGTGAAAATGGTTCTGAAAGACAGAGAAATGTATGAGGCACAAACACACAAGTACCTATTTTCCTAGAAAAACTCTGGCTCAAAGTAGGGCAGGAAATGAGTGAGGTTTCAAAGACAAGCAAAACTGACAGCCTCCATACTGAGCACCTGCAGGTAGTTTATAAGCAATATCAACAAAAATCAAAGGAATATTGCCAATTTCTAAGCAGAAAAAATAAAGTAGATAGCTTGGCACAGAAAGAGAGACAGAAAACCACCGACTTCACATGCCAGGCCATGGTGACAGAGGCAATCAAAGGCACAACAACTCACATAGATACAGCAGGGGAAAATCAGTCTCAATGCTCTGTCAGCTCTAGGTGCCGTTCCGGAACTTCTAGAAGTTACATATCTCTAAAATCACATAGGGCAAGTCATACTAACAGGTCTGCTATGAGCTCTATTGCCCTTAAATTGCAAATGGAAGCACAGGCTGACAAATAAAGTATTCTTTATAGTAAACAAGAAGCAGACATAGAACTTGAGAGACTAGAAGAGGGAAAGAAAACAGTGGGTGGTGCTGCTGCCAAAGCCAAGGCTGATGCTAGCATTGCTACTGCCATAGCAGAAGCCACTACTGCTGCCTCTGAATGCAAGAAGGCAGAGTTAGATATTGTCTTGAAGGTGCTCCAGCAAAAGAAATTTCTAGCCTTGTCTTTTCAGATTGAGAATTCTGTTGCTCAGGTGACGGTCAATGAACTGGAGCAGAAGGCTGTGTTTTTGGAGAAATGAGTTGAGAGGATAGGAGGAGAGAATACAAAGTTTTGTGATGAGCAAGCTGCACTTGTTAAGGATAATGCACCATAAAATATAGATCCTGGATAGTATGTTGAAGTGTAAGACTTTATGGTTTATACATTTTCCAAAAGTTCCATCGCTACTACTACTTATCACTTCTATAGCACTACTAGATATATGCAGTAGCCCCTTTAAATGCTATTCTATAGAATTTCTTAAATGTCAGAATAGTCTTATCCTCCTATCTGAAGAATTGAATACCAGACACATTTTGTTAAAAAAAAGGACTTTGGTCAGCCTTTAGAATCTACTACAGATGTTTTTCACATCTGCAATCTAACTTTGGAAGACAAAACTGTGGGAGTCTCCAGACCTAGGTTGGATATTTAACTTTTTCTTTCAGCAGCAGTTCTTGAGATTAAGACCTTAAGTGATTCAACTTGGTGATCTTTTTTGGTGACATTTTCCTTGTAAATGTGTTATTAAACTAAAGTCTATTAAGTATATATTTTTTTTGTTTTGTAACTTTTTAGACTGTGAACCACTTTGGTCTGCTAGTTAGCAATGATGTGATATAGTACGTGGAAATAAATGAATGAAAATGAATGAATGAATTACATTCCTAAACTCCAGGCCTATAGGCTCACCAGTTCATCCTGTGTATTTTCCATTTACATCAGCTCTGTAAATGTAGTTCATAATCAGAAGCAGATCTTTTTCTCATTCTTTATAGTCCAGTTGGGCTGCAAAATCCCAAGAGAATGGAACATTTTGGTATATGAACTTTTTGTATATGAACAAGGAGTGGGACTTGAGTGTGATCGTATGTGATGATCTTAAGGTGGCCAAACAGGTAGAAAAGGGGACTGCAAAAGCTAGAAGAATTCTTGGGTGCATAGGAAGAGGAATGGTCAGTAGGAAAAAGGAGGTGATAATGCCCTATATAAGACAATGGTGAGACCACTTAGAATATTGTGTACAATTCTGGAGACCTCACCTTCAGAAAGATAAACAGGATGGAGTCAGTCCAGAGGGACGCTACTAAAATGGTCAGTGGTGAGTGGTCTTCATCATACGAATTGGGACAGACTTAAAGATCTCAATATGTATACTTATTGAGGCAGGAGAGGGGAGATATGATAGAGACATTTAAATACCTATGAGGCATAAATGCACAGGAGGTGAGTCTCTTTCAATTACATTTAATTACCTATGCGGCATAAACGCATAGGAGGTGAATCTCTTTCAGTTGAAAGAAATGTCATGAGGCATAAGATGAAGGTGAAAGGGGATAGACTCAGAAGTAACCCAAGGAAATACTTCTTCACAAAAAAAGTTGGTGAATTCATGGAACATCCTCCTGGTGGAAGTGGTAGATACAAGAATTGTATCTGAATTCAAAACAGCTTGGGACAAGTACACAGGATCTCTAAGGGAGTGATAGGAAGAGTAGATGACATGGATGGGCAGACTGGATAGGCCATATGGTCTTTACCTGCCTACATTTTTTATGTTTCTATGTGAATTAGCCCTCTGAAGACTGAGTCCAGAGAGAGAACAACAGTAAAGAATTCTCTGCAAATAAAATCTTTCCAAGACAGAGGGTCACCAGAGCTACTACTATTACTATTAGTACTTCAATAGGGACTGTAAGTATAGAGAATACCTTTGAGAATACCTTTATCTTTCTGGCTTGGATTGATTTATTGGTTGAAGGAGCATGCTGAATTGGTGGATTTACTGTGTCTTCTAGCCTTCCAGATTGCTGACTCTGGTCATGACTCTACAGATCAGTCCTAAGACTTCTTTAAGTAACCTGCCTAATGTTCACTGGTCAACCAAGGGTTACAATATATTTCAAATAGATCATAAGAATGAGCAGCAGTCTTCAGAACAGTTCCAGGAATTTTTTTTAAAACTCTGGAAAATTAGAAATAGGTAAGTCAGAGAAAATGTGGGCCATGGCTCAAATGAAAATTAGCTTGCTTTTTTTCTTGTTATACCAGGTCCTAATGAAGTAAGCAAAAATCCAAGACCTAAGAAGGGGCCCTTTTACTAAAGGGATGGCATGCAGCAATGGGGTTTGCCATGCGGCAACTCGGAGCTACCACCTGCCCAACGTGGGTGCTGATGGTAGTTCTGCCCCCAGTGTGTGCCATTTCTGGCGCCAGCGGAAATATTGAAAAAATATTTCCATCGGGTTAGCATGGGAACCCATACTGCCATCTCAATGGATGGTGGAAAGTGCTTCCTTCCAAAATGGCTGCATGGCAAGCGTGAACTTACCACACGGCCATTTCATTTTTGGCTATTTTCACCCACTGTGGTAAAAAGGGCCCTGGTGTGTGGCAAAAATGGCCACCGCTGCAAGCGCAGGGCCCCTTTTACTACAGTGGTGAAAATAGCCAAAAATGAAATGACTGTAAGTTCACGCTTGCCATGCGGCCATTTTAAGGGGGGAGCACTTACCACAACCTATTGAGGTGTCGGTAAGGGCTCCCACGGTAACCCAAGTAACCCCCTGTGGAAATATTTTTTCAATATTTCCGCTAGCACCAGAAATGGCACTCGCTGTGGGGCGGAACTACCGCCGGCACCAGCGGAAGTTCCAGGTTGCTGCACAGCAAGCCTTTAGTAAAAGGGCCCCTAACTGAGGAGGACAGTTCAAGGAACAGAAAAGAGAATGCTATGGGATCATAGAAGTAAGTGTTAGTTTGATTTGTTTTTTTAGCAAGATTCTAAATTGGGGGGGGGGGGGGGGGGGGGGGGGGGGGGAGGGCAGAGGAGTATGACAGATCCCTTAGCTGAGAATTTTTAGCCTGAAATGTGAGAGGCTGCTACAAGTTTTATCCCACATTGTTATGCTAGGATATCAGTATGAGTAGGAATTTCTATTTACAAGGTTCTTTTCTCACTATTCTCTAAGCATCACTTTTCCCTCCATTTCCTCCACCTTTATCCCACCACTCAAAAATAGTGTTTAAAAAGGCTTCAGTCTTAACTGAGCATGATGATGCTGCGCTGGAGAGCCTGGACATGGCTGGGTTCACTGGACACCGTTAGACCGTTCTTCCAAAAGGAAGTGGATCCTCTGGCAGATAGTAGCTGCTTTTTCTGGCCATAGGTGTTGGAGCCTGGGATGGGGATCTTGCTTGTTTTTTGTGTGGGCAGTGAGATCTCAAATGATGCACGTGAACGTAGAGCCTCCAGCTGCCCTACTGTCACGTAGTTCAGGAATGCAATGAGGGAGACAGGCATCAGGAAGGACACAAGAACATTCACCTGCAAGTAGAAAAAAGAAAGGCAGAAATGTGGAAAAGCATTAATAACAGCTGAGAACATCTGTTCTGCAAGCACATAAAGCCAGAACACATGGGGATATAAATTAATATTCCTCTTCATTAGATTATGGAGAGTAATTTAGAAGCCCTATTCACGAATTAAATGTACAAATACTGGTATATCCATATCTATGTTGAATAAATGCAGAAAAAAACAGTTTTTGAAATCTGGAATTTACCTATGCAAATCAAAAAATATGCACATATGGCAAGGGGTGTGGTCTTAATGTGTTTTGGGCAGGATTAGGGCAGAGCAAAAAACATGAATGTATTCTTCATTTCAGAAGGGGAATGCACATCCATGACCCAGAGATCAATGTTGAGTTTTACACTTGATCCTTGAACATCTATTTAGATGCTCATTTTGGGGAAGGCTGCCCTCTTATTCGTCCAATACCCTCCCCCCTTAAGTTTACAAAATGCATATTTTTACTAATGTTCTTGTTAATTTCTTTTAATTTTAAAAAATATATGTACAAGGTAGGGGCCCATCGAATCTTAACCAGATTGTGTTCCTGGGAGGAGAGGGCATATTGAGGCACTGTAGATAGGTGAATTGAACTATTTCAGAAGGCACCTTTATATAAGATTGTTAGAATGCTTCACTCCAGCAAATAATATAATGATGCCTAGTTTTCCAGAACCAGATGGATGGAAGCAGAATGAATTAGAAAGTTCTAAGCAGTTCTATGTTGGATTTGTTTTGTGCTATTGATAAAAGTAAATAACCCAAATCAAAGTGTTAGGGAACTATTTCTGTGGTTTTTAAAAATGTAGATCAGGAGTAGCCTAATAGTGAGAACAGCTGGTCAAGAATCGGGGAAGCCAGAATCAAATCCCACTACTGTTCCTTGCGACCTTACTACTACTGATAATTTCTATAGCGCTAGAAGATTTATGCAGCACTGTACACATTATATGCAGGTACTTTCTCTGTCCCTAGAGGGCTCACAATCAAAGTTTTTGTACCTGGGGCAATGAAGGTTTAGGTGACTTGCCCAAGGTCACAAGAAGCTGCAATGGGAATTGAACCCAGGTTACCAGGATCAAAGCCCACTGCACTAACCATTAGGCTACTCCTCCACTAAATCCTCAGTTGCCTCAGCTACAAACTTAGGGGTCCTATTACAAAGGTGTGGGAAAAAGTGCCTTAGCATGTCCTTATACGAGTCTTTCCTGCATACTAAGGCCATTTTTTCCCACAGCTGGAAAATAGCCGACTTCCCAATTCCAGGATTAATGGACATGCGCTAATGTTTCCATTAGCGCATGGCCTTTAAAGCAGATTAGCGCATGAGCCCTTATCGCCACCTATTTTATAGTTGATAAGGGCTCACATGCAATTCATGTGCTAATCAGTTAGTGGATCGGCATTGCTAATGCACTGATTAGCATGGAAATACCTACTCTCCACCCTCAGACAAGCCCCTCCACAAAAAAATAAATAATATTTTTTAAATGTGTTGTGTATATGCTCAGAGTGCAAAATTACCGCAGGACACCTCAGCATGTCCCACAGTAAACCTTTTCAAGCTACGATAAACACACTTTAATGCATAATACAGTTTAGTAAAAAGACACCTCAGATGGTAAGCCCTCTGGGGACAAGAAAATACCATGAGGGGCAAAATGGAAAGATCGTCCAAGTACGAATTAGGGCGTTCTTACGATAACGTCCAAAAATAGACCTGTATAATGGAAAAATAGTGTGGGCGTTTTTCGATAATCGATTATCCCTGTAAGAAAACAATCAAATGACGAGCGCATAAGCGTGACTAAATTGGGCGCCCTAACACGGTCGATTATTGCAGGTGCAAACGACCAAATCACGTGGTGTGTAAAATAATGTACATAGGTGTATCGCAAGTACAGTACATGTTGTTCAGGCCATCCAGGTACGGAAATATATGAGGAACGCATATATGTGTCAACTACAGACATATCATGCTGCTCCACCCATACTTTCATCATATGTGCCCATCTGAATGTGCGGATCTGCATGCACTGTACACCTACTGAACATGCAGTAAATGCATATTGTGTATATGTGAAAAGGGTCGGGTGGGGTGCGTCATACTCATCCATAGAAGCCACGTTTCACACTCCTGCAGGCATGTGCACGTCAAAGACGTCTATGCTTACGAGGGCGTCCACGTGCTGATAGGGGCCATATATGGAATGGTCATCCATATATGGAGCTGTGCGTGAAACGACGTCCCTCACGCAAGGTCGTCTATATAAGGCACTTCTTTTCCAACACGTGGAAAAATGGCACAACGAAGAGAACCCAACTTCGGACAGGAGGAGAGCCTGATGCTGGTGCGGCTGTGCGTAAGGCACCGGCACAGGCTCTTCATCCAGCACCATCACCTGCCCCCCAGGCTGCAGGCCATGCGAGCCTGGTCCCGCATCCGGGAAAGGTTAGAGAGGTAAGGTTATGGCCCAACCCCCCTCCCCTCCTGTACCTACACATATAACAGCTCCGTCATCAATGTTACCAGCAGTAACTGGAGTGTCCATGCAAGGATCATGAGTAATATAGGAACATGCACAATCACTAATAATTTGTATGTTATTGAAACGACCACCATTCCCACATCCCTACAAGAATGTATTTCGTTAGGTTAGGTATGTGACATTTGCTATTAGTGTTATGTGACAATTTCGTTAGTTATGTGAAGGCCACATTTTCCAACCCCTCTTTGGAGCCTCCGAATAGTGGAAGCATGAGACCAATGAAACCTATACCATACTTTATAACATGGTCATGATAACACATATAAAGTAGTTTAACAAGCATACATTATAATGTATACAAACGGTACTGTCTGGCCTCATGCCCACCTCTCTGGCATCATCTGCATAGGAACCAACTCGGTGGCTGCTGTGGGTGCTTCACCACCCCACCCCCAATATCAAATATGTATGGAGGGAGGGGTCATCTCCACTGGGGGTTCCACCCCCCAAAATGGAAAAAAGGTGGCTCCTATGATTCACTACCAATGGAGGTGCCCCCCCCCCCCCCCCAACACTGTAGACCCTCTCTCTCTGGTATGTGAATAGCAAATGAATGTGTGCAGAGGACAAAAAGGACCAACACCCCTGACCCCTGCTCTCCAAACTTATATCTTACAGACGCTTTGGAGTCCACCGGGACCTCGAGTCCCTCCGGAGGCGGTTCCGGCGGGTGAGGCGGGAGAGGCCCGACCTCATCCGGGCGGTGCGAAGGCACCTCAGGGCTCGCCGTAAGTATTCAAAAACAGGACACCTGTACAGATTACTACATACATTTCATGAATAAAGCAAATGTGTTGTACAATATCACTTCCCATGTGCCTAATAGCCACCTAGTAATACCAATCTGTCCCAGATCAAGGATGCAGGTTGCAGGGGTTCTCCCATGAGCGTGCCTGCAACGTCCGACCATCCCCCCGAGATGAATGAGATGATATGCCACACTTTACTATTCCCCTTATTGTGGTGGCTGATTACTGTGTCCTGGTACAGCTGCCTGAGGCCCTACTTGTACTGCATGTTATGGCCTAAATCACATAAAAGAATTGTGCTCAACACCCTTCCCACTGCCCCCCCCCCCCCCAATAACTCCTACAACAACTGCCCATCAACCCCTCATTGCATCTCACAATGCAAACATGCTGGTCAGCAATGAATTTGGTATGGCAACATGTCCTGTGTGGTGTGTGTCAGAGGAGGGTCCAGGGTTCTGTTTCATGTCATCTGATGCAGCTCATTCTCCATGGGCATAGGCTACGCCTTACCACACCCTGCCCCATCCCCTGCCTCACGCCACCCAGCTACTGCACTATGCAAGCCATGGTGTATGCACTGATCTCAATCACACTCCTTTTACATACACAGGGCTCCACCAGCAGGAAGCTGAGCGGCAGGATGAGGAGGGCCACCACCTCCAGGAGGAGGAGGAGGAGGAGGAGGAGCAGGAGGAGGAGGAGGAGCAGGAGGAGCAGGAGCACATGGATGAGGAGGAGGAGGAGGAGGAGCAGCAGCCAGGCCAGGAGGCGGCCCACCAGGAGGAGGAGGAGGACTCGGAGGAGGGAGTCCTCATTATAGATGAGGACAATCATGAGGACCCCTCCCCACCTGCAGCTCCGTGTGAGGCCTCTCCCTCCCCTCAGGCAGCGCCATCGCCTGGCCCACCTCCATCCCCTGGGCCAGCTTCCGTGTCCCCTGGCCCACCTCCATCCCCTGGGCCATCTTCCGTGTCCCCTGGCCCACCTCCAGCCTTTGGCCCAGCTACTGTGGTCCGCCTCCTGCAGCAGCTGGTAGATGGCCAGCAGCAGCTTATAGTTGGCCAGCACCAGCTGCTGCAGGAGGTGAGAGCCCTACGGCAGGGCAATGAGCAGCTCCAGGGCCCACTAAGGGTACTGCTGGGGCTGCTCATTGCCCTGCTACAGAGGGCCTTGCTAAGAGGGCGTGGCCGCCCTTAATTGAAATAGGGGGGGCCTGTTGGGGGTGTGGGGAGTGGGTGGGGGAGGGAATTGTTGGGGTTGTGTGTGTGGGGGGAGGGAAATGTTGGGGGTTCTGTGGGGGGTGGGGGAGGGAATTGTTGGGGGTTCTGTGGGGGGTGGGGGAGGGAATTGTTGGGGTTGTGTGTGTGGGGGGAGGGAAATGTTGGGGTTGTGTGTGTGGGGGGAGGGAAATGTTGGGGGTTCTGTGGGGGGTGGGGGAGGGAATTGTTGGGGTTGTGTGGGGAGTTGTGGGGGGGAGGAGGGCATTGTTGGGGCTTATTTTGTAGGGGTGGGGGGAAATAAATGTTTTGTTACAATATAACTATCAGTGTGTGTGTGTGTGTTTGTCTCCCTTGTGCATTACATATCACCAAATGGTGCTGTTGAGTTGAGAGGAAGGAGGCAGCAATATGCATAGCATTAAATGTGCTGTGTGAATGAGAAGGTGATGTATGTCTGAGAATGTTGGCCATACAGAACGCCACCTGTTCATTCCAACCTGCATGCCCATATGTGCAGGGGGGTTGGGCCGGGGAGGCTGGATGGATATTTGTGTTCATTAATAAAAATGGCCAGCCAGCATCTCTCTCTCCCTCCCACCCCTCCACCATACTGACCCACAATACAGAGTGCCATCAATAAGAGATTAATAGTGTACCACGTGTGATCTGCCAGGTACACACTTCCACATAACTCCAGGTACCACATACACAGTGTTTGCTGTCTGATGGACACATATCCTTACCCACAAGCCACATTGGTGGGGGGGGGGGGGGGGGGGGGCCCAAGAAGGACCTACAAACAGGTGGCTCATATTTTCACATTGAATACATCAGCTATGGTATATAATGCTGAGGAGCAAAAGGGAAACAATGGGAAACCCAATAGATGGATGGTTACTTCATCACAGTTGCAATGTAATACTTGTGTTAGGGAAGGGCACAAATAAAAATGGTGCTCATTATTTGCAGGTGTGATCACACTTTCTCCAGTAGTCGATCAAGGTGTGTTACATTCAAGTATTCTGGGTTTGTGTCAAACTTTGTCCCTGAAGTGACTTGCCTTAGGTGGGATTTGAACCAGCAACCTTATGATTATAAAGCTGGTGCTCTAACCACTAGACCACAGCAGCCACCAGGCATTAGCCACCACCAGTTACTTTGGGTTGGTACCTGTACACACACCCCTCTCCCTCACCACCACGTCATAGGCCTCAGTGGGACTACCTGTAGCCACCTCGATCATTTTGTCCAGGCTACCGATTAAAAACAATGTAATGTGCATGTTCCCTACCCTACTACCTATGGAGCAATTTAGGAAGGTGTTCCATAATGTGCTATACACATCCATTGCATTAATCATTCTCCCCTCCCCCGCCTATGGACCTTGAGAATGGGTGGCCACTTCATAAATGGGGACTGGGGTACACCACATAAACAAGGAAGATGGAAGCTACCGGGAACCAATACAGCACCTCGAACAGCTGGCCCACACCACTGAGGACCTGCCAACCCCACAGTACAGTGCACAGGAACCTGGTGAAAAGTGAGCTACCTAACATCTGACTCCAGACTACATACATACAGTGAATGCACACTCCTTGACTATGAGCACAAAGAGAAGAGGTGGCAGACAAATGAGAGCTTACCATGAACGTCTGTTTCAAGACTGTGTAGTGCGCCTTTTATCTTCTGGAACATTAGCTGCACATCTCCTTGATTGAAATGACCCTTACCGAGGGGTGCTTGATGTGGGCCGACTGTACTAAATTCTTGGCCCCCACACACTGCCTGCTACAACCAGGCAGAGAGAATGGGAGAAAGGAAGGGAGCATCAGGGGATGTGGAAGACAGGAAACGGAAGGCGTGGTGGCTGAGGGCCAACAATTATTCCTCCCCCACTAAATACACAGATGTACCCAAGCATACTTAGCTAAACACATACCTTCATATAAGTGAGGGTAAAACCCTGTAAATGATTATTACGAACAACGGGCAAGGTCTAAGTGCAGGAAATGGCAGGTAAAATGGCAATGAAGAAAGGGAAGGCAGGTGGAGACGCCCATACTTATCTACTCATAATCGAAACCATGTGTTCCTAATCGCTATCTGAGCTGGGCACGCTTAGGAATTATGTGTATAATTGAAAAAGAAACGCCCATATCAGAAACGCCTATTCCCCCGTCTCAATGGGCGTTCTTGGCGCCTATATAAACGCCCACTCCGTATTTTCGAAAACCCCATTGGTACAATGCCACCACGCATGCCGCCGACCCGGAAGGGTAATTTTGTCGAGGCAGAGGTGGAGCTCCTGGTCCAAGAAATTGTACAGCGCCACCGGAGTCTGTTTGCTCCCACAGGGCAGAGGCTGGCAGCAACAGTAAAGCAGCGCGAATGGGAGGCAGTACGGGACAGCCTGAATGCTGTCTTCCATGCTGGGAGAGACGTGGAGGACTGCAAGAGGAAGTGGCGGAAGCTGAGGAGGGATGTTCGCAGGAAGGCGGGGGCCAATCCCCCAGGCAATGACACTGCCAACCTTACACCCATGGAGCTGATGGTGTACTCCCTCCTACCCCAGGAGGGCATCCACGGGATTGGCTCCCTGGACACCTCGGGCCAGGCTGAGGACTCAGGTAGGTGTTTCATTATGCAGTTGGGGTATCTGTTGTGCTGCACTACACTTGTGTTGGGGTCAGGGGGAGGGAGGTGAGGAGTGGGGGGCAGGAGGAGGGAGGTAGGTGGGGGGGGGGGGGAGTATCTCTGGCTGTCTTTATGTATATTAACAGGCCACCTTTATGATGCTGTTGTGACCTGGTAACCCCTACTCCCTAGCTCTCTACCCTTACTCCCTATCCCTACCGTTGTCATTGGGTTTCCTCTTACCTGTCCTGTGTGCCCATATTTATTGAATTAATTGTAAGCTCTATTTGAGTAGTGGTAGTGGTCATGTGTGTTATAGGAGCAAGCAGACAGGGTGGGTGCTGTGTGTGTGTGTGAGCACCCCCAATATTGAGGAAAGATCATGTAGCTGTGCAGGGAGGAGGGTTGGTCACTGGGCTTAGCACCCCCAATACTACTTTCCAGTTGGCTCCTATGGGTGTGTGTAGGTTACTACTGTGGCAGAACTTTGGGGGCCGTCCTTCCCTACTACTCCTCTATTTTCCCATTACCAAACTGTGCCTAGTTCCTCCTGTGACCTCTGTGCTCTACTGAGTGTGGGCCACATGCATTCAACTGAAGGAGCCTGTAATGGGGGTCATAAAGCAGTTCTATGCAGTTTAGCAAGTCAGTAGTAACACAACACATGCTGCAATGTTGTTCAATTTAACATTTATACAACTAACAGCTTGAGCACAACGTTGTGAGTGGTGTCCTTCTCTTGGCTGCTCATCCACCACCTCTACCCAGCTGCCTGCGGGGCTCTCTCTTTCGTACCCATGTCAATTCCATTCCTCCTCACCATCTCTTTGCTGGGTCATCAGGTTGGGGGACATACCAATGTATATGAATGCTGAAAGACAAAAGTGGTTTATTTGCACCAACACTATTCCTCACTCTTGTGCTCTACAGGTGATGACTCGGAGGAGGCTGGCCCTAATGGCCTGCAAGGCCAACGCCCTACTCCAGCAGTCCAGCCTCAACCTCAGCCTGCAGCACCAGCAGTCCAGCCTCCACCACCTGCACCAGCTGTGCATCCTCTGCGTCCACCACCACCTGCACCAGCTGTCCAGCCTCTGCCACCACCACCACCACCACCACCTGCACCAGCTGTCCAGCCTCTGCCACCACCACCACCACCACCACCTGCACCAGCTGTCCAGCCTCTGCCACCACCACCACCTGCACCAGCTGTCCAGCCTCTGCCACCACCCCCACCACCACCACCATCTGCACCAGCAGAGGCCGCACCTCCAGCACCGGAGGACTTTGTTGAGGAGGAGGAGGGCCCAGCTCCCCGCCAGAGGCCATCCGGCCAAAGGAGGCAACTACTCCGCCACAACATGCGCTTGGAGGAGTACCGGCAGCAGAAACTGGAGCTGCAGCGCCAAGCACTGGAGGCACAGCAGCGAGCACACCAGGAACTCCTCCAGGCGCAACGTGAAGGCCACCAGGAGGTGCTCCAGCAACTGAGACGGCTGGAGCAGAGCATCCAACACCTGCGCCCTCAGGGCACCGCGCCTACTCCAGCCCCCGTGCTGCTGGAGCAGCCCCTGCCATCAACATCCTCCTCCACTGACCACCAGCAACCACCAGCTAAGAGGTGGGCATTGCGATCCTCAGCCTCCGCACCCACTCCTGCAGCACCCACCAAATCTGCTCCCATTCTGGGTCCTGTGGCCAGACCACTAGAACCAAGAAGGTGGCCCGATTTCCACGGTGCAGCCGAAGCCGCAGGCTGCCGTGGGGATAGGGAGGAGGACACTGGGAGCAGCAGCTCAGAAGAGGGTGAAGAGACTTCCCATGCAGCACCAGCTGCAAAGGAAGGGCGTGGGAGGGGTAGGAGGGGACGGGGGAAGGGAAGGGGAAAATGATGGGACATGCTGTAGGGTGAGGGTTGGTGGGAGGGGGGTGGGTGTGGGAGGGGGGTGGTGGTGGTGGTGGGGTTGAACACACACATATGCACTGAATGTAAAAAATAAATGTTCACTTACTTTCACCTAAAACTTGTTTCAATGAGTCTTTGTCTTGCTCTTACGCCAAGCTGGTAGGCATTGAGCTCTGCTCTGTGGGCTGGGGGTGGAGGGGGCTCCTCTTCCAGCTCATCTGGGGCCTCTTCTGGTGGTGGCTGTGGCTCCTCTGGGAGAGGCTGTCCTCTGCGCTGGGCCAAATTGTGTAACATGCAGCACGCCACAAAGATCTTGGCCACCTTTTCTGGACTGTAGAGCAGCTCTCCTCCAGACCGGTCCAGACAGCGGAAGCGGTTTTTCAATAAACCAAAGGTGCGCTCAATGATCCCCCGGGTGCTGCGATGTTTCCTGTTGTAGGTTTCTTCTGGCCCTGGTTGTGGGTGGATCAGGGGGGTCATGAGCCATGTCCTCTGCGGGTAGCCTCGGTCACCTTTGCAGAAAAGCAGAATGAGATAGATGAGTGTGTATCGCTTGGAGCAGGTACAGGGGGGGGGCGGGGGTATTTGGATAGTGGGTTGTGGTGGAGGAAGCCAGGGCGGAGGGTTGCCCAGTGGAGGAGGTCTAGTATGGGTGGTACATGCATGTTGCACTTACCTAGTAGCCATCCACCAATGAACTCCCCTCGCTCGAACCTGCGGAAGATGCCCGAGTGCTGTAGGATGTAGGCATCGTGGCTGGAGCCGGGGTACCTGGCACACACGTCTAATATCTCCCCCTGGGCATCACATACAACTTGCATGTTCATAGAATGAAATGCCTTCCTATTTCTGTAGGTGGCTTCGTGTGCCCGGGGGGGTCTGAGGGCTATGTGTGTGCAGTCTATCACACCGATGACCGAGGGGAATCTAGCAACAGCATAGAAGGTGGCCATGTTGTTGTGCAGGGCCTGGGGGGTGGTGGGGAAAGTGATGTAGTGTGAGGTGTGAGTTATGAAGGCATCCAGGAACTGGGTGAGACAGTGTGAAATAGAAGCCTGGGTGAGGCCTGTGTTAGCAGCTAATACCGATTGAAAACTGCCAGTGGCCAGGACAGAGAGAGCGGAAGTGATTTTGAGGTGGGCAGGGATGGGGTTATTCCTACGTGTCTGGGGCTGAAGGAGGGGTGTCAGCTGCTCGCACAGCTGACGAATAGTGGCCCTATCAAACCTGAACCTTGTTAGACACTGCTGGTCAGTGAGTTGTAGGAAGGTGGTGCGGGGCCTAAACACTCGGGGCCGTGAATACCTCCTGCGGTGGGTGGCCTCTTCGTGTAGCATGCATGCCACAAGTGCATTAAGTGCATCCATATCCCCACCACCAGTGCAAGTATTAGGACTAGTAGTCAAACAAACAGCAACACACACAGATCTTTCACTTCCAGCCACCACGCCCTCTGGCCACTCACTCGCCAAACAGTACAGGAACACAGAGACAAATGGAGGTCAGGGAATAGAGTACACACGTGGGAAGAGTGAATGGGGAGGGATAGGGGGAGGGGAAGGGGGCGATGGAGCAAAGGAGTAGGAGTAAGGAATGGTCAAAGGGTAAGACACAAAAAGAGGCAGGGCACACAGACGACCGTCACAGGTACTCAACACGCTCGGCTTTCTCTCTGCAACCACCACTTCCGCTCTTCCACCAACAATATCGCCACTCTCCAACTACACACAATCGCTAATGGGTCTAAAGACGATTTCCCCCTTGCTCTGGTCGCTTTTATTTCGGGTCCATCATATTACGCCCATCTTCCCGCTCAACCAGAGCCCTTTCGCTATTCGTTATACGTTGTACCCGTCCACGTCGTATCACCGCTCCTAACATGCCCCCGACACGCCTCTTATTTGGACGTTTTTACGTCCACGTACGAGCGACACGGGCGCACTGAAACATTGCTTTCGATTATATGGATTTACTCGTTTTTGTGAGATTAACGTCCATCTCCCGATTTAGGTCGGAACTTGGGCGTTTGTCTCGTTCGATTATAAGCAGGCATGTGTACCAGATTGTAATGTGCCCTGAGCTATTACTAAAAAAGGTACAAGCTAAATCTGAGAGAGAGATTGAGAGAGAAAGAGAGAGAGAGAGAATATATTTACTGTGCTCTGTCGGGGTTTGTTAATCTTATTGTTTCAGGCTGCCTACCAGAGACTAAAATGCCCCTATATTTAAGAAGAAATCCAAATAAATTCTACTATAAATGTATTACAGATCGGTTTTGATGTGCAATTGACTATAATGCTGTAATGCTACTCTTAAATGCTTTCTTTTGTAACAATGACCAAGCTTTTCACTTACTGCAACTAGCAATTAAGTATTTTTAAGCAGTACTTTCTTCACAGCATGAAATATGAAAAAACATGAAGAGCTGGTAAGAAATGATGTCTGAGAATAGGGACAATCTGTGTAATATGTCTTAAGAGCTCTCATTAAAATCTCTAAAATATTCTAAAAACTACTTTGTCCTACCTCCTCCTTGTTTTATACTCAGAGACCTGCCTTTAAAATTCATATCAGATTCCATAATCACTCAGAGATGAGTTCACTGTGTTTTCAGCCTGCGGAGCCTAATATTTTAAGATATTCAGGATTTGCTAAATATTAGCTGTTGTAAAAGGGACTATTCAGGTGATATTTAGGGTGAACAAAATTATTCAGCACAGCTCTAAAGAAAGAGAAATCAAGACACACAGTACAATAGACCACCATTGACAATCCATTGATGCCCATCCCCTATCTCCCCAACCCCTCCATCCTTTTCCTCCTTTCCTGAAGTCACTGATGAAGAAACAACTCATCTTCTCTCCTCCTCAAAATGAACTACTTGTTCCTCTGATCCCATTCCTACCCACCTTCTTAGCACCATCTCTCCTACTCTCACCCCTTTCCCCTTTGGGAAAAATCCACAATTCCAGGAATAACATATATAGAATGTTTGTACGTTTGGGAAGCTTGCCGGGTGCCCTTGGCCTGGATTGGCCGCTGTCGTGGATAGGATGCTGGGCTCGATGGACCCTTGGTCTTTTCCCAGTGTGGCATTACTTATGTACTTTCTGTCATATCCTCAATCTTTCACTTTCCACTGCGACCATTCCTGATGCCTTCAAACATGCTGTGGTCACACCACTCCTTAAGAAGCCTTCACTTGACCCTATCTGTCCTTCCAACTATCGAACCATCTCCCTCCTCCCCCTTCCTCTCCAAGATACTTGAATGTGCCTTTCACCACTGCTGTCTTGACTTTCTTTCATCTCATGCTGTTCTTGACCCACTCCAATCTGGCTTTCGCCCTCTTCATTCAACTGAAACTGCACTTACAAAAGTCTCCAACGACCTGTTTCTGGCCAAATCCAAAGGTCTCTATTTTATCCTCATCCTTCTTGATCTATCCGCCGCTTTTGACACTGTTGATCACAGCTTACTCCTTGATACGTTGTCTTCACTTGGATTCCAGGGCTCTGTTCTTTCCTGGTTCTCCTCCTACCTCTCACTTCACACCTTTAGTGTACACTCTGGTGGATCCTCTTCCACTTCTATCCCACTACCTATCGGTGTACCTCAAGGTTCTGTTCTCGGTCCTCTCCTGTTCTCCATCTACACTTCTTCCCTTGGCTCTCTGATATCATCCCATGGCTTTCAATACCATCTCTACGCTGACGACTCCCAGATCTACCTCTCTACCCCTGAAATCTCAACCAGCATCCAGACCAATGTTTCAGCCTGCCTATCTGATTTCGCTGCCTGGATGTCTCAACGTCACCTGAAACTTAACATGGCCAGAACTGAGCTTCTCATCTTTCCCCCTAATTTTCCACCAAAGTCGCTATGCTCACATTAGCCCTCTCCTCAAGTCACTTCACTGGCTCCCTATCCGTTTCCGCATTCAATTCAAACTTCTCTTACTGACCTATAAGTGCATTCACTCTGCTGCTCCCCAGTACCTCTCCACTCTTGTCTTTCCCTACACCCCCTCCCTTGGGCACTCCGCTCTGCAGATAGACCTCTCTTGTCTGTCCCCTTCTCCTCTACTGCTAATTCCAGACTCCGTTCCTTTTATCTCGCTGCACCTCACGCCTGGAATAGACTTCCCGAGCCTGTATGTCTAGCCCCATCTTTGGCCGTTTTCAAGTCCAGGCAAAGCTGACAAGTCGGAGAAACTGAATGAAATCTCTATAGACCTAGAGGATGTAATGGGGCAATTTGACAAATTGAAGAGTAGCTAATATCCTGGGCTGGTTAGTATTCATCCCAGAGTACTGACAGAACAGAAAAATGAACTTGCGGAATTATTGTTAGTAATATGTAATTTATCCTTAAAATCAAGCCTGGTACCAGAAGATTGGAGGGTGGCCAATGTAACGCCGATTTTTAAAAAGGGTTCCTGAGGAGATCTGGGAAATTATAGACCGGTGAGTCTGACGTCGGTGCCGGGCAAAATGGTAGAGACTATTATAAATAACAAAATTACAGAGCATATTCAAAGGCATGGGTTAATGAGACAAAGCCAACATGGATTTAGTGAAGGGAAAGTACCTCATGAAAGACTCCAGAGGAAATTGTTTTCTATCTTTTAACCAGTTTTTAATCCACAATAGGACACTACCTCCTATCCCATGACTTTCCAGAGAGTAGGGTTAAATGGTCAATATTCTCAATGGAGAAGGGTAGTTAATGCGATTCCCCAGGGGTCTGTGCTGGGACCACTGCTTTTTAACATATTTATAAATGACCTAGAGATGGGAGTAACTAGTGAGGTAATTAAATATGCTGACAACCCAAAGTTATTCAAAGTAGTTAAATCGAGGGCGGATTGTGAAATATTACAAGACGACCTTACGAGACTGGGAGACTGGGCGTCTAAATGGCAGATGACGTTTAATGTGAGCAAGTGCAAAGTGATGCATGTGGGAAAGAGGAACCCAAACTATAGCTACATCTTGCAAGGTTCCATGTTAGGAGTCACCGACCAAGAAAGGGACCTAGGTGTCGTCGTTGATGATACGTTGAAACCTTCTGCTCAGTGTGCGGCGGCGGCTAGGAAAGCAAATAGAATGTTAGGTATTATTAGGAAAGGAATGGAAAACAACAATGAGGACGTTATAATGCCTTTGTATCGCTCCATGGTGCGACCGCACCTCAAATATTGTGTTCAATTCTGGTCGCCGCATCTCAAAAAGATATAGTGGAATTAGAAAAGGTACAGAGAAGGACGATGACAATGATAAAGGGGATGGGACGACTTCCCTATGAGGAAAGGCTAAAGCGGCTAGGGCTCTTCAGCTTGGAGAAAAGATGGCTGAGGGGAGATATGATAGGGGTCTATGAAATAATGAGTAGAGTGGAGCGGGTAGACATGAATCGTTTGTTTACTCTTTCCAAAAATACTAGGAGTAGGGGGCATGCGATGAAGCTACAAAGTAGTACATTTAAAATGAATCGGAGAAAATGTTTCTTCACTCAACGTGTAATTCAACTCTTGAATTCGTTGCCAGAAAATGTGGTAAAGGCGGTTAGCTTGGCAGAGTTTTAAAAAGGTTTGGATGGCTTCCTAAAGGAAAAGTCCATAGACCATTATTAAATTGGACTTGGGGAAAAAATCCACTATTTCTGGGATTAGCAGCATAAATTGTTTTGTATTTTTTGGGGGGATCTTGCCAGGTATTTGTAACCTGGATTGACCACTGTTGGAAACAGGATGCTGGGCTTGATGGACTTGGAAACAGGATGCTGGGCTTGATGGACCTTTGGTCTGTCCCAGTATGGCAATACTTATGTACTTAAGGTGGGAATTATAAAACAGACATGGGTACTGAACAAGTGAATAGGAGTTAGGAGTTGAAAAGCAGCATCAAAAAGGTAGGCTTTTAGCCTAGATTTGAAGATGGCCAGAGCTGGAGCTTGACATACTGATTCAGAAAGTCTATTCCAGGCGTATGTTGCAGCAAGATAAAAGGAATGGAGTCTGGAGTTCACAGTGGAGAAGAAGGGTACAGATAAGAAAGATTGACTTGGTGAACGGAGTTTCTGGGGAGGAGTATAGGAAGAGATAAGAGTGGAGAGGTACTGAGGAACTGCAGAGTGAATGCACTTGTAAGTCAATAAAAGGAGTTTGAATTGCATGTGGAAATGGATAGGGAGTCAATGAAGTGACGTGCGGAAAGGGCCAATATGAGCATAGCGACAGTGGTGGAACATAAATCATGCAGCAGAGCTTGGAACAGATTGAAGGGGAGAGAGATGGCTTAGTGGGAGACCTGTGAGAAACAAGTTGCAGTAGTCTAAGCGAGAAGTGATAAGAGTGTGAATAAGGGTTTTGGTAGTATGCTCAGAAAGGAAGGGACGAATTTTGGTGATATTATAGAGAAAGAAATGACAGGTTTTAGCAGTTTAATATCTTTTATTGGATTTCAATACAATACAATAGAAGCAAGAGCTCACCACAGAAAAATGAGCAACATTTACAAATCATGGCAAAACTGGAGCTCACATTTAAGAAGCAACTATCCACAGTTAGAATCACATTAAGAAAAAGGGAAGGAAAGAGGAGGTGGAGAAGAAGAAGAAGAGAAAAAAAAAAAAGGGGGGGAGCAGTCTTTTGGATATGTGTACAGAAGGAGAGAAAGAGGAATCAAAGGTGACCCCAAGGTTAAGAGCTGATAACACATAGAGTATGAGAGTGTTATCCACAGAGATACAGAATGAGGGAAGAGAAGAGGTGGGTTTAAGGGGAAAATAAGCTGCTCAGTCTTGGCCTTGTTTAGTTTCAGATGGCAGTGAGACATCCAGGCTGCAATGTCAGACAGGCAGGCTGGATTCCTGCTGAAATACTGTGCCTAATTTAGAGGCAAGGATTTACATCAGGGTTTACTTAGTGCAAATCCTCATGTCTAAAGCTGGGCAGAATCCCCTGGATTCTATATAGTGCGACTTAAGTTGTGTGCGCAAATCCAGTCATATTCTGGATTTCTGCACACAACCTAATTACTTAACAAGCCGATCAGCACCGATAATTTACACTTAACAAGCAATTATTGACACTAACGTGGAATTAATTAGGATTTGCGCACACAACTGTCTAAGCATATTCTATAACAAGCTGCGCATAAATTCTAAGTCATACAGTTGAAAAGGGGGTGTGTCATAGGCATTTCTAAAATCTATGTGCATTGTTATAGAATACAAATGCTCTCCCCCGGATTCTCTATAGCGTGCCTAGAGTTCCACATGTTTCCGCATGTAAATCTAGGCATATTCTATAACTACACACGTAGATTAATTGCTTTAACAAGCTGTTAAGCGTTAACAGCTCTTAACAAGCAATAATTGGCAAAAATTAGAATTTATGCACTTACATTGCTAAGCGTATTCTGTGATGTACTGTGCCTAAATTCTAACATGTGCAGGCAAAAAAGGACGTGCTTAGGGGCGTTTCATGGGCATGCCAAAATCTATGTGCATTCTTATAAAATATGGGATTTACACCAGCTTTTCATTGGTGTAAGTGAACGCACGTAAAGTCGCATAAACTACGCCTAAGGGTGTTCTAAATACCGCACACAGATTTACGCACGGTATTTAGAATTAATGTGTCTTAGGCACGTTAATTTTAGGCACCATACATAGAATCGGGCCCTCTGTGCCTAATTTATGTTTCAGCATTTACACCAAGTTTTACTTGATGTAACTGCGCTTAACTTTCAGCACTGTTTATAGAATAGCACTTAGCATCGTGCAGTTTAGAGAATGTGGCCCCAAATGGTTTGCAAATTTCTAGTCTTTAAATTAACACAATTAAAAAAAATGAGAAAAGGTGTCATGAATTTCCTATCTTGGGCACATTAAATGTGGGATACAAATGCAATAAATAAATAAATAATCTAAAACTACTAAATATCTGAGTTGCAGACTGTTTGAGAAAATGATCTTTTTTTTTAAAAAAGTAGTTCTTGTGCAGAAGGCAAGTAGGATAGCCTTCCTTGTTACTAACATGCTACTGAGGTTTGTGATTTCACAGATTCCACAGGAGTCAATGAAATGCCACCAACTGGCATACCTGCAAATCCAATGAACCCCTCCAGAGTTAATGGAAAGAAACAGCTTGTGTATAATACAGTCTATTGGTTAATATACATTTGTGCTTAACATGAGTGATCCGCAGAGAAGCTGAAACTAGAACAATTCCAGCTGAACACATAATTGAAGGTAACGGACACTGATTATGCCAACTTACTGCAGTGAATGGATGAATATTTACATTTTCTAGCTATCATAGGGCCCTGTTTACTAAGTCGTGCTGTAGCATTTTTACCCTGCACTAAAAATTAGCGCACGCTAACGCTAGAGACACCCACATATTCCTATGGGTGTCTCTAGTATTAGTGCATGCTAATTTTTATTGTGTGCTAAAAACGCTAGCGTACCTTAGTAAAGAAGGACCGTAATATTTTAAGAAACAGATTTCTAAAGAATTACCATTTCCCAAAGGAAAATCAGTTTAAATTCATTATGGGATGCCCAGCGAAGCTAAAAGTCAAAGATATCAGGATTCCAATGGAGTAAAACTATGGTTGATGCCCTATGTGGAGATTACTTTTTGTAACAGGGCTCCTGAAAAGGAAAGACACAAGAGGCATATATGTTGTTCTTATTTTATAAAAGTAAAGTTCTATGAAAAAAAACACACTTTACTCAAAATATATGTGAAAGAGAGGCTCTCATAATCTACTAACAGTCAGCTTCCAGCTACACTTCCAGCTCTGATTAATGGGTAGTTAAAATTATAATCAGACGCGCTCTTTAAACATCCTTTATGATTATTTAATATAAGTATGTGCTGTGTTTAACCATGCAGCAGGAAATTACAGCACAGAGTTATTACTGATAAACGTTTCAGAGAAGCACATTGTCATTTCTATTTCAAAGAAAGTATTATGCTGCTTTGCTTTGATAAGTGGTGTGGTATCATTGAATATAAGGGCATAATCAATATAAGGATATAAATACATAGCTTCATGGAAATACATGCTTTTATTAATAAACACAAGAGAGCGCCTATGAATATAATTTCAACTAGCCATTAATACCCACTGCAAGTGTGGCTGCCAGTTGGCTGTTGGTAAATTATGACAAGCTCTCTTTCACAGATATTTTGAGTAAAGTGTGCTTTGTCACAGAAATTTGGGTTTGTTTCATTCATTGAAGATTTTGTTTTGTCTTGTTAGGGTTTGGTAGATTATTTTATAAAAGCAACTTAAGCATCTACTCCACTACGCGTAAATGTAGGCATGGGATCTGCGCCTAGATTTTATGCACGGCCTAAAGAAGGAGTGCAGAAATGGGAGGGTCGTGGGCATTTTGTGGTGGATCAGGGGCGTGATTTTGAGTCATGTGTGTAATTATAGAAAATATGGGGGCTCTGTGTGTAAATATAGTTGCGAGCATTTACACCTAAATTTACGTGTGACCCCTGGGTGTAATCGCTATTCTATAAACCGCGCCTAACTTTAAGTGTGGTTTATAGAATAGCATTTTTTCAGCACTGATTTTTTGGAGTCATATATAGAATCTAGGCCTTAGTGTGGAGCATCCTGTTGTCTAACTTTAGGTACCCTATAGAGAATTACCCCCTCCTCACTGTCCCCATAATTCTACAAAAGGCACTTTGAGATGCGCATGCAAATTTGGGCATGAACAGAAATTGTGTATGCATATTAGCTGAGGGCTTACCTCTTGTTAAACAGGAAGTACCGCCAGGCTACCGCAGCAGCCTTGCGGTACTTCCCACCCTGGTGCACCGTCATATCCATCACTACAAACGTATATTAATTTTTGTAGCAACGGAGTGTAC
The DNA here is from genome assembly GCF_901765095.1 of Microcaecilia unicolor. Lineage (NCBI taxonomy): Eukaryota > Metazoa > Chordata > Amphibia > Gymnophiona > Siphonopidae > Microcaecilia > Microcaecilia unicolor. Next base: position 431,022,370 of record NC_044033.1, on the reverse strand, counting down.
CTGCTGTAATTGGGCAGTGCCCTTACTGCTACCTCAATGTGTGGTGGTGGTAAGGGCTTCCCCTGAAATGGCCACCTTGCTGCATGGCCATTTCCTGCAGGAAAGAGACACTTGGTAAAAGAGGCACTGAATAAATATTCAGTTATCCCGGATTCTAAATATGATGCCTAGATTCCACATGGAGATATGCGCATAACTTTAATTGGCGTAACAAGGTAATCAGCATTTTAAACAGCACTTAACAAGCAATAACAAGCACTAATTGGCAATAATTATAATTTATGCATGGAAATCACTAAGTGTATTCTGTAAAGAACTGCATCTAAATTACAAAGTGCGCAGTTCAAAATAAACGCGCATAGCTTAACAGGAGCATGTTTATGGGCATATATATGGGCGTTTCATGTTCAGAACCCTTATTTTATCATCCTCACTTTAATATTCCCTCATCTCTTGTTTGTCCTGTTTGTCTGTCCTAATTAGATTGTAAGCTCTGTCGATCAGGGACTGTCTCTTCATGTCCAGTGTACAGCACTGCGTACATCTAGTAGCACTATAGAAATGATAAGTAGTAGTAGCAGTACTATTATCAGCACTAATTGGAATCAATTAAGATATATGTGTGTTAATTTAGGCACCTGATACACGCCTAAATTTTACATGTGTCCTGAAAAAGGGAGTGCAGAAATGGAAGGGTCATGGGTGGTTTAGGGTGGATCATGGGTGTAGTTTTTGGTTACATGCACAATTATAAAATAAGGAGGCACCACGCATAAATGTAGGTGTGAGCATTTTTACTACGTTTTCATTGGTGCAAATGGACGCACCTAAATTTAAGCACTATACCTGGGATTTAACGCTATTCTATGAACCATGCCCAACTTTAGACATGGCTTATAGAGTAGCACTCAGTGTATTTTTCAACACCGATTTTTTAAAGTGTCATTTATAGAATTTAGCCCTGTATGTAGCGCTCATAAAATTATTATAAGGAAAGTAGGCATACACCTTTACGCATGTTCTGAGGCAGGTATAATTGTGTGTATGAGTTGTTGAATATGTAATCAGTTCCTGAAGATGCCGTTGAGACAAAACACAGCACTGTGTCAGGCTGAAGGATGTACGCTATTTGAATGCTTAGCCTTTGGATTCAAGCATCTCCGAACTGTGTGAATGTTTTAATCCTGGATTTCGTGAAGTGACAAGAAGACACAAAATTGTATTACACATTTGCTTGTGAAATGAGGATTTTCTGCTGTTATGGCACTATAAAGCAATTAGTTTAGATTTAGGTTTGAACTTTTATACATGGGTGCACATTTTTATTGGGACATTGGTGGGGGAATGTGGATAATTAATTGTTTTTGAAAATGCTTTTGAATACTTTGTAATAAATTTTGCATACTTTTTCAATGTGTTCTCTAGAGGAATTGGATAATTTGTGTGAGAGAGCTACTTAATATTGTTCCTAGCATATAATTTGAGTTTTGGTAAGAATAGATGCATGTGCATATTTTACAAAATATACACAATTCCATCCCTGCTCTGCCTGTTCTTTACCCCTGGAATGCCTTTGTGTATATTACATAAAAATAGGTGCTGTTCCTATGTACCTACACCACCAGGCAGGTTTATAAGAGTGTATGTGAGGGTATATAAAGCAGTTCTGCACGCTTGAGTCATTGTCTCCCCAAATGGCACAACACAACACTAAGGAACTTAAATGTTCCAATAGAACATTTATATCCCACAGATTCCCACCATGGCGGGCTCTATGTGGCTAACAACATTTATGAAAAGAACATCATACAAATTCAAGTCAGAACAGAGAATAAGGAACATCTTGGGAGGGGAGCAAACAACAGGAGGTACAAACAAGGGCCGGTAGGAAATTAAATAACAGAAGAGTATGAGTATTAATATCATAGAAGCTCTTGCAAAACATAATTTTGACCCAGTGTACCTGAATGTAACTCACTTTGAGCTACTACAGATAAGGTGTGAGCAAAATCCAAATAAATAAATAAATACATAAATCAATCAATCAATCAATCAATCAATCAATATTTCACTACTTTTAAGCTCTGAAAAGTGGAAAAACAATTTCAGCTTGACACATTAGCACCTCTGAAATGTCAAAGAAGCTACAGCTCAAATTAGAAATCATAAAGGAACATACATATGTTGTTGAGATATTTCATTATACATTTGTAGCTTTGGTTTTTTTAAACAGAGAAAAGACGCTTGAACAACATAATTTGGAGAACTTTGCATAAAAATGATTTAAAAATTCTATTTTTAATCAGCATTTCGGTACCTGAATGAAGATCTTCAGGGTAGCATTAGATACTAGGTTGGTACAGATTCCCAAGGTGGGGTCAGGCTCACCCTGGAGGGTCCTGCTCTCATATTTTACACCCATGATGAAAGCCATGGGAAGGGAGAACCCCACAGAAGATATCCAGATTAGGGAAAGCAGTTTTTTGGTCCTTTTCTTTGACATGATCCTCTTAGCTCTAATTGGGTGACAGACAGCCAAAAACCTCTCACAGCTCAAACTGGTGATGTTCAAAACCGTGGCATGGGAGCAAATATCGCGGAGAAAATAATAACTCCTACAGACTACATCTCCAAAGATCCAGGGGTAGTGGACCCAGATGAAGTTGTACAGCTCGATGGGGATGCTGATAAGTAGGATCAGGATATCAGAAAGTGCCAAGCTGACCAAGTGGTAGTGAGCTGTGCCCTGCAGGTTTTGCATGTGGTGCTTCTTCAGCACCAGGTAGATGGTCAGCACATTCCCAGTAATCCCCACTAGGAAAATCAAGACATACAGCACTGTGAAAAGGATCTTGGAGGAGAGGTGGGTGTTGATGTGAAGAAGGTCCTCTAGGGTCCCCGTTAGGTTGGGGACTGTGGCCGTGAGGCTGATATTTTGCTCCCGAAAACTCTGTTTCTCTGGAATAACCTGTGCTCGGATCACTTCCTCCATCTTCTAAGAGGGGGGATAAAACCAGAGATGCTTTTCTGGGAAATCAGCCCTTCAAGCCAGTGTGGCAGTGACAAATGATCCACATGATGTAAATCAGCAAATGTTTATCTCTAAACGGAAGTTTCAATGTGCTGACTGATTAGCTGAGCTTAGAAAGAAAGAAAGAAAGAAACTCCCCTCCATGCTTTTCAATAGCAAGGGAATGTGGAAATCTCAGTAACAGTGCTTGGATTCCTGCAGTTTAGTAACCGTGACTAAGACCTCAATGGTTTTCTTTTCTGCTCTGGTGATGATGCCAAGGAAAATGGAACAGGTCCCCCCAGTGTCTGCATGACTCTCTCTCTCTCTCTTTGAAGGTGGGGGGGGGGGGGGGGGGGATTGAGAGGAAGGGCTTGTGCATCCTACCTCTCAGTTACAGAGAGAAATAAGATCCAAGATGATTGAAACCTCAGTTCTTGACCTTTAACAGTTTCTGAAGAACCTAACTGCTGGATCTTTTCAAATGTTGCTACCTGGCCAGAGAATTCTGTTCAAGTACCGAAGGAGCACAGAATAAGTAATGATATTAATGTTTGGGTATTTTAAGAAATATATGAGGCAAATCTAATTTCACTGGGTATTCACACACAGGGTGGGGATAGTGAGCTAAAACAATTTTCTCCTCAAACTTTGTTTATGTTTATTTAAACATTTGCTGTATTGCCAAATTTGGGAGCAGCCAAGTAAAGGTAATTTACTAATTCGGGGGACCTTTTCACAAAGCCATGTTAAAAAGGGCCCTGCACTAGCGACAGGGGCCATTTTTGCCACATGCTGCAGCCCTTTTTACTGCAGCAGGTAAAAAGGCTGCAAAAATACATGGCCATGCGGTAAGATTGCTCTTACCGCATGGCCATGGAGGGGGAGCACTTACCGCCACCCATTGAGTTGGCGGTAAGGGCTCCAACGCTAACCCAGTGTGCGGTGCTGCCTGATTACTTCTAGGTTAGTGCTGTGCTAAAAAATCTTGCCTGATTTTCCATAATACAGGAAATGGTGTGCGCTAGGGCTGGGACTCCCGCTGGCACCTGTGTTGGGCCAGCAGTAGCTCTAAATTGGCATGTGGTAAGCTCACATTGGGCTTACTATCACTTAGTAAAAGTGCCCCTAAGGGGGCCTTTTACTAAGCTATGGTAAGCACTAGCACATGCTGGAGTGGAGTAGTAGCCTAGTGGCTAATGTAGCTGACTTTGATCCTGGGGAACTGGGTTTGATTCCCACTGCAGCTCCTTATGACTGTGGACAAGTCACTTAACTCTCCATTGCCCCAGGTACAAAATAAGCTCCTATAAACCACTTTGAATGTAATTGCAAAATACCACAGAAAGGCTGTATATCAAGTCCCATTTCCCTTCTCCTTTCCCCTTTACCATGGGACACGATTAGGCATCTTGTGGTAAGATCCCAATCTGCTTGTGCAAGCCACAAGCTAAAGAATATTTAAATTTTTTTGTGGAGGGGTCGTGTCTGGGGGCAGAAAGTGAGCATTCCTAAGCTAATCAATTAGGGGCCCTTTTACTAAGCTGTGGTAGGCCCTACAAGCGTGCAGCATGCACCAAAATGAGACTACCACCAGGGCAGCACTCCTGGTGGTAATTTCAGATTTGGCATGCACCTATAATGCCTGCATAATTTATTTATTTATTTATTTATTTCCTCCTACACGCACCGGTTCCGGCAGTAATCGGCACTTGGCTTGTGCCAACCAGTCACCGCGTGTGTAGAGCATGAGCCTTTACTGCTAGATCAATGGGTGGCGTTAAGGGCTCAGGCCGGTTTTGGGCATGCACTGGTTTCATTTTTACCGCAGGCCCTTTTCCTGTCCCATTAAAAAAATTTTTTTGTAGATGTGGTAAAAACTGGCCTGGCACGCGCCTACACTACCACAGGCCACTTTTTACCATGGCTTAGTAAAAGGGCCCCTTAGTGCAGCTATATTACTGTGTACTAACTGAGCAGCGCAGGATTAGCACGTGAGCCCTTACCACCTTACGGTAAGTGCTCATGTGCTAATTTTTAAAAATAGCCATGCGCTATTGGCAACATTAGCGCATTACCATTAATTCAAATGACGGAAAATCGGCCATTTTTCTACTGTGGTAGTGGGCAGGAAAGACCCATGTAAGAGGCGCACTACGGCCACTATTTACTACAGCTTAGTAAAAGTGCCCCTAAAATACATAAAAAATGAAATGTAGAAAAGAACTCTATAATGGAGTGGAGGAGTGGCCAAACGGTTAGTGCAGTGGGATGTGGACCTGGGGAGCCAGGTTTGATTCCCACTGCTGCCTAACGGTCGGCAGTGAGTTAAGATCCTGGGGAACCAGGTTCAATTCTCTCTGCAGCTCCATGTAACCCTGGGCAAGTCACTTAGCCCTACATTGTCCCAAGTACAATATACAGATTGTGAGCCAATCTGGGACAGTGCAAGTACCTGAATGTTGAATAGGGTCTCTCTATAGTCAATGACCTAATGTATGTTACAATCCAATTTATTACTCAGGAACCTACATACAATACCATAATTTATTCTTTTTACCATGTATGTATGCACATATATGTTATGTTTGATGTATGTTACCACATACTGTATGTATACACCTTAACGCAATACCATCTGTAACTCTGCCCAGTAATGGCAACCGCCATTACAGCAAATGTAAGCCACATTGAGCCTGCAAATTGGTGGGAAAATGTGGGATACAAATGCTACAAATAAATAAATAAATAAATAGTTATATATGTAAACTACTACTACTTAACATTTCTAAAGCGCTACTAGGGTTACGCAGTGCTGTACAATTTAACATAGAAGGACAATCCCTGCTCAAAGAGCTTACAATCTAAACCACCTTCAACTGTGCTTCAAAAATAGAAGGCAGTATATCAAAAATTGATAGACTTAGCCTATAGAAGACACAATCACACAAGAAAAAGAAAAGAAAATGATCAAAGGTACCTTATATAACCAAATGAATGATTACTTGGATATCAATGCTATTTATAATAATAATCATCACAATAAAAAATTAATAGATGGATAGTAGAGAGCATTTTTCTTTTCTAGTTTATTTAGATGAGGAATCCATGGAAACAGTGAGTGGGCTTTCTACCTCCCATTATTGCCTGAATAGGACACATTACTCTGGTGAAATGGCTGTAAAACCTTGTGAAATAGAAATTGACAGTCCTCTATGACTTTTCTGATAAAAGAGAAGGCTTTCAGCTTCCCTGTAGCAGCTCCCTCTACACATCACAGCTGCACAATACATCAGCCTGTCAACACGCGCCTGGTACAGTACAGACAGTTTCTCTTCCACCTAGAATCACATTGCAGAAACAAGCTGATTTTATTGGGAAGTTGTCTCCTGAACTTATTTAACTATGAAAATATATTTAGGAACAGGACTTCTTTCATATTTTTTTCACTCCTAGAGAGCAGCTAATTTCTTTCACTCTACTGAAAAATTAAATTGGATTGCTTGGCTGAGGCTGAATTCAGAAAGTGCTGGATGAGCTGAACAGCTGTTCATTATTACTTAGCCTCAGCTTCTCAAGCACAAGTGTTTATTATATACTCATTTTGAATTCTTGTAATAGCTATTATACTTATACTGAACATCTGTATAGAAGTGGGTAGGGCAAAAAGAAGCTAGCATGAGATGCACATCACCAAATACGGTTTAAAACAGCTAGAAAAGTGTAACTGAATGTGTCTCACACGTGGCTACTATCATACCTTCAAGTCTGCATCCTAGAACTGCTTCCAACACAGGTTTAACTTATTCTGCTGATTCCCCCTTGCAGGCTTCATTATTTTTGCTATGAAGGCTTGGACGTACAGAGGAGCATTTTCAAAATAACGTCTAAGTAAAACATCTAGATTTCCTGTTTGATTGTGGCTGTAAGATGGATGTTTTTGCACTGAAAACATCCAAAATGAATAGTGGAATAGTCATTTTCCAAAGTGAAACATCCAACTTATGAATGGCAAAAACACAGGGACATGAATTTCATGTCCGGCATCATTTTAAAAAGTATGGCCACACAAACATCAGAGGATTAACCTAATGTTTAGAGCACTAGAGTGTAAACCAAGGGACACAAGTTCAAACTCCACTATTATTCTTTTTTTGTAAATGTGATCCCTCTAGGACAGTGTTTCCCAAGTCCGGTCCTGGAGTACCCCTTGCCAGTCAAGTTATCAGGATATCCACAATCGATATGCATGAAATAGATCTGCATATAATGGAGGCAGTGTTTGCAAATCAAGTTCATGCATATTCACTGTGAATATCCTGAAAACCTGAATGGCAAGGGGTACTCCAGGACCGGACTTGGGAAACACTGCTCTAGGACCCGAAAAATACCTACTGTACCTGAATGCACACCAGAGGGGTAGCCAGGTTTTGATATCAGGGGGAGCAGGCTTTTGTAAAATAGGCACCAGTATGAGGCTGAAGGGCCAGGAGAGAGGTGAAGGTTAAAATCCACATAGGCAGATATGGAGGCATATTTTCAAAGTACTTAGACTTACAAAGTTACGTGGAGGGGCATTTTTGGTATGATGTCTAAGTCCGACTTTGGACATTTTGCAAAAAACGTCCAAAATCTGAATAACAAAAAAGGTAATTTTCAAAAAAAGAAAAACGTCTATCTTTTGTTTTCGAACATAGAAGGTATTGTGATATGGACGTTTTTGGTACATTTTGGTCCCCCCAAAACATCCAAGTGTAAAACGCACAAAATCAAGCCATTGGAATATAGGAGGAGACAGCATTTTTAGTATACTGGTCCCCCTGATATCTCAGGACAGCAATAAGGCACCCTAGGGGGCACCGCATTGGATTTCAAAAAATGCTCCCAGGTACACATCTGACCATTGCTCCCTTACCTTGTCTGCTGAGCCCCCCAAAACCCACTGAAAACCCACTACCCCCAACTGTACACCACTATCATAGCCCTTACAGATGAAGGGGGCACCTATATGTGGGTACAGTGGGTTTCTGGTGAGTTTTGGAGGGCTCACTGTTTCCTCTGCAAGTGTAACAGGTAGGGTGGGGGGGGGGGGGGGGTAGAAGCCTGGGTCCACCTATCTGCAGTGCACTGCACCCACCACTAGACTACTCCAGGGACCTGCATGCTGCTCTAATTGACTTGAGTATAACATCTGAGGCTGGCACAGAAGCTGACAAGTAATGGTTTTCATCACATTTTTGGGGGTGGGAGGAGGTTAGTGACCACTAGGAGAATAAGAGGAGGTCATCCCTGATTCCCTCCTGTGGTCATCTGGTTATTTAGGGCACCTTTTTGTGCCTTATTCATTGTAAAAACAGGTCTAGCTCAAAATATCTTAGTTTTAGTCTTGGATGGTTTTGTTTTATTCCATTATGGCTGAAAAACGTCTAAGTCTCAGGAATGCCCAAGTCCCACCCTGAACACGCCCCTGATATGCCCCCTTGAGATTTGGACGCACTTCTCCCGGACTTCAAAGAAAAATGTCTAAAAATAGGTTTTGAAAATACTTATTTGGACGTTTTTGTGAGAAAAAAGTCCAAATGCTGCTTTATGCCACTTTTTAGACATTTTTCTGTTTTGAAAATGAGCCCAATAGTAACCTATGGAAATTTGTAACTCTAAGTGCTTTGAAAATGAGCCCCATGGTCAGTGACTCAGCTATTCGGAGAGCTTAAGGTAAGGTAAGGTATGGTAAGGTGGAGTGGGGTGGGGCTAGGGTAGGGTTGGGGCAAGGCTAGTTAAAATCTTTAAGATAGGGGGCGACACCTATGTCAGTAGTAAAGGGACAGTGGGGTACTTTTGAACACAGCAGTGAAGGACTCCTTTACTATTTCCCCCTAGTAGCTCTATTACTGATGGTATTATGCACACTGAATATACTCCAGGGAATTATGCGCTGAAAACATCCAAATAATGTACCACAATAATAGAAATTATTAAACAGAATAGTATTTTCAGTATTCTGGAAATATATGCAGGCACTTTAAACACTCCCAGTCAGTCCTAGTTCCCCAGTCCAGTATCTTCTTGTTGGCCACAAACAGTGATTTTTAGCAGCACTGTCTGTAACAGAAATCCTGTGGTTACTGGCAACCATAAAATGATTTACCTATCACATGTTTTGGAAAGTTGCCAAATGTCCACTAGGCTTTAGATCTGCTGGTCTTTAGTTTACTGTAGAGTTACCAAACATGTTTGGAATAGGTATTATCTGTATTAGCTATTTCTAATAGTTAGAGAAGTGGGCTGAGAAGGAGGGAAGCCAGGGTTCAAATCCCACTGCTACTCCTTGACAGCTTGTGAAAGTCACTTAGGGGCTTTTTTACTACGCTGTGTAGGCGTAAACGTGCGTCCTACACGTGTCAGCTTGGAACTACCGACCAGCTACCACATGGCCCCGGCAGTAATTTCATTTTTCACATGCGTCCACTAGGCGTGCCGTGAAATTTCCGGCACGTGGTGCTAACTGGGCGGTAATCAGCATTGTATGTGCGTAGACCATTACCGCCTGGCTAACACATGAGACTTTACCGCTAGGTGAATGGGTAGCGGTAAGGTCTCAGGCCCAATTTTAATTTTGCCGCATGCCCATTTTTGGCCAAAAAAAGGCCTTTTTTTCAGGTGCGCTGAAAAATGTACCTGTGTGCGTTCAATACACACGTCTACACCAGTGCAGGCCATTTTTCAGCGCAGCTTAGTAAAAGGACCTCTTAACTCTCCATTGCCTCTGGTACAAACTTACACTGTTAAGCCTCCAGGGACAGGAAAATACCTGTTGAACCTGAATGTAACTCACCTTCAGCTACTACTATGAGCTAAATACAAATTCAAAATCCTACACCAGGCATATTGTGAAGTAATACAAAGCTCTATAAAAGTCACGCAGGACCTATAGAGCAACTCTAGCATACCAAAATGGCACTAACTTCCAGGAATCACACAACAAGGGCCTATCTGGGAAAATGCAGCACTGTAAAAATTGTAGTGGACATTGGAACATCAATATACCCACTGGAAAAACTAAGGGGCCCTTTTACTAAAGGGTTGGTGCGTAGCAATGGGCTTGCCGTGTGCCAATCCAGAACTACTGCTGGGCTATCACAGGATCTCGGCAGTAGTTCCCACCTCCAGCATGTGCCATTTCTGGTGCTACAGAATATTTTCTATTTTTTGTAGCACCGGTGCTTATCTGGTGGTAATTAGGTAGCACTGTGCTCTGCCCGGTTTCCGCCAGGTTAGCGTGGCAGCCCTTACCGCCATCTCAATGAGTGCTCCCCCCCGAAATGGCTGCACAGTAAGTGGTTCACTTATCACACGGCCATTTCTTTTCATGAACAAAGACAGCCTTTTACCCGCTATGGTAAAAGGGAGCCTCAGAGCATGTCAAGAACCACAGCTTAGTAAAAGGGCCCCTAAACAAGTTGGATTAGCACAGATTGATCCTACATACAAATTCAGAGCTTAACAAAATACCTGACCTCTTTCACACACACAGAACACACAGACCCTCACCAAATACACTAAGGGCCTCTTTTATCAAGCCATGCTAGCAGTTCCCATGCAGCAATGCCAACGAAGTCCATTCAAAGAATGGGCTTTGTAAGCATTGTCGCACTGGGAAGTGCTAGCGTGGCTTGATAAAAGAGGCCCTAAATAAATAACCATAGCCTATAAATAGAAATATGTAGACAGAAATTAATCTGAACCCTCAAGAAGCCAGACTCTACATACATTGCAACACCAGGGAAGTAAAAACAGTGACGTGTGTCCCCCTGTACCGTGCAAAACAAAGACAGCAGTTGCAAATTTCAAAAACATTATTCACTACACAAATTTCACTACATTAGAAATTAACAGATACAAATTTAAAAAACAAACCAGGAAATAGTGTGATATGTTTTTATTGGACTAAATTAATACACTTTTTTATTAGCTTTGAAAGACCAAAACCACTTTCATCAGCTTAGGGTAATATAATGCTTTTATGGTATACTCTCCTGACCTGAGGAAGGTGGTTTTGGCCTCTGAAAGTTGGTACAATAAAAAGTATCACCTAATTTTCCATTTTTTGTTTTATTTTTCTTATCTTTTAGCATGAACTAAAATGGCTACCACACTACTTTATCCTGAATTTAAAAAAAATTATTTTCCTACCTTTCAAGTCTGACCATTTAGTTTTTCTAACCATGTAGTTCCTAGTATCTGGTTTCTGCTTTCTTTTATCTTTTCTTAACTCTCTTACCAGGGTTTTCTGTCCATTTCTATTTTGTTCTCTCGCCTGTCTTTTTCATTTCCTCCATTACATTCATCTCTGACACTCACCTTTCTCTTTCAGCTTTCTTCTATTTTTTTCTGCCTCTCCATTTATATTTCATTCATTTTTACTATCTAGTCTTTAAGCTCTCTTTTTCACTGAATCTATCTACAGCTTTCTATATGTTTCCCTCATCCAGGCCCATCCATTCCCCTTTCTTTTATTCCCCTGTCTTTCATTAACTTTCCCCCTCTCTCTCTCTTTGTCATATAACATCTCCTCTCTCTCTTTATTTTTCCCCTGCTATGCAGCATCTTCTCTCAGTCTCTCTCCCCCCACCTGACTGCCATGCAGCTTTCCACTTTGTTTCTGTGTGTATCTCTCTCTCCTCCTGCCAACCATTTTTGCCCCATCTCACTTTCTCTTATCCAGCATTGCCCCATCTTTCTCTCTCTTATCCCCATCCAGCATTACTCTCTCTTTCTCTCTTTTCCCCATTCAGCATTGTGCTATCTCTGTCTCATCCTCCCAATCAGCATCACTCTTTCTCTGTCCCACCCCTCCTAATCCAGCATCATCCCATCTATCTCTCTTCCCACCCACCACCACCATCTTTCTTTCTTTCTTTCTTTCTTTCTTTCTTTCTTTCTTTCTTTCTTTCTTTCTTTCTTTCTTTCTTTCTTTCTTTCTTTCTTTCTTTCTTTCTTTCTTTCTTTCTTTCCACCATGCAGCATCTCTCACTCTTTCTTCCCATCCAGCAAAAACCCATCTCTGTCTCCTCCCCCATCCAGTATCAACCTATCTCTCTCTTCTCCCCAATCCAGCAGCATCCCATCCATCTCTCTTCCCACACTGTATCGTCCTGTCTCTCTTCTCCATTCAGCATCTCTCACTCTTCCTCCCATCCAACATAAGAACATAAGAGTAGCCATACTGGGTCAGACCAATGGTCCATCTAGCCCAGTATTCTGTTTTCCAAACAGTGGCCAAGCCAGGTCACAAGTACCTGACAGAAACCCAAATTGTAGCAAAACTCCATACTACAAATCCCAAAGCAAGCAGTTGCTTCCCATGTCTGTCTCAATAGCAGACTATGGACTTTTCCTCCAGGAACTTGTCCACACCTTTTTTAAACCCAGATACGCTCATTGCTGTTACCACTTCCTCCGACAAAGAATTCCAGAGCTTAACTGCGGACACACCATGGAGGGATACAAAGGCATTATAGTATTTTCGGTCTTATTCACCATCCCTTTCCTCTTAATTCCTAGCATCCTGTTTGATTTTTTGGCCACTGCTGCACACTAAGCAGAAGATTTCAGTGCATTATCTACAATGACACCCAGATTGTTTTCTTGAGTGCTGACCCCCAAGGTGGACCCTAGCATCAGGTAACTGTGATTTGGATTATTCTTTCCAATGTGTATCACATTACATTTGTCTACATTAAATTTCATCTGGCATTTGGATGCCCAGTCTTCCAATTTCCTAAGGTCTTCCTGCAATATTTCACAGTCCACACGTGTTTTAACAACCTTGAATAGTTTTGTATCATCTGCAAATTTTATCACCTCATTCGTCGTTCTGATTTCCATATCATTTATAAATATGTTAAATAGTACAGGTCTCAGTACAGATCCCTATGGCACTCCACTGTTCACTCTCCTCCATCGACAGAAATGACCATTTAACCCTACCCTCTGTTTTCTGTCTAATAACCAATTCCTAATCCACACCAGAACCTTGCCTCCTATCCCATGACTCTTTAATTTTCTCAGGAGTCTCTCATGAGGAACTTTATCAAAAGCTTTCTGAAAATCTAGATACACTACATCAACCGGCTCACCTTTATCCACATGTTTATTCACGTCTTCAAAGAAATGAAGCAAATTGGTGAGGCAAGACTTCCCTCAGCTGAACCCATGCTGACTCTGTCCCATTAAACCATGTTTGTCTACAAGTTCTATAATTTTATTCTTTATAATAGTTTCCACTATTTTGCCTGGCACCGACATCAGGCTTACCGGTCTATAATTTCCCAGAACCCTTTTAAAAAATCAGCGTCACATTGGCTACCCTCCAATCTTCAGATACTATGGACGATTTTAACGACAGGTTACATAATACTAACAGCAGATCAGCAATTTCAAGCTTGAGTTCTTTGAGTACCCTTGGATGTATGCCATCTGGTCCAGGTGATTTATTACTCTTTAATTTGTCATTTTGGCTCAGTACATCTTCTAGGTTTCCGAGATGTCTTTTAATTCCTTCACATTATCACCCTTGAAAACCACTTCCAGTACAGGCAGATCTCTTACATCTTCTTCCGTAAAGACAGAAGCAAAGAATTCATTCAGTTTCTCCACTATGGCCTTGTCCTCTCTGAGTGCCCCTTTTGCTCCTTTGTGATCTAACGGTCTCACAGATTCCCTCGCAGGCTTTCTGCTTCTGATGTACCTGAAAAAGTTGTTACTGTGAGTTTTAGCCTCTGTGGCAAGTTTCCTCTTCATATTCTCTTTTAGCCTTCTTTATTAATGCTTTGCATCTGACTTGCCAATGCTTATGTTGCTTCTTATTTTCTTCATTTGGGTTATTTTCCTATTCTTTGAAGGACAATATTTTGGCTGTAATGGCCTCTTTTACTTCATCTTTTAACCATGCTGGCTGACGTTTCTCTTCTTTTCACCTTTGCAAATACATGGAATGCATCTGGACTGGGCTTCCAAGATGGTATTTTTGAATAACATCCACACTTGATTTAGTGCCCTAACCTTTGCAGCCAATCCTTTTAGTTTCTTTTTAATAATTTTCCTCATTTTATTATAGTCACCTTTTCAAAAATTAAATGCAGCTACAGTACATTTCTTTTGTGGGTTCATCCCAGATAGTAGCTCATACTTGATCATGTTATGATCACTATTTTCCAGGAGACCCAACACCGCCACCTCTCTCACTATGCCCTGCATGCCACCAAGGACCAGATCTAAAATGGCTCCCCTCTCATCGGTTCCTGGACCAGCTGCTCCAAGAAGCAGTCGTTTATTACTTCTAGAAATTTTGTCACCATGGCACTCCCTGCTGTAACATTTATACAGTCAATATTGGGGTAATTGAAATCAATTAATACCTCTTTCTACCAAAATACAAATTGTTGACAAGCCACACAATCCTGAATTTGGCAATGCACTTAATAAAGAAGATGCTCAATATAGAAAAGTGGAGAAAAAAAGACATCAGGTATAACGGACCATCTCGTTGTTAAAGGACAAGCCTTTTATATAATGGGGGGACCGTATCAATCATATGTCTTAAAAAAACTCCACACTATGTATTATAAATTAATTTGCCAAATTATCTCTAGTAAGCGATACAAGCTATACTCTATAACGGATTGTACTTCAATCAATGTGATATATATCATTATATGTCCTTGCGGATTATGTTATGTGGGACAGACATCTCGGTCCTTAAAGACCAGATTAATTGAACACAGACATTGTATTCAATCAGAGAAAACACACGAACCTATGGTTTCACATTGCGTCCAATTCCATCATCGATTTTCAGAATTGAGATGTATTGTATTAGAACAGATGAGGGTGTCTGAAAGAAGGGGCGACATTAGACGCCTCTTACGACAAAGGGAACAACGATGGATTTTCGAACTCAAGACAGTCATGCCTGGTGGTTTGAATATAGCGCTAGAATGGAGAGCATTTCTCTGATTGGAGCACAGTGGAGTGACGTCAGACGCCAAGTATAAAACGGATTGTGTGAGTGAAGAAACCGTCCGCCATGCTTTTGAACCAGTGACTAGAGGAGGAGACGGCGTGACAATTAAAAAACTTGGATGTTTTTGAAAAATTCCCCTGAAGCAGCTTGGATTTAGCGAAACAGGGCCTCCCTGTCACAAATGTTGTCAAAGTACACAGCCAAGCATTTGGCAAATTAATTTATAATACATAGTGTGGAGTTTTTTTTAAGACATATGATTGATACGGTCCCCCCATTATATAAAAGGCTTGTCCTTTAACAACGAGATGGTCCGTTATACCTGATGTCTTTTTTTCTCCACTTTTCTATATTGAGCATCTTCTTTATTAAGTGCATTGCCAAATTCAGGATTGTGTGGCTTGTCAACAATTTGTATTTTGGTAGAAAGAGGTATTAATTGATTATATATTCTACCGTTCCGGTTTTTTGAATTCAGTGGTAATTGAAATCACCCATTATTATAGCATTGTCCAATTTACCAGTTTTCCTAATCTCTGTAAACATTTCTTCATCCGTCTGCTCGTTCTGTCCCTCAGACAGTAGTACAGCCCTACAAGAATACTCCTTCCCTTCACACATGGAATTTATATCCATAATGATTCCATGCTGCTATTTGTGTCATGTGGAATGTTTATTTTATTTGACTCAATTCCCTCTTTAACATTTATTTTTATTTATTTATTGTATTTGTATCCCATGTTTTCCCACCTTTTTGCAGGCTCAATGTGGCTTACAATATATCACGGATACTGGAAAAGGAAAAAGATATACATTTGGTTTTACAGAATGAATTTGAGTTACATGGTCATGAAGTACAAGATAGTGGCATTACAGAAGACATTGACAGACATTAGGAGTTCTAGATGGTGGTATTACAGAAGATATTATCAGAAATTAAAATACAAGATACAGGTGTGGTAGGAACATTAAAAACAATAGACGTATGATGACGTTACTAGGTGTATTTGGGGATTTTACGTAATTATTCTCCAATCTGATCCTCTCTATCATTGCAATACAATTTGTATCCTGTTAACACAGTGTCCCATTGATTGTCCTTTTATCACCAGGTCTCTAAGATGCCTATTATATCTACCTCATCATTTAGTGCTATATACTCTATCTCTCCCATCTTATTTTTTAGGCTTCTAGCATTTGTATACAGGCATTTCAAATTGTGTTTTTTCCCTTTGATCTACAAGCTGCTTAGAAATTGAAGGGGATAATGCACATCCTTTATCCTGCTCTCTCATTAAGCATACCTGGCTTACTTTAAGCATTGTTGAAACCTCTCAATGCATCATCCCATCTGTCTCTTCTCTGCATCCAGCATCACCCTGTCTCTCTTTCTTTCCTCCCATCCAGCATCACTCTATATCTCTTCTCCCCATCCAGCATTACCCTGTCTCCTTCTTTCTCTCTGCTAAACCATCCAGCATTGTGCTATCTCTGTCTCTCTTCTCCCATCTAGCATCACTGTCTTTCTCTTCCCCCATTCAGCATTACCCTGTCTGTCTCTCTTTTATCCCCTTCCCATCCAGCATCAACCCATCTATCTCTCTTCTACCCAAACATTGCCCTCTTTCTCTGCCCTCTATTCAGCATCACCTTCAGGCTTATTTTCGAACAAGAAGGGTGCCCATCTTTCAGCACAAATCAGATGGGCGTCCTTCTCCCAGGGTCGCCCAAATTGGCATAATCGAAAGCCGATTTTGGGCGTTCTCAACTGCTTTCCGTCGCAGGGATGACCAAAGTTCACGGGGGCGTGTCAGAAGCATAGCAAAGGTGGGACTGGGGCGTGCCTAACACATGGGCATCCTCGACCGATAATGGAAAAAAGAAAGGCATCCCTGATGAGCACTTGGCCAACTTTACTTGGTCCATTTTTTTTTACGACCAAGCCTCAAAAAGGTGCCTGAACTGACCAGATGACCACCGGAGGGAATTGGGGATGACCTCCCCTTACTCCCCCAGTGGTCACCAACCCCCTCCCATCCTAAAAAAAACAACTTTTTAAATATTTTTTGCCAGCCTTTATGCCCGCCTCAAATGTCATACCCAGATCCATCACAGCAGTATGCAGGTCCCTGGAGCAGTTTTAGTGGGTGCAGTGCACTTCAGACAGGCGGACCCAGGCCCATCTCCCCCCCCACCTGTTACACTTGCGGTGGTAAATGTAAGCCCTTCAAAACCCACCAGAAACCCACTGTACCCACATCTAGGTGCCCCCCCTCACCCCTTAGGGCTATGGTAGTGGTGTACAGTTGTGGGTAGTGGGGGTTGGGGGGTTTGGGGGGCTCAGCACACAAGGTAAGGGAGCTATGCACCTGGGAGCAATTTGTGAAGTCCACTGCAGTGCCCCCTAGGGTGCCCGGTTGGTGTCTTGACATATCAAGGGGACCAGTGCACTACGAATGCTGGATCCTCCCACGACCAAATTGCTTGGATTTGGTTGCTTATAAGATGGGTGTCCTTGGTTTCCATTATGGCCGGGGACGACCGTCTCTAAGGTCGACCTAAATTTTGTGATTTGGGCGTCCCTGACCGTATCATCGAAACAAAAGATGGACGCCCATCCTGTTTCAATCATAAGGGTTTCACCGCCCCTTCGCTGGGACGTCCTCAAGAAAACTTAGGCGCCCCTTTCGATTATGCCCATCCTTGTCTCTCCGTCCTCTATCCAGCGTCACTCTGTATCTCTTTTCACTCATACATTATTACCTCATCTCTTTCTCTCTCTCTCTCTCTGCTAGCCCATCCAGCATTGTGCTGTCTCTGTCTCACTTCCCCTCATCCAGCATCACTGTTTTTCTCTTCCCCTCCAATCAAGCATGACTTCATCTCTCTCTCTCTCTCTTACCCCATCCAGCATCACCCCATTTCTCAATCTCTCTGATCTCTCCCCCAACATCCAAAATCACCCCTTGCTCTCTTCCTCCCCTCTCCTGATCATTCTTACAGCTTTTTTCAAATTTGGTGACAGGCAGCAGCACTCTCAGCTGTAAAAACAAAGTGAAAGCACGTGGGACCATTTTCCTGTGTGTGCCACTTCTTGCTGGTCACACTTTCTCCAGCGCAGGAAGCTTACATCAGAGAGGGTGTGACCAGCAGTGGTACAGGCAGAAAAATGGTCCTGTGTGCATTCACTTTGTTGTTACAGCTGATAGCGCTGCTGCCTGCCACCGTCCGAACTTGAAAAAAAGCTGTAAGAGGATGATCAGGAGAGGGGGGGGGGGGGGGGGGGGAAGAGAGATGTGTGAAGGAAGCGAACCTATCAGCAAGAGAGGTAGGCGCTGTTTTATTTGACATCTGTTTAAGGAAGCAGCCACTTGCCTTGTGCCCCCCCCCCCCCCCACATCTACGCATCTGATGTATACCACTTCAATAGTCTTCAGGCTTGCAGGTGTCTTATATATTTAGGTACAGTAGGTATTTTTCTGTTTCTGTAAGGCTTATATCTATATCTAGAGAGCAAGAGAGAGTTGAAGTGGAACTTGAACCTGTGTCCCATGGTTTACACTCCACTGCACTAAAAACTAGGCTATTCCTCTGACCTGCTTGTTGTTTAGTTCAGAATATTTATAATGCCTGCAGCTGACATAGAGCCTGTTTTTTTCTTTCCAGTTTCACTTTCAGGGGAGAGGGAGGGGCACAGCAACCACTTGATAATTAAGGGCGGATCATGTCTTAATCCCTCCAGTGGTCAGTTGCTCAATTAGAGCAACATTTTGCAACTTGGACATGACTGAAACAGGTCTAGATAAAAAACGTCCTTCTTTTTAGACATGGACATTTCTTCCCATTCAAAAATCCCTGTTGGACGTCCTACTTGTAGGCCCTCCTTAGCCCCACCTAAAACACACCCACAACATGCCCCATTGCTATTTGGACATACCACAGTATGAAATGTCCAAATTCTGACTTTCAAAAATCAGGATTTGGATTTTTTTAGCAGATGGACATTTTAAAAGGCATTTAAGGATGTCCAACTGCTTTGTAAAAGAGCACCACATTAGATGTGGTGAAGCATTTTCGATATGACATCTAAATCCAATTTTGGATGTTTTGCAAAAAATGTCCAAAACTCCAGTAGCGAACGCGACCATTTTCAAACCAGAAAAACATCCTATTATTTGTTTTGAAAATGGCTATTTGGCAGATGTTTTCAGTGTGCCTATCTTTTAGGACCATGTTCGAAAAAAAAAAAAAAATGTTCAAGGGAAAAATGCACAAAAACAAGCCATTGGGATGTATGGGGGAGGGGCAGCATTCTTAGTAGACTAGTCACACAGACATCCCAGCAGAGCAGTGGGACACCCTAGGGGGCACTGCAGTGGACTTCACATGAAAGGTCTCAGGTACACATCTTAATGTTACCCCCTTATATTGTATGGGGAGCCCTACAAAACCCACCAAAAACCTAGTGTACCCAAATGTACACCACTGCAATAGCCCTTATGGCTGCAGATGTATCTTGCTGAAGCCCTGTCTTGCTAAGGATATATTGAAGCAGTTCAGAGAAAAGTAACCGAAAGGGGTTTGTGTTGCAAAACATATGAGGAGAGACTTGAGGACCTGAACATGTATACCCTAGAGGAAAGGAGAGATGGGAGTGATATGATACAGGCATCTGAAAGGTATTCATTTAAAAACAAACTTTTTCCATAGATGGGATGGTGGTAGAACTAGAGGACATGAATTGAAGTTGCAGGGGGGCCAACTCAGGAATAATGTCAGGAGGTATTTTTTCACACTAGTTCTTTTGCATATGTGCCCTTTAAAGCCTAAAATGTAATTTTATTTATTTATTTATTTAACGCATTTATATCCCATATTTTCCCACTTAGTTGCAGGCTCAATGTGGCTTACACAATACCGTAGCAGTAGGCTCCAGTTCAATAATATAAATCCATAGTAAATTCATAGGCATGCATCAGTCAAATCTCTCAGGAGTAGAGGGTGGATAGCTGGGAAACATTGTGTATGTTAGTGTGTCTGTCTGTCTCTGCTAAGATGTGGGGGATTTGGAAGGGTGGACTACATGCTACATCTCTGAATTGATTCAGCAAGAGTTCTCAAACAGCTGGAGAGCTGAAGATGTGGGGGATTGGGGAGGTGGGACTGCATGCATGAACACTGTTCATCTCTGAATTGATTCAGTAAAAAGAGTTATCACCCTGCTATTCTTAAAAGCAGACAGATCTCGGTCCACCATAAATAAACATGCTTAAGGGTTTAAAATCATTAGAGCTGTGGTTTAAACTACATAGAATCCTTTTGAAAGAAAAAAAAAAAGAAACAGGTAGTCTGAAGGCTACAAATACCTTTTTCCTTTCCTGAGAGAAAAAAAAAGTTTAAGGGTTGTGGAATTAAAAGGAACTCCCAAGCATATGTTCACTGCTTGTAGTGCCAGCACAAACTGTGCACATTCTTCCTAGGCTGTAGGGGGCGGTATAATGGGGCGATTGACATCACTTCCTGTCACGTGACACATGCTAGATGGCAGCAAGTAATGTGTAACAGGAAGTGTCGTAAGGGTGTCCAGTACTTGCCACCATCTTGAAAAGGGGTGTGATACAGAGTTATGACATCATTTTCGGTGATGTCACCAAATGTGGTGGGGTTGAGGTGGAATTTTTGTGAAAGGAGTGGGGTTTGGGGCAGGGTTATGCAAATAAATTGGGGTTAGGGTGGGGTTATAAAAAAGGGTGGGGCATGCGTGTAGCTATGATGGGACATCTGGTGACTTAATCAAGAGGAGTGGGTGGGTGGGAAGGGCATGTCTTTTTAGCAGAGTGTGGACATGGCTTGCGTAGATCCTCGATTCTAATTGACAGACTGGAAGTGTACATGCTCACCTGTCAAAATATGTAAATTAGCTTTAATGAAAGCCGGTGACCTATGCTACTGATATGTGGTAAAAGAGAAACTGCATCAGAAATTTATTGTGAATATTTCTGCTGTTGCCATTCTATTCTGTGCTAGAAAAGAGTAATTGGTACTTAAATGGCGAAAAGTCCAGATGCTTCTTCAAGCCCTGAGGTTTGTTTATCCTCATTTCATAGATCATTCAGAGAAAAAAAAATTCGACTGTACAGGAAGAAGAAACACTATAAATACAAAGGAGGAGATTTACCATAAAAGCAATATGAGTCAATAATTTCCCTGTGGCATCATGGATTAGCAAGTATGAAAATAATAACACAACCATTGTAAATAATTACCAGAAAATGAGAGTCTTTTTGGCTTGAGGAAGGGAAGATCGTAAAGTCATTTGGTTTCAGTGAGAACAATGGCAATGCTTCTATATAGCTAATTACATCAACATTTATATGGCACCTTAATCAGGACACATTGTAACAAAATTAGTAGCGTTCAAATTTGGCAGACTAGATTGGCTTTAAGGTCCTTATCTGTCACTCTATTCCTTATTCCATTGCCCAGCAAACCTTCTGCTCTAAAATAAAGGTCACAGGGATTGTCTAGAACACATAGGTAGCTCAGGGCTTGATTCACTGGTTTCTTTGGCTCCAGAGGCTAAACACCTGGGAAGGAGGACAGATTGAGCCAGTCTGGGTTTCATCTCCATTGCTTTCAATGGAAGTAAAACCTGGACTGGATCAATGTGTCCTCCTTTTTCTGGAGCCATATGTAACCCTACCTGGGAGTATTCATCAGATATTTCAGATGGTCAGATTTATGTGGATCAATAAAAGATATTTGGGTTACCTAAGAAGTAGTGTTACTTTGAATTTCTCCATTACTTTGAATTTAATTTAATTTAATTTATTGCCATTTCTATCCTGCAGCACTGGCATTATCATTCAATGTGGCTACAAAATTAATCTACATAAAACCACAAATATTATGTTGCAGAATGCCACAATGTGCCTTCCTATTCAATAACAGGAGGAGTATTCTGTGTCCCTGCTCCAGTTAAACTAAGGGAGGGGTAGTCTATTCTGGGAAGTTAGCCCAATAGCAGCAGATGCTCAAGAACTGGAGGGAAGTACAATCCAGAAGTGTAGGGAGAAGCCTTTGTCTTCTTCTCTAGAGGGAATCTAGTAAAGAGGAAACTGTAGAGTACAAAGTAGTGAGTCAACCCAAGAAACTATTAAGGAGAGCGAGAGGAGAAAAAAAAGGGAAGGAGTGGAGCCTCTCCCATAAGTAAAGAGAAGGAGAGGGGTTGAAGTCTGAAAAACCAGCTGAACCAGGGGCACAAGGTGCCTTAACAAGAAAAAAAGGATCATTGGAGAAGGTAGAGACAAAAGCTGCAATCAGGAAAGAATTGGAACCCAGATGTAATGTGAGTGTGTGATAGAGGCCTGAGTGATAGCGGTTGGGACCCACCTCCTGGGCGCATCCTATTTGCCTAGTCCAGAGAGGATGAACATGAGGAGCAGGTGCTAAGGACTGAAGAGAATTAAGTCCTAGAGAGGAGAGAAGGGGCTTTCCAAAGCATTGCAAGAAGTGATGTAACTAGGAGAACCAGGTAAATCACGTTGCAATAATATTAACAACTAACACCTGTACCACTAAATAAAAATCTTTTGCTGGTGTCAGATTGTGCAGACATCAAACTAATCATAATTTTAGAAAAAACTTTCCTAATATGATCATACAAAGACACATACTCATCCAAATGGATATCTAGATTTCAGACTGTAGGGAATAATTCTGTTGACCATTTCTCATATCCATAGAAGCAATAGAAACTAAACAGGATAGTTTTTGCACTCACAAAGCTCTCCCTGATCCCTGAGACTCAAAATATGCTTATGCCTGCCTGGGGCTGGAATATCTTAGAAAGTCAATCGCTGCATTTGTACAGCTCCTATTATAGTCTAACAGAATGATTTGCTGTTTTCTTCCCACTGAAAACTAGAAAACCTTTCTGAATAATCTCATACCAGTTTAGTCTATCACATACTGTGAGAGTGAAAAGTGAAAACATGTACTCTGTAAAACACTAGTTGCAGTTTCCTACTAGCAAAGCCACGTGGAAACAGTACCACCTTCTTTGCAAGAGATGACAGCATTCACCTTTTTGTAATGACAAGGTCAAACCCTTCTTCCTATCCTATCCTAAAAAAGATCACTACTCTCAACTGTGTCATACTATCCTTCTCTCTCTCTCTCTTTCTCTCTCACTTTTTCTTTATGCAAGAAAATAAATTTTTTGAAAAACACCTTATAAGTCACATACTCATAGAAGGGCTCTTTTACTAAGCAGCGGTAAGGCTAACGCATTGGTAGTGCATGCCAAATCTGCACTACCACTGGGATAGCGCGGGCACCTGGTGGTAATTCCGAAGTTGGAGCACGCTGTTTCCTGCAGTAAAAACTATTTTCTACCGAGAGAGACATTCCCAGCGGTAATCAGCAGTGCAGCCACATTGCTGCTTGCTGCCTGATTATCGCGCAAGTATTGTGTGAGCCCTTACCACCAAGCGAATGAATGGCGGTAAGGGCTCAGGCAGTAAATAGCCGCACGCTACTTTTCATTTTAGCACACAGCCATTTACTGCCCCATTCAGCCACGGTAAAACATTTCCCAGCATGCACCAAAATCATGCGCTCACACTAGTGTAGGCCACTTTTTGCCGCAACTTGGTAAAAGGGCCCCAGAATGAGAGACTTTTAGTTAAAGAAACGGCAAATTTTGAGATTATAAAAAAAATGAAGGTAAGCGAAGACCACATGGCCTATCCAGTCTGCCCATCCATGCCATCTACTATTCCTTCTTCCCTCTTAGAGATCCTGTGTACTAGTTCCAAGCTTTCTTGAATTTAGATACAGTTTTTGTCTCCATCACTTTCACTGGGAGGCCGTTCCAGAAATTCACTACCTTTTCCGTGAAGAAATATTTCCTCAAGTCAGTCCTGAGTTTGTTCCCTTTCACCTTCAACCTTATTCCAGAGCTTCCTTTCAATTGAACTTCCTGTAAAACTTTGGAAGAACTGCAGGCAGGTTATTTTAGATATTAAGGGAAAAAAATTATAAACCTTGCTTCAAAATAGGCTAGTCAGAGAAAATAACACAATCTACCTTTTGAAGACAGTGTGTGAATGGGTGTGTGAAATTGAGACTGCGGCTGAAGACAAGAATCATCCCCAAATAGTTCAAGAGTAGAAAAACAAGTACCGGCATAGAAAGGTCCTTCTATTATTCTTCCCTTTTAATATATTCTTGATGCCACAATATTCTCATTTTTTTTCTCTGTTTTGATTTATTTCAATTTATTACCTCAACTGAAGAGAAAGAAGTTTTGAGAACTCTAAATTAAATTTCAGAGAGAATTTACATCTTTGCCAGTAGAGGGAAGTTTAGTAGGAATATTATTTCATTACAAGTGGGAAAGAAATAACAGCAAGGCGCAAGGTGGCATTAGAAAAGAGAGAAAGAGAGGGAGTTATAGTTATATTCTCATAAATAAAGATGTCATGTAGTGGTCTGCACAGTCATTTTTGTTGTTCTGCTTCTCATTTTTTCCCTTTTGTTTTTTATTATTTGTTTCTTTTTATAATCTGAACCAACGTATAAATAGTTTACTTACACTGTGCAGGGCCAGCCCGACCACTAGGTGGATTAGCTATCTGGTAAACTACAATTTGGGATGGCAGCCAGAATAGGTGAAATAACTTTGGCTGGTCTCACTTTAAGTGGCCAGAGCTGAATATCAGCGTGGCCGTTTAAAATCGAACCGGCCAAATTTAAACTGGAAACAAACCGGCATTGAATATCTGGGTTTAGCGGGGACCGCAGGGGACAGCACGGCTATCTCCCGCAGTCTGAATATCGGGGCCATGGTGCCCACCCATTTTGGCTCAGGTCTGGCTACTCCACTGCATGGCACCAATGTGACAATCAGTGAGCCTAAGGAGGACATTATAGTTAGTGTTGGGCTTTGATCACCACATATATTCATGGTCCATCAAGTCTTGACCCCTCCAAATTTCCTGTTTCAGAAGGGATCGGATCCGGTGGACCTTGAATATGTGCAGATGCTCAAGGCCCCATGCTGGCTATATTGCCTTCCATAGACATACTGATTACTGTGCCAGTTCCATTATGGAGGGGTTAAAGAAGGGTTTGAAGAAACAGTGTGTTTTAAGCCTGTAAAATGTATTGGGTATTTTCCTGTTTTAATTATATTTGAAGTGTATTTCTCTTATTTGGCCAGCAGGTGGTGTTTCTTTACTGTAAAGCTGATATAGGGGACCCGAGGGGGTCTTTTACTAAAGGTTAGCATGAGTTATCTGCCACAGGATCCATTGTATTCCTACTGGACCTGCTGCAGATAACATGTGCTAATCTTTAGTAAAAGGCCTCCTGAATGTTATTTTTCTTTAACACAAGCAGGAAGCAAGCAGCAGTATACTTTCAAATCTTGTTGACTGGGCTCTGATTGGCCCAGAAGCTCATTTCCTTTAGAGCATACTGATTTTGCCTTCAGTCTTAGCTGAGGCTTGGTGAATTATATGTCCCGATCTTCCCAGGTACTGTTTAGACAGTATATAGATGTTTAGTTAGTGTTATGATTGATCCATATTTCAGTTACCTGTTATTGTATTCTAATTGCACATTTTTTGATCATTGTTACAGTGTGAGAGTAAGCACAATTGTTTGTTCGTTCTGCCAGTCTGGACTGATAAAGAGTCCTGGTGGTTTGTGTGTTGAGTCTGTGAGTGCTTTCTGGGAACTGTGGGACCATTGGAAGTGTGGCCTCCAGTAACCTAGGGATCACTGGGGATAATTGGAGAGCGGAAGATTTGCCCAGAGGTGGCTCTGACCCAGTCGGTGGGAGGAGGGTGCTAGTGTAGAGCACAAGCAGCAGGTGCAGTTGGACCTGAGCTGTGCTGGGGATAGACCCTCTAAGTGGCCGCAGGGTAACCCCAGGCGGGTGGCTAGGCATTTTGTGACAAAGGGAAACACTAAAGTATTCTAACATCATTAGAATACGTTGATGCTTCACTTATCTATACTGTTATTTATCAACATTTGCTTATTTCTGATCTGATGAAGAAGGGTTACCTTTGAAAGCTAATCAAAAATGTATTATGTTAGTCCAATAAAAAAGGTATCATCTTTTCTTTTCTATGTTTTATTTTATTATTTCTATTGATTAACATCAACTTTGGAATCCCTGCTTTCTTCTCTACATTCCTGCTAGCTGAGAATTCAGTAATTTGGGATTTACTAGTAGATTACACATGGTGGTCAATCTACAGTTTCTAGTATTATTTTTACGATGTATCTTTTTGTTTATTGTAATGGTAGTTCCCTCATTGTGCACATTATGCTCAAGCACGTTTTTCACCTTTCAAATGTTGTATTATATTTATGCTGTATATTCACGTTATTCTTGCATATCCAAAGTTTATGTTACATTTATTTAAAACTTGATATACCGCCATTATTGGTATGTAGATCATAGCGCTTTACTCAAATAAAACTAATAAAATAGACTTAATTTGAAAGAAATGCCATACAGTGTCAGGATAGAAACCATTCATACTATTTATTAAAATAAACTGAAAAAAAAAGAACAGTAGTCAGTCAGCAGGGACTGTCATTGTAAGGCAGACATCCCACTGTCACAGAGACCAAAAGCCAAAATTCTTCAGATAGGACTTGAACATTGACAATTACATTTTTGATCTAATGGAGGAGGCAAGACCATTCCACAGTTTGGGAGCCTTAAAGAAAAAAAGCTGAGCTACTACTGGATTCATGGTATGCTGTCTTTGGGAATGGTAGGACAAGTCTTTGTGCATCACCAGATGTGAATGACAGGTTGGAGTATAAGGTAAAAGAAAGGATGAGAGATGCAGAGGAGCGTTTTCGATATGACGTCTACGTCTGACTTTGGACATTTTTCCTGCATTAAGAGCACATTAGTGCTTAAGGCAGCTTAGAAAAAGAGCCCCAGAATTCCACAGCAGTAGCCGTTTCTCTTATGCCTCAGTGCTGGTGCTTTTATGGAAACAATTTCACTCCCCCCCCCCCTCCCAGCTGGTGGTCTCCATGGAATTTTCATAATGACATCTATCAGATGCTGAAGGTCAGCTTGGGTCTTAGCTACATGATGTTCTTGGAATGTCAACCAGTCAAGTTACAGTAGTTTTTTCTTATGAAATTTTTACCCCATTTCTGAAGTTCACAACACTAAACGCATACCCTATTCCAACTTTCCAAAATTACTCCAAGTGATATCCACGTCCCATTATACCAACTCTCCATGAATCCCTTGCCCCCAAAAGCTTCAATAATACTGTCACACCTCAATTCCTTCCACTTTCCCCATGCCCTGGCAGTTTCTCCTGGCTCTCTCTTTGTTTCCGAAAGCCTTCCTTGCAGACTGCTCCTGGCCATAGAAAAAAAAAGTGCATGATCCTTTTAAGAAAGCATGGCCTAATGCCACTACAACATCAGTCCTGCTGCTGGCCCTAGCAGAGCCTCCCCTTTCTCTCCCAGTAGGGCCCAGCAGATTGTGACATGCTAATTCAGGGCTGCCTCTTGCCTGCTTTGCTGCTGACAGACTCTGAGCCCCAATCGTGGCTGTCGATGATGAGCTTAACTAGCAGCCTACTGTACTTCTCCTCCCACAGGACCTCTGTGCTGCTGTTGCTGTGGTTCATGGCCTTGACCCAACCTAAGACCCCAAACTAATTGAAACAGAACCTTCCTGCAGGTCCACCGCTCTTCCTGCTCCCATCAGGATCGCTGGTAAATATTTTATTTTATTCTACCTATTTAGAGTCCACTTGGGAAACAATGATCTGGCTACAGGGACAGTTCAAGAATTTAAGTGAGGGGCTTAGGCAACTGGCAAAGACCATATATACTCTTCAGGAGTAAGAGAAGGGCTATGTCAATTCACTAACTTCAGTAGGTAGCTTGCTTAACTCTGGTGCAAAGAAGAGGGATTTAGATCTAATCCTCCATTTTAGCTGCTACATTATCTGAGGCCACCCTGTGATGTTTTATAATCATCGCAAGTGGATTATAGGACTTATGTTGATGGTATTATTCCGCTTTACTTACCAATTAACTCAACTGTAGAAATTAAATTGGCTTTTGCAGCAGATTCTATTAAAGCCATCAGGGAATGAATGGCTAAAATCAGAAAAGCATTACATTTAGGAAAAACAGAATCTATTCTGATTGCTAGTTTAACCTCTAGACAGATTGAATGTTTATATTTTGAGTAAATGATCATACTATTCCTTGCCCCCGCCCCCTCCCCCCAAAGAAGGAAAGTAAGAAATGTTTGAGTAAAGTGATTTTAAAGGCAGATCTATTCTCTCTGGTTGAGGTAGATTGACTGAGGGAGAAAGACAGCTTTATAACTGACATATTTTGTTCTGGCAGAAGCCCTGTGAAGGAAATGTAACCATTTTAAAACCGGTACATCTCTGAGCTAAAGGGAGGAGGTGAGCAGCATAGTGGAAGAGGTTAGTAAATTGCTCGAGAAAAAGAAACAGGAAATATAGGCCACATTTATACATTTTGGGGATAATTATTCCTTTAAAGTTGATAAAGTAAGTTGGGATTAATAATGCACACACAAGGGGTGAGGGTAAGTGACGCTGATCAGGGTGTGAGGAAATTTCCTCACCAGTTCAGAGGGGTTGGCTAATTGTGGCTTCTCTGGGTTACCCATGCCCTGAAGAGTGTTTCTCTTATATATGGAGATTTTGCTGTTGACCTTTTGGCAGAGCAGGGAGATTGCTCTCTACTGGGGAAAACCTGGAACTACAGACCATATGCTCCTGAAGACCAGAGTGGAGCAGGCTTGGGGCACAGAGACCTCTGGGAGAAAGCTCAGGGTAGATAAAAGGGCTGTTGAGGGTACAATCAGTGCCTGAGACCAAGAAGAGGAGCAGCCCTTGGAAGCAGGCTTAGGGGCAGGGAACAAAAAGGCCATTTAGGGCCTAACTGGTGCTCTAGGCCCTTGGGAGCAACTCAGGAAGAGACTGAAGTCCTCTAGGGCACAATCAGGCCTAAAATTCAACAGCAGAGTAGTCCTTGGGAACCAGCTCAGGGCAAGGCCTTTGGGGGCATAGTCAAGGCACTCGGAGTCCAGAGGAAGCAGAAGATCCTGGTGGTGCAATTGGAACTCAGAGCACTGTAGAGGTGAAAGCTCCTAGGAGCACAATCAGCACTTGGAGCTGAGCAGCAAAGATAGATTCAACCTTCTTTGGTTGTCGAGCAGCCACCGGTTCATAGCATTCCAATAGGAGGGTAAAATTCGGGGACTTGGTGGGGATGGACAAGGGAAATGACTCAGGGAAGGAGTAAGGGGGACATAAGTCATACTACCACTCCCACACAAAGACTTAATAAAGAAACAGGGAGGTATTTAAAGTTGCTACCTTGGTAAAGAGACTAGCAGGTTTCAAAAGTGTTGGTTAAGGACTAATTAATAGGTTGTTCACTGAATATTTTTCACACAGACGGTTTAATAAGTTGTTTATCACCAGTATTCCACATTATCCAATACCAAAATGTTTTTTTTATATAACAGAAACTGTAAATAGTTCAATATACAATATTTTAACCAGCTTTCTTCATAGCTGCTTTCTTGGGTTTTTCCTGGGGGGGGGGGGGGGGGGGAGAAGAGGGTAATCCCACCCACTAACACTTTTTATCATTCTGGGCAACATGGAAATATTTAGGACCCTGTTTACTAAGATGAACTAGCATTTTTAGCTCATGCTAACGCTAGAGACACCCTATGGTGTTTACATGTGTAAATGCTGGACATTCCTTCTGTGAATGCCCCCTTGCATTTGCATGCTGAGTTGCACATTAAGGGGCCCTTCTACTAAAGGGCTGCCACACGGCAACCTGAAACTACCGCCGGCCTAACGTGCCTGACAGCGGTAGCTCCGCCATGAACGCGTGCCATTTATAGTGCTATGAAAAATACCTACATAATTTCTAGAATGGTGCTAACCTGGCAGTAATGAGGCAGCACCACATGCTGCCCAGTTACCACTGGATTATCACGTGAGCCCTTACCGCCACCTCAGTGGGTGGCGGTAAGTGCTCTCCCCCCACCCCCGCATGGCCACAAGGTAAGAATAATCTTACTGCATGACCATGTCTTTTTTAGGGGCTTTTTACCCGCTGTGGTAAAAAGGGCCCTGGTGTGCAGCAAAAACAGCCCTCGCTGCTACCACAGGGCCCTTGGTAAAAAGACCCCTTAGATTGTAGAATACTACTGAGCATGTGGCAAGCACTTACGAGCATGACTGTAACAGTCACATGTTTAAGTGCTAGTATTCTATTACTTATGTGCGCAATAGGGGGCCGATAGTCAGACCATAGAAGTTAGCCAGGCTGCCTCCCGCAGTCAGTGTCAAACCCGGAAATTCAATGCTGGGCTGTATCTGGTGACCGACATTCAATTTCCAGGATTCATTTTGGCTGCTCTGCACATAGCGGTAAGGGCTCCTGCATTAACCCGGCGGTAACCGGGTAGCACACGGCACTGCCCGATTACCGCCAAGTACACTCCAGCGCTAGCACCGGAAATGACAGAGCGCTAGGGGTGGGAAGTACCGCTGGGTTGCTGCAGTAGCCTGGCGGTACTTTCTGTATAGCAAGTGGTAAGCCCACGTTGGGCTTACCGCCGCTTAGAAAAAGGAGCCCTTAGAGTATTCTGTAATGAACTGCGTCTAAATTCTAATGCACACAGTTCTAAAGGGGCATGGTTATGGGTGGAGAAATGGGCGTTTCATGGTCATTCCAAAATTTACACGCGTAATTATAGAATATGGCCCAGTGCATGTAAATCTATGCGCAGGGATTTATGCTACATTTTTGTTGGTGTAAATGGAGGTGCGTATGTTTAGGCGCTGGGATATCAACTAAGTGTATTCTATATACTGCGCCTAAATCTAGGCACCGCTTATAGAATACACTTAGTTGGAAATGTTTACCGCATGGAATTTTTAGGCGCCATATATAGAATCTAGCCCTAAGTGCTAATATTCAGCCTAGATAGCTGACTATCTCGTACTGAATATTAGCGTTCAGCCAGCTTAAGGCTATTTAACAGGCCAGGAGCCTTTCCTGGTCAGTTAATTAGCAATGAATATTGGTCAGTAGGTGTCTAACTTCAGGCAAGCTGTTATAGAATGAGGGGGTATTTGAATAATTTTGTAAAGCATTTTCCACATCTGAAACATTATACCCATGGAAAAGAGCCATTACACAATTGAACAGGGGTATACCTGACATTTTATAGTCTTTATTGGCTACCAGTTGCAGGAAGGCCAGTTTAAGGGCTCCTTTTACTAAGCGGCGATAAGCCCAACGTGGGCTTACCGCTTTCTATACAGGAAGTACCGCCAGGCTACCACAGCAGCCCAGTAGTACTTACCACCCCTAGCGCATTGTCATTTCCGGCTCTACAAAAATTTATTTATTTTTGTAGCACTGAACTGTACCCGGTGGTAATTCGGCAGTGCTGCGCACTGCCCAGTTACCGCCAGGTTAACGCAGGAGCCTTTACTGCCACCTCAATGGTTGCCAGTAAGGGCTTCCTCCCAAAATGGCCGTTGGCAATTGCTTTACTTGCTGCCTGGCCATTTCCTGTTGGAAAGTGAGACTTCCCTTTTACCAGCTGTGGTAAAAGGGGGCCTTGGCGTGCATGTAAAACACGCACCAACGCCAGCACCGGCCCCCTTTTGCCACAGCTTGGTAAAAGGGGACCTAAGATTCTTTCAGTGTCTGCCAGATGTACCTTAGAGATAATGGCATGTATCCAAAAGAACCCTTTGCTCCACACAAGAATTGCTCCTAATCATTCCAGCTGTGTTGATGGATAAATTAATTCAAACAAGCAAATTGCCTTTTTGTGAATACAACCGAGTCTTTCGGATTCAGTTCCGTAGGAGATATGCACAAATAAGGACCATCTGGTGTTTTGGAAACAATATGAAGCACAGCTGTTTAGAAGCTCTGCTGTCTGAATAGTGAAAGTGGTTGCATGCTTCCAGGGCAGCACTTGAGGAAAGGGATTCACGTGAAAGAGGAAGTCAGCTTAAAGATATTTTATGGATAAACTACTTTTTACAACCATAGTAGATGTCTAGGCTAAAGGTGAATTTTACTATCATAATTAGCTTTTAATAAAGGCAACTTGTAATAATAATTAACTTTCACTATGATTCACTGATTCACCCTGGTATTAAGATGTCTGTACATGTTAACATTCTGTGTTGTGATACGGGACTAAGGTTTGCCTATGATCTTTGTCTTTTTAAATAGGTTCTTAAGTTATAAAGGTTGGGCGAGGATGATTTCCCAGGTGAAATTAATTAATTAGTTTCAATTGGAGTGGTTACCTAATGTAATTATATCCTATGCTATTTGGCTGCATAGGGGCTCATTTTCAAAGCACTTAGACTTACAAAGTTCCATAGGTTACTGTGCGACTCATTTTCAAAAGAGTAAAATGTCCAAAAAGTGGCATAAATTTGCATTTGGATGTTTTTCTCACAAAAACTTCCAAATTGGTATTTTCGAAATCAATTTTTAGATGTTTTTCTATGAAGTCCACCAGAAGTACATTCAAATCACAAAGAGATGTGTCAGGGGCGTATTAAGAATCAACAAGAGTCAATCCCAAAGATGTGAAAAACTCAGCGACACTCACATAACAACAGTAGTAGAAAATTTTAAAAATATTTACATTTTTATTTTTTTAATTTTAATTTTAGATTTTTGTAAGGGGTGAGGTAGAGACTTCAGAAAAGGCTGTGCATATAGCCGAGCACTATTTCAGTGAGTCACACCACCACAAAAGTGGCTCACATGAAAAGCTGTATACAACATGGAACATTCCCTCAAATCACCCCCAATTTTTTCAATTTAGTGGATCAGTGTAAGTGAAAAATGAAAACACTACCAAATACAACTAATAAAGAATTCTACTACTATTCTGGTGTCACCCGAGATCACCTCAAGGAGGAGCAAGGCAAACTCCTAAAAATGAGAGAAGCAAACTTTTGTTACTTCATTAACTCAAGTCCCCACTGAAAACTGAAGAAACGAACAGGAGCGAACTTATCTGTATCCTTCATCCCAGTATCATCGCTCAATCACTTTAAGTTCCCAAACGTCCAACAGAAATTTTGGTTTCAAAAAATCTTCCTCAGGGACGCCAGTGGTAACATACTAATAAATCCTCCATTAAACTATTAAGGGTGTATTAAGGGCAGGATCTGGATGTTCCTAACACTTCTTAGTTTTTCCTAACACTTGGACATTTTTCTGCCATAATGGAACAAAACAAAGCCTTCCAGGACTAAAACTAAGAAGTTTTGAGCTGGACCTATTTTTATAAAGAATAAGGCACAAAAAGGTGCCCTAAGTGACCAGATGACCACTGCAGGGGAACCTCCCCTTACTCTCCCAGTGGTCACTTATCCCCTCCCACCCCCTAAAAATATGATTAAAAACATTACTTACCAGCCTTTATGACAGCCTCAGATACTATACTCATTAAAGCAGCATGCAGGTCCCTGGAGTAGATTAGTCATAGGTACAGTGCACTGCAGATAGGTGGACCCAGGCCTATACTTTCCCCTACCTGTTACACTTGTGGTGGAACATGTGAACCCTCCAAAACT
Organism: Microcaecilia unicolor; assembly: GCF_901765095.1. Lineage (NCBI taxonomy): Eukaryota > Metazoa > Chordata > Amphibia > Gymnophiona > Siphonopidae > Microcaecilia > Microcaecilia unicolor. Next base: position 430,988,646 of record NC_044033.1, on the reverse strand, counting down.
CACCAGTAACCCACTGTATCCACATATATGTGCCTCCATTACCTATAAGGGCTATTGTAGTGGTGTACAGTTGGGAGTAGTGGGTTTGGGGGGAGGCTCAACAGACAAGATAAGGGAGCAATGGTGAGATATGTACCTGGGAGCATTTATGTAAGGCCCAGTGCAGTGCCCCCTAAGGTGCCCCATTGCTTTCCTGGGATGTCTGTGTGGCCAGTCTACTAAGACTGCTGGCTCCTCCTACATCCCAATGGCTTGATTTTGTGTGTTTTTCACTTGGATGTGTTTTTTTTTCTCAAAAATAGACAAAAAAGATAAATGCGCAGAGCACAATAGCATCTATCAAATAGCCATTAAAAAAAAAAAAGATAGACATTTTTCTGTTTTGGATGTTTTTAGCAAAATGTCCAAAGCTGGACTTAGATGTCATATCGAACATGCCCCTCTATGTAACTCTGGAAGTCTAAGTGCTTTAAAAGTATGCTTCATAGTATATCATTTATAACATGTCATATTTGTATAATCTGTCCTTTATCCTCTATGATGTTACTTTTTTTTGTTTAATAATTTCATGTGCAGTCCTTGTTCGCGATTTCTTGTGAAGTGTCATTATTGATTCAATCAAAAACCTTAATAAATATTAAAGTAAAAGAATATAAAAGAACATGATAAGAATATGTGGAGGGACATTTTTTATATGATGTTCAAATGGCAAAATGTTTACGGGAGAAGTTTAACAATTCAAGTTTATAACAGAAAAAATGAATTAGCATGTCCCAATATTTGAAAATGCACAAAAAAAGTTTAGAAAAAAGACCTACTGAAAACATCATAGATGTTCTGAGTTAAATATCTCTGCCAATCAGAAATACACTATGCAAAATGTGCAATGGTGGTACTGATCCCCGTGTCAATAAAACATCTGTGGCAACAGCAGCACATTCTCTCCACGTGCAAAACATGCATATATATCTCCTGCATATGGAGGAATGCTCCTCAGTGTGGACAGTCATAACTCTTCAGAGGGAGCCTGATTTCAGTGTGCCAGAGACAGAGCTCCTGGTCCACTTGTGCCTCAGCCACAGGAGAGAAAGTTTTATGCACCACCACCACCACCTCCACCTCCACCTCCACTCCCCCCCCCCCCCCACCACCACCACAATGTCTCCATGAGGATATGGAGATCCATTAAAGGCAGCCTAGCAAAGTGAATGTGAAGCAGTGCCCCCTATGATTACAGCACCATTCAAGTACAAGCACTATACATAGGCAGGGTTACATACAGTGAGTGATGTAAGTCACATTGGACTCTTTATATTGGTGAGTAATAAGAAATTAAGGGGTCCTTTTACTAAGGTGTGTCGAAAAATGGCCTGTGCTGTTGTAGGCACATGTATTGGATGCGAGCATATCGATTTTTCAGCGCGCCTGCAGAAAAGGCCTTTTTGGGGGGAGGGGGGGTCAAAAATGGACAAGCGGCAAAATAAAAATTGGCGCACGTCCATTTTGGACCTGAGACCTTACCACCACCCATTGACTTATTGGTAAGGTCTCATGTGTTAACCGGGTGGTAATCGTCATTACACGTACAATGCTGATTATTGCTCAGTTAGCGCCATGTGGTAGAAAATAAGAATATATTTTCTGCCGTGCATATCGGACATGCGTTAAAAATGGAATTACTGCCTGGGGCACGTGATAGCTAGATGGTAGTTCCAAATTGACGCACATTGGATGCACATAGGCGCCTATGCGTCTTAGTAAAAGGGCCCCAAAGTAAAGTAAAGATCCCTTTGTTGTTGCAATACATGTTATTAATTTTTAATAAGAAAGAATTAAAAACAAAAATTAGTGAAATCAGAATCCTGATGTTCAGCTGGTGACAGTCAGTTCATATTTTTCTTTTTTTTCATTTACTGTCTCTTGTCCTTCTTCTTTTCTGATTTAGATTTCTCTTTTCCTCTTTGCTTCCATTTCCTTTAGCAATATAAAGGAAGATGCAGCACCAGCATTGAAGATGACTATAAAATCCATAATTATGTTGGCTCAGAAGAGGAGTATGTTGACCAACAGGCTTTCTGATGGAAGAACATCTGAGTACACCAAAGATATATTTTATCCCAAAGATTGGACATCCAATAGTTTCAACATGCATTAACTAGTGCCTCCCGCCACTTAGTAAAAGGGGCTCTTAATACATTGTTCCACAGGCAGTCAAGGAAGGTTTCTTAGCAATAGGGAAGTCTGTCACATATGCACATCCCAAACATTATTCTGGCAGAGGTATTTTGAAGGAGCTGCAGTTTATGGTGAAGCTTAACAGAAAAACCACTGTAGAGAGCATTGCAGTAATCTAATTGAGGTAGTAGAATAGTTGGTGCTATAGTTCTGAAACTAGCAGAGTTTAACAAAGATCTTATAGCTCGTAGTTGACAGAACATAAATAACATCCCGTTAACCAAATCATTGACTTGTGTTTCTAATGTAAGTTTAGATCCAAAATGATGTCAGAATCTCTTTCAATATACAGAATCTTACCGGATATCAAAGATAAATTGTTAACATTCAATTGATCATATTCTCTGAACCATACTATTTTAATTTTTTGCTTATTTAATTTCAGAAAATTAATAAAGTGCACTTACCAGTTAAATACTGTATATCAAAACTTGGATAGTTTCTTCATAATCATCAAACACAAGATTCAAAATAAAATGTCATCAGCATATTGTAAACACTTTCCCCCGCTGCTTGGCTATGCTTCAACTTTCACAATCCCAGGCCCAACTCCACACCAGGTATACTAAGCAATTCTGGATGCTTGGCAGTTCAAACCCTTAAGAAACTTCCTGTATTTAATTAGGAACAGTCTCTTCTCTGGGGCTACATGCCTCCCCGGGCTTAGTACATAGCTCCAGCACTCCTGTAGCTTCAACTCAGCAACAAAAAGCAAAACAGAAAAATAAGCTCTTTACCCACAGGTATTAACCCAGCCCTGAGTCCCACAGTCCAAATCCTCCCCTCTCTGAGTTCATCAAGTCCACTAATCCTTGGGCAAAAGTTCCAGCACTTTTCCCAGCAAAAAGGTTCCCCAAAGTCCATTTAGCAAAAAGCCCCAAAGTTCATTCAGTCAAAAAGGTTCAGCTGTGCGCTTCACACTCACCCTAGCAAACCCTCACCTCAGAGCAACCTGAGGAAAAGGGACCCCCCCTCCCATTCATACCAGCCATTAACTCCTGGTATCCTCCCCAAGGGTCATGCTTGAGCCCAGGACCAGGTGGAAGCTACTTCCCCAGGGAACCCGCTCAGATACTTCTCTGGGCTTTTCTCTCAATGATTTGAATTAACCGATTCATCAAGGTTGCTAACAGGCCCTGAGATTGCCCCTTTTCCACCCGGGCTAAGGCAGAAATATCCATGGGCTCTACCTGCATTCCTTCATCAAGCTCCTTGGCCTCGGTAATCACCTCCTCAGGCATCCATTCTATAGGATCTATCTGTCTCCCCCCTCTCCCCAGCTGCTCCCAATCTTTATGATGAGCCTGCTCAAAAGCCTTCTCCTCCTCTCCCCTGGGAACCTGAGAGTTGTAGTCCGGTTCACCTTCTCTAAGGGAGTCTAGTGGCCTCCTCTGGGAGTCAGGGGCATTGTAGTGCTGGTTAGCCCTTCTAGAGGGTTCAGGTGATCCTTCCCGAGGATGCTGGGATTGGTAGTCCCTCCATTGTTCCCACCCGCGCCAGCCTTTCCAGCGCCCCGGTCCGGAGTTCCGGCTCCTGGATCTACCTAACCCTTCACAAGTGTCACATTATGAAAACTACTCAAATATCTAGCATTTCATATAGGTGCCCTTTTACTAAGTAGTGCTAAAATGTGGCCTATGCTATCCCCAGGTCTTTCCCATGTGCACTTGCTGCGCGGCCATTTTGGGGGGAGGGGAGGGTGGCGGTAAGGGCTCCCACACTAACCAGGCAGTAATCAGGCAGCGCATGGCACTGTCCGTACCGCCAGGTACAGTCCGGCGCTACAAAAATAAATACATTGTTGTAGCGCCGGAAATGACAGCACAGTAGGGGTGGGAAGTACAGCCGGGTTGCTGCGGTAGCCTGGCAGTACTTCCGTTATAGCAAGTGGTAAGCTCGCGTTGGGCTTCCCGCCGCTTAGTAAAAGGAGCCCATAATTTTTTTTTATATTTTCTATGTTAAAGTCTATACATTGGCAGATCCTTTTTCTAAAATGCCACTGGAACTGAGTATATTTCAACCTGGATGTCTCATTTCTAATCTCTACATTCTATGTGAAATGGGTTCCACCTGTAACTGCAGCTATCTTCTATCCAGCTAAATTCTTCTTCATTTTGGATAAGACCAATGTATTTCCTTTATTATGTTCAAGCTAGAAATTTAGTAGAACTTGGCAGAGCATCAGGAGACATTTTCTGAAGTTAACTGTGTTGATTTTTTATTAGATTTAGGCCCAATTAATTGATAGTTTGTTTCAAATTCTTTTTTCCATAACTACTTGCTGTTTTTGGAACAGAGTCAGTGAAGTTTAATGATATTATAACTATCTGCATTATGTATTTGTGATTTATAATAATTTGAAATGATTGTAATTCTGAAATATTTATTTATTTGTTTGTTGTCTGCTTTATCAAAAATGTACTTGCAGTGAATAAGAAAATAAAACAAAATGATAAATGCCTACTGCCATGAAATCTGCAATAATGCTACAAAAACAATGAGGCACTCAGCTTGGGACCCAAGAAGAGAAGAAATATCAGAGGAGCTGCTTGAGGTCTAAGGACATTAAAACTCTATTTCTCTTGTGATTTGGATAACTTCACCAATTATTTGATTTTATTCTACTGTACTTTGGAATGTAAAGAGTCTTGCTTGCTTCCAGGAAAAATTCTACAAAGAGGTGTAACTCTTTTAAATGGAGGTGGTTTGCCGTCTGGTGTGACAGCAAGGCCCTAGATCCTCTTTCTTGCGACACAACGTAACCAAAGACCATAATGGACATATCCTAACTCTTCCTCTTCCTCTCTAAGCTCTTCCCAATTGTCTTTACCATACATGTACCTCATATCCTCACCAATAAAAATGTTTTATGTAAAGATACCCCTAGTGCCTGCCTCTCTCTTTGATTTTATTTCACTTCAGCTTAGCCTCTGAGGCTTTAATTTCCCCGTCCCACCAGGATCATTAGTTTTGATTCACTGGTAAGTTTCTTCTGTTTTCTCCAGGGGCAGCATCTTCAAATGGGTTAGTTTTGCACATACCATGATGGAAAATCACCCTCCCTATCTCCAATTATCTATTTGTAGAAGATTGTTCTTGAAGGGTGGTGGTAATGTCATTACGATTCAGTTTAATAAATAAAATCTAGAGGGGTGACCTATGGACGTAAACGTAAATTGGGGTACCTGTGCTTTCACACACACTCCAGATACTATTCCCTTCTTCATACATGCTCCCTTCATCAAAATACTTTCTACTCTTTTCCTCTCTAGTGCTCTTCCCCCCTTCTCTTTCCTCAGGCATGCTGTTTTCCCTCTTTCTCATCCTTCCTTCGCTCTGGGGCTGAGGGGTCCTTTTACTAAGGTGCACTTAAAAATGGCCTGTGGTAGTGTAGACACATGTTTTGGGCATGCGCAGAATTAATTTTTAGCGCACTTACAAAAAAATGCCTTTTCTTTTCCCGAAAACGGATGTGATTCAAAATGAAAACTGCCACGTGTCCATTTTGGATATGAGACCTTACCAAAAGCCATTGACCTAGTAGTAAGGTCTCATGCGGTAACCGGGCGGTAATGGTCTACGCGCATCAAATGCCACTTGACGCGCGTAGCTGCTGCATGCCAGAAAATAAAAAATATCTTTCAGATGTGCATAGCGACACGCACCAAATTTGAAATTACTGCAAGGGCCACACGGTAACTGGGTGGTAACTCTAATTTGGTACGCGTAGGCGCATAGCCTATGCAGCTTAGTAAAAGGGCCCTGAGTGAGGCAGCTTGGATTTGGCCTCAATTTCTCTCCTCACCAAGTCTCCCCCACACTGCCTGGGCCAGCAGCAGGAGAAGTGTTTAAGTGAACTCACCTCCTGTTGCTGTGGGGCTACCACTCTCCAACACACCGATGATTTTGCTGCTGGTGGTTCTTTTTGGTCTTCTGCTGTAGGAATTTAAATTCCCTCAACACCTCCTTATTTTTCCACCATGTTCTCTTCTGATCTTCAGGGGTTAGGCCTGACCTCCCCACTATCCTATGGCTTTCTTCTCCTTCCCCACCATTGTGTTTTTATTCCATTGGTTTGGGAATGTGGAAACAGATCTGTAGAGATGGCTAAACAAACAAATGAACTGTCCCTCATTAATAGTAACTTTCTCTTTTTTGAGAAATAAATCTAAAAAGCAGAAGTATAGGAAATTAGCTGATTTCCCAAACAGACAATAATTTGCTGGGCATACGGTTCCACAGAATGGGTCCACCCTATAGAATGTCCACTTTGTGGTACTCTTCAGTTGAATTCCCTGAGACGATGGATTCTGCAGTGGCACCTCATCCTCTGATCCTACTGTCTACCAGGGATAAAGTTAAAACTTTGCAGGTAGTGACTGATAAATATAACGGGGTTGATATTCAACACGATATAACAGGCCAGAAATGGCTCCTGGCCAATTAAATCACCTCTTCGGGGCTAACCATTCATTTTCATAAGAACATAAAAGTAGCCATACTGAGTCAGATCAATGGTCCATCTAGCCCAGTATCCTGTTTTCCAAATAGTGGCCAAGCCTGGTTACAAGTACTTGGCAGAAACCCAAATTGTGGCAACACTCCATACTACAAATCCCAGGATCAAGCAGTTGCTTCCCATGTCTGCCTCAATAGCAGACTATGGATTTTTCCTCTAGGAATTTGTCCAAACCTTTTTTAAACCTAAATATGCCAACTGCTGTTACCACATCCTCCAGCAATGAGTTCCAGAGCTTAACTAGTCATTGACTGAAAAAATATTTCATCCTATTTGTTTTAAAAGCATTTCCATGTAACTTCCTTGAATGAACCCTAGTCTTTGTTCTTTTGGAATGAGTAAAAAATCAATTTACTTCTACTCATTCTATACCACTCAGGATTTTGTAGACCTCAATCATATCTCCTCTTATCTGTCTCTTTTCCAAGCTGAAGAGCCCTAACCTCTTTAGCCTTTCCTCATACGAGAGGAGTTCCATCCCCTTTATCATTTTGGTCACTCTTCTTTGAACCTTTTCTAATTCTGCTATATCTTTTTTGAGATACAGCGATCAGAACCGAATGCAATACTCAAGGTATGGATGCACCATGGAGCAATACAAAGGCGTTCTACTGTTTTCAGTCTTACTGACCATTCCTTTCCTAATAATTCCTAGTATCCTATTTGCTTTTTTGGCCACCACTGCACACTGAGCCGAATATTTCCTCGTATTATCTACGACGACACCCAGATCTCTTTCTTGAGCGCTGATCCCCAAGGTAGACCCTAGCATCAGGTAACTATGATTTGGATTATTCTTTCCAATGTGTATCACCTTGCATTTGTCCACATTAAATTTCATCTGCCATTTGGATGCACTTAATCAGTTAGTCCGCTGAAAACAACTAGTTAGTGCTGAATGGAAAAACAGCTATTTTGGGGACAATCTGGGGGCAGAGCTGACACTTGCGCTCTGGTTTTTTATGCAGTACCAGCGGCTGTCCATGCACTAGTGCTGTCATGGCCAATTCACTTTGAATGGGCTGTGTCGGCACTAGCTCATGGACAGCTGCTAGCGCTGTTTCATAAACAGACCTCTTGGTCAGTTAAGTGCTGATATTCGAACTTAACTGGCCAGGTTAACTGTATAAATAGGACCACATAAAAGTCAGTCCTATTTTTATGCAGTAACTATAACCTATGAGGAAAGGCTAAAGTGGCTAGGGCTCTTCAGCCTGGAGAAAAGATGGCTGAGGGGAGATATGATAGAGGTCTATAAAGTACTGAGTGGAGTGGAACAGGTAGATGTGAATCACTTGTTTACTCTTTACAAAAATATTAGGACTAGGGGGCATGCAAAGAAGCTACTGAGTAGTAAATTTTAAACGAAACAGAGAAAATATTTCTTCACTCAACGAGTAATTAAACTTTAGAAGTCATTGCCCGAGAATGTGATAAAAGCAATTAGCTTAGCAGGGTTTAAAAAAGATTTGAACAATTTTCTAAACGAAAAGTCCATAAGCCATTATTAAATGGACTTGGGAAAATCCACTGCATATTCTAAGATAAGCAACATAAAATCTGTTTTTGTTCTTCTGGGATCTTGCCAGATACTTGTGACCAAATTGACCTCTGCAGGAAGCAGGATACTGGGCTTGATGGAGCTTTGGTCTGTCCCAGTATGGCAATGCTTATGTTTTTATGTTCTAATGGATAAGTGCTGAATATTATACTTAACGGGCTATGTGTTAGCTGGCTGTGGAAACCCAGAAATTCAATGTTGAAGCATGGACGTGGCCTGGCACTAAATTTCTGGGTATAACGCCAGTGGCAGTCAGCAAAACACTGATTGCCACCAGCTGAATATTGGGCCCAAAACTCTCAATATCGGTATTCCACCTGCGACCAACACCTGGTATATGCCTGTCCATTTTGATGCGACAGTCAGAGCAACAGTAGCATTTGATGAAATAAATGTTCATGGGAGAAGAAAAAAAAACAAAGCTTGTTTTTCATTACTTCACTTAGAAGTGTACTAGCCCCTTACATACTTTAATATAAACGGAGACATAAGTATCTCTTGAACCATAAATGAAAAGCTGAAAATGTGTAGGTCTTAGAAAACCAGCTCTAGAGCAGGTTATGCAGTACAGTTTTATTTTGAAGGGTGTGCTTCACCTAAAAATGACTGAATACTCACAGCGGCAAACACAATGCTGCAGGAAGAATGAAGGAAAACAGAACAAAGCTGAAGAGAGAAGTTAAATACCAAATTGAAGAGAATGCAGCAGGACAAAGGGGGAAATGATGAGGTTAGCGCAGGATCAAAGAACGCCATTCTTCTTCTTTTAGTAATTTCTTCTAAGTTGATAAGATGAAACTTGGTGATTTTATTTTGTTGGATATATTTGACCTAATCTGGTTTGATTGTGCTGTGTGTTATTGCACAAACAAGAGTGCCTGTTGTCTTCAAGCATTTGTCTGTCTGTCTGTCCACCCATACACATACTGGTGTGTGTGCACAGCCACAGGCTCTTAGGGGCCTTTTTACTAAGCCACGAAGGTGCCTATGCGCACCCAACGCATGCCAAATTGGAGTTACTGCCCAGTTACCACATGGCTCTTGCGGTAATTTCTATTTTGGCTCGTGTCCACAAAATATTTTTTATTTTCTGATGCGAGTAGACCATTACTGCCCGGTTACCACGTGAGACCTTACCGCTAGGTCAATGGCTTGCGGTAAGGTCTCAGACCCAAAATAGACACACAAGAATGTTCAGAAAAAATAGTATTTTTTGTAGGTGCGCTAAAACATAATTCTGCGCACACCCAAAACATGCGTTTACACTACCACAGGCCATTTTTCAGCGAACCTTAGTAAAAAAAACCCCTTAGTTAAGTGGCTGCACATGCTTCATATCAGACACTTGAGGCCCAAAAGAACAGTGGGGAAGCAGCGAAAGTCTGCTACTTCTGCCTCCCATGTCCAACCTCATAGGAGTGAAGGGGACCACTAGATGTCTGTTCCCCCATCTTCACTGTCATAGGTACCCTTCTCCTATTCCCAGGAAGGGGAAGGGGAGAAGGGGTGAGAGGTAATGCTGAAGGGAAGCTTGCCACTGGGCATTGCTTGAAGCATGCACTTTCCCATTTGTACTTTACTGGTTTCATTATGTTCTGAGATCATGTGCCTTACTGGTTTTGTAACAAAATATTGAGCTGAAACTTCTTTCAAAACTCCTCACTGTGAGACTTATTTAATCCTCACTTTCTTTTCAGTTTTCAACTTTTTAAAGAGATTTTTTAAAATAGATTTTTTTTTTTTGTTATTAAAGAAGGAAAAGACCTCAAAATTTCTCACTCGGCAGCAGACACAATTTCAGAATTCCAGCTCTACATGGACTCAGATATTATCATCGGTCAAAAACCTCCTTTTTATAAATCTTTTGTGACTTTTTTGTAACTTTTATGATATTCTAGAAAGTACTTTAAACATTTAGAGGCACTTGATTCTGCTTTTCATTTAAACATAATTCAAATGTTTGAAGGCACTTAGCTTGACTTTTTGCCCAACGGGGCTCTTCGTTTCACTTGTGCATCAAGCTTCGTCAGGGGACTAAGTGCTTCCAACTCTCTTTATTTTGTGCCACAATCCTAAAAAAAATCAGAATTTTACTCTTAGTATACTCAATTTCTGCTCACTGTGAGATATTTAAATCTTATTCAGGTATCTAAACTTACCAACATGGCATCCTGTGGTTAACTCAACGCCAACCTTTTTAAAGTTGAACCAGAAGAGGAACTAAGGTTTTTATATAATTTATGGCAACGAATATATCTACATCTCATTAACTACCTTACCACTCTTAAAGGAACACCGCCCATTTTATTAGTTAGTTTAATCCCCGTGGTTCTAGGGAGTTGAGGGTAAATATCCATCATTGTTCCCTTCTCAACAGGATCTTATTTCTATCTCCTCTTCTAGGGCTCATCGGGACATGGTCTATAACCAAACATCGAAAAGATTCAAAATCATGGCCCTTTTCTTCGCAATGTGCTACTAATGGCGCTCCTTTTTTGTGTCTTAATGCAGGAGCGATGTTCTGTTATACTTTGATGGAGTCATGTACTGGTTTTACCTACATATATCTTGTGACATTTGCATATCAAAACATAGACCACATACATTGTTTGACAATCTATTTTGTGCTTTAACCTGAACACTTTTCCATCATTCAGGTTTCTGAATTCCTTAGTCTCTACTGTTATCTCACATGTCTTACAATGGTGGCATTTTATATGTCCATTCAAAATATTTACTACATTCTCTTCTATGAATGGTAAATCAGCTGGACTCAGTATTTCCTTCAAATTATGTGTTCTATGTGGTATTCATTCCCAACATAGCAACAACCGCTCCTGCCCTCTGACCCTAATTTTTATTGTGTAATGTAAATCTCTGAGTAAGGATGTGAACATCTGATGTACTTGCTCATTTAAGGAGTCCAATCTCTTATGTCATTTTTGGTATTGTTGAACTAACTGACACAATATACTGCAGGGAATTAGTTCAATGCTTGCTGGGGTGCACTGTGCAGCTTTTTGAAGCTTCAGTGCTTCTTCATCTGAGCACAACTCTTTGGGTTAAAAAATAAAATTGCCAATTTGAGGAAAGCATCAGAATGTGTTCAAAGGACCACAAAGGGGTCATTTAATCTAGCACCACTGACATTGATGTCACCCAAAAGGGGGACAATGTAGTACACTTCAGGCTCAAGAACTCAAATCATGGATGACTGATGTACGATTTTTCCTGAGGAACAGGAAAAGTGAAGCAATACAGTTTTAGTACAGAAGCAGCTAGCAAATGTGAAGAAAAAATGACAAGTTGCTTGTGGCAAGATGCTTAAAAATGAGGTACCTAAATTTATGCCTGCTAATGTTTTTCATTTAGGTACCTAGAGTTAGGTACCTGTCTATGCCTACTTTTTAAGTTTTCTTTTTTGGTCTAGTTTTATCTAATTCTTAAGTAGAAATAAATCCATATGAATCTATGCATATCAGAGAAACCATTGTGCTTAACTTTACTGTTCATAATGTAATAAGGGGTTAAATATTTTTTTTTTACTCACCTCGGGCTCCGGGATCCGCGGGGGCTGCTCAGGGGCCGAAAGTGAGGAGGTGCGCTGCAGGGAGCAGCGTTGAGTTTTTTTTTAAACCCGGGGACAGTTCAGAACGTCCCCGGGTGGAGGAGTGCTGCTGGGGCCGGTTGGGGCCGAAAGAAGTGCAGCGCTTTAGGAGCGCTGCAGGGACGGCGCCGTCAATTTTTTTAGCTCCCGGGGACGTTTGGGCACGTCCCCGGGTCAGATGGGGCCAGCGGGCTTTTCCTTCCTCGGGGGCGCCGCTGTTCTTCATGGCCGGGAGCGCCGAGGAGTGAGGGGAGGCCTGTTCGGAGGCCCGAAGATTTTAAAGAAGATGGCCGGTGATTCGCGAAACGTCGGCGCGAGTGTGCATGAGGCGGCGCGCCTCATGCACGAATCGCGAACGCGCGTCTTCGTGACTAGGCCGAAGCCGGGGCCTAAATTTTGGGCCGGCTTCGGTGCTTTTTTATTTTAAGCTCCGTTTTCGCCCCAGGACGTCTGGGACCGGAACCAATGGCAGGCGTTTGGTAAGGAGAAAATCCTGGATCAGGTAAGGGGTCACTTGACCCAAAATGTTAATTGGTTGATTTTAAATTTGTGTAAATTGCGTTTTTTATTTTTAAAAATTCGGGGTTTTGAGTTTTTTAAATTTGGTTTTCAGTTTTGGGGTCGGGGAATTTTTGGGGATTTTTGTGGCGGGTTAGATTTTGAATTTGAATATTTTTAGTGGGGGTTTTTGGTAGGGTGCTGTTTAAAGGGGTTCTGAAAGAGTTAATTTTTTTTATTCGACGGGATAGGTTTATAGGGGGGAGTTTGAATTTTTGGGATATTTTTTGAATTTTTTTGGGATTTTTAAAAGGGGTTTTGGGGGAAAATAGTGAGGTATGGGTTAAAAAGGGTTAAATTTAAATTTGGAAATTACAGCTAGATAGGGAATGAAAGGGTTATTGAATATGGGAATTTTGGGGTAGATTGGAAAATGTTTAATTGGGTTTTTATTTTAATTATTGATTTCCCATTATTTTCTATGGGAAATCAGTAATTAAAATGGAGATTTAGCACTGCTGGCCAAGATTCCGCCGGTCAGCAGTGAAGCTCGGAATGTTGAGGGAGATGGCTGATTGGTTGGAAAGGGCTTGGAATGTGACTGAAAGCTCCGTATCCCTGGTTACGGAGTCATTGGCGGTTGGCAGAAGGAGTTGGGACAGCGAGGAGAGCAGATGTGTGTTGGTGGAGTGGATTTTGTGTGAGGTAGAGAAAAGGTAGTTAGATTAAATTGGATTTGGGAAGGGTGGTGATTAGTAAAAGGGAGTTCAGTGGAAGATTATATTAAGCAAAAGAGTGATTGTATTATCATTTAATAATTTAGGGGAATTTTTAGGAAAGTTAGGATTTAAGTTAGAAGTGGAAATATAATTGTTGGGGGGAGATTGGAGAGTATTGGGAATTAATTGAATGTGTGATTTAAAGTGTTGGAATTTATATTTTGAATGTTTTGAATGATATAATATAGGTTAAGTGTTATCTAATAAGTTTATAAATTAAGAAGTGATTGATTGCATTGGAGTGTGATTGAAAAGAATCTATGATCCTGAAATCTTGTGTCACTCCTTCAGTAGTATAGGACATAAAGAAAAACATTAGCATAGGGGATCTAGCATAGGAAAATTTAATTATTTTGATTTTAAAGCTAGTTGGCCCAGTCTTTCTAAATAAAGAAATCCCTTAAGTAAGAAAAAGAAAACACCCTAAAATATATGTAAGAAGCTAGGGTTTTTCTCCTATTTAAGTTATTTAAGAGAGGTTTAGGAGGAAGATACAGAGGACGCTGCATCATCTAAGAAAAAAAACAACGGGCCCCCACGCAAGAAAGACCTTTGATGTGAAGCAAGAAGTGAGACTGAGCGACGCACTAAAAGGAAAGTGACTGTCAAAAAGGAAAGAAAGAGGGTAGAAAAGAGAGGTACTTACCTGGATCCGACGGGAGGAAGGGTGATTCTGAAAAATAAAAGGAAGTAAACACAAAGTATCAATTCTTGAAAGTTTAGGAAAATTGAGAAAACATTATTTCACATTTCTTTTAGAAAGTAATAATTATTCTGAAAACACTTATCTGATATTTTGTAGCTGTGAGGGGAAAGGTTAACCTGTTGATAACAAAAGCACAAGTTAAAATAACTCTGACATTTCTGTAAAATAATAGTTTGATATTATAGCATAAATAAGGGGTCTTAATTTGGGGTTTGAAAGAATTATATTTCACTGTTTTGTTTAACTTTTAATTTGAATAAAACCAATTTATTATAAACACCAAGGCTTGCTTCTTTCAAATCTGACCGAGCCTAACAAATTAGTTTTTTTCCTCCCATCTCTAGCATAGACTTGGGACGAGGATAGTGAACTGTGTCCTGTCCCTTTGCTCCAGGGTGGGTGACATTCCCCTGGCTCGACTACAGGAAAAAGGGGAATTCTGTCACCTAAAAGCTGAAGATCAAGCTTCCCGGAGCAGGGGGTCCGGATTACAATAATAAAAAATTTACACCATTTACCCTCCTGTTTACTAAACCACACTGCAATGCCGACACAACTCATTCAAAGTGAACGGGCTATGTAGTTAACAGGGATGGCTTGATATAGGTTTTATCATTTTCACTTTGTCCTGCATTTCCCTTTTTCTTCTCCCCCACTCCTTCCTTCCCACTTTTCATGTTTATTTTAATTATAGTCTTACTTTCTATTTGTATCTGTTACTTTCCTATTGATTATGGAGTTCCTTTCCTGCTTTTAGTTTTACCCTGTACACCACTTTGCTCTTGCTTTGTCAGCTTTAACAGTATAGTAAGTTTTAAACTATAAACTATAAAGCAGCCCCAGTGGTAACTGGGGTATCGCAACAGGTTCACAGTCCCCCTCCCCCGCAGTTCCTGATGCTCCATCACAACTCCCAATACCCCCCATATCTTCTGATGTTCTTCTAATCCTCCCAATGCCCCACACAGCCTCCAGTGCCCCCTTCTGCAACTCCTGATGCCCTCCACAGCTCCCCATACCCCCACAGTTTCCAGTGTCCCCATTGCTCCTAATTTCTCTCACATCCTCTGATGTCCTTCCCCCCATAAACAGTCCACTCCCTGACAGCAAACCTGTCCCCTGAATCCCACCCCCTGATCCTCAGTGGGGCTTACCCAGGGATCAGAATTGATGGTGCAGTGGGTCAGACAGCAGTGATCCTTCTCTGCTGCTGCCACCCTATCATCACCTGACTCCAAAATGGCATTGAAGACCCCTAGCAGTACTGTCATGCCAATCTGGGCAACAAAGGAGGAGGATTACTGCCACCCAGCCCCATTGTACCACAGATTCTGACCCCTGGGTAAGCCTAGGGGAGATCGGGGGTGGGTTGTTTCTTGAAGGGAGGGTTTTAATTTGGGGGCATTGGAAGCTATATATTCAGCTACAGGACATTGGAGACTGCAGTGAGCATTGGAAGATGGGGTGGGGCATTGAGAGCTATAGGAGTAGTGGGAACCAGTACCTCACATCTCCTGTGATAGTGTGCTGCTCTATTGGATTGCAGGTAGCGCAACTGCACTTACCATTTAGAAACATAGAAACATGACGGCAGATCAAGGCCAAATGGCCCATCCAGTCTGCCCATCCTGTGTGCTTATCCCATGCTTTTTTAAATTCTGACACAGTCCTTGACTCCACAACCTCAACCGGGAGGCCATTCCATGCTTCCATCACCCTTTCCGTGAAATAATACTTTCTTAGATTCCTCCTAAACCTATTCCCTCTTAACTTCCTCATATGCCTCCTCGTTCCAGAGATTTCCTTCAGCTGAAAAAGTCTCACTTCCTGTACTTTAATGCCCTTGAGATATTTAAACATCTCTATCATATCTCCTTTCTCCCTACTCTTTTCCAGTGTATACATGTTGAGGTTCATAAGCCTGTCCCTATATGTTTTGTGTTCAAGACCTCTTACCAATTTTGTAGCTACCCTCTGGACCAACTCCATCCTGTTTATATCTTTCCATAGGTGTGGTCTCCAGAACTGCACACAGTACTCTAAACGGGGCCTCACCAGAGATTTATACAAGGGCACTATCGCCTCTTTTTTTCCTGCTGGTCATCCCTCTCTTTATGCACCCAAGCATTCTTCTGGCTTTGACCGTCACTTTTTCTACCTTTTGGAAGCTTTAAGGTCATCAGACACAATCACACACAAGTCCCTCTCTTCCTTCATACACAGAGGCACTTCACCCCATATATTGTAACATGAAACAACTTGGAAAGTGTCATTGACATTTCCCATGTCATTTCAAACAAATGCACATTCCTACTGGCTATTCCTGTGTGCAGGGATAGCTGACTTTGTGCTCTATGGTACAGTATCACTCCCCTTAGACTCCTGCAACCCGATCAGACATAGAACCTCCCCAGACCTAGCCATTCCTCCCCTCCAGCCTCTCCACATGATCATCGGTACCTCTCTCAAATGCAGAAATCCTTCCCTTCCAACCCCATCAATTTGATCTTCACAACCACCCTGCCTCCCACCTCTTCCAGCTATCAGCAGATAATGATTAATTAGCAACATTCAAGCTAGCAGATATGGCCAAAAATTGTTTACTCATCTATTTTTTGAAAATTGTTTCCATTAAATAAATGTAAAGATCAATAATACCAGAGGAGAAAAGTAATGTGTAGTACTGTAACAAAAATAAGAAAGGGCCAAACTGACATTTTAAGCTTTGTATTTAATAATAAATTCTTCAGTAATAGTTGGATAATATGATAATTAATAGATTAACATTATAGTATAATATATTAGAGTTAAATACTGATAAAACACCCCCAATGCAAAAAAAAATAAAAAAAACAGGCATTTACTCCTTAAAGTACTTTTGCAATAAGAATGTAGCAGATATCAAAGATTTAATGAGAAAATTCAAAAAACGTAAGCTATTAGCACGCAATTAATTCTCCAAAGATTCAATCTTATGATCCCTAACAGCCGAAACTTGTACGGCCCATAGAGTATTAACCTGAGCCTTCATAGCACTATTAGATTTATTCAAAGTAGTGAACTTATTTTCCATATCTGAAATATGGGACAAAACATCCAATGAAAATGGACATAATTGAGCAATCCTCCCTTTCAGTAAATCCTCAGTCTTAGACACATCATGCCAAATATCAACGATATCAATCCTTCATCAACTGAGCGATCAAGCAAATCAATAGCTGGATCAAATATAACCAGTACTGTTATTATTCTCTTTTCTATCCTCTCACTTGTCTTGTACCCTCTTCTGTGATTTTAGGAAAGGAAGAAAGGGTGGCAGGAACTAAAGGAAGGACATAAGAATGAAGAGGAAGGTGACCTAGTGAAGAACTCAAGATTAACCTTGTGAACTTTGTCATTGAAATTCTCAGCCTTAAGCTAGTCAAAAAGAGAACAGGGGAGGTTGGAGGTATAGGCACATTGAGGAAAGAGTTCAGGGGCCCTTTTACTAAGCTGCAGTAAAATGCGCCATTGTGGCCACGCTGCCGATTATCACCGAGAACGTCCCCCACGGTAGAAAATAGATGTCACGAAATGCCTAGTCACCTGCCTGGGGCTACCCCATGACCACTTAGAGGATCTATCCCCAGCACAGCTCAGGTCTGCCTGCACCTACCGCTTGTGCTCACACTAACACCCTCCTCCTCCTGTTCAACTGAACTTAGCAAGAGGGGGGAGGGACCACTATGCTGACTCTCCTTCTGTTGCTGTTCACAACTAATGATGGGGCTGTACCCATCTCCTGAATCTGAGCTCCTTCACACAAGAGTAGTTGAATCAAGTTTAGAAATCAGACTCTGCTTTCTCCAAATGTGCTCTGTGGCTATCAACTCAGTTCACAATTTGAACACTATTTGGAGATAAGGATTTTTGGTAAGGATTGATTTATCCCTCACTTTTAAAATAAGCAAGATCATAAGAACATTAAGAATAGCCATACTGGGACAGACCAATGGTCCATCTAGTCCAGTATCCTGTTTCTAACAGTACCTGGCAGAAACCCAAACAGTAGCAATATTCCATACTACCAATCACAGGCAAGCAGTGACTTCCCTCATGTGTCTCAATAGCAGACTACGGACTTTTCCTCCAGGAACTTGTCCAAACCTTTTAAAACCCAGATAAGCTAACCGCTGTTACTACATCCTCCGGCATCAAGTTCCAGAACTTAACTATTCTTTGGAAAAGTGGACTTGTAAGGGGCAAAAGAAAAATAATGGCATAATGAAAATGATCATCGTGACAGACGATTCTGTACTACAGCAGCAAACAGAGTATTTTCAAATAGCACCCAGTCAGCCCAGCTTTTCTGTTCTTTAAATACATACTCATGGTGAAATATACCAGGAAGAAGCTGCAAAGCACAGAGTTAACCACTTCAAGTGCTCTAGCTAGAGAAAATTGTTTGTTTATCTAGTAATATTGTTCGCTCTCATCTTTCTTCTCAGTAGACCCATGGCAATGTTTGTCGCCTTTGCTGTGAACCTACAAGATAAAAGGTTTCCTAATTGTGATATACCCTGGGAATGGGGTATTTCCTGTTCTGTGATTCCTCCATTATTTATCCTACAAGCTGCCAGATTGTACCAAGGTCCGAGGCACTTGGAAAATTAAAATGCTAAATAAATCTGACTGCTTCATCTCTCCAGTCATGTAAAGGCCATATCCTTTCATTCCGTTATTTGATCCTGCTCCTGCTATGTTTAGCATGGTATCCACGTCAGACTTAGACTGAAGAACAACCAAATACTATTTTAACATGGTATAACAGAATAAATAGTACTTGTGAAGTTTTTAGCCTTGTTTGTTATTTAATACAGGGTTTATATTAAGTGCAGTTGTACAGAATGTGTAGAGAGTGTTAAAATACCAGCATACTTAAAGGTCAGAATGAATCGTTGAGTGGACTTTTTACTCATGCTTTAAATTTTGTAATCTGCACTAAACCATTGGGTATGATGCAAAATATAAGATTCTGTATTGTATTACAATTATTTTTTCATAAAGCATGATATCAAAAGTGTTTTCTTTTTTGTTTGCCCATCTGTGACACTGACATTACAGGAGGATGTAGCAAGGGAAAGACAGCTATACTAGTAGTTCAGTCACCAGAGTCAGTGGCGTTCCTAGCTTGGATTGCACCCAGGGCGGATCGCCGATGCGCCCCCCCCCCGGGTGCAGCGCGCCCCCCCACCTGCAAAATTACACCTCCCCCCCCCGGCGAAATGACACCCCCCCGGGTGCACGCCGCTGGGGGGGGGGGGGTGCCATGGCGCGCGCCTGTGGGCTCCGACTTCGCTAACTTCCCTCATTCGCTGCAGCTCCCTCTGCCCCGGAACAGGAAGTAACCTGTTTCGGGGCAGAGGGAGCTGCAGCAAACGAGCGAAGTTAGTGAAGTCAGAGCCCACAGGCGCACGCCGCGGCACCCCCCAGCGGCGTGCACCCGGGGCGGACTGCCCCCACCGTTCCCCCTTGGTATGCCACTGACCAGAGTAGCAAGGCTGGTGGGATTCCTCATGTCAAAGAGGAGGAAGAGCCATTGACTAAGCACCTCAGAGTGCTTTGGAACCTGAACCCTTTGCTGGGTCTATATGCCTACCACAGACACTTACCCTGCCCCACACCCAGCAATCACATATACCAGCAATCCCGGTACCTGGTCAAAATAGCCCCGACAAAAAAGCTCCAAACAAAGAAAGCTCCCGACATAATAGTCCCTGACAAAACAGCCACTGTCAAAATGGCCTGCCCACAATATAACCCTTGACAAGTTAGCCCCCCAACAAAAGGGCCCGATCAGGTTGCCCAGAGTATGGGACTGCATTTTTTTCCCAATAACCTTACCTTGCTAAACAGGATAAGGTTGGTAAGACTATGAAAATGATGACAATATTGTTTTTTTTTTTTAATTAGCATGTTGATGGAAGAATAGTTTCTTTAAATAGCAGAACAGATCATGAATACAAGTTTGTAGCTATAGAAGTTTGTTTGTTTATTTATATATGCTTTATGCAATTGAATGCTGGTAGTGTCACCTCCCCCCTGCGCTCCGTTGTATCCGGGGTGATTTACCCAACACCAGATGTTAGTAGTCGTGGTTAGTGTTGGGTACCCCATGGAACTCAGGGAATGGTGCAGGAACACTAACCTCGTCCCACAACTTTCAAAAAATGTGGGAGGAAAATAAACTAAATTGGATATTCACTCAAATTAACCAAGACTGCTACGCAGTTAAATTCTAAAACAATGTAACTATTTTATTTTTAAATGTTCTTTCCTTTTTCTAACACCAGCGATAAAAATAACAATTCTCGTAACAGTTAATGTAAATATTTACTATGAGACAGTGTACAAATAAACATGTTACCAAGATACCTTTCGTAACTTTAAATTTCTTTTTCTCTCTTAGAAACCCTTCTCCTCCCTTATGGACGTACCCAGCCTCAGGTAAGTAAAATTCAGCACCAGCAGTCCCAATTACTTCCTCTATTTTACCACTCCGTTATTAACTTCCTGAATTTGATTCTTTGGTTCTTTCTTTTACAGGACTCCGTGAACAACCCACCCTTCTCGCAGAGGAAATAAGGTAAGTATAGTTTGGTTGTCTGTTTCTTTTTCTCTCTTTACTTTTTATTCTCTTTTACTTTCCCAAAATGTCACTTAGCTTCAGTTGGTTGTCTCTCTGTTCCCGCTGTAGACTCTCTTGCGTAGGGGCCCTTGATGTCATCAGGTGTTCTTCCTTTTGGAGTCTTCTTCCTAAACCTATTCCTTAATAAATGAAAAGGAGACAAAACCCTCTCTCCCTGCTTTGGACTGGAACCGGACTCACTAAAAGGGATGGTATTCCAAAACTGTGGCCAACTGATACTTAAAAAAAAAAAAAAAACAACTAAATATACCCTGTCTTCCAGACTTATACTATATTTTTGTTTCCCTATACTTATGAGGAGAGAGATCGACAGTTCACCTCTCACAGTCACTCACACACAGCTTTTCACCCGTCCGTCCAACTTCCCATTCCAACCCACTGTCACCAAAGCTATGGCACCACTTCCATGGGTTTAGCCTTTAAATTAATCCCAAACCTACCCAAATTCGCACACAGTTTCTCCTATTGGTGCTCTAATAACACCACCCTCCAGTTCACTCTGTAACTGACACCCCTTTCACCGATTCCCCCAAACTTAATAAAATTTTAAAACCCTTTCTCCAAATCTCACCTTCTTCACACACCTTGTACTCAATCACCATCAATCACTTCGAAATCACTCTCTATATTTTAACTTTTACCCTTTAAACACTTCACCCTCTGCCAACACTCCCTCAGCACCTCCACTCTCTCTGACCATCAATCTCGCTCTGCCAACTGCCCACTAACCCGTTGCCTCGGTTACCCGGCCGTAGCTTGCGTTCCAAGCTCCCTCCAGCCAATCCCTGACCATTTTTACCATTCCAAATTCCACTGCTGACCAGCGGAATTCTGGCCAGCAATGCTAAATCCCCATTTTAATCCCATAGACAATAATGGAAAAATGTTATAATTAAATAAAAACCCAATTAAATTTTAACCAAATTATCTCAAAACTTCACTACACACTAAACCTCTTATTCCCTATCTAATTGTAATTTAAAAATTTAAATTTAACCCTTTAAAAGACACGTCCCAATATTTCCTCCCCAAAAACCCCTTTAAAAAACCCCAAAATAATTTGAAACCCACAGTAAAAATTCAATCAGCCTCCCCTCTACCTGCTACGTCGAATTCAAATATTTACCATGTAATTAACCCCTTAAAACCCACACTACTCCAAAACAGCCTCTAAAGATATTAAAATTTAAAATGTAACCCCTCACAAAAATAGACAAAAATACCCCGATCCCAAATATGCAAGCAGGATTTAAATCCAATGAACCCAATCATCCTCAGGAACCTAGAATCGATGGCGCCATCTCCTCCCGGCACCCCGCAGCACCTGGAGTGCCTCTCACTCCGCTTTCCGTTTTCAGGCCCGGGAACATGCCCAAGCATTCCCGGGCCCTGAAAAACCCAACGCTGCCTCTTGCAGCTTTTCTGGCATTTCTTCCTCCACTGGCGCTTCTCCTCCCTCAAAACAGTGACGCTCCAGCAGTCCTACCTCCCACAGCAGAGCTGTTTTCTCCCGTACTCCTCTTCCGGCGCCCAGGCCTTCCCAGACCCCCACAACACCTCAAATCCAGCTTCCCAATGCCTATGTTGCTCAGCCAGGCCCCACAACAGACTCCCCAGGTAAGTAAAATAACAAACTTTTTTTTTCCTTTTCTAACCCCTTGTTACAGTAGGAGTCTTTATCAGGGAAGATTTCAGTTGTAGTTTACTATATTTTTTGTGATGTGTTATTTTTTCTTTGGGGGGCTGTTTTGTAAAGGGGGCTATTTTATGTAGGGGCTATTTTGTCAAGGGTTGTTTTGTTAGGGTGTGAAATGTCAAGGGATATTTTGCTACTAGGCTGTTTTGTCAGGGCTTTTTTGTCGGGGCTATTATGACTGGGTGCCCACCATCCCGTATTCCCACTCCCACATACCCTATACACAGCCTTCCTACCCATACCCCCACACATATTACATCCCATCACCCACCCTCAAACCTGCACATTGGAAGAAGCCTTTGTCAAAATTTCTCCCTACTTCCCCATGGCACTTTCCTGGATTCTCTCCTTTCCTCCTATTTCTCTCATGGCCCCTTTTTGGGTCTTTTCCCTCTTAGTGCCCGTATACCATGGTCCTTTGTTGTGTGCTCTGCTTCCTAACTTCATGGACCCTTCATCTCTTTCGTTGCCTCTCTCCTAGCCCTTACCTCTGTTGCCCTTTCTCAGTTTATCTCTTTTCCCCTATTCACCTGTGGTTTCTCCTTTCACACCTTCCTTCTCCTAACGATGATCCCTTACCAACCCTCTCCCTCCTTCTTTCTCTCACATTATCCATAGTAGGTCTTTTCTCCTGCTCACTCTTCCTTCCTAACCCCAATGGAGAATTCCTAGACCTTCTCCCTTCTCTATCTCCATGGCCCTTTCTCGGTGCCTCTGTTGTACTTACCTTCCATAGCTCTCTCCAAATCCTCTTTTCTTTCATCTCATCCACACATTGTCCCTTCCTCCTCTTATGTCTCCTGAGTTCTTACCACTCCTCCCCTCAAAATGCTTCTACCAGCAGCAGCAGTAGAATCAGAGAAAGTTGGCATACGGCCTGTGAGCCATAGAGTTCCTAGGTAAAAAGAATCCAGCATGGCAGGAGAAAGTGTTGGAGACTATTGTGAGGTCTGTGAACATGTATTGTATAGGCTCACAGGCTCTGCTCTGATTTATTTATTTATTTGTTGCTGCACAAATATTTCTGCCACTGCTGCTGGCCAGCTGGACAAGACAGGCAGTGCCTTCTTCAGCTTAAGGGAAGCATGAGGCCCATAAGGTCCTCTGGGCATGGGGTTGAGTACCCCTAATGCCGGCAATGCCCACATCTCCCCACACCCATACTTCCCCATATATAAATGATCTCTTTCACAAGCAAGCTCACACACAAATACTCTCTCTCTTCCCTATTACCCAATGTAACAGTGCAAACACACACATGCAGGTTATAGAGTCATGTACCACTCTTAAGTTACATGAATAATTCTGGGCTTGCATAAGTTTTTTGCTTTTATACTTCTTTGCCTAAGAAGCTTGTAGGAAATTTGATTATTGTGCAAGAAAAATTGTTGTTCAAAACTGTGTAAACAAATTACTATTCTCTGCATTTGGCATGAGGATACTGGCTGCAGTTGCTAGATTTCAGCCAAAGGAATGCTGAGTGAGAGCAGGCAGTAACTAATATCATTATAGCTGTAGGGGGTGTGTGCTCTCTCTTTCTGTTTGGGTAATTAGAGACAGGCTTAATTTCAGAAGACTTTCTGTCTCTACTCAGTTGTTTTGGACAACTGAGCTGTATATGTTGCAGTGGAAATTTTGTGGAAACTCCTGAAACCATTTTAAGGTGCATCTGTGTTGTGGCATTTAAACTAAAATAATTTTAAAAAGGTCCTTTAAACCTTTAATTTGAAAGGGGAGATTGCTTATTTGAAAAATAAGGTGTGATTTAAACAAATCAGTTTATTGTGTATTCTGGGGAGTACTCCAACTCATCTGCATATTTTTCCCAGCATCCTCTGGGATGACTAGGCCCATCTTGAACCACTTGGGTTTCCACTCCTCCAACTACCTGCACTCCATCCAGCCATTTGAAATGTGTTGGAAAGGTTTACAGCCCATCTGTCCATTCCTCCCAGTTTCTCTGGAGTTACTCCCAGGTCCATCCCCCCCAACCCACTCAGATCTCTGCAAAAATACTGTGCTAACATTGAACTGGTAGCTATCCAAGTGTTGGATTCAATCTGGCTAATATTTAAATTGCTCCTGCTGCACGCTTACATCACTTACCATCACCCAAGTGATGATATTCAGTGGCACTTAACCAGACAGTGCTGCTGAATATCATCACAGACCACCCCAACAACAAAGTGGGCATGTCAGAGGCAGCACCGAGGACGGTGTTAGGGAAGAGCTGGGGATTATGCAGGTGCCGGCAATATTCAGTGCTGGGACCCGCATAGCTAAGCAGGTTAATTTAGGACAGCTGAAACAAGGTCACTTTTTTCTCCCCCTCCGCACCCCCAAACAGGAAACAATATGGCTTCTTTTTCACAGACTACCTTGCAAGAGGCATTCCTTGCCTTCTGGATATCATTTTCACAGAATGCTTCCTTCCTCTGAAGGGGCAAATAACATGTATTTTTGGCTTCACATCACCATGACATTAGATATATGTGTGTAAAGTCAGCATACATGTGTAACTAGTGATTCTGCTGGCAGTTACATGCAGGGGTGTGCTGGTAATTTTTTAACAATGGGCTGTCTCTCCAGGCGTAGCCAGCCCTACAATTTGGGGGGGGGGGGCAGGGGTGGATTGGCAGGAGTAATGCATGCCTCTCTCCCTCCCTCATGCATACCTTTGCTTACAGGGATGCTGAACCCCACCAGCCAACAAATGGACTGCCACTACTCTCCACTGCTTGATTCTGGCTCTGAGCAGCATGCTTGGACTTCTCTTGCATGCATGACAAGTCCCAGCCTGCTGCTTAGTGCTGGAAACATGGAGCGGGAAGCAATAGAAGTCCATTCACTTGGCTGGCAGGGCTCAGCATACCCACCAGCATAGTAAAAGAGAATTTAGGAGGGAGCCCAAGCCCACATTTTGGGAGCCAGTTGATAAAGTAGCCATGGTGGGAGGGGAGAGGCTACTTTAACAACCGGCTCCTAAAAATCTTTAAAATGGCTCTCGCGAACCCATGAGAGCCCGCTCCAGCACACCACTGGTTACATGTATAACTAGCATTCTTACCAACACCACATGTATGGGTAAAAGTTGATGCTGTTTTTTTGTTATGCATATTTTCAAGAGCAGAGGTAGATATATTTTAGAAAAGGCTTTGCATCTGTTTCACCACCTGGATAACATAAACAAAATTATCCTCTCTATGTAATGAGACCTCTTGTTATACCAATCACTCTTTGTATACACACTTCGTATATGTATCCCATTATTGTTGAAATTGTTTGGTAAGTCAGGCCCTTTAAGCTATAGGGAAACAAGTTTCTCCTCCTCTTCCCGTGACATGAGTATTTTGGGCTCAGATTCCGAAGACCTGCTGCTGGATGACACTTTGTCATTGACCAGAAATTCATGAGGAGTCAGTTGTAAGGAAAGAGTGTGCTGGCTTATACAGCTCATGTTTCTGCTTTGGCTGCCATTCCAAGAAATGACACAGGTAAAATTAGCAACCATACATGATCACCGCAAACACATTTTCCCAGGATCTTCGTTGTTCAAGAAAACACTACTTCTTGCAAGTGGAATATTGGATTATGATAAAAACCTAGTTAGATTTTAGCACATTGGAACTACAGGTACCTGCCTGAGGGATGGATGAAATCCATGGAATGCAGTCAACAGAAGACAAATCACAAGATAACAGACTTATAGAGGACCCCACAGAGTCTCCTTGGTCATGGGTAATGTTTCAAAGTTTCTGCTAAACTACAAATACAGTTAATTAACCTGCAAAGCTGCGTGCATGATACATACAAATGTAACAGACTGTTAAAAAGAAGCCTCCGCTTTGATAACTGAGGACCAGGTGTTCTAAGGGTTTCCTCCTACTTTGTGCCTGTGGGGAAATGCTCAGACCATTTGGTCCCAAGGATTTTTGCTTCTGTTTAATCTGCTGAAAAGGCAGCTTCAGTCTTACCTTTTGGTATTTATAGCTATATATATGGATAATTGTTTTGTTACATTTCTAACAGAGCAGACTCATATTTTTCTTTGATGATTTCCCCAGATGTGTGTTGGGTATTTTATTTAATGTAATGGGGTGATTGACTATAGTTGAGTACACAGAATTGTCAGTGATTCCTGTCACTGCAGAATTCACAAAACATTGAATTGATCACCCACTAATCAAGACAGATCTGTAACTTCAAGATAAGGATTGGCTCTAAGGGCTGGGTCGGTTGGGCTGGGTGCAAGGTGTGGTTGGCAAGATGCCATCCCCGTGATAGCAGAGACTGAATGTGAGCAAGGCCCTTCTTGTGGATCACCCCAGCTGCAGCAGGTATCTCCCCTCCCCCCTCTCTGGTGGGTGGGAGGGCTGGCATTCAGCCTTAGCTGGTATCTAACAGCTGACTTAGAACTGCTGCAGACCAGAGAAATCCATCTGTTTAATTAAAACAAAGCAGTGGCATTGCCAGACATAGTATTCTGGGTGGGCCTGAGCCCAAACTGGGTAGGCATACAATCCCCCCTCCCCCACACATGCTTTCTGTCCCTGCCCACATACAATTCCCCCTCCTACACATGTGTGCTTTTTGCCTCTGCCCCATACCACCAACCTCAAAGAATAAAATAAATACCTGAGCTGGTGGAGAATCCCCAAGTCCCCCCAGCTGAAGATGACCTTCAGTGGCCAAAACAAGTGATTTTCCTACCTGCTAAAGCTGGCGGCACTTTCCACCCATTGCCACCATGCTGGCCTCTCCCCTCTTGTACATGCTCAGGTTCCAGGCATGCACAAAAAACAAACACATGCATGAGGAGGAGGGGTTTAGTACTGCGGGAACGGGCAGAAAGTGTTGCCAGCTGAAACAGGAAAATCATTTGTTCTGGCTGCCGAAGGACATCTTTAGCTGGCGGGGCTTGGGGATCCTCCACCAGCTCAGGTATTTATTTTATTCTTTGGGGTCGGTGGTGCGGGGCAGGGGCAAAAAACACACATGCGTAGGAAGGGGGATTGTATCCCCTTGTTTATTATTTATTGCATTTGTATCCCACATTTTCCCACCTATTTGCAGGCTCAAAGTGGCTTACATAGTTTTGTTAGTACAGTTGGTCCTGGATGTCAGGTACAATAATTGTTGTGTGGAGATTAATTAAGGGAAGACGTAGAGAGTAAAAGGAAGGTATTTATTAGGTATAGTAGACGGTGGGGTTTCAGCGGTGAATTAGTAAGGTTCTGGGTTTTCATTGTATGCTTTGTTGAAGAAATATGTCTTGAGGGATTTGCGAAAGATAGTTGTTTCGTTGCAAATTTTTAAGCCACGCTATCGGTTGCCACACAGCAGTGCCGACACAGCTCATTCAAAATGACTGGGCTGTGTGGGCATTAGCGCATGGCAGCTGCTACTGAAGTTTAGTAAACAGGGGGGATAATTTGCTAAGTGTATTCTATCATGCAAAGTACGTAAATTGGACCGTGTGGATCTCACAAGAGGGCATGGCCTTGGGAGGGGTAGGACAGGTCTTGGGCATTAATACAATTTATGCTCAGTGTTACAGAATATGCCCAGTCTGTGCCTAAATTAGCCCTATGCATTTACACCAGGTTTTAGTTGGTGGAAATGTCCATGATTAAATTTAGTTGCAGGATTGGGCGCTACACATATTCTATAAACTGTGTCTAACTTTAGGCGAGGTTTATAGAATAGCGCTAAGTGTGATTTTTTTTTTCGGCACTGATTTTTTAGGTACCATATATAGAATTTCCCCCTATGTGGAGAATGACGCAGAAAAAGCAGATGTTCTGTGTTCATAGAGGGAAATGCTGGAGAAGGACAATGAATATCTGCCAGGGGTATATGAGAATGGAGTAGATATTTCACCATTCACAGAACAGAGTATTTATGAACAGCTTGAAAAGCTGGAAGTGGACAAAGCCATGGGGCCAGATGGGATACATCCCAGAATAAACTCGGAGAAATCCCCCCACCCCCTTTTGAGGATTTATTTAATATATGTTTGGAGACGGGAGAGGCCCTACGGGAATGGAGACAAGCAAATGTGGTCCCTCTTCACAAAAGTGGGAACAGGGAAGCGGCGGGAAACTTTAGGCTGTTAAGCCTTATTTCATTGGTTGAAATCTAATGATTACAGGGATGGAATGACTCTTATATGAGGAAAGGCTAAAGAAGTTAGGGCTCTTCAGCTTGGAGAAGAGATGGCTGAGGGGGATTTCATTGAGGTTTATAAAATCCTGAATGGAGTTGAATGGGTAAATGCAAACCAATTTCAAAAAGTACTGAGACTAGGGGACACTCCATGAAGTTACATAGCTGCACATTTAAAACAGATTTTTTTTCACTCAATATATACTTAAGCTCTGGAACTCATTACTGGAGTAAGTGGTAAAACAGTTAGGGTCAGATTTAGTAAACAGCACCCACAATTATGCACTGTTAAGGCGCCTAATTTCTGGGAATAACTATGACCCATCAGTAGTTGATATGTGTTATAAATAGGGCTGTGGAGCACCAAATACTCAATACATAAATAAACCCCACAAGATACTAGTGGAATTCTAAACAGCGAATGTCAAATTTATTTGCAAACACTGTAGAGCATTAGCCTTTTCTTCCTCCTTTTTTCATGGTAGACCCGTGGTGGTAAATTAAAAGTTTTTTCATGAATGAGGAAAAAGTGGAGGAAGGAGGTTTTTCTGTCTGTGAGGTAAATACTAGGGCTGCGCGTTAATTGCGATTAACACATTAATTATTAATTGTGATTGAATTTTAAAATCACAATTAATAATTAACTTCCCTCCCTCCCTTTCCTACCCACATGCATACACGCACAGTTGGTCTGGCATCTCTTCTCACCCTCCTCTCCCCTATTGTTTTAACTTTTTTTTTCAGTAAATATTTGCCCTGCAGCAGCAGTGATATTGTAATGCTGCCCCTGCCTGTATCAGGCCTTTCCTTCTGACCAGTCCCACCCCCTTCTGATGCAGCTTCCTGTTTTCAGAAGGGAGCAGCAGAATGGGTCAGAAGAAAAGGCCCAATGCAGGCCGAGGCAGTGTTTCAATACTGCTGCTGCTGCAGGGTGAAGATTTAATGGGAAAAAAATCAGGAAGGGAAGAGAAGGGGAGGGGACAGAGAGCCACTGGTGGTTTGGGAGGGAAGAGGGAAATGTCAGATTGACCTGTGGGTGGGCTTTGAGATAATAACTATGGGAGGAGAGGGGAGGCACATTTGAGAGGGAGACAGAGAGAGTAAGAATGGGTGAAGGCACAAGGGACACATTTAAGAGAGAGAATGGGTGAAGGCACAGGGGGCACATTTAAGAGAGAGAATGGATGAAGGCATGGGGGGGGGGGTTGTGGAGAGAAAGCAAATTTGTGCCCACCCTTCCCTTTGACTGCCGGCTTAATCGCTGAATTAATTGCAATTAAAATCTTTAATCGAAATGCAGTCCTAGTAGATACCCTTTCTAGTCTCTGAGCTAGAAAAACTAAAGCTCCTGATGGGGTTCTGAGGCTTTTCTCCCTCCTCCTATTTAGCATTTCTATAGCGCTACAAGGCGTACGCAGCGCTGCACAAACATAGAAGAAAGACAGTCCCTGTTTTGATGGTAGACCCATGGTGTAAATGTGAGGTTAATGCACTACAGTGTTTGCAAATACATTTGACATTCGCTGTTTAGAATTCCACTAGTACCTTGTGGGTTTTATTTTTGTACAGAATAACTATGACCCATCCTTGCCCTTCCTATGGCCATGCCCTTTTGAATTGCATGCTATGATATTTAAGCAAATATTTAGGCGTAGGGCAAATGCACACATAACTTCAAATTACTGCCAATTAAGTGTCAATTAACTCCAATAACTGATTGCTAGTTTAAGCAGTGGAGGAGTAGCCTAATGGTTAGTGTAGTGAGCTTTGATCCTGGCAATGTGGGTTTGATTCCCACTACAGCTCCTTTTGACCTTGGGCAAGTCCCTTGTCCTAGATACACAAACTTAGGGGCCCTTTTACTAAAGGGTTGTCCATGCAGCAATCCAGAACTACCGCTGGCTCCACCTCGAGTGCGTGCGAGCCATTTCCGGCACTATAGAAAATTATTATTTATTTAGATTTTGCTCACAGCTTTTTCAATAGTAGCTTAGATATTTCTCTGTCCCAGGAGGGCTCACAACCTAAGTTTGTACCTGAGGCAATGGAGGGTTAAGTGATTTGCCCAAGATCACAAGGAGAAGCAGTGGGATTTGAACCGGCCACCTCTGGATTGCAAGTGTACCTGAGTATGACATCTGAAGCTGGCATAGAGGCTGGCACAACATATTTTTAAAGATGTTGTTTGAGGGTGGGAGGGGGTTAGTGACCACTGGGGGAGTAACGGGAGGTCATCCCCAATTCTCTCTGGTGGCCATCTGGTCATTTCAGGCACCTTTTTGTACCTTATTCGTAAGAAAAACACGTCCTGGTGAAAACGTCCAAGTGTTCGTCAGGGACATCCTTGTTTTTTTCGATTATAGGTCAAAGACGTCCAAGTGTTAGGCACGTCCAAGTCCTGCCTTTGCTACGCCTCCGACACGCCCCCTTGAAATTTGGACGTCCTTGCGACGGACTGCAGTTGGAGACGTCCAAAATCGGGTTTTGATTATACCGATTTGGATGTCTCTGGGAGACATCCAAATCGAAAGATGTCGAAAGATGGACGTCCTTCTCTTTCGAAAATGAACCTGATGGTCAGATTTCTTAGCATGATAGAGTAGCCTGATAGCAGTGATTTGTAATGTCTGAAGTCATTTAAGCACCTAGATAAATAATATTACAATAATCCAATCTAGAAATTAGTAATGACAAAATGAGTGAGTGAAACGCATTATGATCAAAGTACTTCCTAACTAAATGCAACTGCCTAAATATAAAGAAACTGGCATTACAAACATTAGAAATCTGTGGTGAAATGATTATTAGCAGTAATTTACTAAGGGGTCCTTTTGCTAAGCTGCATAAGCGCTTATGCATGCCCAATGCATGTAAATTCCGAGTTACCACCCAGCTACCCTGTGGCCCGGGTGGTAATTTCATTTTTGACGCGCGTTCCCTGTGCACGTCAGAAAATATTTTTATTTTCTGGCACGTGGGCGGTAATCGGCATTTGAATGCATGTTGACCGTTACTGCCTGGTTAATTCGTTGAGACCTTACCGCTAAGTCAATGGCTGGTGGTAATGTCTCAGACCCAAAATGGATGTACGCCAATTTTCATTTTGCCCCATGTCCATTTTCAGCCCCCCCCCCAAGACATTTTTAGAGGTGCGCTGAAAAATGATTCTGTGCGCGGCCAAAACACGCACCTACACTACCACAGGCCATTTTTCTTCACACCTTAGTAAAAGGACCCCTAATTATGTGCAAGTCTAGGATTCACACCCAACGTTGGGTGACCTATATAGAATGGGGGAGGGGAAGGTTAATTTAGATGGGTCTGGACAAATTCCTGGAGAAAGAAAAATCCATAAACCATTATTAAGATAGACCTGGGGAAAGCAACTGCTTATCCCTGAGGTTAATAGCATGGAATCTTGCTACTTTTCCGGACTCTGACACCACGTACTTGTGACCTGGACTGGCCACTGTTGGAAAAAAGATACTGGTCTAGGCACACAATGACAGTAGGTCTTCATTGTGTGCATTTGCTTGTTTATCATAGTAGTCTTGGGGACCCAACTGGCTGGGTGTTTCTCCAGGGCAGAGTTGAGAAGAATGGTTATATATATTGTGATATCCCCTTTCTCACTCAGGGTGACCTGGTTCTCAATATGCAAATCATATGCAGATTAGTGTGCTACCCCTTCTCACTCAGGGTGACCTGGTTTCCACTCAGCAAATTAAGCAGGTCTCACCAGCTGCATATTTCTCAGGCAACTCTTTATTCCAGCCCCTGGGCACACTTCTTCTAGCTTAACACTTTATGCTTTCATAGATCTTCCCACTGAGCCTCCCCCACACCAATACATGGGCTCAGTACTACACCAATACTTTGAGGACTCTCAACCCCAGGCTTTGCAGCCTGCTTTTCTCAGAACTTTGGACACACAGTCCCCCCTTCTGAACCCACAGTCCTAGACACACAGTCTCTTCATCTTCGGACACACAGTCCCTCTTTGAACACACAGTTCTAGACACACAGTCAAACTCTAATGCTTTAGGGACTTCTTACCCCAGGACTTTCAGCCTGCTGATCTCCTTTGGACACCCAGTCCACCCCCAAGTCCATCAGGTTAGCCAGTATCTTTCAGGGGCTCTCTCTTCTTCTGCTGCTAGCTCACTTCCCTCTCCTTTCGCACTCAGGTGGGGTACAAAGTGGTTAATTAGCCACCCAGGACCCAGCCCATAATCTCCTGCACCTGTGGGCCTCCCAGGGCTCTCCCCGGTCCTAGCGACCTCCATCTTCTTTTAGCGCCCTCTAGTGGCCTACACCGTATAGGACAGCCTCATACCTTCTCACAATATTCATCTATTATTTATTGTTATAGCTACATTGGTAGCATAGTTTATTAAATTTTATCTATACAAAAAGGAAATCCTAGCTCTTCAGCTTGGAGAAAAGATGGCTGAGAATCGCTTGTTTACACTTTCTAAAAATACTAGGACTAGGGGACACGCAATGAAGCTACAAAGTAGTAAATTTAAAATGAAACGGAGAAAAATTTTCTTCACTCAATGTGTAATTAAACTCTAGAATTCATTGTCAGAGAATGTAGTAAAAGCAGTTCTCTTAGCGGGGTTTAAAAAAGGTTTGGATGACTTCCTAAAGGAACCGTCCATAGACCATTATTAAAATGGACTCTAAGGAAAATCCACTGCTTATTTCTAGTTTAAGCAGCATAAAATGTATTGTACCTTTTTGGAATCTTGACAGGTACTTGTGACCTGGATTGGCCACTGTTAGAAACAGTATGCTGGGCTTGATGGACCTTCAGTCTGTCCCAGTATGGCAGTACTTATGTACTTATCAAAGGTAACAAAAATCTTTCCAAAAACAAGAGGTGAAAAAAAAAAGATTCAATATACAGCACCATGGAGAACTGGACTTTAAGTGCAAGACAGAAACAGCAATTTTAAATTACAATGAGAATAACCAAAAATTTCCACCCCCAACCCCATCAATACCAAAAAGAAAAAAAAAGACTACTAATTCTCTACTTATCAAAAAAAGCTTCTAGCTGAGAAGGATCCTTATAAACATAATTTGTACCTTGATATGAAATAAAACATCTTCATGGAAAACATGTTGCAACAGGAGCCAAGACTCTGCATTTAAATTACAAAAACTGTTTTCTTCTCAGCTGGGTGGCCCTTGAAACATCAGGAAATATTACAATCCTTTGACCACAGTAAATTGTTTGTTTTTAAAGAAAAATAATCCGTAAGACCTGCAATTGCACCAATTTCAGTCATAAATGTAACCAATAGAGTACCCCTGGAGGTTACTGCATCCTAAGAAGATTCAGGACATTGTGTTAAATTTGAAATTATAGGATTTTCACCTCCTTGAGCACGCTCCCGCTGGTCTTAGATGCAGAGGAAATATATCTTCAAAATCAAAACAGTAATAACAGCAAGCATCGACAATACATCTTTAATGTAACATGTAAACAAAATAAAAAAACAAGACGGGTCCTAGGAAAATTCAACAACCTAAGGTTACATATCCTAAGTGAATTTTCCACAGATTCCATTTGCTTGTGGAGCCCCAAATTTTCCCTGATACAAGCAGCTCTTTATGATTGCAAGGTGGAAAGTTGAGAGGCAAAAATAGGAGGTCTCACATCCATCTCAGAAAACGTTCCCACAGCTTCTTGAGAAAATCTAGCAGTTAGATCTGCCATCCCCCTCAGAATCAAATTATTACTAGAAAATAGGGTCCAGATATCTTTAAAAGACACTTCATCTGGAGCGGCAGGAACAGAAAAAAAAATCAAACACATCCAGTGCTAATGACAGAGGCTTTAAGTATCAGAACAATATTACTAGCCACTAGGAGTTGGAAACATCCCGTGAGAGGAGGCAACAATAGGTGGAACGGGTCCCTGTGACTCTTGACCCAGAATCTCATTAATACCTCGGGGAGAGGGGAAAGGGCAATGCAGAAAGTCACACGGTAGAGCCAGCTCAACATGAGGCTTCTACCACAAAATTAATATGATAAAAAAAAGGTATGCAAGTATGCAATGAGCATGCAAATTACTTTGACATTAAAAATGCAGCACTAATCTGCATGTAACCCGGGCCTTGCTGCTAGTAGCTCAGGTCCAAACCCCCAACCCAGGTCACAGAGATAAACCACTCTCTTTTCTTCCGTCACAGTGTCACAGGGGACCACACACCAGGGACGTAGCCAGACTTCGGCGGGAGGGGGGTCCAGAGCCTGAGGTGAGGGGGCACATTTTAGCCCCGCCCCCACGGCGCCGCCCCCCCTGCCATTGCTGCCCCCCCGCCATTGCCGACCCCTGCTGCCGCCGCCACCACCACCAACAACTTTGACCCCCCCCCCCTGCTGATCTGTAAGGCTTTGTTCTGTTTCTGTGAGTCTGACGTCCTGCACATACAACGTGCAGGACATCAGACTCAGAAACTGAGCAAAGTCTTGCGCCGGAAGAAGAGGACCTCGGTTGGCGGGGGTTGGGGTCCCCCGCCAGCAAAGGTAGGCGACAGCAGGTTGGCGGCAGGAGGGGGGGGGTCGAAAGGGTCGTCGGCAGGGTGGTCCAGGGCCAAATCTACGGGGGGTCCAGGCCCCCGTGGCCCCATGTAGCTATGCCACTGCCACACACACACCACACTCAAGTCCCAATTCATCGCAGTCAAGCTTGGGATTGGGGTCAGTGGTCCAGAACAGAGTTACGGGGCTTTGGAAGATTCAAAGAGATTTACTAACAGTACTTCCTTCTCAGTCTGGGAGCAAGCATCCTTGTTCTCATGCCAAAAGAATCACTCTGCACTCCAAGAGTTCTATTTAATGCCAAATAACTTTACAGGAATTTCTGCAACCAGAAGGTAAACTGTTCAGAACTTTTTATGTACATTGTCCACCCAAGACTATTCATGATAATTTTAGCCATTCCACTTTACTCTTTGAGTATTCCAAGGCTATACATATTTACACAGGCTCCTGTCCTTTACCCATCCTGTTGGGACAGTAATAAACCCAAGGCTGCTTCTGTTACCAATCTGACTCCTTCAGGCACAGACCCTTTAGGTTGTCCTTCTTCCAGCGATGCACCTTGCAGGGCTGCACCCTGGCCTTGAACAGACTTCCTCTGCTCTGGTTCCTTCTTCCAGACTGGACTCCCCTTATCCATCAGAGGCTCTGCCTCCTCAGTTGCCATTTATACCGGCAACAATTATTTCTTTACTCAGCCTGCATTTATTTCCTTTTCTCCAGAATCCCCCAATGCTCCCAAGGGTCATGGGGTACAGGCAGCCAATGACCTCCTAATCCCCACTTCAGTCACTTTTATTATTTTTTCCACCTCCACCCCAGCTGTTACTCACCCCAGGGAACCACTTTATCTCTGCAACTTCTCTGCCAATCCCTGTGCGATAAGGGCTGAAAAACAGGACAATATGCAAAAAAAAAAAAAAAAACTCCAGTCACTCAAGTATGATTTTCATGTACTTTAACTGTGCTCCATGCTCTGATCACACATTCGCAGAACTGGGAGGAAAAAAAATGTGAAAGTACATCGTGCAGTATTTAAAGCAAATGTGACACCTAGTGGTCACAGCTATAGTACATGCTAGGAGTCAATTGACAGTTTAAACTGCTAATTTTTGTAACCTACTATCTGGGATGAACCCACAAAGGAAATCTACTGTAGCTGCATTTCAGTCAGCACTCAAGAAAAAGGTGTCATCATAGATAACACGCTGAAATCTTCTGCTCAGTGTGCAGCGGAGGCCAAAAAAGCAAACAGGATGGGAAAGGGATGATGAATAAGACTGAAAATACTATGTCTTTGTATCACTCCATGGTGCGTCCGCACCTGGAGTATTGCGTTCAGTTCTGGTTGCCATATCTCAAAAAAGATATAGTGGAATTAGAAAAGGTTAAATGAAGAGCAACCAAAATGATAAAGTGGATGGAACTCCACTCATATGGGGAAAGGCTAAAGAGGTTAGGGCTCTTCGGGTTGGAGGGGAGAAATGATTGAGGTGCACAAAATCCTGAGTGGTGTAGAACGAGTAGAAGTAAATCGATTTTTTACTCATTCCAGAAGTACAAAAACTAGGGGACACTTGAGGAAGTTACGTGGAAATACTTTTAAAACAAATAGGAGGAAATATTTTTTCACTTAACAAATAGTTAAGCTCTGGAACTCTTTGCCGGAGGATGTGGTAACAGCGGTTAGTGTATCTGGGTTTAAAATATGCGTGGCATAGTCTGCTATTGAGACAGACATGGAAAGCAACTGCTTCCCTGGGATTTTAGGCATCCTCAACTGCTTTCCGTCGCGGGGATGACCAAAGTTCATGGGGGCGTGTCGGCACCATAGCGAAGGCTGGACTGGGGCGTGATTAAGAGATGGGCATCCCTAAAGAGCACTTGACCGACTTTACTTGGTCCATTTTTTCTTGCGACCAAGCCTCAAAAAGGTGCCCGAACTGACCAGATGACCACCGGAGGGAATCGGGGATGACCAGTGGTCACCAACACCCTCCCACCCTAAAATAAAACTTAACATTTTTTTTGCCAGCCTCAAATATCATACCCAGCTCCATCACAGCAGTATGCAGGTCCCTGGAGCAGTTTCAGTGGGTGCAGTGCACTTCAGGCAGGTGGACCCAGGCCCATCCCCCCTACCTGTTACACTTGTAGTGGTAAATGTGAGCCCTTCAAAACCCACCAGAAACCCACTGTACCCACATGTAGGTGCCCCCCTTCACCCCTTAGGGCTATGGTAGTGGTGTACAGTTGTGGGGAGTGGGTTTTTTTGGGGGGGATGGGGGGCTCAACACACAAGGTAAGGGAGCTATGCACCTGGGAGCAATTTGTGAAGTCCACTGCAGTGCTCCCTAGGGTGCCCGGTTGGTGTCCTGGCATGTGAGGGGGACCAGTGTACTATGAATGCTGGCTTCTCCCATGACCAAATGGCTTGGATTTGGTCGTTTCTGAGATGGTCGTCCTCGATTTCCATTATCACTGAAAACCGGGGACGGCCATCTCTAAGGACAACCTAAGGACGACCATCTCTAAGGTCGACCTAAATGTTGAGATTTGGGCATCCCCGACCGTATTATCGAAACAAAAGATGGATGCCCATCTTGTTTCGATAATACTGGTTTCCCCGCCCCTTCACGGAGCTATCCTGCGAGGACAGCCCCAGGAAAACTTGGACGCCCCGTTCGATTATGCCCCTCCATGTCATCTTAAATAGTGGGTGTTTGTGTAGGTGGGACCAAGAACAGCAGTGTAGTGGAATTACTCAGAGTGAATAAGGAGAGGTAGAAAGTATCTTTATATAGATTTATTCAACAGTTAAGACCTATACAAAGAGAATCAGTGGTAATGCTAACCCTTCCCTGGCTAAATGAGCAGCAGACACCCCTACCCCACCTCCAATCTGGAGTGTCAAACCCCTTTCTTTCTCTCCTGAACAGTGCGTTTTTTCTAGCAAAAAAGGTGCCAGTACTCAAATGCTAGGCCTCTCTTCAGGGGTGGGGTGATCACTGAGGGACCTGCCCCGCCCCGCAACAGCCAGGTCCCCTGCAACCAGTCACAGAATTTATGACAAGGCAGAATTGGTGTGCAGAGCTTGAGCTTTTTCATTAAAACTTTGGGTCCATGGGTCAATTTTAACAGACAACGGAAAAGGTGCCAATACTCAGTACTCCCAAGTACCCCCTCATAAAAAGCCCTGCTCCTGACAAACCCTCCTAACTGGAAACTCTCCCTTTGAGGATTATCTATATCCCTAGAGCCCCCTTCCCTGAATATTCCTTCACTTGATTTGAAGGAATTCCTGGGTCTTCAGAGCAAGAAAAATCCTTACTCTCTTATTCTAAATAAAAAAAAATTCTCTGCTGGGTCTATGGTATCAAATGATACCGACTGACCTCATTCTCTCCTTTACCCTGCATGTGCTGCAGCTAGGTTTAAGCTTGACCAACTATTGAAAGTCCACATATCATCATAAAACAACAGGATAGAATTAATAATCATCTAAATTGCAGCTGGGTTAATATTCAGAGGTCAGTGTCTGCTAGAAATTTCAAAAGATACCAGAGAAGTAACTTGCACTAGTTTCTAAGGCCATCATTGTAAATGCTTGATGATTGTTTCTAACCAAGATTTTCTGTTGTTTTTTTTTTCTTCATAGAGATGAGTTGTTTTATTGTTTACTAGTAAAAGAAGCCCGTTTCAGAGCAAATGAAACGGGCGCTAGCAAGGTTTTCGTCGCCAACACCCTCCTCCCTCCCTGGCCAACCCCTTCATTGTTCTAGCATTGCTCCGCCCCCAA
This sequence comes from Microcaecilia unicolor, assembly GCF_901765095.1. Taxonomy (NCBI): domain Eukaryota; kingdom Metazoa; phylum Chordata; class Amphibia; order Gymnophiona; family Siphonopidae; genus Microcaecilia; species Microcaecilia unicolor. The sequence continues at coordinate 430,949,835 of NC_044033.1, read as the reverse complement.
CGTCATGACATTAGACGCGAGGGCGGGGCCCGGAGCGATTTCCCACCCACCCCCGCCTCCCTGCCTCCCTCCCTGCCAACCCCTTCGTTGTTCTGCCATTGCTCCGCCCTTAAGGGCGGGGCCCGGAGCGATTTCCTACCCCCTGCCTCCCTGCCTTCCTCCCTGCCAATCCCTTCGTTGTTCTGTCATTGCTCTGCCCTCGAGGGCGGGGCCCGGAGCGATTTCCCACCCACCCCTGCCTCCCTGCCTCCCTCCCTGCCAACCCCTTTGTTGTTTTGCCATTGCTCTGCCCTCGAGGGCGGGGCCCGGAGCGATTTTGGTGGCTTCACCACCACGAACCTTCGAACCTTTTTGAAGGAAGTCAGAGTTTGGCTTCACTGACGTCAGTGTCCTCAGAACATTGAGGGTGAGTTTTATTATAGTAGATAGTTTCCTGATGTAACATAAGCTATTCATTCAGGGAGGAAGATGTTTCTCTTTATATGATCTGGTGTCTTGGAGCTGGGTGCTCTTTTCTGGCTCAACATCCCTGTAAATATGTGATTAAATACTAGAATATCAAATATGTGGTTTTTTGAGCTTGCCCAGCTGACCCAATATCTGTCTGGTATGGCTGACTGGAAACCTCATGTCTCTTTGACCCCCAGTATGGTCAGTCTTGTCACTGCTGAAGCTTGTGAATAAGAGTATGACTTAACATGGTAAAAAAAGGCAGGCTTACCACAAAATACATTAAAGTGTATTGCGGTAATTTGCCTGTCAGCACAAGCTAATCGTGTGCTATTTTTTTCAGGAGGGGGTGTGTCATGGGCAGGTAATGGGTATGGAACCTTTATTCAGCCAGCGTGTTCTCATTAGCATATGCTAAATGGTTGGCACAGAGTTAACATGGGAGTAGTTTGATCCGGTAAAGGCTCCTGTATTTACTTTTTACTGGTACTGCATTCTAATCCGAACATTAGCGTGCCACCAGAAAAAAATATTTATAAAATGCCTTTAATTATGCTACATTGAATCTGGGCTTAGTGCACAGTCCAGCGTTGAGATGTGCTAAGCCCAGGTTCTAATGTCCTTTAGTAAAAGGGCCCCCTATGTCTGTTGGTTTCTGGTGAGCTTTCAACCAGGTTATCCCATGGCCTGCTGTGTCACAAGCTTGTATTTTTACCTTTCACCTAGATTGTTATACTGTGGATTTTATTTCTGGCAAATTTATTTTTATGGCCACACCTTCTAATATATATATATATAAAATCTTTTAAATTCACTAGTCAAATGTTCATTTGATACTCACATGCTGTATTCTCTTTAACTGAAAGCATATTGTCTGAAATATTTTTGCTTGCACTGTTGTTTTAACTGTCACCTTTGGACCATTACATCTTACCCTTCAGGATGCTGCGGTGGTGATAGTCCAATAGATCAGTAAAATGGAATCTATGAGGTCTTTTAATACCAGCATGGACAGTAGGGAGCTCTTTTACAAAACTGTGTTAGGCACCAACGCATGCTTAACACAGCAAAAATGGCCTAACTCAGAATGCTCTAAAGCGTCCCATGTTTGTTTTTGCATGAGCAAATTAATTCATTTCCTATAATTTTTTTAGGGTGTGTCAGAGGCAGTGAATGGGCATTCCTATGCTAAATAGTATGAGCATCTATATTACCACTCACTAACTGGTTAGTGCACATATACCCCCCCCCCCCCGGATTCTGGATTCTATATAGCATGCCTAGTATTCCGCATCAAAATCCAGGCGTATTCTATAATATTGTGTGTAACTTAATTGGCTTAACAAGCTAATCAGTGTTGTTAACGGTTCTAGGTCAGTTCCCACCTGGACAGTTCCCACCCACCAATTCCCATCTAGACAATTCCCACTAAACCAATTCCCACCACACCAGGGAGGACAATTCCCACCCATAACCCAAAAAACACAAAACACACAAGGACAAATAATCTCCCACCCTTTTCTCTTCCACATCATTTGGGGGGCCAGTTACCCCTCATCCCCCCCCACAACATTATCTTTTACACATCCCTTTCCCCTTCTAGACATGCAGTTCATGTGGGGGGGGGGAGGTAATGTCCCCCTACACCCCCCAAACTAGGTTTCAACCTAATTCATGTTTAATCTGGGATCTAAATGGCATAAATAAGTAAATAGATAAATACAAAGTGCAGTTCAGGGGTGTGTGTGTGATTATGATTTATAACAAATTACTACTCTACCTATGAAAAATTATTCTGTTATTATACCTCCTCTGTGTATATCCGTATGCTGCTCTAACCTCCTTGTTCAGACACCGTAAAAAAAAAGCACAGCCAGGATTTATTGGACCTGATACAAGAACGAAGCTACAGGCTAGGGAGGGTGGGAAATGTTCGGGGGGGGGGGGGGGGGGGGGGGGGGGGGGAGGAAGTCTTTGGTGGGAATTGTCCCAGGGGGAATTGGTGGGTGGAAACTATCCGGTGAGAACTGTCCAGGTGAGAACTCACCTGATACCTTGTTAATAGCACTAATTGCCAATAATTAGAATTTACATGCACAGCTCCCTAAGCGTATTCTGTAATGCAGTGCGCCTAAATGTTAATGCGCATTAATGAAATAAAGAGAAAATCAGGGTTTTTTACGGCCACAGTAAAAATGCCCTTAGTACTGTCGTGAATTAAGGGGTCCCGAGCCCCCCCCAAGAAGGCTTAAATGACCTTAATCTGACTCCATCTCTGAATAGCCCTAGAACTGGGGCAATCAGGGGGTTGTGAAGTTCTAAGAGGAGTTGCCACTGAAAGAGACGTTAGATCTAAGAGACCCGCATTAGTCCGCCTCTCAGCACTGGCAAGGAACAGATACCAGCCTTATGACAAACTGGATTTAGGTTACAAGTTATATAATGCAGCGAGTGATAGCCTGATACAGCAGAAGCATTTATACTTACAGCCTTTCATCATTAAGTTAAGCCCACAAATCATCATTTCGAATAAGGATTTTATTTGTACATCAGACTTTAATCAGGTACATTCAGCAGACAGATTCTGGGTACAACCGGACAGAGCTTCGCCGTCTGACAGGAGCTTTGGAGAGGACTCTCTCAACTAAGGCAAAATCTCTCCTCTTTATACTCTATCCTCTCCATAGAAGTGAATGGTGAGATACCTAGCTAATATTTCGCATTTCTGAGAGCATACTTTCCCATGCTGTCTGCTGTCGGATGTGCCCACCTCCTTCCGTTCTCAGCTACTGCTAATTATCAACATGTTTTGGGAAGCGTTGAGATAACAGTTTCACATCTTCCGGCTGCAATACTTTTCATACCATCTCAATACCTTTCATACCATCTCATGAACTCTGTATTACCTCTGTATCATTGCATCATCTGCTTTTTTTTTTCAGATTCTATTAACTTGCAGGAAGAGCAAGTCCTTGCTCAGCCAGTCATAGATTTTTAAACCTAGCTGGTATTTTTACAGCCTGAGTCCTAAAATCTGGCCTTCCACCCTTCCGGTGGGCATCTTGCTGTAGTATAATTATACATTCCCCACTTGTCACCCCCTCTGAGGAGGGGTGACACAAAGCTCGTCAAGCTCGTCATCATCCATTCCAGAAGGTGGCAAGCTATCAAACGAGAGGGGGAGTTTTGCTCTTATGCATTGCTAGCAGATATTATGCCAGACAGAAAACTTCATTCGTAGGTGGTATATTTTTGGGCATATGGAATTTCCTTTATATTACCCAAACCCTTGGGCTTAATCTTGATGTTACCCCTCTTGAGGCGTACTCAAACCTGTAGTGAGAGAGGTTTTATGATTGGAACAAAACCATGAGTTCATCTACAAAATCCCATGAAGTATAGGTATGCGGGTAATAGCAATTTCAGGTGGATCATACTAATAAACACTTTCAGGTCTTTCTATGACTTCTATTGTATCTAGTGCATAGTACATGGGGAGATAATCTAATGTATCTATATCAGTGGTCCTCGGAAGGAATAGTGGTTTTGATTAAGCATTGTTATGGTGGCTCAACAAATATATGGTTAGTATTCAGATTGCAAGCTGTTTAAGGTTGTAGGTATTCAGAATCCTTAAACAGGTCGGAATTCCTGGACCTTACTATTACTCATCATTAGCATCCAATCATGAGCACTAATAAGTGGATAGCAAGTATGAGGTTGCCTCATACAGCAAAAATGGTCAATCCTAGGAAACTTTATATTAACCAAGGTCATGCATGGATCTTGACATATGCATAATGACCTGGAAGTATGGGAAGCATTGTATACATCCGTTACCCCACTTGGAGCTTAGTCAAACCTACAGAAAGACATGCAGCTCAAGTAAGCCTACACCAAAGTTAAACAATTGCATAACAGGTTGATACTAACAGAGTTTACATCTACATTATGATATCTTAGCCAGTATGATGTTATCCTTGTATCTGAACAATATTAATTTCAATTTAAATTACATAAACAGAAATAACGGGGAAACTCTTAGAAAAACATTTAGAACAATAAAGGAAATAATAGGAAAATAAAAATAAAACCTTTTCAATATCTAGACAGGATTGTTGCTAAACTGAAAATAAAACAAAATATGAATCTGTAATGTCCATAAACAGCAACAGTAGTTCTCAAATTAAGTATCAGTTCAAAAGTTTCTTTCATCGAACATGGTCGAGGCGGTGGAAGTGTTGAAGAATCTGGACGGAGTTCTGGAAGATCTAACAGGGCTGGCCTGCTGAAGGAAGTTGCCGGTCTTGAGATGGTTAGGCTGGTAACATCTGGTTCTGCGGCTGAGTAAACACGTATATCTTTCACATGTGGTCCAGTAGTTTGCAAGGTGTAAAGATTATTGCCACAACCTTGGGGGATCTAACATCATTTGGGCCAGGATAGATTTTGAAGACATACTTGTGGTGTACAAATTGGGATCTTTCCATGTCTTTATTCTAGGCATGCACCATCATAATTAGTCCATCAAGAGCCAGAGGCTGGCAAAGGAATAAGCAAAATAACTGTATGCCTGAATGATACATTGCTATATTTTAGTGGGCATAATCAGTGTGAATTGAATAGACATGAAAGACAATGTCAACATGGAGAAAACAGTGCTAATTAGGTGCAAAAGCAAAAGGGAACCCAGAAGGGTTCAATAATGAAAAGCCAATTCACATAAATAGCAATAGTATATATGAAATTATATCTTCTGATTGGTAATACTAGGAATAGGGATTTGCATAATATATCCCCACTTCTGGCTTGCATAACGTGCAAGACAGATTGGTAATTATTACAAAGACATGATTAAGAGTACAAAAAAACAATTAGAATTTAGAGATGATGGTAAATGTTCAACTATTGATGTATGGAGGGCAATGCATCGCAATCTATCGCCAATAGATATGGAATCTTCACCTACGATGACTACCATTCACCAAGGGTTGAGCCCTCAGCTGCAGGAGGCCAGCAGGACTTATAAGTTAGATGATTCAGAAAGAAGGGTAGATTAGCAAATAGTCATAGTCAAAGTTGCAGACCAATGTGCAGAAATTTAAAACTCATAACTAGTCCAGGTATTGGAAGTATCTTGTGGAATCACGGTCGCTGTCTGTTGTAATAGAGAGCTCATACATAAAGTGCCATGTATGTTCTGGAAAAGATGAGCAGCATGCAAAAATATTTAATATAGCAGAATATTTAAGAGCATAACCAAGAAGGTCTAAATTAAGGACATCATTTGGACAAAAGAAAATTCTCATTGGAGAAGTTGGTGCTCCTTTTTCTTGCCAGAGGTCAGTTGCAGTAGAAGTACTAAACTGGAATAGAGGCGGTAGATCAGGAATTGGATTTGCAGTCTTCATTCAACCTACAGGACTTAATAAATTGAGATGAGATACGAGTAATGCCTAGTAGTTAAATCTTAGCACAGGATCATTAGAAAGAAAAGTCAAAGAATGCATTGCTAGTTCTTTGGTGCACCAGTATGTGGAGTATAGACTCAATATATAATATCACAAATTACAAGTAGAAAACAAGTTTTCTCTGAAGAGTTGATGGTGCTGGCACAGGAAGTTAGCAGAGTCTGAGGAAACACTGTGGTCAGAGTCTGCTCTAGGAAAATACAACAGCCTTTAATATGATATTTAGAGAGATAGAGAAAAGCCAATATCAGAAAAGAAAGATGTAAAAACTATATATTTCTATGAGGCCTCCTCACGTGACCTTTACAAGGTTTAAATAGATCAAATGAGAAGGACAGTTACCTATAGTCCTCTGTAATAGTTCAGAGCCAATTTGGAAAATAAAAATTATATCAAATTCGAAAATGATCCTTTCTATGCTTTCACAATTTGGGCCCTAAATTATGATAGCATATCAAGATTCACATTCAGAGGGATAGCTAAAATAAGCTTATATATTCCCAGGAATCAATTTACAATTTAGAGTATATTTTAAATACAGAGGAGGAGCAGCTTTATAAGTAGGAAACAAGTAGAAGCATTTATTAAAATATTTTAGTAAAATTCAAAAATCAAGAATATAATAACAATTTTTATTAATGCAATAAATGCACAAATTGATCAGTAGGATATGTTCATATGATAAATGGAACAGCTTGTAAGCCTTCATTGTAAATTGAATTCTAAACAAAGAGTAGCAAGGATAACACAGAATCACAGAAAAACCCATTCAGTCATTAAAAATCTGAAACACGTAATGAATTCCTGCATCATATACTGAGTTCAAAGCATTTATAAAGATGAACTTTAGAGAAAATAAGAACTACAAAGGGTTAATCTCTATCATTCGGTCTTAAGGAACTCATGAAATAACGGTGCTTCCTGTGTCTAATTTGAGTTTACTACTCCCTACAAGCATTGGACATTATGGTGACTGAAGATAGGATTAAACATCAGACAAAAACTGTAAGTTCAAGTTTTTCGTATTAAAACTTCATGCTGGTGGAATTGGTCTTCATAGAATTAATACTTCAGGAGAGGAAAAGGAGGAAGAGAAGGTCATTACTTTATCTGTTTTCCATAGGTACGGGTCTCAATAAAAAGGAAATTGGCAATTGTAGCTAGTCTCTTCTGAACATAACTTTAAAATAATAGCAAACTGAATTTCTTTAGTTCGGATTTAACAGTTAGTTGTGTTATGCAAGGGTTAATCTTGAAACCCTATTGAGAACCAGAAATGCTGGAACTCTGTCTTAAAACCATAAATCTTTAAGAGGCAGGGAAGGAAGTTTGAAAGTTGTAGATAAGACGTGAAAAGAAAAAATAAAACAGTTAATTCATTATTACGGAACACATCCCCAATAGAGAACCAGGAAGTGAACATCAGCACTAGTTATTTCAACCAACATCACAAAGAAACAGTGTTTTAGATGGCATATAATATAGAACCTTTCATAGGAAATATCTGAAACAATTATGCAATTTTCAAAGAACACATACACGGACATACACTTATAAAATTAAAACTAAAAAGTGCTTGTATTTCTAGTGAAAGCAATTTACCAGAAGTCAAAAACAATCAGGTATTTAACATCACGTCACAAATCAAACAAACATTGCTTAAATGAAATAATATACAATCCTGGAAAAAAAAAACATTCCTTTGAGATTTACTACCACTGCAGTTGATAGGCAATCTCTTAGAGTAACCTTAAAGCACTAATTTAAAACTAAAGAAATGATTCCTTAATAGCTAGCTGGTTTAATATATGCTATAGGAAAATGAACTAGATTAGCAATATATATATATATATTGATTAGATCTAGAACCTGGTACAAGGTCAGTGGTTCACAAGGCAGCTTCAGGGATAGCAAGGAGATCTAAAAATGATAATGTGCTAACAGTTTACAAAAACATGCAATGATTATCCTAATAGTAAAACATGCAGTGACATAACACAATCATACTCACGCATCTATTAATGTGCTCCAACAAAGGGATCCAAAATAAAAATTACTAATTAGCGGACAGCTCTATGCTTTAATCGCAAGTGACATTAGGAGAAAGCAATACAAAAACTGCAAACAGAAAATATGCCTAGAGAGAGACAGTACAAAAGTAAATAAATACGTAGTGTCAGCTATTATATATTTATACTACTCTATCCCAAATTAATAAATACTACTCCCCAGAGTGTGCTTCTAAAGACAGCTACAACTTGCCTGCCAACAACTTTTCCCGGTTATCGGCCATGGGCTACAACACCATGATAGAGCCCCCAAATAGGGACATTGCAAACACCCCCGAAAAGAACTCAAAAAACCTGCGAATAAGGTCCTCTGAGTCGAGGAGCAGCGGTCCAATGGGTTTCCGCTGATTAGCTACAACATAATCACCCCAATGAATCTTAAATGGTCTACAAACCCGTAGCGCTACAACGCAGTAAAATAAAAATTTTATAGGTTAGGCTCTCCCGCGTATACAACTAACCATTTCTAAACTTTTTAAATACCCGAGTCAACCTGTACACAATCGCAACGAAAGTCGTTAGACGTCTCTTTATTAACCCCGCGGTCATCTATACAAGTAACTCATAGGTGGGCAATAATGCCGAAACCGCAGGTCACTCCGAAAATGGAATGAAAGTCTGCTCTTACTAATTGAGATACCGTCATCCATTGAAGGATTCCCTTCAATGCATGTAAGTCCCAGACATCGGTATCAAAGTTAATTGCATGACACTAGTACAATAAAGTAGAGAAAAAAAATATTAAGAAATAAAGGAAAAAAAGAAAAAAGGAAATAATAAATATCGCATGTTCCTAGAAAGAACCTCTGAAATCTAATCCAGAAGTAGCAAGCAAAAAAATTATTTTAAGGGGAAAAAAACATGTAAGCTCTTCGGGGAAGGTACTACCATAAAAAAGTCATTAGTTGGAACACATTAGTTAGAACAAAAAAATGTGAAAAATTACACGTTCATCATTCGCTAGACAATATGTTTTCCACTCAACAAACCACGAGAAGGAAACTCAAGAGCATTAAAGAGGACACAAGAAATTGAGTAAGGACGGGGCAAATAATAAAAATAAATTCATCCATACAGTTATACCTGTAGTACAACAGGAAAGTAATTTATATGTAAAGATAAACTGGAGAAATAAAAAAAAAATTGTGTAGCAATGACCATAAAATTAAAACACAAAACTTGAGCACAAGCATAGAAGTCTGAAAAATATCTGACATGCAGAAAATGGGGAAGTGGGTGGGACTTAGAGATTGATGGACAGGCATTGCGGACCATTAATCAAGCAGCTTTATATTCTCCCTAGTACCGGGGAGTAAAGGAATGAGCAATAAACAAACAAAATAAACATATAAAGTATACATTAAAAAAAAGAAAGGAAACAGACTGTGGGGATAACCATATATGTTACTGAAACACCGATTTCAACAAAAGGCAAGAAAGGTATTGTAACATGTGTAGTCCAGAGCTGTACCCCTAGAATAAATGAAATAAAGGAAAATACATATTAAATGCTTTTGGGGCGGGTATCAGATAGATTGGAAGTAGCATCTAAACAGGAAAATATAATAAATTGTGAAACAGGACACCAGAATCGTGGTGCAAATATCACAAGTTAATAGCCATAAATATGACAAATTAATAAACCCGAATGCGATGGCAGGAAACTTCTGTGCCTAAACAGGTGAAAGGGGGAAAAAAACAAATTAAAGCATGTGATTCTTACACCAAGAACTTCCAATGATACGGCATAAAACATACATACTAGTCAGTGATTGGAATGATATGTGTAAATGATGACAAACAGAACAGCTGCAGCTTTTAAAAGTGAACTGTAGAGCCTCTTCTGCCAAAGCAGTGCTGGACTGATAAGGCAGCTAAAGTGGGCAAGCTTCCCAGACTCTCATGTCCTTGAGATAGTAAACTACAGCACTTGTTAGGGAAAACCTTTAAAAGCTACAGAAAGAAATGGCAGTTTCGGAAGCCTGGATAAGGATATTAAAAAAATGTGAGAAAAAGGGGTTTAGAACTTACACCTCTTCGAACGAATTTAAATAGATTTACAAAGGCAGAATCGAAGCCCAAGAGGGAGTATATATCAAATATGACAGTTACTAGTAATGTAATAAGCTTTGATCCGGAAAGAGAATCAAACCTCACACCACATGGGACTGAGAAGGAGAAAGAAAAGTTTTCTAGGAAATCCAAAAAAAAAAAAATGATTTCTGGTTTGCACAAGAAGCTAAAAAGGTGTCTGTAAGGTATTAAGTTACCCCAATTGGTACCGTGCGGGCCACACCCTTATAAATTTTACACGGACCACAGACATATAGTGTAGGAGTCGGTAGAGCATCAGAGAGGAGGGCAGGGAGGATTATTGTGGCAGAAAAAGGGGGACAAGAACAAAATGTTGTGGAGGAAGGGATTCAGATTGGACTTAAGGAAAGAAAAATGGCTATGGGGGGGGGGGGGGGTGAGAGCACAGGACTGAACAGCTGTGAAAAAGAGCAATCAGTTGAACTACGCAGTAAATAATAAAGATTTTGACAGGTGGAAATGAGAAATAAGAAAAGCAGAGACGGAACAGTATAGTTCACACAAAAATACAATTCAGACAGAGTGCAAAGACACACACAAAGATACAAAAGGAAAAAGGACGGAATAAGAGATACTACGCAGTTATTCATGCTGCACTATGAAAAAGAGCCGAGAAAAGTGTGGACAGGAAGGGGGGGCTGTGGGCTGAGTGGTTAGAGAGAAAGCATAGTTCAAAAGACTGAAAGAATACTTAGAGAGATAAGGGGAAAAACAGCAAGTGGACGACGGTAATCAGCTACAAAGTTGAACACCTTAACTACTGTTTTCAATAGGAAAAAAAAAGAGGAGGAATAATAAAAGGGACAGTCCCGAGACGTGAAAAGAGTCTCGTGGATAACTGTTACAGCACAAGATCAAAAGTATGTGTCGCACACACAAAGTGAAGGCAATAGCAGATGTGAAAAGGTGGGGGCTGTCAGTTTTGAAGAGTGGTTATAAGAACAGAGAAACCAAAAGGATTTTAGAGGAGAGCAATCTGAAAGCGTGCTGTTCTCCTAGAGTAAAGGAAATTACCTCGATACGGGAACATACAGAAGAGAAAGAGCAGGATTAGACCCAGGGGAGTAATAGGAAGAGGTAGGTAGAAGAAGTTAGGATGAAGGAGAACAGGAAAAGGGATTAGGGAGGAAAGTAAGGTCGACAGAAGAAGAAAGAACAGAATACATAGTGAGAACAAGGGGACAGGGATTTGAAAAGGAGGGATTAAGACAGAACACAGGGTGGGATTGGAAGCAGAAAATGCGCAATCTCTAAGGATTGTTAAGCGAGAATGCTAGCATAAAGACCAATCCAAAGATTTTGAACATTGAAATAAGCTTACAGCAAACCCCAAATCGCAGTCGCCTGGATTCGTAGTTATGCACCAATCACACAACAAGCACAGTCTTGCGCACATCACGCAAATCAAAGAGATAGACAGGATAGGAGAAAGAAAAAGGGGGTGAGAAAGAACAGAACAGAATATTGAAAGACAGTGATGGGGCAAGAAAAGGCAAGAAAAGGACAGCAATCAATTGGAAGATAAAACAACAGAATTTTAGTCAAGAGCTAGAATCAATCCCCACTTTGACAAAAATTCGCATGGCGTGTTTAAATCGAACGCTGGGTCACCAATGTCGTGAATTAAGGGGTCCCGAGCCCCCCCCAAGAAGGCTTAAATGACCTTAATCTGACTCCATCTCTGAATAGCCCTAGAACTGGGGCAATCAGGGGGTTGTGAAGTTCTAAGAGGAGTTGCCACTGAAAGAGACGTTAGATCTAAGAGACCCGCATTAGTCCGCCTCTCAGCACTGGCAAGGAACAGATACCAGCCTTATGACAAACTGGATTTAGGTTACAAGTTATATAATGCAGCGAGTGATAGCCTGATACAGCAGAAGCATTTATACTTACAGCCTTTCATCATTAAGTTAAGCCCACAAATCATCATTTCGAATAAGGATTTTATTTGTACATCAGACTTTAATCAGGTACATTCAGCAGACAGATTCTGGGTACAACCGGACAGAGCTTCGCCGTCTGACAGGAGCTTTGGAGAGGACTCTCTCAACTAAGGCAAAATCTCTCCTCTTTTATACTCTATCCTCTCCATAGAAGTGAATGGTGAGATACCTAGCTAATATTTCGCATTTCTGAGAGCATACTTTCCCATGCTGTCTGCTGTCGGATGTGCCCACCTCCTTCCGTTCTCAGCTACTGCTAATTATCAACATGTTTTGGGAAGCGTTGAGATAACAGTTTCACATCTTCCGGCTGCAATACTTTTCATACCATCTCAATACCTTTCATACCATCTCATGAACTCTGTATTACCTCTGTATCATTGCATCATCTGCTTTTTTTTTCAGATTCTATTAACTTGCAGGAAGAGCAAGTCCTTGCTCAGCCAGTCATAGATTTTTAAACCTAGCTGGTATTTTTACAGCCTGAGTCCTAAAATCTGGCCTTCCACCCTTCCGGTGGGCATCTTGCTGTAGTATAATTATACAGTACCAAAGCCAATTATTACTGCAGCTTTGTTCAAGGACCCCTAAGTTATTTTTCAATGTTTTGAAGAGGTAGGGGTCTTTTTACTAAGTTGTGGTATAAAGTGGCCTTAGAGTACCCTTATTTATTTATTTATTTATTAGGATTTATTTACCCCCTTTTTGAAGGAATTCACTCAAGACGGTGTACAAAAAGAATAAATTAAACATGAGCAACAGACAATTACAGCAGTAAAAATATTCAAATAACAATACAAAGTATGGCATAATATAACACAATATGAAATAGAACATTTTAATTGAAAGTGTAGGGTATAAGCAAAGATGGAACATATAGATAGGTAAGAGAATAAGAGGAGTTAGAAAGTAAGGTGACTAATTTAAAGAAAGGTGCACATAAGGTCAGAGAGATGGTTAATTATTATTTTGGGTAGGAGTGGATAAACATGTCCTGCTGCAGTATGTGCAGCCTGTGTCACTCCTTGTGTGTGTGAGTGAGACTAACACATTAGTTACTTCTTCCATTAAAGACCTGGTTGAAGAGCCAAGCTTTCACCTGCTTGCTGAAGTAGAGTTAGTCTTGCGTTAAGCAGAGCCTTACAGGGAGTGCATTCCAGGGTGTGAGGACTACTCCGGAGAAGGCTCGCTTGCGGGTATCACATCGTGTAATGTCTTTTGGAGAGGGTGTGGTTAGTGCTAGTCCTTTTGAGGGTTTTTCCTGTGCACTAAAGCTATTTTTACCACAGCAGTAAAATGGCCAATTTTCCATTTTCTGCATTAATTGCCATGCACTAATGTTTAAAATCAAAATTTTTTTGAAGAGCAAAATATAAATCAAAGAAACTGCACAAATTTTGCCCTAGACATTGAAGAATGAGAACCAGTCTCAAAGTAGAATAATTAAATAAATGAAACCTACATAGATGACTTTCTGTTAAATGTGTCTATCACAGGTTTCTGATGGAGCTCTGAAAAAAGGAAACGGTAGAAAACAACTCCTCAGGGGTTAAAAAAAACTACTGTTACAACCCCCACCCCCCCCAAAAAAAACTGGATACTGCCATCATAACTAAGACTATAAACACCAGTCTCTTCACTATCAGTGACTAAATGTAGCTAGAAGAATCACAAAAGCAGATGTCAAAACTGTTGGAATGTAATTGTATTTTACATGCATTGCCTGTCACCTATTATTTCTCTGTGATTACTCTGTGACCTCTGATGTGAATTACTTAGAGAGGTCACACAGCTATGCAACTTCCTGTGGGGGTTAGACTCAGTAGATGCAGCACATGCAGCACATGGAGCACATGGAGCTCATGATCTCTCCTAACCTGAGAGGATCTATGGTGGTGTGAGCATCCATTACCATCTAAGCACATGGAAGGAGCTGATAATACAAATGTATAGTAATATGTATATATAAGCCTGTCTGATTATAATCTAACTACAAACTGTGAGTAAACAGATGTTTTGTTACTTCAACTTTAAAGTGACTCAGCAGTGAATTATTCAGGGGTGAATGAGAGAGAGATGAAGAAAGAAATTAACATTTCTAAAGCTGAAGCTGTGTGTACTAAAATCTGCTAATTATTTACTACAAATAATCCAACAAAAGGGTTATGGGCCCAGGGCCAGGAATTGAAAAAGAAGAGAAATATTACCAGGCAGAAAAAAAGGCCACATTTTTCTCTTAAGTTTTAAAGGAAAGATTCAGTCTGTCTCTCTCTCCCCCCACACAGCAGACAGAAGGCTAAGAAAATGGCTGAGGGAAGAAATTCACCATTTTTCTATTCTCTCAAGGTGCCTAAATTAACTGAGTTTAATTATCGGCAGTGGGAACTAAGATTCATATGTCTCCTTCGAGCAAAAAGATTAAATATATGCTTAGACCAAGACAGAACAGCTGAAAATATGGCTGAATGGGACAATGCAAACTATTATGTGAAGTGCATGCTTTTGGAAGCTCTCTCAGAGAAACAAGCCATATTAGTGGAGGGAAAAGATACACCAAAGGACATTTTATATAAACTGAGAACTATGTATGCAACTACATATGCAAAGCAGCAACCAATTTGGCTGGCAGAGTTGAATGAAACCAAATTAAGGGATAAAAGTAAATGTAATGATCACATTATGCATCTTATGTCTTCATTTCAAAAGCTAGAACTTTCTGGAATTCCCATGTGTGATGCATTGAAAAGAGCATTTCTTTTTACCTCACTATCAAAGAAGTTTGATGTTTTTAGGTCTGTAAATGAGGCCATTGAAGGGCAATCTTTTGAACAGGCAACATCAAAACTAAGGCAGGAATGCATAATAAATGATTCTGAGGAGATGTGTTCTCAAAGCAAGTCAGAGAGAAATGAAACAAATTTCTTGGCAAAGAACAGAGGAAGGCGGAGCTATGGGAAAACTCCACCCAAGGGCAAGCTGATTTGCTACTCATGTGGAAAGGAGGGACATGTATCTAAATGGTGTAAGGAAACACAAAACACTCCCTCTAGCTCACCTAAGCCAATGGAACCAAAGAATTTTCAAACCAGGAAATGTATGAAGGACAAAGATAAACACAAGGGCTTTCTAATGGCAGAAAAATCTTTGACTATGGTAAATAATAATTCAAATGAAAGTACTTGGATTTTGGATTCGGGGAGCACATGCCATTTAACCAATTGTAAGAATTTCTTTCAGGAAATGTGTCCAGAGGAAGGTATTCTTAAAACTGCAAACGCAGGGACTGCTAAGATCCAAGCAAAAGGTATTGGATTCTTAAAATGCAAAGTGTCTAATGAAGTTAAAGAAATTCCTGTAAGTGATGTCTTGTATATTCCCCAAGCAGTTTGCAATATGCTTAGTGTATCTACATTAGATAAGAAGGGATTTGTGATTCATTTTGAAAACAGTAAGTGCACAATCTCTAAAAATGATGAAGTGTATGCTGAAGCTTTTATGCATAATGATGTTTATAAACTGAGCATTTCAGGTGAAGCCTCACATATGGCGCAAGTAAGGAAGAATGATGGTAAATGTAGTCCGGAAATCTGGCACCGCCGCCTGGGACATCGTGATTCTAAGGTGATCCAGGATCTTTACAGTAAGCAACTAGCCACTGGCATTCAGATAAGTGCAGATGCTGGTAAAATGGAGAAATGCATAGACTGTGTTACTCAAAAAGGTGTGAGACCCTCATTTCCTGCATACACAGGAAATAGGAGTAATAAAGTACTGGACTTAATACACAGTGACTTATGTGGACCGTTTAATATCCCATCATTGGGAAATAACAGATTTGTGCTAATATTCTTGGATGATTTCTCTAGATATTGTGTGGCCTATTTGCTGAAAGAAAAAAGTCAAGTCACAGACATGCTGAAGAAATACGTAGCCATGGTAAGCAATAAATTTGAAAGAAAACCAAAGGTTCTTCAGACCGACAATGGTGGTGAGTTCATTTCACAAAGCATGCGCACATTTCTAGAACAAGAAGGCATTCAGCATATCACAACAGTAGCTTATACACCAGAGCAAAATTCTGTTGCAGAGAGAAAATTTAGGTCACTTGTGGAAATGACCAGATGTATGCTGTCAGATAGCAATCTCCCTAAAAGACTATGGGGGGAAGCCATTCTCACAGCAGTGTACCTACAAAACAGAATGCCAACTAAAGGCGCTGAGCGCACACCACATGAGACATGGCATGGTAGGAAGCCAAACCTGTCACACATAAGAACATTTGGAAGTACAGCATATGCTCATGTACCAAAGCAAAGAAGGCATAAGCTGGATTCCACAACAGAAAGGGGCATTTTAGTTGGCTATGCTCCAGGACACAAAGGATATAGAATTTTGAATCTGAAAACTGGCATTGTTGGCATAAGACATGTTACATATTTTGATGAAAACAAAAGGGTTGATAAAGGCTGGATTATCCCAGATGAGCCTTATCATCCAGAATATGAAACTAGTACCATAATAGACATGCCAGTGTATATAAATGCCATACCAAGGCAGATGTCTGAAAGCAACTCACCTGTATCTAACGAGGAACAGGCAGAGGAAGCAGACACAGAAAGAATCATTGAAGAAGACAGTACAGTTGGAGAAGGGGAATCAATTGGAGAAGAACTCTCAGATTTAGAGGATGCAGAAAGGTCAGACCAACCTGTTGTCAGACGCTCATCCAGGGAAAACAAAGGTGTTCCACCCCCAAGACTGTCTTACCTAACAAAGTCAGCAGAAGCTCAAGAGCCCTTAACATGGGATGAGATTGAGAAAATGCCAGCAGAAGAAGCTGCTGAATGGCATAAAGCTGCACAAGAAGAAATTGATGCATTGGATAAAAATAATACTTGGATTCTTACAAAATTACCTCCTGGCAAGAAAGCTATAGGATGCAAATGGGTATTCAAGTTAAAAAGGAATGCACAAGGAAAAGTGGAAAGGTATAAAGCCAGATTAGTCGCAAAGGGATATCTTCAAAAATATGGAGAAGATTTTGATGAAGTGTTTGCACCTGTAGTGAAACACACGACAATAAGAACACTTCTGAGCATTGCAGTCTCAAAAGGCATGCAAGTCAAACACATTGATGTGAAAACAGCGTTTCTTCATGGAGATATAACTGAAGACTTGTACATGGAACAGCCAACAGGTTTCATAAATACAAAACAAAGACAGCTAGTGTGTAAATTAAACAAAGGTCTTTATGGATTAAAGCAAAGTGCAAAATGTTGGAATGAAAAATTGCATGAAATATTGACAAATTTAGGATTTAAGCAAGGTGAAGCAGATAAATGTTTGTACACTAGGTGCACAAATGGACAATATGCATACATTTTAGCTTTTGTTGATGATCTGCTCATTGCAAGCAAAAGTGAGCAAGAGTACAAGGACATTGTAAAATGTTTAAACCAGAATGTTGAGATAAAAGAACTTGGTAATGTGTCATACTATCTTGGTATAGAAATTGAGAAACAAAATGATGGTTCTTATCTTCTAAGCCAGAAGCAGAAAATAAATGAGCTTATTGAAAGTTTAGGTATGCAAGATGCCCAAGTTGTAAGCACTCCCATGATCACTGATTTTCTGAAGGATGAAACAGTAAGAGAACCTTTACCAGATAACATCCAATATAGATCAGCCATAGGTAAGCTTTTATATTTAGCTACCACATACAGGGCTGATATAGCAAATGCAGTAGGAATTTTGAGCAGAAGGGTCAGCTCACCTACCAAATCAGATTGGACTGCAGTTAAAAGGATGGTAAGGTATTTAAAGGGTACCATTGATTGTAAATTAAAGGTTTCAGCCAATAGTAATCCAAAACTAATATGTTACTGTGATTCAGATTGGGCAGGGGATCATTCTGATTATAAATCCACAAGTGGATATGTGTTTATGTATGGAAATGTACAAATTTCATGGGCCAGTCATAAACAAAGTATTGTGAGTTTGTCTTCTACAGAAGCTGAATACGTGGCCGTATCGGAAGCGTGCAGAGAACTGATGTGGATTGAAAAACTTATGCTGGATTTTGGAATAGCTGAAAAGAGACCAATCCAGATAATGGAAGATAATCAGAGCTGCATCCGACTGTCACAGAATGACAAGGTTCAGTCACGCACCAAGCACATCGCAACGAAATACCACAACGTGCGAGAGTTGGCGAAAGAAGGGGTCATCAGTCTACACTATTGTCACACCAGTGAGATGACAGCTGACATCATGACCAAACCGTTACCCAGAGAACATTTTGTGAATCTGCGTATAAAGCTTGGACTTTGTATGAATAAATAATTGCATGACAGTTATGCATGAGAAGGGGTTTGTTGGAATGTAATTGTATTTTACATGCATTGCCTGTCACCTATTATTTCTCTGTGATTACTCTGTGACCTCTGATGTGAATTACTTAGAGAGGTCACACAGCTATGCAACTTCCTGTGGGGGTTAGACTCAGTAGATGCAGCACATGCAGCACATGGAGCACATGGAGCTCATGATCTCTCCTAACCTGAGAGGATCTATGGTGGTGTGAGCATCCATTACCATCTAAGCACATGGAAGGAGCTGATAATACAAATGTATAGTAATATGTATATATAAGCCTGTCTGATTATAATCTAACTACAAACTGTGAGTAAACAGATGTTTTGTTACTTCAACTTTAAAGTGACTCAGCAGTGAATTATTCAGGGGTGAATGAGAGAGAGATGAAGAAAGAAATTAACATTTCTAAAGCTGAAGCTGTGTGTACTAAAATCTGCTAATTATTTACTACAAATAATCCAACAAAAACTGCACAGAAAAACAAATCACTTAGCTGTAAAGAGAACTTTAGAGGTGCTTCAACCAATGCCTGTCGCTCACTCAAACCAGACGTCTCACAGACAAACACGGATGGTTGTATATGGTTATTTGTTAACAGTAGTTTTTTTCTGCCTTGCTCTTTTTTTTTCGGAGCTCCATCGGAAACCTGTGATAGAAGCCTTTAACGAACGTGCGACAAAATGAAAATTGACGTGCGTCCATTTTGGGTCTGAGACCTTACCACCAGCCATTGACTTAACAGTAAGGTCTCACTCATTAACTGGGCAGTAATGATCTACACACGTTAAATGCCTTTTACTGCCCGGTTAGTGCCACGTACCAGAAAATAAAAATTATTTTCCGTAGTGCATAGTGAACACGCGTAAAAAATGAAATTACCGCCCGGGCCATATGGTAGCCGGGTGGTAATTCCAAATTGACACACGTCTTAGTAAAAGGGCCCCTCAGCCGGTTAAGTGCCACTGAATATTAGTGGACGCCCTGACCAAGCAATTTAACCGGTCAGTGGCCAGCTAGATCACTTTGAATATCACACCCTAAGGAAACAATTACCTTTTTGGTGGCATGGAAGCATTGCTGGTGGTGTCGGGGCAGTATTTCATGAACTAGTCTGATTTGAGAGGTGCCTTAATAGATCTCTGTAAATGCTGAAGTACATTAAGGCTGGTTTATTAATAGGTACTTGGCATACATACTAATCCGCTGTATAGCAATTGCAAAACAAAGAGCGCCTTGAGTTCCCAGTTTCTCAGGAACAGCATCTGCCCAGTGGGTGACAGTTTAAGCAAATGGGAGAACAGAAAACACTGAGAGCTTTATTTGGTGCAGAGCTATATTCAGGGGGAGATAAAAATAAGGAGAGTGTGCTCACGAGACCTACTGTATAATAGGGGAAGGAATGTGTTTTCTGAAGTACTGACAGGCACTCGTATCTATACACACCAGCTCATTTTCAATTTGTATAATGCACAGGAAAATATTAGATCAAGATGGTACTGGCTGCTTTTAATAGTTGATCAGTCAGGACCGATCAAGGGTGTTAGGTAGTCCAGGTAAATCTTGTGTGCCGTACCTCCCCCCCCCCCCCCCCCCCCCCCAACTTACTAATGACAACATTTCCAGCACATCACTCCCTCCTATTGCCCAACTGAGGTTTTTATGTTTGCTTTCTTATTTTACAAGCTTTTTAATTAAATAGGATCAAGCAACAGTCCATTCAGATCAAGTTATTCACAAAAAAAAACTGTTTTTAGGTTTTCAAGGTTTTTTTTGTACTCAAAACATTTGACTTTCAAATCAAACATTGATAAATTTAGTGGTGACCTCAGCGGTGCTCATTGCCAAGAATATGAACATGGCAATGTAACTAGCACCCACTCCTTATTTTGATACAATATGATATTATTGTAATTTGTTTGTTGTGTGTGTTTTAAAACAAAATTTTGCAGTTGGATTATAGAAAATGGAAAAACAGGCAGATAAAGACCATGTGGCCTATCCAGTCTGCCCATCCATGTCATCTGCTCTCCCTAAGAGATCCTATGTACTTGTCCCAATCTCTCTTGAATTCAGATACTGTTTTCATCTCCCACCGGGAGGCCATTCCACAAACTCACCACCCTTTCCATGAAGAAGTATTTCCTCAGGTTACTTCTAAATCTATCCCCTTTCACCTTCATCCTATGCCCCCTCATTCTAGATCTTCCTTTCAATTGAAAGACACTCACCTCCTGTGCATTTAGGTATTTAAACGTCTATCATATCTCCCCTCTCCTGCCTTTCTTCCAAAGAATACATATTGAGAACTTTAAGTCTGGCCCCATACACTTTATGACGAAGACCAGTGACCATTTTAAGTATATTTTTCGTTAGCCTATTTCATGCACAGAAGTTTTTCACTCCCTAAACTGTACTATCACTCAGGTTTTTGCAGCCCAAATGCATGGCCCTGCATTTTGTAGCATTAAATTTTAGCTGCCAAATTCCAGTCCATTCCTTTAGCTTCACTAAGTCCTTCCTCATGTTATCCACACCATCAGGAGTGGCCACCCTATTGCGGATTTTCGTATTATCTGTAAAGAGGCAAACCTTATCAGAGAGCCCTTTAGCAATATCGCTTACAAAAATGTTAAAAAGAACCAGCCCAAGGAAACAACCATGAGGCACACCACCAGTAAAATCATTTTCCTCAGAATGAGCTCCATTTACCACTACACTCTGTCGCCTTCCACTCAACCAATTCCTCAGCCAGTCAGTCACTTTAGGGCCCATCCACTCAGTTTATTTACATTTGCTATATCGCTTTTGCTAACTCGTAGATCAAAGTGGTTTACAATCTAAAATCAGCAAAGAGGGGAAAGAAACTACACAAGCTGACAAGAAAGAGTGATCATGCACTCAGAAAAACAAACAGGCCTAATGACACAGCAGACAGTAGGGAGAGCAGAAAGAGAGGGAGAAGGTTTTGGGAAAAAGAAAGAGAAAAGGTGAAAAATAAATTTCAAAAATTACAAGAAGTCACAAAACGTTACAAACCCAGTGATAGGGTTATTAGTCGTTAAAGGCGTTGCTAAAATCTAAATACACCACATCTAGCGCTCTCTCTCGATCCAATTCTCTGTTCATCCAGTCAAAGAAATTAATTAGGCTTGCCTGACAAGACCTGCCTCTAGTGAAACCATGTTGCCTTGGGTCCTGTAATCCATTGGATTCCAAAAACTTTACTATTCTCTGTTTTAAAAGTGTACAGCGCTGCGTACATCTAGTAGCGCTTTAGAAATGATAAGTAGTAGTAGTAATTTCCATTAATTTACTTACCACAGAAGTCAGACTTACCGGCCTGTAGTTCCCAACCTTTTACGTAATTCTGCTTTTGTGGAGAGGGATCACATCTGATCTTTTCCAGTCCTCCAGGTTGACATGTGAAAAGAAGACAAATATCACTGCTGATATATAAAATGAGATGGAGGAGTGGCCTAGTGGTTAGAGCACCGAGGTGGCCGGTTCAAATCCCACTGCTACTCCTTGTGATTTTGGGCCAGTCACCTAACCCTCCATTGCCTCAGAGAAATATCCAGTGTACCTGAATGTAACTCCCCTTGAGCTACTACTGAAAAAGGTGTGAGCAAAATCTAAATAAATAAATATTATTACGTGGCTCCATAAGAAATGATGGGGGAAATTCAGCATCATGAAGCAGTAATTGTATGTATCTGTCTCCATTGTATGCAATTGTATCTCATGCATATTCATTGCAGATTCCTCAAAACCTAACTGGCAGGGGTTCAGGGGACAGGTTTGGGAACTAAGGATATAAAGCTTTATGCAAACAGCCCGCATCACTCCCACATTTACCTTTACTAGAATATGGAGTAAAACTAGATACATAAACATGGTGTCACATCAAATCTCAAACTTGAAATTTATCAAATAATGGAATGTTTTTTTATACTGGCATATCTTTAGCATAAGATCTTTCCAATGAACTCTGACTCACTGAATTAAGCAAGAACATAGGAGTTCACTGGAAGGACCAAAAGAATGATTAACAGAGAATAGCAATGCATTGCAAGATAAAAGAATTCAAGATAAGCTTATCTTATCTATGGCTTATCTATTAAGCTTATCTTAGCTATATTTATATGGCTTATGAGAAAAATTCAAGTTCTTCACATAAGCCATACAAATAAGAGCTAGCATGAGAGTTCACTGGGTCTGCCTTGATAGTACAGAAATAAAATTCTCCAAGTGTCACATAAAAAAAATAAGCATGGAGTGTACACATATGTGAGAGTGGCATTTGTTGATTCAGTAATGGGCTAGTAGTGGGTATGCAGAGCTTCTTCTCTATTCACAATGGACTAACTGTTAGCTCCAGATACCATCGCGGAGCTGTCCCGTTGTCTGGCTGTATACTGGCCTGATTTTGCGCGAACCAGTTTTATTGAGTACCTCAGTGGTCTGGTTTTCTCCTCACCACCTGTTTTGGACCGGAACTTCAAAGAGAGCGGTTTTCCGTCCTTGCTCGTTGTGTCGGCGGTCCAGCTGCACACTTGATTACATCGATGTTCCGGTATTGGGTGCAGGAGTGCTCCCCACAATGCAGGACGCTAGTGCGACTACTGGTTGGCTCCTTCCCGATGTTTATTTGACCCAACTCTCCTTCAGCCTTTCCATCAGACTGCTCCAGTCCGCGATAGTCTACTGCGCTGCTTGTAGCTGGCTGTTGGGCATCGAGGCCTACTTCGTGATGGGGAGATCTTTTGTGCATTGGTGCATCTTGTGGGGGACTTGCTTCCTTTTGAGACGCCAGTTGTTGCGAGGGGCTGTTGCCTTTCATTCCGGCAGACTGCGACTCTTCTTCCTTGGTGGTGTTATTGCCGGATCCGTTGGCTCCGCCTGCATTGTTCGCCTTCAGCTGCTGTCTTCTGCCTCCAGTGACCACCTCCACTTTCCAGGCTGCATGCTGCTTC
This sequence comes from Microcaecilia unicolor, assembly GCF_901765095.1. Classification (NCBI taxonomy): domain Eukaryota; kingdom Metazoa; phylum Chordata; class Amphibia; order Gymnophiona; family Siphonopidae; genus Microcaecilia; species Microcaecilia unicolor. Next base: position 430,926,460 of record NC_044033.1, on the reverse strand, counting down.
TTCTGCACTTCGACTGCGCTCGCTGCCTTGCTGGGAGCTTTCCAGCCCTCTGATACATCTCAGCGTCTGGATTTCCACAGTCCATTTTAGACTCTTTTCCCTTCCCCTCTCTTCTTCTTCTGTTCCTTCTACCCTCTCTACTGTCATTGTATTGTTTCATCAGTTCATTGTAAGCTGCTTTGAGGCCGCTTTCAGTGGTATAAAGCGGGGGATAAATGTTCTGCATAAATAAAATAATTCACTTTGGGCCATGTTTACTAAGGTGCGTTAGTGTTTTTAATGCACCTACAATTAGCGCACTTGCTTACCGTGTAGGTGCCTATAAGAATATTTTAGGCGCATTCACGGTTAATGCACATATATGGTTTACTCGCATTAAAAACACTAACGCGCCTATAATGCTTTCTAGTAAACAGGGCCCCTTGGTTGTAACTTACCATGCTTGCACACAGTGTTTCTCCACCTAGTCCCTGAGGCTCAGCCAGCCAGTCAGATTTTCAGGATTTCCACAGTAAATATGCATGAGATAGATTTACATACAACAGAGACAAGGCTGGAGCAAGGTATGTATGGTCAGTGCGGCCACACAGGGCACAAGAGAAGTAGGGATGCCAAAATTGTGCTCTGTCCATTACTTCCCTTGTTTCATTATGACAAAAGGGGATTGCTCGGGAATGTGTCGCACAGGGCATGCTTTCAGCTCGGGACACTTCTGAATGGAGGCAATGCGTGCAAATTCATTTTGGATCTCCTGAAAACCTGACTGGTTAGGTGTGCTCCAAGGACTAAGTTGAGAACCATGGTTTTAATATGCACACCAGTACTAAACTCTTATATTGGTAATCCCACAGTTTAGACCAGCCTGTTTCTATTCCAGACTAGTCTGAAGCCTGGAACAGTTCAGCTCTGACTATCTGACCTTTTTTGGTTTATGTGGAATTTAAATGATCATATTTCTCATTAATGTATTAGCAGAAGGAATGCAGATAGACATTTGTTTCATCTTGCCTGATGATGGCGCATAACATATTAGCACTGTCTACACATCTCCCAACACTGCAAAATTCCTAATAGGGAAAGTTCCCTGCATCCCCTCTGGATAAGAATGGCTATAACTGCACATTTTCTATTACAGAAACAAAAAGGTAATACAGATTTGTAGCCCTCCATGCCTGTGTTCTTCTCTGTTTTCATGTGTGTTCTTTTTTTCTCATTTCTTTCTCTTGTGTCAATCTAACCTGCTGCTCTTTGTCCTCTTACTCTCTCTAAAGTTTCAGAATGAGCTGCTCTCTTCCATACTCACTATCACATGTGGATCTGCATGTTGTTAGTTTCGTGAAAAAAACATAAACTACATCTTACACCTAACAGATCTATCACTTTGTTTACTCTCTCTTGCTATCTCTTGTTTTTATCTCTTTTGCTTTTGAGTCTTGCTTTCTGTGTGGGCCTTTTAAACATGATTTGTTACATAATATATCTCTAGTTTTCTGTTTTGCATTATGGCTTCTTCTTCCCCTAGTTCCCCCTCTCTGGTGCTCTCTCACACTTTCTTCCTGCTTTTATCCACCTTATAGCTCTTTTGTAGCTCATTTAGGGCCCTATTTACTAAACACTTTTCCCATCAGCACAAAGGGTAGTTTTATAATAGAGCACCTATGTAAAAAAAAAAATCACCTAAATGCCTTTAAGATATAGAGCGAAAGCTGCCATTTTAACACAATGTCCTGGAAATATAAGAAACTTAGTCTTTTGGTTTAGCATAACAAATATCTGAATACCGTATTGCACAGTAGGATCCCGCTGAGAGCTGACATCCAATTATTTTCTCATTTTATTGTGTTGAACCTATGCAAAAGTGCAAATGCCTTATTTTCAAAAGGCATTTCCATTAACTCGCAAGTAGATCTTATGACATTGAAGGAGCCAGAGGTGCTTACGTTGATAGTGTGGAATAAGTTCTTAAAACTTGAGTGATTGTGGGTGCGTCATGGTCCCTTCCGTTGGAGGGTCTTCCTCAAAGAGCTCAAAGCTTGTTGCTAAACTTATGATTGACACCATGCTATCAATCCCAGGGCAAGCAGTAGCTTCCCCATGTCTGTCTCAATAGTAGACCATGGACTGCTCCAGGAACTTATCCAAACCTTTTTTAAAGCCAGATACGCTAACCGCTGTTACTACACCCTCCAGCAGAGTTCCAGAGCTTAACTATTCTTTGAGTGAAAAAATATTTCCTCTTATTTGTTTTGAAAGTATTTCCATGTAAGTTCCTTCAATGTCCCCTAGTCTTTTGGTAGCATGCTTACTGTTCACATGTGTATACTCATTAGGGTTACCATATGGCTCCAGAAAAAGGAGGACGGATTGAGCCAGCCGGGTTTTACTTCCATTGCTTTCAAATGGAAAGCAATGAAAGTAAAAGCCTTTTTCCAGATGTAAAATAAGCTTTACACAGAGAAAATGCTTTACAAAATTATCTCCCAATGTGAGAAAACCTTGGTAAATGGGCATCTTACTTTCTGTGACCCTAGTAATTTTGTTTTGAATTGGTATGACGAGGTTGATACTTAGAACTCAAGGTGGCATTCATTAAATGAGCCATTTCTTCTAGGAAGTGTAACAAACAAAAGATTATGGGAGAGATATCATAGTAGCTTGCACAATGTTTTTTCCAGGTGAAGGGAATAAAAAGAAAGCCGTCCTTGCAAGAGCAGTATTGACACTCGGGGGGGGGGGGGGGGGGGGGGGAGGGGGTGGAGAAAGAGTGAAGAACTGACAATAGCTCTCCTGTCAGAACTGTAAATATAAAGCAACTGAAATGCCTTTATAAAGGCCACAAAGCCTAAAAAAAAATACACAATTTTATGGTGAGGAGCAGTACTTAGGGAGACTGTACATTAGTATATAAGATATGTGAAGCATAGAAAAACAGAAAAATGTAGGCAGATATAGACCATAATGGCCTATCTACTCTGCCCTACCATGACATCTACTCACCTTATCACTCCCTTAGAGGCGCTATGTACTTGTCCAAAGCTCTCTTGAGCTCAGAAACTGTTTTCATCTCCACCACTTCCACCAGGAGGCTGTTCCATGAATTCACCACCCTTTCCGAAAGGAAGTATTTCCTCAGGTTACTTCTGAGTCTATCATCATTCACCTTCATCCTATGCCTTTTCGTTCCAGAGCTTCCTTTCAATTCAAAGAGACTCACCTCCTCGGCATTTATGCCATGTAGGTATTTAAAGTTCCCTATCATGTCTCCCCTCTCCCTTCTTTCAAAGTATTTATATTGAGATTTTTAAGTCTGTCCCTGAAGACCACTGACCATTTTAATAGCTGCCTTCTGGACGGACTCCATTCTATCTTTATCTTTTTAAAGGTGTGGTCTCCAGAATTCTATACAACATTCTAAAATAGGTCTCACCAGAGTCTTATACAGGGGCATCATCATCTTGTTTTTCCTACTGGCCATTCCTCTCCCTGTACACCCAAGCATCCTTCTAGTTTTTACCAGTGCTTTTTCTATCTGTTTGGCTACCTTAACATCATCACATATGATCACACTCAAGTCTCACTCCTCTTTCAAACACAAAAGTTCTTCATCCCCTAAACTGTACCATTCTGTTGGGTTTTTGCAACCCAAATGCATTACCCTGCATTTTTTAGCATTAAATTTTAGTTGCCAAATTCCAGACCATTCCTCTAGCTTCACTAAGTCCTTCTTCATGTTATCCTTGCCATCAGAGGTGTCTATCCTATTGCAGATTTTGGTATCATCTGCAAAAAGGCAAACCTTATCAGACAGCCCTTCAGCAATAATGCTTACAAAATTCTAAAAAGAACCGGCCCAAGAACTAGACCTTGTGGCATACCACTGGTAATATCCTTTTCCTTAGAATGAGCTCCATTTACCACTACTCTCTGTCACCTTCCACTCAACCAGATCCCAACCAGTTACTTTAGCGTCCATACTGAGGGCACTCAGTTTATTTATTAATTGTCTGTGTGGAACCGTGTCAAAGGCTTTGCTGATATCTAACTACACCACATCTAGTGCTGTCCCTTGATTCAACTCTCTGGTCACCCAGTCAAAGAAATTTGGTTTCACCAGAAATTAATCAGATTTGTTTGACATGACCTGCCTCTGGTGAACCCATGTTGCCTCAGGTCCTGTAATCCATTGGATTCCAAAAGAATTCAAGTTTATCCCTAGAGGATCTGGATTTCAGCTTTCTACCTAAGAACCTAAGTTTGGCTTCCAGAATCTCCCTTCCACATTTTACTATGTCATTGGTACCCACATGTACCGACAGCTGGCGCCCCAGCACTATCTAAAATCCTATCCAGCTTCACCAGGGTGATGCTCTCCTTTTAGGAGACCTCCCTCCTCCAAGGCAGCACAAGGGCTGCCAGACGACTGGAGGTGAGACTTCTCTACAATGTCCCTGTAGGCCTCCTCGCTGTACCTCTCTGTCTCTCTCAGGTCCTCCAAGTTTGCCACTCTAGCCACAAGAGAACAGACTCATTTTCTGAGAGCTAGAAGCTTTTTGCATTGAGCACACACATATAACTTCTCACCAACTAGGAGATAATCATATATGAGACACTCAATGCAAAAGTCTGGATAGCACCCTCTTGCTGATGGACTGCTGTCTGAATCTTAGTATTACAGAGTTGTTTAAATTAAAACTTCTTAAGGTACTAGGGATATCAATGAATATAAAGAACTTTAAGATTATATAATTGACTATAATGAAGAGCTGAGCTAGGAGTGGGTGGGAGCTGGGGAGAGGGGTGGGAATGAAGACTGAACTAGGCCATGCTGTGCCTTCTAGAGTCTATCTGTTAATGCTGTGGCAGAAAATTAAAGCTTTAAAACTATGGGGGAAAGGGTATAGAGACTAGTTAATAAAGTTAGCTTTTTTTTAATTCTGTGTTTATCAATAACCCACAAGTCCTCTTTTAACCCCTATCTTTACGTTACCAAGCACAGAGCAAAATAATGTCACTTGTTACCCAGAGAAATGTCCTCTTCTTTCAGAACTTCTCATTCTATTTATGCCCACTGGACCATGAAGAATTAGGAAGAATCTCCCAAATTCTATATATGGTGCCTTATGTTGGCACAATAATTTGGTCACATGGCCAAATCTTGTGCACAACTTAATTAAGAAGCCAATCAGTGCCAATAATTGGTACTTAACCACCAATTAATAGCACTAATTGGCTTTAGTTAGAATATACACACAGTTTCTAAGCATATTCTGTAATGTGGTGCATGTAAATTCTCATGCATGCAGTTAAAACAGTGGTATGGCCATGGGCGAGTTATGGGTGTTTTAAAAACTATACACTATTATGGAATAGACCCGATCTGCATCTAACTTAGGCACAGGTACTTAGGTCTGGTATTAGGTGTTCTAAATTTTAGTCACAAATGTTAGTCACAAGAATTGCGAGTGTGCATATTCTATAAACTATATATAATTTTAAGCATAGTTTATAGAATGACATTATCCACGTGGTTTGTTTTTGGCACCAATTTTGAAGGCATCTTTTATAGAATCTGACCCTATATGAGTAGCAATATGGAAGATCCTGATATGTGCATTACTGTCCAGTTTTTAGAATATTGATTAGTTGTTATCATGTATATGTGTTTTACTGTCCAGTTTTTAGATTGCTTGTTATTTGCTGTTACGTGTATGTTTAGGTCTACATTGTTAGGTTTCTGTACCTGAACCATAATTGTGAACTGCTTTGATTGGTTCGGATTAGTAGAGCAGTATATCAAACAACATGAAAAAGTAAATAAAACCTGTCAGGGTTCACATGGTCATGTGGCAACCCAACTAACTGAAGACCTGTCATTTTCAAAACAACTAAACTTCTGTCAGTAACTTTATCCAAACAAGACCTTTGTATAGTCCCCCTCCAACCTGTTTTTGCAATGTTTTGGCTGGGGTACTGCATTTCATGAAATACTATTTAAAAAGCAATGAACTATAACATGACTTTAGTTTGTTTCCAGTGCTGAAAGAGCATGTGACCTTCAACTCTCTTTCGGAACATCAGCTAATGCAAAAACAATTTGTCTTTAAGCTGCTGGCAGGGATCCCAGATCACCATGTGAGCGTGAAGTCATTAGAAGCATTTTCTACGCCTGCAGTTGGCTTTTATTTTGAAGACTGCCATATACTGATTGTTCCATTATTTGAATCAGATCTGAGAACCAGCTTGTAAATAACAGCTGACTTTATGTCAACATCCTCTTGGTTCTCACTACAGTAATAAACAGTTTATATTTTATACAGCAAGGGGTTCCTGCTCTTCTTGGACTGTATTTAGCATGCTGTAGTTGTTTCTGGGTTACTCGGTGACAGTTCTGTATTCCATACAACTATTAAAAAGCATGCAATAATGTTTTAATTATGGGTGCTCAGTTATTTTAACTGGTGCTAAAAGGCCTCAGTGAATTTTGTAAGATCCTGAACCCACTGCCCTCAGTTTCCTATTTACTTGTTCTCTTTCATACTTATTGTAGAAAAGTTTCATGTAGTAAATGGGAGAAAAGTCACCTTTGTGTATTTCTCATTCCTTGGTGCCAGGGAATGGTGCATCTCTCTGACAGAGGTAAGCTTGACACCTGACTTACACCACTTCTGACAGACTGAGTCAGTTCTGAGCCCTCAGCATTGAATGTGCTGACTTGTAGCTCCAATTCCTCTACACAAGGGCCCTTTTACTAAGGCGCACCAAAAAATTGCCTGCACTGGTGTAGGCGCGTGTTTTGGACGTGTGCTGGTCCATTTTTCAGCACGCCTGTAAAAAAAGGCCTTTTTTTGTGGCCAAAAACGGGCATGTGGCAAAATTAAAACCAGGGCGTGCCCATTTTCAGCCTGAAACCTTACCGCCACCCATTGACTTGGTGGTAATGTCTCATGTGCTAACCGTGCGGTAAGCGTCAACATGCATACACTGCCGATTACCGCCTGGTTAGCGCCACACAATAGAAAATTAAAAATACGTTCTGCCGCATGTAAAAAATGGAATTACCGTCCGGGGCACGCGGTAGTTACAAATTGACTCGCGTTGGACGCATGTAGGAGCCTACCTGCCTTAGTAAAAGGGCCCCACAGTGGTCCTCAGCCCAATCCTCAGGACATACCCAGCCAGTCAGGTTTTCAGCAGACCCACAATGAATATGCATGAAATAGATCTGCATACAATGGAGGTAGTGCATGCAAATTTGTCTCATGTATATTCATTGTAGTTATCTTGAAAACCTGACTGCCTTGCCGTGTCCCAAGGACTAGGTTGAGATGGCCTTATACAAGCAAGAATTCAAGTTTATGGATACAAGAATGCAAAATCAGGATAGGAAAGCCCATCAGTCTGATGCTGCTAGGTGGCCCCTTGCTTCTTTTGTGCTGACATTTCTAATACAAATGATCAAGCAAAAGGATCAGAGTGTGCATGAAAGCTATACAAATAGTAAATATTTTTAAATGGTGCAACTAGAGCTAGGAGCGGAGCTTTCATATCAGAATAAATTATAATGGCTTTAACCAGTAGCCCTGGCTATATTCTGTAACATATCAGCTTGTTTCTTCCTTGGCAATGTTGCATCTATTGGCTGGATTCTTTTTTGTAGTGCTCTATTCTATTTCTTATATATTTACATGTGCAGTAAAAGGTTGTGGTTATTTTTAAAATGGTTACTCTTCAGCTCTATGCATTGTGATTTGTGTTGAAGAGCAGGTAAGAAACTAACTTTCCTTTGAACATGAATATTAGTAATAAGGATAGAAGAAATACTGGTTATCAGCATCTGCTGAAGTGAAATATATTTATACTATTACATTGCAGCTCTAACAAGAATTCTGGTGACACGTCTGCCGTAGGGAATCTATATAGATATAGGTATCAAAACTAATGACCCCAGATTGAAAACAAATCTTAGAACTCTGTATTCATGCAGTGCCTAGTTAAGTTGTGGTGGTCAATATAGCTGGATTCAAAAGATGACTGGACAAGTTCCTGAAGGAATAAAGTCTATAAAATATTAATTAGCTGGGTACACTTGGGAGAGCTACTTGGAAATGAGTGATGAGAAATTGAGGCACTATTTGGGATCTGCTTGGTACTTTTCCCCTGGACTGGCCACTGTTGGAGACAGGATGCTGGGTTGAAGGACTTTGGTCTGACTCAGCATGGCTTTTCTTATATTCTTCAGTGCAAATACTTAATAAAAAAAAGCACTATCTTCATGGTCGTGCAGCAAAAAAAAACTTAAAGCACTTAGGGCCTTGTTTACTAAGGTGCACTAGCATTTTTTTTCATTTTCTTGATATTTCTCAGAAAAATGAGAAATAATACAGAAATGGGTAATTACTAAATTCACATAGAATTATTAATATGTGTCAAATTGACTTCAGTAAGAAAAAGATATACATCTTCATCCAAAATAATAGGTAATTAGGATCCAAAACAGGAAAAAAGACAAATAATTTTTTTTTTAAATAAGAACTAACAACCAAGATTATTGCAACCCATAAGGAACTTCCCAGCCTATCACTACTGTGTGCAAATGGGACTTATACAGTGATATTTATCTCTTCTTTAGCCATAAGAAATTCCTCCAGTTGCTTAGGATCAAAAAATTGAAACAGTTTACCTTGAAATAATACAAAACATAAACAGGGAAACTTAAGTACAAAATTGGCACCTGAGGCCAAAATCCTTGGTTGAAAGGCCAAAAAGGCCTTGTGCATTTTCTGGGTTTCTCTAGAAAAATCAGGAAATATTCTAACTTTACATCCCAGAAACTGGATGCACTAGAATTTTTAACGTGTGCTAAACGCTAGAGACACCCATATATTCCTATGGGTGTCTCTAGCATTAGCATGTTCTAATTTGTAGTGTGTGCCTATAGCGTGACTTAGTAAACAGGGCCCTTAGCGTTCAGTAGCTTGTAATAACTCATGAAAAATTCCAAGCTATATATATATTACAAGCTACTATAAGCTGAGTGCTTTAAGTTTTTTTTGCTGCATGACCATGAAGATAGTGCTTTTTCGTCATTTTTGCTTAACTACGCTTGCAGTGTTAACCTTTCACTGCTGAAGCCATTTTTCCTCTCTAGCACTCATTCATCAAAATGTATATTGAGAGATTCATTTACAAAGTAACATACAGGCTCATTTTCAAAAGAGAAAAATGTCCAAAAAGTGGCATAAGTCTGCATTTGGATGTTTATCTCACAAAAACGTCCAAATCAGTATTTTCAAAACCTCTTTTTTCTCAAGTCCATCAGAAGGATGTTTAAATCTCAAGGGGGCATGCCAGGGGTGTGTTCAAGGTGGGACTTGGGCATTTGGATGTATTTGTTTGAAAATGGACCAAAAAATAAAACATCCAAATCACAAAACATTTTTCCAAGATAGACTTTTTTTTTGTAGAAAATGACCTTTCCTGTTCTGATTTTGGACGTTTTACAAAAAAAAAAAAAGTCCAAATTCAGACTTAGATGTCATATCCAAAAAATGCCCCTTGTGCATTTGACTTGCCCAAAGTCACAAGGAGCAGCAGTGGGAACTGAACCCATGTTGCCAGGATCAAAGCCTACTGCACTAACCATTAAGGCACTTCTCCTCTATTTTGGATGTCTTGCATTTGGATGTCTTTTGTTCAAAAATGGACAAAAAAAAAAGGATGTCCAAATCACAGGACGTCCATAGTATTTTTGAACACAAAAGATAGACGTCTATGTTTTTCGAAAATAACCTTCTTTCCTGTTCGGAATTTGGACGTCTTTGTAAAACGTCCAAATTCTGATTTAGACGTTTCTTTTGAAAATGCCCCTCCAGGTCTCATTGCATAAAATGGGACCTGTGCTAAAACAGCATGAGTTAGTGGTAAAATAACACATTTTTAAAAATATATATATATTTTTATTAACTGTAATTGGATGTGGACACAACAAACCAACTGATGCACAAAGTAACATCATTAAACACTATATAGATAAGTATTCATCTAATGAGCCTTTCACTAAGACAGGTCCAACAGGGGTAATAATCTCCTTTTGATGACTAACACAATTGGTAAAATTGAACATAGAACTGATGATCTCTCTAGGTATTTGGTGTAGCAATAGAACAGATGCTGGTCTCCACCATCCTCCACTATTATAAAATGTCCCTCACTCATTCCTCCTTTCCCACGCCTGCCTTCTCTAAACATCCCTCCACTCAACCAACATATCATTCCAACAAGCTCTCATAGAGATACTCCCCCCCATTCACCCTTCCCCTTCCCCCTACCCTCTAGCGGTCTCAAAATGGTAGCCCATGTTGAGAACTACACCCTTTAATGTTCCTATTCTTTCTTATGTTGTGCCAAAATGATAATCAAGGGTGACTTTTAAAGAGCTTATTGCAACACTTCTTGGGTAAATTAAATAATTTTGCCCATGGCCTTATACCTCATAGTGCATGAAGGAAATGCTTACTAGGTTCGGCAGAACAGGTCTTACTCTACTTTTGTTATATAACAGTAATAACATGCTTGTATGTACTTATTGTTGCAAGCTGGGATCCACAAAACAATACAAAAACAAGAGTGAATTCATTTTTATCAGTTTGGTTTAATTTGATTTTATAGCCTGCTTTGTCCACCCCTTTCTGAACAACAGAGGAAATTGCAATACAGTGCATTTTATAACAGAATGCATCTCTTAAAATCAAATCACAAATTAACAACATGGGTGTAAACATAAGTAGCTAGTAAATAAAGGGGTCTTTTTACTAAACTGAGCTAGAATCTAGGTTTAACACGTGGAAATGTGGGATTTTCCCATGCACTACGTCCAGATTTAATGCAATGCTTTGGGGGAGATTTTTAAAATATATTTTCATTGCTGGTTAAGTGCTAATGTCATTAGCACATGATACTTGCATAGAGTTATTGCAAGAACACTTACTGTCTCCTATTTAGTGCGCCACGCCAGTTAGCACTAGCTAGTTAACGTGTTCCTAGCCATTCTCTGCCATGACACACTCCCTCCCAAAAATATATTTTTTAAAATCTGCAACATGCAGGTTAATGGGCAAGAATACAAAATACTGCAAAGTCCTTTAGTGCATTTGTGTTGTACCCTGTTTTCACACACTAACCGGCATGTTAAGGGCTTAACATCCTTTAGTAAAATTCTTAAACCTTACATACTTCCTGCAAAAGCCAAGCTTTTAGCTTTTTCTAACAATGCAAGGAATTCAGTTTTTCCCTGAAGTCCATGGCAAAAGATTTCACAGTTTTGGGCTCATACAGCTAAAACATGGGTAATCAACCCAAAGCATTGGACACACCAAGCCAGTAGGATTTCCAGCTACCCATAAGCACATAAGTACATAAGTAATGCTACACTGGGAAAAGACCAAGGGTGCATCGAGCCCAGCATCCTGTCCACGACAGCGGCCAATCCAGGCCAAGGGCACCTGGCAAGCTTCCCAAACGTACAAACATTCTATACATGTTATTCCTGGAATTGTGGATTTTTCCCAAGTCCATTTAGTAGTGGTTTATGGACTTGTCCTTTAAGAAACCGTCTAACCCCTTTTTAAACTCTGCCAAGCTAACCGCCTTCACCACGTTCTCCGGCAACAATGAATACATTCAATAGAGGCAGTGCATGCAAAATACATGTACATGCAATAGAGGCAGTGCATGCAAATTTATCTCATTCATATTCATTGTTCTCAATTATAACCTAAATTTTACAAAAATATATATTCAACCGTTACTAATACATCAAAACCATACCTTTATTAATATTCAACCTAAAACATCACATTGGAAATGGAGATTCAATTTTACCCCTCGAAGTGGGTTAATTATCAACTATAACAGATGTCCATAATTACAAAGTTTATCTCCTTAAACTTTGCTTAAAGTGAATGTAGTCTTTTACTTATCTTGTTTGCATTCCCAAAACGGTACTGTAAAGTTCATCCATAAATCGATGTCAAATCTTCTGTTTGTTGATAAAAAACTGTCGTCAATCTCAACAGTATCTGTCTCCTTAAAGGAGTATAGTCTCTTCACACGCAATCTGCTGTACTCCAAAATAATCCTTCTGTTGGATACCACTCACAACGGTGTTGTAATCTCACATTATCCACTCAATTCACGGATCTCAACACAGGCCGTGTTTCATAATTACTTCTTCAGGAGATCCTAAATATACACATACAAAACTTACTAAACCCTATAACCAATATTCAAAATCATTACATCAACAATTATTTATTTAATCTTCTTACCAGCCACATTTAAGCGCTAGGCTCAAAAACCGGACAACCCTCACTGATGACATACATCGTCATACTGAGTTGAACTTCCAAACTTTATACAACACACCTATTCTTATACGGACAGTAGTAATGCCCAATCAACCTCTTTATTGAGGCCATATGGGTGAACAGTCCTCCATTTAAAGATGAACCGCTGCTCCCTACGGATAAGTTCTCTTTCTATATTGCCATAACCATCTTGCAAACAGTTAATGATAACAAATCTGAAATCATTTATTGAATGATTATATTGAAGCCAATGGTCAACTAACGGAGTATCTGTTTTTTGTAATCTGATGTTACTCAGGTGCTGAGCTATACGTAATTTAATTTTCCTCGTGGTTTCACCTATGTACCACAGTTGACATGGACAACATATAGCATAAACCACATTATAAGTATTACAGTCAGTATGAGCCCTCAACTCAAAATATTTATTTAAAGACTGCACCCAAATTCGAGTAGTGCATAAAGCATACTTACAATAAACACATGATTTACAGCTAGTGTGTCCACCCATTTCTTGATGACTCTTCCTTCGCAACTTTTTCTTAGATAAAATCTCACCCAAATTTTTTTCTCTATTACAAGCAAACCTAGGTTTAATTTGCAAACTATGATGAAGGGATAAAACAGACCAATGTTTAAGAATAATATCCTGTATTTCCCGTGTTTGCTTATAAAAAGGAAGGATACAATTTATCTGGGGAGTAGGTACATCCATCGAGGAAGTCTCACTATTCAACCAGCATCTTTGAGCATATTTAGCTCTTTTATACGCAGATTTTACAGCGTATTGTGGATAACCTCTTTTTTGAAATCTCTCAGACATAAGTCTCGCCTGTTGGTTAAAATTCACTGAGCTAGAGCAAAGACGTTTAATTCTCAAAAACTGTCCTATCGGAATACTCTCTTTTAATTTCCTAGGGTGATGACTATTAAAATGCAAAATTGCATTTTTATCAGTAATTTTCCTAAATACTCCTGTAGTAAATTGACCATCTACTATTTGTATATTTATATCCAAAAATTGTACCTCATTTCCTATCGATTGTATAGTGAACTGAATATTGGTGTCACATTTATTCAAGTACTCCACAAACAACTGCAACTCACTCTCATTTCCTGACCATATAATAAAAATATCGTCAATGTACCTCTTCCAGGTGACTAAATGAGATCTATTATATATAGAGGTATACACGTATATAGATTCAAACCAAGCCATATATAAACAGGCAACAACAGGAGCAACCGTGGCACCCATAGCCACGCCCTTTGTTTGTAAAAAGAGCTGATCTCCAAATCGAAAATAATTTTTCTTTATCACAAACGTAGCCATCTGTAATAGAAGTTGAATCATAGAATCAGAAAAATCTTGTTGCTCTAGTGCCTGTTTAATAACCCGCAAACATGCTTCCTGTGGAATACTTGTATAAAGAGATGTGACATCCAATGTTAACATAATGATATGCTGATCCCGAGAAAATTGTAAAGTTTCCAAAGATTGCAGCATATCATTCGAATCTTTGACGTACGATTGTATCTGTAACATTTGAGAATGCAAATGAAACTCCAGAAATTGAGACAAAGGCTCAAAAAGAGACCCTACACATGATACAATAGGTCTTCCTGGTGGATGTATGACCGATTTATGGATCTTTGGTAGAAAATAAATATTCGGCATATTAGGTTTTTTACGTAGTAGATATTTATATTCTTTCACCGTAATCACTTTGTTATCTCTGGCTATTACTAGCATAGTCTCCACTTGTTGTATGTATTCTTCCGTGGGATCACCAGTTAACAATTTATAAGAAGAAGCATCTAGTAGCTGAGAGAGTGCCTCTTCTTTATACTGACTAACATCTTGCACAACTACTGCGCCCCCTTTATCAGCCCTAGTTATAATTATAGATTCATCTTGTTTCAAATTATACAAGGCCTTTTTCTGTAATTTCGTAAGATTATGGTGAATCGGGGTATGTTGTTTCTCCAATTTATCCACATCTCGCATAACTAATTTTTGAAAAGTATCCACAGCTGGGTCCACTACCCCTGGTGGCACCCATGAGGATGTTGGTTTATATTTATCCAAAAATCCTACCGAATTAACAGCAATATGTGCTGAATTACTAGAATCCTTTTCAATTTTGTTATCAAAAAAAGCTCGAAGTTTCAATTTCCGGAAAAACTTATGCAAGTGAAATCTTATTTCAAAGGCATCATAGAAAGTGGTCGGAACAAATGATAAACCCATGGATAGGACTGATCTATCCATTTCTGACAGCTGTCTAGATGAAATATTCACAACTAAATCTAGTTCTTCCGTCCTCTCCGACTCCGAGTCACTAAAGGGGCTGTAGATACAATGACATTCTCCGTACGACTACCAGATCCCGTAATTGAAGAGTTTTCTAAAGTCTGACTCCCCTTATTAATTTCTTCACTAGATGACTCACTAGATGTGTTCAAAAACGTTATTTTTTTATTATTTCTCTTATTTCTACGTGACTTACGTGAGTGATCCATCCAGGGGTATATGTAACCCTTTGTGTAATCCCCCTCATCACGTTTATATTTTTTAATTTTTTGTTGTCTGATTTCTATCTGATATTTATCCATAATGGATAAATGTTCCTTATATTGCTTTTCAAAAATTTCCGATGTAAGCAATCCTTTCATTTCTACTAATTTAGTATCTAAATCTGCTTTTGCGTCATTAATAAGTTTATGTAATTTATCTATTGTCAACAGCATTAAATCTAACGAGCAGCGTGAAATCAACTCGTTCCATTTAGCTACATATTCAGAGTCATCAAGAAATCGAGGTTCCTTAATTAACCTAAGACCTCGAGGGACCCTCTGTACATGACAATATTCTACCAGAGCAAAAGCATGAAGTTCTGTTCGAACCACATACTTATGTAATTTTAGAATATCCGACCAATCAACTTCTGCCGATCGGTTCACAAATAACCTCCCCCCAGTCATTAGATCTTTAATTCTATCAGTGGAAAGTCCTGTTTTTGTGTCCCAGCCTATAGTGGCCATCATAGACCTCACTTTAACAATATTAACTAACACTTCTGGTCACAACACCCTATTTATCGGTTAATACAATTAATTCTTCTCAATTATAACCTAAATTTTACAAAAATATATATTCAACCGTTACTAATACATCAAAACCATACCTTTATTAATATTCAACCTAAAACATCACATTGGAAATGGAGATTCAATTTTACCCCTCGAAGTGGGTTAATTATCAACTATAACAGATGTCCATAATTACAAAGTTTATCTCCTTAAACTTTGCTTAAAGTGAATGTAGTCTTTTACTTATCTTGTTTGCATTCCCAAAACGGTACTGTAAAGTTCATCCATAAATCGATGTCAAATCTTCTGTTTGTTGATAAAAAACTGTCGTCAATCTCAACAGTATCTGTCTCCTTAAAGGAGTATAGTCTCTTCACACGCAATCTGCTGTACTCCAAAATAATCCTTCTGTTGGATACCACTCACAACGGTGTTGTAATCTCACATTATCCACTCAATTCACGGATCTCAACACAGGCCGTGTTTCATAATTACTTCTTCAGGAGATCCTAAATATACAC
Organism: Microcaecilia unicolor; assembly: GCF_901765095.1. Taxonomy (NCBI): domain Eukaryota; kingdom Metazoa; phylum Chordata; class Amphibia; order Gymnophiona; family Siphonopidae; genus Microcaecilia; species Microcaecilia unicolor. The sequence goes on along the minus strand of NC_044033.1, from coordinate 430,910,481 downwards.
ATACAAAACTTACTAAACCCTATAACCAATATTCAAAATCATTACATCAACAATTACATCAACGTTAGTTGACCATTGGCTTCAATATAATCATTCAATAAATGATTTCAGATTTGTTATCATTAACTGTTTGCAAGATGGTTATGGCAATATAGAAAGAGAACTTATCCGTAGGGAGCAGCGGTTCATCTTTAAATGGAGGACTGTTCACCCATATGGCCTCAATAAAGAGGTTGATTGGGCATTACTACTGTCCGTATAAGAATAGGTGTGTTGTATAAAGTTTGGAAGTTCAACTCAGTATGACGATGTATGTCATCAGTGAGGGTTGTCCGGTTTTTGAGCCTAGCGCTTAAATGTGGCTGGTAAGAAGATTAAATAAATAATTGTTGATGTAATGATTTTGAATATTGGTTATAGGGTTTAGTAAGTTTTGTATGTGTATATTTAGGATCTCCTGAAGAAGTAATTATGAAACACGGCCTGTGTTGAGATCCGTGAATTGAGTGGATAATGTGAGATTACAACACCGTTGTGAGTGGTATCCAACAGAAGGATTATTTTGGAGTACAGCAGATTGCGTGTGAAGAGACTATACTCCTTTAAGGAGACAGATACTGTTGAGATTGACGACAGTTTTTTATCAACAAACAGAAGATTTGACATCGATTTATGGATGAACTTTACAGTACCGTTTTGGGAATGCAAACAAGATAAGTAAAAGACTACATTCACTTTAAGCAAAGTTTAAGGAGATAAACTTTGTAATTATGGACATCTGTTATAGTTGATAATTAACCCACTTCGAGGGGTAAAATTGAATCTCCATTTCCAATGTGATGTTTTAGGTTGAATATTAATAAAGGTATGGTTTTGATGTATTAGTAACGGTTGAATATATATTTTTGTAAAATTTAGGTTATAATTGAGAAGAATTAATTGTATTAACCGATAAATAGGGTGTTGTGACCAGAAGTGTTAGTTAATATTCATATTCATTGTGGATAACTTGATAACCAGACTGGTTTGGTGTGTGCTGAGCACTGGGTTGACAATCCCTGAGCTAAAAGCTTAATCCCCCATCTGTGACGGTCAGATAACAGCCAAGACTGACAAATCAAAAAACCCCTATTTGGGGGAACAAAACAAACAGTGCAGTGTGTAGTTCTTCATGCCCTGATGCTCAAAACTCTAGCGCTGTATGGAATAGCACCGGAAAAAGAGCATGGGAACAGTGTGGCAAAACAACTCTCTATTGCTCAATGCTAATAATATGCAAATATAGGTGTGCTGTTAGCGCTGAGGATTAGGAAGTTAAGGGGGAGAATTATGCCTGGCACCTCTGCTCAAGAGTTATGAGTTAAGCACAGCTCTTGTATGCATGCCCAGTCAAATTGAGAAACGACAGAGGGGGGAGGAGGGAAGGAAGGAGGAAGAAGAGTTGCCGGTTGCCTCTCTGTCACTGCTCTGCTTTGGACACCATGCGGGGTTAGTGGCGAGACCTGACGGAGGCAGCACTCGAGCATTCGTGCAGGGGCAGGTGTGTGTTATGGATCACCACTCACGGAGGGATCGGAGGAGAGGGGAAGGAGAAGGAGTGGGATTAGGGCAGCCGATCTGCCAACTTTGCTGGCTGTCTTGGCTGGATGGGTACACTTGTGTAGGGCTGCCCTGAACGCCAAAGTATGCGAGGAAGCGACTTGCAAAGGCCAGCCAGGCTGCTTCAGAAACACCCTAATGCCAGCTTCAAGTTAGCGTAGGGTTTCCAGCAGCAAGGGTAACCTTGTTTACTGCGCTGTTTGCTGAACTCCAGAGGGAATAGGAAACGACCTCATCCGCATCCTTTTGACTACATTAGCATGCTCATTGCGCTTTTGTTTGGCGAGCTTGTTGGTTCCCACGCTCCCAGCCTTTGAGCATTGTGCACTAGTAAATGCGGATACTAGTCGAGCTCCATCTCTGGTTGTCTTCAAATCTAGGCTAAAGGTCCACCTTTTTGAGGCTTCTTTTAACTCCTAACCCCTATTCACTCGATCAGTACCCATATCTGTTTTATCATTCCCACCTAAGTAATTCCCTTATCCCTTATTGGTCCTGTTTGGAAGCTCTGTCAAGCAGAGACTGTTTCTTCATGTTCAAGTATACAGTGCTGCATACACCTAGTAGCACTATAGAAATGATAAGTAATAGTAGCTAATTGCCTCTAGCACCTGCATTTGCTTCTGAGCATCAGCACCTCAGAGATACAACATAGGAATACAACTGAAGACTAGACACTTTGAAACAAAGAGTAGGCTAGGTCCTATCATCTTCCCTTAAACTGAAGATCAGTCTTCGTGCCCTGTTAGCAAACTTTTAAAATTTCTGTGTGAAATTCTGCCCCTTCCAGAACAACCTAAATAGTGAATGATTATCCCATTTCTTGACAGCAGGTATTTGGAGAAACCCTGCCATTTAGCTGCTATGCCACAATCACCTAAGAGAATCCACAAAGCTTCATTTGTTTTACCATTGCAGCAAGCCTAAGTTGACAGTACATTTTTCAGTACATCTGTCATCTGCAGATAACGGATTGCCAACAAATACATTGTTTGACATCAGGATGAGCTAATGGTATTGAGAACAATTACCATATGGGTGCTAGAATCTACGCACAAACATTTTCAACACACGATAAATCTGAATACTATTGTGATAACACTGAGCAGTGCTGTACTCTGAATGAATGACATGAATGTGGAGTTGTTTGGTGATAGTGCGGCTTCTGTTGTCCAAATGATTGCAAGCGCTCTGTTTTTGGAGAGAAGAGTGAAGCAAATTTTATGTTCTTTGAAGTCTTTCAGCATCTTTTCTGATTCAGATGAGTCTGAAACAGTGAGGAGGCAAGGTGTTTGTATTATTTCCTTGTGGATATTGGGGGTTGAATTTAATCCACCATAGACAGAGTCAGATCAAGAAAAAACCTGAAGGTCCAAGAGGCTGGAGAATGTTTTGGAATGGGGTGGGGGAGGGAAGGAATTTTTGAGTGTGGTTACATATCTAGGGGTGGGGAAGTGAGTCAGATGTTGGATTGGGGATAGTTGGTTCTTCACTTGGGCCCATTCAGATTGGCAAAATTGTGAAGTATCCTAATTCCAGGAGGGTGACTTTTGGGCAGCCCTAGTTTTGAATTTATATTCCAAAGCATTGTGCTATTTGTAGTCCCTGAGTCTACTCACTGAAATCAGTACTACGTGTTCCATAATACCTCACGACAGGGTCATTAGAAATCTAGGACTGGCCTAAAATCTCCTTCTTGGTAACTTGGCAATTCTGACTTTTGAATAATGAGACAACATTAATGTGACAAATTACAAGCAAAGCAAGAAGGAAAAATGCTATGGCCACTTTAACCCTCCCCTTTCAGCATGCATGTGTTCTGTACATGTTTAGCTTAGTATGTCAGGCTTTATAGCCTACTGAGTGGATACAAAGGGGATGAAGGAGAGCTGACATCTTTCTATGCCGGGTCATGAGAATGCTGACTAGCACGCCAATGAAATCCATCCCCACCAGTCTGTATCTCTGTCAAATACTACCCTTACCTATGCCACCAGTCTCTTTATCTCTCTCAAATATCGGCTTACCTTATCCAACACTTTATCTCAACTTCCACTTGTCACATCATTTTCTTCTGTAACCCCCCCCCCCACACGCCTACTTCTGCCACCTTATCCTTTCTCCTCCTGAATACTCTCTCTCCTTCCTTCCCTTCAGGCACTCATCTCCCTGTCACTTCCTTCTTTTCTTTCCTTCTAGGCACTCTCTCTCACCCTCACAGTCCTCCTGGGCCCTCTCTTTTCTCAGCACCTCTCCCCAGGCTTCTGTCATTACCTTCTCTAACCCTCCATCTATCTCTCTTTTCTTCCCCTCCTGGCACTCTTTCTTCCTCCCTTCCTTTTTCCTCCTCCTCGCATGCTCACTTCCTCTCCCCTTCAATTCCACTTTCTCCTCCACCTCCATGGAACATTCCCTCTCTGTCCTCCCTACAATTACCCAGGCGATTTCACTCTCACTCCTTCCCCAGGCACTCCCATTCCTTCTCACTCCCCTAGTATCAGCATCTGACACTTTCAGCCCCTAGCCCTCTTCCCCCAGTTCCAGTGTCAGCCACTAACCCCCTTCTTCCATCTCCAACCCCTTCACAAGCTCTTTCCATACTTCTCCTGCCCACCGTCCCTGGCACATGCCCCTGGTTCTTCTCTGGTCTGCTCTCTCCTCACTCAGCCTTTCAGTTCTCCTCCTGTCTCAATAAGGCTGCTGACTCACTGACTGACCATCTGATCTGGTCTGTTTCCACTGACCACATAGACATTTTCTGCACTGTATTATGTACTCAGGCCAACTGCAAGAACATGCACTCCCACTGGTATGACCATCAGCTGCACAGGGAGGGCAAGCTCAGTTGTGTCAGGTGTAGGCTGCAATAGAGCCTAACAGAGGAGTAGTGGCTGTACTTGGAGGCAGCTGCTATTCAATTTATTTGCCAATTACAGCCATGCACTAAGTAAATAGGAGGCCATGTTCCAGGCAGCATAAATGTAGAACTGTAGCCTGGCACTTAAGATCAGCCTGGACCAGTTGGGAGAGGGAAACGAGTAGGCAGAAAGTTGAATGGACACAAGTTTGAGATGCATTTTGCAGCAGCAAGGCAGCACACATAAGTACATAGGTCCATGAAGCCAAGCATCCTGTTTCCAATAGTGGCCAATCCAGGTCACAAATACCTGACAAGATCCCAAAACAATACAATACATTTTATGCTGCTTATTCTGGAAATGAGCAGTGGATTTCCCCCAAGTCCATTTTAATAATCGTCTATGGACCATTCCTTTAGGAAGCCATCCGAACCTTTTTTTCACCCTGCTAATCGAACTGCTTTTGCTACATTCTCTGGCAATGAATTCCAGAGTTTAATTATACGTTGAGTGTAGAAATATTTTCTCCGATTCATTTTAAATTTACTACTTTCTAGCTTCATTGCGTGCCTCCTAGTCCTAGTATTTTTGGAAAGAGTAAACAAGCCATTCACATCTACCCATTATTCTCCACTCATTATTTTATAAACCTCTATCATATCTCCCCTCGTCTTTTCTCCAAGCTGAAGAGCACTAGCTGCTTTAGCCTTTCCTCATAGGGAACTCGTCCCATCCCCTTTATCATTTTTGTTGCCCTTCTCTGTACCTTTTCTAATTCTACTATATCTTTTTTGAGATGCGATGACCAGAATTGAACACAATATTCGAGGTGTGGTCGCAACATGGAGTGATACAAAGGCATTATAATGTCCTCATTTTTGTTTTCCATTTCTTTCCTAATAATATCTAACATTCTATTTGCTTTCTTAGTCGCCACCACACACTTAGCAGAGGGTTTCAACGTATCATCAATGATGACGCCGTGATCCCTTTCCTGGTCAGTGACTCCTACAGGCTTATTTTCAAAAGAGAAGGGCGCCCATCTTTCGACACAAATCGGGAGATGGGCATCCTTCTCCCAGGGTCACCCAAATCGGCATAATCAAAAGCCGATTTTGGACGTGCTCAACTGCTTTCCGTCGCGGGGATGACCAAAGTTCACGGGGGGGGGGGGGGGGGGGGGGGTGTCGGAAGCATAGCGAAGGCAGGACTGGGGCATTCCTAACACATGGGCATCCTCAACCGATAATGGAAAAAAGAAGGGCGTCCCTGACGAGCACTTGGCCGACTTTACTTGGTCCATTTGTTTTACGACCAAGCCTCAAAAAGGTGCCCAAACTGACCAGATGACCACTGGAATCGGGGATGACCTCCCCTTACTCCCCCAGTGGTCACCAACCCCCTCCCACCCTAAAAAAACCTTTTAAAATATTTTTTGCCAGCCTCAAATGTCATACCCACCTCCATCACAGCAGTATGCAGGTCCCTGGAGCAGTTTTAGTGGGTGCAGTGGACTTCAGGTAGGCGGATCCAGGCCCATCTCCCACCCACCTATTACACTTGTGGTGGTAAATGTGAGCCCTTTAAAACCCACCAGAAATCCATTGTACCCACATGTAGATGCCCCCCTTCACCCCTAAGGGCTATGGTAGTGGTGTACAGTTGTGGGGAATGAGTTTTGGGGGGGGGTTGGGGGGCTCAGCACACAAGGTAAGGGAGCTATGCACCTGGGAGCAATTTATGAAGTCCACTGCAGTGCCCCCTAGGGTGCCTTGTTGGTGTCCTGGCATGTGAGGGGGACCAGTGCACTATGAATGCTGGCTCCTCCCATGACCAAATGACTTGGATTTGCTCTTTTCTGAGATGGGCATCCTCGGTTTCCATTATGGCCGAAAATCAGGGTTGACCATCTCTAAGGTCAACCTAAATTTCGCAATTTGGGTGTCCCCGACCATATTATCAAAACAAAAGATGGACGCCCATCTTGTTTCGATAATACAGGTTTCCACGCCCCTTTGCCAGGATGTCCTGCGAGGACGTCCTCAGGAAAACTTGGGCGCCTCTTTCGATTATGCCCCTCCTAATGTTGAACCTTGAATCACATAACTATAATTTGGGTTCCTCTTTCCCACATGCATCACTTTGCACTTGCTCACATTAAACATCATCTGCCATTTAGATGCCCAGTCTCCCAGTCTCGTAAATCTCCCAGTCTCATAAAGTTCTCTTGTAATTTTTCACAAAACATTTGCAATTTAACAACTTTTGAATAACTTTGTGTCATCAGCAAATTTAATTACCTCACTAGTTACTCCCAATTCTAGATCATTTATAAATATGTTAAAAAGCAGCGGTCCCAGCACAGACCAGCGGGGAACCCTACTATCTACCTTTCTCCATTGAGAATACTGACCATTTAACCCTAGTCTCTGTTTTCTATCTTTTAACCAGTTTTTAATCCACAGTAGGACACTACCTCCTATCCCATGACTTTCCAATTTCCTCTGGAGTCTTTCATGAGGTACTTTGTCAAACACTTTTTGAAAATCCAGATACACAGTATCGACCAACTCACCAAAGCAAATAGAAAAATAAAATACTCAGACAAAGGCAACAAATGTAGAAAACAATTTTATTCTAAATTTATTCATTGGAATATGTCAATTTTGGCAAATGCATTTCTTCAATATTTTAAATTTCAGTTTCTGTTCCACTAGTATTGTTGTATATGCAAGTCTGACTTTTTGAGGGTTTCATATCTCTATTATTAATGTGATACCTTGTTTCATATTTGTTGAGAGTCTGTCTTTTTATGTTCATGTGACCCAAAACTACTGCTCACTGGGCTTAGAGCCCCCAGTGTCAAGGGGGTCTAGGGCAACTGCCTGGCTCTGGACTTCACATAGGCGCATGTGTGATGAACAAATATAGGAAAATCTTCATTTAAAACCCTAGGATTGTGTCAGGAGTTCCACTTAGTGGGCCACTATCTATCTATCTATCTATCTATCTATCTATCTATCTATCTATCTATCTATCTATCTATCTATCTATCTATCTTTTCAGTTTATTTAGAATACATTAGGACTGCCTTCTTCTATCTGTTATACAGAGCTGCCAGGTTACCCATTCCGGGAGGGATACTTTATGACCAGTCCTGGATTTCTGACAACCTTATCCAGGTGCATTATGGAACTTGCAGCACTGATTTCAATGGATAGAATCATGAACTACAAATACTGCACTGCCTTGGGATGTAAGTTTAAAACCAGGACTAGCCAAAAAGTATCCCTTCTGGCATGGGTAAATTGGCTGCTCTGGTTATATTGCAGTTGGCATCAGAACCATTGGTACACTCCTTCCCAGGAACTCCGTTCACTAGGCAAATCTCTCCTAATTGTACCCTTCTCCCCCATCGCTAACTCCAGACTCCGTTCCTTTTATCTTGCCGCACCTTATGCCTGGAATAGACTCCCTGAGCCATTGCGTCAAGCTCCATCCCTGGCCGCCTTCAAATCCGGGCTAAAGGCCTACCTGTTTGATGCTGCTTTTAATTCCTAACTTGTCACCTGCTCATAACCTTTATCTTGTCTTCCTCTCTTCATTAGTCCCTTCCCATATGTCCTATCTGTCTGTCCTATCCTTATCCCTTATTTGTCCTGTCTGTCTGTCCTGATTTAGATTGTAAACTCTTTTGAGCAGGGACTGTCTTTTCTTCATGTTAAATTGTGAAGCGCTGCGTATGACTGGTAGCGCTATAGAAATGATTTATAGTAGTAGTAGTAGATGCCAGGAAGGATAAGGAGGATGTGAAAGACATAAAAGCTCTCGCCACAGAGCATAAAGTAATGCGTTAGCTGCATTGATGGCGGTCATCATGATTTATTCAGTGAAGCCTCAGGTTTTAATGTACAGACAAAGAAACACTAGCAACACAGGCAAAAGAATGCAGAGGGAGGCTAGAGAAATGTTTTTATTGTTAGCCAAACAGAACTTCTAGAGATGGGTGGGCTATAAATACTTTTTAAAGTAAATATCCAACCTGATAAAGAAAACAAAACATACGTAGTGAAGCATGTGTCTGAAAATTTGGCTGGCAAATTGGAAAGAACATGTAGGATCTTATGTTCCCAGGTGCTGGAGCGGCAAACACATGCATTGATACTTGCGACTAAAAGCAAGCCTGCTGGAAAAAAAGGTTTTTGTAATGAGAACTTTTACACACGAGAGTCTATTGTACATAATGAAGTCCCAATATGCTTAGTGAAAGGATTTGTAACTGGGCAACTGAAGTATCACTTTAATGATATGACATAACAATAGGCTTTCTTAAGCTCAAGAATAACTTTATTGAACAGAACACTGTAGCACAGTACAGTACTTCAAGGTTGTCTAAAAAGGTCAATTTCTGAGTCTTTATTTAAAATATTTGTCTTTATCATAGCCTCTATGATATTATTGAGGTTACAAGAATGTCTACAGATACAGTTATCCTTCTTAACTATCATTTCTAAGAAGTTGCCAAAACTTTGCAGTCTTCCTCAGTTTGAAACAGTGTGTGTGTGTGGAGATTGAAAAAGTTGATCTTCTGCAAGTCTTGCGGGAAAGTTTTCCTGTTTTGAAAGCAGCTTTTGAACTGAGCAAGAACCCAGAAGATTTCAGTGTGGGACATAGGAGGGGTCTGAATTATCTTAGAATGTCTAAATTGTAGTGGCTTGCTGTGGCATATTAGTTTCTGATTGGTCAATGGCACCTTGATGCATCAAAATGATGTGGGTCTCTTTGGACTGGCTCTCCAGCTCAGCAGTGAGCGTTGATTGGCTCTGGATGGACAGTGGTGGTTTATGTAAATATGAAACTCCTGCTGCATTCTTTATCAACTAAAATGTACATAAGCATACACTTGCTACTGGAGATGTGGGAATATGCACCTTTGGATTGAGTGTAAAAGGATGTATAAGCATGTCCTGATACAGGTTTCAGTTGAAAAGTGGCTCATACTGCTTACTTTCAGTGACATTATCGTGTTGCTTGTGATGGGGCTTAGTGATTGTTGAATTTGTGGCTTGATTTGGGAAGTATATTCATATTATATAATTTTGCATTGATAATTCTGTTGCACTTTATTTGCCGGTTTTTGGCAGAAAAATTTTGGGCAGATCTTGGAAGAAAAGCCCATAAACCATTATTAGGGAAGACTTAGGAAAAGCCACGGTTTATCCCTGGGGTAAGTACCATAGAATCTGGCTATGTTTTGGGATCCTGTCAGGTATTTGTGACCTGTATTGGCTACTGTTAGAAAGATGATACTGGGCTTTATTGGCCTTTGGTCTGACAAACTCTGACGTGTTGTATGCTCTTATGTTCTACAAAAGGACTAAAACTAATGATTATATGTTTCTGGATATGATTAACAGTTCGATCCTATATTCTATGAAGGCCACTTTTCCTCTGCTCACATTTCAGGGGAGAATAAACATGTGGATAAATGTAAGCCGGTTGATATTGCATATTAGGATTTTCAAAAGGCATTTGACAAAGTACCTCATGAACGACTCCTGAGGAAATTAGAAAGTCATGAGATAGGAGGTAATGTCCTATTGTGGATTAAGAACCAGTCACAAGATAGAAAACAGAGATTAGGGTTAAATGGTCAGTATTCTCAATGGAAAAAAGTAAACAGTGGGGTTTCCAAGGGCTCTGTACTGGGACCACTGTTTTTTAGTATCTTTATAAATTATCTAGAGATGGGAATAACTAGCGCAGTAATTAAATTTGCTAATGACACAAAGGTATAGTTGCTCAACAGTGGATGAGACATTTTCATCCTCCTCAGCATACTCAAATAACACACACTTTTTAATAAAACCAACAAAATTTATTTGGTACAAACAAGGCTGCAGCTTCACTTTTAATGGTGATAACAATGGGACCCAAGCAACAAACCACAATAATAAATATATACCAGGAATATACCAAAAATCTGGACATCCAGCACAACCCCAGCAAAGAGCCCATAGTATAATTAAACCACCTTACCCTGCAACAGCAGTCAGGGCAAGGATCAGGCCTAGACCTCCAGGTCTGTGCTAGTAAGCATGGGTCTAACATTTATTTATTTAGATTTTTGCTCACACCTTTTTCAGTAGTAGTTCAAGGTGAGTTACTTTCAGGTACTCTGGATATTTCTCTGTCCCAGGAGAGCTCACAATTTAAGTTTGTACCTGAGGCAATGAAGGGTTAAGTGACTTGCCCAAGATTACAAGGAGCAGCAGTGGGATTTGAACCAGCCACCTCAGGATTGCAAGACCAGTGTTCTAACCACTAGGCCATTCCTCCACCAATCAATGCAACCCCCCCCTACCTTTAAAGGACCTCCTTTGAAGTTGCTTCTTGCTCTAGTACCCCCCCCCCCCCACCAGGGGGGCACCAACTGGCAGCTCCTCCCTACCATAAAAAGTAAGCTGCTGACCATAACAAGTAAGCAGTCCTGAAAATTGTTGAATAAGGGGTCCAGTCCAATGTTTGACAGGTGAACACCATCACAACATGCCCGACCGTTATCAGCCCAATAGTGTTGCATAGGTAAAAACACCCCAAATCATCAACCTCCTGACCAACTGCTCGTTGACCTTGCTGAGACCACGAATCCATTCCCTGGTTGTAGACATGATGTGGGAGTGAGTGAATAATGTCCAACTACACAAATGAAGGATCAGGAACTGCTCCTGCAGGCCTGTAACATCCTTGAGGATGTTAACCAGTTGATTGGTGGAATAGCTAGATACCATCACCACCCAGATGAATTAACAGCAAGTCCAGATGCTTGTGCTATTGCCTGAACTCCCAAGTAAGGGGGCTAGATCATGCAAATGCAGTCCCCAATCACTCAACCATGACACCCAGACTCCATGTGAAGCCAGCCCCAGATCACGTCCACAAGGATGACTTGCCGCACATCAACCTGTCCAATGAATGAATGAAAGGCTGACTACCTGTGCCACCCAGGACCTTGTTGAGCCTGAAAGAAAAAAAAAAACCAAGAAGCCAGCTTTTCCTAATTATGCTTTTTTTTTTTAAACACCAGTTCCCCATCTGCCCAAATGCCGAATAGCATCCAACCCCAGCCTGTGTCAGCCCTTGACCCTCAGAAAGTGAGCCCCTGTGCCGAACGGAGTTAGGCAGCCGGACAATCCTGATCTTACCTGGAGAGTGAGGCAACAACTCCTCAGGAAGTCAGGGGAGTGTAGACACAGGTGAGACTTCCAGGGCAGATGAGAAGCAGGAACAAAGTCCAAGACCAGGCAAGCCTCAGAGCAGGGGACGAACAAGAGCACAGTCCAGGTCCAGGCAAACACAAGGCAGGTGGCAACAGAAGCAAAGTCCAGGTCCAGGCAAGTTTCAGGGCAGGCTGCAAACAAAAGCAAAGTCCAGGTCCAGGCAAGTTTCAAGGCAGGCTGCAAACAAAAGCAAAGTCCAGGTCCAGGCAAGTTTCAGGGCAGGCTGCAAACAAAAGCAAAGTCCAGGTCCAGGCAAGTTTCAAGGCAGGCTGCAAACAAAAGCAAAGTCCAGGTCCAGGCAAGTTTCAAGGCAGGCTGCAAACAAAAGCAAAGTCCAGGTCCAGGCAAGTTTCAAGGTAGGAGCAGTCCGAGAAAAACCCAACGCCACAGAATCCACACAGGTAGAAACCGAAGCAATGAGAGTTCTGCCTTGCTGCTCTTAAATAGCCCTCCCCATCAGGAGGACCGGTAACAGCTGAAAAGGGGCGGAGCTCCCCACAACCGTGACTCAACAGCCCCGGATTGGCCAGCCAGAAGCAGGAGGCGGAGTCAGCCGCGATCGGCCAATCCGGGCGTTGTGGGGAGTGACATTGTTCCTCTGAGGCTCCGCGCCTGCAAGGGATCCCTTTCTCGGGGAACGCCGGCCCTGTCCACCTGGCCGGCGTCTCCCCGCCGCCACCGAAGCGGACCGGAGGGCCGGAGCAGCCCAGACCGCCGACAGCACTCCAGCGGTGCGACGCAGGAGCCCGGCGCCCGACCGCCTCTCCTGATCAACACTCCCTGCGGCACCCTGACAGCGCGGCCCTACCGACGGAGAAGCGGCACAGGTGAGGGACGCGACAGTACCCCCCCCGAAAGCCCCCCTCCTCCGTCTCGGCCTAGGTCTAGAAGGATAATGAGAGTGAAACTCTCGAACCAAGTCAGGTGCATGGACATTCTTCGCTGGTTCCCAAGAATTATCTTCAGGACCAAAATTCTTCCACGAAATCAAATAAAGAAGTCTTCCCCTTTGGAGCTTGGAATCCAGAATCTCCTGTACCTCAAACTCAGGATCCGGCTCAGAATCAGGAACAGTAATCCGCTTCGGTTCAGGATGCCACTGTGAGGTCCGGAAAGGTTTGAGTAACGAGACGTGGAAAGCATTGTGGATATGCAGGTTACTAGGTAAGTGAAGACGATAAACTACCGTCCCCACTCTGGTTTGAACAGCAAATGGACCAATAAATCGGGGAGCAAACTTCAAGGACGGCAGACGAAGCTTCAGATATTTGGTGCTGAGCCACACCCGTTGCCCAGGCTGGAAAACAGGAGCGGCCCGACGATGGCGATCAGCAAACCGTTTATACCGGACCGCCGCCCGCTGCAAGTGGCGTTGTACTGTTCTCCATGTGTCCTGGATAGTGGAGAGGGTAGGCTGAACTAGTGGAGGAGCGTGATCCAAAGGAAGCGGAGGAGGAAGACAAGGGTGACGTCCAAAAACAGCAAAAAAGGGTGAAGTCTGGGAGGCCGAGTGCACACTATTATTGTAGGCGAACTCAGCCCAAGGCAAAAGATCAGTCCAATTATCCTGACGGGCGTTAGTAAAAGCCCGGAGGAAAGCCTTAAGCGTCTGATTAGTCCGTTCAGCCATACCATTCGTCTGAGGATGATAGGCTGAAGAAAAAAGTGTGGCAACACCAAAAGCTGAGCACAAGGACCTCCAGAATCGAGACGTGAATTGCGAACCTCTATCACTGATGATCCGCTGCGGAAATCCATGTAATCGGAACACATGCTGGACAAAATGGGAGGCCAAAACAGCAGCAGACGGTAGGGTTCGCATAGGAACAAAATGTGCCATGCGGGAAAAACGATCCACCACCACCCAGATGACAGTGTTACCCTTGGAGGGAGGAAGATCCGTAATAAAGTCCATAGAAATGTCTTGCCACGGATGCTGAGGTATGGGCAAGGGTTGCAGAGGTCCATAGGACTTGCCCGGAGGAGACTTGGTACGAGCACAGGTGGGACAGGTAGAAACAAACTGTAGAATGTCCTGAGCCATATGAGGCCACCAAAAATAACGGGAGATGAGATGAAAAGTCTTCCGGAACCCAAAATGTCCCGAAAAAGCCGAAGAATGGCCCCACTGTAGTACCTTGCGTCTGGAGTGGGGAGGGACCGGGGTCCGCAGAGAAGCCGCAGCCACCACCGACGCAGGAAGACAAGCCGGATTTAGCATAGGAGAAACCTCATCGGGTTCTGCGGGCTCCTCAAAGGCTCGGGAGAGCGCATCAGCTTGGACGTTCTTCTCAGTAGGTCGGAAGATCAAGTGAAAGTCAAAACGGGCAAAAAAAAAAGAGACCATCTGGCTTGCCGTGGATTGAGACGCTTGGCATCCTGTAAATAAAGAAGGTTCTTATGATCAGTGATCACAGTAAAAGGATGTGCGGCCCCCTCAAGAAGATAACGCCATTCCTGAAAGGCAAGCTTCATGGCTAGCAATTCTCTGTCCCCCACCGTATAATTGCGCTCTGCTGGGGAAAACTTCTTAGAAAAGAAAAAACAAGGATGCCGTTTACCAGAATCAGCCACTTGTGATAAGACAGCTCCAGCTCCAAGAGCAGATGCATCCACTTCCACCACAAAAGGTTTCGCAATATCCGGAGTACGGAGTACTGGCGCCGACACAAAAGCAGTCTTTAAAGTAGAGAACGCCTCCAGAGCTGTGGGGGACCAATTCCGCACATCGGCCCCTTTTCTGGTCAAGGCTGTCAAAGGAGCCATAAGCAAAGAATAATGTGGAATAAACTGTCTGTAATAATTGGCGAAGCCAAGGAATCTCTGCAAGGCCCGGAGTCCTTGAGGCAGGGGCCAATCTTGGATAGCCTGAAGCTTAGCAGGGTCCATCTGAAGGCCATCGGCGGAGATAATATGTCCCAGAAAAGGAATAGTCGACTGGTGAAAAGCACATTTCTCCATCTTGGCAAACAGTCGATGAGCCCGAAGGCGTTGGAGCACCGTGCGCACGTGCCCTGGATGGTCCTGAGGAGAAGAAGAGAAGATAAGGATATCATCCAGATATACAATGACGGATGAATACAGTAAATCCCGGAAAATGAAATTAATAAAGTCCTGAAAAACAGCTGGAGCGTTACACAAGCCGAAAGGCATGACTCGGTATTCAAAGTGGCCTTCGTGAGTATTAAATGCTGTTTTCCACTCATCCCCCTCACGAATGCGGATCAAATTGTAAGCACCTCGGAGATCCAACTTGGTGAAGATAACCGCTCCCTGAAGACGATCAAATAACTCAGGGATCAGAGGAAGAGGATAGCGGTTCTTAATCGTGATAGTATTCAGTCCTCGATAGTCAATACAAGGTCTCAACGACCCGTCCTTTTTGGACACACAAAAAAAACCCCGCACCAGCCGGGGAGGAGGAGGGTCGAATAAATCCCTTGGTAAGATTCTCATGAATGTATTTCCACATAGCAGCCGACTCAGCTCTGGACAGAGTATATAATCGTCCCCTAGGCGGCATCTTGCCCGGCAATAATTCAATAGAACAGTCAAAGGGGCGATGGGGAGGGAGGGAGTCTGCCTCCCGTGCATCAAAAACATCTTGAAAATCACTATATTCCTCAGGAAGACAAGCTTCACAAGGTCGAAGAATTCCAGGTAAGGCGGCAATGCTCCTAGGAGGAGGTTCCACAGGAGTCAGGCAGACCTCAAAACATCGTTTGCTCCATTGACTGATCTCCCCAGCCGGCCAGTTGATGCTGGGTGCGTGAAGACGTAACCAGGGTAAACCCAGAATAACAGGATGGATAGCATGGGGCAAAATAAAAAATTGGATCTCTTCATGGTGCAAGAGACCCACTTGCATCCTCAGAGGTGGGGTGAGCTGGGTAACAAGATGAGGCAGAGCCGAGCCATGAATGGACGTTACCTGCAGCGCAGGTCTGCAAGGCACTGAAGGTTCTCCCAGCTTCTTAAGAAGAGATGCATCAATAAAATTACCTTCCGCCCCAGAGTCCAACAGAGCTAAAGTGTTCACCCTGAAGTCCTGCCAAAGGAGAATTATAGGCACAGAAATCAAGTTATCTGGAAGGGTATTCGAGTGACCCAACGCCACCCCTTCCTCAGGGCTTGGGTCTAGGCATTTCCCGGCTTATTGGGACACTCCTTCACAAAGTGACCAGGTTTACCACAATAAAGGCAAAGTCTATTGTTACGTCTATGGGCCCTCTCCACAGTTGAAAGACGATGTCTGCCAATCACCATAGGTTCTTCAGACCCCTCTGCGGTCGATCCTGCAGCACCCTGAGGAGACATGGGCCGCTGCCTAGGAGGAGAAGTTCTCTGAGGCGGACGTGAAGTTCCCTGTTCTCGTGCTCGCTCCTGGAATCGAACATCAATCCGGACACATAGGGAAATAAGAGCATCCAACGTACTAGGAACCTCCCGGCCGGCCAACTCGTCCTTGATACGCCCATTCAGGCCTTGCCAAAAGATCGCCGTGAGGGCCTCCTGATTCCACTTCAGCTCTGCCGCTAGAGTACGAAATTGGATAGCATAGGCTCCGACTGAACTGCTTCCTTGCTGAATCCGCAGCAATTCACTAGCTGCGGAAGAGGGGCGTCCCGGGACGTCAAACACCATGCGAAACCTTCGCAGGAACTCTCCCAGATCAGAAAGAAGAGGGTCTTGTTGTTCCCACAATGGCGAGGCCCATGCCAGGGCTGACCCGGACAGTAGCGAGATGATATATGTAATTTTGGATCTGTCTGTAGGAAACGAAGCAGATTGCATCTCAAAGAGCATTTGGCATTGGTTCAAAAACCCGCGGCAGGCGGCAGTTGTACCGTCAAACCGGGGAGGCTCAGGCAGGCGGAAAGCAAGCTGGGGAGGAGGTGCCCGGTTGGCTCCAGTAGGCGGACTCCGCTGGGTCGACATCTGAGAGCATACATCTTGAAGGACTCCTGAAAGTCTATTAAGCTGGGCCTGCTGTTGTTGAAGAGCTTGGGCCAGGTCGGTCAAATCAGGCTTATCCGGCGAGCTCATGGCTTCGGTTTACTGTCAGCCCTTGACCCTCAGAAAGTGAGCCTCTGTGCCGAACGGAGTTAGGCAGCCGGACAATCCTGATCTTACCTGGAGAGTGAGGCAACAACTCCTCAGGAAGTCAGGGGAGTGTAGACACAGGTGAGACTTCCAGGGCAGATGAGAAGCAGGAACAAAGTCCAAGACCAGGCAAGCCTCAGAGCAGGGGACGAACAAGAGCACAAGGCAGGTGGCAACAGAAGCAAAGTCCAGGTCCAGGCAAGTTTCAAGGCAGGCTGCAAACAAAAGCAAAGTCCAGGTCCAGGCAAGTTTCAGGGCAGGCTGCAAACAAAAGCAAAGTCCAGGTCCAGGCAAGTTTCAAGGCAGGCTGCAAACAAAAGCAAAGTCCAGGTCCAGGCAAGTTTCAAGGCAGGCTGCAAACAAAAGCAAAGTCCAGGTCCAGGCAAGTTTCAAGGCAGGCTGCAAACAAAAGCAAAGTCCAGGTCCAGGCAAGTTTCAAGGCAGGAGCAGTCCGAGAAAAACCCAACGCCACAGAATCCACACAGGTAGAAACCGAAGCAATGAGAGTTCTGCCTTGCTGCTCTTAAATAGCCCTCCCCATCAGGAGGACCGGTAACAGCTGAAAAGGGGGCGGAGCTCCCCACAACCGTGACTCAACAGCCCCGGATTGGCCAGCCAGAAGCAGGAGGCGGAGTCAGCCGCGATCGGCCAATCCGGGCGTTGTGGGGAGTGACATTGTTCCTCTGAGGCTCCGCGCCTGCAAGGGATCCCTTTCTCGGGGAACGCCGGCCCTGTCCACCTGGCCGGCGTCTCCCCGCCGCCACCGAAGCAGACCGGAGGGCCGGAGCAGCCCAGACCGCCGACAGCACTCCAGCGGTGCGACGCAGGAGCCCGGCGCCCCGACCGCCTCTCCTGATCAACACTCCCTGCGGCACCCTGACAGCGCGGCCCTACCGACGGAGAAGCGGCACAGGTGAGGGACGCGACAGCCTGCGATGAAAGGGTGGGAAGTATATGTAGCAGGGTCAAGCCTAAGGTGCTGTACCTCCGTGTGCAGAACTGCTATAAGCTGAAAATGAGTCAGCAGAGCACCATCGGCATGAATCTGAAAGGGGAGCTTCGCTAAGTCGAATCTGCCAATATTGCCAGACAGTGAGGTGCAAGCATCTGGCAAGGTCAGAAATTCTCCGCAAAGTGATGGCATATCGAAAAAACAATTAGACTGAGATCTGGCTATCACCACTAATAAAGAATCTGGCATAAACATACCTGGACTACCCATATCTCCTTTCCAGAGCGGGCAGCAGATCTGGGTACCAGCTCGCCAACCCACAAAGCATGTTATGTATGCTTAAAGCAGCACTGAGTAGCACCACCTCAAAGGCACATGAAGTCACCGCAGGCAACGCTGAACAAATGGGGACAGATAAATGATGTGTAATAGGGAGCCTGACAGTAGGCATTGGAGGCTGGATCCGCTCCCAGCCTTGAATGCCTGCAAGACTAAATATCCCCCCGCTGGGCGACACTCACCCTTAGCTTTACAAAATACAATACCAGCAAAAAGCTGGACTACCGCCCCTTTACAGTACCCATTCTCCATAGTGAAAATGATGTAATTCGTAGAAAAGCACTCCCCAAATGGAAGGACCCTACAAGCAAAGTTCAAACTGCCTCTCAATGACTGAACGACACACAATTGAGACTTCCATGCAGCCTGGACCAAGAGACGAAGGCAAGCAAATCCGATCCAGCATTCATGGCAAACTGGTCGACCGTATCGATACCCTCATTGAGCTCTATACCCAATATTAAATCTACAAGGACCGTATTTTCTTCTTGGAAAAGAGTATACCAAATTCATCGGTTATGTGACAAAAATGACATCAATCTGGGACAACTGCCCAAGGTAGCGGGGCTTACGAACACAAAATCCCCCAGGGAAAGTATCAGGGTATCTAGGCCCGCCTACTGCACAACCACCCAAAGCACAAATGGGGTCAACTCCAAAAGAAAATACATGAGACAGAACATTCATCAAAGTAACACAAGCCATTAAACTGAAACCAAACAGTGGAGAATTAGGATGTACCGGCAACAGCCAAAGGCCAACTCAATATCAACTGTTGCCAACAACGTACCAGGACAGCAGCATCACAGCCTGGTCAAAATACATACCATACTGCGCAGAACTCATGCGGGTGCCACATGGACTGAAGCCCCTGAGGGATAAGATAAGTTGTGGAGGAGATGGAAGTTACTAGGTATATTCCTAGCACAGATGGCAAGTAGAGATAAGCACATGGCTGAAAAGGAGAGGGAAAAGGGGCTGCAACCCACCCCAAAGCATTTCTTCAAGATTGAACAAGGCAACATCAGCCAGCTGAAAATTGTCCCTTGATTCTCCACCCACTGCTCTAACCACTGTGCAACTACTCTGCTGTACAACCTAAAATGAATGACCAGCGACCTTCAGCTGCTATAGAACTAAGGACTGCAGCCTATGTATTGACTAAAGATGAATATCCTGGGTCCCCAAGCCAGACAGAGGGTTACCTCTAACATGCCTCTAAAGATGTTGGTACAAATGAACCACACCACCTACATAACACTGAAAAGCAACCAGGATGATAGAACAAACACATTTAAGTTGGGATTGTACCCAAGTGACTACCTTCTTTAAAACCATCCTGCTCATAGAGGCAGTGTCCATTATTGGATGTCTTCCCTTTGACCTGCACCACTCCTGCATCTACTTAAAACATCCTGGCAGGTCCACTTTTATCTTCATGTAGTCAAGAGGCAGTGCATCTTTTCTACCAAAAAAGGTGCCGGTACTCAAATGCTAGGCCACCCTTCAGGAATGGGGTGATCACTGAGAGACCCATTCTACAATAGCCAGGCCCCCTGCAATCAATCACAGAATCTATGACAAGGCAGAACTGCTGTGTAGAGCCTGAAATCTTTCATTAACACTTGGGGACCATGGGTCAATTTTAGCAGACAATAGAAAAGGTGCCGGTACTCAGTACCCCCAAGTACCCCCTCAAAAAAAGCCCTGTCAAGAGGTATCTGCAATATAAGCTTTGAAAAGTACATGCTCCCATGAGGAAGTTGCCAGAACTTCCCCCAATGTCACAGTTCATTCAAAAAAACAAAGAAAGAAACAAATCCCCCTAAACATTGCCTTATCTTCAGCAGCTATTTATTTATGCAGCACTCAGTTCAATTATTTCACAACTCGGGTGTCCACTTTCACCATCTACCCCTTCTCCCTTTCTCCATTCTCCTTCCCTAGAAGTCTTTTAATGGAGAAACAGAAAATCTAATGTCTTTCTCTTGTCATTTTTGTTCAAACCCCAAACATTAAAAAAGCACAAAGTTCAACACAAATACAGCCTTGGCTTTTCTGTTTTTTGCCAAGGCTGTACAGCCCTCCTCCGTCCCCAGTGTTTGCTATCACACTGGAACCACCCACAGCTGCTGTTGACC
Source organism: Microcaecilia unicolor (assembly GCF_901765095.1). Classification (NCBI taxonomy): domain Eukaryota; kingdom Metazoa; phylum Chordata; class Amphibia; order Gymnophiona; family Siphonopidae; genus Microcaecilia; species Microcaecilia unicolor. The sequence continues at coordinate 430,890,209 of NC_044033.1, read as the reverse complement.
CTTTTAAACCCTTTCAAATTAAAATCTTCCAGCCTGGTTTTCTTTACAAAAATAAAGATAGCAAGATAATGTTCACAAACTTAACTCCATAGGTTGAGTGGGATTGAGGTCTCCTGCTTCTTCAGTCTCCATGCAGTTTGTCCCCTCCACCTCCATCTCTACTGAGATTTCATCTGGTTTAAAAGGTTCATAGTCCATGGGCTCAAGATTCTCCCCTACCTGTCTCAACCTCCTTCCTTCTATTGGGTGGGGGCATGCCCCCGTCTTCCAGGATCCTCTTTCTACTGAGGGCTGTCCCTGGGCTGAGGATTACTCTTCCCTCCTCTTTTCTTGTTTCTTAGGCTAAGCTTAGAGGTCTTACAGGGATACCTTTGCTGTTCTTCCCCACAATATGCATTTACCGGATAACAGAAAACTAAAGTTTGGTCAATGGCATTCGGCCAGTCGGCCCTTACCAACTGGAGCATAAACCATGGAAACTGAACCCTGCCCGTGGAAGGAGTGCAACCCAGAAGAGGATGAGAAGAAGCGTAAGTGACCTGGATAAGAAAGGCTAGAAGAAGAAAAAACCCCTATGCTCACCTCAATCCCTTTACTGCACCTAAGAAGCCACAAGTTCTTGGACTTCAATGTTGAATAAAGTAAGGGACTCGATATACTGCCTTTTCAGTGGTTACAATCAAAGTGGTTTACACATTATATGCAAGTACTTAATAGTGCCTGGGGCAATGGAGGGTTAAGTGACGTGCCCAGAGACACGAGGAGCTATAGTGGGATTGAACCCAGGTCCCCAGAGTAACATCCACGCGCTTGCCCCAAAGGAACCCCACAAGCTTTCCAACTTCACCCGGTAAAACTGTCAGCTGCACCACTCCAGGAACGCAGTGTTGTTGATGCAGGAGCAGTCCATGGATCTGCGGATGCTGAAGCTGCAGGCCCGCTGGAGAAGCTTCACCACCTCGCTTAGCACGTCTGCGGAGTGACTCCACACTGGCTCCCGAAGATGATGGCACTGGATCCTCCTCAGTACACTGGGCCTGTGAAGAAAAAGAAAAAGCAGGAGCAGCATCCCATACCATGACAGGACATCCATGCCCATACCTCCTACTCCTTCCATACATCCCATAACCCACCCCCAACTATAAAAGAGAGGCAGGAGCTTGGGGTACTCGGCTGAAATTTGTTTGACTTATAAAGTACTTTATTATTATCATTACATGACATTTATATCCCACACATACCTCCTGAGTTCAGTATGGCTTACACAATAAAAAGAGCTGGGCAAAACCCAGGAACATTACAAATGGAAATATAACAGACATGTACCGTTACAGAACCCAGTCCCAAGTTAGGGGCCCTTTTACTAAGGTGTGCTGAAAAATGGCCTGCGCTGCTGTAGATGCGTGTATTGGACCTGTGCAGGTCCATTTTTTAGTAGGCCTGCATAAGTACATAAGTATTGCCATACTGGGTCAGACCAAAGGTCCATCAAGCCCAGCGTCCTGTTTCCAACAGTGGCCAATCCAGGTCACAAATACCTGGCAAGATCCCAAAAAAGTACAAAAACATTTTATACTGCTTATCCCAGAAATTTTCCCCAAGTCCAATTTAATAATGGTCTTTGGACTTTTCCTTTAGGAAGCCGTCCAAACCTTTTTAAAACTCTGCTAAGCTAACCGCTTTTACCACATTCTCTGGCAATGAATTCCAGAGTTTAATTACATGTTGAGTGAAGAAACATTTTCTCCAATTCATTTTAAATTTACTACTTTGTAGCATCATCGCATGCCCCCTAGTTCTAGTATTTTTGGAAAGCATAAACAGATGCATCATGTCTACCCGTTCCACTCCACTTATTATTTTATAGGCCTCTATCATATCTCCCCTCAGCCGCCCTTTCTCCAAGCTGAAGAGCCCTAGCTGCTTTTGTCTTTCCTCATAGGGACGTTGTCACATCCCCTTTATCATTTTCGTCACCTTTCTCTACACCTTTTCTAATTCCACTATATCTTTTTTGAGATATGGCGACCAGAATTGATCACAATATTCGAGGTGCGGTCTCACAAAGGCATTATAACGTCCTCATTTTTGTTTTCCATTCCTTTCCTAATAATACGTAACATTCTATTTGCTTTCTTAGCCACCACAGCACACTGAGCAGAAGGTTTCAACATATCATCAATGATGACGACTAGATCCCTTTCTTGGTCTGTGACTCCTAACGTGGAACCTTGCATGACGTAGTGTATTGCTTTGGTATTGCAGCCTGCTCACTTGATCACCACAGACTGTTCACAGAATAGAATACTACAGATTCTTTTGGAATCGTATTGGGTAAATGAAACTCTTTATTAATACTTCAAATGGAGAGTATATAGATCATTATTGCTTCAATCTACACAATGATTAAGAAATATACACAATGACTGAGTCAAATTAGGAGATATGCACACTGATTAAACCATCTAACTAAAAGAAAGCTATAAAACATATATATATATATATATATATACAACATCACTGGTTCAGGAATCTCAGGCCCTTATCTCATCAGCTGGGAGGTCTGTTATAGCAAAGGCTCAAAGTCATCTTACAACCAGGAACAAACCCTCTGCACAGCATGTCTGCTCACAGATGAACCCCGACTCTGCTGTGACAAGCTCTCCCCTTTTATTAGGCTCTGAGCCCATGTCCAGAGCTAAGGAAAGTTACAGAATGCTTCTAAGGAAAATTACAGAATGCTTCTCTGCTTAGGTCTGTGGGAACATAGTCACGTGATTTCCAACTCCAGGTGGCCAGGCTGGACCTGGAAACAAGAACCATCCTCCCCTTTGCATACCAAATTAGTTAGAGCTGTGTCTTATCTTCTGTATTCCAACTTATTTTTGTATTTACAAGAAAAGCTACTTTCGGTCAAAGACAGAGTTGAAAAACAATCTTTTAAAATTCACTTCCATTACACATAGCTATAATTCGGGCTCCTCTTTCCCACATGCATCACTTTGCACTTGCTCACATTAAACATCATCTGCCATTTAGACACCCAGTCTCCCAGTCTCGTAAGGTCCTCTTGTAATTTTTCACAATCCTCCCACGATTTAACGACTTTGAATAACTTTGTGTCGTAAGCAAATTTAATTACCTCACTAGTTACTCCCATCTCGGGGTCATTTATAAATATGTTAAAAAGCAGTGGTCCCAGCACAGACCCCTGGGGAACCCCACTAACTGCCCTTTTTCATTGAGAATACTGACTGTTTAACCCTACTCTCTGTTTTCTATCTTTTAACCAGTTTTTAATCCACAATAGAACACTATCTCCTATCCCATGACTCTCCAATTTCCTCTGGAGTCTTTCATGAGGTTCTTTGTCAATCGTCTTCTGAAAATCCAGGTACACAATATCAACTGGTTCACCTTTATCCACATGTTTGTTCACCCCTTCAAAGAAATGTAATAGATTGGTGAGGCAAGATTTCCCTTCACTAAATCCATGTTGACTTTGTTTCATTAATCCATGCTTTTGAATAGGCTCTGTAATTTTGTTCTTTATAATAGTCTGTACCATTTTGCCTGGCACCGACATCAGACTCACCGGTCTGTAATTTCCCGGATCTCCTATGGAACCTTTTTTAAAAATCAGTGTTACATTGGCCACTCTCCAATCTTCCGGTATCATGTAATTTTAAGGATAAATTACATATTACTAACAATAGCTCCGCAAGTTCATTTTTCAGTTCTATCAGTACTCTGGGATGAATACCATCTGGTCCAGGAGATTTGCTACTCTTCAATTTGTAGAACTGCCCTGTTACATCCTCCAGGTTTATAGAGAATTCATTCAGTTTCTCCGACTCGTCAGCTTCGAATATCATTTCTGGCACTGGTATCTCTTCCAAATCTTCCTTTTCTTTGCTGAAAATGGACGTGCGGCAAAATAAAAATCAGTGCGCATCCATTTTGGGCCTGAGACTTTACCATTACACACTGACTTAACGGTAAGGTTTCACGCGTTAACTGGGCAATAATCGTCAGTGCTTGTACACTGCCGATTACCAGTGGTTAGCGCCACATGGTAGAAAATAAAATTATTTTCCACCGCATGTTTTGGACGTGTGTCAAAATTAGAATTACGTAAATTGACATGCATTGTATGCGTGTAAGCATCTACGCATCTTAGTAAAAGGGTCCCTTAATGACCCAAATATTTTTTTAACAGAAAAATCTTCAATAATTTATGAAACACAACATAATTATCTTGGGCTCTAGTCTCCATAGGCTATTCATTCCAATTACTAGCTGCTTGATATATCAAAATATTTGAAAAGAATCTCTTATATGCTATCTTTATTGGACCTGGGTAATGAAGGATTAAAAAAAACCCAGGACTCTGGGTATACATTTTTTACTGATAGGTGAATAAGACCTATCATATAATCTGAGGTAGCACCATGCATAATTAAGAAAACCAGAGTATAACTTAAAAAAATAAGGGGTCCTTTTACTAAGGTACACTGAAACATGGCTTGCGGTAGTGTAGGCGTGGGTTTTGGGCATGTGTCGATCCATTTTTCAGCACGCCTGCAAAAAAGGCCTTATTTTTATTTTTGCCAAAAATGGACGTGCAGGAAAATCAAAATTACCGCACGTCCATTTTGGGTCTGTGACCTTACCATCAGCCATTGACCTAGTGGTAAAGACTCCCGTGGTAACCGGGCGCTAATGACATACACACGTCAAGTGTCACTTGGCACACATCCGATACACGCGTCCGAAAACTTGCTCCTTTTGTTTTGTGGAATGTGGTGGTATATTATAAAAATGTGTTTAATATTTTTTATTACTCCTATGTAACGAGAGATATTCAATAATGAGGGCAAATCTTCCTTCATGCAGAAGTCCAGAGTCAATCTAAATGAGCCAATATTTTCCAGTTCTCAGCAATTACCCAAATGCAAACAGGAGTAGCCTAGTGGTTAGGGTGGTGGACTTTGGTCCTGAGGATCTGAGTTCAATTCCCACTTCAGGCACAGGCAGCTCCTTGTGACTCTGGGCAAGTCACTTAACCCTCCATTGCTCCAGGTACAAATAAGTAGCTGTATACAATATGTAAGCTGCATTGAGCCTGCCAAAGCGTGGGGTACAAATGTAACAAAAAAAAAGTTTTGGGTGCTACTGAATTCTATTATTCTGTCTCACTGTATTTCCAGTTTTGGCACAGTATAAGTCATCACAAGGACAAAATAGAAGAAAACCAATGGACTGCATTAGGGCTTATAGCCCATTTAGTTATGTTTAAACAAATAAGAGATCTGCACGAAAGAAAATATTTATTTTTATTATTTTGACTTTTGAAAACCACTTGTTCCTGAATCATGCTCAAAATAGAATAATCCATTCGTATACAAGAGATGAGGTGAACATGTGATTCCATGTGCCCCAATGAACAGACAGTTTAATTTTACTTCCAATCTTTATAACACCAGGCTTCCAAGGCAGATTACAACAGTTAAGATGAACCCATCAGTAAACAAGATATCCTCACTGAAATTTGGCCATGTATTACTAGTATTGAACAGTGTAGAAAAATGAGCACAGAATACATCCATTATTAGTGCTGTTCCCACAAGCTACAGTAATTTTTGAAGCTGTTTTCATGATACTCAGTGTTTATTTCATGATATTTATATCTACATATGAGAACCTTTGAAATAAATTAAAAAGCTGTTTAATAAGTAAAAAAAAAACAACAGCAAAAAATCCCGTTTGTCCTCCACCTTTTAAGGCATTGCCTATCCAACTAGAACAGCTTTTAACTTTTTACAGATGGACCACGCACAGGCAGTCCATTATTTCTAATGTTTTACTATTGCTTTCAATAGCGTTTGCTATTGTTTAGGGTGAACCAATGACCCCGCCTACTGCCAGGAAGCTCCGCCTACTGGCTTCAACCCATATACTGGGCTAGATAGCCGCTGGGTACCTTGGAATCTCTGAAAACTGCACAGACCGTAAGAAAGTAGATCAAAAACCAGCAACTGCAAAAATAAATAAATAAATAAATAAAAATAAATAAAACAACAACCCTCCCGCAGCCGGTACTGAAAAGTAGTCCATGACTGCAGAGAAAAGGAAGGGAATACAATGCAAAGCATTTCCCCCTCCACACCGCAGTGCGCCACCATCCACATTTCCTCTAGGAAAGCCGGCGAGGAACCGAGCCCAGCACAGGAGGCAACCTGATTGGCTAGTGGGGTCACCTCAGTTCTCCACCTCCCCAGTGTAAGGTCACGAGGGGCAGAGTCCAACCCTTCCATCAGCAGCAGACACAACATTGTGTGTGACGTCAAGGGGCTCTCCTAAGGAGTGCGTGAGGAAGGATGGAGGGAGGAACAGGCGTGTGTGAGGTCGCCTGAGCCGTCATTCTTCTCTCTCTGGAGCCACCCTGCTAGCTACAAGCCCGGTCAGTCGAGAAGAGTGACGCGAAAGGTGTGTAATTGCCAATGCAGGGTTTGACCTACAAAGATTGAAAAAAAGAGAGAGAAAAAAAAAAGTAAAGTGAGCCGACTGAGAGGAGGAGGAGTAACCTGAGCTGACAGGCAGTGAGGCGGAGGAGTAGGCAGATGACTCTTCCCTGAGGTCATCATCGTAGCTAGTGTGCAAACTGCAAAAAGCAGCCCTTTAGGAAGCAGAGTGAAGGGAATGGTGACGGGTTTGAATGGACCGGTGACTCGGCTTTCAGAGCCTCCCTGCGTTGCGACGGTTGTCTGTGGCTGGTTGGCGACCGACCTCCCGTAGAGGTAAGAAAGGAAGTGAGTGGGCCTGCGGAGAGGGTCGGGATAATGATGGGGGCTAGGAGGGAGGAGGAGGCAACCCCAGGGTGATGTGCAGAGCTGTGCTCACAGCCATTTCGGCTTCAGTTTGAAACATTGCAATGGATAGGTCAGTGAGGCTCACTCGTCTCTTACCTTCGCACCAGCTCATGTTTCCGGATTGTAGCTGAACCTATTTTTTTTTTTCTGGGCAGGTTGTATGGTTATTATGTTTGTGGCTTTTTAGGGCTGTGTGCATTTTAAGGTTACCCCACTGTTGCTAGATAAGTCTCACACTGTAAAATACCACACATGTTTATGTAATACAATGCCCCTGTATTATGTAGGAAAATTAAGAGAAGGGTGATAGAACACAAGAGTTGTATTAATAGAGCCATATTGACGCACCATTGCGCACACTGTCTTCAGAAAAGTCATACTTCCTTCCGATGAATTAAGATTGTTACTGAATATTAACTGGAGAGGTGGTGATACTGACAAATGGTTGCTAAGAGAAGAACAGTGCTACATTTTTGAATTAAATACGAGTCCAGTACGTTTAAATTTGGACTAAGATTTCAGACCTTTCTTATAGGCAGCTCGTTGATCTCCTCTTAGTTTAAGAGTAGAGAGGTGTGGTAGCCGTGTTAGTCCACTTTTAAAGGTAATCAATAGAAATAAAACATGGAAAAGAAAATAAGATACCTTTTTTAATTGGACATAACTTAATACATTTCTTGATTAGCTTTTGAAGGTTGCCCTTCTTCATCAGATCGGAAATTATAAGTAAATGTTGGTAGCAGTGCCGTAGCGAGGGCGGCTGACACCCGGGGCAGGTCACCGCTGCGCACCCCCCCAAGTGCAGCATGGCGCTCCCCCCCGGCATGCGCACCCCCCCAGGGCGCATTCTTACCACTAACGTAGGAAACGGGACGGGTGGGAGGGCTGCTCCGCCCCGAGTGCACGTCGCTGGGAGCGGCGTCAGCTCCACTGGTTCCCTGCTCTCTCTGCCCTGGGGCACAGAGAGCAGGGAACCAGCGGAGCCAACACCCCTCCAGCGGCGTGCACCCGGGACGGACCGCCCCACCGCCCCCCTTCCTACGCCACTGGTTGGTAGATGACAGTATATATAAGTGAAACATCAAAGCATTTCAGTGACAGTCTAACAGGATGGGGGTGTATAGATGAGAGACAGGAAGAGTCAGGTGGATGAGAGGGACAGGGAGATATGCATGGAGACAGGAAGGTGACAAAGCAGTACAATTTTATGATTTATAATGGGCTAGAAAACCCAGATCTTTGTTAAGTCCTGTCTGGTGGGTGTCAAAATATTTAATCATTCTGACTTCAAATTACGTTCCTGTGTTGTTTTAAAGTTCCCTTTCAGGATTTTTACCATGAAATTACTGGTTCAGTGTTCTGGTTTTGTAAAGTGCTGCCCCACAGGCATGACATCTTTATTTTCCCTCAGTTTCTATATAGCGCATCTAGAGATCCATGCCAAAATCAAGTGGATTCCGTAACAATGTGTGTAACTTAACAAGCTTAGCAAGCTAATGAGCGCTGATAACAGCAATAATAAGCGCTGATTGGCACTAATTAGAATTTATCCACACAACTCACTAAGCGTATTCTGTATCGAAGTTATGGGTGGGGAAATGGGCGTTCCAAAGTTTATACACGTAGTTATAGAATATGGCCCAGTGCACGTAACTCTACACGCCGGGATTTATGCCACATTTTCATTGGTGTAAATGGATGTGTGTAGATTTAGGCGCTGAGATAACTAAATGTATTCTATAATTGGTGCCTAAATCTAGGCACCAATTATAGAATACGCTTACTCAGCACTGTTTCAGCGACGATTTCTTTTTTTTTTTTTAGGTGCCATTTATAGAATTTCCCCCCTTGTGACTAGCTTTGGGGCCCTTTTACAAAGGTGGGTAAGGGCCTATGCGTGTCCAGCACGCGCCAAATCAGCATTACTGCCTGGCTACCATGTGCCCTGGGCAGTAATTCTGAATTTGGGTGCACCGAAAAGACATGGTAGAAAATATTTTCCATTTTCTACTGCATGGCGCTTACCTTGCAGTAGATGGCAGTGTGTGTGTGCGCTGTATGCCTACCGCCTAGGTAGCACACAAGACCTTACTGCTAAGTCAATGGGTGGCGGTAAGGTGTCGGGCCAAAAATGGATGCACCCTGGATTTTGTTTTGCTGCATGTCCATTTTCCGGCCCCTTTAAAAAAAAGGCCCTTTTTCCAGGACGCGGTAAAAACTGGCCCGGCCCGGCCCATGCACAAAAGACGTGCTCGCACTGCCACAGGCTGATTTTTGCTGTAGCTGGCAAAGCCTGGTATAAATGCTCCTGCCCAACTGATGGTAGTTAGGCCTGCAAATGCAAGTATTCTGTAACATTGTGCCTAATTTCTGGGAACTCTCTTAACCCTCCCATGACCATGCCCCCTTTGGAGTTGTGCACTATGGAATTTAGGCACACCTGTTATAGAATAGGGCATAGGGCAGATCTGCAGGTATCTCCTAATTACTGCCAGTTAAGTGCTAGTTAAAGCCAATAATTATCACCTAGTTTACATGAAGATCTGTGATCTGCACAAACTGCATGGCCAACTTTGGGCAACCTATACAGAATCTGGCAGAATGTTTGCATATTTCTTGTCTGTGCTCACAATACCCCCTAGTATACCCCTTTTGGTTTCAATACATAGGAGTTCACTCCTGCTCTTGCCTTTTTTTCAATGTGAAAGTAAAAAGGAAGGACTCTCAATAAGTGTATATGCAGTCTTCTTAGTTATCGTTTTTTCCCCCCCACTTTTGTAGTGTAGACTGCAAAGACCATGGATGCATGTGCTCAGCAAGTCCCCTGTTCATCTTCCTGTTGCCTGTTTCTGCATTCTTTTTTAAATTTTTTATTTTTTTTTACTGATGACATTCTTACTTTCAGAGGCCTGGTGGTTGCTCACAGTACCCCTTTGATTATCTCCTGCAGAACTGGCTTCAAGGCATGCTTTGATGTCCTTAGTGGTAGCTGCACAGTAAGGGGCCCTTGCCAATTCAGTGTGATTAAAGGCATGCTGGTTTTTTTTTATCCCACTTCAGCTCCTTGAGACTCTGGGCAATGGGGGGAGGGGGGGGGGGTTAAAGGGGGGCTGCCAGATGCACTAAACTTAAGGAGCCATTAACCTGGGTTTTAAACTGGTTCTAGCCAGTTTAAAGTGCAAGTAGTAAACCAGGACATGCACAAAAGGGCATTGTCCCATCAGTATAGCAGCTAACGAAAACGGAATGCAGATGAGCAAATTAGTATTATATGTGTAGAAATTGTATTGTAATGAGATGCATTACCGTTTTCCGATTGCCTAACCGTGGAAAATCTAACGGGAGGTCTATACCACTCGTTGGGGCTGTGCAGCCTCTAAAATCTTCTATAAGTGTAACAAAAAAAAATCGGGAAAAAAACGTCCAAGTGCTCGTCAGGGACGTCCTTCTAAAGCGCCTAACATGGACGTCATTCACTGAAACATTAAAAAAAAGGACGGCCCTGACGAGCAATTGGACGTTTTCTCCCAGATTTTTTTTGTGATGTGTGTTCTTCTGCGAGGACGTCCAAATAAAAAAACTATTTGGACGTCCCTTTCGATTATGCTCCCCTCCAGGTTTCTCTCAGCCAATCACAGCGCGTTTAGCTGTCACTGGTGTCAGCTAAACGTGCTGTGATTTGCGGAGAGAGAACTGGAGGGGGCATAATCGAAAGGGACGTCCAAATAGTTTTTTTGGACGTCCTTGCACGTCCCGATGCCGGTGGTGGTAATTTGGTGCAACTCTCACCCCCCATTTCCCCCAGAACCGCGCGTTCCCGGGGAGGAGGGTCTGCATGGTCAGCCGCAATCCACCCCCTTCTTCCGAGAGTGGGGCGGCAGGGATCACCAGCTGTACCGGCGGCTGCAGCTTGCGCTCCAGCCCGCGGCTATGAGAACTGCTCGTCAGGGACGTCCTTTTTGGACGTCTTTGGCATGTGCAGAGCAACCAGCATAACACTTGGCTGCTCTGCGCATGCTCGACCGGCTGACTGGCCGACTGGTTTCCGAGGGAATAGAGAATGCAAGTGAGCTACAAGGAGCAGCTCATTTGCATTCCATTTCCTTGATGCATGGCCGTTCCCTACCGATTCACTATGGAATCGGTAAGGGAACGGCTCTTCCAAGGACTTTAGTGCATCTTCCCCAGAGTGCACACTAATGCTAGAGACACCCATAGGAATATATGGGCCTGTCTAATGTTTAGCACATGCTTATTTTTAGCATGTGCTAAAAATGCTAGCTAGTGAGTCTTTGCAAAAGGACCCCTATGTGACTTGTCCAGCATCAGAAGGAGCTGGGGGAGGGGGTGGGGGGTGGAATAGCATGTGATTAACTGTGATTAACATTTCAATCAAACTACAGCCCTAATATATTTCTTTTCCTTTTTTTTTTAAGAGGGGAGATTTTCAAATGTTAAAGAAACAGACCTCTTTTCTCTTGAATACAACCTTTGCTGTTTTTAGTATGCTTTTATGGAAGTGGCACCCTTTCCTTTCAAAATACTTACTGCAGTAAAAGGCATTATTTTTTTTATATTTGTACCCGTGCTTTCCCACTCATGGCAGGCTCAATGCGGCTTACATGGGGCAATGGAGGGTTAAGTGACTTGCCCAGAGTCACAAGGAGCTGCCTGTGCCTGAAGTGGGAATTGAACTCAGTTCCTGAGTTCCCCAGGACCAAAGTCCACCACCCTAACCACTAGGCTACTCCTCCACTCTCATGCACATGCAGTTACATAAAACTTTAAGTATATTTTTCTGCAGTAGTTTGGGCAGTTCTGATCACACCATTATGGCTCCAGTTTGAAAATTGCACTTGTATTTGTACCCTTCGCGCCTGCCTGTGTTTTCCAGATTATAGCTGAGCCCAACCTTTTTTTTTTTCCCCTGGGCAGCCTGCGGATGTGACAGTTTATTATTATTGTTATGTTTGTGCTTTGAGGCTTTGTGGACTGTGAGTATATTTTAAAGTTACTAGGTTTTTACCAGACAAATCTGGATCCAAGGTGGGGGGGGGGGGGGAGAGGAACCCACCCCCATCCCCATCCTCATTCTATTCATTCCTTTGTAGCAGCAATATCAAAGTAACATAGTAAATATATAGGCTATCCAGTCTGCTGAACAAGGTAGTGGTCCTTTTACAAAGATGTAGTAGTGTTTTCAGTGCGTGCTAATGATCAGTGCGTGTTAAATGCTAGAGACGCCCATAGGAATATATAGAGGCTCATTTTCAAAGCACTTAGCCTCCCAAAGTTCCATAGAAACCTATGGAACTTAGCCTCCCAAAGTGCTTTGAAAATATGCCTCATGGGCATCTCTAGCATTTAGCACATGCTTATTTTTAGCACACTATAAAAATGCTAGCACACCTTTGTAAAAGGACCCCTTAATTTTACTTTGATTCCATGTTCTTTCTATACAGAAATTCACTGCCTTTATCCCATGCATTTGTGAATTTGGTTACTGTTTGTCCCCATCACCTCCCTCACTTCCAAGTATACAGTGTTGCTGGAAGCATTCTGCAGCTGGGATCGGAGTTACATGGGTTTAACCAGGGTACTTTCCTGGGCTCCCAAGTCTCCCTAAAGCTAAAGAATGCTACCAGATTTGGTACCCCCTCTTGAATTTCTGCCCTGAGCCCCAACATGTTTAACATTGACCTTGTCTGCAGGCAATGGCGTGATCTCAAGTTTATAAAAAGGCAGCAATGCAAACATTACACCAGGCCCTTTGAACATCCACACACTTCCATTTGGGACAATGGAAAAAGCCAGACTGCTATAAATCACTAAACAGAAATTACACCTGAATATCTCTCCTCTGTTGCAAGCATCATACTCAGAATAAGGGACTACGTATTAACAGAAATAGGCAGACAAATGCTGCCAAGAAGCAGGCTCTACATACAATGCAGTACTGGAGAACAAGAAACATGAACATTTTTCTCCTTGTACATAAAGAATACAAAGATATCGGAGATGCTGCACATTCCCAAATGCTGATTTATCTGGATTACTAAGCCAAAACAAAATGCACATGGGCTTGGTTGTCCCAGCATATAATACCTTTTGTTCAGTGGATTACTAACCCTGGTGTCAGTGTGACTTTAGAGAATGGCAAATCAGGCAGCTATCTGAGGTCTCCCTCCTTAGAGAACTCTGGCATTTTACAACCTACAGATTTTTTTTTTGGCAAGAAGATTCTTTAGTCACTTCCCCCATTTGCATTTTTAACATTCACCTATTTACAGTAGCTAATTCCCAAGAGTATTAAAGACTCACAGTATAATTTCCATACCAGTTTCATTTATAAGGCAAAGTGAAATTGAAGTTAAATACATGTAACTTGTTTGGAGGGCATCAAAATTAGAACTCTGGGGGCCATGCAGTAGGTGTGCACATTTCTAGCACGCGCTAATGATAGAGACACCCATAGGAATATAATGAGTGTCTCTATAGTAAATGCGTACTAATTTTTAGGGCGAGCTAAGAAGTGTGCGTGCCTACAGCGTGACTTAGTAAACAGGGCTCTGGGGCTTCAAGTGATTCTCTTGCAAAGGGTCTGAACAACCCCAAGATGTCACTAATGGGCTCATTTTCAATAGAGAAGGACGCCCATCTTTTGACATAAAACGGAAGATGGGCGTCCTTCTCAAAGGGTCGTCCAAATCGGTATAATCGAAAGCCGATTTTGGACGTCTCCAACTGCTTTCCGTCGCAGGGACGGCCAAAGTTCAAGGGGGCGTATCGGAGGCGTAGTGAAGTGGAACTTGGGGGTGCCTAACACATGGTCATCCTCCTTCGGCAGATTTCTTTCAAGATAGTATTACTACAAGACAAACAATCATAAGCTTATCAAAACGGCTTGATCACCTATTATCTACTGCAAAGTTCATTTATGCAATGGGCTTTGTGGCAGATTATGTACTGCACTATAACACTATTATGCACTAAGCATTACTAGACTGGATCTGACAATGGGAATTATGGTCACTGCAAATCTGTTAAATTGAATTATCAGCTACTGTTTTGTCTGTGAAATGTATGCCTGTATATTTATTTTATACAGTGGAAAACAGGGCCTGGTAGTAAAGGAAAAAAGTTGCATCCAAACTTAAAAAAAAAAAAAAAGAGTAGCTTTAAAAACAAATTCTCTTGTTCAAATGCACAAAAATAAAGACTAGCAAAGTGTCTAAAATTATAGTTCCTGGAAGTCAAGTCGAGAAGAATCTGGAGCTTGTCCAATAGGTATCACTGTATGTATTTTGTTTTTGTTTGCTGACCTTTATTTCTGTGTATTCAAGGAAACTACATTACCAGGTTATCTTTCTCTTTGGGGAGTTTTAACAAATTTTGGATAGCAAACAAGCCTCTTGATTAAGGGCGGGGTGAGCAACCACATTCCTTGAGGGCCACAACCAAGTTGGGTTTTCAGGATTTCCACAATGAATGTGCATGAAATTGATCTGCATGCACTGATTTCATGGTATGCAATTAGATCTCATGCATATCATTGTGGAAATCCTGAAAACCCAGCTGGGTTGTGGCCCTTGAGGACTGTAGTTACCCACTCTTGGTTTGGGGTAACTGAAGCCTTAGTGGTGGATGATATATTGTGTATCATGATAAATAAACAAACATGTGACCTGCTGAATGAAAAGGTATCAAAAGTGGGGTTGCAAAGAACAGAGGTAAAAATGACAGAAGTTTGAAGGAGCAACCTTCATTTTTGAATTCTTTTGTGTACTATAGGGTTAGTAGAATTGGATTATACAACTTTTTTTCACAATTTTGATGCTTTTCATGTTCTACAGCTGCAAATTCCTAAAAGGTACTTAAAGTGAGGTATGTGATTTCCGGGTTTAATTACTTGTTTATTGATGAACGTTTCTTATTTTGTAAAGACTTAATTGGTCCATTCCCGAGGTTGAAATTTTGTCAGGGTTATGCAGCTGATATCCCTTTATCTTGTGGTGCAAATGTCATATACCCCACTTTTAGTACCTTTTTGCTCAGCAGGCCACATATGCTGTCTGGAGAAAGAATGGCCTAGTAGTTAGAATAAAGGGTCACGAGAAAGGGAAATCACTGTTCAAATTCCTTTTCAAAACCAAGCACAAATTAAGTTGCTCCATCTTGGTTTTAGGCTTGGAAAGGTAAATAGTAACAATCCAAAATCCGCTGTCTCTCTTTGTCTCAGGTACCTACTTAAATTGCAGGGGGTATTTGGGGGAACTGAGTATCTGCATTTTTACCCATTGCCTGCTAAATGTGACCCAATATACTGTATAGTCTCCAAGAATGAAAGAAAGACCTCAGGCTCTGCACACTAGTTTTGCCTTTTCATGGATTCTGTGGTTGGTTGTGGGAAGGGGGGGGGGGCTGGCTATTGTGGAGTGGATCCCTCAATGATTGCCAGGCCATCCTTCAGGGGTGTGGTAATCGAGTACCAACATTTTTTTGCTAGAAAAAATGCATGGTTAGGGGCCCTTTTACTAAGCCACGTAAGCGTCTATGCATGCCCAACGCGCGCCAAAATGGAGTTACTGCGTTGCTCTTGCGGTAATTTCACTTTTGGCGCGTGTCCAATTTGGACGCGCGCCAAGTGGCATTTCATACACTTAGGTCATTACTGCCCGGTTACCGCGTGAGACTTTACCGCTAGGTCAATGGCTGGCAGTAAGATCGCAGACCCCAAATGGACGCGGGGCAATTTTGATTTTGCCACACTTCCATTTTTGGCAAAAAAGGCCTTTTTAACAGGCGCTCTGAAAAATGGATTGTGCGCCCAAAACCCGCGCCTACATTACCGCAAGCCATTTTTCAGCGCAGGTTTGTAAAAAGACCCCTCAAATTGTAAGTTATTTGGGGCATGGCTTCTTTAGCTGAATAATACTAATTCTGCAGGCTGCAGCATCCCTTGCAAAGGTGGGATGGAAATCCAAAAATTAAATTAATGCTGTAAAGTGATATGTGGTTGTGTTTGTGACATTCGTATGCATTCTGCTTCACACTGTTGTTGCTTGTATGGTTTGGGCTCAGTCCCTGCCCACATCCTTCTGGGGGAGGAGTTGCTGGAAAGTGTGGGCCTTCTGCTTTGTTTTTGAAGTAAAGGTGAAAGTTATTTTAAACCCATTCTCATATTTAAAAAAACTCAGGAATTGATTTGTAAAAGTTGGGTTAAGCTGATAATAAAGGACACTAGTGATCAGGTTAATGAAAGAATGCTCTCAGAAAGATTTCACTTCAAAATGAAGAGTGAGTTTTCTCCTATTTTTTCTGCTTCCATTGCTGTAAGCTGGATATGACTGCAGTAGATTCATAATAGCGAGATGACAAATAACACCAATAGAATGATTTTATCATCTCCAGGAGACTATCTTAAAATATATTTTAATTATTTTGTTTCTTATTTATTAACTTTTGCATAAAGATAGCAAATATTCACATTACATTATTCTTGTCATCTATTGCACTTTTCAGTTCATGGCATAACTGATTTCATACAGTAACTGTTACAAAAAAAATTAGTAAAAATAAAAAACAAACTTCAACCCTTTACCATTACTTCTAGCTTATCCCTTCCCTTCACCAGCTTCCCAGTTCCCCCAGTGCCACTCCAGAAGGTCAGGTTTCCCAAAATAAATACTTCGCCATTCAGTAGATTCTAAACGGTCCTTCTTTTTTTTTTTTTTCAATGTAATCTTAAAAATGTGCTGATTATTTTATTATTATACAAACTCTTGTTAATTTTTTTTTTTGGAGCATACTGATTATTCACATTGATCATTAATGATTCATCTTAAGATTTTCATTACATAACGGTCAGCTTTTGCACTGAGCTTAGCTAGGCATACTTTTTTTTTTTTTTTAGTCCAAGTTTATTTATTCAAAACTGTTAGTACAATACAATATAAAACGATGCAAATAAAAATACACCAACTTTAGGTAGTTGTAAAGATACAAAGAGTTTCTCACTGGCTCAGCAGCAGATGTGGCTAAGTAATCTGTTTACACTGTTACTTTGTGTATGTCTTAAAGTATTAATTGGTTACATTTTTATTGCATAGTAGTTATAGCAGATCAAGATATTTTTGCCTTGTTCAGCTTGTCCTGTTTTATCTTGCCTACTGTAGGGATTAGCAGAGTAAGGAGCTCTTTTACAGAGTGGTGGTAAGTCCAATGCTGGCTTACTGCTCGCTCTTCTGGGACTACCACCGGCCCAATGCAGTTACCAGCAGTAGTCCAGCCGCGAGCACGCGCCAGTTCCAGGGGGAAAAAGACCCCTCCCCCCGGAAAAGGCTTGCACAGTGATAATCTGGCGCTAATCGGGCATTGCTGTGCGCTGCCAGGTTACTGCCGGCTTAGTTCGGGAGCCCTTATCACCACCTTAATGGGCTCTCTTACCGCATGGCCACGTGTGCTGGGGGCTTTTTTATTCACTGTGGTAAGCAGGGCCCTTTTTCTCGCAGTTTGGTAAAAGGACCCCTATGGCCTGCAAGCCAAAACTGCAGTAGCGTAGTAAATGACAGCAGATAGGTCAGCATGGTCCATCCAGTCTGCCCAACAGTCGTATTTATTATCAATTCATTATTGAAACAACAATCCATTGTATTAGAACATTTTACTTATTAACTTGCAAAGATGACGCATAGCATACATTATGAACGTGGTATAAAAACCTACTACTAATCATTTATATAGCGCTACTAGATGTATGCAGCAGTATACACATTATATGCAGGCACTTTCTCTGTTCCTAGAGGGCTCACAATCTAAGTCTTTGTACCTGGAGCCATGGAAGGTTAAGTGACTTGCCCAAGGTCACAAGGAGTTGCAGTTGGAATTGAACCCAGGTTGCCAGGATCAAAGCCCACTGCACTAACTATTGGGCTACTCCTCCACTTCAACCTCATGCTTTATCCTGATCTGTCCTTACCATTTTCAGGTCTCAGACCATAAAAGTCTGCCTGTCCCTAGCCCTATTTCCCAACCACTGGAGTTGCTGTCGAAATGCACTCCAACTTATCCCGATCTGTCTTGCCACTTACAGGGTACAGACTGTAAAATTCCATCCAGCATTGGTCTCGCTTCCCAACTGCTGGAGTTGCCCTGTGGCCAAACGAGTCGCTTCCCAACTTCTGGAGTTGCCCTGCGGCCAAACGAGCCAGCCCCATGCGGGTGGGAAAAGAGAAGCTAGCTGTCATGCAGCCTAAGGAGCAGGATGCAAGCTGCTGCTCAGCCAGAGAATGAGCCTGCTGTTGCATAGGCAAGAGAAAGAGGAATGAGCCGGGTGCTGTGCAGGTGGGATGAATGCAGGGGGAATCATCCACTGCTTTTCTCTTTTCTGGCCTAGTAAGGTACAGCCTCGCAGGTAGGAGGAGGATACCTGAGTCTGGCTTGGAGTCTACTGGGGTCAAGGAAAGGAGGGGACTAACATCCATACTGCTGACACTTCTGCTAGAAGTCATTGGATCCCACCCTGGTCATGGCCCTCATTGTGGCTCTCGGATCAAAATATTTGTCCTCCTTGGGCTATTGTGCTGCTGCAAATATTACTTGATCTTGGCATAATTCTTGATTATCTGCCCTAAGCATATTTGAATTGTATCACTATTTTGGCTGCTGCTACACTACCCTTGAAATAAATAGTGAAAATCCTTACATACACAGATTGTTCTTTTACAGCAGAGCAAGAAGTGACATACCAATGCTTTTTAGGGATGCAGGGTGGTTTCCTATGTGGTGATGGACCTGTAGCCACTTTTTTTTTTTTTTAATCTGTTATTGGAAGAAATTCCCTGGAATATGTGCAGTTGACTTTAGCTTTACAATATTTTTTTTCTCTTTGCAGATAGTGGCTATTTTCAGCTAAGGTATTTCTCCATCACAGCGTCACCGTAGTTAATTTTGTTTTGGGGCGTTTTTGAAGATTGTGTGTTTCTTCAGTGGTATTGCTTACCATCTGTGATGTATAGAGACTTCCCCCAGGTGCGCTTACATCACTTTAGTGTAACCCAGTAGGGTTAAAATGGTTTACTTACCTGAGGGGTGGTCTGGGAGTCTGCTGAAAGTTCAGGGCGGCAGGCTGTGTTGAGTAACATTTGTGGTGGTTGGGAGGTGGTGCAGCAAGTTGGGGGGGGGCATCACTGGAGAGCTCTGCACTGTCAGGTTGCGTTTGTTGTTCTGGGGGGGGGGGGCGCTGTGGGGATTGCGTGGACCATGTCTGTTGCTGTTCCGGGGAAGACAGGAGGCAGAGGAAAGACCTGTTTGGGTTCATGTCTGTATTTGACGTCACCGTGTTGGAGCGATGATGGTGCCATCGGGGCCGTGTTTGCACGGGAAGGGATGCTGTGCCTGAAGCCTTACTGGGAGCTCTGGAGAGTGACTGGCAGTTCTGGAGTTTACGGGTGGAAGGCCCAGTGGGCTGATGGAGGAACTGGGAACCAAGAAAATTGAGTATTTGGACTCTGGTGAAAGCTCAGGTCAGGATTTTTGTGTGCGTATGCACACTAGACAGGAGCCAGTGATGGCAGCTGGTGCGAGAAGGGTGAGCATGCCTGGAAGCTGGCTCGTGGCAGAGCTGTGCAGGGGTTACATGCAGGAATAAAAAAAAAAGGAAAAAACTTTTGTTTGCAAAAAAGAAAGGTATGTGGAGAATAAAAATAAAATGTCTTTTCATTTACTTAAATGCTGAAAAGCTTTGTGATTAAGGAGATGCTGGACACTTTTATCACTGTCAGGGTCTGGAGGCTTAAGGTTCTCTCGAGTCACAGTATGGTAAGTGTTCCAGGTTCTACAGTGCCTGTATCGCCAGTTGGGAAGGAAATGTTGACGAGAGTGGTTGTGCAGCGCGGTGCTGTGTGAAGAAAAAGGGTATTTTTGGTCACTTTGGTGGTTTTTAAAGGAGGAGTGAGGGGCCCCTTTTACTAAGCCGCGTAGGCACCTATGTGCACCCAATGCACGTCAGTTTGGAGTTACCGCCCGGCTACCACGTGGCCCTTGCAGTAATTTCATTTTTGACACGTGTCCGCTAGGTTTGCCGGAAAATAATTTTTATTTCCTGGTTCGGCAGAAACTGGGTGGTAATCATCATCCTACATGCGTAGACGATTACAGCATGGTTAAACACGTGAGACCTTATCGCTAAGTCAACGGCTGGCGGTAAGGTCTCAGACCTAAAAAGGACGTGCACCAATTTTTATTTTGCCTCGCATCCATTTTCGGCAAAAATTTTAAAAAGGCCTTTTTTTATAGGCGTGCTGAAAAATGGATCTGTGCATGCCCAAAACGCGCACCTACACTAGCACAGCCCATTTTCGGCACACATTAGAAAAAGGGTCCCTGAGTGATTTTAGTTTGGAAGCCTCACATGTTTTTGGCTTCATGTTGGTGTAATTGCCTGTGCAAACAGTGAAAGGACTTTTGGGACTAAGTTATTTCCCTCAGGGTTTTCTTTAAACATAAAAGAAAAATAAGAAAGGGCTTTGAGAAATTAATACATTTAATTTTTCTTTGGTTAAGCTGTCAGGTGATATTAATGCTGACAGAAGGAAAAAAATAGTGCTGACAGAATCTATTTCAAAATTTTGTTTGTGACAGCACTGTTAGTATAAGACGTGTTGTGAGATGCTGTCATTTGGGAAAAAAATTAACAAAAAATTGAGAAGGTGTTAATAATTAAGGAGGTCTTAAAGCTTAGCTTGAGTTATCTGCAGCAGGGCCTATAGGAATAAAGTGGGTCCTGATGCAGATAACTCAAGCGAAGCTTTAGTAAAAGACCTCCTAAGTTCTTATCAGTCTGTATATATAAGCTCAACATGATTGTTGGGTTTACAAATTTGAAGAA
Source organism: Microcaecilia unicolor (assembly GCF_901765095.1). Taxonomy (NCBI): domain Eukaryota; kingdom Metazoa; phylum Chordata; class Amphibia; order Gymnophiona; family Siphonopidae; genus Microcaecilia; species Microcaecilia unicolor. The sequence goes on along the minus strand of NC_044033.1, from coordinate 430,869,449 downwards.
AGACTGAATTGTACCTGAGCCCCAAGAAAATTAAAATAATTCTTGTTAAAGAAGTCGCCAAACCTTGATGAACTTGTGACAAGTGGCTGTGGTCAACAGTGGAAAAAAAAAAAAAAGAAAAGTCATTTTGGCTGATATTTGGGTGGTAAAGTTACTAACTAAAGAATTACTGAGAATTAGTCTTCTTTGAACTGATTTCTGTTGAGTGGTCACTCAGTTTAGTGACAAGCTCCAAATAAAAATATGTATTATTGTTGAGGTTAAGCAGTTTTGTGCTGTAATGTGAAGCAGTTAAGTGAGACCATGCAAATGTACTGAAAGTGGGATATCTTGTGGGTCCTGGGCTAGCAGGGGTTCTAATTAGCTTTATTTATTTTATTTGTAGCATTTGTATCCCACATTTTCCCACCCATTTGCAGGCTCAATGTGGCTTACATTTGAAGTAATGGCGCTTGCCATTTCTGGGTAACAGCATTACAAATAGTATTGCGTTAAGGTGTATACACATGGTAATAGACATGTAACATAACATAAATGGAACAGATCATGGTGTATATATACATCATGTGCATGCATACATGGTTCCTGAGTAACAGATTGGATTGTAACGTACATTAGGTCGTCGACTATAGAGAGTCCCTATTCAACATAAGGTTTAAAGTGGTATTACTTGATCATTAATATCAGAGAGTTTAATCGATCATGTGATAAGAGTTTGGTTTTGTATAGTGTTGTTTTTTTAGTATTTAAGATGAATGTTTATGGTATGCCTTCTTGAAAAGAAATGTTTTCAGTAGCTTTCGGAAGATGGTATGAGAAACTGGTTGCGTATGTGGATTTATATTTTAGCCCTTTGCACTTGGGATAATGGAGATTGAGAAATGTGCGTGATGATCTTTTTGCATTCCTAGTAGGCAAGTCTATAAGGTCTGACATGCAGGTCGGAGCTTCAACGATTTTGTGGACCAGGGTGCAAACTTTGAATGCAATACGTTCTTTTAGTGGGAGCCAGTGTAGTTTTTCTCTTAGCTTTTATTTTTAAAAATAGATAGGGACAGTTACATAAAATAAAATAGCTTGTAAAAATAAAGAATAGGAGTAGGGTATTGCTTACTTTTGGTTTGTAAAGATAAGTAGTAGGTACCTGTGCAGAGGATTCTGGGGAGGCGAATGAACGCCAATGTTAAAGAAAGAAGAAAAACCAAGGAAGGCCAGAGAGATTGAGGTGAAAGAAACTTGACAAACATCAAAACATAAAGACAGAGAGTTTAGCCACTGAATGTTACTTGAGAGACTTTTTTTCTGAGAAGTGATTGTTTCTGTAAGAGGAAAGGTTTGATACAAAGTATCAATTCTCTCTCTGTTGAGATACATTGTTACCAACTTTAAATTTCTGCTAATAGAAAGTTACAGTGAGATATTTGTTTACAAGACTGTGTCACTGAGTATTACTTAAATGTCTGCTTAAATTAAGAACAGTACAATTTAACTTATTCCCTCTTTGAACTTTCGCTTATTTTCCTCACCCAGTCCCTTCTCATTACCCCTTTTTCTAGGAAGTTCTCGGCCTTTTGAGGAGAGTTGCACTTGAGCTATCGGCAATCGACTACAGATTAAGGGTAAAAGTAGGTGTGGCTGGCTCCCTGGGGGCTGGGCTTACATTTGTTTCCTAGGTGGAAAGATTTTATTTCTCCTCAGTGCATCTTTCTCTGTCTGAAAAATTTTTCTTTTGATTTCTTATAGCCTTTTCTCCTTTCCATGAAAAAAAGACAGTAACTTCAAGAGGTTCTCAAAGCGCATGTAGATAGCTCTCATGGATCATCATGCTAAAGTGAGCACAGGTCACATATCTCTTCTTGCAGGTTATGTGCAAAGTGTTAGAAAATAGTTCTGGCAAAGTGATAAGGAGTCTGCTCTTACCTTTCCAGTATAAGTAAGCCAAGCTTGAAACTGGCATCAGGGCGGGGTGAAGGAGAAACTCCAGGGAACAATGATTGAACTGATGGCTAAGTCAGTCAGAGTGGTTTTGATGTTGTAGACCACTTGATCTTACTCGTGTCCAATCTTGACTTTGCAAAATTCAGTCCTGGCTTACTGCTCATAGACTCATTTTAAATCCCGATAAAACAATTGCCTGTTGGGTTAACGGCTCTCTTTTGACACCTACAGTTCCTCTCTTTCTTTTCAATCAAGTGCAACCTGTCCAATCTTTTCGATATCTAGGTATTATTTTGGACTGAGAATTATCCTTTGTTCCATGTATTTCTTTTGTTCTTGTCAGGTTTTTGTTCTCTTCGTAGACTCCGTTTGATTTGTTCTTACTTTGATTTTGCTTCTTTACGCACTTTAGTGCATGCTTTTATTATCTCTGTACTTGGTTACTGTAATTCTATTTTTGCAGGTCTCCCTAAATCTCAATTAAAAAGACTTTGGATGCTCCATAACTATGCTGCCCACTTTCTCTGCATAGCTTAGCATTTTGATCATGTCACTTCTTTATTTTTTCACCTTTACTGGTTGTACTTTCCTTATAGGTTTTATTTTTTTACGTTTAACAAATTTTAACCAAGAATTTACACTTGTACAGAAAAGTGTCATATAGGAAAATTATTACTTCTCTTAAAGAAAAAAGGAAACACACACAAAAAAGAAATTTATAAACACTGACGTCCACATTATCAGGATCCATGATTAATATAAAGGAGGATAATAAAGAAATTTAAATTTTTAGGCAATATTGTACCTGAGGAACATGGGCTAGCAATTAACTATACCAAGAGCTACTTAATCTCCTAATGGTCTTTTAGTTGCTATAAAAGCTGACAAGTGTGAAGGTTCCGTAAATACATATTTAACAGCATTATATCTTATAATACATTTACATGGGTATCTCAGGAAAAAAGTTCCACCTAATTGCAGAACTCCAAGTTTCAATATTAAAAACTGTTTGCGTCTACGTTGAGTTTCCCTTGATACATTAGGAAATAATTGAATTTTAAAGCCCAGAAACAATTTCTCTTTGTTTTTAAAGAACATTCGAAATAACCATTGTTTATCAGGTAATAATGCCACTGAGACAACCAAAGTCGCTGCAGTGGCTATATCTGAATATGAAGTATCTAACAAGACGGAAACATCCAAAGAATTTTGCTATTGTTTCATTGGTTTCTTCGGTAAGTAATAAACTTGTGTAAAAGGAGGAAATTTATCTTCTGGAATTCCTAAAACTTCTTTCATAAAACATTTCAACATTTCCAAGGGCCTCACAAAAGTGACCCTTGGAAAATTAAGAAACCGAAGATTATTGCTCCTTAAATGATTTTCAAAAGTTTCAGACTTATTCCTTAGATTAGACATATCCTTAACCATAGAAGTCTGTACACTTTGATTGTTTAAGAAGTTCTTTTCAACTTGTTCCATTAGAGCAGTCATATCTTTAACTTCAGTTTCAGTTTCCCCCAGTCTCTGTTATACATGAGAGATTTTCTGTGTAAGAGCAGTAGATTGTGTAAGAAAAGTCTTACCTAAGTCAGAAATCAGTGACCATAACGAATCTAAGGTTACCTCTTCAGGCTTCTTGCTCTAGAAATCCGAAAACATTACCAACGTAAAGTCAGAGGAATCGCTTGTCCTCTCAAGCACAGGAGCTTATAGGTTATTTTTTAAGATTCTCTGTTGGTTCACAAAACCTATCACCTAGTCTCCCTTCTTTCCTTTCTTCTTTGATTATTCCCTATACTCCTTCAAGATGCTTATGTTCCCTTGATTCTCACCTTTTAATTCTTCCAGCACCTAAATTGACCCATCTTGAATCTACACGGCACACTGCTTTTTATTTTTGTGGTGGAAGTCTCTGGAATGACCTACTTCCCTTCTATTGACACTGAACCATCATTTAAGAAATTTAAATCTTGCTTCTTTTGACTTTTCAGCAATGATTTCCTTGACTAGGTTTTCAACTGTTTTTATTTAATTGTAAGCGCTGAGTGCTGTTGTTTGTGAGTTATCTTTCCTAATATAATGGAATTCTCTTTTTAATTTATATTTTTAGGGTTTTTGGTTTTTTTTTTATTTTGTAAACCGCTCTGACCTGTTTGTTCAGAAAGGTCAGTGTAGCAAATTTTAGTAAACATAAACAACATAGACTATATTTGATCTGGGGTTGGGACAGATTACACTTATCCTGCTTGACTTGTCACCACAAGGAATTAACAAAACCTGACCTATGAGTTGAAGCAGGCAAAGGTTAGACATCAAATAAAAATGTTGATGTGTTAGCACTCCTTGTTGCCACACAGTTACCAGGGCTCAAACTTGGTTGAGATTACCAATGCTCTAAAGCAGCTGTATGTGGAGGACCCCCTGATTTTCCAGTTCAAGGTTTCACCAGTTATCCATCACCGGACTTTAGCCAGTACCTCCATACTTTTTTCAAGAATGTTCAGTCCCTCTACAAGATGTACTGTAGTTGAATTAATGATATGTGGGGTAAAGATAGAAAAGATGATATTTGAGATGTTAACTTTGGTGTTTCATATGCTCTGAGTCACATACATTGGGCTTTTTGCCAATAGGTGTGGTGAGCGCCTAGCCACTGGTAGCATCACACTTGTTGTCTAGGTGTATGGTTCTCTTTCATGTGTCATCAAATAAGTGTGTATCTCCTTCCGGTTTGAAATGGAAAGTAGACTGTTGCTGAATAAGCTCTGGTCACATTACTCATACAGAAGGCTGAGCTCATAGTTCTTCAAAAAAAATGACAAAGAAATATACTGGACTTTTTTTATTTGTTTTGCTGCCTTATTACAAAATAATTAGTTCTAATATGAGTAATCCCGCTGAAGATTCTGCCACAATTCTAAGAGGGTACATTACACAAATGGTATAAATTGGTGTCTCCTAATCTTGGCATGTACTCCAAGTTGAAATAGAATATTCATGTTTAAAAGGCATCAAATTTTCCATTTATTCACTTTCACAATGCATGTTATGATTCATTTTATTTGATCACAGATAGATGGTTTGATAGAAGGAAATAAGTTGTTCGTGCTACAAATTCAACATATTAAGTCCTGTAGCTCAGAAGGTTCTAATATAATGGCCCTCCTGAAGAAGAGTGGGAAAAGCCAGGCCGGTGTGAACAGACCTTTTATTGAATTATCTAAGTGACCCCTTTACAGTTGTTTCTAAATCATTAGAATGCATGATGAACCTCTGGGCTACACCAAAAGATCATCACCTGTAATTAAAGGTATTGAAAGATAAAACACACTCCTGTTGCCGGCTGGAGAGTGGGGGTGTGGGGAAGCATATCAAGGAGTTGGGATTGGAATTGGGGTGGGAATTTGAACATGGTAGGAGGAGGGGCAGATGGAAGACCTGGTGTGTTTGCCTTGAAAGGGGTGGCGTGGGTTCATAGATTAAACAGCCTTTTAACTTTGAGATGGATAGCATGGTGGAATGGGAACTTACGGAAAATGCTGGAATGGTGAAAGGGCATTTAGCTATTTTAGGGCTTCTTTTACAAAGCTGCGCTACCGATTCTCGGTGCGGCAAATTAGAAAAAGCCCATTTAATTCCTGAAACCTTCCTCTCATTTGCCGTGCAGGAATCGTTAGTGCGGCTTTAACCTTCAAAAATAGCAGACTTGGGAAATAAACCTCTTAATCTCATATACTCTGAGCTGAATCTATAGCTTTCATCATTTGCTGTTTCTGGATCTCTTTTTTGGCATCATGCCACATTAGAATTTAAGCGCACCACTTTATAGAATGCGCTTAAAGTTCCATGCATAAATTTAATTAGTGCTAATTAGTGCCGATAATTGCTTGTTATTGACTATCGGCACCGACTGGCTTGTTATTTTATTTGGGCGTGCAATTTATTTTATTTATTAGAATTTATTTACCACCTTTTTGAAGGAATTCACTCAAGGCGGTGTACAGCAAGAATAAGTCAAACCTAAGCAGTAGGACAATTACGGCAGTAAAAATTTTGAAACAACAATACAAAGTATGGCGTCTGGCTGCACTTTGCACATGCACATATTTACAGCTCATCCTGTCCATACCCATCCCTTCTGGGTGAAACAATCTAAGACTGTACCTGCAGCACTTTTGTAACAAGCAGATCTTCACTTTGGATCAGACCTCTCTGTCCACACTCCTCCAAAAGGTGGGTTACTACCCTTTCTCCAAACAGGCTCTTTCTGTTCCTGCTGGGATCCCCTACTTCTCACCCAGGCGGATGATCAGAAGCCCTGCACTGTTCCAAACAGTGCTCTAAAAATAGTGCTGGAACAGCGAGGAGCTGTATTGCTCTTATGATCAGAGATAATAGCATACAAATTTAAGCACGCTGTTCTATGATCATGGGGTAAAATTGTGGGAGGATTATTCAGGCACAATCCTCCTACTCTTTGTTTGATAGGTCTGGACCTGTCACACACCTGTCATACAGGTGCTCCCTCCAATCTGCAAGGCCCCTGGTGGCCTAGTACCCTCCCCAAGTCCCCCTAGGGCTGGAGGTCCTCAGTGACACAGGGACATGGGGGTTGGAGAGCTGGTGGATCTCCAGTTCCGCCTCACACTCCAAAAATAAGGCCCTGTTGGCTCAGTGGGCTGCAAGACCAAACCCCCCCCCCACCTGGTGGTCTAGTGGTCCCCTCTCCCGCACCCTGTACCTTTTGTTGTGGAGGAGGGAGTAGTACAGTCCCTCCAGTGCTGCCTTCAAATTGGTTGTGCCCAGCCCTGCCCAGAGCATCCTGGGATGTGCTGGGCAGGGCTGGGCGCTGCCATTTTGAAGGTGGCGCTGAAGAGGAGGGAGTGTGCTACTCCCTCCTCCACTGCAAAGGTACGGGGAGGGGTGGGAGAGGGGGCCGCTAGACCACCAGGTGTGAATGTGTGTGTGTGTGTGTGGGGGGGGGGGGGGGTTGGGCTTGTGGCCCACTGGGACACCAGGGCCTTATTTTTTGGGTGTGGGGGGGTTAGGGGTCTGGGCCCCTCGTGTTTCTGTGTCAGACCTACAGCCCCTGTGTTGCTGGCTTGGGTTCGGGGCTCCTGCAGGGTAGGGGGGGGCTATGGTTCCGGCCCTGTTGGGGGGGCATGGGGGAACCTGCTAGTATGCAGGTGCATGCTGGACAGGGCTTCCCATTCCTCCCCAATGCTCCACAAACCTTAACGCCAGCTCTGAGCTGGCTTAGGGTTTGCTGCAGGAACAGTGCCAATATTTGGTGGGCTGCCCACTGAGCATTGAGGAAGAATAGGTAATGCCCTGTTTGGCATGCATTTGCTTGCTCATTGCATTCAGAGCCGGTGAGTGCATTGCTGCATGCGCCTGCCAGCTCTGATCATCGGCAGTACGGCGCTATTGACCTCTAGCATCCGCATTTGCTTCTGATCATTGGCCCACTGGAGCACTCCTCCTCCTCACAGTTAATGCTGGAATTTGCAGAAACCTCCTGTTTGCTCAGCCTTAGTTTCTTGAACCCATCCAGGACTGTCCCTCCCCCTTCTCCTCCAAGGGTCCCAGCGGGGGGTACAGGCAACCAAAGACCTTGTGCACTCTCCATCAACATTATTTATTAACTCCTATCTCCTCCTCTACTGTCACTCAACAACCAGAAACATTTTCCTCTGCAACATATCCAGGAACCCACTCCCTTGGTTTGGATTCTTTACCATCTACGACCTCAGAACCCTCTCCTCAGAAATTCTGGAGAGTTCTCTCATGATCCTTAGTAATCCCCATTATAATGGGAGATTGCACATAGATGAAAATGAATGTAAAGCAGGAATTTTTGGCAGATGCATAGTCTACTTTAGCCCTTTAGATCCCCTTCATTCCATGCTCCCTCTGCCCCGGAACAGGTTACTTCCTGTTCCAGGGCAGAGGGAGCATGGAGCGAATGAGGGACAGGCACGCGGGGCACCCCCCAGCGGCTTGCATCCGGGGGGGGTCTTTCGGGGGGGTCCTTTCGCCGGGGGGGGGGGGGTCCGCGCTGCATCCGGGGGGAGGGCACCGCTCCCGGGGGGGCGGAGCGCATCGGCGATCCGCCCCGGGTGTCAGCCCCCCAAGGAACGTCATTGCACTGAACACTTTGCCAGCCTAACCAGTTAAGACAATTTACCTTCTATACTCACCCACCTTACTCTCCTCTACACCCTCACATTTCTTTACCCTCACTTAATCTTAATACATCACTAATGATATCTAATATCCTGTAATGTTAATGTCATAACAAGACTATGTAAGCCACATTGAGCCTGCAAATAGGTGGGAAAATGTGGGATACAAATGCAATAAATAAAATAAAATAAAAATACTTTAGCCCCTTAGAGCATGCATGAACATTTGTAATTTAAATCTCTAGCAGTGATTTGGCTTTGTAATCCCTTATTAAATTGGGGATTACTTGCAGAGTAAGTCCCTGTAAAGAGTCACTGGGGGATGGGACTGGGAGGTCTCCGAGTGGGGGAAGCCCAGCTCAAGGGGAGTAGCTTTAAAATAAAATGCAGAGAGATGGTGCTAGAAGAGAGGATAAGGGTGGAGGAGACTAGGAGGAGGAAAGGCTGAAGTGTCTAGGGCTCTTCAGCTTGGAGAAAAGATGGCTGAGGGGAGATATGATAGAGGTCTGTAAAATAATGAGTGGTGTGGAATGGGTAGGCGTGAATCATTTGTTTACTATTTCCAAAAATACTAGGACTAGGGGGCATGCGATGAAGTTACAAAGTAGTAAATTTAATACGAATCGGAGAAAATGTTTCTTCACTCAACATGTAATTAAACTCCGGAATTCGTTGCCAGAGAATGTGGTAAAGGCAGTTAGCTTAGCAGGGTTTAAAAAAAGGTCTGGATAGCTTCCTAAAGGAAAAGTCCATATACCATTATTAAATTGACTTGGGGAAAATTCACTGCTTATTGCTGGGATAAGTGGCATAAAATGTATTGAACGTTTTTGGGATCTTGCCAGGTATTTGTGACCTGGATTAGCCACTGTTGGAAACAGGATGCTGGGCTTGATGGACCTTTGGTCTGTCCCAGTGTGGCAATACTTATGTACTTGTACTTAAGAGATATAAGTTAAGTATTTACCCTTTAGAGGGGCCTTTTGCCTGTCTGTCTGGTTTGGGTTTTCTGTTTGTAATTGTGGGTCTTTGGTTGCCTTTAAACCCCTTTCCAAGTGACTCAAGAAGGAGAAGGGAGATCTTGTTTAAGAAGAAGTGAATCCATTGGCTCAGGACCAGGAGAATTGCTGTTAGGAAAAACAGCAACTATGAAGGAGAAGTCTGGGTGGGTAGTGAAGAAACCCAGCCCAGGAGTGCGGGATATGAGCCAGGGAGTGCCCATCTAATGCAAAGTTCATTCTGGGGGAGGTCAGACCAGGAGGGTCTGAACCTGAAACATAGAGAGGAGCACAGCCTTTGGAACACTATCTTTGGTGATAGGCACGGAGTAGAGCTGTACAAAGTATAAATAATCCTTGTTCAGAGTGCCTTGTAAAATATACCCTAAGGGAGGAGAATAAAGGAGTTTCCCCACAGAGATTTGGACTGTAACTTTTGGGTTCTTTGGGGGGGAGAAAAGGGTCATCCCACTTCTTTCCCCAGGTGGAGGCACTGCATGCCAAGTGAGTGAGTGAGGGTCCAACAGAGTCTGCCCTTCACAGGGGGTCCTACCCACTCGGACCTGGACCCAGAAGCACCCAGGCAAAGGGGTATTACAGTTCATTTTTGCAAGTTTTTTTTTCTTTTGTCTTCTGTGGTTCAGCAGCATAGAAGAAAAAGGAACCACAAGCACTTAGGCATCACCTTATAGAAGAACACCTAGTGCGCTTACTGTTCATGAGTAACTGCCAATTGTGGTGTCTTTGATGCACGTAAGTGAAGACACCAAGTTAACAGAACTGCCTTTTCCATTTGTACTTGAGGCAATGGCGGGCTAAGTGACTCGCTCAAGAGCAGAAAGAGCCACAGTGGGATTTGAACCAGGGTTTCCTGGTTCCTAGCCCATTCCTCTAACCACTTAAAAATTTAAAACTGCTTGTATAGTGTTTAGTATATTAAAGGGGAATTGTTCTTCTGCCCTTCCACAGTTGGTAGCTTATCCAGTGCTTCGAGAAAATTCTCGTTTTTATAATACTCTGCTGTTAGGGTTTCCTTCTGTTAGGAAAATCCGTTATAAGAAAGTTTGAGGGTTCCTTTTCATTCCAGGCTAGTAAATTGTGGAACTCTATTCCTGTAGAAATACATGTGATTTCTGGTTATTTACGGTTTCGTACGGGATTGAAAACTTATCTATTTAGTAAACATCTGAACGATTAATTTGGTAAGCCTTCCTTACTTATCAGTATATGTTTTGAATTTATGTAACCCACTTAGATTCTTTATTGATATTGGTGGGATATAAATACCCTGAATTAAAAAAATAAAATAAATAAAGCTCTATTGCTCCACTCTTAGATCTCATGAGATCTACTAGGAAGAACAAAATCTTTTAAATTTTCTACCCCTACAGTGTGTAAAGAACACCCACCTAATTTTGGATCCTTTTACTAAATGCAACACTGCCCATTGTATATCTAATTTGTTAGTGTGCACTCCGGTAGCATACCTTTAGTGAAAGGACCCCCTTGAGTTCTTTTCAAACTGGGCTTGCAACGTTCATTTAAACTGGTTTTAGCCATTCAGAATGAAATGTTATTGTGTGGGTAATGCACAGAGGCTTTCAGCCACTGCTTTTACTGTGCATGGAACAGGGACCGAAAGTCAATCTTTGCATTTTATGAACTTATTTTTCCACCTGCTATAAATACTGGCACATATCTTTCTTTTGTCCTTGTTTTCAGACTCAAACCATGAATTACGTGGGGCAGCTAGCAGGCCAAGTGTTTGTTACAGTGAAGGAGCTTTATAGAGGACTGAATCCTGCCACTCTATCTGGCTGCATTGATGTTATTGTTGTTCGTCAGCCAAATGGCAATCTCCAGTGTTCACCTTTTCATGTACGCTTTGGAAAAATGGGGGTGCTTCGTTCCAGAGAAAAAGTGGTAAGGATGTGTTATATGTACTTTGGTCTTTTTGGACGCATTTTATTTTCTACATTGATAAAAAATGTTTTGCATATTTTCAAATCTCTCTTGAAAGCTTTTGATTGATGCATCACAGAGTATAGCCTCAAATGCAAATTCATGGTTTAAAAAAAAGTTTTATTTTTTTAGGTGTGTTCTATTAATTCGAGTTATCTATTCTAAATGTGAACATATGTTTTTTTTTCTTTTTTTTTAGCACGCAAAAACTGGCATTCTTAGTGACAGCATTGTGCAATCATTAATATTTGTTTATAATATATTTTATAGCAAATTATAAAAATAATTTTGTTTACTGGCAATGATATTGATATGTGGGGGGTAATATTCAGCCCATGGCAGTCGGTATTTTTTAAGCCGCTGACGACTGCAGACACCCAAGTATTCAATGCTGGGCCATTTCTGGGCTCTGGCATTCAATAGCTTGGCGTATGTGTAGTCAGCTGGAAGTTAACTGGGAACCAGCCAATATTCAGACCGATGCCTGGTTAACTTGGGTGGATAAAATTAGGACATCCTTCTTGCGAATTGAGGGCCTGATGCTCAAGGCAAACTGGGCTTGCAACGTTCATTTAAACTGGTTTTAGCCATTCAGAATGAAACGTTATTGTGTGGGTAATGCACAGAGGCTTTCGGCCACTGCTTTTACCGTGCATAGAACAGGGACCAAACGTCTTATGCTAATGAGCTTGCTTGTAGTAAAATGAGCTCATTAGCAATTCTGTGCTATGCTCAGAATAACAGTGCACAAAAAACTCCCAGCCCTAATGAATAAAACCTACTGACAGTTCCTGAGCTGTCAGTAGGTTTTAGTCATTAGGACAGGGTGACTTTTTTCTCCAGCCGCACTTACTTCCTCCAAAACAACCTTTAAAAACTACCTGGTGGTCCAGCGGACCCCCTCCCCAGCCCCCCCCCCCGCAATCAAAAACAAATCCCTGTTGGTCCAGTGGACCCCTTCTTGAGCCCCCCTGCAACCAAAACACAGCAGCGATGGTGGTCTAGTGACCCCCCCCCCCACATATCTTTCAGTTGGAGGCAGAAGGGCAGGAGTAGAGCCTACTCCCTCCTGCCTCTGGGCCTGCCCTTCCCAAAAGAGCAGTCCCCAGTCCCTGCCTGATGCTCCTGGGATGCACTGGGAAGGGCTAAGTACCATATAAGGAAAAAAAAATCCTATGTGGTACTTAGTCCCTCCCAGTGCATCCCAGGATGCACCGGGCAGGGGTTGGGCATTGCCTTTTGACAAGGGCGGGCCCAGAGGCAGGAGGGAGTAGGCACTGCTCTTCCCCTTCTGCCCTCAACTCAAAGGTATGTGGAGGGGTAGGGGTGGGGGTGGAGGTCACTAGACCACTATAGCTGATCCACTGTTTCTTGGTTGTGGGGTGAGGTTAGGAGGGGGGCCACTGGACCCTGGGGAAGGTTTTTCACGTTGTGGGCATGCACCAGGAATGTTCAGACCCCCTTACCAACCAATGCTAAACAGTGTGCATATAATTTGCATGCTGTTAGTGTTGAGCATTGGTCGGTAATTCTGACTCATTGTTGTGCTAGTGTAGTTTTGTGTATCAGGCCCTGAATATCGCTGCTAGCCAGTTAAGTACTGCCCATGGATCACACCTGTACTAACTGGACAGTACAGCGGTGGTTAGTGTTGATATTCAGTGGCATTATCTGTATAAGTGCTGCTGAATATCAGTGGATAGGTAGGCTCAAGTGATTTAAACAGGCTAGAGAATTGCCATCCCATTAAATCAATTTGAATATTGACCCCATACTTTCATATTTTAGGATAAAGCCATTGACATTTAGGGGTTAATTCTCTATAGGTTGCCTAAAGTTGTGTGTCGGGATGCTGTGAGCTTGGTGCAAATTTTCTATTGGCAATTAGGATATTAGCATAAGTTGGCATTTATGTACCAACATTAAAAACACTGTTCTATAAACAGCGCTCAGAGTTGGGCACCCTTTATAGAATAGCATTTGGCGCTGGGATCCGCACCCAGTTTTGAGCGTGAGAATTTACACCAACTGAAACCTGGTGTAAATTCTTGTGTCTAAATTAGGCACAGATCACCTCAATTCCATAACACTGTGCACAAATTCCAGGAGTGCCCTTGATCTGCCCATTCCCCTCCCCTCCCATGACTGTACCCCATTTTTATATACAGATCCTGGTGCCTAAAGATGTGCATGCAAATTTTAATTAATGGCAATTAGCAACTATAACTTTTTCACGCTCAGTTATTGGTCCTAATTGGTTCTTTTATCAATTTAATTGCTCGGGCAATGTTGCATGCTATATATTAGAGCGTACATGTTTCTGCAGGTGGAGCAGGTGGGGGGAAGAGGGGTTGGTGGTTGGGAGGCTAGGATAGGGGAGGGCAGACTTGTAGGGTCTGTGCCAGAGCCGGTGTTGGGAGGCGGGACTGGTGGTTGGGAGGCGGGAAATACTGCTGGGCAGACTTATACGGTCTGTGCCCTGAAAAAGACAGGTACAAATTCAAGGTAAGGTATACACATATGAGTTTATCTTGGGCAGACTAGATGGACCATGCAGGTCTTTTTCTGCCGTCATCTACTATGTTACTATGCTACTATATGTCAGCAAATTGGATCCCAAGTTTGAACAGACCAGCATCTTCAAGTAATTCTCCTGCTTCGAATTTAAGATACTACTTACTAGTCATCATGAAGTCTTTATGCACTGCCTGGGACTAAAGTATGGTGTTCAGCACCAATGTCAAAAGATCATGGAGCTGCACCAACCACTATCACACTGCTATTGAGGGGCTCTCACTCAGCCTTGGCACCAGGATTGAAAAATTGATTCAGGAAGCATTCCTGTTTCTACTACTAAGCAGTGGAGAAGGGTTTAGCTTAGGCTCGCAGATTCAGCAACTATTACATGAAAATTTTGAAGCATTAACACTAACTTCCTGCAGAGAAGGAATTGGAGAGCTGGTTTTAGGCTGTAACAGTTCACTCTCCCAAACTGAGACTCAGCTGTGCTAGCCTCCAGAGGCTTTGGTATTTTTCTTTTGGCTACCCAGGATGACAAAACAGTCTTGGCCTAAGCAGTATTTGGGAGGAAGTTGGATGAGAGGTTCTTGCTTTACATCTCTGTCAGTTCCCACTGCCAGCACTGAATGGCATTGCACAGTCGGAACCTGGTTCTCTCTCGTGTCTTGACTCTGATCCTTTGCATTGGTATCGTCTGCATTGAGCTGAAACAGAACAACTTCAGAGAGCAAAGTTTCCCTAGTCGCCCACCTCTGTTCCTACAGATTGTCCAACGATTCATCCAGGAAGCCTAGGAAGGCTATGATTCGGTGATCCAAGTGCCTTCACAGACTACAGCTTTGTTTCTAATCTCAAAGAGTGAAATATGAAGTTCTAGGGTCCTCAGGATAGAGAATTGTTCTGTCTCAGAATCATTTCTCATGATTTTCTCTTAAATCCTTTCCTTTCATTTCTCAGACAAGGAATAGATTCATGTCAAAGGCTATTACTTTAATCTTCATCATTCTTTGTTCAAAAATGCACATTTCATTTTGGTTAAAGGCTGAGGATGAGGTCAGTGCACCATTACAGGTGTTTTTCAAGTACCTCAATGTACAGAAGAGAATGTGGGACACTGCTCTCAGATTAGAAAGAAGGTGGACACCAAATATTGTGTCCAAACTGCTCTAGAATTCAACAATGAAGTTGCCTTAGCAGTCTGTGGTAGTCAGATCTGCCCTACAGTATTCAAGAAGGGCTATTCTTTGGTACTCTCTAGGTATGAGTTGTAGTCGCTGGACCTTTACTATAGGAAGTTCTTTCAGAGTACTATGCTTAGGATATTTTGCAATCAGGTCTTCACAGTCAAAATACCTGTACTCTTGGAGTGAAGGAGTAGCCTAGTGATTAGTGCAGCGGGCTTTGATTCTGGTAAACTGGGTTCGATTCCCACTGCAGCTCCTTGTGACTCTAGGCATGTCACTTAACTCTCCGTTGCTTCAGATACAAAATAATTACCTGTATATAATATATGCAAACCACTTTGCTTGTAACCACAGAAAGGTGGTATATCAAGTCCCGTCCCCCTCCCCATCCCACCCTGGAAGGGGCACAAAAGATTTGAATTTTTCTGTTTTGACCAGTAGGAATGAGTCGGTCACACAAGTGGGATTTTCCCTCAAGAGAAACAGGAAGATTTGGTTTATCTGCTGAATGCAAAAGAGGCGTATGGAAAGCACCTAGTCCATTTGAACAAAGATAATTTTGAGATGGCATCAGGAGCCTCTGCAGTAGTGATTGTCATCCACAGGGTCCTGTGGTTGCGAACCTAATAGAACACTGACAGTGTATCTGAATTGATATCTCCAGTGAAAGAAGCGTAACAGAATTAGCAGATATTCACAGGGGACATAATTGAGAAAGTTAGGTTATATGATTCTGTAGTTCTTGTTATCCATGTGACACATCCCCATATAAGAAAATGCTAATTAAGGAGGTAATTCATAGTGTCTTTTGCACACAATTGGCCACGTACCCATGTGAGAGGACTTTTATAAAATACTGAATGACTTAAATGTATGTGCCTTGTCAAGAAAGTGCATATTTTACTGGTAGGTGTAGTCGGGGAGTGCAATCTGGGCAGAATTTGCAAGTGCCTGCCTGCTGCTTTTACTGCCGGTTCGCCACGACTTTGGGTAAATTAAAGATTTCAAAGCAGGGAGCATGGGTGCATGAACGGAAGGGAGCGGGCAGGTGAGCTGCACCTCACAAAAAAGGTGCCAGTACGGCATACCGGCGCATACTGGCACAAAAAAAGCACTGATTATTAGTGTTATTCAGTGCTGTACAGCCTCAGGATAGAGGAGCTGGAGCTCACTGACATTGGCAAAGCCAATCAGACATTTGCTTTCACCTGGCAATTACATGAATCACATACTCTGATGAGACATGGGAAGGCAGACAAGGAATACGGTGGTACCTGGGCTGGCTAAAGACGATGGCAACATGGTTGCATCTTCAAGGTCTTCTGAGCTAAATTTAATCCTAAGAAAGTTCCTTGCAGCATGCACACAGTAGAAAACAAAGAATGTCTATATTCATTCTTTACCGTCTGGCAGCATGGACTTGGCTGTAGTCACAAGCCCATAGTGCTTTGCAGCAGAATCCATGATGGTTTGGCTCTGACCTCATATGCACACAAAGAATTGATCAGGCTGTGGTCCTACAAACTCACCCAACTAAAAAATAGGTTTATATGTTTTTTTTTTTTTAATCTCTTTTTTTGTTGAAGAGTAACCCTTTAGCTAGGGATTCACTTGTGTAGCTGACGTACCTTGTTTATGTTCTTGAAGGACACTTATTACAGGTTGGCTGATTGGCCACAAAATCCTTCACCCCTCTCCTCTTGAAATTGTTTAAGTAAGGGGACACTGCAAGGTGGCTGTGCAAGAACTATACATAATCAAAAAGCTTTGAAAGGCTTTTGTAGAACTCTGAAACTATCCATGTTAGTGCTGTGGAACAGCATCATTCAGTTGTGTGGAACAGCAAAGAGGCGCTGTGTGTCTTGCAACAACAGAAGAGATAAAAAGCAGAATATTTATTCTTATAGACCCGACATGGCCACGTTTCTACAGTAAGGCTGCATCAGGGCTAGTGAAATAAAACAACTAACCAGGGACAAGACAGGCTTTGCCCTGATATCACAACTGATCATCCAAGATGACTTCTGCTTCTTCACTTTCTGTGAGAAAACTATTGCTGAAGTCATCTTGGATGATCTTGGTTAGCAGTTTTATTTCACTACCCCTGATGCAGCCTTATTGGCGAAATGTGGCCACGTCGGGTCTGTAAGAATAAAGATTCTGTTTGGACTTTGTGTCTGCTTTTTGTTTGTCACTCAGTTGTGTGACTGATTGTCTTACTGTCTATGTTTCAGTGTAGCAATATTTCATGCTGCAGCTGCTGGAAATGTCTCTTCCATATAAATAAGTTGGGCTATTTGTTTGGACCTGGGGTTATGGAGAAATAAAGTTCCCAAACTGGCCCATTTTCAAACTCAATATATTTTTTCCCAGTTATTCCCCCACTCCAAATGTGTCCTTTTTTTTTTACCTTTTTTTTTTTTTTTTATTAAAATTCAGAGAGTTAGTGTGGCCTTAGATAGACAAACATTCTCAACCCCATATGGATTATTTCTTTCCAGCATTCCATTGACTTGGAAAGAATGAAAAACATGTCTTGGTTGACCTTTGTCTTGTAAAGAAATAATTGAATGTATATAGAATTCCCCCGTTAGAATGTAATTTATTTGTACATGAATTTCATCAAATAAAAATTTTATTTTTACAAACCTTTTACAAAAATCAAAGTGCATATCACAAATGTTTCAAATATGATAAATTATCTTCATTGTAATAAGAGCAAATCTAGATAAAACATTATTATCATCATCACAGGAAATAATAAAAACAATGAAAATGTCAATATGATCACTAATGAGTTACCACTGTTAAAATTCCAAGTTGCAATATATTGACATCTTACCTAATATCAGATTAAAAATATAAGTGAACAAAATAATAACCCAGCATGCCTTTCTACTCCAGACCGCTCAAAACATGGCAGCTAGGCGTATATTTGGAAAAACGCGATTTGAAAGCGCAAAACCCCTCTGCAAAAAACTAAATTGGCTCGCAATCAAAGAACGCATTACCTTCAAAATCTGCACCATGGTCCACAAAACTATCTACGGTGAAGCCCCGGGATACATGACAGACTTAATCAACCTACCATCCAGAAACACATCAGAATCAACACGATCATACCTAAATCTGCACTACACAAGCTGCAAAGGACTTAAATACAAATCAACTTACGCATCCAGCTTTTCCTACATAAGCACACAACTGTGGAACGCATTACCAAAAGCCTTGAAAACGACTTAAGACCACCTAAACTTCCGGAAATCACTAAAAACCAACCTGTTCAGAAAGGCTTACCCTACCGATCCTACTTAAATGCCTGATCCTTGCAACACAACAAAACTAAAGTACGTAATGGACAAAACTCAACTCTTCCGTTGTATGATTCCCTAATGTGGCTATGCCACATGATCTCTGTCTTACCACAACATCACTTTGTATTTGTTCTCACCGGAGTCTGCAAGCTCCTCTCTGGTACTATATAAGCCACATTGAGCCTACAAATAGGTGTGAAAATGTGGGGTACAAATGTAACAAAAATAAAATAAACAGCAGTCAGTATTTAAGTTGGGCTTGTATCAGTTGTCAAATGCGTGAGTAAAGAGCTAATTTTGGTCACCACGTCTTTAAAAAAAAAAAAAAGATATAGTGGAATTAGAAAATATACAGAGAAGGATGACAAAAATGATAAAGGAGGTGGATTACTTCCCTTTGAGGAAAGGCTAAAGAGGCTAGGGTTCTTCAGCTTGGAGATGAGACGGCTGAGGGGAGATATGTTTGAGATATATAAAATACTGAGTGGAGTGGAATGGGTAGGTGTAAATTGCTTGGTTTCTCTTTCAAAAAATACTAGGGGGCACGCAATGAAGCTACTAAGTAATAAATTTAGAACAAATTGGAGAAAATATTTCTTCACTCAATGTGTAATTAAACTCTGAAATTTGTTGTCAGAGAATGTGGTAAAAGCTGTTATCTTAGCAGCATTTAAAAAAAGGTTTGCATAATTTCCTACAAGAAGTCCATAAGCCATTATTAAGATGGACTTGGGGAAAATACACTGCTTATTTCTAGGATAAGCAGCATCACATTTGTTTTACTGTTTTGGGATGTTGCCAGGTACTTGTGTCCTGGATCGGCCACTGTTGGAGAACTTTGGTCTGTCCCAATATGGAAAGGATTGTGTTCTTATGTTCTATGTATTATGATCAAACACTCAGCACCAGATGTAAATGTTAGCATGTGAAGTACATGTGTAATTTTATAAAGTTTGTATATAATTTTCAACTCTTGCTTATGCTCCACTCAAATTTCTTCCCCAGAACACATTTACACGTGACTCATGTAATTAGTATGAGCCTTTTTGGAACTGCACATACTTTTACGCACATAAACTGTGGGATAATTTTATAAAAGTCCTATATGTGGAAACAGTTTATAAAATTACCCCTTTTGATTATAAGCCTGCTGGGATAGGAGGACTACCGCTTTCAGATAAGTAATTCTTTTACTACTTCTACTACTAATCGTTTTTATAGCACTACTGTTCGTATGCAGCGCCGTATTCATACAGGTACTTTCTCTGTCCCTAGTGGGCTTACAATCTGTTTTATTTTTGTACTTGGGGTAATGGAGGGTTAAGTGACTTGCCCAAAGTCACAAGGATCTGCAGTGGGACTTGAGCTCAGTTCCCCAGGATCTCAGTCCACTGCACTAACCATTAAGCTACTCCTCCACTCCTTGAACTCATTTTTGGAAAGGCAAGTAATCAATTTTATATCAGTGAGCTGGCTTCCTGAGTTTTTTGTTTGGTATAAGTATGTCTCACTTATATACGTTATTTATAGTATCTGTTGGTGGCTGTTCTCGTTTTAATTAAGCATCATCATTTGTTTGGATTTTTAGGAAAAATGTTCAGACCTGTACCAGATCAGCCATATAGTCATACTGTCATGTTGATAACATGATTGCTGGCTAAGTTGTGGAATGACTGACTGATGCTTTTTGTCTTGCTTGATGACTTTTATGTAAACATTTTCAAACTTATTTTTTTTAGGTGGATATTGAAATAAATGGAGAAAGTGTAGACTTGCACATGAAACTTGGAGATAACGGAGAAGCATTTTTTGTTCAAGAAGCAGAAAAAGATCAGGTGGGATTACTGATATCATACTTCATGCTGCTGCTGTGATAACAGTAGGCTACTTATTGCTTTGTTGTACAGTTTGGTAAATGTTGCTATCTACTGTAATAGACCCTGTGTTGAATTACATAGATCATCTATGCATCTTATCACTTGCATTCTTGATCCCGGTCTTACCCCCTTGTTCCTACAGCTTCTTTCCCAGAGCCTTTCTTCAGGCCTGGTTGTGTACCTCTGAAAAAAAGCACTAGTCCTTTCACTTTTGAAGAAATCTTCTCTTGATCCTGTTCGTCCTGAAAACTTCTATTCTGTTTCTAATTGATGTATTCTTTCTCCAAGATCACCAAACGGGTAGCGTTTGATCATTTTTCTGCCCATATTGATCCTGTTTCTATCCTTCACCCTCGTTAAACTGGTATCAGATCGTCCCACAGTACCGAAACTATAGACATTGATTTTCTTAGCAAACTTCACTCATCATTGGATGTAGGTGATAGTACTTTGGATCTTTCTTCTGCCTTTGATCTCGTGAACCATTCTCTTTTCCTTTCACATGTTGTTTCTTTGGGGCTGTCTGGTACAGTGCACTCCTAGTTCTCTTTTCAGCTTGCTCATTCACGGTCTCTACTCCTTTATCCTTGTCTGTGGATACCCCTCTTCACTGTGGGGCTCTGCAAGTGTCAGTCCTTTCTCCCTTTTTAATATTTTAAGTGCCCTAGCTAGCCTGATTCAAAATTTTAATATAAAATTTTTCATATATGCTGATGGCATACTTTTAATCCTTTCTACTTCCCATTTTCAGCCCAATCTGAGTCATATTCAGTCCTGTTTAGTGCCTCTGTCCCAATGGCTAAACTGACCATAGACTTGTTCTCAGTGCTTCTAAGATGGTCACTTGCTGGATTATGGGCTCATTCTCCAAACCATTGTTGGTTCCTTTTCTTTTTAATACTCACATTCTCACAGGTTTTCAGGATATTCACATTGGAATATTTATGAGAGAGATTTGCATGCAGTGGAGGCAATGCATGTAAATCTCACACTGGAATATTTGAGAGAGATTTGCATGCAGTGGAGGCAATGCGTGTAAATCTTTCATAAAAATTCATTGTGGATATGCTGAAAACCTGATTGGCTGGGGTGCGTCTAGGACCAGGTTTGGAAACTACTGTAATAGTCCTTACCAGGGCCTTTCTTCTTCTATTACTACTAATCATTTCTATAGCGCTACTAGATGTACACAGTGCTGTACACATTATATGCAGGTACTTTCTCTGTCCCTAGAGGGCTCACATTTTTGTACCTGGGGCAATGGAGGGCTAAGTGACTTGCCTAAGCTCAGAAGGAGCTGCAGTGGGAATCGAACCCAGATTGCCAGGATCAAAGCCTGCTGCACTAACCATTTGACTACTCCTTCTCCATAGAAACTGAGAAAATGATGGCAGATGAGGGTTTCAAGGCCCATCTACTTCCTCCATTGCAAATGCAATATAACAGAGCCTGCCAAATGTCAAGCTTTACATTGATTTCCTCACATCCTAAAGGTCCTTTGTGCTTATCTCATGTTTTCTTTAGTTCTATTTCTGTTCTTGCCTGTACAGATTGTTCTGGGAGACATTTCCATGAATTTGCCATCCCTTTCTATGAAGAAATAGTTCCTTCTCCTACGTTCTTTGAGCCACATATCATGACCTCTTGTACTAGAACTTTGTCCCCTGGAAATGCTTGCTGCTTATTCATTTCCTTTTTTTTTTCTTATTACGGTCAAATGGGAATAAACTACATGGCAGAATTTATTCAAAATGCAATTATTTGTTTAATTATCACCCTTATTTCCAAGTGAGGATTATATAAATGATAATATGAAGGCTCTGAATTTTTCTTTTTCATTTCCTTAGGAATTCATTCCTTCACATCTGGCTACTTCTCCCATTTTGTTAGAGGGAGCTACTTTAATGGAGTCACAACAGAAGAAGAATGGTGTAGACTGTTTGAGAAGCGGGGACTCCGGTGGGCCCTCACAGATACCAATTACAATTCATGTGTCTCCAAACGTATTGGAAACTTCAACGGTCTGTGGTTCTGGAAAGAAACGAAGGAAAAGACGTAGGAAATCGAAATTGGACAATTTAAAAAGAGAGGACAATGGAGACACTACAGAAGATGAAGACATGTTTCCTATAGAGATGAGCTCGGAAGAGGAAAATGAATCACCGGACAATTCAAGGTAGTTTTTTATTGTACAATACATTTTAATCCTATAATAATTTCACCTACATTATAAGTGAAAGTACAGCATACCTCGCACAGTACACTCCTTTGTCAGTGTATAATATTAATACCCTGCTCAAGATTTTCATTGTTGTAAAACTTTTTCTCTGAAGACAAGTAATTTGCCATAGTCACATGCATGAATCACATGACTGTGATCAGAGCTTTGTGGAAGTAATATAAAAACTTTCTTCATGGATGGTAATTCCTATATTGCCATGACCTCGTGGTTCTCCTCAGTTCATTTTTATATTTTACAAAAGTCAGCTATGTCTTTGGCACTGCAAAATTTCTGAAAAGAATTTTGGGTGTTTTTATCTAGTTTTGTTTTAATGGCAGTGAGACTTTAATGAACAGATAAGTGTGGTTTTGATGGCCATAGTTTCAAATCAAGTTGTTATGTGGTATAAATGGATTTTGAACTATTTGCACATTCTTTTTTCCTTATTATTTGAACAATTCTACTTTGGTGGTTGGAGGTTTTAGCCGATGATTACTTTTTGTCTGTTGCGTGCAATCAGCAAGCAATTGATGCATACCACAGCTGTCTGAGGCTCTCTCCTCCCATTATTAAATTTTGGTTTTATAGTACTGAGTACTGATTGTTCACATTTTGCTGGTAGTATTTCATCTAGTTTTGGCCATAAAAGCTAGTTTTCCTCTAAGCTGTGCAATCTGTAGCAGGAGCATGTGGTGAAGGCAATTAATATAGTGGGGTTTTAAAGAGTTTTGGATGAATTTCTTCAACAAAAGTCCATAGAAATAATTATACAGCTAGGGAATGCTGAAGGCATGTTAAATTCAGGTAAGTTGATATTTTCCCTGTTTCAGGAAGACTTAGTCTTACTCCCCTGATAATGAACCTGCAACAGTCAGTATTTATACTTTTATAATTCTTTTTTTCAGTTCACTACTTTGACTTTTTTCTTTTTCTTTTCTTTTTTAATTTTTTTTTAACCAGACCACGCTAGTACAGAGACCAAATCCATTGTAGAATGCCATGTAGTAATTCAGAAATCACAGTCAAAACACAGTTCAACTTGACCATGTGGCATTCTTATTGAGTAATTGGTGGACATAAGGCAGCAGCTATACTGCTGCTAACATGCTCCTTTACAGGTTCTCATACCCAGAGGGCTAACCTTTTTTGTTCCTTCAGTTGCCACTACTACTTACCATCTACAGTGCACAGTTAATTCCACCAAGTGTGCATATCCAGTTTAGTATTACCTTTCTAGTGCATAAGCACTGAGTTAACTGCTAATCCATAAACCTTTATTAAGGTAGACCTGGGGAAAGCCACTGTTTATCCTTGGAATAAGCTGTGGAATCTTGCCAACTTTTAGGACTTTGCCAGGTACTTGTAACCTTGACTGGATACTGGGCTAGATGGATCCTTGGTCTGACCCAGTAGAGCAACTCTTATGTTCTTAGTATTAATATGAGATCTAGAATCTTTTGCCATTGTAGCGATATGGTAGGTTTCGAGGATCTACACTTCCATGTAATAGAAAAATGAAGTTGTTTTTTAATCTGCACAATGCTATATAATTGCTTCCATAGCCCCTCTCAAACCTTTGTAGATTGGTACAATGTAAGATCATATGAAATAAAGTACCCCTCTCTGCCCATTCTTTGACACAACTTAGCCAGCTTGTGCAGCATCCACATCACTCCATGAGCCACTAGTAAGTACAGTGATATTTGAAGTTTTATCCCTGAATCATGCACTTCCATGCCCTCTAGCTGCATCTCAAGATCATGCGTCCAAATTATCTATCTCTATACAGTGTAGTTTGCCCATAGATTGATAATATGCCTTCCCAGGTAAGTTTGCCAGTTCATACTGTCATATATCAGAGTGTCATCCCCATAAAGGGTAGCTCTACACGCGACTACACTATACTTAAAGACCGCTAAGTGAGAAGT
Organism: Microcaecilia unicolor; assembly: GCF_901765095.1. Lineage (NCBI taxonomy): Eukaryota > Metazoa > Chordata > Amphibia > Gymnophiona > Siphonopidae > Microcaecilia > Microcaecilia unicolor. The sequence goes on along the minus strand of NC_044033.1, from coordinate 430,845,319 downwards.
GTGTATAATGGCCAATGGGAAAAGATCACCCTGTCCAGTACCCTGATCCAATATAGGCCTGAGATAGGATGCCATTCACATATAGCCAAGCTATAGGGGCCACATAAAGTGCTTTTACTGTATATGTAAATATTGCCCACAGGCCAAACCATTTGATGACTGCAAACAACAAAAAGCATTTGGAGGGGTAGAATGATTATTTCTTGACATCCAGTGAGACTGCCCCTAAGGATATCTCAAAGGTCTTAATCAATTGCAAAATATTGCAGAACAGCCTGGTGTTGTCTGCTGATTATCTTCCTTTTATGAACTCCCACCTGATCTGAATGAATTATAGAGGGTAACAGTCTATTTAGTTGAGAAGCCAGAATTTTTGCATAAATTTCAGCCTGTAGATATTGGCCTGTAGTTTTGGACAAGTTGGGTCTCGCTCTGGTTTTTTAAATACTGTGATGGTAGTTTCTGTTGCCATACCCAGTACGTTACCTTGCTGAATAAAATCCTCATAAAGTACACAGTCTGCTTACTAAAAGGTCATGGAAAGCATGATAATAGGCGGCCATCCTGCCCTGGTGCCTTACATACCACTAGGGACATTATAGCCCTTAATTCCCTTCTTTATTTCCTATCCAACCAAGTCTGTCCTCCTTCATTTCTTTTGGTGTAATCTAATTACCGGAGGAACTCCTATATATCTTAGTGATTGATAAAAGATATATTGGAAAAGATCTAAAATATTTTACTCTCTTGACATATTACCTCCTGTGACTGTTTTCAGTGATTGAACATTCATGTGCCCAGGTTTGGTCCATAGCAACATAGTAAGTGATGGTAGATAAAAACTTGAACGATTAATCCAGTCTGCCCAACTGTTACACTCATTATCAATTCATGATTAAATGAACAATGGATGTGATGTAAAATACTTGATCGTGGTCTTTCCTTGGCCTTTCTGGGAGTTAGACCACAGAACTCCGCCTGGCCCTGTCCTTATGTTCCAACTACTGGAGTTGCTGTTGAAGCCCACTCTAGCCTATCTGTCTTGTCATTTATGGGACACAGGCTATAAAAGTCTGCCAAGCACTGTAGTTGCTGTGGAAGCCCTTTCCAGCCCTTCCGAAACCAGATTGCCATATACAAGACAAAGACCGTACAAGCAATTCTCCTCGCAGCAAATATAATTTGGAAGTCGATTCCAAAGAAAAGGAGCAAAACAAACAAACAAAAAAGCTCTTGATCTTGTAGAATTTAATCTCTCTCTACGTAATGATGGATTTACTAATCTATGATCTTGCAAAGATCTTAAAGCCCTTGAAGGTGTAGAAAGAATTGTTAGTGCATTTAGATATCTTGGTTGTAATGAATAATATGCTTTGAATCAAGACTAAGCACTTAAACTGTACTTTATATAGAGTTGGTAGCCAATGATATTTCAAATAGAGAGGTGTCACATAATCTTTCCTACTATTTCTTAAAAGTCTGAGGGCTGTGTTCTGTAATGTTTGGAGACGCCTAATACTCGAAGGGGACATCCCTGCATATATTACATTACAATAGTCCAGCTTTGAGATAAACAACACATGAACTAATGTATGTAAAGTGTTCTCATCAAACAAATGTTTTATTGACCATAATAATCGTAATGTATAAAACCCTTTTTTAATAAGCTCAGAAACTTGTAAATCAAAGGCTAGCTGAGAATCTACTATGATACCCAAATATTTAAATGACTCTACTGTTGGACTTGGTAGTCCCCATAAAACTGGAGTAATTTTGGGTACCTCACGCCTACCAGTAATCCAACAAGTCTGGGTTTTTTAATCAATATTTAAAACAAGCCTATGATCTTGTAACCAATTGGATACAGATAATAAACAATTCTGGACAGCTGTTAAGTCTGGATCCAAAGGATTTATCTTCGCAGTTATCAAAAGATCATCTGCATAGCAATAAACTTTCACCCCAAATTCTTGTATAATAATAAGCAATGGAGCAAGAAAAATATTAGTAAGTATTGGCAACAGTGAGGAGCCCTGCCAGTAATCCACTATTCAACTTAAATGTTTTGGAACAAGAATGTCCAACCCTAACAGGGTAAGATCTACCCTTTAAAAAAGAAGTAAACCCAATATAATGCTGTGGAAGTAATTCCAATAGATTGCAACATATCCAACAATAAATCGTGATCAATAAGATCAAATGCTGCCACTTCTAAGTCAAGACTGCCGATTATGCAATGCATTACTAGTTTCAAAAAAAATCAAGCAACTGTTTCAATACCATTCATTCTAAAATCTTTGCAGGCATAAATTGATTTGAAATAGGTCTATAATTATGAGCCACAGTAGGGTAAACCTTAGAAGATTTCAACACAGGTGTTACAAATGAATGCTTATGCTTTTTTATACCCTTCATGTTATGATTAAAGATCCTTTGTGTTCATCCCATGCCATTTTTTAATTCTGCCACAGTTTTTGTCTCTACCACCTCTAACGAGAAGGCATTCCAGGCTTCGACCACTCTCTCTGTGAAAAAGAATTTCCCGACAATGTATGGTTCCTGGAATAACGCTTTATATTTCCCACTATATTTGTACATTCTTTTAAAAGACTTTTTCTCCTACTTTGCATATTCAGTTGTTTCCATTCCTGTGCATAAAAGTGGATCCTTACTCTTTGATTCTGTTTGCTAGAATGCCTGTCCAAATTTAATGACAGAACTGGATTTTGGACACTTACTTTCATACTTCAACACTATTGTGCATTTGGGTCTGTTGATGCTGTTTGAAAAGGCCTGGAGGCCTATGATAGTAGCTTTATAAGCATAATCTGCTTCTCTGAGGCCTAGTCCTGCTTTGGCTCCAGGGATGCTTGGTGTACATACTGATTCTCATAGACCATCTTGTGAGCATGGAAGAGTTTTCTTGTTCATACATCCAAGTTTTCAAGGTATATAAGAGGCCAGTCAACAAGTTCACAGCTAGGTGGGAGTACTGGAATCACAGGCTGATTGATAGTTTGTGTCTTATGTTAGAGCACTTTTCAGTATCAGTTTTAATCTTTTGACATACTCTTTGGTTTTTTCTCTCAGTACTTTACGCTGGATTGTTGCTTCTTCTTTGACTCCTAGATATTTGTAGAAAGGCAGTATATCTAGTCCCTTTCCCTTTCCCTATATACCTTTCTGTTTGCTTTATGGTGTTTGATGTGGTACCTTTGTGAGTTGATTCTTTCTCTAGTATCTGGCCCATCTCCCCAGCGTAGAACCATTCTTCATATTTTCTGTATTGACTGATATATACTACATTTGAAGAAGAGCATGTGTAGGTTCCCTTGATGTTTGTTTTTTGCCCTGTGGGTTACTGTGGTGATTTGATATGTGTTGGCATAATTTGCAGCTTGGTATATTGCTGGGATTCATGACAGGCTATCTCCACATGATAAAAGGATCAAGATTCTGAAATTTAGCCATATCCATCAGGGCTTTCATTATAGTTAATTATATTCTGGAATTTCAGAACTACTGAGCAGACAGATTGAGTCAGTGTTTATAGCCTCACGAATGTCTCTTAAACAGCTTAAAATACAATGACTATTTTGAAAGTGGGAACTGTTTAAGTAGGCCTGTTTAGTTCCAACCAAAATAACAAGATTCCAGATTTTTATTCTTGCTGAGAGGCAGAATATCTGGAGGTACATTAACCATTCTATGGAACTGGAAACTTATGTATTCTTGTCTTCCTGCTCTACTCATTTCCAAGAAAGTGCATACATTCAGAAGGGGAGTGAGTCTCTAGGATCCTCTGCCTGTTACTGGACCAGACAAATCTGGTACCACTACTGTCAGAACTCTTCATTTGAAATCCACTCAGACTGAATATTTCCAGATTTGGTAATTTAGGATCATGGTGAACTTCTACATCCTGACTTCATTCTTTAGGTTTCACTGCATGGATGCTGAGCACAATCCACTTTTGTCATTGCCAGTCCCAGAATAAATTCAAGAATTTCTGATATCTGTTAGGAACCCCTCTACAAGGAAGTTTTTTGCTTTACTTTAAGTGGATAAAGAATCTCTACATGGTGTAATCAAAACTGCCAAGACCAAATGCTCTTCTCTTGCTTTTTCAACTAAAAATACCCTTTTCAGTGTTCTGAAAATGGTTTAAAAATCTCTTGGGTTAGGCTGAAATTACTCTCGGCATTATTCTGTCATGCTCAACTTAGTGGTTCTGCCATATCCCTGCTTCCTTGGAAATCCTTGAGTGATTTTATTCATGTAAAACAATTTCTGCAAAAGCCTGCTGTTACATAAAATTAAATGTAGTTTTGATACAGTTGATGAAAGGCTCCTTGTTCGCTCCTTCACCCACACTCTTGGCACTGGATTTTCTTTCTTCTTCTCTCTTTTCTGCCACTACTTTCTTCCTCCTTCATGGTCGCTAAGGTTCCTTCTTGTATACCTGATGCCTGTCCCATTTCCGTCCTTAATCCCTGTCTCCCTCATCTGTTTCATCCCCGACCAACTTCCAGATTTTTAATTCCCATAGCACCCTCCTTGACTCCTCTTTCATCTTCAACAAAGCCTTCTCTCCTTGGGGTAGGCCTTATTAACGCTCGTTCTCTCTGCTACAAGGGCTCACTGTTGTTTGATCTTTTTGTTTCCCAGGCCTTAGATTTCCTGTGTTACCGAAACCTGGCTTTGGCCAGGTGACTTGGCCACCCTTCTTGAATCCTGTCCACCTAGAGTTCTTACTCTTCTTGTTCTGTAGTCTCCAATCATCCTCAGGCTGTGTTTCATATTTTGGATCAACTCTTGCCTGCTAATGCGGTTTCTTTCCCATATGATATTTCGATCCTTCCCATTACCTGCCTAGATGACTCCTGACTCTCTCAGCTTTCTTCCCTTCGTAGCTTCCTTTTCACTCAGTTACCAACTGGCCCTCAAAGTTTGATTGCCCCTTCTTCACCTTGGGATTCCACCATTGACTTATCACCCCACCTTGTTCCCTCTCTGATTCTTGGCATTCTTTTAACTTACCCACTGAAGTCTCTTTGGCCCATACTGTGCATTCCCTTCATACTTCTTCCTCTTCAGCTCATTTGGTTGTTCGCCTTCCCCTCACCTCATGCCACTTCTTTGCTCGAATCTCTCCCTTGGACTTGTTCCTGCTGTTTGAAAGTACACCTTGGTGCATCCCCTTCTCAAGAAACCCCACTTAGACCCTTCTGTGTCTAATTTCTGACCAGTTTCTAGTCTTCCTTTCTTCTCTAAGATCCTTGAAAAAGTAGCCCTTCTCCAACTTGAATCTCTTCTTGAACACACTAATGCATTGCATTCCTTTCAGACAGGCTTTCGCCATCACCATAGCACTGAAACGTCTTGTAGCACTCAACAACTGTATCCATGCCACTCTAGATCAGCATCTCTGTCATTGTTTCTCTGGATCTTTCCTCAGCATTTGACATTGTTCATCACTCCTTTTTGCTTTGGTGTCTTCATTCCCTTGGTGGCTCTGTTCTATCTTGGTTTTGGATTACTTCTCCGGTTGTACTTTTCAGCCTTTTCACGAAGACTCGCAGTTCCCCAATTTTACCCAGTTCACTCTGGTGTACCCCAAGTCTCCATTCTTGCCCCCACCCTTTTTAGTCTCTCTCTCTCTCTCACTCTGATTCAGGAACAGGATTGCACACCGTTTAGCTATGCAGACAATATTCAAATACTTTGTCATGTCTCGGACCCCACTACTGCCTTTTCTACTCTCAATAACTTCTTGGTCCATGCCTCCTCTTGGCTTAAGGAGAATCTTCTCCTCAATGCCTCCAAGTGTGAGGCAATCACCTCCTGGCCCTATGTTCCACGATCTCCCCTCACCCCAAAACACTTCATAGCCATTGTCTCCCTTTCCATGGCTTTGTAAAGATTCTTGGGGTGGTTTTTAACTCTCTTGGCTTTCTTTCAAGCCTCAGAATGACTCTGTGGTCCATTTCTCTTTCTTTGCTGTGCACTGCTTTCATCCTCTACACTCAATCCTTGACCCCCCTCACTTATTCTTACTCCTCTTCTGTCTCTTGTTATCTCACACATTGACTACTGCAACTCTCTCTATGCTAACCTTCCACTATACTCTCTTAAATGCCTCCATACAATCCACTCCACTGCCGTCAAGATCCTACACTCTGCTCATGGTTTCGATCATGTTACCCCTCTTCTTCACGCAGAACATTGGCTCCCCATTACTGCCCGCATTAAGTTCAAGTTACTCTGTTTGGTCTTTAAGTCACATCTTCCTTCGTCTCTAGTATATCTTGTGTCTTCCTCACCCCTTCCATTCCTTTTTGGTCCTTGCATTCCTCCGCTGGCAACCTACTCTCGCTCTCCCTTCCTTTCATTTGTCCATTTCCCGTGAGTCCAGCTTCAGTTATTTAGGCTGTTACCGCGCGACAACCCTTTTAGTAATGGGGCCTCATAGATGATAACCGTGAGACCGTTTTGCGTATGTACAGAATTGCATGCAGATTTTTGTACATCCCATTTGCATTCGATTTCCTTTGCACATCAATCGCTGTTCCATGTTCTGTAAGTTCAGCCACATCTATAAAGCTGTTAATGATGACTTTTGAGCATTGCTTCTCAAAGTTTCTGGCTAAAGTACTAACTCTTTCTTCTCACCAAGTCCATCGCTTTCCAGTTTTTTCCCCCTAAACATGCTTATCAAAGGAAACAGTCACTTCATGCACCAGACTGTACAAAAACTCTACCCTTTTATATTGAAAAGGATACAACCACACTGAAATTCAACTGAAGTGTTTATTTAACATGATCTGAACAGACTGGGTTTAGCAGTTTCCAGAAGGACAGTTGGCACTGCTTTTCTGCTGTAATCAACCAGGGCTTAACTTACAAGATAAAGCAAGGCTTATCAAATCAGTGCCATGGCAGCATCTGTAGGTCATGCATGATTAACCTCTAAAGAGAAAATCTGAAAGGCTCTCTGCATTAATTTATTTTTCACAGTTACTTAGATAATGCATCCAGAAAGCACAGAAATTCTGGTCAAATAGGGTTATGAGTCAGAAGTGTGGGAATGTCGTAATTGGATTAATAAGATTTACATTTCATAGGTTTTTGTTTGTTTGAAGACAGTGGAGGCATTTGAGGACATGTAGACAGTGGTACAGATGGAATTATCTGAAACTTTAAAACTTATATTTTGGTGCCACCTAGTGATGCTAGAGAGTTGTAACAGTTTTCTTTTCTTTTTTTTTTGTGTACTCTGTAAAGTACTATCTATGACTTGCACACAGTAGTATGGTTGCTATTTTAATCCACTTTGAAGGTTATTAAAATAAAAATAGAATAGAAGGTGGTACGTTCTTATTTGGCTAACAGTCTCCAAATATATTAACACTTCTTTGCTTGGGTCAGAATAATATGAGTAAAAGATGACAATACCACAATATATACATGGATCATAAAAGTATTCTAGTGACAGTCTCAAGGAGAGAAGGGAAACAGAGGGTGAGAAGAATGAATGATAAGAAGGTGACTACTAATTTTATGGTCTAAAATGTGACGGATTAAAAGGAAAAATGTTGCTTTTATTTGGAAATTTCAGAGTTAACTTCAAAAAGTCTTATGTCCTTGGAATGCTTTAATGCTTTTTAGTTTCCTGACCATAAGGTTACTGATGCAGTGCTTATCCCAAGAAGTATTACCCCACAGAGGTGTCACCTTGTTTTTTTTTTTCTCAGGGCTAGTGTCTCCAAATGGGTTAGCTTTGCACATACCCTGACAGTAATTGTGTCTTTCTGTGACATTTTCTTGGCCTCTGACTGCATTTGTTGGTACTTGGTTTGCTTTATGGTATCGGATGTGATTGTTATCTGTAAAGTAATTCATGTCTTTGACATCTGGCCTGTCTTAGTAGCATCCTCCTTCACATTTTCTGCATTGAATAATATATACTACAGTAGAGGAAGGGCATAAACAGGATCCCCTTATGTTGAATATTTTTCCCATGTGGGTAACTCTGGGGACCTGTGATATGTGCTGGCATAATTTTCAGCTTGGTGTATTGCAAACACTTGTGCCATTCTCTTTTTGAAGTTCCATTGAGAACTTGCTTTTCATTTTTCCTTCAAATTGGGTGGTCCTTGGGAACGCCAACATTGGGAATATTGATTTTGGTAATCTGTCCTCCTGGAGTAGTGGCTGAGAAATATTATAAACTTTTTAGCCTCCTAGTTTAAAAAAAAAGGCCAAATCTTGCTTTTCCTCTATCAACACTGAGTTTGACCTAGTGATCTACACCCCCAATATGCCCAAGGGCTTTAAGAAATGCACCTGTGGGTGGAAGATGGCCTATATAGAAATTCAATGACAGTTTGGATGAAAGGATCTAATTCACTTAATCACAATAGGTAAATAGCCTCTCAACCAAAAGTGAAATTGAGATAAGTTTTTGAAAAGTCCTACACACAAATATATTCTTTATTTTAATTTTTAAGTATATATATTTTTAATCAATATTAAACATAAAAATGGGAGGAAAAGACCTCATCAAACTGAGGCTGTAGACTTTGAGAAACCAATGTTCTTTACAGCTCTTAGTTGAAAAAGTAATCATTGGTCAGAAAAACCTCCCAAAAATAAGTGTCCAAGGCAATGTCGTCATGTTTATTACAAATAACTTTTTATAGTAAATATGTTTTATAATGGTGCTCAGAAGAACACTTGTCTTAATGTAGATTCAAGATGCCATTCTGCAGCCTTGCTGTCCTTTCTCACGGCGCTGCATAATCAGTGTTGGTCCCGACGGGGACCCGTTTTGCCACATGCTTTTTCATGTGACCTCACTAAGCTGGTGCTCTCATCACTCCTGCATGGGTCACACCTAAGATTAGCGGAAGCGATGAGAGCACCAGCACAGTGAGGTCTCTTGAAAAAGTATGTGACGAAATGGGTCCCTGTCGGGACCGACACTGTCTTACTCCTGTGCTTGTGATTATGCGGCGCTGTGAGAAAGAACAGCAAGGCTGCAGAATGGTGTTTTAAGTCTACATTAAGATGTGTTCTTCTGAGTACCATCATAAAAGATATTTACTCTAAAAGATGTAAACATAATGACATTGCCTTGGACACTTATTTTTGGGAGGTTTTTCTGACCAATGATTACTTTTTCAACAGATAGCTGTGAAGAACATTGATTTCTCAAAGTCTATAGCCTTAGTTTGATGAGGTCTTTTCTTCTCATTTTTATATATTATATTGATAAAATACACTTAAAAGTAAAGAATATATTTGTGTGTAGGACTTTTCAAATATTTATCTCAAATTCACTTTTGGTTGTGAGGTTCTATAGAAATCCATCAGAAGTTACTGCCATCTGGAACTGGGCCGTGATGTGTCTGTGCACATTGCACCAGGGTGTCTCCCAGGGTGAGATGAAGAGAGTACAAAATGAAAGCTCTTCAGTCCTCACAATTGGATTTGCTTTTCCACCTAAGACACCTCCAGTGGAAGGAGATAAGAAATGCCACTCCAGGAAGTGGCTTTTCCTGAAAATTATGAAGGAGGGAATCTTCATTTACTTCTACATCAGGGAAGAAATTTGAGTTAAGATGTAAAACTTCTTGTGACTCTATGAATGTGGTATACATTTTTTGGTGTCCTTGTGGCTTGGTGTATGTGGGCCACACTACAAGACAGTTTAGAACTAGAGTCATTGAACATAGTCATTGTATTACAAAGTTGAAGTTGGAGGCACCTTTGACACGTCATTGTGTCCATTTTCAACACCAGTTTGATCAATTGACCTGTATGATTATAGACCAAGAGGGGCATAATCGTATGTGAACGCCCATCTCCATGGGCGTCTGTGTCCGAGAATGAGTATGTGAAGGGGTGGGACAGACCGTATTTTTGAAAAAAATGGGCGTCCATCTTTCACTTCGAAAATACGGTTTGTACGGACCAAAATGCCATGGATTTAGTTGTTTCTGAGCTGGGCGTTTGTTTTTTTTAGCGATAGTGGAAACTAAAAACGCCCAGCTAGGAAACGTCCCAGTCCAAGCCATTTGGTCATGGGAGGGGCCAGGATTCGTAGTACACTCGACCCCCTGACATGCCAGGACACCAACTGGACACCCTAGACGTCAGTGCGGTGGATTTCAGACAACGCTCCCACATGCATAGGTCCCTTACCACGGGTGCTGAGCCCCCAACCCCCCTCCCCCAAAACCCACTACCCACAAATGTACATACACTACCATAGTTCTTAGGGTTGAAGGGGGCACCTACATGTGGGTACAGTGGGTTTTGGAGGCCTCCCATTTACCAGCACAAGTGTTACAGGTAGGGGGGATGGGCCTGGGTCCACCTGCCTGAAGTGTACTGCGATACCCACTAAAAGTGCTCCAGGGACCTGCATACACGCAGGCCTCTAGGACTTGTTGCTGCTGTATAATCTTGGCACACCAGTTGACATCGGAAGACTAATGTCTCCGAAAACGTCCTTTATTGGAATAAGCACGTTTACTCACAGTTAACTGCAGATCAGAGGTTGTGCCCCACTGGCAACGAGTCTCCCTGGTACTGAGATGAGCAGTAGGTCAGAGCTGGCAGAATGGTGTACAATGCCCTCTTTCAGCCAAATTCAAGGTAAGAACTAAGTTCTGTAACGTGGCTAACACATGAAAGGGATCTAAAATTGTCTTACAAAAATGGCCACTACCTCATGGACTACCGGAAACAAAACAGGGCACACTCTGACCCAGTAAGCAGAGGGAAAAGCACCATGGGAGTAGAGTCTACCAACTATCAACATCGTGAGCATGTAACACAAGCTAGTGGAATCACGGAACCCAATACCCTACACCCACCAGAATGCATTGCTGATGTGACTCTGCAGTGCCCTTAACAGAAAAGGTGCCACACTCACCCGAGACCCGCATCAGAACCAGGGAAAGGCAGTCAGAGGATAGAACACATTCTGCTGTCATGGAGGTGGGTATGGCATTTGAGGCTGGCATAGAGGCTGGGAAAAAAGTTTGTAAAGTGGATTTGTTTTGGTGGGAGGGGGTTAGTGAGCACTGGGGGAGTCAGGGGAGGTGATCCCCGATTCCCTCCAGTGGTCATCTGGTCAGTTGGGGCACTTTTTTGGGACTTGGACCTGAAAAAAAAGGGTCCAAATAAAGCGGACCAAATTCTCGTTAAAAACGCCCTTCTTGTTTTGATTATCAGCTAAAGACACCCATCTCTCCTCGGCCGAAAACCACGCCCCAGTCCCGCCTTCGCCATGCCTCCGACACGCCCCCATCAACTTTGTTCATTCCTGCGACGGAGTGCAGTTGAAGACGACCAAAATCAGCTTTCGATTATACCGATTTGTTCACCCACGGGAGAAAGACGCCCATCTCCCGATTTGGGTCGAAATATGTACATAAGTACATAAGTAATGCCATACTGGGAAAAGACCAAGGGTCCATCAAGCCCAGCATCCTGTCCACAACAGCGGCCAATCCAGGCCAAGGGCACCTGGCAAGCTTCCCAAACGTACAAACATTCTATACATGTTATTCCTGGAATTTTGGATTTTTCCAAGTCCGTTTAGTAGCGGTTTATGGACTTGTCCTTTAGGAAACCGTCCAACCCCTTTTTAAACTCTGCTAAGCTAACCGCCTTCACCACTTTCTCCGGCAACGAATTCCAAAATAAGCTGGCAAGTGATATTGGGTAAGGGGGGGGGGGGGATATTAAAAGCATTTTATGGAGAAAAGAACAATATTGGATTCATTTATTACAAACAGTGGAACCAAAAGGTTTGAATCGCAATATAGAATGGAATGCTTATTATTAACTCGCGTAGAGCCACTCCCTGGTGGGTGGGCCTGAGAGAGCCCATTGGAGCAGCTGAAATACCCAGGGCGGGGTCTTCCGTTTTGAGTGAGTGACACGGTTAGGTTTAAAAGCCTTTTCGGCGTCTTTTTCCACTTGCGCCATCTTGCTAGTGCATGCAATAAAGATTTTCGGACTGTTTTGTGATTTTGAGAGGTCCGTGTAAGGATCCATCGAAGTGCCCTTCCTGAGGCAGCTTTCATTTTGGTGAAACAAGGCGCACTTGTTGAAGGGTGACATGGGATGGTGTCAGCATTTCAGACTAAACAGTGTGGCGATTTCCCCAACTACACTACCATCAGCCTGAATTTTTACAGCTAACCCAGCGTGGAGCTATAAACAAGAAGATAAGTGAAAGATTTTTTGAAAGACATTGATTTGGTACTTTTTTCTTTCACATTTTGAGGTACTGGGCAGTTAGGTATGCTAGTTTCAAATGCTATAGATTTAGGCTTTAAATTGATGTGTGTGTTTGGGGTTTTCTAAGATTTACAGGGTTTATAGCCGGCCTGGTGGTTTTGAGGGGAGGTGTTTCACCTTGTTAATTCCTATTATTAGTGAAGGAGAGGGAGAGTTTTTATACCATCCGTTTTTCTCATGTATTCATGAGTTTTTTTCGTTTGGCTTTTTTTCTCTCTCATTCTCCTCACTGGAACCAGTGATAGTATTCTACTCCTTTAGAAAATAGTGGATTGTGCAATTTTTGCAGTATGTTCCCTATTAGGAGTTGTGAGGTTCCTTGTTGATTTATTAGAAAAGATACCGGTTGTGTAATCTTGGAATTACAAAGTGAGACACCCACAAAACTGTAATTTCAACCTCTTTTGTTATTTAGGATCCAGAAAGGGAATGCCATAGAAAACATCTTTCAAAGTATAAGCACCCCTCAAAGAATGCCACAGGTCTTAGCAAGGGATCATTAGCTTCCTTAGGATTAGTCTATACTTTTGAGTTGTGCCCATCTACTGGCAGGTGGAGACAGAGCAAATTAGAATTTTGCCACATAAGGCTGCTATGCACTAGGTTGCATTCAGTATCTCTATCTCCAGCAGGTGGTGAACTTCACTGTGCTACTGTCTCAAGATCGGGAGGCGGGGCAGGTGGTTGGGAGGCGGGGATAGTGCTGGACAGACTTGTACGGTCTGTGCCAGAGCCGATGGTTGGGAGGCAGGGCTGGTGGTTGGGAGGTGAGGATAGTGCTGGGCAGACTTATATGGTCTGTGCCCTGAAGAGCACAGGTACAAATCAAAGTAGGGTATACACAAAAAGCAGCAAATATGAGTTATCTTGTTGGGGAGACTGGATGGACCATGCAGGTCTTTTTCTGCCGTCATCTACTATGTTACTTTGTTACTATGGTAGGCTCTTGTTTCCTTTCTGAGGTTTCAGTTGAGCTTCTGGGGGTAAAGGTTTTATAAATTTGCCTTCTGGGTGTAAACCTGGTGGTGTCAGGTTCCTCCCTGCCCTCCACCGTCTCTCCCCTTTCCTGTGGTAGGCTTCTGGCCTTTTCTTGGGGCTCAGTTGAACTTCTGGGGCAAAGGTTTTCTCTCTTAACCTTTTGGGTATAAACCTGGTGGTTCAGATCCCTCCCCCTTACCCTCCACGTCTCCCCTCCACGACTTCTCCTGCCATAAAAAAAAAGTCTGAGCCTGTGGTTTCTCTTTTTAGAGACTTTGGGGAGTATTCTCTGCTATGGAATTTTACTTCAGTGCTTTGTGCCTAGGCACTAGAGGTTGCAGAATTGGTTAAATGCTATTCCTAGTGTGAGAGCTAGCAAACAGCAACAGGACAGTGGAGCCATATGGTAACCCTACCAGTGGAAACACTAAACAGGACAGTGCCTATTAGGTGTTTCCACTGGTAGGGTTACCATATGGCTCCAGAAAAAAAAGGACATATTGATCCAGTCCAGGTTTTGCTTCCATTGACAGCAATGGAAGTAAAACCTAGACTGGCTCAATATGTCCTCCTTTTTCTGGAATATCTATAATATTCATATGGTCTTATTGTTCAATACTCTCTCCCTTGTCTGTATTCATTAAGTCTTAAAAAAAATGAAGAAATAGGAGGAAAAGACCTCATTTAGACCTTGACTCACAAACTTGGAAACAAATATTTCCTCTGCGTGTAGATGGTCAAAAAGTCATCATCATTGTTGAACAAGACTATAAAATGAAAATTTTATTTAATGATAACTCTATCATTCAGCAACTGAAAATGGTGACGTGACTTGGCTTCTAGCTATTACTTAGCTTTTTATCATGGCTCAAAGTGATTGTCAGCTGCTCTATTTATGTCTGCGCACTGTAAACAGACCTCTCGAGCCATGTTTATATTGGCAGTACAGGAATTCCTTTTTTCAGCATCTTTACAAAGGAATTTAATATAAAGTCAAGCGTAATGCTATGGACTTCATATTTCTGTGAGAAATTTTACAAGAGTTTTTTTGAGGCTAATGCACTGTTACCATGTCTTTCCTGGTCCCCATTTTAACCATGGAAGCTTGGAAACCTCAGTGCTTCCATGATGGGATTTTCTCCGGGGGCAGTGTTTGTGCTTTGAGAAGCAGAATAGTTTATTGGGCGCTGGCTGGCGTTCAACATGAAGGTCACAAGTTTAAGGCTGGTTTGTGCATAATATTAGAAGCTGTGGAACTCGGCTCTGTTTCAAAAGGGGCATATTTTTCTTTACTCTCCCATATTGCTTGAAAAGCAGCTCGTTGCATGGCTGGGACAGCTAACATTATGCTACAGTGCCAAAGGTTATCTGTGTTAGTTGCCCACAGCAGCTCTGTACTCTGGTATTGCACACTAATACTGGCCAAAACTGTTGCATACCAGCTCCAGCCACTACTGTCTCAGCGGCACCAGTAGCGTTATGCTGCAGTGTCTCTAAATGTTTCTGTTGCATTTTTGCACCTTTTCATTGTATTGGACAGCTAGTGATATTACAGTTCTACTTCAATGTAGAGGAATAGCTTAATGGTTAAAGCAGCCAGCTGATAGTGAGCACAGAGATCTAGAAGTTGCTGGTCCACTGCAGCTTGCCATCAATAGTGTGCAATTGTATTAGCAGCCATATTATACCATCTAGCACTGGCTCTCAGCCACACTAGTTAGCTCTAGTGCGCAACCATGCCAGCCAGTTCTAGTGCACAGTCACAACAGCCAATTGTTGGTACTCCCAGCAAGAAGATGGCTCTGGATTAGACTTTGTGGATGTCATCCAAGTGATAGCGGAGCTGGTACAGTTCCTTCTCTGGTGGTTAATTCAGACCAATTTGACTGTAGGTCACCTATTCCAAATTGCTCAGCCTCAGAAAGGACTGACAATGGATGCATCCAACCTGGGCTGTGGAGCCCATGTGGATGGGCTTTGCACCTGGAACACTCTAAAGACTTTCAGAGATTGGCAGTTCAACCAAATCGTGTTCATTTAAATGGACAATCAGGTTACAATGTATTACACCAACAAGTTGGGGGAGGGGAGTGGGGTACCGGATCATATCCTCTGTGTCAGGAGACCGTCTTGATGTGGCACTGGGCTGTTCAGAACAGGATAGTTCTCAGGGCCACATAGCTGGCAGACAAATCCAACACCCTGGCCAACAGACTGAACAGGGTCATGCAACCACATGCGTGGCCACTCAGTACGAATGTTACCCACGAGGTCTTTTGAGATTGGGGCACCCTCTCAGAGGATCTCTTTTCCACTCCACTCAACCACAAATTCCCTCAATACTGTTCCAGGGTTAGGGCACATGACAGACTAGCTTCTAATGCCTTCCCCCTCCATTGGGGGAACGGTCTTCTGTATGCATATCCTCTCATCCCTCTTGTGAGGAAATCTTTGATGAAACTCAAACAAGACCAAGGAACCATGATTCTCATTGCTCATTATTGACTCAGGCAGATCTGGTTCTCTCTTCTTCTGGAGTTATCCTTCAAAGAACCTTGAAGATTGGAGTGTTTTCCAACTCTCATCAGGCAGAATGAGAGATCTCTTCTGATCTCAACCTCCAATCCCTGCCCATCAGAGGCTGGTTGTTGAGAGCTTAGAATTTGCTCCCTTTCATTTTCCAGAGGGTGTCTACAAGGTCTTGCTGGCTTCCAGGAAAGAATCCACTAAGAGATGTTACTCTTTCAAATGGAGGAGGTTTGCTGTCTGGTGTGAGGGCAAGGCCTATCCTATTTCTTCCCCTACAGAAACCCTGCTTGAATACCTTCTACATCTCCCTGGGTCTGGTCTCAAGACCAACTCTGTAAGGGTTTACCTTGGTGCAATTAGTGCTTATCACCGTATAGAGGGTAAGCCCATCTCTGGACAACCTCTAGTCATTCGCTTCATGAGAGGTTTGCTGTTGACAAAGCCTGTTATCAAACCTCCATCTGTGTCATGGGACCTCAGTGTTGTCCTCGTCCAGTTGATGAAAGCTCCTTTTGAGCCACTTGATTCTTGTCCACTGAAGTATTTGACCTGGCAAGTCTTGTTTTTGGTGGCAGTTACTTCAGCTTTCAGGGTCAGTGAGCTTCAGCCCTAGTAGCGGATCCACCTTATAATAAGTTTCATCACAACATAGTAGTGCTCTGCATGTATACTATGGTCCTGCCTAAGGTAGTGTTGGAGTTCCATCTGAACCTGTCTATCATCCTTCCAAAATTCTTTCCCAAACCTCATGTTCTTCCTGGTGAAAGCACATTGCACACCTTGGACTGCAAGCGAGCATTGGCCTTTTGCTTAGAGCAGACTAGGCCCTACAAACAGTCCTCCCAACTTTTTGTTTCTTTAGATCCCAACAAGAATGTGGGTCGCCATCGAGAAACACACCATTTCCAATTGGCTGGCAGATTGCATTTCATTCACATATGCCCAGGCAGGACTGACTCTTGAGGATCATGTCAAGGTTCATAGTGTCGGAGCCATGGCTGTGTCGGTAGCCCATTTGAGGTCAGCCTCCATTGAAGAAATTTTCAAGGCTGTGACGTGGTCTTCAGTCCTCACATTTACATCTCACTACTGCCAGGAGCAGGATACCCAACACAATAGTCAGTTTGGACAGATAGGGGCCCTTTTTCTAAGCCATGTAGGCGCCTACGCGCGCCCAATGTGCGCCAATTTGGACTTATCACTCGGCTACCACATGGCCCTGTGGTAGTTTAATTTACACATGTCCGCTATGCGCACGCAGAAAATATATTTTATTTTCTGGCACGTGGCGAAAATTGGGCGGTAACTCCGATGAGATGCACGTAGGAGGTTACCGTACGGTTAACGCGAGAGACTTTACTGCTAAGTCAATGGCTGGCGGTAAGGTCTCAGACCCAAAATGGACACACACCAATTTTTATTTTGCCACATGTCCATGTTCGGCAAAAATAAAAGGCATTTTTTACAGGCGCGCTGAAAAATGGATCTGTTTGTGCCCAAAACCCGCGCCTATACTACCGCAGGCCATTTTTTAGCACACCTTAGTAAAAGTACCCCATAGTTCTGCAGAATTTTGTTTGGGGTCTAGAATCCAACTCCACCCCTCTAGACCCATTTTATTCTGTTCCAGCCTGCACACGCACACAGCTTGTATATAGTTTCAGGTTGATCAGTTTTTTGAACGCGCCATTTCGAGTTCCAGTTGACCTATGGTTGTTTTCAGTGAGCCTGGTAGCTAGGAATTCCCACATGTGAGAACATATCCTGCTTGTCCTCGGAGAAAGCAAAGATATTTACCTGTAGCAGGTATTCTTCAAGGACAGCAGGCCATTCATTCTCACATACCCTTCCACTTCCTCTTGTAGTTGTCTCCTATTTGGTAGCTATCCTATTGTACTGCAGGTCCTGTGCTCTTGTGGCAGGTGGGAAGGCACTCGTGCGTATGTGGTGGGGACGCTGCACGTGCTGTTTTTAAACTGTAATGCGTTATCAAGTGTTCCGTATTGGGCGATGTGGATGACATCACCCACTTGTGAGAATGAATGGCCTGCTGTTCTCTTGAGAATACCTATCACAGGTAAGTAACTTTGCTTTATTGGATACAGAAACAGACTTATACAAACACACCAACATAAAGTGGTTTCTTTTTTGTGTTGGCCAACACATGGTATTATTACATAGAACATCAACAATATAAACTGGAAATTGTAATATAGGTCTAATCAGGCTGTATCCAGTTTATTTTTTCATTGCTGTATTGCCCCCTACTGAATTTCCTGTCCATATATACCCTAAGAAAAACTGTCCCTTAAATGCCAGTGAGGGTTGTTGGACGTCTTCACCTCTTGCCCACCTGCCAATGGAGCAAAAATTCCATAGTCATATTATCTGTTCAGAACAAGGCTGCTGCCTCTGTGCAATAGAGAAGCCCAAAAGGGTTTCAAAATCAACTGAAAGTTGTGCCACCTTTGCAAATTAGGGTACCGTACACTCTGCTGTTTCTTAAGCAACAAGTTAAATAAGAGTTCGTCTGTAATCATGTGACAGCAGACATGCTCCTCCAAGTTTCACCTTCATAGCCAACAAAAGTGCTTTTGAGAAAAAGCGAAACAAAACAGGAAAAAACCCCTCTTCCCTACATATAACACAGGCAGAGAGGAAAAGTCTCCAAATAGTAAGCATTGAGGTTGGAGACCCCATAATCTTCCCCAACTAAATCAAAAGACCTGGATGGTTGGACAAAGCCAAATCATCTGTGTCAAATTGGCTCCATTGGCCTGACACTTAAGGCACATTTCTCATTGGTCAGTTCTTCTCAGAATGCAACAGAGTAATATAGGCTCTAAGCAAGAATTTATGTACAGTTTCCCTTAACAATACATTTGTGCTTGCTCTAACTGATACTTGGCTTCACAGATTACATGATGACATCCATCAATGATGGGGGAAATAAATGTAAGAAACAAAAGAAAAAGAGACATTAAGTAGAATATGCTATAGATTTTTAGACAACACAGTATACATCTGGTATCTCAAGCCCTGGTGGCCAGGCCAGGGCACAGAGCATAGAAGTCTGCCCTGAATTGGTTTTACTATCTAATCTCTGCTAAGCCTCTTTGGATCTTTTCCTTCTAAACAGGATTCCTTTGTGTTTGTCCCAGGCATTTTTGAACTCTGTTACCATTTGCATCTCCACCACCTCCCGTTGGAGGGTGTTCCGGACATCTACCATCCTCTCGAAAAAATACTTCCTGACATTCCTGAGTTGGCCCCCTTTCAACCTCAATTCATGTCCTCTAGTTCTACCAACTTCCCGTCTCTGGAAAATATTTGTTTACGGATTCATACCTTTCAAAAATTTGAATGTCTGTATCATGTCATCCTTATGTTTCCTCCAATATCTTTCCAGGAATCTACAGGAGAGTTTTTAATAACGTTAAAGATTTTGTAAACCATGGATTTGGATATACAAAATTGTTTGGAACAGTTACATAACATATCTGGTTATATCTTTCATACTTATGACACTTTTGATAAAAATGCAAATAAACCATAGAGTCGTAGCCTGTATAGCCAGGGATTGCTGCTTATGTTAAAATATTATTTTATGCTGTTTCTAATTTTAGGTCCTCATTTCGTAATATCTACAGTGATGAAGTTCCGGAGAAAAACACTTCTGCAGCCATCTCATTCCCTCAGTCTGCATCCTATCCTTATTCTGATGGAGAATGGTCATCCATTCAAAGGTGTGTCTTAGGGTTTTGTGTTTTTATATAAAAAGAGGTTTAATTCTCCTGTGTTGACACTGGCTATAACATTTTTGCTTCCAGTCTATAGCTTTGTATCTTATCCAAAGGGACAAAATGTTTTGACATTATATTTGTTTTGGCCATAAGGTTGACTTTGCCAGCAAGAGAAGAATCTAACATCTCTGTGGGCTTTTCATTTTTTTAGATAATTTTTGGGTCACAGTAACCTTGTTTCTCTCACAAAATATGTTCACAAACTGACCATTAAAATATTTCCTACAGGAGTCCAATGTATATTAGATCTTGTTTTTGGGGGGATATTGTCTTTGTAATCATTCTTCAATATTTTCCTCTCCTTCTAACAATTATGTCTGATGCATACAGCAGGTTCCAGATTGTAAAATAGACCTTCAACTGTCATTTTACAATTTTACTGCTCAGTGTATAATAATGTGCAGTCTCTCATGGCTGCATGTTTCTGACTTGGAACAGTCAATTCAGTAGAGGTTGGTGGATGCCCCCTTCCGGGGGCTAACCTTTTTGGAGAGAAGGTTGAGGAGGTCGCTGACCAAATCAAGAAACATACTGATACCATCTTTTCTCTGTCCCGCCAAACACCTTCTGCATCAGCCTCCTCATGTAGGAGGTCTTTTGGCAAGTTCAGAAGGGGTGCCTACTACTCCCAGAGATGTAGGTACGACACCTCTTCTCGGCAGCCTAAGGTCGCTGCTGCTCCCCAGTCAAAGCAGGGGATGAGCTTTTGACTGGCTCCAGCATAGCATAGCTGCTGTCAAAGTGTCTGACCCGGATGATGTTCCGGTTGGGGGGAGGCTGAAGTTTTTCTATGAAAGGTGGTCCCTTATAACTTCTGACTGGTGGGTTCTCCAAATTGTCCGCCTTGTATACATCTTCAATTGGCTTTTAATTGCCCACCGAGTGCTCATTACTTCAGCTCTGAGCACGAGCAGGTATTTGCAGAGGGACTCTTTGCCCTTCTGAAGGCCCATGTGGTCGAGCCCGTTCCACCAGGGGAAGAAAAGATGGGATTCTATTTCAGATACTTCCTCGTGCAAAAGAATACAGGGGGGGGGGGGGGGGTGCGTCCCATTCTAGACTTAAGGGCCATGAATAAATTCCTGGTTAAAGAAAAGTTCAGGATGGTTTTCCTGGGCACCTTTCTCCCGATGATTCAGGAAAATGATGGGCTATGCTGTCTGGACATAAAGGACACATACACACACATCCCGATACTTCCTGCTCACCGGAAGTATCTTCGGTTTCAGCTGGGAACATACCACTTCCAGTACCGCATGTTGCCTTTTGGCCTCATGTCAGCACCCAGGGTCTTTACTAAATGCCTATCAGTAATCGCAGTGTCGCTATGCAGGCTGGGGGTGCATGTGTTCCCTTACCTCGATAATTGGCTGGTAAAGAGCATGTCAGAGGATGGTGCTCGGGGGTCCATACAGGTGCTAGAGCTACCAGGGTTCATTTTAAACTACCCAAAGTCCCATCTGCACCCTGCCCAGCAATTGGAATTCATTGGAGCCCTGCTGAATATGCAGAACATTCAAGCTTTTCTCCCAGAACTGAGATCGGACACTCCAGCTCTGGCTTCTCAGGTTCGAGTCTCTCAGCAGGTCCTGGCTCAGCAGATGTTGAGGCTGTTAAACCACATGGCTTCCACAGTTTGCGACTCCCATGACATGCCTTCATATGAGATCAGCCCAATGGACCGTAGCCTCCCAGTGGTGTCAAGCTACGGGAGATCTAGAGGATGTCATCCCAGTGTCCTCAGAGCTTGTTCACTCTTTGCTCTGGTGGACCATTCGATCCAGTTTGACTCTGGGAGTACCATTCTAAATTCCTCAGCCTCAAAAGGTTCTGACGACAGATACACCTCTCCTAGGTTGGGGAGCTCATGTAAATGGGTTTCACACTGAAGGAGCCTGGTCCATTCAGGAAACAGGTCTTCAGATCAACCTTCTGGAGCTCTGGGTAATCTGGAACGCTCTAAGGGCTTTCAGAGATTGGCTGTCTCACCAAATTGTGCTCATTCAGACAACCAGGTTGTAATGTTTTACACCAACAAGCAGGGGGAACCTGATCATGCCCTCTGTGTCAGGAGGCCATCCGGATGTGGCACTGGACTTGCCATCACAACATGTTCCTTTGAGCCACTTATCTGGTGGACAAAAACAACAGTCTGGTCGACAGGTTGAGTAGGGTTATGCAACAGCACGAGTGGTCTCTCAGCATGGGGCATGCCCGCAAGATCTTCCAAGCGTGGAGCACCCCCGCGGTGGATCTCTTTGCCACTCATCTGAGTCACAAAGTTCCTCAGTACTGTCTGTTACAGACTTCAGGCTCACGACAGACTAGCATCGGATGCCTTCCTCCTGCATTGGGGGACAGGCCTTTGTATGCATATCCTCCCATATACCTCTGGTGGAGAAGACTGCTGAAAATCAAGCAAGACCATGATCTTGATTGCACCTTACTGGCCATGGCAGATCTTGTTCCCTCTTCTTCTGGAGTTATCCTCTGAAGAACCGTGGAGATTGGACTGTTTTCTGACCCTCATCATGCAGAACGAGGGATCACTTCTGCATCCTAATCTTCAGTCTCTGGCCCTCACAGCCTGGGTGTTGAGAGCCTAGAATTTGCTTCCTTGGGTCTGTCAGATGATGTCTTCCAGGTCTTGTTGGCTTCCAGGAAAGATTCCACTAAGAGGTGTTATTCTTTCAAATGGAGGAGGTTTGCCGTATGGTGTCAGGGTAAAGCCCTAGATCCTGTGTCCTGCCCTACACAGACCCTGCTTGAATACCTTCTACACCTCTCCGAGTCTGGTCTCAAGACCACCTCCGTGAAGGTTCATCTCGGTGCAATTAGTGCTTATCAACGTGTAGAGGGTAAGCACATCTCTGGACAGCCTTTAGTTATTCGCTTCATGAGAGGTTTGCTTTTGTTAAAGCCCCTTGTCAAACCTATGCCTGTGTCATGGGACCTCAGTGTCATTTTCACCCAGCTGATGAAAGCTCCTTTCAAGACATTGACTTCCTACTATCTGAAGTACTTGACCTGGAAGGTCATTTTCTAGGTGGCTGTTACTTCAGCTTGTAGAGTCAGTGAGCTTCAGGCTCTAGTAGTGGATGCAACTTACACTAAATTTCAACACAACAGAGTAGTCCTCTGCACACACCCCTAAGTTCCTACCTAAGGTCATGTCGGAGTTAAATCTGAACCAGTCGATTGTCTTGCCAACATTCTTTCCCCGACCTCATGCCCATCCTGGCAAAAACACTTTGCACATCTTGGACTACAAGCGAGCATTGGCCTATTACGTTGAACAGACAAAGCCCTACAGACAGTCTGCCCAACATTTTGTTTCTTTTGATCCCAACAGGATGGGGGTCACCATCAGGAAATGCACAATCTCCAATTGGCTGGCAGATTGCATTTCTTTCACTTATGCCTAGACTGGGCTGACCCTGGAGGGTCATGTCAAGGCTCACAATGTCAGAGCCTCCATTGAAGAAATTTGCAAGGCTACAACATGGTCTTCAGTCCACACATTCACATCTCATTACTGCCGTGAGCAGTATACCTGATGTGACTTGTCGTTTCGGGCAGACAGTGTTGCAGAATCTGTTTGTGGTCTAGAATCTAACTCCAACCCCCTAGTCCGATTTTATTCTGTTTCAGGCTGCATTCTCACTCAGTTTGTATATAGTTTCAGGTTAATATGAGCTATGCCCTTGCAGTTAACCAATATTTGTTGTTCTTGGAGAGCCTGAATGCTAGGGATACCCCAGTTGTGAGAATTAATGGTCTGCTTGTCTTTGGAGAAAGCAAAGATACTTACCTGTAGCAGGTATTCTCCGAGGACAGCAGGACTTATATTCTCACAAACTCTCCCACCTCCCCTAGGAGTTGTCTCCTATTTTTTCTTTTTTATGCTGTAGTATTTTTAACTGCAGTGGGAGGGAAGGCACATGCGCGGTGGAGCGTGTTTCACGCACCACAAAGCTCTATAAAGCTTGTTATAAGCTCCGGACCGGGCAACGCAGCACCACATTACCCAGTTGTGAGAATATAAGGCCTGCTGTCCTTGGAGAATACCTGCTACAGGTAAGTATCTTAGCTTTTCCTTCTGTAGGACTTGATTTTTTGCATACTGGCATTTATTCCCAATTGCCTTTCCTTTTTGTTTGAAGACAGCACTTAGCGCTATGTATAACTTTGTTTCACCATCTTCTTGTGAAGAACACAAACTGCTTACTAGTAATAGATGTCAAATTTTTTTTAAATTTATTTTTATTAGTATCAGTACAGTACATGTTTGCCTGCTGCTAGCGGTTGTACAGTCCAGCATTACATGAAACAATCATTACAATCATTACAATTGGCCCAGTCTTATGCCAATGACCATCCCCCAACTCATGACTGCATTAACATTTTCTGCTTTTACCCCTACCTGAAAAGTCCCCTCCCTCCCCCCCTCGGATCCCCAATAAACTGTTCCATTCAAAAAAAGAAAAAACATTCACTTCCCTTTCAGTGAGGTGCATAATCCACCTGCATCTTTTTCTGGAGTTGTACTGTACACTCTGTAATTAGTAGCTTAGCTACATTTCATACCTAAAAGATGCAGGACCAGTGGTGTATTGGAAATTATTCTAAAATATTTCCTGAAAGCTCTATAAGAATCCTCTGCTTGAGGAATTGATTATGCAATATGTGAGGCTCATTGCATTGTGGTAATTAGAAAACACCTGTTACCGGTAAATTAGTGTTGCTTCCTCAGATGCTCAGCATTTTAGAATAAAAGGTATGTACTTTATTGCCATACGCCCTGCTCAAAACAAAACAAACCCTCATTCCCTGAATCCTCTGTTCAGTTGTTTGCATTGTATGCAGTACATGCTTAGTGTATTTTAATGGGATTCTGGTGATAGTTAGCAGATTAGTATCCTGATTTCATTAAATGGATAATAGAAAAGGCTAAGTGAGAGGAAAGTGTGTGGCTTTTAAACAATGTGAGAACTGGTCTGGGGAACAATAAATATTAATACTAAGTGTTCTTAGTGATCTTGTAGAGAAGTGCGGGAGGGTGTCACTTTGTTTGGGTGCTTACTTATGTCCAGTTCTTATCTGTCTGATATCCATACTATAAAAAAACGTCTATTTTGGGGGAATTCATTAAGGAGTGTTAGGGCCTTAAATCATGTTATTTGGCTCAACTCGACTTAAATGGTCCTAATGCCACCCAACAAAAAATACTGCAGCAATATTTAAGTTGCCACGGGTTAAGTGGTAATAAGATGCAAAACATGAAAATGCTGGGGTTATTTCACCACCTAGGAGCATTGTGCCTTAAACCATGTCCTGATGATTCTGAAGCTGAGCAGGGTATCCCTCCTGACTTCTACGCCCAAGCCCCAAAGTTCAAGCCCCACAACCCTCACCACCCCCACTCAAAGGACTACCTTAACATCATTAGTAGTCCTGGTAGGGAGGGGCTTCAGTGGTCTGTGGGCAGGAGCAATGCCCAGTCGCCCCTGCCCAGTCTGGTGCCACATCCAAAATGGCACCCCCTGGTGGCATTCGCATGCGAAACATTTCCTTATATTGAAATATGACCCCCTGGCAGTAGTTGTGCCATTTTGGATGGGCGTCGCTCCTGCGTATAGATCCATGAAGAACACATCAAAAGGTGTAGCTAACATTCTTCCTGAGATTATTGCAGCTTAAGGTGCCTCACGTTGCTTCCGGTGGCTGCCATGTTAACAACAACTTCTCAGTATGTCCTTCTAATCCACATTGATAATGTCAAGGTAGCCCCTTTGAGAGGGAAAGGGCTACCTTTTGAAGTGGGGTTGCCAGAGGGGGAGTGGGTGGGGCTTGAGTCGGGGGGCCCGGAAGCTGAGGGAGCCCTGTTCTGGCACCCTGGAAGCATTGGGGTGTGGCTTGCAGTCCTGTGCTTCTGGGCACATAGAATAAAGCTGCTTGTCATGTGGCTCGCAAACAGTGTTGTTCTTTTACCATGGGATTCAGCAACCTGCATACTGGGATCCTGCAGGTTGCTGAATCCAGCAGAACATCAAGGTGTGCTAAAAGGCAAACTTTTACTACACCTTGATTAATTCCACCCTTCAAGCAGAAGAGCCTGATCTTGCTATAATGAGCTTCTGTACAACAGCTGTCCTAGTATTCTATGGCTTACTGGCCCACAGCAGCGACTAATTATTGATTGGGAAAGAAACCCAGCCAGAGACCTGCTGCTGAACCAGTTGAACTAAATGTGTGGTGGAGTGGCCAAGTGGTTAGAGCACTGGTCTTGCAATCCAGAGGTGGCTGGTTCAAATCCCACTGCTGCTCCCTGTGATCTTGGGCAAGTCACTTAACCCTCCACTGCCTCAGGTATAAACTTAGTTTGTGAGCCCTCCTGGGACAGAGAAATATCCAGTGTACCTGACTGTAACTCACCTTGAGCTACTACTGAAAAAGGTGTGAGCAAAATCTAAATAAATAAGTAAATGTTCAGTTGCATTCATAGTGTATACAGGAAACAATCAAGAAAAACTGTCAAGCTGTGTAATCAAATCACATCTTGGGCACAGGAGTTACATGTCTATGTCTATACGTGCTAGTAAATAAAGTGATCATGTATAGACATAGATTTTCCACGAATACTGATACCAGGCATGCTAGCAGAACTCACATTGTACTGTATACTGTATAATCTTCTGATTCACAGTTGAAAATGAGAAGCATTTTCTTGATCTGATTTGTTAGAAATGAAATTTGACCAAATATTTACAGGGTAATTTGTTAAACAGTAAAGTATGCACCCACTTTGGGGTATTTTAGTCACTAATGCATAGATGTGGCCACATATGTGCCTAAGAGATTTCTTATCAAATATCGACTGGCATAAAAGTACGCACTTGGAAATGATGGTGTGTACTTTGCTAGCGGGCATACACAAGGGTGAAATTTGGGCAGTATATGGGCGGAGTGTGCAAGTGCACATGTAGATTACAAAGTACTATAATTTGCATGTGGATGTACTTGAATATTGTCAGGTGTAAATGCTCAAGCCTACTTGTCTTATAAAATAGGCTTCACAGAGATGATCTTAAATGGATCTTGATCTAGGTGCCCCTTATAACATTACCCTCTTAAAGGTCTATTTACTAGGCCATGATAAGACACTGCACACAGTAAATGCTGATTTCAGTATTTATCACTTGGTAAAAATGTGTTGTAGGATGCATGGAAATTGTTCTGAAAAACTGCGATTATCTCATCATTTCATGATTTTTTTTTCTGTGCATAGAAATCGGGTGCAATGCATGCAGAACAGCTCATTGGTGTGGCAAAAAGTAGCTTGAGTTAGATCTTTGTGCCTGTGCTGTTCTGAAAATGCACATCAAGAGGTGTGGCTAACATTCTTCCTGAGATTATTGCAGTTTAAAGTGCCTGGCGATGCTTCCGGTGGCTGCCATGTTAACAACAACTTCTCAGTATGTCCTTCTAATCCACATTGATAAAATCCCTAATGACAGTGGGGGAAAACTGAAGTTGCTCTTCTTGCTCAACCAGCACATGAATATTCATTGCAGAGCCCTCTGAAATAAGCATCCTAGCCTTGAGGGAAACCATCCTGCAGTGAGTAACCCATTTTGAAGTGCAGTGTCAACATAGCAGGAGTAATCAACAATTGCATCTGTTCAGTTTGAACACCCTGGTGTATGGGTAAGCAGGGGAGGGGAGGAGACGGGTAGAGGGTGGATGGGAAGCAGGGGGAATGCTTTCATTGGCTGAGGGGTACTGTTACTGTCAGGAGTGAGGTGCTTACTTTAGAAGGTGGACAAAATCCTGCTGCTATGAATATTTATATGCTGTGTGGGAGGGAGAGAGGATGGCCAGGGACTTCAGCTTGCACCTCGTGCCACAAAAATGAGGAGAGGAAGGAGCTTACTACAGTTGCTCAGGGGCCCTTTGACATGGTAGCACCAAGATGAAGGGATGTAATCTTGTATTTTCACAGCTTGGGAATTTACAAATTTCACATAGAGGCAATGCAATAAAAGTTGCAGAATTTACTAAATTGGGTTACACAGGTTCTGCTGATCAGTATTCTTACATGAATTTTCTTATGGTAAAACACCATGGAAATGTGTTTTTAACATGGATTCCATAGCGTCCCACAGATCAATCCAGAGACTTGTGGGTTTTGTCCCTCTACCAGCAGGTGGAGATAGAGAGAACTTCAGAGGTTTACTATATGTGGTCATGTGCAGTCACCTTAACTTCAGTATTCTGTCTATCTAGCAGGTGGATGGTCATGTCTGTTCAGCTCTGGATTGATTTGCTCCTGGCCTGGTCCCCTGGGTCTAGTCGAGCTTCTGGGGTCTGAGGTGTCCCGGTCCTGGGACTTGGGTGCACACCTGGTGGTGCCAGGTCCCTCCCTTCCTCCCCCATCAACCCCTTCTCTCTGTCTGACTGGGGTTTGTGGTTCTCACTCTCCTGACTTTAAAAG
This sequence comes from Microcaecilia unicolor, assembly GCF_901765095.1. Taxonomy (NCBI): domain Eukaryota; kingdom Metazoa; phylum Chordata; class Amphibia; order Gymnophiona; family Siphonopidae; genus Microcaecilia; species Microcaecilia unicolor. The sequence continues at coordinate 430,817,197 of NC_044033.1, read as the reverse complement.
GTGTCTGAGGTTTCTTTTGCTCCGGTGTCCTCTCCTGCCTTTAAAAAAAAAAATGCAGTTTGAGCACTGTTTAAAAAAAAAATCTCCTCAGTCTGATTTGTCCAGTGTGGCAAGCTTATGTCGGTTTGCAGTACCGGCTGAATGATGTGAGGACCGACTTGGCATGCAACAGTGATTCCCGAGGGGGTGAGTAGTCATTATTTTATCTGCGTCGGTGGGGCAGAGCAAAAGCGGCTGCCAGTGTGGGAGCCACTAGGCTGCTGCAGTTTCCCATGCTGGAGATCCACTGTACAGCCCAACTCCGTGGAGCGGTGTGCTCCTTCCCGGCTTGTTTTGGCAGACACAGGGCAGTTGTTTTCTTGGGTGCGCCGCGCGCACGCTTGAGGGCACCATCTTTCTTGCCGCGCCACATGGCAATGCTGAAGCGCCGGCGCTCCCCTGGGGCCTGATTTGCTTGCGATTCAGGCAGTTTTATATGTAGGCTTTTCAGAAATGTGACTGGGGAACTGGGGTGGATCACTCCCAGTTTCTTCATATTTGATATTTAAGGGCTTCTAAGAAAGGAGGCCTGGGGAGGTTTGCAGACTTCTGTGGGAGTCCTCGGGTCTTCCACAGCTTTGAGTCTTCCGCAGCTTTCCAGGGGTGAGGTCGACACCCATTAGACCCCTGCAGCTGTTTTGTGGCAGCGAGAGCCTTAAGTTGCAGCTTGGAAGGTACTGAAATTCTTCAGGTAGAGATGCCTGTGCTTCACTAGGTGATTTCCACTAAGAATATTTCTGGACCCTCCTTGAGGAGGTTCAGGGTGTGTGTACATCATTAATGGAGGAAGAAAAGGGATCAGGATTAGGAACTCTACTCTAGGTTTTTCCCTCTTTCCCTCTTCCCCTTTCTCAGAGCATGGCAGTACAGTTTGTTTAGTTAGTCAGGCTTAGGGCTGTTGACTCCATGTTTCTGTGAGAAATGTTACATTTTGAGGCTAGTGCAGGCCTCTCAGGTTTCTCTGGGTTTCCATGGTAATCCTGCACCCTCTGTGCTGCCCTGGTGACATTTGCACTGTGTGTACTGTTTACATCAAACTAGTTTTATTCAGGAAGGTAGCTGGCCTTTCAGCCTGAAGTTTCAGGTTCAAGGTTGGTTTTATCCATCCTGTTAGAAACTGTGGGCTCAGCTAGGTTTCCAATGGGGCATATTTTATTTCATTCTCTCTTACTTCTTGCCTGGCCAAGCAGTTCTTGCTTAACTGGAATAGTTATCAGAACTCTACTGTACTAAAGATTTCACTTCTCTCTCTCTTTGCATACTGATACTGGTCACACCTTTGCATACTAGCCTCAGCTACCCCGGTATCTGCAGCGTACCTGGTACCTCTGATTGCTTCTATGGTTTTTTTTTGGCATCTTTTCATGGTATGGGGTACCTACATTTCATGAGGAGTGGTCCAGGAGCTACTTCAGTGTAGAGGTAGCTTAATAGTTGTTGCAATCAGCTGAGAAGTAAGCACAGAGCGCTAGGGGTGCTGCTTCATGACCCACTGCAGCTTGCTATCTGTAGTGCGCAATGGTGCAACAGCCATATTCTGCTACGCCATCTGCCTCATCCGCACTTGTTAGCTCCAATGCACAGCAGTTATAGTGCACAGTAACACCAGCCAATTCTTGTCCCTATCTGCAGGAAGTTAGCATTGGCTTAGGCATCAGACCACTGATGTGGCTTCCAAGTCACATTTGGCAACCTGCCTTTTGGAAGTAATCTTGGGACTGGAGAAGATCTAGGGCAGTTGGGTAAAGACCTGAGGGACTTCCAAGTCTCTGAGATTGCCAGGGGATGAGTTTAAGGATGAATTTAATCCACTTGGTTTTGTCATAGGTTTTGTGGGGCCAGGAAAACCACTTTCAGGGTTTCCACTTCCACTTCGACAGGCCACCTGGCTGCTGGTAGAATGTGCTCTGTTTCAACTACAGATCAACCTATGCCTGCTGCATCTTCCAATGATGGAGTCTCAGTTCACTCCTCAGGCAGGACTCCTGTACTGGTTTCAGGAGTAGTGAACCACTACTCAGATGTGCCTTAGTTTTTCTATCGCACAGTTACAACCTGGACTTCACTACAGATTTTTCTTGGAGTCTACATACAAGCTCAAACACTGTCAGGCAGTTCTTGTCACCTTGCCAACGTTTCTTTCTTTAGGTACAGTTGAGTCTGTCCCCAGTTGCAATTGGGGAATGGGAAGTTGTTCCCTTTGCTTTGTAGTTCCAACCAGGGAGCTTCCTTCCAGCTGAGTTTGGACATCATAAGAGTCTAGGGTGTTTAAGGTTCAACTTTTCACAATGGGAACCTTGCAGTGTGTAATAGTTCTGTCTGGTGGGGAGAGTTTCTAGCCTCCCTGGACCCCAAGGAAACTTACTTTCATACTCCCAGTGCTCCTTGCTGCAGAGGGATCTTAGTGATTTATGACCATGTCATTCAGCCTTTCCATGTTGCTGAGGACATTTTTGCAAGGTCATGGTAGTATTTGCAGCTTTCCTTCATAAGGATGAATTGCAGGTTCATCCATACCTCGTGACTGGCTGATTTGTGGCTCTCTCTATCAAGAGACTCTGCAAACTTCATCCAAGATACCTACTCGTCTTTAGTCCTTAGGATTGGTAATCAGTGTCACCAAGAGTCAGTTGTTTCCCTCACAAATCTTGGCTTTTCGGGGAGTGCTGTTCCATATAGGCTTCGGAAGTCCTTTCTTTTGCTCCTCAGCAACAGGTGCCAATCCAAGTCAGGTTTTATTTTTCCTACCAGGTTTTCTGCTGATGTTTCAGTTCTCTCTCCCTGGAGGTGGCTATCTGCAGCTTGTAGGCTGCTAGGGTGTGCCGTAGCTGGTGGCAGCAGATTTCAGATCCCTTCCAGAAGGCAGACAGTCAACCGCCTCCTCACTTGCCAGATGTAGAGTCGAGGCCGGCTTAATTGCAAGTTTTCTTCTATGATTTCTTTCTGGCATCAAATAAATAGACGTATTTTGCGATCACAGTCTGTTATTTGATGTGGTTGTGCTGCTGGGTGCTGAATGCAGCTTCTAATGATGACTGGTTAACTCACTTTTCAGGGCAACTATTGTTTGAGGACTCCATGAAGTTGGTGGAAGACCTGGGTGACTTATAGACTCAGTGTCTTCCTGAGGACATGTCTACAAGTTCTTTTTGGTCGGGTCAGGCTCACCCTTACCTTTATGACACCAGGGCTATCGTCCTGGGCAGCCTAGGTTTCTTTAGCAGTCCAGTCCAGGCAGGTTCTCGGAACTCCCGACTTCATCCGTTTGAGATCCTCTGGATTTCTACTGGTGACAGGTGCATAGTCCTGTCTTTTCTGCATGCGGTGGTTTCTGCCTTCCGTCCCATTCCACCTTTTTCTCTTCCCTATACTATTTGGAAGTGACCAGCGAGTTCCGTTGGTCAACTCTTTGCTTCTTGTTTTGCTCAGTACCATAGGAAGGCTCGCCATTTTTAGATTGGCAAATGTGGACATAACGGTTTTGATATTAGGAGGAGCAGACCTTTTATACAATAGGTGTCAGTGTGATGCTGAAGAGCTGTTCCACATAAGAGCCATTTTATTCAAAATCCTTTTAGGGGAGCAGCTGCTCCCCTTGCACCCCACCTAGCTACGTCTCTGCATAGCGGGGCAGTGCCTGGGATGACCCACTGAGCAGAAGTGACTTCCTACATAGCCTTATGCACTGCTAAAGACTGTAGCGGTCTGCTAGTGCTCACCGTTTTAAGATTAGCAGATGTAGCTGTGGCAGGATCAGAAGCAGACATATTCAGACTCTGGAGAGCCCTAGGTATATAAGAAGGTGGTGATTCCTTACAAAACACCCACACTGTGGTAGGATCATCAGATTCCTGACCTGCTGAGCAGAAATGCCTCCCGGCATACCCTCATGTTGTCCTCTTGCTGGTCACAAGAAAGGGGATCTGGTTTCAAGAGCCACAGTGGCTGTTGGCTGAGAGAGGCAATTTCTTCAGCTGGCCTCTGTATGGGACAGTCTCTCCCGTTGCGGGTGGCAGTGCTTTCTTCCAGAGCGTAGTTGACTTCCTTTTCTGTGTCCCGTCTGGCTTCCGTGGCTGCCCTTTGCAGTTCAGCCACTTGGTCCTCTGCCCTGCTGTGGATGGCTTTTTTGTAGATCACCCACTTGATCTGCTGTCCTTCCCTTGCCAGGCTTTGCGGGCTTGGCATGGCAGCACTAGGCATTCCAGATTTGACGTGGCAGCACATGTAACCGCGGCCTGTGGATCATTGCAGGTTGTAGTACCCCACCTCACTTGAGGACTGCTTTGGTACATCCCACAAGTCTCTGGATTGATCTGTGGGACGCTATGGAAGGTAAAATTAGTTCTTACCTGATAATTTTCTTTCCATTAGTCCCAACAGATCAATCCAGAGGCCCGCCCTTTGTTGTTCTGGGTTGAGTGTTTTCTTCTAGTAGCCTCAGTTTCATCAGATTTCTTCATTTGATTTTTGGCTACAAAAAAAAAAGAAAAAAAAAAGGCAAAACAAATCAAAACATAAAGGAAACCTTCTGTTACCCTCCTGCAGGAGCGGTTGAGGAGCTTACATGGGCTTTATGCAGGCAGTAGAGGACTTCCTCTTTCGTCTTCCACTGCTTTGGTATCGACAATACTGAAGTTAAGGTGACTGCACATGACCACATAGAGTAAACTAGAGGACTTCCTCTTTCGTCTTCCACTGCTTTGGTATCGACAATACTGAAGTTAAGGTGACTGCACATGACCACATAGAGTAAACCTCTGAAGTTCTCTCTATCTCCACCTGCTGGTAGAGGGACATAACCCACAAGTCTCTGGATGGATCTGTTGGGACTAATGGAAAGAAAATGATCAGGGTAAGAACTAATTTTACCTTAGTAAATAGGCCCCTTATTTGTTGCCCTTTGAATACATTTTCCTATTCTTCATATCTTGTACTGTTATATTGAATCATTAATGTCTATGTTGATGAATTCCCAAATAATTCAAAAAATATTGGATTCATAACAACCTTTTTCCTTTTCTAATATACTCTTATTTAGTAAGGCTATAGAATGCAAAGGGTCCACATCCCATCTTACTGTTCCAGCTGATGGAGGTCTTTCTAATTCTTGTCCTCAACAATCTTCTTTTCTCCCTACTTCAGACAGGTATAGGAGTTTTTTTTCCCCTTCTTGAATGCAAAGTTCCATTATATATAAACATGTTCACTTCTGAAACTACTTACTAACCTACATCTTTAAGTTGTGCTAAATTTTCATTTGCAAATGTACAGGTGCTTAACACATTGCTTCATTAATTCTAGAAGTAATACTATGGAGATGGTTGTTGGAGGTATATAAGTACTTTTATTCATTCCATTGCCATATTTCACCCAAATTGTCACTCTTGGTACTCTCCCATATTTTGGGGGTAACATTACTTGTTCAGAACAGTGCAGCTGACTAAAGGAAAGAAAATTATTGGGCAAGACATAATTTCACCTTCTGTTGTCCCAGTCCATGTTAAGAAGCTATCTCTGAGAGTGCTAACTACCTTTCTCCTCTGACCTAATCCTGTTTGGAGATCCAACTCTGGTTCTGGCTAATTTCAGTGGCTTAGTGAAATTTAGTTAGTGAGTTGTAGCCATTAGTGTGATCATTTTTGAAGGCTTTGATCTAGCCAGTTAAGTTCTTATTTTGCCATTTAGATCCCTTTGCATATTGTTGCCTTCATAGTGAACAGCCTGAGTTTCATACGAGCCCTGTCCCTCTTCCAAACAGAGATTTTGGAATGTTCTTCCAAGCCAGTGATCTAATTTGTTGAACATACCTATCAGAAAATGGATAACAGCAGCTAAGCTAAATTAGATGGAGGCCTTTTTCCTCAACTCGGTGGTAGAATCACTAATATGGTGCAAGTTGTTTGAAAGTTCAGACCCTCAGTTATAGAACCTGGCAACAATAATGGAGAGTGCTACAGAAAAAGAGAAATTCTCACACTCTGTAAAATAATGCTTTGCTTTTGTAGATGTCTTAGTACACTCCAGCTACAGATCTTCATTTTCTTTGTGTTTCCACTTATACAAGCATTGTTTTAATACACATTTGACTTTATACCAGTTGAGAACAGCTTTTTGAGTTTTCTGCATGCAAAATATCTCCATGAGCTTACCTTAGTACTTTACGATGAAATATACATAAAGACCACAATACTGGCATATTTGTGTGTATGTGTGCCAATATATTGATTATGTGCCTAAATGCATTGACACATAGTTTAAAGGTGGGTGTACATATGGGTGGAGTCTGGGTAGAGTATGGGTGGAACACACAGTTATGCACATAAATCATAGAATGCTATAATTTATATTGGGCTGGATGCAACTTCCTCAACTCCAGTAGTTGAAAACTAAACCAGTGCCAGACAGACTTCTATGATATTTGTCTTGAAAATGGCAAGAACAGCTGAAGACTACGTATGCATATGTTGGGCAGACTGGATAGATCATGCAGGTCTTTATCTACTATGTTATGAGACATATTTTCAAAGCACTTAGAATTACAAAATTACATACCAGCTTATAATCGAAAGTAATCGCTGGCTATTTCCCGACACAAATCGGGTTATGGCCGGCGATTTCGCAAAAGCGGCGAAAAGCGTATAATCAAAAGCTACATTTGTGATAGCTTCGCCGCTTTCCCTTCGCCTCGCCGGCGAAAGTTCAAAGGGGCATGTTGGCGGCGAAGCGAAGGCGGGACATGGGCAGGCTTGGGCGTGGCTACCAGATGGCCGGCTTTCGCGGATAATGGAAAAATAAAACCCGGCGATAAGCAGTATTTCGCCGGGTTTACTTGGTCCTTTTATTTTCACGACCAAGCCTCAAAAAGGTGCCCCAACTGACCAGATGACCACCGGAGGGAATGGGGGATGACCTCACCTTACTCCCCCAGTGGTCGCCAACCCCCTCCCACACTAAAATTATTAAAATACAAACCTTTTTTGCCAGCCTGTATGCCAGCCTCAAATGTCATACCCAGCACCCTGACAGCAGTATGCAGGTCCCTGGAACAGTTGTTGTTGGTTGCAGTGGACTGCAGAAAGGCAGAGCCAGGCCCATCCCCCCCTACCTGTTCCACTTGTGGTGGGTAATGTTGAGCCCTCCCAAACCCCCCAAAACCCACTGTACCCACATGTAGGTGCCCCCCTTCAGCCCTTAGGGCTAGGGTAATGGTGCACACTTGTGGGCTGTGGGTTTTGGGGGGAATTGGGGGACTCATCACACAAGGGAAGGGTGCTATGCACCTGGAAGCTAATTTGGTTGTTTATAAAAGATATTTGAAGTGCCCCCTAGGGTGCCCGGTTGGTGTCCTGGCATGTGAGAGGGACCATTGCACTACAAATGCTGGCTCCTCCCACGGCCAAATGCCTTGGATTTCGCTGGGTATGAGATCGCCGGCAGTTTTTTCCATTATCGCGGAAAAAGAAAACTGGCGATCTCAAACCCGGCGAAATCCAAGGCATTTCGCCGGCCCAAGCCGTATTATCAAAAAGAAATTTGTCCGGCCATCTTTTTTGAAAATACGGTTTCGGCCAGCTGTTAGGCCGCCGCCAAAATAGATCGTTGGCGACCTATTTCGCCGGCGACGTTCGATTATTCCCCTCCATAGTAACCTATGGAACTTTTGTAAGTCTGAGGGCTCCTTTTACTAAGTGGCGGTAAGCCCAACGTGGGCTTACCGCTCGCTATACAGGAAGTACTGCCGGGCTACCACAGCAGCCCAGCGGTACTTCCCATCCCTAGCACACCATCATTTTCAGCACTACAAACATTTATTTTTATATTTATATAAAAATTTATATTTATTTTTCGTTATTGCTGGATTAACATGGGAGCCCTTACCACTACCTTAATGGGTGGAGGTAAGGGCTGCCTCCCGAAATGGCCTCACAGCAAGTGCTTTATTTGCTGCCAGGCCATTTCCTGAAGGAAAGCGAGACTTCCCTTTTACCAGCTGCGGTAAAAGGGAGCCTCAGCACACATGTAAAACAAGCGCTGACACCAGCGCTGGCCTCCTTTTGCCACAGCTTGATAAAGGGGACCCAAAGTGCTTTGAAAATGAGCCCCTATGTGTTTTTCAGCAATTTAGGTGTGAACATTTAGATCATCTCTATGTCTAGTGTAAGTGCTCATGCCTAAAATGTTATTCTTTACACAAAGTAGGTGCCTCCTTTGTTATATAATAGGCAATGGCGGAGTGTGGACACACAAAACTCAAAAGTACTGGATTTCAGACGTACTGATTTTGATAAAATGGGAGAATACCTGAATAAGGAGCTGTTGGCGTGGGAAGGCATAGGAGAAGTGGAAAACCAGTGGTCAAAGCTAAAGGCTGCTATAAATATGGCAACTGATCTTTATGCAAGGAAATTTAACAAAAACAAGAGAAACAGGAAGCTTATATGGTTCTCCAAACAAATAGCTGAAAAAATAAGAGCAAAAGAGGCTTTGTTCAAGAAATATAAAAGAATGCAACGAGAGGGTCACGGAAAAGATTATCGGATTAAACTCAAAGAAGCGAGGGAAATAAGAGTAGCGAAAGCAGAAGAAAAAATGGCTAAAGATGTAAAGAGAAGTGACAACCTTTTTCAGATATATTGGAGAAAGGATAAAAGGTAGAAATGGAATTACAAGACTGCAAGATAATGAGAATGTCTGTCTGTGTGGAGAGTGAGGAGGATAAAGCAAACATGCTAAACAATTACTTCTCTTTGGTGTTCACAGAGGAAAATCCTGGTGAAGGACCGCGTTTGGCTGCTGAGGGAATATCTGTGAATGGAGTGGATACTGCGCCATTTACAGAAGAGAGTTTATAAACAGCTGGAGAATATGAAGGTGGTCAAACCTATGGAGCTGGGTGGGATACATCCCAGGATACTGAGGGAGCTCAGAGAGGTCCTAGCGGGATCTCTTAAAGATTTATTTAATAGATCTTTAGAGACGGGACAGGTTCCGCGAGATTAGAGACGAGCGGATGTGGTCCCTCTTCACAAAAGTGGAGACAGGGAAGAAGGGGGGAAACTACAGACCGGTAAGTCTCACATTGATGGTAGGAAAAATAATTGCGCTGCTGAAAGAAAGGATAGTTAACTTTCTAGAAGCCAACAGATTACAGGACCCGAGGCAACATAGTTTTACTAAAGGGAAATCCTGCCAAACAAATCTTATTGACTTCTTTGACTGGGTGACCAAAGAACTGGATGAACGACGTGCGCTAGATGTAATCTGCTTGGATTTCAGCAAAGCCTTTGATACGGTCCACCACAGAAGACTCGTGAATAAGCTGAAAGGGCTGAACTTAGGACCAAAAGTGGTGAACTGGATAAGAAACTGGTTGGCCGACAGATGGCAGAGGGTGGTGGTAAATGGAATCTGCTTGGAGGAAAGGCAGGTGAGCAGTGGAGTTCCTCAGTGGTCGGTGCTGGGGCCTATTCTGTTTAATATATTTGTGAGAGATATTGCTGAAGGGTTGAAAGGAAAGATTTGTCTTTTTGCAGATGACACGAAGATAGCCAATAGAGTGGATACCCTGGAGGGAGTAGAAACAATGAAAAGTGATCTCCAAAAGTTAGAAAAACGGTTGAGGGTCTGGCAGTTAAAATTTAATTTCAGTATGCTGCTGGGATACTATGTTATAATTGGTTCCTTCTAATATTCAATGTTCAATATATGCAGGGACCGCTCTCTTTTTAAAATCCCATGTAGAGAACGAAAGGAATAGAAACAGTAGAGCACAGCACTTAATAGCACATTTTGTTGGACAGCAAGAAAAAAATTTGACCGTGGATCCAGGAATATCATCATACTGCATGTAAGAACTACATTGGATTGAAGATCAGTAGGTAGAGTTTTACAGAATTTATTATATATTTAATGAGAACATCTATCAAAGAAGAACTGTGTAGTTTGAGGTAGGAAGGAGGATTAAGGTGCAATGATGGCGATATGCAGTGCTAAATGGAGGAGATGGCTCCTGGGGCTCCAATCAGCACTCCAATCTGAGCACTAACACTATATAATTTAATAAAAGTGTCACATAATAATATGAACATGGGATTTTAAGTAGAGATAGGTCCCTGCATATATTGAAAGTTAAAATTTAATGCCAAGAAGTGCAGACTGATGCACTTGGGGTACAGAAACCCAAAAGAGAGATATCGAGTAGGAGGGGAGAGATTAGTAAGCTCAACTCAGGAGAGAGACCTTGGGGTGTTGGTGTCAGAGGACATGAAGGTGAAGAAACAATGTGACAAAGCGACGGCCGTGGCCAGAAGGATTCTAGGCTGCATAGAAAGGGGTATAGCCAACAGAAGAAAGGAGGTGTTGATGCCCCTCTACAAGTTACCAACAACTTGTAGAGGGGCATCAACACCTCCTTTCTTCTGTTGGCTATACCCCTTTCTATGTAGCCTAGAATCCTTCTGGCCACGGCCGTCGCCTTGTCACATTGTATCTTCACCTTCATATCCTCTGACACCAGCACCCGAAGGTCTCTCTCCTGAGTGAGGCCCCACTTGCAGTATTGTGTTCAGTTTTGGAGGCCATATCTTGCTAAAGATGTAAAGTGACTGGAAGCAATGCAAAGAAAAACTACAAAAATGGTGTAGGATTTGCATTGCAAACTGTATGAAGAGAGACTTGCTGACCTGAACATGTATACCTTGGAGGAAAGGAGAAACAGGGGTGACATGATACAGATGTTCAAATATTTAAAAGGTATTAATCCGCAAACAAACCTTTTCCGGAGATGGGAAGGCGGTAGAGCTAGAGGACATGAATTGAGGTTGAAGGGGGCAGACTCAGGAGTAATATGAGGAAGTATGTTTTCACGGAAAGGATGGTAGATACGTGGAATGCCCTCCCGCAGGAGGTGGTGTAGATAAAACAGTAGTGGAATTCAAACATGCATGGGGTAAACACAAAGGAATCCTGATTAGAAGGAATGGTTCTATGGAATCTTATCGGAGATTGGATGGCAATGCCGGTATTTGGGAAGCAAAACCAGTGCCTGACAGACTTCTACGGTTTATGCCCTGATCATAACTGAATAGATATGGATGGGCTGGAGTGTAAATTTTAAGGAGCTTCAGTGTTAGCTTCAGAACTTTTAGTACAAGAACAGTGCTGGGCAGACTTTTATGGTCTGTGCCCTGAGAATGGCAAGGACAAATCAAACTCGGGTATACATATAAAATATCACATATCATGTAAAATGAGTTTATCTTGTTAGGCAGACTTGATAGACCGTTCAGGTTTTTATCTGCCATCATTTACTATGTTACTATGTAGGCTCCCAATAGATGCCCCTTTATAGAATTGCTCTTACTATGCTTGTAACAAGAATAAAGCTGTAGCGCTGCCGCTGTTCGCCGGCGACGTTCTATTATGCCCCTCTTAGTTAATTAGCTAATAAGCATTGTTAATTGGATATTATCAGCACTAATTGTCATTGATGAAGATTTTCACGCACAACTCGCTAAGCGTATCTATAACGTGGTGTGTCTAAATGCTAAGTCGCATAGTTGAAAAGGGGTGGGGGTGGGCGTTTCTAAAATCTATGTGCATTGTTATAGAATACATCTGCTCTGCACCTAATTTAGGCATCGGGATTTATGCCAAGTAAAACATGGCATAAATGGCCGCGACTACATTTGGTTATGTTGAGAGGTGCTTGACGTTGTTCTATATACCATGCAGAAATTTAAGCCTATTCTGTAAAATTTAGGCGTACTTCTGAGAATACACCTAGGCGTATTTTTCTTTCCGTGTGGAATTTTCAGGTGCCATGTATAGTGTCTAGCCCATTATGACACCACAGGAAGAGATAAAGGGTCCTGTTTACTAAGGTGCGCTAGCGTTTTTAGCACATGCTAAAAATTAGAACGTGCTAACCGTGTAGGCGTCTATTGGAATATTATGGGCATCTACATGGTAAGCGAGCACTAATGCTTAACTTGCATTAAAATGGAAACGTGCTTCTTGCTTGGCTTAGTAAACAGAGCCCAAGGTGTTGCATTGGCATTTCATTACTCATCCTGAAAATAATCAAATAACATAATCATATAACATATGAAACAATACTCAGATCTCTGGCAAGTGGACAGCTAGATAAAAATCCATTCGCAAAGTCAGAAGAATCCTAATAATATGAGGCTTCTGTCATTGGCTGATCTTCACAGACTTAGCAATAGTATTGCTTAAGACTAGACAAGTAGCACATAATTCCTCTGCAGTTCCTGAAGAAATTTGGAATTAACACCAATCATGAGAAGTTATGAATGAATCATTCCCCCTTTACCGCCAATGTCTCACACTGACATATGGATCTAACGCTAAAGAAATCAGGGCATCTAGAAACATCATCTGGCCAGGATGAAGTTCCAAGCACTGTCAGGATGTAAAGTACACCCATCCTGCCTCTGCCTGGGGCTTGGGAGATTTTCTGGAGAGGCAGCAATGGAGACGGCAATACTAAAGAATGGGTAATTCAGAGTATATTTTATTCAGAGTATATTTTATATTAAGACAGTAGCCTTAGCTGCTTAACTAGCATAAAGAAATAACTTCACATGTAACAATAGATTAATAAAAGGTACACTTGCTAATAACTTGCATTTATATTCAACCTTTGCAATGGTGCTATTCTCAGCATTTGTTGTTTTTTTTTAACTATAAAAGTTGCCATGCTCCCTTACTTTTCAAATAATTCAAACTCATATATTAGTACAATTGTCAACAGGGTAAAATCAGAAAAACTTCACTCAATAGATCTCTAATATTGAAGTCTGTCAATAAGTTTTCTCTCTTTCTTTTTCAGTAGCACAATAAAACCAAGGATTCTTTTGAACTAAACACTACTTACATCATTTACAAATCTGCATTATCATACACATGTGCATTAATCCAGACTACTCACAGAGTTGAAATTCACTCCTGTGTCGCTGAAAGCTAAGTAGGCAAAACCCTGTACAATAGATCTTATTGACTTAATTACATTATGTTGTATGATACACACCAAATATACCACTACTAATGAACCCCCCTCTGGTGGAGTTAGTTATTTATTTTTAAAGACCTTTTTCATTTCTGTCTTTTAAATTTATTTAAAGTTTATTTAAATCAACATTAGTAATAAGAGCAGCACTCAAAATCTGGCCAAAGTTTGAATCTGGACAGCCACAGCCAGCAAACCATGGGCCTCTTCTACATTTAGGGTCCTGTTTACTAAGCAGTGTTATAGGCGTGTTAATGTTTTTAATGCATGTTAATCATGTACGTGAGTTAACCATGTATGTGCCTACAATATCCCTATAGGTGCCTACATGGCTAGTGCGCGTGCTAAGTGTAGGCACGCTAAAAACACTAACACACCTTAGTAAACAGGGCCCTTAGTGTCTGGAACAAAACAAACAGTTCCATACAAGGATGGGAATGCAAGACAGTGCAACAATAAACTAGGATTTCTGCAGCAAAAGGCACATCTGCAAGACAGTGTTGTGGAAAACAATCCCTGCTCTTGAATTTCCCTCTCAGCATAAACTGTAGAGGTGTACGTGGTTAACAAACATCAGTCTCCAAAAATTCGCTCCATTACTTCATAGTAAAAGACAGAGATAAAAGAATTTGTCATTTACCTTCTTTATCGTAAAAAGTTTCTTTAAGCTGAGATCCCTGTGTAATTCACAGTCCTAAGATCTTAACTGTGTAAACAATTAAAGTTTATTTCAGCTAGTTTAAAACAACAAAGAACAAAAACGTATTGAGCTTTCAAAGTATGTCTGGAAGAGAGCTTGTTAGGCTTATTCTACACATTCTTCTCTTTTTAGTTCAGATCTGAGTTTAAAGAATAAAAACAGTTTCATTCATCAAATCATCCCCCCATTGGTTCTTCCAGTCTCCATGGCATGGCCTAGTCAGGCAAAAAGCATTGGATAATGAAATGACCAGGAGACAATTCAGTTCCTCAGGGTGTGAGTTGATGTTCATGATAACAATAGTCTGACCTTTTTAGTGAGTGCGTTGGTAGTTGTTTCTTCTCCTTTGCTTACATCTTTGGCTAGGAGTGCAAGATCTCCATGATGGCTCTGGATTTCCTTGAAAAAAAAATCTCAAAAGCAGGTTTAAAGTCTCCTTGTTCTGTTCTCGTATCTCAAACTTGATCATGTTATGATCACTGTTTCCCAGGGGACCCAACACTGCCACCTCTCTGTAAGAAATTCAGTGTTTTGTTTACCAAGCCAGTAGATGCTATTTGAACATTTCATGGTTATGTTTCCCACAAAATGGTTAATGAATTTAGCACTGGAAGGCCTTATCAAGAATTCATTAATAAATAGAAGAAAGTAATTTATTTTTACAGCACAGATTTTTTTCTATGTCCATTTCTGCTACTGTTAAGTTGGCTAACAGATTTCCTGTGTTGCATGTCTCATTAAAACCTTATATTACTGCACTTCTTGCTTATCAGTCATTGCCTTCATTCCCTACTTGTACTGTTTAGTCCCCCAGGATCTCGCCCGCCAACTCCAAAGAGTGATTCAGAGTTAATCAGTAAAACTTCAGAAAGAGGACTGCAGAAAAATAATCCGCAGATGCACTGGGCATGGGGGGAACTCCCTCAGGCTGCAAAGGTAATGAACACATTTCCTGCATTATTGTATCTGTGTGGCTTAACTGTGTTACATTTAGCAAACAGCTATAAATACATATATTCTTTTCATAATTTTGCTAGCAGCATACGGAAAAGCTTAAGATTTGGATTTTCTGCAAGGATCTCAGTCAGCATCGCATTCAAGTACCCATAAAAGATGATTAGAAAGAAATTGATTGCTTGATTGCTAGATTATAGCACTTTACTACACTGCAATTTGAAGTAGAGAAGTCAATCAAGGCCGTTTTAAATCTAAAGTACAATCCAACAAAAAAATGATAGAAATAAAGAACAGACATAAATTAGAGGCATCCAACCATTCATACAACCAGTCTCTTCACTCTCTGGCTTATTGAAAAAAAAAAGGTGCTTTTTGAATCCCCAGTAAAGCAGCTAAGAACCGTGTACAACATTTATTTAAACTCTGTAGCTGACCATAAAACAGAAATGCATTTTCTGTGTAGTTAAATGGTCACCTTAAACCAGTAGGAAGAAACTGGGGCAGAGCTTGTGTGATCTTAGCAGTGGAGAGGAGAAACATAGTGGATTAGAGCTACAAGCTGGAAACTGGAGAAGCCAGAGGATGTCGTTAGGGTGCAGTAGGAACAGAGCTGTGATGTACAGTACCTGTGTGTTTCATAAAATATGTGAGTACCCAGGTAGACAATATGCACATATTTACATCTTCTTTGGGGATTAAATAGATCATTTAATCTGTTTAAAGTCATGAATATTTCAAAGATCCAAAACAAGAAGGAAAGAAGACATCAAACACAAGGAGCCTTCTGAATTGGGTGCATGAAAGAACGGTTATTCATATAGTACCCGACACAGGCCTTGTTTCGGCAGATGCTTGCATCAGGGGTCTATCAAAAGACATATACATAAATTAAAAACATACAAAAGTATAAAAATATATCAAATTTGAAAACATAAAAGGCAATGGCAATATAATAAACAAAAATATTACTGTATATATATAATAACAGAAAAAGCCTTGCAGTCCAAATTCTTGTTTCTTCAAAAGACAAACAGCAGTTGTGCACATTCAAAACAAAGGCAGAGAAAATAAAGGCTAAAGAGTTGGCGTTCTAGAAATATAGAAAATCTCAAGAAGAGGAACACGGGGAGGAATACCGGATGAAACTGAAAGAAGCCAAGAGAGAGGTACGTCTGGCGAAGGCGCAAGCGGAAGAACAAATGGCTAGAAATGTAAGGAGGGGCGACAAAATTTTCTTCAAGTATATTAGTGAAAGAAGAATGACTAAAAAGGGAATTGTGAGACTAAAAGATACAGCGAACCGCTATGTAGATAATGATGAAGAAAAAGCCAATTTGCTAAATAGATACTTTTGTTCTGTTTTCACTGAAGAAAATCCTGGAGAAGGACCGCGAGGGACTGGCAAAAGTACACCTGAGAATGGAGTGGATATAGCACCGTTCACGGAAGAGAGTGTGTATCAACAACTTGGAAATCTAAAGGTGGACAAAGCCATGGGACCGGACAGGATCCACCCCAGAATATTGAGGGAGCTGAGAGAGGTTCTGGCGGGTCCTCTTAAAGATTTGTTTAATAAATCCTTGGAGAAGGGAGAGGTTCTGAGGGACTGGAGAACGGCGGAGGTGGTCCCTCTTCACAAAAGTGGTGATAGGGAAGAAGCTGGAAACTACAGGCTGGTAAGCCTCACTTCGGTTATTGGAAAAGTAATGGAAGCGATGCTGAAGGAAAGGATAGTGAATTTCCTGGAAGCCAATAAATTGCAAGATCCGAGACAACATGGTTTTACCAGAGGGAAATCATGCCAAACGAATCTCATTGAATTCTTTGATTGGGTAACTGGAGAATTGAATCATCGACGTGCTATAGACATAATCTACTTAGATTTTAGCAAAGCTTTTGACACGGTTCCCCACAGGAGGCTCTTAAATAAACTAGATGGGCTGAAGATAGGTCCCGAAGTGGTAAACTGGATTAGGAACTGGTTGATGGACAGACGACAGAGGGTGGTGGTAAATGGAGTTCGCTCGGAGGAGGGAAAGGTGAGTAGTGGAGTGCCTCAGGGATCGGTGCTAGGGCCGATTCTGTTCAATATATTTGTGAGTGACATTGCTGAAGGGTTAGAAGGTAAAGTTTGCCTATTTGTGGATGATACTAAGATTTGCAACAGAGTGGACACCCGGGAGGGAGTGGAAAGCATGAAAAGGGATCTGAGGAAGCTAGAAGAATGGTCTAAGGTTTGGCAATTAAAATTCAATGCGAAGAAATGCAAAGTGATGCATTTAGGGAGTAGAAACCCACGAGAGACTTATGTTTTAGGCTGTGAGAGTCTGATAGGTACTGAGGGGGAGAGGGATCTTTGGGTGATAGTATCCGAGGACCTGAAGGCGACGAAACAGTGTGACCAGGCGGTGGCCGTAGCGAGAAGGTTGCTAGGCTGTATAGAGAGAGGTGTGATCAGCAGAAGAAAGGAAGTGTTGATGCCTCTGTACAAGTCGCTGGTGAGGCCCCACCTGGAGTATTGTGTTCAGTTTTGGAGGCCGTACCTTTGTTTGTGCAGCGCTACGTATGTATGCTTTGTAGCGCTATAGAAATGCTAAATAGTAGTAGTAGTACCTTGCGAAGGATGTTAAAAAAATGGAAGCGGTGCAAAGAAAAGCTACGAGAATGGTATGGGATTTGCGTTCCAAGACGTATGAGCAGAGACTTGCAGACCTGAACATGTATACCCTGGAAGAAAGGAGGAACAGGGGTGATATGATACAGACGTTCAAATACTTGAAAGGTATTAATCCGCAAAAAAATCTTTTCAGGAGATGGGAAGGTGGTAGAACGAGAGGACATGAAATGAGATTGAAGGGGGGCAGACTCAAAAAAGATGTCAGGAAGTATTTTTTCACGGAGAGGGAGGTGGATGCTTGGAATGCCCTCCCGCGGGAGGTGGTGGAGATGAAAACAGTAACGGAATTCAAACATGCGTGGGATATGCATAAAGGAATCCTATGCAGTAGGAATGGATCCTCAGAAGCTTAGCCGAGATTGGGTGGTGGAGCAGGTGGGGGAAGAGAGGTTGGTGGTTGGGAGGCGAGGATAGTGGAGGGCAGACTTATACGGTCTGTGCCAGAGCCGGTGATGGGAGGCGGGACTGGTGGTTGGGAGGCGGGAAATACTGCTGGGCAGACTTGTATGGTCTGTGCCCTGAAAAAGGCAGGTACAAATCAAGGTAAGGTATACACATATGAGTTTATCTTGTTGGGCAGACTGGATGGACCATGCAGGTCTTTTTCTGCTGTCATCTACTACTAATATGTTAAACAAAAAATATATAAAAATGTAATGTAGATGTCTGTCTTTCAGCGTTGCTGTTTCCTCATGACCATGATTTTTGAAACTTTCAATTTAGTTGCAGCACACAATATGTTAGTCTGTTGATATTTGCATTACCAGGGACACTGATTTGTTGACTGCGGAGGCAGGTGCCCCCACACCAAAATGCAGATCTATGTCAAGTCCGACTAATTAAAATTGCTTTTTACCCTTGTTTTGGAATTGTATTGATTCCTCCCCCACACACATTTATTTCTGTTCTGTTCACTGGTTCTTGACCCAGTGTTCTAACCACTAACCAGGGTTGTCCAACATTAATCAATCCAGTCGGGTTTTCAGGATTTCCCCAATGAATATGCATGAGATCTATTTGCGTGTGCTTTCTCCATTATATGCAAATAGATTTCATGCATATTCATTGGGGAAATCCTGAAAACCCAACCTGGTGAGGACCGAGGTTGGACACCCCTACACTAGACTGTTCCTCCACTCAACTTGTTTTCTCTGTTTGTCATCCTTTTTCACACATTACTCACTTTACCTTTTCTCTTCTCCCAATCTAATCCTCCATAATATTTCCCTTTTTCCCCCTCACTCATCTGTTCTCTTTTTCCACCTCACTCATCTGTCCTTTCATATCCCATTCTCCCAAAATCTTTCTACTTGCTCTTGTCTTAGTAGCAGCTCTCCCTATCTCTATGGCTTTGCTTCTCCTTCTACTTATTCATTTCCATTTTGAACAGGTAAAATTTTGTTAGTGCCAACTGAAGCTGTTTTTTTTAAAAATATAACATTCACTAATTTTACTGTCAACAATGCACTGATTAAATAAGTTTTATATTAGCCATATTGACTTTTTGTTTTGTAAATTTCTTTCATAGTCTTCTAAGATAAAAGAATCCAATATGATGAGTATCGATCTTTCAGAAAACACTTATTTCAGAGTTATTCAAGGCAATGTATCTTCAGAGCATAGTGAATTCTTGTCCACTTCAGCTACTCAAGATGAACCAAAATCTGTGATATCAGAGGAAACTGAACCTGAACATGTACCAGTATCTGTAAATGAGATGAACACTGAGATCCTGGAAGCAGCAGGATCTCCTGCCCCAGCAGATGAAGAATCAAACCAAATTATAGTTTGTGTAAGCCAACCAGAGAACAAAACAGATTCACCAGCCAAAAAAAGAGGTAAAATATCTGATGTCTTCAGTGTTGTGTCTTTATTTAATTATTAGATCATTCTATAAGGCATTTTTTCCCCATTTTCCCCTGCTCCTTTTATGCTTCCAGCTTAACTATAACTGAATTGTACTGGGAAAAATACAGGAATAAACTTCCGTACTATCCACACAGTACCAGATAAGTAGAAGTTGTCAGAAAGGCACAAGAACAATCAGAAGATGTTATCAAAGGAATCTTTATTGTGGAAATAACCCAACATAGCCGGGTTTTGGCATAAATGCCTACATCTATGGTCTAAAACAAAATTATTATAAATAAAATCTATTAAAACAAAAACTTAAAAAACATATAAATAATTTGTTAGTCAAATTAAAACTAATTTGTTACTTACAAACAAGTGAGACAAAGCCCTTGAATTCTATAACAAATTAACCCATGGAGGGGAATTTTTGATAAGTCCAAGTCTGAATTGGGACATTTTCACATTACGTCCAAATAAACTGTCCATGTTAGAGTCATTTTTGAACAGGAAAAAGGCCGGGTTTCTGTGTTGAAACTGTTTTCCACATTGACACATCCAACTTATAAATGTCAAAAAAAACAGGCACAAGAACATTTGTCTGGCATCATTTTAAGAGAAATGACCAGAAAGTCATCTCTGCAGATCGGAGGGGCAGCCTAGTGGTCAGTGCAGTGGACTTTAAACAGTGACACCCAGTACAAGTCCCACCATTAACTCCTTTATTTTGTATTGTGAGTCCTCCAGGAACAAAATAAAACCTACTGTACCTAACTATACCCAATTACAGTCACCTTCCACCCTGCAAGTGTTTCCTCTATTTAGGTACAGTAGGTAATTTGGTGGCTTTGGAGGACTCGCAATTCCCAACTCAAATGTACTAGGTAGGGTGGTCACTGCACTGACCACTCCTGGGAGCTACTGGCTACTCTATTGGGTATGTGCCATAATACCTGATGCTGTTGTAGTGCCTGATATCCACTTTCAGTTACTACTACTTATCACTTCTATAGCGCCACAAGGCATACGCAGCGCTGTACACCATACATGAAAAGACAGTCCCTGCTCAAAGAGCTCACAATCTAAATAAGACAGGTAAACAGAACAACTAAGAGGTAAGGGAATTAAAGAGGTGGGGTACAGGGCAAGTGAGTAAAGGTTAGGAGTCAAAAGCAGTGTCAAAGAGGTGGGCTTTTAGCCTGGATTTGAAAACGGCCAAGGACGGGGCTAGATGTACAGGCTTGGGAAGTCTATTCCAGGCGTGAAGTGCAGCGAGATAAAAGGAATGGAGTCTGGAATTAGCAGAAGAGGAGGAGGGGACAGACGAGAGATTTATCTACAGAGCGGAGTATCCGAGGGGGGGAGTAGGGAGAGACAAGAGTGGAGAGGTACTGGGGAGCGGCAGAGTGAATGCACTTATAGGTCAGTAAGAGAAGTTTGAATTGAATGTGAAAATGGATAGGGAGCCAGTGAAGTGACTTGAGGAGAGGGCTAATGTGAGCATAGCGACTTTGGGGGAAAATGAGTCGTGCAGCAGAGTTTTGGACTGATTGAAGAGGAGAGAGATGGCTAAGTGGGAGGCCGGTGAGAAGCAGGTTGCAGTAATCTAGGCGAGAGGTAATAAGTGTGTGGATAAGGGTTCTGGTAGAGTGCTCAGAGATGAGGGAGATGGATTTTGCTGATGTTATAGAGAAAGAAATGACAGGTTTTGGCAATCTGCTGAATGTGAGCAGAGAAGGAGAGAGAGGAGTCGAAGATGACCCCAAGGTTATGAGCTGATGAGACGGAGAATGAGAGTGCTATCCACAGAAATAGAGAAATAGTTGCAGTTCTTAGAGGGTAGGAGAGTGACAGAATCCACTGGGGGATTAAGGAGTCAGCAGATCATTCAAAGCATCTTTTTTTTTTAATTGGACGTGATTGAAATGGGTGTACATAAAAATGTATTACTTTTTTGACTTGGGTGTGTCTTCCAGTTCCATTATCACTGAGCAACATCCTAATTTTGGGCCCACCCAAAACTCGGCCTCTTACCATTTGGATGAAGTCAGTGGAAAACGTCCAAATTCTACCTTTTCAAAAATTACGATTTAGAAGTTTTCAGTATATGAGATGTGTTGTTGGTGTGTTTAGACGTCTATTTGCTTTGAAAGTGAGCTCCTTAGTGTCCAAATTTGCATGCGGTGGTATAGAATAAGGGCAGTTGTGGATGCAAATTGATAATAATTGGATGTTAATTCAACTTAACAGCCAGTTGGTTATAATTGGAATTGGCACCAGTTTGTAATTGTGCACACAACTGCCCTTAGTCACTATTTTCTAAACTGCACGCACTAATTTAAGGGTGTGCATTTGTAGAGGGAGTGTTGATGTGGGAAATGCACACTTAGTCGCTATTGTATAATTTCAGTTATGCGTGTAATTGGCGATATAGAACTAGTGCTGAGCGCTTAGTTTCTGGGTGCCTACATTCGGGTATCATTTACAGAAACTACCCCAAGACCTTGTACACTCATATAAAGTGGATAGGAAAATGTTAGGTACAGTTGTGTATCATGAATATTTACCCCACAAATTACTACAGAAAGTTCATACACAGGTTACATAGCATCGCATGTGTATTCTGTTTTCCACTCACAAATTGGATACTACTTGATCAATTAAAAAAATAATAATGATATGAATTATTTTGACAGCATGATAAAATACATTTAATTAATCTGTATATAATATTTTGTGTCTGTGAGCATCTCATTTCATAAATATACATCAGCTTTTTATAAAGTGACTTACATAAATAATTTTTTATATAAAAAATATATTGCAGCTGGCTTACGTTCCATTAAACTCTTTAACATAAATTTCTAAACGCCGTTTGGGAAAGAAAATAGTTTATCATTACTTAAAGAAAACTATTTAGAAACGTCAAAAGAATGAATAATCCGTACCTGCCTTCAACAGCAGGATATTGTGCACTAAAAACACAGAGGTACTACCGCAACTATTATACCTGCAGTTCTTAAATAACCACCATGATAAAAATAAGAAAACACTGGTGGTCATTTAAGAATTGAGACAGTTTAATTGATGCTTAAAGCTCATTCACTGCCTGTAGGAGATGTCTTGACACTAAGCCTCAACACCTCCATCCCAGGCCTGACCAGGAGGTCAGGTGCTAGACAGTACTTCTATGAATCAGATTTTGAGTGCTCTTGGATATCCGAAAAGGAGACAAGGGGTGTTGTCTTGGAGGAGGAATCCACTGGTCTCCTTTCAGATTCCTTCCCACCTCATGAGAGATGCAGTCTCCCTCATAGGCTCTCTCATTCATTGAGTTTCAGACAATGTCATCCTTTGGAGACAGAGGATGAACTCAGGGCAGAAACATTGGACATCCTCCAGTTTGACAACCCTCTAAGGAAATTGTGACAGAGCTCGTTCACAGAATCCTGAAGGTGATGCAGATTAGAATGTGTAAGACTCCTTTATCTGAAACTCCCGTTAACAAGAAGGTTGACTGTATGTTTAGCGTTCAAAAGACTCTGGGATTGAAGAAGTTACAGCTTCTTATTTCTGAGGAGGTTGGATCTGCTTTCTAACAAGCCAAGATTAGGAAGACTCGCTTCTTGGTGCCTCTAGGGAGAGAGGCAAAGACCTTGAAGTCTCTTGGGAAGAAATTATATCAGATTGCTATGCTAACATTTTTCAAAGCATCCTACTAGGTTGTCATGGGCATGTACTTGCAGAGCATTATGCATAGTATAGTAGTCTGCTAACACTCTCCCTTGGAAGAAGACCACCGACCTCATAAGTTAGTAACCAAAGGTAAAGGAGTGCACAGAATACATGGAATTTGCGACCTATGATATTTTCAATATGATATTGAGATCATCTGCATTGTGGCTTGGAACCTTATTTTACTGCATTTACTGCCGGAATATAGCGCACCTAGAGATCTGTGATGAAATCCAGGTGTATTCTATAACAATGGGTGTAACTTAATTGACTTAACAAGCTAATCAGCATTGATTACAGCACTTAAGTATTAATGAGCACTAATTGGCAATAATTAGAATTTAAGCACACAACTCGCTAAACGTATGAAATGCACAGTTCAAAAGGGGCGTGGCTGTGGGCAGGGAAGCGTGTTTTCCGTGGGCATTCCAAAATTTATGCACATAGTTATAGAATATAGCCCAGTGTGTGTAAATCTAAATATAATCCAATATCACCTTGGATACATGGCTTATACACAAATTTTAAATTTTATTTTCACTTTTTTAAATACAAACATACATTCAATCATGGTTTGCATGAACCTGTTTTGATTTTAATAAATTTATTATATTAATATTTTTTATCTATTCTTTTTTGGTTAACACATAATATTTCACAGCAAAAAAATATGTCTGTAATTAGAATTTATTTGAACAGTTTTGTTTTGAATATATTTGTTGTCCATATGTAAAATGATTTTTCTATTATTTATATGTGATGTTGATTATGTATTTTTATTATTGTTTTTTGTTAGACCCCTGAGGCAGGCGCGTTTGAGCGCTGAAACATGGCCCGTGTCGGGTTTTCTTTTATTAAAGATTGTACCAGTTCTTGAGGCCCTTTTGTGATTTTTTTTTTTTTGTTTGCTAAAGGTATCTAATACTACCACACTTACATGTGGATTACCTCAGAATTCAGTGATATCACCGCTACTTTTAATTTATATTTGAGTTCAAAAGTGGGCATTGTGGAACAGCATAGCCTTAAGTGCCATATATTTGCGGACAATGTGCAATTGTAGTTGGATTTTGATGAGAATCAGATCAGAGCCTTACAGAAGTTAGATGCTGTTTAAGTGACAGACTCTCTGCATGGTTTTAAAATTGAATTTAACAAAGGCCTACTATATGTGAACATAAGCGTTACCATACTGGGACAGACTGAAGCTCCAAAGTGAATTACATTCTGCTACAGTAGGTATTTCTTCATTTGCTTGGTAGCCCCACAATATTTGTATCTGAGGCAATGGAAGATTTAAGTGACTTGCCTAATATCACAAGGAGGGAACACCTGGGATTTCAACTGGACTCTCCTGGTTCTAACCATTAGGTTACTCCTCCACGGGGAACTCTACCCTCTTACAGACTAAAATGATCAAACCCATTCCGCCAGGGGAACGAGGGAAATCCTATATAATAATTCTCACCTCCAACGTTTGAAAGCTACCTGGGACCGTGGCTCCGTGGTCTGCTTCCGTCGGTAGATCAGTGACGTCATCCGCTTCACACAGCCTCTTCTTTCACTTCTGTTTCTGCTGTTCGTGTGGTCCCGCCCTTGAAAGAGTGAAAAATCGATTCAATTCTACTCACTCAGGATTTTATAAACCTCAATCATATCCCTGCTCAGCCATCTCTTTTCCAAGCTGAAGTGCCCTGACCTCTTTAGCCTTTACTCATATGGGACGAGTTCCATCCCTTTTATCATTTTGGTTGCTCTTCTTTAAACTTTTTCTAATTCCTCTATATCTTTTTTGAGATACAGTGACCAGAATTGAACTCAAGGTGAGGTTGCACCATGGAGTGATACAGAGGCATTATGGGGTCCTTTTACAAAGCCGCGGTAAAAAGTGGCCTGCGGTAGTGTGGGTGCGTCTTTTGTACCTTTGCTGGACCATTTTCTACCACAGCTGGGAGAAAGGCCATTTTTTAATGGGTCGGGAAATGGGCGTGCACAAAAATTAAAACTAGAGCACACTTATTTACAGCATGAGCCTTAACCGCCAGCCATTGACAGCGGTAAGGGCTCACATGCTACCCGCATGGTAACCATGCAGCACGTGCCAGTGTAGCCATGCTTCCAATTACCGCCGGGAACGCCTCCCATGGTAGAAAATAGAAAAACATTTTCTACCATGGGATTCGGTGCACACCAAACTCGTAATTACTGCTGGGCACACACGCTACCCAGCAGTAGTGCTGACTTGGTGAACACTACCCACACGTTAGCCCTTCCTCAGCTTTGTAAAAGGGCCCCTTTAATAATCTTGGTCTTATTTTGCACCTTTCCTAATAATTCCTAGCATTGGTTAGCTCCTGTTTATTTTGGGGCACTTTTAGTAAAGCTTAGTATGTTCTAACAGATGTTAGCATTACTAAGTGCCATGTGGCCCATAGATATTAAATAGGACACTCAGCATTTATTAAATAAGATGCTAAGCTTCAGTAAAAGGGCCCATTTTATGATTTGTGTTATTTTATTATGCTATATTTTTATTGTAATCCACCAAGAGCAAGCTTATTTTGGACTAGAGGATTATCCCCTGGATTCTATATATGGCGCCTAAAAAATCCACGTGGAACTAAGCATATTCTGTAAGATTTAGGCATGGTGTATAGAATACGCTGTTGATACTATAGCGCCTAAATCTATGTGCACCCATTTACGCCAATAAAAACCTGGTGTAAATCCGTGCATATAGATTTAGGCACACTGACTCATATTCTGTAATTATGTGCGGAAATTTTGGAGCACCCACGAAATGCCCATAAGCATGCTCCTTTTAAGCTACGCATGTTTATTTTGAACTTCGCACTTTGCAATTTAGGTGCAGTTCTTTATAGAATACAGTTTGCTATTTCTGCGCATAAATTGTGATAATTGCCAATTAATGCTCATTATTGCTTGTTTAGTGCTGTTAAAAATGCTGATTACCTTGTTACACCAATTATGTTACACGCGTATCTCTGCGCAGAATCTAGGCGCCATATATAGAATCTGGCCCTATAAATAATTAAATGTAAAAAGGTGACATAGCCTTTCATAATATTCTCATACAGATTTTGGTTTTAGCTAGAGGGAAGACATCTATCGTTTCTTTTTGCTTAATTTTTCTTTTTATCTCTATGGTTTGTAGATAAACGAAGCAGACATCTTGGAGCTGATGGTGTCTATTTGGATGATCTCACTGGCATGGATCCTGAATTTGCAGCATTGTATTTTCCCAAGAGGTATGGTATATTTTCTGCTGTTTTTTTTTCTTCTGCGTATTATGATGATTACCAGCATTAGATTTCAGGCAAAGTTTGATTAATCATATGCGTCAGCAAAGGAGACACTAACTGAACCCTAAAGAAGACCCTGACCCTTCCCAGAACTTGTTCAGAGGTTGACTGGTAGTCTAGTGGGATAGGATAGAAGTGATTCTACTCCGTTTCCACACCTTCTGGCTCTCTGTTTCAAAACAATGCTGATAACCCTATCAGTAGTCTTGCTGTTCTGCTGCTAGGGGTTTTCCTTTCACGTAAGGGCAATCACTCCTTATATGGAAGGATGACCCCCTAGTGTTAATAATGTGAGACTACCACTAGGGCTTATTGGTGCCATTTTGACGCCCAGAGCCAGACTGGGAGGGAGCAGAGAGGGATTGCTCTTGTCCCTTCCAATTAGAGTACCAGGATACTCATGTGAATTCCGGGGTGGGGGTGGGGGGGAGACTCAGGATCTGCTTAGGGGATACTGTCTGCTGGAATGGGGGGAATGGAGGAGTGCTTGTGCCTGTGGGGATTGGAAGAGAACCTCTGCTACTGTGTCGTCGTCTTCTTTTTTTTTTTTTCACAGTTGGGGCAGAGGTGGCATTAAGAACAGCCACGTTATTGGTAGTCATGGCACCTAACATAGTGCGGTCACAGTCAGCTATGCCTCCGCTCCATCTATCATGCGTGTCACCCACCCCCACCCCAAAAGCAGGTAGAAACATAAAAACATGATGGCAGATAAGGGCTGTATGGCCCACCCAGTCTTCCCATCCTCAGTAATCTCCTTTTCCTAAGAGATCCCATGTGTCTGTCCCACGCCTTTTTAAACTGAGACACAGTCTTTGCCATTCTACGCATCTACCACCCTTTCCATGAAAGACTATTTCCTTAGATTTGTCATAAAACTGTTTCCTCTTAACTTCATCTTATGCCCTCTCATTGCAGAGGTTTCCTTCATTTGAAAAAGGCTTACCTCCTGTACATTAATGCCACTGAGGTATTTAAACGTCTATATCATATCCTCTCTCTCCTGCCTCTCTTCCAACATATACATTTATTTATTATTTATTAGGATTTATTTACCGCCTTTTTGTAGGAATTCACTCAAGGCAGTGTACAGTAAATATATACATGTTGAGGTTCATGAGCCTGTCCCTATATGTTTTATGACCGAGACCACTGACCAATTTTGTAGCCACCCTCTGGAACGATTCCATCCTGTTTATATCTTTCCGTAAGTGCAGTCTCCAGAATTACTATCGCCTCTTTTTTTCCTGTTGTTCATCCCTCTCCTTATGCATGAGAGTATCCTTCCTGCTATCATTGTTGCCTTTTCTACCTGTTTGGCCACCTTAAGGTCATGACACAATCACCCCCAAGTCCCGCTCTTCTTTCGTACACAGAAGCTCTTCACTTCCTTTACTGTACCATTCTCTTGGGTTTTTGTGACCCAAGTTCATGACCCTTCATTTCTTAGCATTAAATCTTAGTTGCCAATTTTTGGACCATTCTTCAAGCTTTGCCAGATTCTTCCTCATGCTATCCATATCCTCTGGGGTGTCCATCCTATTACAGAGTTTGGTATCATCTGCAAAGAGACAAACCTTACCAGATAGCCCTTATGTAATATCACTTACAAAGATATTAAAAACAGCCAGCCCAAGGACCGACCCCTGCGGTACACCACTTGTAGCATCCTTTTCCTCAGAGCAAACTCCATTTACCACTACCCTCTGTCTCCTTTCGTTTAACCAGTTTTTAACCCAGTCAGTCACTTTAGGTCCCATACCGAGGGCATTCAGTTTACTTAT
Organism: Microcaecilia unicolor; assembly: GCF_901765095.1. Taxonomy (NCBI): domain Eukaryota; kingdom Metazoa; phylum Chordata; class Amphibia; order Gymnophiona; family Siphonopidae; genus Microcaecilia; species Microcaecilia unicolor. Next base: position 430,789,101 of record NC_044033.1, on the reverse strand, counting down.
CAGTTGCCTGTGCAGAACCATGTCAAAGGTGTTGTTAAAATCTAAGTACACCACATCTAGCGACTCTTCCACGTCCAACTGTTTGGTCATCCAGTCAAAGAAGTCAATCAGATTTGTCTGCCAATATCTGCCTCTAGTGAAACCATGCTGCCTCAGGTCCTGCAGTCCATTCGATTTGAGAAACCTCACAATCCTCTGCTTTAGAATCATTTCCATTAGCTTACTCACCATTGAGGTCAGACTAACCGGTCTGTAATTCACAACCTCCTTCTTGCTTCTGTTCTTGTGCAGCTTTTCCAGGTATTTTTGCCTGTCTTCCTCTTTCTGAGTCATCTTGTAATGTATAAAGGCTAACCTTTGTTCCCTTATTTTTTCAGCTACTACGTTCGAGAACCAGAGCGGCCTTCTTTTCCTCTTACTTTTATGTAATTTTCTAACATAAAAGTTTGTTGCCTTTAGAATAGCTCCTTTCAGTTTTGCCAACTGATATTCTGCTTCTTTCAGCTGTTCCCATCCAGCTAACTCTTCCCTGAGAAATTCCCCCATCTCTCCAAATTTAGTTCTTTTGAAATCTAGGACCTTCAATCTCGAATAAGCCGTTGGTCAGTAGATGACAAATTATCTCCCACAGTAACATTGGAAACATTCTCCCCGTATGTAAGCACCAGGTCTAGAATCACTCCATCCCGCATCGGTTCTGTCACCCACTACTGGAACAATTCTTCCTGTAGAGAATTTAAGATTTCTCTGCTTTTAGACAATCTCACAGCAGGGAAGCTCCAATCGATGTCCGGCATATTAAAATCACCTATTAGTAGTACCTCCCCTTTCTTAGCTATCTTGTGAATGTCTTCAATTAAATCTCTGTCACACTTTCTTCGGACTGTGAGGGTGACCTGTATATTACACCAATGTATATACATTTCCTTTCCTTTAACCCACAGCACTTCTTCCTTACCCTGTATATCGTGCAATTCTGTCACTTTAATATTATTCTTAACATATGATGCCACTCTACCTTTTTTGTCCTTCCTGAATAACTATGTCCCAGTCATGGTTCTCTGTGAAACATGTCTCCATGACCGCCACTAAATCAAAATTGGCTTCTATCATTGCAGCCTCTAGATTTAGAAATTTGTTTCCCGTACAGGTCACCTTCACAGTCAGAAGAAATGGACAGAGACTTAATTGAAGACATCCACAAGATAGGCAGGAAAGGGAAGTACTACTGATTGGTAATTTTAATATGCAGGATATTGATTGGGGTGTCCCTGCTGTGGGTCGTCCAGAAGCAAAGGGATCTTGGATTCCCTACAAGAAGAATTGTTTCAGCAGTGGGTAATAGAGCCGATGCATGATGGAGCAATTCTGAACTTGGTGCTTACAAACGGAGAGAACGTTTCTGATGTCACAGTGGGAGACCATTTGGCATCTAGTGATCACCTTATGTGGCTCTTTTTAACATCTTTGTAAGTGATATTGCGGATGGGCTGTCTGGTAAGGTTTGTTTCTTTGTAGGTGATACCAAACTATGCAACAGGGTGGACACCCCGGAAGGTGTGGATGACATGAGGAAGGACCTAGCGAACACTGCCTCTGCACCTAGGTGCTTCACCTTCTGACCTAGAGCCACAAAATCCCGTTTGATATGTTCAGTAGGATACTTAGCAGTATCGTTTGTTCCAACATGGATGAGCAGTATAGGATAGTGGTCAGTAGGCTTGATGAGTCTTGGCAAATTTCTGTTACATCTCGAATCTTGGCACCAGGCAGACACCACACCACCCTAGATGACATGTCTGGTCAGCAGATGGGCTCTTTAGTACCCCTCAGAAGAGAATCACCAACCACCACTACCTTTCTTTTCTTATTGGCCACCGATCCTACGGCTTTGGGTAGTTTCCTGCTGTTCTTGAGATGTTTTCAGCTCTTCTCCATTTAGGGCTGCAAACTGATTCTTCATTTCAACAGAAGGTGGAGTTGGAGGGTTGGTTTTGCAGGATCTGGTAATGTGTCCAGCTGTCCTCTTTCTCCATTAGATCTCCTCTCCCTTTGCTGGAGATCACCAATGTTTCAACATACATTTCTGGAATGAATTTCTGGTTGACACAGATGTTTCTAAGTCTTAGAAACATCTGTGTCACCAGAAATTCATTCCATAAATGTATTCTTGTAGGGAATCCAAGATCCCTTTGCTTCTAGACGACCCCGCAGCAGGGACACCCCAATTGATATCCAGCATATTAAAATCACCTATCAGTAGTACTTCCCTTTCCTGGCTATCTTGCCACATCCACTTTTAGTTCATGTACTTCTTTCACGTGGGTTTCAATGTGCATACATTTATCACAGGAAATCAGATCCTTGCCTAGGAATAAGCATTCAGTCTGAACAGAGGCAGAAGCTGTAATAAGAGCACCAGCTTTAGAGGCACAAAGTTTCTTTGCCGTACTTCAAGTATAGGAGGTTTTTGTATCTGTGGATAAAAGAACAAAAGAAAAAAAAGAGGTCTACTTAATCCCCAACCCTATTTTTACCTTCACCTATTCTGTAAATTAAAGGAAGCAGGTGGTTTTACTGTGAGATCTATGAACCTGTTCAGATTTACTTTGTGAGTGTAGTTCAATATATTTCCTTGCCTGTTATTGGGATATGCACTGATTTAGCTTTTCCTTTTAGGCTTTAGAAATTCTATTTTTTTAAATATCTGATGTGAAGTGTATTGTGTTTGGTTGTAGGCCTAATTCAAGGGATTAATCTTAGAAAGTGAGACCCAGAACTAAAATTGGTCTCAATAGGTAGTGCAGGTTTTTTACTACTTTGGCTGGTTTTAACATGTGGTACGCATTAGCGCAAGTATGCAGTAAAGGATAGAATCAAGAAAGCACACTAAAAAGTAGGCACAAAAAAACATGGTTGCTAAAGCACCAATTCTATAAGAGCAATTGCGCATGGTATTGCTGTTATAGAATAGAGAGTAAGTCAGCTTCTGCACCTAAGTTTATGCAAGAGTCCTTATGCCATGTCAAAGGCTGTTGTAAATGGTCATGCCTAAATTTGGTAGTTGTTCGCGTGATAGTATTCTATTACTTAGGTGTGCAACTGCACAACACTCCCCTGATCCACCCATATGCACTCCCCCTTTGTAATTGCACTCTATAGCATTTAGGTGCTAAGGGCCAGATTCTATATAAGGCGACTAAAATAATCCATACAGTAATCATTTCCGGCTAAGCATATTCTATAAGCGCCATCTAGATTTAATTTCGGTATATAGAATATGCTTAATTGATATCTAAGCACCTAAAACTACGCGCCTCCATTTACATCAGCAAAAATGTGGCATAAATCCCTGTGCGTAGATTTACACGCAGTGGGCCATATTATGTAACTACGTGCATAAATTTTGGAATGCCTACGAAATGCCCATTTCCCTACCCCCTAACCACACCCCTTTCAAACTGCACATATTAGAATTTAGGCACAGTGATGCAGAATGGGAAGTTGTACACATGTGCAGTTGAGCCTTTCAAATACTTTTTTTAGTTAGAAAGTTTTATCTTTATGGGTTTTGATGGATACCACCCATTTGTGAGGAACTGTATCCTGATGCACACCTGGTATAGGTTAAGTAGCATAGCCATGCCTGTACAAAGGAGTAATGAGACTGTTCTTTTCAGTGGTGATATTATATCTGGGAAGAATGCAAGCGATGGTGGAGCCAGGTCAGCTAATCAGTCTCCACAATCTGTTGGAAGTTCGGGCATTGACAGTGGTGTTGAGAGCATCTCGGAATGTACCAGAGACTTGCCATCCATTGCTATTTCCCTTTGTGGAGGTCTTACAGATAACAAAGAAATAACAAAAGGTAAGGCATTCTTTGAAGTCCATTTTGCAACTGTGATTCTCAGAACATGTTTAGGCTTATTCTCAACCTTCTGTCCCCTGGCATTTTTCTAGGAAAACTCAAACACAACCCTTAACAGTATGTCACAGAAAATTTCATTTTGTAGATTGCTAGATAAATGAAAAATGTTTTAATTAGTTAAACCCAGTTTCATTCTGTATGAGAAACTTGAAGGCACCTTTTTATAAATATGGATTGAAATCGGGCCTTACAAGTAGAAAACATTATGAAAACATCAAGAACATCTGGTTAGTAAAACGTTTGTAAACAGTAGAGCAATACTACAGTGCTTGTTCGTGACTTCCTGCTCTGTAACGTTGTGCAGGACCTCCTCAGTGTTTGTTTTTCTACAGAGCTAGAAAGGTACAGTACATCTTTGCGTGCTCTCACAGTTTTTCTTTTATATTCTTGTTCCATGTGGACACTTTTACTTTCTTCTTTTTAGTGTCTGAATTGAGGTTTTTTTTGGTCACTTTTAGGTTTTCTTTTCTGTCTGTGTTTACTTAGTTTCCTGTTTATGATGCTTGATTTTACTGTGGCAATGTTTTTTGGTATCAAGTCCCACGAAATCCTCCTAGGGGCTTTTAAAAATGTGGGTGGGGAGGCAAGACCTATCTAATGTGGATACTCACATTTGGTACTAGTACCTTGTCAATGCAATTTTTGTTCCCAGGTAACTGAGAGATGGATTTATGGCCGTGAACAGCCAAGAGAAAGATTTTTCCTTATTTCAAAGTTTGATCTATCTTCATTTTTATCAGAGGCATAGATCTTGGGGAAGAGGGGGGGAGGGAGGGACTAACAGTGTCAGATGTAGGGGGTGCATTGACATTGAGCAGTTATTAAAACATAAAGGTGCCCCTCTGTTTGTGTGCCTCATACAACACAATCACCAAGGACTAAACAGATACACCACACCTTATCACACAGACAACAACCAACATGAAGGAAGAACACAAACAAATGGATACCCTCAACAGAAGGGAAAAAAAGGTCACAAAAAATCCACACAAACTAAGAAACGACAACTGACAAAAGTCCACATAACACCGAGTACAGAAGACCCATACCAAAAAATACATGTAGGCTACACTAATGCCAGATCTGTAGTAAACAAAACAACAATAATAACAGACTGGATCATGGCAGCTAAACTTGATCTACTCTTCATCACCGAAACCTGGATCCATAATCAAGAGGACTCAATCACCCTAAATCTATGCCCTCCAGGATATAAAATCACCCACTGGCCCAAAAAGGAAAAGAGAGGTGGAGATATAGCGCTTATACACCGATCCCATTTCACCATCGAAATCACTGGCGAATCCATAAAAACCCAACTCGAAATACCCTCAATCAGAATCCATCATAAAACCCTGCTTGACCACCTAAACTGTACCCTGTTCTACAGACCACCATGCTGTTGGAACGATAGCCAGTCAAACTTTATGGATTTCCTCTCTAATACTTGTATATCCAACTCCAATATACTAGTACTAGGAGACATAAACCTTCACCTAGAAGACCCAAACTCTGCCAACGCCCGAGAATGCAAGGATTTCCTTCATTCTTGTGATCTTAAATGGCCTCATATGCAAATAGCTCATGTGAAAGGGCACACACTTGACCTCATCTCACACAAACTGTCCTCAGATCAGAACCTACTAATAACAGAAACCAAATGGACAGAAACACCATGGACCGACCACTACAAACTAAACCTAGACCTAAAATGGCAGAAAAGGGGCTCTCCCCACACACGAGAACATACAACTTACACCACAAGAGGCCAAATAGACTCAGAAACATTCTGGAAACAGATATACAACAATGACTGGACAGCACAAACGGACTCCACACACTACCTCTCAGAACGGGACAAAAGATGTAAACAGACACTAGACGAAATAGCACCCTTACGAACAAGAACCTCATGCAGACATAGCATAATACCGTGGTTCAATGAAGAACTGAAAAAACTAAAAACACAATCCAGGAAACTGGAACGCGCATGGAAAAAAATGAAAAATAAATATACACTTAACGCTTGGAAACAATTACAAAGGAAATAGAAATACGCAATAAGACAAACCAAAAGATCATACTACAAAACTAAAATAGGGCCGGACTACAAAGGCACAAGGAAACTATACCATCTTGCTAAATACTTCAACGAAAAAATAGTTAACCTACGCAAAAGTCTAGCACAGGACAACGAAAACTTCATAAATGGCTTGGACCCAACCCCCGATGAATACCCAGCGGATAGAACCTGGTCAAATTTCGCCCTTCTCACCGGCGACACTGTCACCCAAGTGGTTAACAGATATTCCAACAGTCACTGTCAATTGGATACCTGCCTTAACTACCTAATAAAATCTGCCCCCCACTGCTTCATAACAGACCTCACATCCCATTTAAATTTCATGCTTCAACAAGGTATTTTCCCAAAAGAAAAAGTCAACAATACCAAAAGACACCAAGAAAAAAAATCAAATGACATTACCAACTACCGACCAATGTCATTTATCCCACTGGTAGTCAAACTAATGGAAGGTTTAGTAACCAAACAATTATACGATTACATAAACAAATTCACAATACTACATGAATCTCAATCAGGTTTCTGCCCACTACACAGCACCGAACAGTACTACATACCCTCCTAACCAAATTCAAGCAGGAAATAGCAATAGGTAAAAGTATACTTCTCCTCCAATTAGACATGTCCAGTGCGTTCAACATGGTCAACCACAAGATATTACTAAGACTCCTAGACTACTTCGGAATTGGCAGAAACACACTCAAATGGATCAAGGGCTTCCTAACCACCAGAACATATCAAGTGAAATCTAACACTAACTTATCATCACCGTGGAAACCAAACTGTGGAGTACCACAAGGATCACCATTATCACTGATCCTTTTTAACCTCATAATGACTCCACTAGCCAAGGCGCTATCTACTCAAGGCCTCAACGCATTCATTTATGCAGACGACGTCACAATATATACCCCATACAAACAAGATCTGTCAGAAATCAACAACGAAATCCAGCTCAGCTTGAACATCATGGATTCATGGGCAAATGCATTCCAATTAAACCTCAACACAGAAAAAACACACTGTCTCATCATCTCCTCCCAACACAACACATACAAACCCAAAACTCCTAAGCATCCCAGGTCACACCCTCCCCATCTCAGACAACCTAAAATTCTTGGAGTAACAATCGACTGAAACCTCACTCTAGAGAACCAAGCGAAATCTACCATAAAGAAAATGTTTCACTAAATGTGGAAACTCAAACGCGTGAAACCATTCTTCCAAAGGGCTATATTTCGCAACCTGATACAATCAATGGTACTAAGCCACGCAGATTACTGCAGTGGAATTTATGCGGGATGCAAAGAACAAATTATAAAGAAACTTCAGACCGCCCAGAACACAGCAGCTAGGCTTATATTTGGAAAAACACGTTATGATAATGCCAAACCCCTCCGAGAAAAACTGCACTGGCTCCCAATCAATGAATACATTGCTTTTAAGGTCTGCACCATGTTTCATAAAATTATATACAGCAAAGCCCCGGGATACATGACAGACCTCATAGACCTACCAACCAAAAACACAACAAGATCAGCACGAACTTACCTAAATCTCCACTACCCAAGTACTAAAGGACTCAAATACAAATCAACTTATGCATCTAGCTTTTCTTACTTAAGCACACAACTATGGAATGCTCTGCCAAAGATAATAAAAACAACGAACGACCATCTATGTTTCCGGAAGGAACTAAAAACAAACCTGTTCAAAAAGGCATACCCCACCGACCCAACATAAAAACCTAAGTTCCTGCGACACTGCAAAACCAAAGACTGTAATGGATATACCTTAACCCTCATCCCCCCTCCCTAGCTTCCCCAATGTATCTACCAAACACGAACCTTCTTTTACCACAATAACACCTGTATTTGTTCATACTGCAACTGGCGAACGCCGTTGCGGTACCATGTAAGCCACATTGAGCCTGCAAATAGGTGGGAAAATATGGGATACAAATGAAACAAAATAAAAAAAAAAAAGAAAACTCTGACTGTAACTGGCGGTTGATTCAAAAGCAAAGTTATTGTTTTGGTTGAGCAGGTGTGGTGTCCTTTGACTGACTGCTATTCCATTGACATGGTCTAGCAGAATAGGATACTGACTTGTGGCTGTTTCTAAATTGGGAAGGAAGTTCTTTTACAAAAACAATAACTTTGGCAGTATTGGGAAATACTACTAGTATGCTGAAATGAGGACAAAAAATTTGGTTGAAACACCGATAAATTTTGTAAAGTTCAGTAAGTGGTCTCTTTTTACTTCACTTCCAAGTAGAGTCACTCGTGCATAGGGTCTCTAGCAGTCTAGTTTGAACATCCTCTTCTAGACTTGAGGCACATTACTACACTAATGATCTGGCTGCTGTGGCAGAAAAAAAAGAGATTCACGATGATGTAATGTTTAGGGAAGATAAGTTTCACACTCATCTGCTTTTGGTAAGATGGTGATAAGCTGCCATTATGCTCAAAATGATGAACTAGAGGAGATGGTCAGTACCATTTGGAGGACAGCATTCAGATGCAAAACCATTTAAAGGTGGGTTATGCAGTTCACCAGGCTTGTTCAGGTGTGAGAAAGATAAAAACTATGCAATCTAGGAGCATAAGTTGCAGGAATCTTTCGATGATGAAAAAGTCTAAATGGCATGGACCTTTAGTAGGATTTTTGAAGTGGTCTAAAGTGAATAAGAAGGCATCAAGTTAGATAATTAGGTATCTGTACCAGTAAATTGATCTGGTTTATTCTGTAGGAACCCCCCCCCCCCCACACACACACACCTTTTCAGGATAACAAATAATAATCTTTAGGTACAATTTGTGAAGTCTGCACTGCCAGTTCCTCTTAGCAGTGTAGGGAGGAAGTTGCTATGAAGGTCCAATGCACCTTGTGCTGTCTGTGCCCTGGAATTACAAGGACTCAATTTGTCTGCTCGCGCAGGGAGGAAACCACTGCCTAGTCTCAGCATTGGATTCAAGAAGTCCAATCTGTCTGGGACACCTCAGCCTCAGGCAACAGCAAGTATTAAGCGTATGCAAGCATTTCAGGCTTAGGAACTTCATGGGAGCTAGGCTGCAATCATACTGGTATTAAATTTCTTTCCTGTGTGGCTGGACCTCATGGTACACACAGTGCTGGGAGGTGGTAGGGTATTAAAGATGGTTAGCCAAGTGGCAAAGTCAAGTGACCTCTGTGCAGACATCTCTCTCTCTCCTGTTGCCACTTACGAGAAAGTAGGTCCCTGAGTTTATCTTGATATCTTTGTAGTCGAACTATCCTTTGTAAACCAAGGTGCCACAGTAGATTCTCAAAATGAATGTGCATAGACAACTGATTTTTGTATAGAGGAAACCCTTTTTTGATCCTTTTGAACTTGTAATGGTTGGGAAGGTGATTCAGATCATACTTGAGGGCTCAAACAATGTGAGCAAAACGCCTGCATTCAATCTGCACCCAGTTGCTGAATATACACATTTAATGCTATGCTACTGGAAATTACCCCCATTGTGTTGTAAGGCTGAATTTATATCCTTCCTTTTTTTTAGTAGCAAGTAGAGAATGACACGGGGATGAAGTTTGTCCCCTTTCTCGTGAGTTCTGACTCCGTCCCGTCCCCACAGGCCTTGTTTCTGCCCCTGCCCCATCCCCACAGGCTCTGTCCTCATCTGCAGAAGCCTCGAACACTTATGATTTTATATTTACATCTTTTATTAAAGTATAAAAAGGAACAATATGTTGTACAACTGTTGTTTATAAATCACAAATAGAAAACAATAATAACAATGAGCAACTATAATAACCCCCCCCCCCCCACCCTGTACCCTTCCAACTCCAACAATAGCTGACATCTACTACCCCAAGGAATCCTCATCTACCTTGTTAAAATTTTCAGGGGTACAAAATAGAATCTGTTTTGTATGCACTAGCAGGGGAGAAATATGCCCTATGAAGCACTGTTATGATTGTTTAAATCTGTGGATGAATAAGTCATCAATAGTCTCAGGATTCAATCTAGCTCTCCTGTCTTCAACAGTCCTTCCTGCAATAGAAAATGTCTTCTCTGAAGATGTGCTGGTAGCAGGAACGTACAGGATCCCCCGTGCAAATTTTGCCAGTTGTGACCAGCGTGTTTGCTTGTTTTTCCAAAAAAATCAAAATATTGTCTGCATCACTCAAACATAAATAATGGTCCAGTTCATTAACAGGCTTCAAAGTAGAGAATGACACGGAGACAAACTTCATCCCTGTCCTCACGGGCTCTGTCCCCATTCCCGCCCTGTCCCTGCGGGCTGTCCTCGTCCCCGCCCCGTACCTGCAGACTGTGTCCCTGTCCTCGTGTCATTCTGTAGTAGCGAGCACTATTTTTGAGAGTTTAATGCTTTGGACATAGTCATACCATACTTTAATTTCTTTTACTTCTATATTTTTGTTTCAACAGAGCAATTTTAGAACAAGTCATTACGTATCAGCAGTTTGTAGAGAATCCTGCTATCATTGATGACCCTAATCTTGTTGTGAAGATTGGAAACAAGTAGGTAGCAGTAAACCTATGACTTTGATTTTATACTTATGAATCTAAAACATTAAGGACCATGCCTCCTGGGGTAGTCTGTTACAGCTCATTAAAACTTGAAGGGGCAATTTTCAATCTGTTTGCATAGGGAAAGATCATATTTACGTTATACTCATAAACTTTGCACCACTTTTCTAAGTGAAAGTGCATAAGTACTTTCAATTTGTAACTTTCTCTGGGTAGAAGGTACACATAGAGGCGTATTTTCAAAGCACTTAAACTTACAAAGTTCCATAGGTTGCTATGGAATTTTGTAAGTCTAAGCGCTTTGAAAATGAGCTCCATAGTCACTTGTGCCTGCTTTTAATGCTGATGGAATTTTGCTGTAAAAATATGCATAAAGATTTGAAAATGCAAGCTGTGTGCAAAGTATTCCTTCCTGACCTGACCCCCTTCCCCCAATCCCATTTTAGGAACGCTTCCTCTATATGTGTTTAAAGTATGGTTTGTTCCGGAGCAATGCACATGCCTTTAGCTGCATTGAGAGACAGTTTTTTGGAAAGCTAATTTATACATGTACATGACTTTTTTGAAAATTGACTTCCTTGTGTGTGAAGAAATGGCACTATTGGGTCAGCAATGAGTTTTCCTCTCACAAGCAGCACCCTCAGTGTTGACCACAGATACGGATCATTTGTTATACTCAGGGCTTTTTTTGAGGGGGTACTTGGGGATATTGAGTACTGGCACCTTTTCCATTGTCTGCTAATGTACAGCATGTCCCCTTTCTCCTCTCCTTTCCCTCCATCTATGAGTAGCTGCCCCCTTCTCTCCCTCCTATCCACAAGCAGCTTGCCCCCTTCAATCCCTTCCCACCCCTCCCCTGCCACCTCACTTTGCAGCCCTGGTGGTCTAGTGGCCTCTTTGGGGCAGGAACTCTTTTCTGCCCGCAGCTGCTGACCTTCCTGCTGCTTTTGCTTCTTCTTCAAAAAGGCTGTCGAGACTTGATGTCTCAGCAGCCATTTTCAAGAAGCGGCAGTAGCGGGGAGGTCAGCATCAGCAGCCAGGAAAGCATGGAGTTCTTTCCTGCCCTGAAGAGGGCACTAGACCACTAGGGTGCACTACGGTAGGCTGAGAGGGTTGGGAAGGAAGCAAACCCGTCTGCCAGCCCACCAACCCGCAAGCCCAGAAACCCAGACAAATGGTCTGGCTGGAAAAATAAAGTCTGAACCTCTGACAGTCCTCTGAAAAGGAGGACATGTCCAGGGAAATCCGGATGTATGGTAACCCTTTATATGCCCTAACTTTGTTTGAATCATTGTTTAATGATTGCAACCTTTTTTTGGACCTTTAGTTCTTCGTTTTCTTTTAGCTTAATCAGAACTAGTGCATTGGGATCCTAGTGCTATGACCCTTAATTCACAACTCCCAACAATTTTTTTTCTTATTTTCTTAGGCCCTATTTCCCACCATTCCAATTTGTTCCTAGTCTGATCATTGAAGCAGTGGTCTTGAGGCAAGAGCCTTCATCAAGACTTCTGAAACTTTGTATCCTGGGAGTTTCATTTTCTGGTGATCATTACTCTCCTATTCACCTCACCCCACCCTACCCTAGGCAGTGGTGTAACTGCAAGTGGGCCTGAGTGGGCATAGGCCCACCCATTCTTGGCTCAAGCCCACCCAGTGACGATTCCTTCTCCCCTTTCTCCCTTTCCTCTGCTGATGTCCTGGCATGTGCCCTCTTTCTGAACCTCTCCAGTGTACTTCCAAGGTGTTGCCAGCTACAGCAGCAATTCATATTTGCTACCTATACCAACCCTGCAGGCTTCTGTCTGCCATGTCCTGTCCTCATGGACGTCACTTCTTGTTTCCTCACTCGCAGGATGCGCCAGAGAGAAGCCTGCATGGTCCGCACAGGTAGTGAATATGAATCACCGCTGCTGTCACCGGAGGAACACCAGGGAAGGGACGAGGGGTTCAGAGAAGGGGGAGTTGCCAGTCTGTGGGCGGGGTGGGGGAGAGATGCAGACATGTTGGGGCCAGGGGTAGAGGGGGTGGGATGGAAGAAATGATGGATGTGGGAGCAGAGGGGAAGGTTACAAAAAAAAAAAAAAGCAACTCTGTACTTTATGGGGTTGGAAGGGCAGGGGAGATTCTAATACCCATAATTCTCCGAGGACAAGCTGGCTGCTTGTTCTCACAAGTGGGTGACGTCCACGGCAGCCCATCCGATCGGAGATCTTCACTAGCAATAACGTTTGCTAGCCCTGCACAGTGCGCATGCACGACCGTCTTCCCGCCCGAACGCGAGCATGTTCGTCAGTATTCTTTTTTCCGCGGCTTATGACGGCTGTGTTACGGATATTCTGCGCCTCTAGGAGACCCCTCACACCTTTTTTGCCGCGTTCTTCTGTTCGGAAGTGCTCGGAAAGTCTTCTGTCGCGTTCTTTGTTTGTTTAAAAAAACCAAAACTGTGTGTATTTTTTCTGCTATTCCTAGAGTTTTCCCGTAAGTTTCCTTTCGTTGTCAGAAGCGGCTGTTTTGGCCGCCCGTACGGGTTTTTCCCTTGTTTTGGTGCCTCTTTTTGTCACCATCGCGAATTTTGATTTCGCCGGCATGATTTTTCCGCCCATCTCCTCGAAGCCTGCCAGCGGCTTCAAAAAGTACACCCAGTGCAGCCGGACAATCTCACTCACTGATAGGCACGTTTCGTGCCTTCAGTGTCTGGGGGCCGGTCATTGTCCCCAGGCCTGTACCCTCTGTCTTTCGCTGAAGAAGAGGACTCAGGCGGTGAGGTTTGCTCAGTGGAACCTCTTGTTCGGAGCTTCGTTCGGTACTTTGACGCCTGCGGTCTGTCTCCGCCTGTCTCGAGGGCTCCTGCGGTATAGGCCCCCCTGGATCGACCTGTATCGGACCCGGCCCAGAGGAGGTGTTTGGATTCAATGTCCTCCTCTTTGGTACCGGGAGGTACTGGTGACCTGCTTCGTGCGAAGGCAAAGAAGCACCGGCACTGGTCACCTTCTCGTCGAGGTACCGAGAGCTCCGGGTCGACTCCACGGAGTTGAGGCGGGCCCGGCTTCAGACTGCAGTCCACGAACCGGTGTCCAATACCGAGGGTGAGGCCTCGTGGGAAGCAGAGGAGGACCTGAGATATTTCTCTGACGAGGAGTCTTGTGGTCTTCCCTCTGATCCTACTCCCTCTCCTGAAAGGCAGCTTTCTCCTCCTGAGAGTCTGTCTTTCGCGGCCTTTGTCTGGGAAATGTCTACGGCCATTCCCTTGCCGGTGGTCACGGAGGATGAGCCAAGAGCCGAAATGTTTGAGATTTTGGACTATCCTTCACCACCTAAGGAATCGTCCACTGTACCCATGCATCATGTCCTCAAAAAGACATTGCTGGCGAACTGGACAAAGCCGCTAACTAATCCCCACATTCCCAAGAAGATAGAATCCCAGTATCGGATCCATGAGGACCCAGAGTTAATGCGGACTCAGTTGCCTCATGACTCTGGTGTGGTGGATCTGGTCCTTAAGAAGGTCAAGAGTTCTAGGGATTACGCTTCGGCGCCCCCCGGGCCGTGACTCTAGAACCTTGGACTCTTTTGGGTGGAAGGCCTATCATTCTACAATGCTCATTTCCAAAATCCAATCTTACCAGCTCTACACGAGCATTCATATGTGGAACAATGTGCGGCAGTTGGCGGACTTGGTGGACAAGCTCCCTTCTGAGCAGGCCAAGCCTTTTCAGCAGGTGGTCAGGCAGCTGAAAGCATGTCGTAAATTCCTGGCCAGGGGTGTTTACGATACTTTTGATGTCGCGTCCAGGGCCGCTGCTCAGGGTGTGGTGATGCACAGACTCTCGTGGCTGCATGCCTCCAACCTGGAAAACAGGATCCAGCAGCGGACTGCGGACTCTCCTTGCCGGGGGGGATAATATTTTTGGTGAAAAGGTCGAACAGGTGGTAGAACAACTCCTTCAGCGGGACACCGCTTTCGACAAATTCTCCCACCGGCCGCCTTCAGCATCTACCTCTTCAGGTAGACGTTTTTATGGGGGAAGGAGGACTGTTCCTTATTCTACTAAGTGTAGGTACAATCTTCCCTCTCGCCAGCCTGCTGCCCAGGCTAAACCCCAGCGCGCTCATTCCCGTCAACAGCGTGCGCCTCAACAGCATAGCCGAGATCAAAGTGTCCTTGCCGGACGATCTGTCGGTCGGGGGGGAGGTTAAAATTTTTTCACCAAAGGTGGCCTCTCATAACCTCCGACCAGTGGGTTCTCCAAATAGTCCGGCTGGGATACGCCCTCAATTTGATTTCGAAACCTCCAAATTGCCCACCGGGAGCTCAGTCCTTCAGCTTCCAGCACAAGCAGGTACTTGCTGAGGAACTCTCCGCCCTTCTCAGCGCCAATGCAATTGAGCCCGTGCCACCGGGGCAGGAAGGGCTGGGATTCTATTCCAGGTACTTCCTTGTGGAAAAGAAAACAGGGGGGATGCGTCCCATCCTAGACCTAAGGGCCCTGAACAAATATCTGGTCCGAGAAAAGTTTAGGATGCTTTCCCTGGGCACCCTTCTTCCCATGATTCAGAAAAATGATTGGCTATGCTCTCTGGACTTAAAGGATGCTTACACTCACATCCCGATACTGCCAGCTCACAGACAGTATCTTCGATTCCGTCTGGGAACACGGCATTTTCAGTATTGTGTGCTACTCTTTGGTCTCGCCTCTGCGCCCATGGTGTTTACAAAATGCCTGGCTGTCGTAGCGGCGTCTCTATGCAGACTGGGAGTGCATGTGTTCCCTTATCTCGTCGATTGGCTGGTGAAGAACACCTCTGAGGAAGGAGCTCTACAGTCCATGCAGATGACTATTCGACTCCTGGAGCTACTAGGGTTTGTGATAAATTATCCAAAGTCCCACCTTCTTCCGGACCAGAAACTAGAATTCATAGTTCTGCTGGACTCTCAGACGGCTCACGCCTACCTTCCGGAAGCGAGGGTCGACACTCTTCTGTCTCTCGTTTTCTGGGTGTGGGCGTCTCAGCAGATCACAGCTCGGCAGATGTTGAGATTGCTCGGCCACATGGCCTCTACAGTGCATGTGACTCCCATGGCCCGCCTTCACATGAGACCAGCTCAATGGACCCTAGCTTCTCAGTTGTACCAAGCTGCTGGGGACCTAGAGGAAGTAGTCCTGCTGTCCACGAGTTTTCTCCAATCCCTGCATTGGTGGACAATTCGGTCCAATTTGACTCTGAGACGTCCTTTCCAAATTCCTCAGCCACAAAAGGTGCTGAGAACAGACGCGTCTCTCCTGGGGTGGGGAGCTCATGTCGATGGACTTCACACCCCAAGGGAGTTGGTCCCTTCAGGAAACAGGTTTGCAGATCAACCTCCTGGAGTTGCGAGCGGTCTGGAATGCTCTAAAGGCTTTCAGGGATCGGCTGGCCCAACAAATTATCCAAATTCAGACAGACAATCAGGTACCCATGTATTACATCAACAAGCAGGGGGGCACCGGATCTCGCCCCCTGTGTCAAGAAGCCGTCAGAATGTGTGAATGTGTGAACCTATTTTATAAAGTCACATAGGCGGCTATGTTGTCTTCATAAAATATTCCAAAACAAACCAGTCAGGAAAAGGAAAATGATATTAACCCCAACAATTCAATTGCTATAAGCAATAAAATATGGATGTAACCAAAATTATTTGTGCAATATATTAACAGAGGACCTTAGAATTAGCCGAGCTTAAGATTCTACTGATACGTCACACAAATAATTTTGATTTGATGTTACATCCGTGATTATTTTGGTTATAGGAATTGGATTGTTTGGGATTTTCTTTAAGATAGGTACATTTTAGATTTTTACAGAGTTGCCTCTTATAAAATGTCTCTCCATATGACTATGCTTGTCATTAACTACCAGGAAAGGTGCAATCCAGAGGTCGTTATTGATCTTAAATCATCAAAATATATTATTGAAATTGCCTTTTAATAAAATCAATTCAGAATTTAAAGTGATTTCAGAGTACTGTGCTTCCTATTCCTCATTTTTCTTGTTACATCTGGTTTCTGTTGGTATATATAATTTGTTAGGATTTGTGAAATGTAATTATTTAAAATCTTTTTAACATTTTAGATACTACAATTGGCCGACAGCTGCTCCTCTTTTACTAGCAATGCAAGCATTCCAGAAACCATTGCCAAAGGTGAGTTTGCAGATTATAATAAGTGAGAAGCTTCATTGTGAAGTGTCATTTCTTATTATAACATTCTATATTTCTGTAGAGATTATGCCACTGAAAATCCAGGTAAGGCCCCGTGAGTGGGACTTAACCAGATAGGGGTTGTTCCTCCCTGGATACGTCCTTCCTAGATAAGTCCAACTAAATATTAGCCCTGCATTAACTTTTTGATGTGCATAGTCTAACTTATTCTCAGTAATTGCATTGGCGCTGGACATTTATTGAATATTAGATGCAGCTATAGAGCCTCCGCCTGTTAGAATTGAGGTAAAGTTTATATTAAGTCCAAGTGCTAGATTAGTCTAACATATTGACAGTTCTATTACTGATACAAATAACCTTAGATTGTGAGCCCATTTGGGACAGAAAAGTACCTGCAAAAGTAGTATATGTAAACTGCTTTAATTGTATTTACAGAAAGTTGGTATATCAAGTATGGAATAAACATAAACATTGGTCAGACTAGACAATCTCCAGAAAAGGTATATGGTGCCAAATGTTATACAGCTGTTTTCCATTGACAAGCAAGATTGAGTCAAGAGCACAAGTGGGTGAGGTTATTGTACATTGCCGGGAATAGCTTTCCCAAACCTCAGAACTCAGTATATATTTTGGTGCATGCCTGGCTGTTCCTGTGCGCTGCAGTCTCAGATTCTGTTTGGTTTTTCTGTTCTGCCAAAGCTTTCCCATTTATTTGAGAAGTTTTTACTTATGTTTTTTTCCAATGTTATACTTTGGAAAATTTTTTTGTTTTATTTCTTCCACACCTCCATGTCCCTTCATTTTTATAGGGTCTGTCTTGTTGAACTCTGAAGATATTGAAATTAACTCAGGGAGGTACTTGTACTACTACTACTAATCATTTCTATAGCGCTACTAAATATACGCAGCGCTGTACACATTATATGCAGGTACTTTCTCTGTCCTTGGGCAATCTAAGATTTTGCCACCACCTCCCTATGTGCTGCACACCGTAGTTCTGATTGCCACTTCCCTTTATCCTACCCATCCAAATGCTGCAAATCCCCACTACCTACCTTTCCTTCTCCATCCCAGATTCCTGCTGCTTATCTTGCACGCTTCTCACTCCTACTGCCTTCCTCCTAGCATAGCTAAGCGCTGTTCCTTTCCATTCCTTCTACCCATGCTGGTCTGGAAAAGAAGAAAGTCACCTGAAGAGGGAGAGAATGAACTTAAAGGTGAAAGGAAAACATTGAAAGAGAGGAGGAGTAGAAAAGCTTACTGAACTTGCAAGAGAGAGAGAGGTAATGCCAAAGAAGAGTCATGAATGGGAGGGGAAAAAAACCATGAAATTAGAGAGGATAGAATGGGTGATCTTGAAAGGAAGAATGGGGAGAAGAGGGCGGGAAAAAAGGAAATCACTAATGAGGAGGAGAAAGAAGAACCTGGGGAGGGGAAGGAGGTAAGGAGAAAAGACAGGCTAAAAGACAAGAAAGGAAAAGAGGGATTAGGAAAGATTTAAAAATAGATAGAAATGTGAATATGGGAATGAATGTGGAATGTAGAGAGAAGAGTGTGAGAACTTTGACAAGCTAGAAAGAATTGAGAGTATACATTTTATCTAGTTTTATATTCTCCCATTATTTTATTCTACTCCTCTTCTTTGAGAACCAACTTCTCTTTCTGATGGTTGATATGCTCCCATGTATGAAGAGATGCCCATGCAGGGTGAAAATGTCATTCTCCAACACTCATTCCATATGCTATCACTGCCTGGAGAATGACCGGGATATGTTGATAGTTGCACACTGTACCATGTGTGATAAACAAGTGTGGTCCTTTGACCTTTCAGGTTTAATTATGTCTGAAATTATAGATCTGTTAAAATATGCCTGCATTATTGGGCACAATATACCCTGTCATACTGTTTCCATGGTACATTTGTTTCATCTGAACATCCAGAAAGACATTGTGGCGTGAGATAAGGGCACATACCCTAGGATTCTCTATATCGTGCCTAGTGTTCTGCGCCGAAATCCAAGTGTATTCTATAACTACATGCGTATCTTAATTGGCTTAACAAGCCAATCAGTGTTTTTAACAGCACTTAAGCAATAATGAGCACTAATTGGCAATAATTAGAATTTAAGCACATAAGTGTATTCTGTAAAGCACAGCGCTTAAATTCTAATGCACGGAGCCAAAAGGGGGCATGGTTATGGGCATTTTGTGGATGTTTTTATGCACACTGTTACAGAGTATGGCACTCTGCTCCTAAAGTTTCCTTTGGTATAAATGGATGTGCATAGTTCTAGATGCTGGGATATCAACTAAGCGTATTTCAAATACTGCACCTAAATCTAGGCGCTGCTTATAGAATACACTTAGGTAGAAATTTATTTTGTGTGGATTTTTCAGACACCATATAAGGAATCTATCTCAATAATTCATTGAAACTTAATGGGGTAATTTTTGGAACTGAATTTTGATGCAAAACTGCTAATTTTATCTACAGGCTTCATACCAATTCTTCATACTTTACCTTAGGGCAGGTATCTCAAAACTTTTGTTCAAGAAAGGCCAATTTAAAATCATTGAAGTTGGGATTGGGAGTTGGGGGGGGGGGGGGCATCCATTAAACTTTGCTGAATGGGTTGAAGGGTCCTCCTCAGAGTTTGCTGAATTTTTTGCCATGCTGTAGTATTACCTTCAATATTGGTGCTAAGGAATTCTGCTAACCTTTCTGCCTTTGCTTTTCCCATGTATAAGAAAGCCAATGTAAGACTTCGTCCATGGGTCAGATTCAGTCACAAGCAGGAAAAATTTGAAGTCTGAAAAAGTGAACTTTCTGGCCAAATTTGGCCCATGGGTTATACTTTTGGAACCTTTGCCCTACAAAACTGCCTAGGGGATAACCTTTCTAGAGATTTGCATCTTTTTTTTTTTCATTTTTCCTTGAAAATCAACACAGGTATTTTCTAAAATGCAGGAGGGCTAATGCGTGGGTAGCGTGTGCCCAATCGGCACTACCGCTGGAGTATCATGTGAACCCGGTAGTAATTCAGAGTTTGGTGCACACCAAATCCCGTGGTAGAAAATAATTTTCTAGCATGGGGATGTTCCCAGCGATAAGCGGCAGCGCGCCTGCGTTGGTGCACGGTTACCATGTGGGTAACACGTGAGCCCTTACTGCTAGGTCAATGGGTGATGGTAAGGGGCTCAGGCCGCAAATAGGCGCATGCTAGTTTTAATATTAGCGCAGGCCCATTTCCCAGCCCATTAAAAAATAGCCTTTTTCCCAGCCACGGTAAAAAATGGCTCGTCCTGTGCCTAAAAGATGCACCAACACTACCGCAGACAACCTTTTACTGCGCCTTTGTAAAAGGACCCCTTAGGTTGTAAACCCAAGATAACTATAGAATCTTTCTGCACATTAGTAAATAAGGCTTTTCTTTTCTCAAAGGTAAAAATATGTATGCTTTTGATCCCTGGGCATTTTTCTACCCACATACTACCCATCCATCCTTCTATTATGTTATACTTAATTTCCTACTTTACATAACAAAATTCTGTGTTACCTATTACTATGTAAGCCGCATTGAGCCTGCTTTTAGTGGGAAAGTGCAGGATACAAATATAATAAATAAATAAATAGAGGCGGGCATATTTCAGATAGCCTATTTGCCTGAGTTAGGGTCCCTTTTATTAAGCTGTTGTAAAAGGTAGTGTGGGCGCATGTTGTTGGCACGCGCTGGACCATTTTTTACCAGAGCTGGGAAAAAAAGGCATTTTTAAATGAAGTAGTAAATGGCAGTGTGCTAAAATTAAAAAATAGCACGCGGCTATTTACCGCCTGAGCCCAAACCACCACCTATTGACCTAGCAGTAAGGGTTCACACGCTACTCACGTGGTAATTACGCAGTGCACGTCAGTGTGGCCACATTGCCAGTTACTGCCAGGAATGCCCCCTGCAGTAGAAAATAATTTTTTACCTCGGGAATCGGTATGCGCCAGCTTTCGAATTACCATTGGGTGCCTGCGCTACCCCAGCGATAGTGCTGATTTGGTATGTGCTACCTGCACGTTAGTCCTACTGCATCTTAGTAAAAGGGGGCCCTAAGTAACTGGGGGGGGGGGGGGGGCTCTTTTACCAAACCGCTGTTGCGAAATGCTAGAGACACCCATAGGAATATATGGGTGTGTCTAGTGTTTAATGAATGCTTATTTTTAGTGCACACCAAAAACTCTATTGCAGCTTAGTAAAAGGCCCACTAGGTAAATGACTTTTGAAAATTGTCATGCTGTGCTTCAGTATTGAAACAGACTAATGCTCATAGATTATATGCAACTTGTAAATAATAACAAGGTATTTGTGTTTTTTTTCTCTGATTTCTTTCTTTTTTTTATATATATATATCTCTCTCAGTATTCCTGCTTAAGTTATTTTTGTTCTGCTGTGGAAACCATAAAATTTTGTTTTTCTAAACTATGTGGTGAAGAGACAGTATGTTTTGCTTTTCTTATCTTGCATTGCTTTCCATGTTTTTCAGTTTGCATGTGCTAGGTCAAAGTGCCTTTTTTTAGGTTTGTTTATTTTTTTCCCTTTTGCTTCTGTTATTTATGTCACCATGCATTTATCACAGGTAACTGTAGAAACACTAATGAGAGAGAAAATGCCAAGAAAGGGAGGACGGTGGTGGTTTTCCTGGCGAGGAAGAAATGCAGCAATCAAAGTGGTGAGTTTCAAAAGGGTGAAGTAATACAAAATCATACAGCTCTGTTTAAAGGTTTTAAGCACCCTCAATCAAAGATATTTTTCAATGAATCTCTGAGCGAGCAGAAGCTTGACACAACCTCTACATGGCACAAAGCTAAAAACGTGTGCCACCTGTCTGTCATGAGAACAGTTTATAACATTTTTGTTCTATGGGAATAATTTTGTAAAGAATTTTTCATGTGTAAAGGCCTTTTTATGTGTGTAAACCTGCTGTTCTAAAACTTCTCTAGGGATTAAGGACTAGATTCTACACATTGCGCCGAGATTTCTGTGTGGAAATCGAAGCGTATTCTATAAACTACTCTTTAATTTAGGCATACTTTATAGAATACGCCAAGCACTGGTCCACGTGACTAAATTTAGTCACTGTCAATTACACCAACAAAAACCTGGTGTAAATTCCGATGCCTAAATTAGGAGCGGAGTGGGTGCATTCTATAACAACACGCATAGATTTAGAAAAATTCATGACCTGCTCTTTCCATGCCCACTTTTCAACTCTGCGACTTAGAATTTACACGCACCATATTACAGAATACTCTTAGCAAGTAGTGTGCGGAAATTCTAATTAATGCCAATTAGTGCTGATAATTGCTTGTGAACATCCAATTCTTAGCACTGCTTAGCTTGTTAACTAAATTAAGTTATGTGCATTATTATGGAATATGCTTCGATTTCCACATGGAAATTTCGGCGTGATATATAGAATCCCAGGGTAAATGCTTAAAATAATGTGTAATATGAGGAAGGCATGTACTTTTATGTGACCTACATGTAAGTGTGTTTATAGGTGGAATCTGGGCAATTTTTTTCATGCATGCATACATACATATTATGAATATTTGTGCTCAATCCTGAGCATTTATAAATGTCACCGTCTCTGGGAAAAGGTGACTAAGGGGCTCTTTTACCAAACTGAAGTAAAAAGTGGCCCTAGCTCATGCTTATGCGGGTCATTACTGCGTGCTAAGGACATTTTTATCCCATTAGCTCATGTCCATTCATGCGAGAGCCTCAAAGTGAAGGGTTCGCATATCTCCCCATTGCCTATGATTTGGTTAGAGGGGGCTACGTAGAGTGAACATACCCAATGGCTATATTGCCCACCCAGGCCCATCAGCAGCATAACTCTAAAAAGAAAACCCCATTCGACTTGATTGAATGCTTTTTCTGCATCAATGGTCACACACATAGCCTTGAGCTAAGCTCATTGAATCAGTGTTATTAAATTAATTGCCCTCCGGATGCTATCTCCCAATAATCAACCCTTCATGAAGCTGGTCTGGTCAGTTTACCAATTTTGGAAGTAAAACCTTCAAACGTGAGGCCAAAATTTTAGCAAATGTTTTCATATCTGTTTTTAAGAGTACTAATGGTTGGTAATTAGCACACAAAAAGGGGTCTTTACCTGGTTTAGGAAACACTACCACTTTGGCTTTATACATGCTACCTGGAAGAGAACTTTCCTCCCTAATAGAATTAAATAATTTAGCTAAGAAAGGGGCCATTGAGGAGGCCAGGGCCTTGTAATATTCTGTAGGAAAGCCATCCTCACCTGCATCTTTACCAGTATTCAGCCCTTTAATAGCCTCCTCCACCTCCCTACTTCGAATAGCCCTATTTAGCCAAAGCTGATCTTGATCAGATAACCTGGGGAGAGACAATTTATCAAGGTTTATATCTATATCCACTAGGGAGACCCTAGTCTCAGAAGTATACAAGCACGTATAAAATTTCCTAAACTCAGCCGCTATGGCCTGATTAGAAAGTATACTATCCCCTGCTGGACCCTTCAAAGAGCGCACTCACCTGGAGCCCCTCTGCTTTTTAAGCTGCCAGGCTGAAAGCTTGCCAGATTTATTACTGTGCTCAACAGAAATTCCATGTGTTGTGTCTCTAATAACTCCAATTGGTGCTTTTTCTGTTTGAGCAATCCAAGGACTGTTGAGTCCTCAGTTCTCATATGAGTGACTTGAAGGAATGAAATATCAGTAAGTAGTGCCTTCTTTTGTTGTTCCTTTTCCCTTTGTAGGCAAACCCCCTTTTGAAAGAAACAGATCTCTCAAATAAGCTTCACCCACTTCCCATACGGTATTGAGAGACCTCCTCAATATCATTGAGTGACACATAATTAGCCCATTCCCATTAGAGCCAGAATTTGGTCTCTAGTTGAGCCAATAGTTTTACATTAGCTCGCCAAGCACATTTGGGACCCTGTATATGTGCCCTTTGCCAGGACCCAACAACCAAGGCATGATCTAATCACCATCTCTGTCCAGTTCCCTAACTGGGATACTGTAAGCATTTAATCCAACTGAGAATATGAATTATGTAGAGCAGAATAAAAGTATACTCTTTGGAGGTCAAATTATGCTTCTGCCACAAGCCCACTAGATTCCATTTATTTATTTATTAGGATTTATTTACTGCCTTTTTGAAGGAATTCATTCAAGGTGGTGTACAATAAGAATAAATCAAACATAAGCAATAGACAATTACAGCAGTAAAAATATTTAAATAACAATACAAAGTATGACAATAGTATAGTACTTACAATGTCAACATATTTATGATGGAGAGATCGAAGGCACTTAATATCTCGAGACTTCTCTCTGGCACCCATGGCTGAGGAGTCTAGTGGTCCCAACGTACAATTGAAATCCTCTGCAATAAGCAAGATTACCAGTAGCAGGAGGCAGAATTTGCCCAAGAGTGTTAGGTTTTTTTTACTGTACTGGGCATACATATTCAGAATAGTAATGTGTAAGTCATTTATTTATTTATCTGTTGCATTTGTACCCCACATTTTCCCACCTATTTGCAGGCTCAGTGTGGCTTACATAGTACCGTAAAGGCGTTTGCCAATTACTACTACTACTACTTAAGATTTCTAAAGTGCTACTAGGGTTACGCAGCGCTGTACAATTTAACATAGAAGGACAGTCCCTGCTCAAAGAGCTTACAATCTAAAGGACACGTGAACAGTCAGTCTGATAGGGGCAGTCAAATTGGGGCAGTCTGGATTTCCTGAAAGGTAAGAGTTAGGTGCCGAACGCAGCATTGAAGAGGTGGGCTTTAATCAAAGACTTGAAGATGGGCAGGGAGGGGGCTTGGCGTAAGGGCTCGGGAAGGCTGTTCCAAGCATAGGGTGAGGCAAGGCAGAATGAGCGGAGCCTGGAGTTGGCGGTGGTGGAGAAGGGTAATGAGAGGAGGGATTTGTCCTGTGAACGGAGGTTTCGGGCGGGAACATAAGGGGAGATGAGGGTAGAGAGGTAGTGAGGGGCAGCAGACTGAGTGCATTTGTAGGTAAGAAGGAGAAGTATTCCGGTATAAACAGTTACACAGTGATGTTATGGTAGAATAAGGTTCATGTGGAACAAACATATGAGGGAATAGAATAGGGGAAGAGTTAAGTTATATCCATTACGTTCTTTGGTTTCGTAGTGTTGCAGGGTTCAGGTATTTAAGTAGGGTCGGTGGGGTTTGCCTTTTTGAACAAGTAGGTTTTTAATGATTTCCGGATGTTTAGGTGGTTATAGGTTGTTTTCACGGCTTTTGGTAGTGCGTTCCATAGTTGTGTGCTTAAGTAGGAAAAGCTGGATGCATAAGTTGATTTGTATTTGAGTCCTTTGCAGCTTGGGTAGTGGAGGTTTAGATATGTTCATGTTGATCCGGTTGTATTTCTGATTGGTAGGTCGATGAGGTCTGTCATGTATCCCGGGGCCTCGCCGTAGATAATCTTATGAACCGGGGTGCAGATTTTGAAAGCAGTACGTTCTTTGATTGGGAGCCAGTGCAATTTTTTACGGAGGGACTTGATGCTTTCGAATCGCGTTTTTCTAAATATAAGCCTGGCTGCCGTGTTTTGAGCGGTCTGAAGTTTCTTTATGAGTTGTTCTTTGCATCCCGCATAAATTCCATTGCAGTAATCTAGGTGGCTTGGTACCATTGATTGTATCAGGTTCCGAAATGTTTCCCTCAGGAAGAATGGTTTCACGCGTTTGAGTTTCCACATTGAGTGGAACATTTTCTTAATTGTGGATTTCACGTAGCTCTCTAGTGTTAGGTTGCGGTCGATTGTAACGCCGAGGAGTTTTAGGTTGTCTGAGATGGGGAGGGTGTAATCTGGGGTGTTTATATTTATGGGGTTATTCACATTGTATTGGGATGAGAGGATGAGGCAGTGTGTTTTATCTTTGAGTTTTACTTGAAATGCATTTGCCCATGAGTCCATGATGTTCAAGCCGAGCTTAATTTTGTTGGTGATTTCTGTCGGATCATGTTTATAAGGAATGTATGTTGTGACATCGTCCGCATAGATGAAAGGGTTAAGACCTTGGTCGGATAAGGACTTGGCTAATGGGGTCATCATTAGGTTGAAGAGGATCGGTGATAGTGGTGATCCTTGAGGTACTCCGCAGTCTACTTTCCACAGTGATATCTTTGAATTTGTTTTCACTTGATATGGTCTAGTGGTTAGGAAACTCTTGATCTAACTAAGTATTTTTCCTCCGATCCTGAAGTAGTCTAGGAGTCTTAGTAGTATACTAACCAGCTTATAATCGAAAGACAAAAACGCCTATATTGCGACCTAAATCGGGAGATAGGCGTTTATCTCCCAAAAACGAATAATGTGGTATAATCGAAAGCCGAACTTGGACGTTTTCAACTGCACTCCATCGCGGAAGCGTACAAAGTTGACGGGGGCGTGTCGAAGGCGTGGTGAAGGCGGAACTGGGGCGTGGTTATCGGCCGATCAGAGATGGGCGCCTTTCGCTGAAAATGGAAAAAAAATATACGTTTTTAGCGAGAATTTAGGGCACTTTTCCTGGACCCTGTTTTTCCACGAATAAGGCCCCAAAAAGTGCCCTAAATGACCAGATAACCACTGGAGGGAATCGAGGATGACCTCCCCTGACTCCCCCAGTGGTCACAAACCCCCTCCCACCACAAAATATGCCGTTTCACAACTGTTTATTTTCACCCTCAAATGTCATACCCACCTCCCTGGCAGCAGTATGCAGGTCACTGGAGCAGTTATTAGGGGGTGCAGTGGACTTCAGGCAGGTGGACCCAGGCCCATCCCTCCCCTACCTGTTACAATTGTGCTGCTTAATGCTTATTAGTCGTCCAACCCCCCAAACCCACTGTACCCACATGTAGGTGCCCCCCTTCACCCCTTAGGGCTATAGTAATGGTGTAGACTTGTGGGCAGTGGGTTTTGAGGGGGATTTGGGGGGCTCAACACACAAGGGAAGGGTGCTATGCACCTGGGAGCTCTTTTACCTTTTTTTTTTGTTTTTGTAAAAGTGCCCCCTAGGGTGCCCGGTTGATGTCCTGGCATGTGAGGGGGGACAGTGCACTACAAATCCTGGCCCCTCCCACGAACAAATGCCTTGGATTTATTCGTTTTTGAGCTGGGCGCTTTCATTTTCCATTATCGCTGAAAAACAAAAACGCCCAGCTCACAAATTGTCAAATAAAACATGGACGTCTATTTTTTTCAAAAATACGGTTCGGTCCGCCCCTTCACGGACCCGTTCTCGGAGATAAACGCCCATGGAGATAGACGTTTTCGTTCAATTATGCCCCTCCACGTCATCTACTCTAACCTTAATCCATATGGTATGGCCAGCTTCACCCGCTTTTGTATTAGACAAAACAAAGGGCAGAGTTTTCTTAATAAGAATAACTACCCCCCTCTTCTTAGATCCCCCTGATGAAAAATGAACCTCCCCCCCATCCCCTCTTTTCAATTTAAGTAATTCCTCTGGGGTAAACTTAGTCTCGTGTAACAAAGCAATATCCATCTGCTCCTTTTTCAAAACAGCAAGGATTTGTTTTCTTTTGATTGGACTATTCAACCCTCTAACATTCCAGGAGCCAAATTTAATGCAGCCCACCAGCATCTTAAAAGCCCACCATAACTGTGCTACCTACCCACATATGCAGTTCCTTAATTCCCCCACCCCTGCTGAACTGACCAACTCGCAGTTTCCCCTGTCCTCCTACCCTCCCAGTCCCATCCATGTAACAGAATCAACCCCCACCCCTACCCCAACTTCTCAATTCCTCCCATATACACCCCTCCCCCATACATTCAAGGTAATTTAGCAGGGTACCTAAAATAATCCATCAATCCCATCCCTTCCCCCCTCCAAAAAAACCCATACATCATTGGCACAACAAAAGATCTTGTAAGCCCAATACATAAGTAAGTTAACAACCTGCAGAGTCACCAAAGTCACTTTGTGCACAGCCCCTCTTCTTGCAGTAAACCTGGAAATCATGCAGCCAGCAAATTCACACTAATACAGCTGCCAGTATCCGATTGCAGAACTCACAGGTGTCTTTAGAAGGTAGTCGGTGCCCCAGGAGAATCTGTGGATGAGATCTCTGTTCCACCTTTGGGCTCTGCTCCTAAAACTAATCATCTTCTGCACTGGAGGAGCTCTCCCCCTCCGAGGAGACACTACCCCTTGATGAATCAGCTGAATAGGGAACTCACGATAGTGCCCCAAAAGTCTCTAGTTTTTCAAGGGGTTCCCACCAACAAGCCAAATCTATTCCGATGGCCCAGAGCAGTGCTCTGCTGAACCGCTTTGCACGAACTCTTAGTGGAACAAAGAGGTCCCCCATAAATATCCGTTTTTCAAGGACCTTGACATGCCATCTTGAGTCGGTACTTTCAAAAAGGACTTAACGTCTTTAGGGGATGACAGAAATCGACGCTTACCATTAACTAGCACCAACAACCAGGTACCACAATCCAACTTGGTATCCTTTATTTTGTAATTTTTTTATAACCCCACAACTCCTTGCGCTTGCATATGGTTTCAGGACTAAGATCTGCAAAGACTCTAACCTCCATATTATCATGTGGAGTCATCTTGCCTTGTCTAGCTTTGCGGAGAATGTGTTCAGCATCTGGATATCGAAGCAGTTTTACAGTCATGGCTCTCGGTGGCAAATTAGGATCTGGATATGGTCTTGGCTCCCTATGTTGCCCGCTCGATCTTGTATGGCGGAGATGCAGGGGGATTAGGGAAACAGGCAAGCAAAAGTTTATATACATATGCCACAGGTGTCATCCCTTCTTATCCTTCCTGCACCCCCATGATCCCGATGTTTGATTGCTGTGATTTTCCTGATCTTCCACCCAGTCGTGTAATTGTTCCAACTGCTGCAAAAGCCGAGAATGCTCACTTCAATCTCCCACTGCCTCTTCCTATTTAAGTTTTCTTCCTCGTGCTGTGCTGTTAAAAGCTGCATCCCTTCCCTTCCAGTTTCGGACGGAGTCTGACGTCGCAGCACGTTGTACATGCAGGACGTCAACGTGCTGCGACATCAGACTCCGTCCGAAACTGGAAGGAAAGGGATGCAGCTTTTAACAGCACAGCACGAGGAAGAAAACTTAAACAAGACCTCGGCTGGGCTGGCGGGGGTTGGGGTCCCCTGCCAGCTGAAGTAAAAGGCATCGGCAGGCAGGAGGAAGCGGATGACGGCGGGGGAGGGTTGACGGCGGTAGGGGGGTCCAGGGCGAAATCTGCGGGGGCCCAGGCCCCTGTGGCCCCACGCAGATACGCCCCTGCTTTCCATGAAGAAGTATTTCCTTGGGTTACTTATGAGTCTGTCCCCTTTCATCTTGCTGACATTCAGTATAGATTTTTTACAGTAGGGTCACCATGTGAAGGTACTTGGCAAGACCTGAAGAGAAGAATTTATTCTCCTGAGACAAAAACTCCTGCAATAGTCTGATCTGAAGATTTAAAATATAAGTAGCCAAATGACTAAAATCTTGTGAAATGTAATAATAGAACTTTTGAATTGTCTGCATCAGTTTTCTCGTTTTGTATTTTATCAATCTGTTCCTTTCTTTCTTCTCTTTTTTTTAATAGGAGCCAAAACCAGAGACAAACTTGACTGGGAAGGGACCCACTACAGGAGAACAGTCATCACAAATGGCTATAGGAAACAGGTAAGCAAAGAGATTTAATAGGGAAGTACCATTGTTTTTCCTGTTTGGGAAATTGTATACCTGAAGCATTTGGTATGAAATAATAATCTGACATTGGATGTATGAGGTACAACATCTGAGTGTCTCATAGCTTATCATGTTAAAGATGTAAGCAGACATTTCTTAGGGTGGTATAATAGCATTTCCTTTAAAAATAACTATACTTATATTTATTAGTTGCTTGATATACCACTTAGTGGGTGAACACACAAAGCGGTTTACAAACAAAATCAGAAAAAAAGGAACTCCGTTACCTAATAGGACAGCGAAAAAGAGAAAAGAAAGGAATGATACAAACTATTTTATTTTATTCAACTATTTATTTCCAGTTCTTGATATATCACAAAATGTCCATCCAAACAGAGGTGAAAAGGGGAAAAGTAGGAAAAACGGGAAGAAGGGACAGAGAAATTAGCAAGGGAAGGAGACTGAAGGCCTCACGGAAGAGGAAGGCTTTGAGGAGAGATTTAAATTACTCAAAGGAAGTTTCTTGGCAGAGGTAGGGAGGGAAGGAATTCCACAATTTGGGACCCAGGTAGGTGAAGGTGGTTTTTCGGGAGATTGTGAGGTGAAGAGCAGAAAATGAAGGAACTGCGTGGAGGTTGTCATTGGAAGAGCAGAGCATCCAAGTGGGGATATAAGGAAGTTCTGAATATAGGCAGAAGCAGATGGGAGACGACCCTTGAAAACTAGAACAAGGATTTTTAACCTGATACGAAAGGAAACAGGGAGAGTGTTCAGGTAGTAGAGGGGGGGGGGAGGGGTGCACCACATATACACAATATTCCTTTTGAAAAAGATATGTTTTCAGATTGAATCTAAATTTTAAGTGGGATAGTTCCAAACAAAGAGTTACAGTAAGGAACAACCTAAAAAAGCTGATTCGCTTGTGGTTTCCAAATCTATCCCATATACCAAGGGAATGGAAAGCCTGAATTTGGAAGTAAAACAAAGCACTCTTGTTGCAACATATAATGTGACAAGAGAGGCGAGATATGTAGGACTCCTGGTAGAAAGGACTTTGAGTAAAAGTCAAAATTTTAAATCTAGATTTAGTAACAGCAGAGACTTGGCATTCGAAACCTAATTGTGGCATCTTGCAAAAAGGAATTGTATTCTTACCAATTTGGAAATGGAAAGAGAGATGACTCATTTTATAACTGTCCTAAAAGTATACTTATACTTTTCACTCCATAGACTTCTCAAAGTAAAAGTATGTGTACACTTTCAATTTGAAAACTGTCCCAGGAGAAGTGCTTGTACACATTTGTCTCCTAATTTGTGGTGATGTATTTTTCAAAGTAAAGTATATGCAAGCTTTTAAAAATATATGACCATCTTTGAGAAAAGTAATGAATTCAAAATGTTGAGGATGGCCGTTTTTATTTTCTCCTAATGTTTGAACTTCTGTAACTTTTTAATATTTTTTCACAGTGAAAGGATTGGGTTTGGAATGTTGTACTATGCATTACTTTTACCCACATATAGGGCAGGCAGTTTTTTTAAACTCTTTTTGTGGATAAAACACTGTTTTATTTCTGGAAAAATGGTGCTGACAATTATCCTGTACATAACTAGTCTTTATATCTAATCATTAGAGAGTGTACCTAGGGACTCTGGTATCTTGGAATGCCAGTAAAAGTACTACAAAATTCAGCCTTTTTTGAATGAATCAGTCAGCACCATGTTTTTTTCACAAGAAAAGCTGGCTTTGGATCTAATTGGGGGAGGGGTGGATGAAAATTCAATCATTTAGCACAGGACTTTAAGGATGAGTCTGATTACAACATGGCTGAATCTACCAGAGAAGTCAGCCAGGCAGGCCAAAACAGAGTCACGGTTTTCTCTGAGGGCAAGCAGGTTGTGATATTCTGACTGATGGGTGACGTCACGGCACGGAGACTCTCCCCAACATTCTATTTTATAGAAGCCTTTAGAATCAACTACCGTAAATGTGTGTGTCTTCCCATATGCCATCGTCATATGGGATTATGTCAATGTTTTAGTTTTCTGTGGAGAAGTGAGGATGCTTCTCAGTGTTTCCCCTCAGCTTGTGTTTCAAGACTGTTAATTTGCCTTATACTTTTTTATTTTCTCCCCTACTTTGTAAGTGTTGCACGGGGCCAGTACCTTCTTTCCCCGTTTTGTTTCCTTAGCCAGGTTTTTCAGCAAGAAGTTTACAATAGTTTACAGGCAATCCCTTCACAATTTTGTTGCAGCTCACTAGCCCTCCTTAGGACCAGAGCTCCTTGATCAGAGTTTCTTCTATTTTTTTTATTCCCTTAATACTTCCATTGGCTTTAAAAAGTGTACCTAGTGCAGCAAGATCATATCCCTTATAGACACCCACAATTGGTGCCTGCAATCCCTGGGGCCTGACCCTAATCCCTCTCTGTGTAAATTCTTTTCACTGGTGTCAGAGAGGGATTAGAGGTTGAGAGAAACAGCACAAAGGATTCTTGTTGCAGAGCATCTGAAGCATAGGTTTCAATGGCTCTGGGAGGTGCATTGGCATCGAGACAGTAGTGTAATATAGTATAATATGATTCTTGTATCCCACTAACTTCCACAAACAGTGGTTCAAAGTGGGTAACAAAAAAGAAAGAAAAGAGAAGAATAAAAAACTACTCAATAAACAGACCAAAAATGTTTTATATAGGTTTTAAAATTTTTACCCCCCCCCAAAAAAAAAATAAGATGATGCTCGCAAATCTAAAGGTAGAGAGAGCCAGAAGTGCACAGCTTGATAACAGAAATAGTCCTCCAAGAATTTCATGTACCTAGTGCCCGTAAAAGAAGGAAAAACTAGACTACATGGGTTTCTGGATCTTGAAGTACTGCGGTTAGACAGGAAAGACAGAAATCCAAAACTGGTCTTCACCTGCCTCGGCATCAAGCATCGGGAGTGCCCATTGGGATTGGGCATCCAACGATCCCACCCCGAGGACAAGGAAGAATTTGTCATCTTCAATGCCGAAGTTCTCTGATACTGGATGTTGGGTGGAGGCCAAGAATCAGTGGCATTGGCCCCCCTCAAAGCACAGCGTTGAGAGCACCAAGGCATCAAAGTTGTTGATTCCCTCTTAGCGATCCTACATAAGGAGAGCTTATCCTGAGATCCAAAAGGAGTGTGACATAAGAGCATAAACATTGACGTACTGGGTCAGACCAAAGCTCTATCAAGTCCAGTATCCTGTTTCCAGTAGTGGCCAATCCAGGTCACAAGTACCTGGCAAGATCCCAAATAGAGTAAAAACAGATTTTGTGCTGCTTATCCCAGGAATAAGCAGTGGGTTTTCCAAAGTCCATCTTAATAATGACATGGCCTTTTCTTGTAGGAACTTTCCAAACCTTTTTTAAACTTTACTAACCTAAATGCTTTTTATCACATTCTGTGGCAGCGAATTCCAGAATTCAATTACACGCTGAATAAAGAAATATTTTCTGATTTGTTTTAAATTTACTGCTTAGTATCTTCATTGCATGCCCCCTAGTCCTTGTATTTTTTGGAAAGAGTAAATTAGTGATTCACATCTTCCCATTCCACTTCAGTCAGTATTTTATAAACCTCTATCATATCTCCCTTCAGCTCTCTCTTCTTCAAGTTGAAGAGCCCTAGCCTTTTGAGCTTTTCCTCATAAGGAAGTCATTCCATCCCCTTTATCATTTTCATCACCCTTTTCTGTACTTTTTCTAATTCCACTATATCTTTTTTGAGATGCAGTGACCAACGTTGCACACAGTTTTTGAGGAATATATTTGGTCTGGGCTTCTAGATGGTATTTTTGAATTACATTCACACCTGATATAAATGTCTTACCTTTGGATGGACCGTGCAGGTCTTTTTCTGCCGTCATCTACTAT
Source organism: Microcaecilia unicolor (assembly GCF_901765095.1). Taxonomy (NCBI): domain Eukaryota; kingdom Metazoa; phylum Chordata; class Amphibia; order Gymnophiona; family Siphonopidae; genus Microcaecilia; species Microcaecilia unicolor. Next base: position 430,755,710 of record NC_044033.1, on the reverse strand, counting down.
GTTACTATGTCTTACCTTTGCTGCTGCTGCTGCTCTAAAGTTTTTTTTTTCAATAATTTTCTAATTTTATCATAGTCTCCTTTTTGAAAGTTAAAATGTATTGGATTTTCTGTGTGTACTTAACCCAGTTATTAAATTGAATCTGATCATGTTATGATCACTGTCAAGTGACCACAGTACCATTACTTCTTGCAGCAGATCATATGGTCCACTAAGGATTAGATCTAGAATTGTTCGCCCTCTTGTTGGTTCTTTGACCATCTGCTCCATAAAGCACTCTGATTTAATATAGGAACTTCACCTCTTTGGAATGCTCTGAGGTTACATTTATCCAAAATTGAAAGCGCTCATTATGATTGTTTTACCCAGTTTGTTAGCGTCACTAATTTTTGCTATAATTTCTACATCTGTCTGTTGGCGGATGGAAGTATACTCCTATTACTATCCTTTTCCCTTTTACCCATGGAATTTCTATCCATGAGGATTTCAAGGTGTATTTTGTGTCGTGCAAAATTTTTAGTCTGATTCAAGGCCCTCTTTAACATATAACACTACCCCTCCACCCTATTATTACAATATAATTTGTACCCTGGTATGACAGTGTCCCATCAGTTATGTTCCTTCCACCAGGCCTCAGAGATGCCTATTACATCTATCGTTTCACTAAGGGCCCTGTTTACTAAGCCACATTATAGGTGCGTTAACATCTTTAACGCGTGTTAACCATGTACACTTGTTAACCATGTATGCGCCTACATTATCCCTATAGGCGCCTACACAGTTACCACACGTTCTAATTGTAGGCGCATTAAAAACTAACATGCCTTAGTAAGCAGGGCCCTTAGTGCTATATATTCTTCTCTCCCATCTTACTTTTTAGACTTCTAGCATTTATATACAGACACTTCAAACAATGTTTATTCCTATTAACAACTTTTCCAACAGTTGATCGTGATAACTTGTAATCAATTAAGTCTGTCTACTCTTTGTTTAAAGGCACCTGGTCTACTGTAGCCTTTATTGCAACCTCACTATCGAGATGCCCTACCTTCCCTGTTATAGTGATATCCTTGTTCATAACCATGGTCTTCTGCATGACTGTTGGCTTTTCCCCAGTTTCTAGTTTAAAAGCTGCTCTCTTTTTTTTTTTAAATTTATACCAGTAGCCTGTTTTTTCCCCAGTCATCGTGGAGCCTGTCCTTCCAGAATAGGCTTCCTCTTCCCCTTTCTCATAATGTTGCCCATTTCCTATCAAATCTAAAATCCTTCTCCCTGCACCATTGTTTAATCCATATTGAGACTCCAGAGCATTGTCTGTCTCTTGGGTCCTACACATGGAACGGGGAGCACTTCTGAAAGTGCTACTCTGGAGGTTCTGGATTATAGCTTCCTAAGAGCCTAAATTTGGCTTCCAGAACCTCCCTCCCTCCCACATTCTCCAATGCTGCTGGTACCCATATATACCAAGACAGATTGTTCCTCCTCAGCACTGTCTAAAATATTATCTAGGTGCTGTGTGAGGTCCGCCAACTTCGTACCAAGCAGGCAAGTGACCAAGAAATCATCATGTTCACCAGCCACTCATCTATCTACATACCTAATGATCGAATCTGTAACTAAAATGTCCATCCTAACCTTCCCTTCTGGGCAGAAGCCCCTGGAGACTCATCCTTGGTGCAAGAATGTATTGAATTCCCTGGAGGGCAAGTCCTGGCTGCAGAATCTGTTCCTGCCTGTCCAAGGCAATGTTCTCCCCTCAGATGACCTTTCTTTTTTATAGTAGCATAGAAGTTGACAGACTGAAGGTGTGACTTTATTATGTCCCTGTAGGCCTCTTCCAAAGACCTCTCTGTCTGCCTCAGCAACTCCAAGTCTGCTAATCTAGCTTCCTGGGATTGGATTTATTCCTTGAGTGCTAGGAGCTCTATGCACTGATTGCACTTCTATAACATCTAGGGTTACCATACATCCGGATTTACTCTTTTTGAGGACATGTCCGGGCGTCCGGACGGGTTCGGCCAGTCTACCCATTTGTCCGGATTTCTGGACAAATGGGCGGGCTGACGCTGACGTGCGGGTGGCAGGCTGACGCTGACGTGCGGCGGACCTCCCCTCCCCTTACTCACGATCTTCCCTGGTGGTCTAGTGACTGTGGGGCAGGAAAGAGCCCCCTCTTTCCTGCCCAGCGCGCTGCTCTACATCCTGTATGCTGCCTGTTACGGTCTCGGCAAGATTCAAAATGACCGCCGAGAATTGAAGTCTCGCGAGACCGCTTCAATTCTTGGCGGCCATTTTGAATCTTGCCGAGACTGTCACAGGCAGCATACAGGATGCAGAGCAGCACACAGGGCAGGAAAGAGGGGGCTCTTTCCTGCCCCGAAGTCCCTAGACCACCAGGGAAGATCATGAGTAAGGGGAGAGGTGGTGACGGGGCTGGGGGGAGGGGAGGTGAGGTGAGGGGGTGACCAGGGGGAGGGGGAAATGCGACAGGGGGGGGCGGGGTGAGGTGTGGAAAGGGGCGTGGTGAGGGCATGAAAGGGGCGGAGCGAGGGTGTGAAATGGGGCGGGGTATGGGCGGGGCAAGTGTCCTCTTTTTTTTTAAGAATAAAAAATGGTAACCCTAATAACATCTCACTAATTAGGAGATAATCAAACCTGTGACAGTGCAAAAGAATGGATAGCCCTTATCTCCCTGATGGACTGCTGCCTGCATCTTAGTAGTGGTGATTTGGTAATTAAGTTGCTAATGGAGTAGGAATATGTAAAGCGAAGTCCCTTAGATTGTTAGTTATATTCTAAACTGTACAATTTTTTTTGTAGGTTTGCCTCTATAGACCTAAATAGACTGTTTCTGTAAGAGTTAGGTACTGGCTGATAGAGATGCCCTAGCCTCCTAATTGGTTGAAAGGCCTATAAATTAAACAACAGGCCTGGGGTGGGTAGCAGGGAATTAAACACTAAACAGAGGTTTCCTTGTACTATTATCTGTGCTGTACACTGATGCTATGGTAAACTTTAAAATAGTACTTTTAAATGCTAGCCTGCGCAAGTGTAAGAGGGACTTTAAATTTTAAAATAGAACTATTCCCTAAACTGTCCTTGCTAAATAAGCAGAGTAACTTAAACTAAGGAATTTTGAGATGACCTGTTTAACTATGTGTGCTCTTTTCCATGTTTGAAAACAATTTCTCAATAGGCAAAATACTCACCAGTGGTGCTTTTTGGAAGTCCTCTCACAGCACTTCATGTGTCATTTCCATCAAGCCAAGACTAGGTCACCATTTCGGCCCTGATGCCTTCTTGGGACATGACCCAACTTGCTGGGCCCCAGCTTTTACCAATGGCAGCCTGCAAGGAGCGTCTGTGGGTCATGATGCAGGAGGAGATAAGATGCTTCCTTACCCAACACTGTTTTATGACTTTGAGGTCATCAGGGTTGGCTCTGTAAGAGCTCCAACCCAATTTATGCCCTGCTTGTCGGCCTTGAAGGATGTCAGGATTGACGCACACAGATATTGTCACTTTCCAGCCTATCGGAGAAGAAGCTCCCTCAGCTCCCCTATTGCCCAGGGCCTGATCAGGGTGTCAGTAGAGTGAGGCAGGCTGAAACTCACACTCACACCTCTCTGGGAGAGTATTATTATGAGTCTGACTCAGACTGCTCCTAGGTGTCTGAGGATGCTCCAGAAGACCTCTTGAAGGAGGGGTCGCTTGGTATCACCTCAAACTCCTCTCAACACAAAAGGAGAAAGTCTCTCCCCAGAATTATTATTCCGTGATTTTATCAGCAGATGGCGAAGGTTTGATTGAGATAGAGATTGAGGATGAGCCCAGGGCTGTGTTGTTGGGCATCCTTCAGTTTGATGCCTCACCAAAGGAAATTGTGACAATAACTCCTCACCAATGGTAGTTGTGACAATGACCATGCACAGAGTCCTAAAGAACATACAGAAGATGCAGTGGGAGATCCCCCCTCTCTGTACATAAGATCAATAAGAAGGTTGATTCTATGATTAGAGCTTCAGCTTCCACACCATTCCAAGGTAGTTGAATCTGCTGTCAAAAGCGCCAAGAGTCCAAGACTTGCTCCTCTGTGCCCCTGGGGAAGGAGGCTAGGACCTTGGAATCTTTAGGGAGGGAAAGTATTTCAGAAATCTATGCTCACCTCCAGCATAGCTCATTACTAGTGTAACTACCTTGGTAATGTGATCTAGTCATTGCCTAGATTATGCCCAGGATAGGTGGAAAACAGGAGTGCATATTATTATTTATTTGTTAGGACCAGGGGCAGGACTAGGATATACCTAGGTCAAAGATTTTCATCCTAGTCCTGTGGGCTCATCCTGCCAGTCAGGCTTTTCAGGCTATCTCCACTGGATGTGCCCCGAGAACTGGGTTGAAAATCCCTGACCTAGGAGGCCGAGCAACCTCTGCACCAGTCTTCACGCTTCACACAATGATGGAGACCACACTAAGTTTTGCTGAAATCAGAACTTTTACTGTTCTCCCAACATTTCAACACAGATGGCCAGCTGTTTACAATAGCTTTCTCCTCTACTCCAATCAAGCACATAAACTACAAACAGCTTCTCCTTATTATCCTTGTTACTCAAATTACTCACCGGTGTGTAAGGGCTTGGCTTGGCTTGCATAAGTCACTTGCTGGTACACTTAAGCAAATGTTAACTGTGATGATGTGGTGGCTAGGTGATAGACACTGTGGCTCTGCAGTGGTGCATTTATCAGATGTTATGTAGTTCTTTTCTCCTTCTCCTGCTATCGGTGAAATGGCAGGATGCCAAAGACCAGTACCCTGAATGAATCCTTTCTCCTTCTTCCCTGTACTACATACCTTTCCACTAAAACAAGCCAGCAACTGGATTTTCGGGTCTGTTACTTGGCCCTTTGTCCTTGAATCCTTGCTCCTTTTAGCAACTTGTGGAAGTATGGCAGGCTAAATTCTGCATTCAGGATTACTGCATCAGACTGGACAGGCGGAGATGAAACCCAAGACAAATTTGGCAGGCAAGAAGGAAACTTATAACACATAGGGGGGAAGTAACTGCTGCCACCAGACCCTTTCCCAAATTATCATGAACCCGCCTTCTTTCAGTTTCCAGAGGCTTCTATCCTCTGTGGAAACGTTTAGTGTGAGCATGTGATTTCATAATAGGTGCTGTAACAGGAAAAACAGCAGGTTCACAGAAAGGCCACAACAGAAATTGTGGCTGCAAGCTGTCTATCTAATCAGTCTAGAGATGAGAGCTGAAAAAATAATGCATGCTACTTCTTCCTATTGGCCTCCAGGGCTCCCATAGGCCAGCAATGGAAGTACTAACTTAATATACTGAATGAGCTGTGCACTGCATGGAGAATTTAACACAGCACAAACTGCTGTTAAGATTCTCATGATGTAACACCAGCTATTAATGAGCATGCACAGTGTGACAGAGTTTGCAGACATTTCCCCCTGGAGAAGGCTGAGGATCTCTGTCAGCTAGTAGCAAGAGAACAGGAGTGCAGGAAACACACAGTTTGGGCAACCTTTGATGTTTGAGATTGTGCCAAGGGCCTCTTTCATGGGTATTGGATGTGCAGACCCACCTGGCTGCAGGCCTCAGACTTAGAACCTGCAGTTCAGGAGAAACTGGCAGATATTCTGTGCTGGGGGAATGTTTTTAGTGAGAAGGTGGAAGAGGTAGTTGACCTCATCAAGTCACACTCCTGGCTTGCCTCCACACCTCAGAGGTATTCTGGCAGAGAGCAACAGAAGTTCTACTACTCTGAAAGGCTTAGGGTCCTTCCCCTGCCTCAATCTCCCTTCCCAGAGCAACCAGTGCTCTCACTCCCAGCAACAGCAGCAGAGGCCCCAAACAGCTCCCCAGTCAAAGCAAGAGATAAGCTTTTGACTGATTCTAGAGAGCACAGCCACAACAAAATGTCCCTGTTCCTGAAAACTTTCCAGTAGGAAGGAGGCTATTTTTTTTTCCAAGCAAGGTGGTTCCTTGTAACACTAGACCGGTGGGTTCTCAAAGTAGTCCTGACAGGTTACATGCTGCAATTGGATCATACCCCTCCAAATTGTCTTCCAAGAGCATTAAGGTTAAGTTCTCACACCAGGAATTGCCTACAAAAGAATTCTTTCCTTTTATAGGCCAAAACAGTCAAACCACTACCACCAGGGGAGAAAGGGAACAGATTTTATTCCAAGTACTTTCTGGCCGCAATAAAAGTGGGAAGGTTTTGTCCCGTCCTAGATCTAAGGGCCTTGAACAAATATCTGTCAAAGCAAATGTTCTGGAAGATTTCCCTGGGCACCCTGCTTCCTATGATTCAGGATCATTATTGATTATGTTCTGTCACACTGAGATGCCTCTCGAGTGTACTTAGTAACCTGCAAGTCCAGGTCCACAACTCCCATGTGGGTTTTCTGTATAACTTTGTTTTTTATTATTTGAAATCATAATAGTTAACAAACATAAAACTCTATTGTCTCGGGCTCCTTCTTCTCCTGGTTCACATCATATAACTGCTCAGTTCATATAGAGTGCCCGCTTAGGGCTTTTGCTTATAAGGGTGGCTGCCCTGCCAGCCACAGCAGAGTCCTTATAGCTCCAATCTCTCACAGAGTTCAATAATATCTCTTAAAGAAAATTCATTCACTTGAAAAAGTTCATATATCACAATTACTTCTAGCAAACTCAAGCCTTTTGTAACTTCTCCTCAGTTAATGCTCTGAGGCACAGGGGACCCCCTCCCTTAAACCTACCAGCAACTTAACATCTAGTATCCACCCACTTGGGTCTGGTTTGAATGCACTGTAGAGTTCCCAAAATACTTAAAAAGGAAACAGGCTTTAAAGGCTTGCAGTAACTCCAAAGGTAAGGTTCTAGCGCCCATACCTTAAAAGTTTTCATTCTTGGGATCCTTCCTCCACCTTTGGATGAAATTGGCAAGCAGGTTTGTTGTCAAGCTCCTAGGCTTCTCCCCCTTCCCCTCTGCCAAGGCAAAAATGTCCATGGGTTCTGGCTCAGGTGCGCTCCCCTCCTCCTGAACCACTGAAACCCCACTGAAACCTTTTCTATGGGTAACCAATCCATCGGTTCCTCCCCTCCTTTCCCCTCCTGCAGCTGATAATCCTTATGATTAACCTGCCTAAAAAGATCATGTGACCCTCCCTCAGGAACTTAGGAAGTGTAGTTGGGATTAACCTCTCTGGGAATGTCTTGTTCTCTGCTCCCGGGATTCTGGGAATTTTAATGAGGACTAACCTCCCTAAAGGGTTCATGTGACCTACCCCGGGGAAACTGGAAGTTGTACTCCCTCAGGGCCTCTGGGAGATATCTGGCTGTACCTCGGGGAGCCAGGGAGTTGTAGTCCCTCCATTCCTCTGAGAAATGTCTGGTTTTTGGATGTCTTTTCCCAAGGACCTCTCTCCCAGGTCTACTATGCTCACCATATACCCCCACCCTTAGGAGATAGCTATTCCCTTGCTCTTTTATATCCTCAGCAACGGGGTTAGCAATCCAAGGCAGCTCATCCATATTCCCCAGCAGGTTCCCTGGCCTGTATTCCACCTCATATTGAAATGATTGGAGCGCCAACTACTATCTCATTAGTCTAGAATTGTTATTCTTCATTTGATTTAACCATTTGAGGGAAGCATGGTCTGTCACTAACTTAAACCTTTGTCCCTCAAGATAGTACTGACATGCCCGTACAGCCCACCTTATAGCCAAGCATTCTTTCTGTATAGTTGCATAGTTATGCTCGTGGGGTAGGTGCTTGCGGCCTAAATAAAGAACAGGGTGCTCTTCCTTATCCTGAAACTGGAAGAGTACCACGCCTAACCCCACCCCTGAGGCATCGGTTTGTAAACTATATGGTTTCGTGAAATCTACTGCCCTAAGGACCGGTTCCTGACGTAAGGCTTGTAACTGTCCAAAAACATTTCTTTCCTCCTCCCTACCCCCAACACAACTGGTTAGGTCTATTATTTTTAAGCATATCTGACAGAGGTGCAGAGAGAGAAGCAAAATGGGGTATAAACCTTCTATAATACCTAATCAACCGCAGGAACCCTCTTAGCTGCTTCTTTACAATAGGCAACGGGAACTCTCGGATGCTCTTAACTTTACCTCCTCTTGCCCTACCTTACAGCCTAGGTATTTGACTTCCCTTTGGGCAAAATGGCATTTCTGCGGGTTCAAGGTTAATCCTGCCTTCCTGAAAGCATTCAGCACTGCTATCACTTGAGAAATATGTTTTTTAGTCAGATCTGTGTATTACGTCATGCATCTAAGCTGCAGCGTACTCTTGATGAGGTCTTAAAACCCGATCCAGAAGGTGCTGACAGCTAGCCGCCTCTGAGTTTAACCCAAAGGGCAGGCGTTTGAACTGGTACAACCCTATGGGGGTGCTAAATGTGGTCTTTGCCAGTAGCCCTTAGTTCTAAGTCGAGCGTTGTAAAATATTGTGCTGGCCCTAATCTATCTAACAACTCATCAATCCACGGCATAGGATAAGCATCCAAGGAAGAAATGGTGTTAACCTGCCTAAAATTAGTGCAGAACTGCCATGTGCCATCAGATTTCGGAACCAGGACTATGGTAGCCCACTTGAGATCAACCCCCATTGAGGAAATTTAATTTGTAGAGCTGCAATGTGTGCGTTAGTGCACACTTTTACATCTCGCTACTGCCTGAAGCAAAATTTATGATCCAATAGCCAGTTTGTTCAGACAATCCTTCAGAATATATTTGGTGTCTAGAATCCAACTCCTACCCCACCCTTAGCCTAGGCCCATTTCATTCAATTCCAGACTGTCCTAGATATAGATCTATATATCTAAATATATCCCTATATCTATCTATCTATCTATCTATCTATCTATCTATCTATCTATCTATCTATCTATCTATCTATCTATCTATCTATCTATCTATCTATCTATCTATCTATCTATCTATCTATCTATCTATAGAAAGAGTATTAGTTACAGCTCCTCATTTTTCAGGCCATTGCTTTCCTTTTTTTCAAAATGTTTTTTGACAGCATGGAAGCTAGTAACTTCCATCAGTCAGAATACCGCATCCTGCTTGTCCTCAGAGAAAACAAAGTTGCTCACCTGTAGCAGGTTTCTCCAAGGACAGCAGGATGCTTATTCTGACTGCTCTGTCCATCCCCTTTTGGAGTTGCATTCTATCAGCTACTATATTAGACTGACCTGGTCCCGTGCAACAATGGCAGGTGGGACAGTGCATACATGCACAGCATCTGCTTCTAGAAAATAGAACACTGGAGATCATCTCCTTGCTGAGGCTCCATTGCTAACGTCACCCATCAGTCAGGATAAGTATCCGGCTGTCCTCGGATAACACTTGCTACAGGTGAGTATCTTTGATTTCTTGGCTAACTGAGCAAGGTCTTCAGTAACAGGAAGTAGAAAGAGGAGCAAATGTATTAAAACTCAAAATAAGCTTGAGTGATTTTCAGAATTTGCAAGGACCCTTGAAATATAACATTTAACTATACAGAGTTCCTTCCTTTCTCTCGCCCCCCCCCCCCCCATGCAGTCCCCTCTAGCCTTATTCTCGCCCCCCAACCAGTCTCCAGCACTCTCACTCTATCTCCCTCCCTGCATTAGTATCTCTCCCTCTCCTCACTTGCTGATGATGCACTGCTGTTCCCAGGCCATGTAGACTGATGCAGGAGCCTGTGCTCTTGCTTCTAGCCTCCACTGTTGCCTCTAATCATTATCTGTATGTTATGTTAATTTAAGCTTGTGCAGTTTATTGAAATTATGACTGCTATGTAAACAAAATGAATCACTGAAAGAAACAAGTGCATAATGGATATGTGTATGAATGAAAATTCAGCAATGAAAATCATTGATAGGTTGGAATCAGCATAAGCATCTATGCCTTAAATGACTTCCCAAGAGAGGTTATTTGAAGTAGAGGATCAATTAACTTAGTGAGTCATTACTAATGTATTTTTAATGGATAGCCAAATGCTTTTACTGAGTGATCACATTATTCTTACATGATATTCCAGAATAAAAGATGACTCTTCATCAAGTGATGAAGATCCTAGGGCAACCAAACAGAACATAGGTTCACTGCAGACAAACCAAAGCCATCTTTCATCATCGTCTGGAATAACTTACAAAAAGACTCTGCGGCTCACCTCTGACCAACTTGTGAGTTTTTTTCCATTTTCATTCTGCTGAGTAAGTTCTTATCTATTGGATACAGTAATAACTTTCAATATACCAAAAGTTGATTCATCTCTTCTGGGAGTTTCAAAAAATTTCCAACAAACAATTATTCAGCATCTTAAGTGAATAAATGTAGTTGAATTTGGATTGTATATATTGCTTTTCTGAGGTACAACCAAAGTGGTTTTTCACTTGTTATATGCAGGTACTTTATCTATCCCTAGTGGGCTCATAATCTAAGTTTTTTTAATTTATACCTGGTACAATGGAGGTCTAAGCAATTTGCCCAAACACCATTAAAATCCTGAATAACCTTCCTTTTAATCTGGGTTTTAGACCAATCATTGTTGTCTGGTGTATTATACAGTATCCACTTCAGTATTGTTTCAAAGACACTTATGTTAGTAAAAACCTATTTATACAGATAGAAACCCAGTTTCAAAAATTGCCTCAAACTTTCCACCCCCACCAGTGGCCAGAACTATACTTAATGTCAAGTTTTCCACATGGAAAGCTTTTCTAAAATGACCTTTACAATTTATGGATATTATTTTCTGATTCCCCATCCTCCCCTTCCTAACCCATCAAAAACATATGATTGTTTTTGTTATTGCTTATACCCTGCCTAGAATATTTGAGATAGAGCGGGCTGTACATTTTTAAAATAAGCATGCCTGAAAGTATGAGCATTGTGAAAAGTGTACATAGCTTTAGCTGCTTATAAACTACCTGGATAAATGCCTTTGAAAAATATCCTCATAATCCTATACTTTTCTTTAAATAGCTGGCTTGCATGCCATTCTTAGCATATGTCTTTTCATTACTTATGTTTATAGAATTATTATGCATGGTTTTTATTTGCATTTTTGAGCTGAGAAACTGGGGAAAGTTTTTCAAGATGTTTGAGTTTATCCCACTAAAGAAACATTTTTGAGGTTTGTAGTAGGAGGTAAGGATGGTAAAGACTTTGTGAGCATATTTTGAGTGACTGGATCAACAATTTGTGGTGTTTATCTGCTGTTTCAAATAGGCAGTAATATACCTTATTAATTGTAACTTATGATGTATTGCTTTGTAGAGAAGTCTAAAGTTGAAGAATGGCCCTAATGATGTTGTCTTTAGTGTTACAACACAGTACCAAGGCACATGCCGGTGTGAAGGAACCATTTACCTGTGGAACTGGGATGACAAAATTATTATTTCTGATATTGATGGAACTATCACTCGGTATGTGCTCTTTAAATGAATGATTTCTTTGTAGATGCTTCTTTTTTTCTGCTTCAAGCATTATTAATCCAGTGGACAGTTTTATAGTACTATACACTCTGTTTAATGATGATACGCGGCTAAATAGTTAGAGTCCGGCAAAAAAGAAGGCTATACCATATCGTGGTAGATAGTTCTTTCTTAGCATTAAGAGGGTAGTTTCTTAAAGGGGGTGCCTAATTTTAGGCACCAAGAAGGCACATATTTGGATCCTATTCTATAAAGCAAAGTAGGCACCTCCTTTGGCATGTTACACTAGAATACTAGTGTAACATTACAAGTAAGCACTTAACACCAGGCATAGGGGTAAATGCTCACACTTAGAATGCTAAAAAGCATGCATAAATTATAATAATCTATAATTTAGAAGTGTAATTGGCATTACACCCATGTGTGTGCCCATAGCCAAAGTATGCACCATTACATTTAGGAATTGTGCTATAGAATAACATGTAGCTGAGATATTGTCATATACATATGTGCGTATATGCTAGTATTCTGGTCACTTACACATATTCTTGGCATTTAAATGTTGACGCTCTCCTTATAGAATAACCTTTCATGAGGGTAATTCTATAAACAGGCACCTGTTTGGAGCTTTGAATAACTTTGTGTTGTCTTTAAATTGAATTACCTCACTAGTTGCTCCCATCTCTAGATCATTTATAAATATGTTAAAAAGCAGGAGTCCCAGCATAGACCCCTGGGGAACCCCACTATCTACCTTTCTCCATTTAGAATACTGACCATTTAACCCTACTCTCTGTTTTCTTTCTTTTAAGCAGTTTTTAATCCACAATAGGACACTATCTCCTATCCCATGACTTTTCAATTTCCTCTGGAGTCTTTCATGAGATACTTTGTCAAACACCTTTTGAAAATCCAGGTACACAATATTGACCGGCTCACCGTAATCCACATGTTTGTTCACCCCCTTCAAAGAAATGTAATAGATTGTTGAGGCAAGATTTACCTTCACTAAATCCATGTTGTCTTTGTCTCATTAATCCACGCTTTTGAATATGCGCTGTAATTTTGTTCTTTATAATAGTCTCTACCATTTTGCCCGGTACTGACATTAGGCTCACCAGTTGATAATTTGCTGGGTCATCTCTGGAACCTTTTTTAAAAATTGGCGTTACATTGGCCACCCTCCAATCTTCTAGTACCATGGTTGATTTTAAAGATAAATTACATATTACTAACAATAGTTCCACAAGTTCATTTTTCAATTCTATTAGTACTCGGGATGAATACCATCCGGTTCAGGAGATTTGCTACTCTTTAATTTGTCAAATTGCGCCATTACATCCTCCAGGTTTATAGAGATTTCATTCAGTTTCTCTGACTCTTCAGCTTTGAATACCATTTCTGGCACTGGTATCTCTCTTAAATCTTCCTTAGTCAAGACCGAAGCAGAGAATTCATTTAAGCTCTCCTCTAAGGCTTTGTCTTTCCTGATTGCCCCTTTTACCCCTCGGTCATCTAGCGGTCCAACTAATTCTTTTGCTGGCTTCTTGCTTTTAATATACCTAAAACAGTTTTTACTATGTGTTTTTGCCTCCAACACAAACTTTTTTTCAAAGTCTGTCTTTGCCTTCCTAATTAGCACTTTGCATTTGACTTGCCATTCCTTATGCTGTTTGTTATTATTTTCAGTCGGTTCCTTCTTCCATTTTCTGAAAGATTTTCTTTAACTCTAATAGCTTCCTTCACCTCACTTTTTAACCATGCCGGCTGTCGTATATATTTTACAGTGGGTACTTCCAACAGAAGCTTGTTATCGGAACAGAGTGACATTTTTGGACTGTATATCCGTAATTGTGTAGCTAAGCTTATTGGAGCGTCATTCAAGCTCCAAATAAATACCAAAATCTTAAATTGAGAGAACCATTTAATAGGAAGCCAGTGAAGACTCCTGAGAACCGGAGTAATGTGGTCCCATCTTGCTGTTCTGGTCACTATACTGGCCAAAGCATCTTGTGCTAACTGGAGAGAATGTAACGTGGCGCCTGAAGCTCCCATAAATAAATCATTATAATAGTCAAACAGAGGAGCGATATGAGCAAAGATAACTGACCTAAAATTTAGTGCTTGGGGCAAAGACCATAACATCTGAGTATGCAATCCATGCTGATGTGTCATCAACAACGATTTCGACCCTAAAGGAAAGACTTCAAGTCCTACTCTTTTCTAGAAGCAAATCCAGCATAAAGCACCCTCAAAGTCCAGTCACAGGCTTGGAGAGCCAACCACTGTCACTGGTAGACAAACTTGCCAAAGAGATTGTGAAGATCTTGGAGTCTTGCTCCTAAGATAGGTGCCAAGATCAGTCTCCATGTTTTTACTGGAGACATCACAAGGACTTGCATTATGACTATCGAACCTGGGAAAGAGACCTGATCATGATGGTGCACCTGTTCAGTGCACTACTCTGGTCTTGAACATCATGGAAGTTTCTTACATTATAAAGTAGCCACATCCATTGGTGGTTATCTTTATTTGATATACCACCTTTCTTGTAATCAAAACAAAGAGGTTCAGAAAAAATAGACAAATGTAGAAAGGAGCACCATTAACTGAGAAAGAAAAGTGGAGGAACGAGAGAGATGGGAAAAAGAGGGTGAGGGAACAGGTGTGAGGTGGAAGTGCAGATAGCTCCTGTATGTGCTCCCCCCCCTACAACCATGATTTGTTTCCTGTGTACTTTCTGTTACAAAGCCAAGCCAGCCCATCTAGGCTTTGAGACTCATCTCTGCATAACTAATGAGGACATCTATTCTTCTACAAGGTGTGATGTCACTACCACTGTGCAGGATGTAGATAAATGCGATGGCCTGAGGCTTTTTCATCAGATATCATACATCAGAGACTTTTATGCCAATGGGTATATTGACTGATCTTCATATTCATAAATTAATCAAGGCCAACTCCTCCAGGTTGTTCATAAAACTGGAGTTATATCCTTTAGAGTTAAGTTGCACAGTAGTGAACTTACCTGATTTGGGAAGCTTTGTGATGAAATCTGGGACTATAGGATCTGCAGCTTCCCCATCGGCTGCACTGGCCTTAATGGCCTTTGTTGACATTGGCAAGCCAGTTGAGTATCTGATGTTTAATTTGGTCAGTCATTCCTCCAGACTTTCTATGCGAGTAAAGCCCAGTTCTAATTCTCCTAGGATCTATTTTTATTATTTTGACTTGTTCCTGAAAAAAAAAAATTCTAACATGCCCAACATCATTCCCTCTGTTGCTGGCAATTGTTTTTAACCTATTTTTCTTTTAAGACAACCTTTACCTAGACCTGTATATATGTAAACCGCTTTGAATGTAGTTGCAAAATACCACAGAAAGGCAGTATATCAAGTCCCATTTCCCTTTCCCTTATTTTAAGTGGAAGAGGTTTTCCATCTGGTGTGACAGAAAGATCCTGTGTCTCTTCCTGTCCAGACAACTGCTTGAGTACCATCTGTTCCCACATCTTCCCATAGTTAGGTTTGGAAACCAGCTCCATTAAGGTCCACCTTAGTGTAATTGGGGCATAGTACTATATAGAAGGAACTCCCTTCTCTATACAGCCTCTACTTGTTCACCTTGTATGGGATTTGTTTCTATTAAAGCCTCCCATCAAGCTGCTCTCTGTGTCTTGGGACCTCATCTTTTTTTTTTAACCTAGCTGATGAAAGGTTTATTTGATCCACTAGACTTCTGTGATCTAAGCACCTAAGGAGGGAAGTCCGAAGGGAGGCGATCAGCTGTTGCCTGCTGCAGCACCTTCACACGTAGATGAGAGGTGCTGTGAGGGCCCAGCCCGGTGGCAGACGGAGGGGGGCAGGTGGAGGGGGAGGGAAGCTATTTCAATGCAGGGGGGGAGCGGCGGCGGCGACCTTGGGGGGGGTGGGGGGGCTGAGCTAAACGTACTGTGATTGGCTCACAGACTTCCAGGTCTCTGAGATGAGTGAAGCACGTCCATAAAGGACGTCCCTGACGAGCACTTTTTTTCCCCAATTTTTTTTTTTTGTAACATTTATAGACGTTTTTCAATCCCGCGCAGCCCCAACGACAGGTACAGACCTCTCGTTAGATTTTCCAGCGTTAAGACAATCGGAAAACGTTAGTGCATCTCATTACAATAGGGTTTCTACACAATTTGCTCATCTGCATTCCGTTTTCGTTAGCTGCTACCTTCGTCGGAAAATGGCTCGGAGAAGCCTTTAGTGCATGCCAGGGTTTACTACTTGCTCATTTATGGCTCGTTAAGTTTAGTGCATCTGGCCCTAAGTATCACAATTAACCGGATTACTTGTATCTCTGCTCCACCCCTGTACTGCCTAGGCACTATCCAGATACTCCCATGGCTGTCAGTAGTGCTGATTGCCGAATAGTGCTGCTAAATATCAGCAGGCCAACTAAGCCATTTATCCGGATAACTGTGGCAGTTATCTGAGTAAATAACTTTAAGTATCAGGCCCTTGCTGAGCTTATCTAAATGGGACCTTAGGGACTGTGAAGCCATTGTGCATGCAGAAAGAGTTTAATAGAAAGTACATGAACTGTCTGCATGACATGTTTTGTGGTCATTAGAGTAATGCAGCTTTGTCATATTTGCACCCCTTAGTTAGTGCAAACATCAAAACTCATACTACTGTATTGACAATCTCTGATAGAAAAAAGGCAATTAGATTATTAACATACCTTACTACTGCTGTAACAGAATTCTGTGAAGATTTATACCTAATAAATTCTACATTGGTCACAGCAAGACCTATTTCTAATAGCACCACCATTTACGTGGAAAAATGCTATAAGAATAAATCCAATGCCTATCCTGTACTATAAAAGCAGATTTTATAGACCTTACTTTAATGATTCTATGCTACATTCTTTGCCAGTGCTATGCTACCATAATTACAAGTACAATTATTTCAAGTATTGTATTTAAACCTTGCTTCTCATTTTTTCTGTTTGTTTGCACACCTTTATTTTGGTGTCTTTCAAATACACTATATTTATATTTATGCAGGTCAGATACTTTGGGACATATTTTACCCACGTTTGGAAAGGACTGGACCCACCAGGGAATTGCAAAGTTGTATCACAAAGTTAGCCAGTAAGTAGTTTATAGTTTATTTAAATTTGCTGTACGCTAAGACTAACTTGCAGATTGTAGTGGAATACAAAACTTCCAAAGTGCATAGAAAAGGAAAGGAACTACAATATATTGATAAGAAAGGGAATCACTCACACATCATGCTCATAAAGTAGAGATAGAGAGGGAGAACAATACATAGGCTGAGGGGGAGAAGGGCAACAGAGTACAGGACAAGGGCGGACAGCCTAGTGACTACTCCCTGGTAGGATCAAATACTTGGACAAAAATCCAGGCCTTCAACCCTGCTTTAAAATTTTTAAATGAAAGTTCTGTTCCAACGTGAAGGGGGAGATAATTCCAAAACAAAGGGGCAGTGAAAAGGAATGCGTGATGTCTGGTCGATTCAAAACAACCAAGAATTTATCTGAGCATGAACTCTGTGCCTTATTTTATTATGCATGTTTAATGCCTTGGTCATTACATTGTGAAGGCAAGTGAATGCTTAAGTGCTGGGCACGATGGACCCTTGGTCTTTTCCCAGGGTGGCATTACTTATGTACTTATGCAGGATAGCGATACTCTTTTGAAAAATGGATTTTCAAGAGTCATGGCTTGCTAAGTTAAAATTGTTTTCTTCTCTAGAAATAGTTTTACTGAATGTTGCTAGGAAACATTGTGTTCCGAATTCTTATGACTTAGCTTTGGATTCTGATGATCTTAATGTGCATGGATATAGAGGGGCTCAAGGGGAGGAGGGACTCTGTGTAGCTTAGAATATAGCATATACCATGGAAGTAAATTATATCATTATATGAATTATGCCACTAATGTTTTCCTTTTTTTTTTTTTTAATAGAAATGGCTATAAAATTTTATACTGCTCAGCACGTGCAATTGGAATGGCAGACATGACTAGAGGATACCTTCACTGGGTTAATGAGCGAGGAACTGTGCTTCCTCAAGGACCAGTGTTGCTTAGTCCAAGCAGCTTATTCTCAGCTTTACACAGGTATGATTGGTTTGGGGAGTGTTTTGTTGACCCAATGGCGTTAGTTTGAATTAAGTACTTTTAAGCAACGATTTCAGAAAGGGCTGTAGGAATGGTGGGGTCCGCCTCAGAATTTGATTTATTAAAACTTGGTTAATTGTCTTTCCTTTTGTACATAGCAAAGCAATGTATAAAATTCAATAAAATAAACTGGAAAAGGAAAAAAATATTTATAAAAGAAAAGAGAAAAAAATGAATATGGGGGATAGTGAGAGATGTGGCAGGGGAGAGACAACAAGGTTAGTGGATCCTGAAAGGGCCACTAGGATCTAATTAGACAGAAAAAGCCTTTTCAAAGAACGCTGTAAACAGATGGAGGAGAGAAGAGAATGCCAAAGTGATAGAGCAAGCCAGAAAAAAGCACAGACTCAGGTGGATTCATGATGGGCTTCTTTTAGAGAGGGGATTCACAGATGGTGATCATCAAGAGAACGAAGGGCTCTTGGGCGGGGTGTAAGGGATAAGGAGGGAAGAAAGGTGGGGGAGTGAGGGCACAGAAATAGTGAATCTTATGGAAGACCTGGGATTAGTTGTAAATGGGCCTCCTTCCTTGGATCCACCCTGCACAACAGGGGCCAGTTGAGCACAATTTATGCCAGTATTAGTCTATTATAACACAACATAATACTTAGATGATCAACTTGAAGGTTTGTTTTTTTTTAATAAATTTTATCTGCATCATTTTTCTTTGAAAGGCAACTAGTAGACAAAGGCTAAAGGGTAGACTGAAAATGAGTCAATAATGTTTGAGGACTATTTTTATTGTATTGTATTTATTTAGCGTATTTTGATAGACTTCATTACCACAGTCGTGTCAAGGCAATTTACATACTAAATCAGTGAATCTGTTACAATCAGAGAAGAGGACATAACAAGAGAACCCAGGCACAGTATGATGGGAAAGATGTATAACACAACAATAAAATATTCTAGAGGCAGTGCCTTGAGAAACACACACCAATAATGTAGCAGAACACACATAGACTTACAAAGTTCCATAGGTTAATATCCAGCTTATAATCGAAAGTGATCGCCGGCCATCTTCTGACACAAATCGGGAGATGGCCGGCGATTTCTTAAAAGCAGCGAAATCGGTGTAATCGAAAGCGGCATTTTTGACAGCATCGCCGCTTTCCCCATCGCTTCACTGGCGAAAGTTCAAGGGAGCATGTCGGTAGATTAGCGAAGGCGGGACATGGGCGGGCATGGGCGTGGCAACCAGATGGCCGGCTTTCGCCGATAATGGAAAAAAAAAAAGCAACGTTAAGCAGTATTTCGCCGGTTTTACTTGGTCCTTTTATTTTCACGACCAAGCCTCAAAAAGGTGCCCCAACTGACCAGATGACCACTGGAGGGAATGGGGTATGACCTCCCCATACTCTCCCAGTGGTCACCAATCCCCTTCCAAACTAAAAAAATAAAACTAAAAACCTTTTTTGCCAGCCTGTATGCCAGCCTCAAATGCCGTACCCACCTCCATGACAGCAGAATGTGTTGTATCCTCTGACAGCCCTTCCCTGGTTGCGATGTGGCTCTCGGGTGAATGTGACACCTTTTCTGTTAGGTGCCCTGCAGAGTTACATTAGCAATGCATTGTGGTGGGTGTAGGGTACTGGGCTGTACTCCCATGGTGCTTTTCCCCCCTGCTAACTGGGTCAGAACAGAGTGTGCCCTGTTTTGTTTCCTGTTGTAGTCCATGCGGTAGTGGCCATTTTTGTAAGCCAGTTTTAGTACCCTTTCCTGTGTTACCCACGTTAGAGAACGTGGTTCTTACCTTGAATGGTGCTGAAAGAGGGCATTGTACACCATTGTGCCAGCTCTGACCTACTGCTAATCTTAGTACCAGGGGACTCTTTGCCAGTGGGGCACAACCTCTGATCTGCAGTTAACTGTGAGTAAACGTGGTTATTTCAAGAAAGGACTTTTTCAGAGAGATTAGTCTTCAGGTGTGAACTGGTGTGCCAAAGTTATACAGCTGCAATAAGTCCTAAAGGCTGTATGCAGGTCCCTGGAGCAATTTTAGTGGGTGCAGTACATTTGTGGGTAGTGGATTTGGGGGGCTCAGCTCCCAAAGTAAGGGAGCTATGCACGTGGGAGCTTTCCTGAAGTCCACCACAGTGACCCCTAGGGTGGCTGGTTGGTGTCTTGGCATGTCAGGGGGGCCAGTGCACTAAAAATGCTGGCTCCTCCCACGGCCAGATGCCTTGAATTTGGCCGGGGTTTGAGATGGCCGACATAACTTTCCATTATCGCTGAAAAACAAACCCGGCCATCTCAAACCCGGCGAACTCCACGGCATTTGGCCGGGCTAAACTGTATTATCGAAAAAAAAAAGATGGCCGCCATCTTTTTCGATAATACGGTTCCGGCCAGCTGTAGCGCTGCCGCCAACATAGATCACCGGCGATGTATTTGGCTGGCGACATTCGATTATGCCCCTCCACGTAACTTTGTAAGTCTAAGTGCTTTGAAAATGTCTAAAAAGTGGCATAAAGCAGCATTTGGGCATTTTTCTCACAAAAACATTCAAATCGGTATTTTCAAAGCCTATTTTTCAGATGTTTTTCTATTCTGTTCTTCTGCAGTGCATCTAAAGGGCGGGATTTGGGTGTTCCTACTTAAATGTTTTTCAGCCATAATGGAACAAAACAAAACCGTCCTGGACTAAAACTAAGACATTTTGAGCTATACCTGTTTTTATCATGAAAGGCACAAAAAGGTGCTCTGAATGACCAGATGACCACTGGTATGAATCAGGGATGACATTCCCTTACTCCCTTAGTGGTCACTGACCCCCCCCTCCCACCCCCAAATGTGATTAAAAATATTACTTGCCAGCCTAAGATGTTATACTCAGATGCATTAGAGCAGCATGCAGGTCCCTGGAGTAGTCTAGTGGTGAGTACAGTGTACCTCAGACAGGTGGACCCAGGCCCATACCTCCCCTCACCTGTTACACTTGTAGTGGAAACTCTGAGCCCTCCAAAACTCACCAGAAACCCACTGTACCCACATATAGGTGCTCCCGTCATCCATAAGGGCTATTGTAGTGGTGTACAGTTGGGAATAGTGGGCTTTGGGGGGGGGGGGGGGGTAAGTAGGCAAGATAAGGTAGCAATGGTGAGATGTGTACCTGGGAGCATTTTTTTGAAGTCTACTGCAGTGCCCCGTTGCTCTCCTGGGATGACTGTGGGACTAGTTGACTAAAAATAATGGCTCCTTCTACATCGCAATGGTTTGATTTTCTGCGCTTTTCACTAGGACTTTTTTTTTTTTTCAAAAATGGTCAAGAAAAGAAAACACATACAAAGCACAAAACCTTGTTTGAAACAATATTTTTGAAAAAAAGAGGTAGACGTTTTTCTTTTTCTAAAATGACCTTCTTTCCTATTCGGATTTTGGACGTTTTGTGCAAAACGTCCAAAATCAGACTTAGACATCATATTGAAAATGCCCCTTATGTAACTTTGTAAGTCTAAGTGCTTTGAAAATATGCGTCAGTGTATCATAAGTCTAAACGCTTTGAAAATGTGTCTCCACGTAACTTTGTAAGTCTATATGCTTTGAAAATGAGCACCATATTTGATAAATCAGCGAGATAGATAATAAGCATGCTCAAATAACCGAGTCATAAGACCAGACTTGAAGCGCATCAGTGAAGGATCTGAATGTAGAGTGCTTGGTAACTGATCCCAAAACATGGGTGCCAAACAAGAAAAAGTGATATCATGATAAGAATCTAACCCTAAAATCCTATGTGATGGAACAACTGATGAATTTGTATTACTAGAACAAAGAGTTCTGGCTGGACAGTATGGAACAAGCAGTCTTGCTAAATGTAGAGGCTGGCCTTTATAATAGGCCTTACGTGTAAGAGAGAGAATTTTAAATTGAATTCCGTTTGAGAAAAGTAACCAATGCTGTTCATTCAATAAAGGTGTACATGGTCATAGTGATATGCTCTGTATATCATATGGACTACTTTAATATGGTTCTCAGCATCAGAGATACACATACCTGCAGTTTCTGCTCTAGGTTCATGAAACTTTACCAATTCAGAGTGTCTCCTGGCCGATTGTAGAGATGGGCAAGCAGAGAGGGAATGTGAGAGAGTTTCCCTCGACTCCTGGTACAGTCCTGGTGATAAAGTACATGACGTTAGACTAGTTTGGAGTGCCTGCGTGTCCCTCGATGACCTCATCCCCTCTGCCAGAGCTGCCGCATTTAACGTCGGTGAACAGCATTGATGGGGCTTCGCTGAGCCCCATCGAGTGAATGGCTCCCCTGCAGCCAGGAAGTGGAGGAGCTTCAGGCATTCCTGTACCTTTCGCCCATGTGGTGGAAGAACCGGGTTTGCAGAGAGGGAGTATGCCTGTTGCGGTTGAGACTGTGGAGTCTGGTTGAGATTCAATGGTTCCGTCAGCTTAAAAGAATTTACCTTTAGAAACAGAGTAATCTCTGCCAGGCGAAAAGTCTACCCACTCCTGTTAAGCCATCTCTGGTGTTTGTTAGGAGTCACTTTCGAACATTGCTTATGATACTTCCAACATAGACACAGCTCCCAGGGTTGCGGAGTCTCTGTGCCCTGGGCAACGCATCCGATCACCAGACCGTGAGTAAAGTGCCTATTATATTTCAAGATATGGAGACTTTACAACTGACAAGGCTTGAGAGGCCTGACAGTAAAAACCAGAGTAAAAACTCAATAATTGCTAGTGAACTGAAGACACCTTCAGCAGGATGGGCGTGCCTGAGAAGGAGCCTTTTGGCACTGCATTTGATCAACCGGAGAAGGCAGGCTTGTGAAGAGAGCAGATTGGGGCAACATGGTCTTAATAGTAACCACAGGAAATATATACCTTCAAACTACTCCTAATAATCTACTCCTTAACACTGATCCACTTAACACTAACCACCCCATTTGCAGAAAACAACATCATACCCATACTACACAATCATCATAGATTGATCAAATACATTACACCTCACCAAACTGATAACAACCTAAACAAAGGAAAAACCACAACAGAAAGGAAAAACCACAACAGAAAGGAAAGAAGGGCCCAAACAAACTCACCTCAACAAAGAAACGACAACTAACAAATTCCACCTAACACCAAATACAAAAGACCCATTCCAAACAATCCAAGTGGGCTACGTCAACGCCAGATCCACTGTAAATAAAACAGCAATACTAACAGACTGGATCATGTCAGAAAACCTCGACCTACTCTTCCTCACTGAAACTTGGATCCATGACCAAAAGGATCCCATAATCCTTGACCTATGCCCTCCAGGATTCAAAATCACTCACTGCTCCCACTTCACCACCGAAACCACTGCCGAGTCCATAACAACCCAACTTGAAATTGCCTCAATCAGAATCCACAACAAATCCCTGTTTGATCATCTAAACTGCGTCTTGTTTTACAGACCACCCGGTAATTGGAATGAAAGCCATTCTAATTTCACGGACTTCATCTCAAACACTTGTGTAACCAACTCCAACATATTAATACTAGGTGACATAAATCTTTACCTAGAAGATCCAAACTCCACCAATGCACGAGAATGTAAGGAATTCCTCCACTCATGGGATCTCAAATGGCCACACATGCAAGCTACCCACGTCAAAGGGCACACACTGGACCTCCTCTCACACAAATTGTTCCCAGACCACAACCTACTAATAACAGATATCAAATGGACAGAAATACCGTGGACCAATCACTACAAACTAAACCTATCCCTAAACTGGCGGAAGAAGGGATCATACTATATACAAGAACACACAACCTACAGCACAAGAGGCCAAATAGACCCAAAAGCATTCTGGCAACAGATATGACAATGAATGGACAGCATGAACAGACTCCATACACTACCTCTCTGACTGGGACAAAAGAACCAGAAGTGTACTAGACGAAATAGCACCCTTAAAAACAAGAATATCAAGAAGACAAAACTTGATACCATGGTTCAATGACGAACTGAAAAAAACTTAAAACACAATTCAGGAAACTCGAACGAGCATGGAAAAAATAAAAGATGAACACACACTCAATGCATGGAAACAAATACAAAGAAAATACAAATATGCAATAAGACAGACCAAAAGGTCTTATTACAAAACTAAAATAGGACCGGTTTACAAAGACTTGAAGAAACTATTCCAACTCGTAAGTAAGCTACTAAACACCACCCCAGTCACCACAACCAACACAGACATCCCATCCACAGACAAACTTGCTAAATACTTCAACGAAAAAATAATAAAGCTATGCAATACACTTCCTTAGCACAACACTGACATCGAAAACTTCATCAATGGCTTGGACCCAACTTCTGGAGAATACCCAGCAGACCGAACCTGATCAAGCTTTGCTGTCCTCACCGTTGAATCAGTTACCCATGCGACTCATAGGTTCTCCAATACCCACTGCAAATTGGACACCTGCCCCAGCCATCTACTTAAATCTGTTCCCGACCGCTTCATAGCAGACCTCACATCCCACCTAAACTACATGCTCCAACAAGGTGTCTTCCCTGAGGAATATGGCAACATCCTACTCACCCCAATTCCAAAAGACACAAAGAAAAAAACAAACTAACTCACCAACTACCGCCCAGTTGCATCTATCCCAATAGCAGTCAAACTGATGGAGAGCATGGTGACCAAACAGCTTACTGATTACATGGGCAAGTTCTTAATACTACATGAATCACAATCAGGATTTCACACCCTCCATAGTACCGAAACTGTGCTAGTCACTCTCCTGGCCAAATTCAAGCAGGAAATAGCTACAGGTAAAGGCATACTTCTCCAATTCGACATGTCGAATGCATTCGATATGGTAAACCACAATATACTACTAAGACTCCTAGACTACATCGGGATTGGTGGAAATATACTCAGCTGGATCAAGGGGTTTCTAACCACCAGAACATACCAAGTGAAATCAAAATTCAAACATATCACCACCATGGAAAGCAGACTGCAGAGTATCTCAAGGATCACCACTATTACCAATACTTTTTAACATAATGATGATCCCGCTGGCTAAGTCCTTATCCAATCAAGGTCTCGACCCATTCATCTACACAGACGATGTCATAATATACATTCCCTTCAGACATGATCTGACAGAAATCACCAATGAAATCAAGCTCGGTCTGAACACTATGGACTCATGGGAAACTCATTTCAACTGAAACTGAACAGTGACAAAACACACTGCCTCATCCTCTCATCTCAACACAATACGTACAAACCCAAAACCATAAACACCCCAGACCACACCCTCCCTATCTCAGATAGCCTGAAAATACTCGGCGTTACAATCGATCACAACCTTACACTTGAGAGCCAAGTGAACTGCACAACAAAGAAAATGTTCCACTCAATGTGGAAACTTAAACGCGTAAAACCTTTCTTCCCAAGGGAAATATTCCATAACCTAATACAATCAATGGTACTAAGCCTTGCAGACTATTGCAACAGAATCTATGCGGGATGTAAAGAACAACTCACAATGAAACTCCAGACCGCTCAAAACACAGCAGCCAGGCTGATATTTGGTAAAACACGATTCGAAAGTGCCAAACCCCTCTGAGAAAAACTGCATTGGCTCCCAATCAAAGAATGTATTACCTTCAAAATCTGCACCCTGGTCCACAAAATTATCTACGGCGAAGTCCCAGGCTACATGACAGACCTCATAGAGCTACCAACCAGAAACACAACCAGATCATCACGAACATACCTAAACCTCCACTACCCAAACTGCAAAGGACTCAAATACAAACCTATGCATTCAGCTTCTCATATATAAACACACAACTATGGAACTTGCTGTCAAAAGCTGTGAAAACAACCTATGACAATCTAAACTTCAGGAAATCACTAAAAACCAACCTGTTCAAAAAGGCATACCCGACCAACCCAACATAAATGCCTACACTCTGCAACACAGCAAAACCAAAGCTCGTAATGGACACTACATAGCCCCTCCTCTCTTCGATCCCCATTGTGCCTGAACCTTAATCGACCACAACATCACCATGTATTTGTTTCTCTACTGGACTTGGCGAACTCCTTTACGGTACTATGTAAGCCACATTGAGCCTGCAAATAGGTGGGAAAATGTGGGATACAAATGTAACAAATAAATAAATATGCGTTCTTCTCTGCAGCCTTTAATAATGGAAAATTGTAAAGAGATTAAGGTTATTTCTGAAGCAGTTCTGCCCAGCAGTCCTCTAAATTGGAATCCTTAGAGTTAACAGTCTAGACTTTTGGAGAACTTGGGAGTAGTACTCAGCTGGACAGAGTATTTGTGCTTTATCTTTACAGTATAACACCACGGACCCTGAGGCAGAATTCGAAACTTGGGCCGAAGTTGGGTCGTGGAGGGTGTTCAATTGACTGTTCAGTATATAAAAAAGATAAGTGCATTACCGATTAGTGAATATTCACACGGTTGCTAGTAGATGAGTATTTAAATAGAATAGCTATACTTGTGTACAAGGAGGTTTTTACCTGTGATGATTTAGAGGGCCTCCCTTATGTTGATGTTATCAACGACGGAGTGTTCTTCTATAATTTGAGGTTTTTCCTCCATAAAAATCAAATTATCTGTATACATCAGAATTTTATGGATATCGATTATAGCTAGATTTCCACTTTAATATTTAGATATCTTAGAGAGCTCTTTTGTGGCTTGCTTGATTTATCCTTGCCATTTTTGGGGCATAGACTGTAGACGTCTGCCCCGTACTTGCCCCGCCTCCCAACCACTGGTGCTACCACCCAATCTCTGCTAAGCTTCTGAGGATCCATTCGAAACGCAAACGTTGTAAAACAGGAACAACAAGGTCGCATGCCATTGCAATGGCATATACTATTGCACAGCATTTTGAAGCTAGAAAGAGGAATCCTGATAAAATGCACAAGGAACCATTAATAACAAACTTTATATGATAAGCAATAGGCAGCTATCGCAGTTGCTTCAAGTAAACAGTAATATGTTCAAACTTCGAGTAGCAGTATAATTGTAAGCCACATTAAGCCTGCAAAAAGGTGGGAAAATGTGGGATACAAATGCAATAAATAAATAAATGTACCGCAGAGGTCTGAACAACCTGAAGCGATTGAACACAGGAAGCCAGTAACATCAGGTGAATGATGTTACAGTAATCCAACCCACTTAGCATCATCACTTGCAAGATCTTTTCTGGACAACAAAAACCGAAGCTTACTCAGCAACTGCAATTTGAAGTAGGATTTACAAATCAACAGCTGAACTTGAGATTTAAATGAAAAACAAGTATTCAACAGAATGCCCAAATTCCACATCTCACTGGAAACTTTTACAGGCGTGTCTGATAGCAGAACAGTATCAGACAATACTACCATTATCAACTCAGTCTTAGCAACATTTGACTTCAACCTATTAGCAGTTAACCAACCAAGGATAGCAAGTATATCGCATCTGGAACAGAAGCTGTCAGGGGGAAAAAACCCCCTGCATGTCTACTACTACTACTACTATTTAACATTTCTAAAGCGCTACCAGGGTTGCGCAGTGCTGTACAATTAACAAAGAAGGACAGTCGCTGCTCAAAGGAGCTTACAATCTAAAGGACAAAAAGTGCAGTCAATCAAGGTTGAGGCAGTCTAGATTTCCTGGATAGAGGTACAATGGTTAGGTGCCGAAAGTGACATTGAAGAGGTGGGCTTTGAGCAAGGATTTGAAGATGGGTAGGGAGGGGGCTTGGCGTATGGGCTCAGGGAGTTTATTCCAAGCATAGGGTGAGGCGAGGCAGAAAGGGCGGAGTCTGGAGTTGGCGGTGGTGGAGAAGGGTACTGAGAGGAGGGATTTGTCCTGTGAGCGGAGGTTACAGGTAGGAGCGTAAGGGGAGATGAGGGTAGAGAGGTAGTGAGGGGCTGCAGATTAAGTGCATTTGTAGGTTAGTAGGAGAAGCTTGAACTGTATGCGGTACCTGATTGGAAGCCAGTGAATTGACTTGAGGAGAGGGGTGATATGAGCATATCGGTCTAGGTGGAAGATAAGACGCGCAGCAGAGTTCTGAACGGATTGAAGGGGGGATAGATGGTTACGTGGAAGGCCAGTGAGGAGTAGGTTGCAGTAGTCAAGGCGAGAGGTAATGAGAGAGTGGACGGCGCGTTCAAGTATCTTGGAGAGGAAGGGTAGGAGGGAGATGGGGCGGTAGTTGGAAGGGCAGGTAGGGTCTAGTGATGGTTTTTTGAGGAGTGGGGTGAATACAGCATGCTTGAAGGAGTCAGGGACAGTTGCAGTGGAGAGAGAGAGGTTGAGGATATGACAGATGGGGGGGGGGGGGTGACAGTAGGAGAGATGGTGTTTAGTAAGTTAGTGGGGATGGGATCAGAGGAACAGGTGGTGCATTTCGAGGAGGAAAGAAGGTAGGCGGTTTCCTCCTTGGTGATATCAGGAAAAGAGGAGAAGGAGGGCTGCGTTGGTTGGTTGTCATCTGCATATGCTCGGTATGAAACATCCAGTGACTGCAATAGATGATACAAAGGAAGCAAATAGATGTTGTATAATTCCGCTGACAGCGCTGATCCTTGTGGTATTCCATTACTTAATGGGTGCATAGCTGAAACAGCATCGCCCATCCTTACAATCTGTTTTCTGTTGTCCCGAAATGATTCAAGCCATGTCAGTATGGTTTACCACAAGGCCACAAGCACCCTGGTGTCGTACTAAAATACAGTGATCAAGTATGTCAAACGCTGCAGAAATATCCAGAAATGCAAAACAATAGTTAGTTTGCCTATCCTATTGAAGATGCAGTTCATCCACAGCTGCAGTTATTATCGCCTCAGTGCTATGTCGCCTTGCTCTGTTTGTCAATTAAAGGCAGTATATCAAGTTACAAATAAATAAATAAATATTGAAAAGGCTCCAACAGCGAATTTGCCAGAAAATCATCCTAGTATAAACACATTGTTCAATAATCTTAGTTAACATTAGTAATGTAGAAATTGGACGATAATTAGCTATTACATCACGACCCAGAGGTGGGTTTTGTAATATTGGAAGCACTGTAGCAATCTTCATCTCATCAGGAAAATAACAATTAAAAAAAAATTACCATGTCAACTAAAACCAGGGTAATAGTTTTCCATTCTCCTCAACAAACTAGGGGGAACAAATATCCCCCAAAGACCCAGTAGAGTTACACTTTTTCAAACACATTCTTATTTCTTATTCACTTACCATTGAAAACTACACCCATTGTTCTCCCCAAAAAAGGGGAAACATCCTCAATTTCTTCAGATGCAGAAAAGTAATCCACAATGTTCTCAACCTTGTGTGCAAAATAATCCATATGATCGTAAGGAAAAATGGGGAACTAATTTCCACAGAATTCCTATCTTGGGTCGAAGAGTGAACAACTGAAAGCAGTTCTTTAGGACAATTCAGTGACTTCGCTATTCTCTTTTGATAATACAATGTTATTTCATTAATAACCACAGCTGTATATTCTTGCAAATGAAGCACGTAACCATGGATATTCAGCGGGAGATAACCTTTAAAGTCAAAATGATGAAATATTTTGACTCTCGGAACAACAAACAAACAGGGAGAACCTCCACATAGAGGGTCCAATCAAAGTAAAAGTAGAGGGTGGACAATGGACACTCCAACACAGGAACTGGTGCTTAAAAGTTGCTGTACTAGAACCCAATAAAGTAACGGGTCCTGCTGTACTAACACCCAATAAAGCAACTTTTAAGCACCAATTCCTGTGTTGGAGTGTCTATAGTTTGACACTCACCGGACAGCACTTAGCAAAGATCTGGGGTTTCTATCCCATTATAAACTTTACAATTATACTGCTCTTATCACCCATCCATCTCTCCCCGTCTCTCACCCACCCAGATCTCCCTGTTTCTCACCTAATCCACCCCACCCTCTTCCTGTGAGACTGTCATTGGAATGCTTTTGTGTTTCACTTATATATATTTTGATATTTGTCAATATTTGCTCATTTCTGATCTGAAGAAGAAGGGTTACCTTTGAAAGCTAATCAAAAATGTATTAAGTTAGTCCAGTAAAAAATATATCATCTTATTTTTTTCTTTGTTTTTTTTTCTATTTATTACCTCTTTTTATTGGAAGCCAAACTTTAAGACCACTTGTTCATGTGGAAAACGGTTGCTTACCTGTAACAGGTGCTGTTCTTGAATTGCAGGAAAATCAGTCACATATTCTTATCTTTTTTCCTTTAGAGTTAAGTACTTCAGCCATTATATAGGACTGACATGGTCCCATATGACTGTGGTTAGGTGGGAAGCTCTGCTTGTGTCTTCTTTTCTAGAGCTGTCTAAGAAATGCTTCTTTAGCACCACAGGAAGATTTCACCTAGTTTTGTAGCTGATTGCAAATGTGGGGACCACAAAATGGTTGCCAGGCAAGTCATTAGGAGGACAAGGTCCACGGATATCGCACCCAAGCACTGTTTGCTAAATACTACGACAGTGGGCAAGTGGAAGGGGAAGAACAAGCAGAGCCAGTCTTACCCTAGGCATCTAAGCTTCGATATGGAGTTCCCACAGCTTCTTCGGGTGTGGCAGGAGGCTTCCTTGTTGCTGCGGGGGAGGGAAGTCTTCTCAGCCTTGATGAAGGCGTCTCACTTAGTCCTCCAGCCCATACTCTACAAGTTATCCCTTGGGGGAGGTGAAGTTGTAACCCGACATTGCTGTGGTGAATGGGGTTGAGTCAGGGGCCTGACGACTTCGCAGGAGAGGGTATCACCCGGTATGGCTTTGCGGCCCGGTTTTGCCCTGGGATGGAGCCTGAGGAAATGCTGCTGGGATTGCAGTTGAAGGTCCTTAGGTGGGTTGGCAAACCCGTGAAGTAAGAGTGCTGTTCCACCTGTACTGGTGACCCTGGAAGCAATATGGCAGGTGATTCACTAAACTGGATTTAACCGTGAGTAAGAAATTGTTCCAAGTAGAGAAGATGGAGAGTATAACACTTAAGTTATGGAAATATGAATCAAGTCTGGTGGGGGTTTCAACTACCTCTGAAGATCTTGGGAAGAAAGTGAATGACGTACAGGGAGTACAAAGTGAAATGACTCAGGATTTCATGGGTTTATGTTGGAAGTATGAATTTTTGTAGACTAATTTGAGATTCCTGAACTTCCCACAGATGTCCCATATGACACCAGGGGATCTTTTTATGAAATATATGGGAGACATCTTGAAAATCCCCCTAGAAGCCTTGCCCCCACTATATATGGCATTTTATTTGCCTTATAAGAGACATCAAACTATGGGGCAACTTGTAGGCAATGGAACTTTAGCTGTCTTGCCTGATAGTTTGACAATTACAGATATTTTGACTTGCTCGGTGTCCTTTTCTTTTTAGAATTATTTTCTTTATGTTTTCTCCCAGTTTTCTGATGTCAACTCTTCTTTTTGAGATTTTAGTATTTGCCTTGATGTTGATTATACAGATATTTGATAGCTATTTTTCGGTTAATACTAAACTTACTGTGTTTTCTTTTATCAAGTAATTTACTTGAATGTAATGTTAAAAATTCTGATAAAAAAATAAAAAAAAGAAAATTAAAAAGTATGAAGTATGTATACCTAAAACATCTGCATATTATACAGTGCTGTATAAGTCAGATGGAGGAGAGCATGCTTCTAGAAATTGAATATATGCGTACTGTTTTCCTCTCCCAACATAAACACCCTCACAGGGTAGGCCTCTTTTTTCCAGGGGGCTAAAAATAAGTGTGCTATAAAACCATGTATACTTTTAGCCACATTTCAGGATGGCAGTTTTCTCTTGGGCTGCTTGATTTGGGTAATTACTTTTTGAAAATGGTTCTCAATATGACAGTATCTAAAAATTTATATTACCATACTGTATTTTTTTTTTTCAGGGAGGTGATCGAAAAGAAGCCAGAAAAATTTAAAATTCAGTGTTTAACAGACATCAAAAATTTGTTTTATCCCAACTTGGAGCCATTTTATGCTGCCTTTGGAAACCGACATACTGTAAGTATTTATTTAAACACTGTCTATAAAACAATACTGATCACAATTGGTTTCAAGCCTTTTAATATATAAAACTATATACAGCAGAATGGAAACTAAGACAGATTTGTAGAAAGGAATACATTAAGAAGCCTGTTTACTAAAGTACTGTTAAGTTTTTGCATGTGGGAGACATTTCTGTAATACTTTCCTTTATAAAATACTAGTGTAGCAGGTGAAATATGTGCCTTTAATTTAGACATGAACACTTATACCAGGCAAAGAGCTGCTGTAACTGCTCACACCTGAGATACATAATTTGTAGTATTCTATAAGCTATGTGGGTATGATTCCTGCCCATGCTCCACCCATGTAAAATATGTATATATTTACAGAATAGCTCTTAGTGAAATTTTGACTTGTATGTATATATGAGCGCACATATGCAGGTATATACTCAGAGTTTGTCTTAGGCAGGAACAGCTGATGTGGCCGCAGAGGGCCTCACACTCCCAGGGGCCCTGTGCTGCCGACTAGAGACCTGTACGGGAACAGGGTTTGCGGCTTTTTTTTCCCCATTTGTTTTTTCCCCCCTCCATTTCCTGTCCCGTGGCAGATCCAGCACCAATCCCTTCTCTCCCCATGAGACCGGTATGTTCCCCGCCCTCCCCCGGTCCACAAAAACCTGATTTTTCTTTGCTGTTGCCGGCAACGGTAATGGGAATAAGCTGTCTGGAACGGCCCAGTCCTTCCTTCTGCAGCGTGCAGTCCGTACGTAAACAGGAGGTTACATCAGAGGGGTGGGATGCTACAGAAGAATGGACTTGTCGACCTAGACAGCCTGTTCCCATTGTTGCTTCTGGCACCAGTACCAGCAAAGAAATCAGGTTTTTGTAGACTAGGGGGGGGGGGGGGCCCAAGGAGGTGCAAAAATCGGGGGGGGGGGGGGGGGGGGGAAGGGCAGGGAACAGGTGCTGGACTGAAGGGAAGGGAGAGGAAAGGAAACAGAGGGGAAAACAGGGGACACAGAGCTACTGAGCTATAAAGGGGGAAGGAGAGATAGGAGACAAGAAGTGCTGGACCATAGGGGTGGAGCTGTAAAAATGAGTTCAAAGACTATGTAGTAACTATTGGGGGGGGTGTTCAGCATGTGCCCTGCAGTTGCCACACAGAGCACTTATTACATGGTAAATGCATTGGCAGATAGTGTGATAAGTTTGTCTGTGTTGTCGGTATACATTTACTTGAAAACATTCAGGTGTTGCATTCTCACCAATCAGGTTCCAGGAAACACCATAGTAAAGAATCAGGGTTGTCAGCCATTGTGGACAGTATACAGGTTAAAGCTCACAAGGGTTATGATGCCCTTTGGGCACAGCTTGTCCTCACTGCTGCATTTGATATTGTACAACATAAATTACTGTTAGATCAATTATGAAAAACAGAAGTTGGTTCTACTATGCATAATTAGTTTGCATCCTGTTTATCTAATGATATGCAGCATGTTCTGTGGACAAGCTCTTTCTTTTAAGATTTGACTTAGAGGAGCCCCTTAGACTCTTTGTTCTCCAGATCTTTTTAACTTGTATTTGATGCTGTTGGCTAAAACCTTAGATGACTGTGACTTGCAATTTCATTTCTTTGCTGATGACATTCAGTTGGTGTTGTCATGTGAGACAATCAAATAAAGATCATGTCATGTTTAATAGAAATTTGTATTCTTTGGTGAACTGACTTTTCAGTCATGGTGTGATCCTGAATCTAGAAATTGTCATCTGAAATGTGACTATCTAAAAGTAACAAGCCTTTATTGGTTAAGCTTACAGTGCAGAAAGAGTCAATTTCTTTTCTGGATGATATAGAGGGGCATAATCGAACTGGGGTGCCCATCTCTGGGGACGGCCCCAGGAAGAGGCGGAGCCAACCGTTTTATCGAACAAGATGGGCAGCCATCTCTCATTTCGATAATACGGTCGGAGCCGGCCAAATCTCAACATTTAGGTTAACCTTAGAGATGGTCGATCTAAATGTTGAGATCGCCGGAGTTAGAGATGGCCGGCCTCCGTTTTCGCCGATAATGGAAACCGAAGCCGGCCATCTCAAAACTGGCCAAATCCAAGCTATTTGGTCGTGGGAGGAGCCAGCATTTGTAGTGCACTGGTCTCCCTCACATGCCAGGGCACCCTAGGGAGCACTGCAGTGGACTTCAGAAAAAAGGTCCCAGGTGCATAGCTCCCTTACCTTGGGTGCTGAGCCCCCCTACCCCCCCTAAAACCCACTAACCACAACTGTACAACAGTACCATAGCCCTTAAAGGGTAAAGGGGGGCACCTACATATAGTAACATAGTAACATAGTAGATGACGGCAGAAAAAGATCTGCACGGTCCATCCAGTCTGCCCAACAAGATAAACTCACATGTGCTACTTTTTGTGTATACCTTACCTTGATTTGTACCTGTCCTTTTCCGGGCACAGACCGTATAAGTCTGCCCAGCACTATCCCCGCCTCCCAACCACCAGTCCCGCCTCCCACCACCGGCTCTGGCACAGACCATATAAGTCTGCCCAGCACCATCTCCGCCTCCAAACCACCAGTCCCGCCTCCCACCACAAGCTCTGGCACAGACCGTATAAGACTGCCCAGCACCATCTCCGTCTCCCGCCACCGGCTTTGCCACCCAAGCTCGTCTAAGCTCCTTAGGATCCATTCCTTCTGAGCAGGATTCCTTTATGCTTATCCCACGCATGTTTGAATTCCGTTACCGTTTTCGTTTCCACCACCTCCCGCGGGAGGGCATTCCAAGCATCCACTACTCTCTCCGTGAAAAAATACTTCCTGGCATTTTTCTTGAGTCTGCCCCCCTTCAATCTCATTTCATGTCCTCTCGTTCTACCGCCTTCGCATCTCCGGAAAAGGTTCGTTTGCAGATTAATACCTTTCAAGTATTACATCTTGGGGGAGGGGTGAGGAGGAAAGCGGTGGGGTATCCGGATACTGGGCATTAGGGCCACGGGGGTACATAGACTTTTGAAAGCCTTAAGGAACCCAAAGTGTGGGAAGGAGGAGGAAAAGGAGGGGAGGGAACGGGGTGAGGGGCATTAGGAACAGGGGAGGGGGCCCTGTCACACACTCTCATTCTCACACACACACTGTCACACAGACAGACTCACTCTGTCACACACCCGAACATTCACTCTGGCTCTCTCTCTCAAACATACACACTCCCAGGAAAACCTTGCTAGCGCCCGTTTCATTCGTTCCAGAAACGGGCCTTTTTTACTAGTGTAGTATATATGGTAAAGCTATATAGGAAGTGTCAGTCTTGGGGTGGGTGGGCTTAAACTTAAGACCTATGGAATGTGTTTGCTGTACCCTATCTCTAGAACAGCATTGAAATGCCCAGAGCCACAAGTGTAAGGTAGGGGTAATCAGAAAATAGTCTTATCTGAGAGCACCCAAATCCGTCCAGCTTCTGTTCTGTGTAGAGACAAAAACCGCGTGGAGAGAGAAGCTCCACCTGTGCTATGCAATTACCTTACAACAAAAGCAGATGGGGGAGGGGAGGGGCTCCACACAGTATGGAAGCAGAAGGGAAAAAAAACACAAGAGAAACTACTACCGATTTTAAAGCACTTGTTAAATCCAGTTCTCAGATTATCAACTATCAAATACAAATGGGTACAGTGGGTTTTGTGTGGGTTTTAGAGGGCTCCCATTTACCACCACAAGTGTAACAGGTGGGGGGGGGGGGGCCTGGATCCGCCTGCCTGAAGTGCACTGTAGTACCCACTAAAAACTGCTCCAGGGACCTGCATAGTGCTGTGATGGAGCTGGGTATGACATTTGAGGCTGGCAAAAAAATTTTTTAATTTTTTTTTTGGGTGGGAGGGGGTTGGTGACCACTGGGGGAGTAAGGGGAGGTCATCTCTGATTTCCTCTGGTGGTCATCTGGTCAGTTCGGGCACCTTTTCAAGGCTTGGTCGTGAAAAAAAAGGGCCCAAGTAAAGTCGGCCAAATGCTCGTCAGGGCTGGCCTTCTTTTTTCCATTATCGGCTGAGGACGGCCATCTCTTAACCACGCCCCCGTCCCGCCTTCGGCACATTGCCAACACGCCCTCTTGAGCTTTGGCTGTCCCTGTGACGGAAAGCAGTTGAGGCTGGCCAAAATCGGCTTTCGATTATACCGATTTGGCCACCCTTAGGAGAAGGGCGCCCATCTCCCGATTTGTGTCGGAAGATGGGGGCCCTTCTCCTTCAAAAATAAGCTGGATAGTTATTTTAAAGATTTCATTGTGATAATCCCTAGGAACCTATCCAAACATTTTATAAATCCCACTACTCTACTTTTACTGCATCCTCCAACACTGAGTAGAAAAAATATCTCCTTTTTGATTTTTTTTAAATATTTTTTTATTGAAAGTCACAAGGAAATAGAGACTGTGGGCAAGGACTTTATGCCCAACAGTTTAACTGTGTTTTACAGTATAGAACAAAACAATCCAACTCACCCCAAACACTATTTAAATCAACAAGTGTGAACAATATGTACAGAGAGCAGTCCAGAATTCCTATGTAACTGTACAAGACCAGAACATATGACTTAAATTTGCTTGGGATATACCATACTTCGTACATTTGTCAGTGGCCAGAATATGGACTTTGTAAACTCTAGAAGGAGAAAATTGAACACGTAAACAAATTTTGTACTACAGTTCACATAAACAATTATGTTGAATAATCTTGTATAGAAATTTCACACTTATTTTTAACAAGTTTTCAGTGATAGTATATTGTAATTCCTTACTCCAGGCATCAGCCAACTGAGCATAAGCTAAATCTCTTATTTGTTTTAAAACTATTACTGTATAATTTCATGGCATGTCCTCTAGTCTTTGTATTTTTTTTAAAGAATAAACAGTTAATTCACGTTTTTGTTCTACTCTACTCAGGGTTTTGTTAGACCTCTATTATATCCCCCTTCAGCTTCTCCAAGCTGAAGAGCCATAACTGCTTAAGCCTTCCCTTATTCCACTCCTTTAATTATTTTGGTTGGCCTTCTTTGTACCCTTTCTAATTCAACTATATATTTTTTGAGATGTTTAAAGACTCAAAGGGTAGTCTCATCATGGAATACAGTGGCCTAAGTACATAAGTACATAAGTACATAAGTAGTGCCATACTGGGAAAGACCAAAGGTCCATCTAGCCCAGCATCCTGTCACCGACAGTGGCCAATCCAGGTCAAGGGCACCTGGCACGCTCCCCAAACGTAAAAACATTCCAGACAAGTTATACCTAAAAATGCGGAATTTTTCCAAGTCCATTTAATAGCGGTCTATGGACTTGTCCTTTAGGAATCTATCTAACCCCTTTTTAAACTCCGTCAAGCTAACCGCCCATACCACGTTCTCCGGCAACGAATTCCAGAGTCTAATTACACGTTGGGTGAAGAAAAATTTTCTCCGATTCGTTTTAAATTTACCACACTGTAGCTTCAACTCATGCCCTCTAGTCCTAGTATTTTTGGATAGCGTGAACAGTCGCTTCACATCCACCCGATCCATTCCACTCATTATTTTATACACTTCTATCATATCTCCCCTCAGCCGTCTCTTCTCCAAGCTGAAAAGCCCTAGCCTTCTCAGCCTCTCTTCATAGGAAAGTCGTCCCATCCCCACTATCATTTTCGTCGCCCTTCGCTGTACCTTTTCCAATTCTACTATATCTTTTTTGAGATACGGAGACCAGTACTGAACACAATACTCCAGGTGCGGTCGCACCATGGAGCGATACAACGGCATTATAACATCCGCACACCTGGACTCCATACCCTTCCTAATAACACCCTGTAATATTTTTTTGTTTTTCTATTCCTTTTATAAATAATCCTTGATATTCTATTTGCTTTTTTGGCTGCTTCATTCTGAGCAAGAGATTTCAATGTATTGTCCACAATGATACCTAGATCTTTTTCTTGGGTGGTGACTCTTAATGTGGAACTTAGCATCATATATCTATATTTTGGGTTATTCTTCCCAGTGTGCATTACTTTGCACTTGTTCACATTATATATCTGTCATTTGGATGCCCAGTCTTCCAGGTTCTTAAGGTCTTTCTGCATTTTTTTTTACAGTCCATGAGTGATTTAATAACTTAGAATGGTTTTGTGACATCTGCAAATCTGATGTCTCACTTTCCTCAATTTAGAGAGCTGACCATTTAACGCTACACACTGACTTCTATCTCTCAACCAGTTCCCAATCCACAACAGAATATTGCCTCCAGTCCCACAGCATTTTAGTTTTCTTAGGAGTCTGTCCTGAGGGGCTTTCTCAAAAGCTTTCTTAAAATATCAACTGGCTTGCCTTTACCTATATTTTTGTTCATACCCTAAAAAAAAAAATATATATAGTAAATTGGTGAGTCAAGACTTTCCTTGGCTGAATCCATGTTTTCTCTGTACCATAAGTCATGTTTGTCTATGTGTTTAGTAATGTTCTTTATCCCCCACCCCTGCTATCCTATCTTGAATTTTCTGGTTCCTCCTTGGCTCCCTCCTTTCCTCCTTTTGATTTTTTTTCTCTTTTTTCTGGTTTTATCTGTTTGTCCAATTACGTATTTTTGGCATGTAAGCCACCCAGATATCCTGCTTGATTGACGGGATAGAAAGTCTTAAACTTGGAATTTGATAAGTTTCTACGTTGATGTCAGGCCACTAGCAACAAACACTTCCACAAGGCTGTCTTGTCATTATTGGTTTGAAACCTTATCTACTTTTTACTGTAAAACCATCTCGCCATTACTCCCATTTTCCCAAAAAACTGCACAGACCTAAAGAACCATCAATATGTACTTTTATTCCTAGGGAGAATGAGGTAAATGACTTTTGGAAGTTATCCTTATTATGTAAATATGTATATAATAAAATATGTCAATTTTACTCAGGATTGTTCTGGGAAGGGTAATCATGGCTGTTGAAATTAATTATCGAAAGCTTTGGGGGCAGAAGGGCTAGAAGAGACTTGACAGTTAACTGGTGGGGAGGAGTGGCACATACCTGAAGGTTTTCCTTATACTGGCACTGTACCAGTACTGTATCAGCTTATTAAGTAATTAGTAATCAAATATTAACCTTGTTATTTTGAGGAAATGATAGCTACAAAGTTATAGATATAATTGTGCAAAAAGAAAGTAATCTGGTTTACTTTTTCTTTTTTTTCTTCTTATAGGATGTTTATTCTTACAAAGAAGTAGGTGTTTCTTTAAATAGAATATTTACAGTAAATCCAAAAGGAGAACTTGTACAGGAACATGCAAAGACCAACATTTCATCGTGAGTAACTATTCATTCTTGTACTGTTATCATCAAATTTTTAAATAAAAATCAGTTGCATCAAAAATACTGTCATATGAACATAAAAATATCAGGGCTGATATTTAGCCTGTAGCAGCTGGCATTTTTTTTAAAACACTGACTGCCACGGTTATGTTGTGTTAGGTCGTGAGCCTTTGGACCTAGGCCGAGGCCTGACAACCCAGGTGAGTACAGAGACAAAAGGCTACGAAACCCAGTATGCTCAGGGAGACCAGAGAGCACCACCAGAAAGGAAAGATAGAACACTCATGGATCCAAGATGGCGGCTGTTAGAGCAAGTTAAACGGACGCATCTCGAAGTAGCTCCTAGCTTAGACTTGCATGAGCGTCTTACCCGTCGCGGCGATGGGCAAGAGAAGAGGTAAAGTTCGGGAGGCTCCCTCTGTACCGGACGGCACTTCTCAGCCACGCCAGACAACGCTGGATCACTTTCGCCTTGGGTCTGGTCCCGAGTCGGCGTCGACTCCGTTAGCCAGTGCTAGCGCTCAGACACTAGACAGCAGTGGAGACGGGGCTTCCCTGAGCCCCGTCGAGCGTGCAGCGCCCCCACAACCCGGAAGGGAAGCTTCTGTTGCAAGTCCTGGGGCCATGGCGTCGAGAGGAGAGCCAGGTGATCAGACTGCACGAGCGGACAACTGGAGCCACACTGCAAGCTGAACCAGGATTAACAGCTGCTCAAGCCTTGGAAAAGACAGTGAGTACTCTGGAACAGGCTGCCAAGGCCCCCCTACCGGTTTTTTCAATGGGAAGGGTAGAAAAAACAGCTGTAGTGACTTTGGAGACACTGTGGGACTTAACTTCATCTACCCACTCAGCTTTACAAAATTTGATTTTGAAAAATATGGAGACAATTAAAGTTCTATCAGAGACTGCTCTAAAACAGATTCAAACTAGTGAATCCCAAGCGACCGAGGTTAGAAGAATGTCGGAAAAAATTGAGAAACTTGATCTTGTGGGACAAACTTTAATTAAAGATAAAAACTTCACCTTGAGATGCTTGGAATATTTGGAGAATTACTCAAAGAGACTGACTTTGCATTTTATAAATTTTCCTAGGTCCCCTATGGTGGTGCCAACCCAAATGATCAGAAAGTATTTAATGGAGATCCTGGGAATGCCGGAAAATTCCTTGCCACCTATAACTAGAGCTTATTATATACAAACGGATGCGAAATCATCTGAAAATCAACAGCAACAAGGTGCAATGGATCTTACGGCATTTCTTGAATCCTCTTTGGAGGTTATAACTCAAAGAAGTACACTTTTGGTGACATTTGCGTTGGAAATAGATAGAGATGCAGTCCTTAAACTTTCCCTGAGACATTTGGATTCTCTGTTTTTGGGATCAAAGGTTAGGGTATTCCCTGATTTGGCTAGGGATACTCAACAAAGGCGTAGAAAATTTTTGACTCTACGTCCTAGAATAATAGCAATAGGTGCAGATTTTGTTTTGAGATACCCTTGTATATGTAGAATAAAATTTCAATCTAGGCAATACCAATTCTTTGATCCAAAACAGTTGGAGGAATTTCTGTTAAGCAGAGAAGAGGTAAATGTAAAAGTCTAGTCACACATGCACCGCTGTAAGGCAGCTTGGAGTCAGTCACTCGAGACGTAACTTGCTCTTTTGATTTACTTATTTGGTGATTATGCTTTATATTTAAGTATTTGAAATTTTCTACAAATCTTGGATCATTACCTTAATTTGGGATCGATAGTAGAATATATTAGTGTGACTGTTAGAATATTTTCTTTTGTTTACAAATTGCTGTTATGTGTATTATCACTCATAAGGATTTATTATGTCTGATAAAACTATATAAATAAAATTAAAAAAAAAAAAAAAAAGAACACTCATACGGGCCACATGGCCGGACTGGAACCCACACGTAACAGATGCCAAGCATGTGGGCCGCAAGGCCGAACTGGAACCCAAATAAACAAGAAGGAAGGGAAAAGGAACAGAACAAAGTCCCCAAAGGGAATACTAACTAGGCCGCGCACACATTGTGCAAAACACAGTTACCAATGAACTGTCACAAGACCAAACACAGGTACTAATAGTACAAACAAGAGCAAAATAGAACGTAAAAGGGAAACCACACAGAGAGGCAATTCAGGGCTGTGCCACACAGCTAAGCGGAAGAGCAGCCCAAACAGGAATCAAACAACAGATTCAGCAAGTAAAAGGTAAACCACACAGAGGCAGCTCAGGGCTGTGCCACACAGTCTAAACAGAAGAGCTAACAGGAGAGTAATTCACGAAGGTTCAAACAAGAAACACACACACAGAAAGGGTTAAAGGGAAACCACACAGAGAAGGAGCTCAGGGCTGTGCCACACAGCTAAACAGAAGAGCAAACAGGAGAGTAATTCACACAGGTTACTTTGCACTATTTGGTTGGACCAGTCCACAGTTAGAGAAAGTGCATATGGTCAAGCTGTTCTGGCTAATCATCTGTGTGGTACTGCAACTTTTGTACTGTTTTTGCATACTAGCCGTTCTTGAAAAATGGATAATGCATAAAGAAATGAGCAGCCTTGAGCTTGGGAGTCACCCATTTATGTACCTGCCTCAATTTTTATATAGCTAGCAGGATTGATCAGGCACACAACCCTACCCTCCTTCCTCAAGAGCTGTATTAATTCTTAAGTTATGGAACTAACTGAAGGAGCCAACAGACTATAGGGCAAGGCAGATACGATACGGGAGGAGAGACTGAATACACATAGAGCCATGCAATACACTAGCCAAACCACGTTAGATAGCGGAAATATAAGTGTAACCATGTTAATGTTAACAGATGCTGTCATGCAATAAGAGATTATATGATTACCAGAAACTCAATAAAAACAATGGGAAAAAAATTAATGGAGGTGCAAAATAAACCCAATGAGAATTGCGTTTCCTGGACACACTCAATGAGTTAGTTCAGTATTGGGGGTGCTCAAGCACCCACAGAGCTGGCTGCTATGGAACTAACTGAAAGAACTGCTAAGATTGCTATACTAGAAAGAGTTGCTGATGCTCAGAACTTCCCACTAAGCTCTGAGTTCTGGGAGAATTGGTCTGCTGCAGCAACAAACAATGACGTTACCCACTTGTGTGCTTGATCAGTCCTGCTGCTTGTGGAAAACGTGTTGCAGGTCAACAGCAATGCTGAATTCCCCTAGGAACCAGCCATATATTAGGCAAATGCATCTTCTGCAAACAGTATACATCCAGTATCTTTTTAAATTTTTGAGAATACATCATAACATTCTCGGGAAAAAACATCTTTGAAATTTTAATGTACAAAATCTTATTTTTCAGATACATCAGGCTTTGTGAAGTGGTTGATCATGTATTTCCTTTGCTGAAAAGAAGCCATTCCTCTGATTTTCCATGTGCTGATACCTACAGTCAGTTCACATACTGGAGGGAGCCTCTTTTGCCATTTGAAAACCAAGATTTCAATTCTGCCTCATCTTGAAAAATACAATCTGACCTAATTTTAAAGACTGTTGTGCATCAAGGAACTTGGAAATGCATCTAAGAATTTATCTTTGGCGCCTTCAGCTGAATTGTGATTATCTGTAAAGATTATTAATCCATTTAACGGTTTATTGAAAAATGTTTTCCATAGTGGCAGGTCATTTCTGTATGCCATGAGGTAAATATGAACAAAGTGCAAGTTTCAGTTCTAAGGAAATGTGCAGTTTTTAAGTGAAAACACATTGAAGGTTAGGTACAAATTGAAACATGCATTACAGATGGTTATTTTTAGGATTACAGTATTTTTCCTATAGTTCATGCTTTATCTTCAAAACAATATGGAACTTATTATTGACGTGTAAAGTAGTAGGCTGTGATAATTCACTTAAGTTTATGCGAGGTTGCTGTATAATATATGTGTAATAGTCGGTACTCTAGAGTATAGGTCAGAGTTCACCTTCTAATATCTTTACTTTAGATTTTATAAAGGCACTTATTTTTATGTGGTGGTAATCTATTGAGGATAATGCAGGGTTCCTTTGCACTCATAAAAACGAGAAAGAAAGTCTATATTTTTACATATCCGTGTATTTTTTCATCTCCTGGAGTTTTAGGGTTTTGGTCACTTTTGTTAGCTGCAGTTGTGGAAGGCTTCATTCAACTCTAAGGAGTAGCAGCAGTTCATAAGGCAGTACTGGAATAGTTTATATGGTCTTTGTCATTTATTGTATATTGAACTTCCAGATGTTAAAATGATTGTATTCAGGGTGAAGTGCAGCTTTACATTTTCTTTTCTAAAGAACTCTGTTTTTAATTGAGATATAATGGTTGTAAGTATTAACCCCCCGTTTACTAAACCGCACTAGCCGCTGCTGTGCGCTAATGCCGACACAGCCCATTCACTTTGAATAGGCTGTGTCGGCATTTTTCGCGCAGCTTAGTAAACAGAGGCTGTGAGTGAGGTGTTTATTATAGCAGAAGTTTCCTCCTGCTTTTGGCAATTTAAACGTATCAGAATTAGGAGGATAGGAAATAAATTCTTGTTTTTCCTTAATTTATTATTTGCCAAAGTAGACCACTAGACAAAAAGATCCAGTTACAGAATTATGTGAACTTTTTGAAAATGTTGAGCAGCAGGCTGCAATTTCTCCCTCCCCCTTTCAGCTGCTCCTCAGTCTTGCTCAGAGGTTGAGGCATTTGGAAGTGCCATTCAACTTTTTCCTCTGACAGGTAATTAAAAAGGAACTCAGAGGAATGCTGTGGTCTACAGGCCAATATTTGCTTGGCCACCCATATAGGGATCCTTTTACTAAGATGCAATAATGGATTTAACGTGCACTAGTGATTAGTGTATGCTAAATCCCATGCAGCCCATTGGAATATAATGGGCTGCATGGCATTCATTAGCACACTCTAAATCCATTAACCCGCATTAGTAAAAGGACCCCATAATAATCTAATGCAACTCCTGTTTTAAAGCCATTCTTTTAAAAAGCTGGGAAAATGTACCCTTTCATTCACCACCCCTTACCTTTTAGCTGTAACATATGCATTTTGCACAGATAGAAAGCAGTGCTGCTTTAAGTTTTATGACATTATGATACAGCACTTGTTATTTTTATTGTGGTTTCTGATCCTAATATGAGAACAAATCATTTGTTTCAGAGCTAGGAACACATTACCAAATCTTGGGCCCTGTTTAGTAAGGTGCGCTAGCATTTTTAGCGTGTGCTAACACTAGAAACACTCCTATATTCCTATGGGTGTCTCTAGCATCAGTGCATGCTAAAAACAAGGCCCCCTTGTCTATTCAATTTGCAAGGTATGGATAGTAATTCAAGTTATTACCAAGATTAACCTTTTTTTTGCCTGTCTACGGTTTAGCAAGTAATCCTACAAGATTTTTTTTCCTGAATGTCTTTCTTAGAATTTAAAGAGCTCAAGGGAAATTTTATGAAGGATTTTTTTTGTGTGTGTGTAAAGACTATTTTACGCATTTAAAAAGAACTTATATAAAATTATCCTAGGGGTTACGAGCTTTAGTATGTCTGGTCACAAGAAGGTAAGAATT
Source organism: Microcaecilia unicolor (assembly GCF_901765095.1). Classification (NCBI taxonomy): domain Eukaryota; kingdom Metazoa; phylum Chordata; class Amphibia; order Gymnophiona; family Siphonopidae; genus Microcaecilia; species Microcaecilia unicolor. Next base: position 430,711,126 of record NC_044033.1, on the reverse strand, counting down.
TTACATGATCCACATAGAGGCAGAGTTGGATGGAATCATGGTTTGTGTGCATTGTTTATAAATTGTCTGTGCACATATATGTTACATATGAACAGTTACACCTTCTCCCAAGTAGGCATAAATGTTTGCTGCTTTAATCTAAGTGCAACTTCTGCCACTTTGTCCCTATTATTTTGTAAAGTCATTTAGGGGTCCTTTTATTAAGCTTTGTTAGGTGCTAATGCGCGCTTAGTGTATCTAAAAATGAAGTACTGTGGAGAGCTATAGAAACTCCAAAACGTGTGCGAGATAATAGCCCTTCTAAAAGATATTTCTAATTTTATTTTGAAGATGTATGTCTTGTGGGCGTTTTTATTCTAACCAGATGCATCTACATTATGTAACTCGAGTCTCACCTGGGTTAGCTCCAGACCCAGTTGTGAAAAGGGTCCATCCACTGCTTCCCAGCAAGGTGGAGCCGCCCACCAACCGAACTTTCAGAGCTCACCACAATTGCAGATAGTGGCTAGGTCAAAAGCTTTTATTATCAGGCCAATAACAGCTGTCTCAAACTTCAGTACACTGGTTATTTCCAAACAAACAAACAAGTTCCAACAAAAACAGGTTTCCAACCAATCAGGGTTTTTCCAGACCAAGGCAGGTTTTCAAAGTCAGGCTTTCTATAAATCAGGCTTCCAGCAAAGCAGGTAAATAAAGCAGGCTTCCAAATAAATCAGGCTTCCAGTGAAGCAGGTTACTCTCACCTCTTAACACCACTTCCAAACCCTCAGGAGCTGGCCATCCCTGCCTTGGAACTCTCCCACTCCATAGAGGCTTCTCCCCCTTCCTGGGATTCCTCCCCCATCTGATCTACCCCCCTCTTCTGTATAATCCATCCAATCATCTTCTTCCATCTCCATGGGCCCCTCTCTCTTCCAGCTGGGAACTGAGCTTCTTACCTTCGCCTCCCCCTAGTGGGTGACAAAATTATAGGCTCAGCCTGGCTATCCCCCTGGTTCCCTCTGCTGGAACTGGGAGTTCATTCCCTTGTCTCCAGACTACTCTCTGCCTCCTTCCTTGCAATGGCTTCTGTTACTTGTATTTCAGTGTCTAACTGCTTCATCACACAGTCCACAGTGGAACACCCTCACCCTTCTTCAGCTCAACAGCTATGGCTCACTCTCAGGACATGCATACCCCACACTTTCTCCCATTCTCTTTTTCATTCGAATTGGGATGGATAATGGTCTGGAATAACAGCTGGGGTCTTTAGTAGACACTGACCGAGTTCCATGCAACTCCTCAGTTAAGGAACCATGCGACATTCCTGGTAACTTTTGTTCAATGCTCCTCAACACAGTCAATGAAATAGATGCTTCGATAACTCAGGGCCAGACTTCAATCACCATGGGGAAACATCTTTCCCTTACACCTTTCAGGAGTATTTACAAGGAGCAGTTTTCTTCTCAGGGCCATACTCAACAGGCACAGCCTCTCTATGCCTATCCTGCAGCCACATGTAATCCAGGGCTTGAGCCCCGCTTACAGGCCAGACTCCACAATCTGCCCAAAGTTCTGGCTCCTCCACTGGCCGATACGAATTTGACAGCAACTGCCCCTTGGATTAACCAAATTGGAGTTTTCACTTCAGGACCCCTTTTATACTTCTGCGGGTCACTTGACAGGTGGCTTGTGGGCAACCAAGGACACTTTCCCGCTCTAATTCTGCTTTTTTATTGCCTCCCAAGCTGTACTCCACAAATTAAGGGCACTATTCGTTTTGCATTTTATTGCATACACCCTCCCATGGGCTGGGGCTTGTCCCACCCAGGGACCTCCCAGTGACTCTCTACCAGGCTTACCCTTTTTAATAAATCCCAACTTAACCAGTGGTTACAATTACAGCACACTAACTGGTTAATGCAGGGATACTGCATAAGCCCTTTCCACCTCTAAAATGGGTGCCAGTAAGTGCTCATGCAGTAACTTCTAAAAAGGGCCACTTGCTAATGGCAACATTAGTGCATGTAGCAAAAAAGAGGCTCCAAAAATAAAAACAAACACAACACAGAAAAATAAAAGCACAAAAGGGCCTTCAGGATTTGAACAATCAAGAGTCCTTTAATCAAAAGACCCAACACGGGCCTTGTTTCAGCGCTCATGCGCCTGCGTCAGGGGTCAAATGGAGATAGACTGTCTCAAACAAGAACTATGAATAGAAACACTCTGATGTTATCAAAAAGAATTTTAAAACCGCATCTCGAACAAACTCGTCTTCAGTAGTCAATGACATACGAAACTGCCAAAAAGTTACCATTAGTACCTGGCCATTAAGTTTTAAAAAAATTGGCCATTTTCTGGCTGCAGTAAAAATGGCCTTATTGTGTGGAAAAGACCCGTGTAATGGGCACTTTAAGGCCGCTTTTTCCTGCAGCTTAGTAAAAGGACCCTATAGGCACTTATTTGACCTTCACACATTGGCTACTTGTTATACAATTACTTTCTAAGTGGATGAATAGCTTTCTTTACCAAGTTTATGCAATGCAGTATAATTTCATTACATGTAAAATGTGAAGTGATGTGTCAAAATTACAAATGTTGAGTATTTGCATTAGCAGGCAAAAGGACTTTTCATTTTTAAAACTTGTATAAATAGATAAAGGACAGAATATGTACCTTGTATTAAGCTAAAGAATGTACGTTAAGGAAATGAGATTTTGCTTTTACTTATTTATTGCCTGTTATAGATTTTTAAAGTTATGTTCTGCTTTGGTTGTGCAATAATTTGTATGTATGGACATTTAAAGTTTATTCCTTCATTACAAACAAAATGCAATGTTTTAATGAAATTAAGTTCTTTCCATGAAAGAAAAATAGTACATTTTGCTTACATAGTAATGCTGTATTCTGTTACAAAAAAAAAAACAACTTTTAATAACATGTTATGTGTGTATATGCAGCACTATAATTGCATATAATGGTTCAGTACTCAAACATTACAAAAGCAAACATTTTAATTGTAAAAAGAATGTGAAGATATGCAAAAATCAGTGCACAATTTGGATAGAAGTTTGATGCATTGCTTTATTAATGTTTTATTAGCCTGTATTAAATAATCACAATCAATGCCAAACTCTAGGTTTGTAGTCATAACGTACTTTTATATGAAATGGGTAAGCATACTAGTTTATTAAAAAAAACTGGATAAATTAATGTTATCATTTTTATTTGGTTTTCTTTTCTTTAAATAAAATAAAAGGGTCTTTTTACTAAGATTCACCAACAGATGTAGGGGCCCGTTTACCAAGCCATGGTAAAAATGGCCTGCAGTATTGCTAGCATGTGGGATTGCTGTGCGCCAGGCCACTTTTTACCGCGGCGGGAAAAGGCATTTAAAAAAATTGTTTATGGCTGTACGCTAATATCAAAATTAGCGCGTGGCCATTTACTGGCTGAGCCCTTACCGCTACCTATTTAGCAGGCAGTAAGAGTTCATGCACTAATTCGGTAGTAATTGGGCACCTACCCCCACCTCCCCATGCTAGAAAATAAAAATTATTTCCTAGTGCAGGAAACAACATGTGGCAGCCTCGGAACTACCGCCAGGTGTGCTGTTTTGCCGCACGCTACCCGCACTGTTGCTCTACCACCACTTGATAAAAGAGCCCCTTAGTGCATGCCACCAACACTCTAATTTTGTAAAAGTTGCCAAAAATGGCACATGCAAATTTGGGTACGCACAATTTAATTAAATATCAAGCTAATTAGTGCCAATAATTGGCTTTTTAGCAAGCAATTATTGGCACTAAATACATTCAGTTGAACTTTACGCGCATACATTTAGGTGCAGGATCTACACCTAAATTTTACACTCAATCTGAAAAAGAGGGTGCAGAAATCAGAGACTCATTGGAGGTGTTCTAAAATTAATGCATGTTGTTATAGAATAAACGGGAAATGCCTAATATAGGCACATGCATTTGTACTACGCCTAAAGTTAGGCGCAATTCCTGGGTGTAAGCTCTGTTTTATAAACTGTGCCTAACTTTAAGTGTGGCTTATAGAATTGCACTTTTTTTTGGCACAGTATATAGAATCTAGCTCTAAATGCTAAGCAGCCCATTTTATACCTATGGGCTGCTTAGTATTTAGTGCACAGTAATTGTTAGCACACACTAAGGGGCTCATTTTTGAAAGAGAAAAACATCTAAAAAGTGGCATAAAGCAGCAGTATTTTTGAAACCTATTTTTTAGACATTTTCTTTTGCTGTTTGTCTGCAGTGCATCCAAATCTCAAGGGTACATGTCGGGGGCGTGTTAAAGGCGGGATTTGGGCATTCCTAAGACTTAGGACATTTTTCTGCTCTCCTGGGATGTCTGGGAGACCAGTCTGCTAAAAATGCTGGCTCCTCCTACATCTCAATGGCTTGATTTTCTATGTTTTTCACTTGGACTTTTTTTTTTTTTTCAAAAATGGTAAAAACAAAACATACAAAGCACAAAACCTTGTTCAAAATTGTATTTTTAAAAAAATAGACATTTTCCTTTTCAGTCAGACTTAGACGTCATGTCGAAAATGCCCCTCTAAATCTGTTAGCACACTATAGTAAAAGGACCCCAAATTATGGTGAGCAGCAAAACATGCTGTTTAAACTCCTTACAGCATTCTGGCACACATTTCATGCTGGGCTTCATTAGGAATGTGCCAGTTTAAAAAACTCTGCTTCAGTGAGTATTAAGAGCTTGCCAAGCACTGACTTTGTATTCATCATGATTGAACCACTTGAGCAATGTGTGATTTATTGCACTTGTCGTCTGAAGTAAAAATAGAAATAATGGAATAAATGCATATTGGTGGAAGAAAATTTGCTGAAGCTTTTTTTTCAGTTATTTTGTAAATTGTGCACATTGAGAGGGCAATAATGAAAGGGGGTTGTCTCTCTTATTTTTTTTTGCAGGGGTCACATCAATAAAGGGGGGGAAAGGGAAATGGGACTTGATATACCGCCTTTCTGTGGTATTTTACAACTACATTCAAAGCAGTTTATATATATACAGGTACTTATTTTGTACCTAGGGCAATGGAGGGTTAAGTTACTTGCCCACAGTCACAAGGAGCTGCAGTGAGAATTGAACTCAGTTCCCCAGGATCAAAGTCCACTGCACTAACCACTAGGCTACTCCTCCACTAGGCTACTCCTCCAAAAATACCCAAGTACTTTTGCTTTCATTATTGTGACAGCAAAAAGTACCAGTTTTTATCCAGACTAGTTCACCAGCAAATTCAAACTAATCCTTTTAAATTATGCCTTCTTCCTAGGTCAACCATTCAGATAAGATGACTTATTTAGCAATTAATGTTGCTTTATGTATTATTTATTTATTTATTTATTGCTTGCATTTGTATCCCACATTCCCCCACCTATTTGCAGGCTCAATGTGGCTTACATAGATTTGATAACATTAATAACATTGTCATAGCTGGATATCATTCAGCACAAAAGCTGCAAACCCTGATGGGGCAGGTGGGCCTAACTTCGGTAGATCAAATAGAAATACTGAATCATAATGCCATTCCACCTGCCACATTCTGGAAACCTGCAATAAAACTGTCTTCCAAAAACATGTAAAACTGTCTTCCAAAAACATGTAATGACAGAGCGCTTCCAGAACATGTGTTCCAACATTGCACCATCTGTTCCACATTTCAAACAGGATCCCCACGGGGAGAGACCCAAATGAAAAGCCCTGCGAGGGGAAACATGCAAGCGTAATGCAAATTTATATTGAAGTTCCCAATGTACTGCCAAAGATGTCAGTTTGCGGATATTTAGCATATGACTTTTAAATTGCACCACATTTAAGGCAAACAAAGTCCTTCTGCCACATCAGAAGTAGGCCTTTATAATCCAGTTCTCGAATATGCCTGTGGTGGTATGAGAATGGCACCTTTTGCTGTGCTTCCAGAGAACATGCAATTGCAAGCTCCTCTTGTACATCCTCTGCTAGTGCTTCCCACGGTAAAGATTGCACATAATGGTTCAATATGGGTATTACTAAATGCTCAAGATCAAATTCCTTTTGGAGATCATCAAATGATTTAGGTTTCCCCTCCAGGTTCACCACATGAAGTAAGTAGGTGATTCCGCATCTTTGCCACTGACGAAATGTGGGATAGAGTTACCAGGTTGTTACAGACAGAGAGGAAAGGCGTCACCTTGGAGGAAAAATGATGTAGATGGCAGACCCATCTCCATATGGCTTTGGCAGCAGGTACTATGGTAGAGATCTTTAAAGTCTTTGGAACAGGGCCCCCCGCCATGTGTAGAAGGTTACTGAAGTGGACGTTAGGCGATAACTGAAGCTCTAAAGTAGTATTGGAATAATCCTGTGTGAATCGAAACCAGTCATTGATATGCCTCATGCCACTTGCTATGGTTATCCAGCTTATAATCGAACGAGAAAAACGCCCACTTTCCGACCTAAATCGGGAGATGGACGTTTATCTCACAAAAACGAATAAAGCGGTATAATCGAAAGCCGATTTTGGACGTTTTCAACTGCACTCTGTCGCGGATGCGGACAAAGTTGATGGGGGCGTGTCAGAGGTGTGGCAAAGGTGGAACTGGGGCGTGGTTATCTGCCGAACAGAGATGGGCGCATTTCACAGATAATGGGACAAAAGTATGCGTTTTTAGCTAGAATTTAGGGCACTTTTCCTGGACCCTGTTTTTCAACGAATAAGGCCCCAAAAAGTGCCCTAAATGACCAGATGACCACTGGAGGGAATCGGGGATGACCTCCCCTGACTCCCCCAGTGGTCATAAACCCCCTCCTACCACAAAAAAATGATGTTTCACAACTTTTTATTTTCACCCTCAAATGTCATACCCACCTCCCTGGCAGCAGTATGCAGGTCCCTGGAGCAGTTGTTAGGGGGTGCAGTGGACTTCAGGCAGGTGGACCCAGGCCCATCCCCCCCTACCTGTTACAATTGTGCTGCTTAATGCTTAGTCGTCCAACCCCCCCCGAACCCACTGTACCCACATGTAGGTGCCCCCCTTCACCCCTTAGGGCTATAGTAATGGTGTAGACTTGTGGGCAGTGGGTTTTGAGGGGGATTTGGGGGGCTCTACACACAAGGGAAGGGTGCTATGCACCTGGGAGCTTTTTTACCTTTTGTTTTGTTTTTGTAAAAGTGCCCCCTAGGGTGCCTGGTTGGTGTCCTGGCATGTGAGGGGGACCAGTGCACTACAAATCCTGGCCCCTCCCACGAACAAATGCCTTGGATTTATTCGTTTTTGAGCTGGGCGATTTCATTGTCCATTATCGCTGAAAAGCAAAAACGCCCAGCTCACAACTTGGCGAATAAAACATGGACGTCTATTTGTTTCGAAAATACAGTTGGGTCCGCCCCTTCACGGACCCGTTCTCGGAGATAAACGCCCATGGAGATAGGCGTTTCTGTTCGATTATGCCCCTCTATATGGCACATGCTGATTAGTCCCAAACCTCCATACTCCACAGGAATATGCATGGTAGTGAGAGGAAGTTGTGCCGTCCTCCTTTTCCATAGAAAATTCTGAAGCATTGTATTTAACTTTCTCTCATCAGACAGTTTCAAAAACAATGGTAACTGTTGAAAGACATACAACCATTTAGGGACAATAATCATGTAATACAGGGCTACACGACCCAACAAGGATATGGGAAAGGCTTTCCAAGACCTGAGCCTTTGTTGAGTTTCATTCAATAACCCCAGTACATTCAGCGAGTATAATTGGGATAGATCTGCAGGAATTTGTACCCCTAAATATTTAAGTGAATCATGCACCCACTTAAGGAGAAAATCTGTTTGGCAGAGCCCCTGAACCTCAGGTAAGGGAGAAAGTACTTGTAACTTATTTACGTTTAATAAAAAGCCCACATATCTCCCAAATTGCTGCAGGCATACAAGTAAATTTTTAAGTGAATTAGCAGGGTCTGTTAGCAACACCAACAAATTATCTGTATATGTTAAGGTTTTAATTTGATGACCTGAGAGAGATACCCCCTCACCCTCTCCAATGAGGAAAGCTTCCTTAACAACGGCTCCAACGATATAAATAGCAATGGGGAGAGGGGGCAAACCTGTCTAGTACCTCTTTAAGAATATAACACAAAAAGTGGGAGGGTGACCAAGGATATCAAAGACTGGAAGATGTATATTGGTAAAAGGAGTTTATTGAAGTGCAAAGACTCGACACAACGTTGTGTTTCGGCCGTTAGGCCTGCATCAGGAGTCTAAAAATGTGTATTTATAATAAAAGTTAAAAACAAATCAAATACAAAACAATATACATGTAGAATATACATAAATACATAAAATATATGCAAAACTAAATACAACAGAATTATGTTATATCACAAAATGTATATAAAATAAAGAAAGTAAACGTGTAATAAGTATTTAGAAACATATCAACTATAAATTGATAAAAATGAATTACACGAATGAATATGCATGTATAGAACAAAATAAAATGTGTATAAATGTACAGTGGGGGAAATAAGTATTTGATCCCTTGCTGATTTTGTAAGTTTGCCCACTGACAAAGACATGAGCAGCCCATAATTGAAGGGTAGGTTATTGGTAACAGTGAGAGATAGCACATCACAAATTAAATCCGGAAAATCACATTGTGGAAAGTATATGAATTTATTTGCATTCTGCAGAGGGAAATAAGTATTTGATCCCCCACCAACCAGTAAGAGATCTGGCCCCTACAGACCAGGTAGATGCTCCAAATCAACTCGTTACCTGCATGACAGACAGCTGTCGGCAATGGTCACCTGTATGAAAGACACCTGTCCACAGACTCAGTGAATCAGTCAGACTCTAACCTCTACAAAATGGCCAAGAGCAAGGAGCTGTCTAAGGATGTCAGGGACAAGATCATACACCTGCACAAGGCTGGAATGGGCTACAAAACCATCAGTAAGACGCTGGGCGAGAAGGAGACAACTGTTGGTGCCATAGTAAGAAAATGGAAGAAGTACAAAATGACTGTCAATCGACAAAGATCTGGGGCTCCACGCAAAATCTCACCTCGTGGGGTATCCTTGATCATGAGGAAGGTTAGAAATCAGCCTACAACTACAAGGGGGGAACTTGTCAATGATCTCAAGGCAGCTGGGACCACTGTCACCACGAAAACCATTGGTAACACATTACGACATAACGGATTGCAATCCTGCAGTGCCCGCAAGGTCCCCCTGCTCCGGAAGGCACATGTGACGGCCCGTCTGAAGTTTGCCAGTGAACACCTGGATGATGCCGAGAGTGATTGGGAGAAGGTGCTGTGGTCAGATGAGACAAAAATTGAGCTCTTTGGCATGAACTCAACTCGCCGTGTTTGGAGGAAGAGAAATGCTGCCTATGACCCAAAGAACACCGTCCCCACTGTCAAGCATGGAGGTGGAAATGTTATGTTTTGGGGGTGTTTCTCTGCTAAGGGCACAGGACTACTTCACCGCATCAATGGGAGAATGGATGGGGCCATGTACCATACAATTCTGAGTGACAACCTCCTTCCCTCCGCCAGGGCCTTAAAAATGGGTCGTGGCTGGGTCTTCCAGCACGACAATGACCCAAAACATACAGCCAAGGCAACAAAGGAGTGGCTCAGGAAGAAGCACATTAGGGTCATGGAGTGGCCTAGCCAGTCACCAGACCTTAATCCCATTGAAAACTTATGGAGGGAGCTGAAGCTGCGAGTTGCCAAGCGACAGCCCAGAACTCTTAATGATTTAGAGATGATCTGCAAAGAGGAGTGGACCAAAATTCCTCCTGACATGTGTGCAAACCTCATCATCAACTACAGAAGACGTCTGACCGCTGTGCTTGCCAACAAGGGTTTTGCCACCAAGTATTAGGTCTTGTTTGCCAGAGGGATTAAATACTTATTTCCCTCTGCAGAATGCAAATAAATTCATATACTTTCCACAATGTGATTTTCCGGATTTAATTTGTGATGTGCTATCTCTCACTGTTACCAATAACCTACCCTTCAATTATGGGCTGCTCATGTCTTTGTCAGTGGGCAAACTTACAAAATCAGCAAGGGATCAAATACTTATTTCCCCCACTGTATATATTAGTGAGACATAAAATATATTTAATATAGTTGGAATGACCCTTGGGCAATAAAAAGATATGATAAAATATGATTCAAAATGCATTCTAATTATATATTTTGCAAATAAGAAGATGTGCACAAACTTGCTCAAATTAAGAATCTATTTTCCCAAACTTGGTACAAAACATCCAAAAAGCCATGAAAAGATATGACCCAAATGTGGATGCATATATAGAGTATGTAAACACATCAGAAAATTGATAATAAATTAAGATGTCAATTAATGGCAAATTTAATGTTTGAGGCATTATGTTGGTCAAGAACAGACAAGTGAGATTCATTAATGATGGTATCTGGAGAATAGTGAGTATGAATTGTCGGGTTGGTGACACTGACCTTATGGGAAGGTGATGATGCAAAATCTTCAGAGTGGTAAAATAGTCTGAACAAGAAAATACATGTATATTAATATACAAGAAATAAAATGTTATCAAGAGTAAAATGTGTAATGTGGCTGAATAAAAAGAAAATGGAGAGAATAAAAATGAAAAAAAAAAAAAAGAATGACCCATTTTAAAAGGGTGATTTAAAAAATGTAAGAGGAAATGAACCAAAATGACAAAACATGTGCACATATGTATATGGGAATAATTGGACATTGCTTAAAAGCAGGGTACCTTTATGAAAGATGTGAAATAAAAAGGGACCTAGCGGAATCCTGTGATACTATGCTGTTAAAAAGGGCATGGTTAAAATAGACATACTTATTATGTACTATGCAAATTAGAATGGTAAAATAATATGAAAAAAATATATATATGAACCTAGCGAAATACTATGCCAATAAAAAAAGCCATGGTCATAATAAACAAGCTCATGAAATGCAGTGCAGATTAAATGGTAAAATAATATATCTATAGATGAGAAATGGTAAAGACAAATGCTGGAGAGAATTGATATTAATAAGAAAAAGCTAAGTAAACAGAACTGTACCTTTAAAAAGACTGAATCGGACCAAACGTGTTCGTCTATCAAGATTTCTTCACACGCTGTTAAGTGCTGCATAATGGCAAAAGAGTGTGTGACAAATGCTGGAAAAAACTAATGTTAATAAGAAAAAGCTGAGTGAAAAGACCTGTACCTTTAAAAAGACTGTAGATCGAACCAAACGTGTTCGTCTGTCAAAACTTCTCCACACGCTGTAAAGTCTTTTTAAAGGTACAGGTCTTTTCACTCAGCTTTTTCTTATTAACATTAGTTTTTTCCAGCTGCTTCTACTATTTGTGACAGCTACGCTGCCTGTTTCCATACATTGAGAAGGTAAATCTTATCCCAGTTGTGCATGCCATGGTAACATCAAGACTGGATTTCTGCAATGCACTATACAATGGTCTGACTACAAAGGGCCTGCACCAGCTCCAGTTGATTCAGAATGCAGCAGCAAGACTCATAGAAGGTTGCAAGTGACATGACCACATCACACCATTTTTGCAAAAACTTCATTGGCTACCAGTACAATACAGGGCTAAATTTAAAACTCTATGTCCGATCTTCAAGGCCCTGAAAGGAAATGGCCCCGAGTATCTGAAGAACAGGATGATCCTCCACATACCGCCAAGGACACTAAGGTCCTCCCAAGGACTTTCACTAACTACACCCTCTCCAAAAGACATTACATGATGTGATACCCGCAAGCGAGCCTTCTCCGGAGTAGCCCCCACACTCTGGAATGCATTGCCTGAAAGGCTCCGCTTAACACACAAGACTATCTCTACTTCAGGAAGCAGGTGAAAGCTTGGCTCTTCAACCAATCCTTTAATGGAAGAAGTAACTAACTTGTTAGTCTCACTCACACACACAAGGATTGACTCGGGTTGCACATACTGCAGCGGGACATGTTTATCCACTCCTAGCCTAACTGAGATAATATTTAACCATCTCTCTGACCTCATGTCACCTTACTTTCAAATTCTTCCTACTTTCTTACTCATCTGTATGTTACAACTTTGCCTTACCCTTCACTACCAATTATAATGTTCTATTATGTATTTTCTGTTTTCATTGCAAGTAGTATACCATAGTTTGTACTGTTAGTTGAATATTTTTACTGCTATAATTGCCTATTGCTCATGTTTGATCTATTCTTACTGTACACCGCCTTGAGTGAATTCCTTCAAAAAGGAGGTAAATAAATCCTAATAAATAAATAAATAAATAAATAAATAAAATAAAATCCTAAACTGGATTGCCATATTAGAATGCAGATCTTCAAAGTCTGCCCAACACCGGCCTTTGTTCTTCACAGCTGGAGTGGCCATCCAAGTGTCACTCATACATCCACACACATGTAGACATATAAAGCTTTTTTGAAACTATACCATCCATTTTCTAAATAGAGATCATCTGTTCATCCCACGCCTTTTTGAATTCTATTACTGTTTTTGACTGTACCATCTCCCTTGGGAGGACATTCCAGGCATCGACCACCCTCTGCATGAAAAAGAATGTCCTGATATAACTCCTAAGTCTACCACCCCATAACCTCAGCTCATGTCCTCTAGTTTTACCATTCCCCTTCTCTGGAAAATATTTGTTTCTAAATTAATATCTTTCAAGTATTTAAATGGCTGTATCATATCTCCCTTGTCCCTTCTTTCCACTAACCTATACATATTCAGGTCTTCCAGTCTCTTCTCATAAGTCTTATGGCACAAGCTCCATATCACTTTTGTCGCCTTCCTCTGGACTGCTTCTAATCTTTTTACATCCTTAGAAACTGAACTGAACACAATACTCTAAGTGGGGCCTCACCAGCAACTTGTACAGGGACATCAACACCTGCTTTCTTCTGCTGGTTACACCTGTCTTGATGCAGCCTAGCATCCTTCTGGCTACGGCCACCACCTTGTTACACTGTTTTGTTGCTTTAAGATTCTCAGACACCATCACCCCAAGGCCCCTCTTCCTGTCTGTGCATATCAGTCTCTCATCAACTAGGACATATGGCTCCCTTGGATTTCTACTCCCCAAATGCATCATTTTGCACTAAATTTTAATTGCCAAACATTAGACCATTCTTCTAACTTTTGCAATCCCTTTTCATATTTTCCACTCCCTCCGGGATGTCCACTCTATTACAAATCTTGGTATCATCCTCAAAAACAGGTAAACCTTACTTTAAAACCATTCAGCAATGTTGCTCACAAATATATTGAACAGAACCAACCCCAGCACAAATCTTTAAGAGGACCCATCAGAACCTCTCCAAGTTTCCTCAATATACTGGGATGGATCTCGTTCAGTCCCATGGCTTTATCCACCTTCAATTTTTCATTGTTGTTGTTGTTGTTCATAAACGCATTCTTCCATGAATAGTGTGATATCCACTTCCTTCTCATATGTACCTTTACCAGCTGATCATGGTCCTTCTCCAGTATTTTCTTCCATGAATACAGAACAGAGGTATTTGTTTAGCACATTCACTTTTTCATCATTGCTCTCCATATAGCCATGCATAGCATTCCATTGTTAGCCTTCCTCCTTTTACTAATATACCTGAAAAAATTATTGTCTCCCTTCCTTACATTTCTAGCCATTTGTTCTTCTGCCTCTGATTTTGCCAGACGTTTCTCCTTCTTGGCTTCTTTCTCATCTGGTATTCTTTTCTGTGTTTCTCTTCTTGAGTTTTCCTGTATTTCATGAATAACAACTCTTTTTTGCCTTTATTTTCTCAGCCACTTGTTTGGAGAACCATATCGGTTTCCTTTTTTTCTTGCTTTTATTTACACTCCACCCATGTGGATAGATGTTCCATCTTCTCTTTAAATGCCAAAGCAAAGAATCAGATAAATTACAAGGGGAATGAGTATGCAATTATTTTTCACAGGCTATCAAATAAAAAAAAAGAGGATTGGGAATTTTAATAATAAGGCAACAAGAGAAATTACTGCTCAGTCCATGGGGGTTGATTATGGTAGATGGATATTGATACATTTAAAATTGTGATATAAACAGGTAATCCTTTTTAATATATATGCACCCAATAACATTTTTCACGTTTCCCAGAACTCTTACAACAACAATGCTAGACTGTGCTAATAAAGGTATAATATTGGCAGGGCCATGCCTAGGGTCTCTGGCGCCCCCCTGCAGACTATCAGTTGGCGCCCCCCTCCCCCCCATGAAAATGATCGCTCACCACTTGCCACACTGAAAGGAATTGTCAGCAATATTCTTAGAAACAAATTGCTATACATTGCAAAATAAGATAGCAGATGTAAATTCTCAAAGTGGACATATTCCAAACGCTAAAATGAAAATAAAATGATTTTTTTCTACCTTTGTTGTCTGGTGACATTCTTTTTTCGATCATGCTGGTCCAGTATCTGATTCTGCTGCTATCTGTCCTCTTAACTCCATTTCCAGGGCTTCCTTTCCATTTATTTCTTTACTTTTCTCCTTTCTTCTTCATTTCTTGCTCTATATCCATTTCCAGAAATTTCTCCTCTCTCCCTGGGTCCTGCCCTCCCATCCATGTCTATTCTTGTCCCTCTCTGCCCTTTCCTCCTCCATCCATAGCCAGCAATCCTCCTCTCTCCCCTCCCCTCCATTTCCAGCAATTTGTCCTCTCCCTGGGCCCCCATGTCCATCCTTGTCCCTCTCTGCCCTTCCCTCCTCCATCCATAGCCAGCAATCCTCTCTCCCCTCCCCTTCCAGCAATTTGTCCTCTCCCTGGGCCCTGCCCTCCCATCCATGCCTCTCTGCCCTCCCATCCATGCCTCTCTGCCCTTCCCTCCGTGCCCTGGGGCCTTTAAATCTTTTACTTCCGGTTGCAGCAGCGTCAGTGAAAGCGGAGCGCTGCCGACGTCTCCCTTCGCGCTCTTGGTTCCCTCAGTGTCCGCCTTCTTCTGACGTCAGAAGAAGGCAGGACACTGAGGGAACCAACGAGTGCAAGGGAAGGGAGACGTCGGCAGCAGTGGCGTAGCTAGGGTAGTTGACACCCGGGGCCGGTCATTTTTTAACACCCCCCCCCCAAATCCAGTATTAGGCATACCGAGAATACAAAACACTCACGACCTATAGAGCAATTCTACCATACCATAAGCAGTCGTTTCTACGAGTCACACAAGGAAAAGGAAAGCATCTTAAGCACTACAGTGAGCACTAGAACATTAATTCACCTATTGTAAAACGAAACCAGACAGAATAGTACAGATCGTCGATCCTGCACAGTCAATGCCAACTGAAAGCCATGTCTTTTTCACAAACACAGATACACCCTAATCCACTATAGAATAAGTAATCATAAACTTTCTATTTAGACAAAAATTAAACTGAACCCCCGATGCCAGACTCTGCATACAATGCAACACCACAGAAACAGAAAATGTCTCCTAGTACTGTGCAAAATATAAAGTCAGCAGATGTAAATTTGAAAAAACTAACAAATACCAATCACCACTTTACAAATTAACAAATAGAAATAAAACAAATACAGAAAATAAAATAATACTATTTTATTGGACTAATACATTTAGCTTCCAGAGGCCAAAATCTCCTTCCTCAGGTCAATACAGTATAGTGCTGTTACAGTATCCTATCCTGATCTGAGGAAGGGGGTTTTGTTCTCTGAAAGTTAAGTCAAAATGTATTAAAATTAGTCCAATAAAAAGATTACCTTATTTACATGTTCTATTTATAAACATTTATTAACACAGCTAAAATACTATATCCTAAAGCAAAATAATAAAAATATATATTTACAGTTTGTTGTCTTTGGTTTCTGCTTTCCTCATCTTCTTTTCACCGTCTTCCTTCCATCCAGCATCTGTCTTCGCTCTCTCTCTGCCATCCAGTGTTTGCCCTCTCTAATGTCCCTTCCATCCACATCTGCTCTCTATTTCTGCCCCTTCCATCCACCATCTGCCCCAGTCTGCCATCTCTCTCTCCCCCTTCCATCCACCATCTGCCCTCTCTCTCTCCTTTCCCTCTAGCATTTGCCCTCTATTTCTGCCCCCTTCCATCCACTGTCTGCCCTTTCTCTCTGCTCCTTCGATTCACCATTTTCCCTCTCTCTTTCCCCCTCCCATCCATTCAGGGTCTGCCCTCCCTCTCACTCCCCATTCCATCCAGGATCTATCCCCCCTCTCTCACTGCCCCCTCTTTTCGGCTCCCAGTTCCCACCTGCGGCTGCCCCTAGTTCCAGATCCATTGATTCTCCCATCCACCCCTGCCCCAGGCATGACCCCATTCTCCCTCCTGCTCACTTTTCAGACCCCAGTTCCAGTTCCATGCCCCTTCTTCCATCTGTCTCCCACCCAGTCCCTTCTGCCCATCCGAGTCCCCCTCACCCCATCTGTCTCCCACCCAGTCCCTTCTGCTATCCAAGTGCCCCCCACCCTCACCCCATCTGTCTCCCACCCAGTCCCTTCTGCCCATCCGAGTCCCCCTCACCCCATCTGTCTCCCACCCAGTCCCTTCTGCTATCCAAGTGCTCCCCACCCTCACCCCATCTGTCTCGCACCCAGTCCCTTCTGCCCATCCGAGTCCCCCTCACCCCATCTGTCTCCCACCCAGTCCCTTCTGCTATACAAGTGCCCCCCACCCTCACCCCATCTGTCTCCCACCCAGTCCCTTCTGCCCATCCGAGTCCCCCCTCACCCCATCTGTCCCCCACCCTCACCCTGCCTCGTCTTCTCCCTGCCACCCGGTCTTTAAAAATAAATTGCCGACACGATAGCGAGCGCAGCACCTCGTGTGCAAGTAAAAGAAGCGGATCCGATCATCTCATTGGGCCTTCCTTCACTGTCCCGCCCTAGAGGAAATAGGAAGTTGCATCAGAGGAGGGCGGGACAGTGAGGGAAGGCCCAATGAGATGATCGGATCCGCTTCTTTTACTTGCACATGAGGTGCTGCGCTCGCTATCGCGTCGGCAATTTATTTTTAAAGGGCTGGTACAGGGGGGTGCCAGGAAGAAGAGCAGCGGGAGCGGCGGCACCCCCCTTTCTGGTGACACCCGGGGCGGACCGCCCCCACCGCCCCGCCCTTGCTACGCCACTGGTCGGCAGCGCTTTAACTGATGCTGCTGGCTGCTGCGACCGAGGTGAAAGATTTAAAGGCCTCGGCGGCGCAGGGCGAGGGTAAGCACCGCGGCAACGCCCTCCAGAGGTGGGCGCCCCCCTGCAGTGCTTACCCCGCTTACCGCATCGGCACGGTCCTGAATATTGGCAGGGGATTTCAGTCAAGCAAGTGACCATGTATAGTTCACCAACCTAAATGTATATACACTATCTACCTAGCACAAAGGAAGTACAAAATTTAATGGCTTGCTTCCTTGTTATTTATGATCCCTGGAGAGCTTTGCTTCCAGATGGTCAGGCATTTACGTTTCTTTCTCCAGTACATCAATCCTATTCTAAGGTTGATTACTTTGTTTTAATTTTATTTTTTATTGAAATTATACATTTTATATCCAAGAATCCACTTGTACAGCAAACTGAACAGAACAAGAAAGGAAAGAAATTATTATTAATAATCTCATACTCCAACCCTCAATAAAGAGAGATTCCAAGTACAATATACAAAGGAAAAAAGGAATTAACAAGCCTAATATAAAGGATTCAAGCTGCAAGCATCTTGCTCATTATTAGAAGATCTAAACTAGAAATCAGTCATCCGTAGGTATGGACAAGGGAGTTCTTTCCCTGTCCTCCATTACCCCCTTAGAAGGAATAAAGGTGGATGTCTATCCCTTTGAAATCTAATCATTTCTGAAAGTTCCACAGAATTTTTCATAATTGACAATTTTTGTAGCTATTACTCACAGAAGGTCCTGTATATTATTAATTGAAGGAACAAAGCCAAGATCCAACTAAGCAAGACATGGAGAACTTGGTTTATGGCAGAAAAATGTCTTTGGGTTATGATAATTGCCTTGTTGAAAGGTCTGTAAACCACATACTGTCCCTTGGGAACTTTGTGAAAAAAGAGAGAATGTCAAACACACATGGAAAATGAGGCAAAGTGAAGCAAATACAGATTTTTCCACCAGGTATTTGAGAAGCACAGATAATTTTATGTCTTGTACTATATGTTCTAGGTCCATTTCATGAGATGCTGGCACTACAAAAGTACATTTCATTTAATCTAAGTATAAGCTGCAAGCAAGCCATTACTAATTAAACAAATTAGATTAGCTAACTACTGAGGTCAGATTTTTCAATGAGATAGCGGAGAGCCTAAAACTGAGTTCCAAAACATATGAAAATTAGATATATCTTACTTTTGAGCTTTAATAGTCAAGGCTCTTGTCAAGTACACTGACGAAACTAATCAATCTGTTGGTCTTGTAACTAATTTTCTGAGGCCAAGCAGGATAGCAATTCCTCACATCACAGATAATGTCATTGGTGGAGCCCACAAAAAAAGCTTTTCCAGCTTAGTAAGTATGGACTGGAAATAGTACAAATGAGAATGAAGTTCATGGAAGAAAGTGTGTATCAACAACTTGAAAAGCTAAAGATGGACAAAGCCATGGGACCGGACGGGATCCACCCCAGGATATTGAGGGAGCTCAGAGAGGTTTTGGCGGGTCCTCTTAAAGATTTGTTTAATATATCCTTGCAGACGGGAAAGGTTCCGAGGGATTAGAGAACGGCGGAGGTGGTCCCTCTTCACAAAAGTGGTGATAGGGAAGAAGCTAGAAACTACAGGCCGGTAAGCCTCACTTCAGTTATTGGAAAAGTAATGGAAGCGATGCTGAAGGAAGGATAGTGAATTTCCTGGAAGCCAATAAGTTGCAAGATCCGAGACAACATGGTTTTACAAAAGGGAAATTGTGCCAAACGAATCTCATTGAGTTCTTTGATTGGGTGACAAGAGAATTGAATCAGGGACTAGCTATGGACGTAATCTACTTAGATTTCAGCAAAGCATTTGACACGGTTCCCCACAGGAGGCTCTTAAATAAACTGGATGGGCTGAAGATAGGACCTGAAGTGGTGAACTGGATTAGGAACTGGTTGACGGACAGACGCCAGAGGGTGGTGGTGAATGGAATTCGCTCGGAGGAGGGAAAGGTGAGTAGTGGAGTGCCTCAGGGATCGGTGCTAGGGCCGATTCTGTTCAATATATTTGTGAGTGACATTGCCGAAGGGTTAGAAGGTAAAGTTTGCCTATTTGCGGATGATACTAAGATCTGTAACAGAGTGGACACCCGGGAGGGAGTGGAAAACATGAAAAAGGATCTGAGGAAGCTAGAAGAATGGTCTAAGGTTTGGCAATTAAAATTCAATGCGAAGAAATGCAAAGTGATGCACTTAGGGAATAGAAATCCACGGGAGACATATGTGTTAGGCGGGGAGAGTCTGATAGGTACAGGCGGAGAGAGGGATCTTGGGGTGATAGTATCTGAGGATTTGAAGGCGACGAAACAGTGTGACAAGGTGGTGGCCCTAGCTAGAAAGTTGTTAGGCTGTATAGAGAGAGGAGTGACCAGCAGAAGAAAGGGGGTGTTGATGCCCCTGTATAAGTCGTTGGTGAGGCCCCACCTAGAGCATTGTGCAGGGGCGTATCTGCGTGGGGCCACAGGGGCCTGGGCCCCCGCAGATTTCACCCTGGCCCCCCTCCCCGCCGTCAACCCTCCCCCGCTGCTTACTTTTGCTGGCGGGGGGCCCCAACCCCCGCCAGCCGAGGTCCGACCCGCAATCTCCATATTTCGTCTTCCTCCGTGGCCATGTGCTTCAAGGAAGTAACGCTGCAGTGCTGATTCGTTGAATCCAGTTCGGCGTCTGACGTCGCAGCACGTCAGACGCCGAACTGGATTCAACGAATCAGCACTGCAGCGTTACTTCCTTGAAGCACATGGCCACGGAGGAAGACGAAATATGGAGATTGCGGGTCGGACCTCGGCTGGCGGGGGTTGGGGCCCCCCGCCAGCAAAAGTAAGCAGCGGGGGAGGGTTGACGGCGGGGAGGGGGTGGAGAGAGGCGGCGGCAGCGGCGGCGGCGGGGGGGGGGGGGGAAGGAGGCAAAAATGTGCCCCCCCTCTCTGGCTCTGGCCCCCCCTACCGCCGGATTCCAGATACGCCCCTGGTATTGTGTTCAGTTTTGGAGGCCGTATCTTGTTAAAGATGTAAAAAGAATTGAAGCGGTGCAAAGAAAAGCTACGAGAATGGTATGGGATTTGTGTTACAAGACATATGAGGAGAGACTTGCTGAACTAAACATGTATACTCTGGAGGAAAGGAGAAACAGGGGTGATATGATACAGACGTTCAAATATTTGAAAGGTATTAATCCGCAAACTAACCTTTTCAGGAGATGGGAAGATGGTAGAACGAGAGGACATGAAATGAGATTGAAGGGGGGCAGACTCAAGAAAAATGTCAGGAAATATTTTTTCACGGAGAGAGTAGTGGATGCTTGGAATGCCCTCCCGCGGGAGGTGGTGGAAATGAAAACGGTAACGGAATTCAAACATGCATGGGATAAGCATAAAGGAATCCTGTGCCGAAGGAATGGATCCTCAGGAGCTTAGTCAAGATCAGGAGGCAGGGCTGGTGGTTGGGAGGTGGGGATAGTGCTGGGCAGACTTATACGGTCTGTGCCAGAGCCGGTGGTGGGAAGCGGGACTGGTGGTTGGGAGGCGGGGATAGTGTTGGACAGACTTGTACGGTCTGTGCCAGAGACGGTGGTTGGGAGGCAGGGCTGGTGGTTGGGAGGCAGGGCTTGTGGTTGGGAGGCAGGGATAGTGCTGGGCAGACTTATACGGTCTGTGCCAGAGCCGGTGGTGGGAAGCGGGACTGGTGGTTGGGAGGCGGGGATAGTGCTGGGCAGACTTATACGGTCTGTGCCCTGAAGAGCACAGGTACAAATCAAAGTAGGGTATACACAAAAAGTAGCAAATATGAGTTATCTTGTTGGGCAGACTGTATGGACCGTGCAGGTCTTTTTCTGCCATCATCTACTATGTTACTATGTACTAGAAGCTGTTGAGTCACTTCACCATACATGTGCCACTTTCTGCCTGCTGCTCTCACACAGGACCACCTGGATCCTTGTCTTTCTGTGGGATATGGTTGGACATGCATCACTGGCACTCAGTCTCAAGACAGGGTATTTGTTATTAAGGATGATTTCATTTTGTAAGTTTCTCTAAGGATAAACAGGAAAGCAAGTCCTCACAGCATGAATGATGTCATCAATGAAGCCCGTGTAGGAAAGCTTCTACAGCTTAGTATGTGCTAGAAGTTTTTGAGTTGATTTGCCATGCATGTGCACCACTTCTTACCTGCCACTGTCACTCAGGCCTACTTCAGTCTTCATCTTTCTATGGAACTAGTCAGACGCATGTAACTGACACATGCCTCAAGACATTATTTTCGTCATCTATCTTAAATTTTCTAAGTTTTCTTGTGGTTTATCACTGTCATGCAGTACTTTTTCCCATTAGCATCTTAGCTAGGTTTTTGGTTGTCTTTACGTTTCCTTTTTTCACATAGCCCAGTCTAGACTTCAGTGAGGACCTTGGGGTTCTGATCAGGATACTGCTGTTCAAAATTAAGTCATTTGATTTTGCAGCAACTATTTGTCTGGATGAGATGTCCTAGAAAATGTACTTGGGGAAAATCCACTGCTTATTTCTAGGATAAGCAGCATAAAATGTACTTTTTTGGGATCTTGCCAGGTACTTGTGACCTGGATTGGCCACTGTTGGAAACACGATGCTGGGCTTGATGGACCTTAGGTCTGTCCCAGTATGGCAATACTTATGTACTTATATGTAAGTGCACCCGGTGCAACTGGACTATATCCATTAGGGATACGTATAATTGATAGGGGAAGGTCTTCTGTATACTCCTCATAATGAGAACTCTCCTGAAACTCAGATGGGATCAGGGAACCATGATTCTTTTTGCTCTTATGAGCTAGGGAAAGTGTGGTTCCCTTTTCATCTGGAACTTACCGTAAGATCACTCATAAAACTGGGGAATTCGAACACTAATCATGCCAACTCATGGCACTGTTTTGCATCCCATCATGCCCCTCTCCCTCACAGCTTGGATATAGAGAATGCAACTGTAGCTTCATTGAATCTCCCAGGAGAGAGGCTCCATTATGAGGATATACAGTTTTAAGTGGAAGAGGTTTGCTGTCTAGTATGATGGAAGGGGTCTAGACCCTTTTTCTTGTCTCAGTTTGAGTTGGACTTTGTGTTTGCTTACTGAATCAGAAGAAAATGCGGCATCTATCTTGCTTTGTCGTTGCGGCTCCATGTGAGTAATAGATTGTAGTTGATAGATCAAATCAAATAATACAAGTTGGCTCCAATAAAAACAGGATTTAATAAAACATGCTTGGGAACCTCCGATCCTATTCTTCCATTCAGCAAGCGCACTTGAGTGCCCCCCCCCCCACCCCGGCCATGTGTAAGGTCTTACAGAATTGGAATTTGCAATCTTAGATCCCTGTTTACTAAGCCACATTATAGGTGCGTTAGAGTCTTTAACGCGTATTAACCATGTACGTGCATTTACTGTGTATGTGCCTACAATATCTCTATAGGCTCCTACATGGTTAGCACACACGCTAATTGTAGGCGTGTTAAAAATGCTAACACATCTTAGTAATCAGAGGCCTTAGTTTGAGTTATAAGTTTCCATAATATGAGGCCCTTTTACTAAAACTTATGACGCTTACTGTGTGCTAACGGAATTAGCACAACAAATACTAAGAAGCCCATAGGTATAAAATGGACTTCTTAGCATCTAGCACGGGCTAATTCTACTAGCATGCACTATACTTTCTTAAGAGGGCCTCTATTGAACTTTTGAGTGAAATTAAAGGAATGAAGTGTGCATTAAAAAATAACCAGAACACTTAATGAACTAGCATCCGGCTTGCTTTTTTTGGCCGCCGCCACACACTGAGCAGAAGTATTATCTACAACAACATCCAGATCTTTTTCTTGAGCACTGAACCCCAAGGTGGACCCTAGCATCACGTAACTATGATTCGGGTTATTCTTTCCAATGTACATCACCTTGCATTTGTCCACATTAAATTTCATCTGCCATTTGGATGCCCAATCTTCCAATTTCCTAAGATCTTCTTGCAAAATTTCACAGTCCGCACATATTTTAACAACCTTGAGTAGTTTTGTGTCATCTGCAAATTTAATTATCTCACTAATTCCGATTTCCATATCATTTATACATATGTTACATAGCACCGGTCCCAGTAAAGATCCCTGCAACACTCCATTGTTCACCCTCCTCCATTGAGAGAAATGAACATTTAACCCTACCCTCTGTTTTCTGTCTAATAACCATTCCTAATTCACACCAGAAAATTGCCTCCTATCTCATGACTCTTTAATTTTCTCAGGAGTCTCTCATGAAGAACTTTGTCAAAAGCTTTTTGAAAATCTAGATACACTACATCAACCGACTCACCTTTATCCACATGCCTTCAAAAGAAATGAAGCAAATTGGTGAGGCAAGACAACCTTGGCTGAAGCCATGCTGACTCTGCCCCATTAAACTATTGTTTGTCTATGTGTTCTGTAATTTTATTCTTTATAATAGTTTCCACTATTTTGCCCAGCAGTGGTCATCTGGTCATTTAGGGCAATTTTTTTTGTGGCTTAGTCGTTATTAAAGCATTTCTAGCTCAAAACATCTTAGTTTTAGTCCTGGACATTTTATTTTGTTCCATTATGGCAGAAAAGTGTCCAAGTCTTGGAACACCCAAATCCCACCTTTAACACGCCCCTGAATGCCCCTTGTGATTTGGACATACTACAGACAAAATGCATAGATAAACATCTGCAAAATAGGTTTTGAAAATAGCGATTAGAATGTTTGGCGGGCAAAACATCCAAATGCTTCTTTATGTCACTTTTTAAATGCGTTTCTCTTTTGAAAATGAGTCCCACGATATTCTTACACTGGCTCTGAAAGGACTTCAATTTCCTCAACAGAGAAGTACCTAGTCTCCTACCTTTCACTGTAGCAGAGAAATTAACAGAGCATGGAACAGTTCATTATTTTTAATGGAATCTTTGCAATGCCATAGAAACAAGTCATACAAGCCCAACACAATATAGCTTGTAAACATGCAGTCATCACCAGAGAATACGTGAAAAATCCAATTACATAGGAGCAACACCAAATGTGCCGCTGGGAGCATTGCTGTTCTAGAATTATCTATTCACACATTTCTAAAGGTTACTTTTACAGTTTTCAGCCTCCAGCAAAATCAGATGTTCGGTTTCGTTTATTGATTGATGCAGTAAATCCATTTTGCCTTACATTGCTCTTAATACATTTTGCAACCAAGTAGTCCCTTCCTGTGACTCATGCTGTGTTTTCTGAACCAGAGATTGTGGTTTTAAGTTTCACATTGGAAAGCAACCACTGTATCTGCTTTTCTTTGGCTGCTGAAATCATTTAGAGGATATTTTGCTTTGCAACGGAGACATTTAAATGCGGTGGAACAACTGATGTTGCTTTATGACCTTTAATCACATCCTTTCCAAGACAGTTCAAATCATCAAACATAGGCTGAAATTGCACTGAGCACACATACGGATTTTTGATTTAGATTGCAAGCAAAGTGTTTTTCATTTGAGCTGACTCCTCTTTGTTCTCAGTTTTCTAATGAGATTCCATCAACTCAGTATTGTATTAGGATTATTGAAAAGTAGACATGATTTTAAGCTTGCCTCCAAGATACAAATAGTGTAGTATAATTTTTCTTATATAGCCTTTCAAATGGTTTTATTTTAAAACAAAGATTGTAATTAAACAAACAAACAAAAAAAAAAGATTTGGGTCAATTTTCAGAAGCCTGTAAGGACCATTTTACTAAGCTGTGGTAAGCATTAACGTGTGCTTACCGCAGCAAAATTGGCTTATTGTGGGGTGCACTGAGGCATCATGCAATAATTTGGGGATGTGCATGTGCTACCCATGTGCTAAAAAATAGAATTTATAGCACTGGGGGTGGAGAGTGGGCATGTTCTGTGCTAATCGGTTAGCATGTGGAAAAATATAGAAAAAGGTAAGCAGATAAAAACCATATGGCCTAACCAGTCTGCCCATCAATGCCATCTACTCTCCCTATCACTCCCTTAGAGATCCTATGCACTTGTCCCAAGCTCTCTTGAATTCAGATACTATTTTCATTACCACTTCCACTGAGAGGCCATTCCATGAATTCACCACCCTTTACTTCTCAGTCTGTCCCCTTTCACCTTCATCCTATGCCCCCTCATTCCAGAGAGTCCTTTCAATTCAAAGAGACTCACCTCCTGTACATTTATGCCATATAGGTATTTAAATATCTCTTATCATATCTCCTCTCTCCCGCCTTTCTTCCAAAGTATTCATATTGAGATCTTTAAGTCTGTCCTCATACGTTTTATGACGAAGACCACTGACCATTTTAGTAGCTGCCCTCTGGATGGACCCCATCCTGTTTATATCTTTTTGAAGGTGCCGTCTCCAGAATTGTGCACAATATTCTAAATGAGGTCTCACCAGAGTCTTATATAGGGGCATCATCATCTCTTTTTTTTTTTTTCCTGCTGACCATTCTTCTCCCTATGTACCCTTCTAGTTTTCACCATTGCTTTTTCTACCTGTTTGGCCACCTTAAGATCATCACATATGGTCACACCTAAGTCCTGGTCCTCTTTCATGCACAAAAGTTCTTCACCCCCCCCCCCCCCCCCCTCCCCAAACTGTACCATTCCCTCAAGTTTCTGCAACCCAAATGCACGACCCTGCATATTTTAGCATTAAATCTAAGCTGCCAAATTCCAGACCATTCCATTAGCTTCGCTAACTCCTTCCTCATGTTATCCACACCATCTGGAGTGTCTACCCTATGGCAGATTTTGGTATCATCCGCTAAGAGGCAAACCTTACCAGACAGCTCTTCAGCAATTTGTCTTACAAAAATGTTAAAGAACCGGCCCAAGAACTGAACCTTGCGATATACCACTGGTAACTATGTTTTCCTCAGAATGAGCTCTATTTAACACTGCCACTTTCCACTCAATCAGTTCCTAACCCAGTCAGTCACTTTAGGGCCCATACCAAGGGCACTCAGTTTATATATTAGTCATCTATGTGGAACCATGTGAAAGGCTTTGGTTTTTGCAACTACATTCAAAGCGGTTTACATCGTACATACTTGTACCTAGGGCAATGGAGGGTAAAATGACTTGCCCAGAGTCACAAGGAGCTGCAGTGGGAATCAAACCCAGTTCCCCAGGATCAAAGTCTGCTGAACTAACCACTAGGGTACTCCTCCACTCTATCTAGTGCTCTTCTTGATCCAACTCTCTGGTCACCCAGTCAAAGAAATTAATCAGATTTGTCTGACAAGATCTGCCTCTAGTGAAACCATTTTGTCTCGGGTCCTATAATAGTTACTATTTTCTGTTTTAATTACTTACCACAGAAGTGAGACTTACCAGCCTGTAGTTCCCACCTCTTCCATACTTCCACTTTGTGGAGAGGGACTACATCTCCTTTTCAGTCCTTCGGTCCCACTCCCAAATCTAGAGAAGCATTGAAGTGATCAGCCAGCAGAGCTGCTAGAACTTCTCTAATTTCATTCAGTACCATTGGATGTATGCCATCCGGCCCCACCGCCTTGTCCACCTTTAGTTTAGCCACCTCCTCACAAATACAGTCCTTTGATAGTCATTCAGGGGCTACCACCTCTCCATTCCTATTTGTATTTGTTTTCTGCAGTCCTGCTTCCAGCCCTTAGCGGAGGTTTAGCATGTGAGCACCTACCACCTACAAAATAGGCGGCAGTAGGAGCTCACATGCAAATTGCCACACACTAATGGGAAAATTAGCATGTGGCTCCTATAGAAAAATTCTGAAAATCAGCCATGTTACCCCAGCGGTAAAAATGGCCTTAGTGTGCCCTTATGCGGGTCATTCCTGCGCACTAAGGCCATTTTTAGCACAGTATGGTAAAAGTGTCCCTTAGTGCCATGGTGGCGCCGATCCAGCTATTTGGATGGTACATAGGTGAAGTCAGAAGTTATGTTATCTGGTTAAAGGTGATATTCAGGTTGCTAACCAGAGAACTATCCCTAAAAATTGCTGGCCTATCTTTATCTGGTTTAACTATCCAGTTAGCAAATTTGCTATACAGGTGTTGCAGTTGCTCTCTGCTCTATCTGGATATTCAGTGCCAGCCACAATCCAGATACTAATATCCACATAAAAATGCTGACTCTGGTGGCTGGAAATTGTCCTGATGAATTTTAAGGAGGGTATCACACAGCTACACAATTGTTCATTAAGGTGTTGATGGAGCAGGAATCTTCTGAATGCGAATGAATTCTGCCTCTCTAGCTTTAAGCAAACCTGATTGATTGATTGATTGGATGCCTGACCTTGTTAGAACTTCTCATCCTAACACCCAACTTGCTGTTGTTGGGAGTCTTTTGCTAAATTAGTTTCTGAGTGTGGATCAAAATTACTGAGAGCAACATGATAAAACATTGGCAATACATAACTTCACAGTTCTTATGTGAGGAAAAAAATCTTGTTGCCCCTAAGCGCCAACATTTCAGAAGGATTGGGAGTGCTAAACCCATAACAAACCACCCTTCTTTGGACAAAGTAAGGACATTTGCTCAATATTTGGGGTGCTCAAGCACTCACAGCACCCATAGGGCTGGCACCTATGTTGCTACCTAATCCTGCTTTAAAAAGACCTTCCTGAGGGTGCAATGTTGCAGCATAGACAGCAAAGGTGATCCGGGGAATGAAGAAAAGGTGAGATTTCTTCAAAATAGTTTTTTTTTATTAAAGAGGGATCCAATAATTTAAAATAAAATCACAATGATACAAAGGAACATGTAACAATTAGTCACAAAAACATAGAAATATGCTACATAATCCTTTGGACCACTGTGATTTTATTTTTAATAAATCTCACCTGTACCTCATTCCCTGGATCACTTTTGCTGTCTGTGTGCTAATACAGAGGTCTGTCTCCTGATTCCTTTTCTTGGAGAGGGTGCAGTGTTACCATATCTTTGTCTACTGCTCTGAATTGAGGATGGAGGCTGCTCGGCTCATGATAAAGTTGAAGAACATTTGAAATATATATCTAGTGAGTGGAGGAGTAGCCTGAGAATGACAGAAACCGGGTTCAATTCTTGCTGTAGCTCCTTGTGACTCTGGGCATGTCACTTAACCCTCTATTGTCCCAGATACAAAAAATAAGTACCTGTATATAATAGTTAAATTGCTTTGCTTGTAACCACTGAAAGGCAGTATATCAAATCCTATCATCCTTCTCTTTCCTTTTCCAAATACCCAGACTACACCAAGTGTGTCTTTGACTGCCCCAAAGGATCGGAAGAATGATTATCAATCACATTGAGTTCAATTCAGGTAAGAATAATGAGTGAGAGACCAGGAGGGGCATTTTCTGTTGGAATAATGTATTGTATTTTACATGCATTGCCTGTCACCAATTTTTTCTCTGTGATTACTCTGTGACCTCTGATGTGAATTACTTAGAGAGGTCACACCCATGCAACTTCCTGTGGGGGTTAGGCACAGCACATGGAGCTCATGATCTCTCCTAAGCTGAGAGGATCTATGGTGGTGTGAGCATCCATTACCATCTAAGCACATGGAAAGAGCTGATAATCCAAATGTATAGTATTATGTATATATAAGCCTGTCTGAATATAATCTAACTACAAACTGTGAGTAAACAGATGTTTTGTTACTTCAACTTTAAAGTGACTCAGCAGTGAATTATTCTGGGGTGTATGAAAGAGATGAAGAAAAGAAATTAACATTTCTAAAGCTGAAGCTGTGTGTATAAAAATCTGCTAATTATTTACTACAAATAATCCAACAAAAGGGTTATGGGCCCAGGGCCAGGAATTGAAAAGAAGAGAAATATTACCAGGCAGTAAAAAAAGCCACATTTTTCTCTTAAGTTTTAAAAGAAAGATTCAGTCTGTCTCTCTCTCCCCCCACACAGCAGACAGAAGGCTAAGAAATGGCTGAGGGAGGAAATTCACCATTTTTCTACTCTCTCAAGGTGCCTAAATTAACTGAATTTAATTATCAGCAGTGGGAACTAAGATTCAGATGTCTCCTTCAAGCAAAGAAATTAAATATATGCTTAGACCAAAACAGAACAGCTGAAAATATGGCTGAATGGGACAATGCAAACTATTATGTGAAGTGCATGTTTTTGGAAGCTCTCTCAGAGAAACAAGCCATATTGGTGGAGGGAAAAGATACAGCAAAGGACATTTTATATAAACTGAGAACTATGTATGCCACTACATATGCAAAACAGCAACCAATTTGGTTGGCAGAGTTGAATGAAACCAAATTAAGGGATAAAAGTAAGTGTAATGATCACATTATGCATCTTATGTCTTCATTTCAAAAGCTAGAACTTTCTGGAATTCCCATGTGTGATGCATTGAAAAGAGCATTTCTTTTTACCTCACTATCAAAGAAGTTTGATGTTTTTAGGTCTGTAAATGAAGCCATTGAAGGGCAATCGTTTGAACAGGCAGCATCAAAACTGAGGCAGGAATGCATAATTAATGATTTTGAAGAGATGTGTTCTCAAAGACAGTCAGAGAGAAATGAAACAAATTTCTTGGCAAAGAATAGAGGAAGGCGGAGCTATGGGAAAACTCCACCCAAGGGCAAGCTGATTTGCTACTCATGTGGAAAGGAGGGACATGTATCTAAATGGTGTAAGGAAACACAAAACACCCCCTCTAGCTCACCTAAGCCAATGGAACAAAAGAATTTTCAAAGCAGGACATGTACAAAAGACAATGATAAACATAAGAGCTTTCTAATGGCAGAAAAATCTTTGACTATGGTAAATAATAATTCAAATGAAAGTACTTGGATTTTGGATTCGGGGAGCACATGCCATTTAACCAATTGTGAGGATTTCTTTCAGGAAATGTGTCCAGAAGAAGGTATTCTTAATACTGCAAACGCAGGGACTGCTAAGATCCAAGCAAAAGGCATTGGATTCTTAAAATGCAAAGTGTCTAATGAAGTTAAAGAAATTCCTGTAAGTGATGTCTTGTATATTCCCCAAGCAGTTTGCAATATGCTTAGTGTATCTACATTAGATAAGAAGGGATTTGTGATTCATTTTGAAAACAGAAAGTGCACAATCTCTAAAAATGATGAAGTGTATGCTGAAGCTTTTATGCATAATGATATTTATAAACTGAGCATTTCAGGTGAAGCCTCACATATGGCGCAAGTAAGGAAGAATGATGGTAAATGTAGTCTGGAAATCTGGCACCGCCGCCTGGGACATCGTGATTTTAAGGTGATCCAGGATCTTTACAGTAAGCAACTTGCTACAGGCATTGAAATAAGTGCAGATACTGGTAAAATGGAGAAATGCATAGACTGTGTTACTCAAAAAGGTGTGAGACCCTCATTTCCTGCATACACAGGAAGTAGGAGTAATAAAGTACTGGACTTAATACACAGTGACTTATGTGGACCGTTTAATATCCCATCATTGGGAAATAACAGATTTGTGCTAATATTCTTGGATGATTTCTCTAGATACTGTGTGGCCTATTTGCTGAAAGAAAAAAGTCAAGTCACAGACATGCTGAAGAAATACATAGCCATGGTGAGCAATAAATTTGAAAGAAAACCAAAGGTTCTTCAGACCGACAATGGTGGTGAGTTCACTTCACAAAGCATGCGCACATTTCTAGAACAAGAAGGCATTCAGCATATAACAACAGTAGCTTATACACCAGAGCAAAATTCTGTTGCAGAGAGAAAATTTAGGTCACTTGTGGAAATGACCAGATGTATGCTGTCAGATAGCAATCTCCCTAAAAGACTATGGGGGGAAGCCATTCTCACAGCAGTGTACCTACAAAACAGAATGCCAACTAAAGGCGCTGAGCGCACACCACATGAGACATGGCATGGTAGGAAGCCAAACCTGTCACACATAAGAACATTTGGAAGTACAGCATATGCTCATGTACCAAAGCAAAGAAGGCATAAGCTGGATTCCACAACAGAAAGGGGCATTTTAGTTGGCTATGCTCCAGGACACAAAGGATATAGAATTTTGAATCTGAAAACTGGCATTGTTGGCATAAGACATGTTACATATTTTGATGAAAACAAAAGGGTTGATAAAGGCTGGATTATCCCAGATGAGCCTTATCATCCAGAATATGAAACTAGAACCATAATAGACATGCCAGTGTATATAAATGCCATACCAAGGCAGATGTCTGAAAGCAACTCATCTGTATCTAACGAGGAACAGGCAGAGGAAGCAGACACAGAAAGGATCATTGCAGGAGACAGTACAGTTGGAGAAGGGGAATCAATTGGAGAAGGACTCTCAGATTTTGAGGATGCGGAAAGGTCAGACCAACCTGTTGTCAGACGCTCATCCAGGGAAAACAAAGGTGTTCCACCCCCAAGACTGTCTTACCTAACAAAGTCAGCAGAAGCTCAAGAGCCCTTAACATGGGATGAGATTGAGAAAATGCCAGCAGAAGAAGCTGCTGAATGGCATAAAGCAGCACAAGAAGAAATTTATGCATTGGATAAAAATAATACTTGGATTCTTACAAAATTACCTCCTGGCAAGAAAGCTATAGGATGCAAATGGGTATTCAAGTTAAAAAGGAATGCACAAGGAAAAGTGGAAAGGTATAAAGCCAGATTAGTCGCAAAGGGATATCTTCAAAAATATGGAGAAGATTTTGATGAAGTGTTTGCACCTGTAGTGAAACACACGACAATTAGAACACTTCTGAGCATTGCAGTCTCAAAAGGCATGCAAGTCAACCACATTGATGTGAAAACAGCGTTTCTTCATGGAGATATAACTGAAGACTTGTACATGGAACAGCCAACAGGTTTCATAAATACAAAACAAAGACAGCTAGTGTGTAAATTAAACAAAGGTCTTTATGGATTAAAGCAAAGTGCAAAATGTTGGAATGACAAATTGCATGAAATATTGACAAATTTAGGATTTAAGCAAGGTGAAGCAGATAAATGCTTGTACACTAGGTGCAGAAATGGACAATATGCATACATTTTAGCTTTTGTTGATGATCTGCTCATTGCAAGCGAAAGTGAGCAAGAGTACAAGGACATTGTAAAATATTTAAACCTGAATGTTGAGATAAAAGAACTTGGTAATGTGTCATACTATCTTGGTATAGAAATTGAGAAACAAAATGATGGTTCTTATCTTCTAAGCCAGAAGCAGAAAATAAATGAGCTTATTGAAAGTTTAGGTATGCAAGATGCCCAAGTTGTAAGCACTCCCATGATCACTGATTTTCTGAAGGATGAAACAGTAAGAGAACCTTTACCAGATAACATCCAATATAGATCAGCCATAGGAAAGCTTTTATATCTAACTACCACATACAGGGCTGATATAGCAAATGCAGTAGGAATTTTGAGCAGAAGGGTCAGCTCACCTACCAAATCAGATTGGACTGCAGTTAAAAGGATGGTAAGGTATTTAAAAGGTACCATTGATTGTAAATTAAAGATTTCAGCCAATAGTAATCCAAAACTAATATGTTACTGTGATTCAGATTGGGCAGGGGATCATTCTGATTATAAATCCACAAGTGGATATGTGTTTATGTATGGAAATGTACAAATTTCTTGGGCCAGTCATAAACAAAGTATTGTGAGTCTGTCTTCTACAGAAGCTGAATATGTGGCCGTATCAGAAGCATGCAGAGAACTGATGTGGATTGAAAAACTTTTGCTGGATTTTGGAATAGATGAACAGAGACCAATCCAGATAATGGAAGATAATTAGAGCTGCATCAGACTGTCACAGAATGACAAGGTTCAGTCACGCACCAAGCACATCGCAACGAAATACCACAACGTGCGAGAGTTGGCAAAAGAAGGGGTCATCAGGCTAGACTATTGTCACACCAGTAAGATGACAGCTGACATCATGACCAAACCGTTACCCAGAGAACGTTTTGAGAATCTGCGTATAAAGCTTGGACTTTGTGTGAATTAATAATTGCATGACAGTTATGCATGAGAAGGGGTTTGTTGGAATAATGTATTGTATTTTACATGCATTGCCTGTCACCAATTTTTTCTCTGTGATTACTCTGTGACCTCTGATGTGAATTACTTAGAGAGGTCACACCCATGCAACTTCCTGTGGGGGTTAGGCACAGCACATGGAGCTCATGATCTCTCCTAAGCTGAGAGGATCTATGGTGGTGTGAGCATCCATTACCATCTAAGCACATGGAAAGAGCTGATAATCCAAATGTATAGTATTATGTATATATAAGCCTGTCTGAATATAATCTAACTACAAACTGTGAGTAAACAGATGTTTTGTTACTTCAACTTTAAAGTGACTCAGCAGTGAATTATTCTGGGGTGTATGAGAGAGATGAAGAAAAGAAATTAACATTTCTAAAGCTGAAGCTGTGTGTATAAAAATCTGCTAATTATTTACTAGAAATAATCCAACATTTTCGATATGAAATCTAAGTCGGACTTTGGACATTTTGCACTAAATGCCCCAAATTCAAATAGGAAATGTAGCCATTTTCAAAACAACAAAATATCTATCTTTTTTTTTTTCAAAAATGGCCATGCACTAGAAGTTTTGTGCTCTGTGCATCTACTGTTTTGGTCCATTTTTGCAAAACACACAAAATCAAGCTGTTGGGATGCAGGAGGAGCCAGTGCTCTTAGCAAACTGCTCATACAGACAACCCAGGAGAGCAATGGGGCACTGCTGTGGACTTCATATAAAAGCTCCCAGGTACACATCTCACCATTACCTTCTTATACTGTATGCAGAGCCCTCCAAAACCCATTTAAAACCCACCGCCCCCAACTGTATACCACTACAATAGCCCTTATGGGTGAAGGTGTCACCTATATGTAGTTTTCGGTGAGTTTTGGAGGGTTCACACTTTCCACTACAGATATGGGCCTGAGTTCTCCTCTCTACAGTGCATTGCACCGACCAATACACTATTCCTGGAACCTGTTTGCTGCTCTAATAGAACTGACTATAATATCTGAAACTGTCATAGAGGCTGATAAGTACTATTTTTATTCACAACGTTCAGGGGTGGGAGGGGGTCAGTGACCACAGGGGAAGTAAGGGTAATCATCCCTGATTCCCTCCAGTGGTCATCTGGTCATTTAGGACACCTTTTTGTGTCTTATTGGACTAAAAAAAAGTCTAGACAAAACAAAGAGCCTCATATTGTATAACTTAAACTATGCCTTTATATGATATTTCATGATGTTAACAGTGAGAGGATTTTTCGTATAGATAGTGGCAGAGTGAAAGAATCTAGTTGGAGTAGAAGAACAGTGAGTAAAAATGAAAGAAGCCATTATAATGGCACTAGAAAAATAAAGTAAGAATGGAACTCAATATGGTAAGCAAAGTTCTGCACCAGTTCTGCAAAAAATTCTCTACCAGTATAATACTGGGCTAAGTTTAAAACTCTGTGCTTGATATTCAAGGCCCTTAAGGAAATGGGACAGATTATTTGAAGATTAGGATTGCCCTCTACAAATCTCCAATGTCACTAAGGTTCTCCCAAAGAGTATCCCTACCACACCCTCTTCAAAGGACATCACACCATGTGATACCCGCCAGGAAGCCTTTTCCGGAGTAGCCCCCACACTCTGGAATGTACTTCCTGAAAGGCCTTGCTTAACACAAGACTATCTCTACTTTAGGAAAAAGATGAAAGCTTGGATCTTCTCCCAGTCCTTTAATGAAAGAAGCAATTAACTTGCTGGTCGCATATACACACAAGGACTAACATCGACTGTACATACTATTACAGGAGTTGCTTATCCACTCCTATCCTAGCTGAAATTATATTTATGCAACTTTCTCTGGCTCTTGTTACTCTATCTTATCTGTGTTCCAACTTTACTTACATCCTATGCTGTCTATTAAGATGTTTTATTGCTTATTTTGTTGACAGCTTAAGTAGCATACCATGCCGTACTATGTATTGTTATTTGAATAATTTACTGCTGTAATTCTCTGTTGCTGATGCTCAACTTATACTTGTTATGCACTGTCTTGGGTGACATTTTTTTCAAAAAGGTGGCAAATAAATCCTATTGGATAAATAAAGTTATAAGAGTTATGTGGTAGCCCCAATGGCTTAGTGGGGTGTTGCGTATGTCTAGTAGCGCTATAGAAATGATTAGTAGTAGTAGAGGCTTGCTATGTAGGAGACATGGGTTCAGTTCCCAACCCAAGTTCTTCCTCTCCAGGCTGAGCAGTTTACAGGATGCTTTGGATGCAGCAGTAGGGGAGCAGAAGTCCTGGCCATCACTATGATACTTTACAGGTTTCAATGCCTATGGCCTCTGACTGGGGGACAAACTCTGAGTAGCTGCAACTGAAGGGTCATGGTGCTCTAGCTTCAATCAGGGATTGTTCTGTTTGAGCTGGAAGCCTAAAGGAGCAGGACAAAACTAAGAACCATGCCCCACCTCCTGAAAAATAGCAACTAAGGCATAAGGGCTCAAATCTCATAAGGAGAAGAGCAGGAAAAATGGTTAGGAAAGCAAAGGTACCAAAAGAGAATATGCAAAATAATGGCAATAAAGAAAGGTAATGAAAAATCTTTTTTTTTACATATGCTAACGAAAGAAGTGGAAGTCTCACCACTGTCTTTAGGCTAAACTCACATTCTCCCCTCCAGGGAGTGACTGACTTTCTTACTGCAAGAGTTAAACTCAGCAGAAAGTAGAGTAGGTTAGAACTATAGTTTGTTTTGTATGAATGATGTGCATGTTTTTATAATCAGGATCCAGAGATTTTCTGCATAAAGCACACTTCCCTTGAGTAGGTTTATAGTCATCAGGGACAATCTGATCTGATCCAGTATTTAATCCATAGCATCTGTGAATTTGTACTTTAAACATCCTCCTCCACTTTCTATCTCTGTGAATAGCAAGACTCTACCCTTATGCATCCCTCTAAATGTTGTTTTCACATTGCTTTTTCTATGTTAAATTAAGGTTGTATGTGGCAATGAGACTGCATGTCATGAGCTACACCATCTGAACAGTCCAACCCATTTAGATAATTCTGTTTTTTATAGTATCTAGCATTTGAAATGAAGCACTGTGGTTGTAATGTTATGTAACCCCTTTTCACAGGGTCCTCCCTGTGTGTATAAAGGGCCATCTTCAGGCACTACGGATCATGTGATAACTTGCTTCAGTCTCAGTAAAATACTCCCCAATGGGGGGAGCAGTTCTCAATCACTTAAAGAACAAAAAATCTTCACATGTTAAGGTTATTGTTCCTATCTAAAATCAAGTTTACTGAAGTAAAAATCAATAATCAATTTAGTAATACATGAGAAAAAACATAGTTCCAAAGTTTCAGAAAACAAAATCAGGTAATAGAGATCTTCATCCTACCTGAGAAAATTAGCAATGGCGAAAAACCTCACAGGTTCTTATGTCTCCTTTCTCCTCAGGGACCTTCACAGCACACCAAGGATCCCTTTAATTCTACCCTTTAACAGGGTAGCAAGTCTTCACAGACTTCACAGATGGATGGCATCATCTGGTGGAGCCCACACAGGAAAAAGTCATTCTGGTTAAAAAAAAAATTCTGAAAGCCTTTGAAAGACCCGACTGCACATATACGTTAGTTTTCACCCTGTGTGGTCACACAGGATCTCCTCATTTTTCATTTTTCACTTTTCACAAAGCTAGAGCAATATGCCATCACATTCACTTTAGTTTTTCTAAGATCTATTTATCTAAAATTTTCATGTTTTGTCACGTGTGAGAAACAGCACATTTTCTTTCCTCCTCCAAACTCATTACCTGTTAATCTGACCCCATTCCCAACCATCTACTCAGCTCTATCACCCGTGCTGTCATTTTTTATATATATCATATCTTTGATCTATCACTTTCCACTGCAACCTGTTTCTGATGACTTCAAACATGCTGTGGTTACACAACTCATCAAAAAAACTTCACTGGACCCTACTTGTCTTTCCAACTATCCTCCCATCTCTCTCTTTCCTTTTGCATCCAAGCTACTTGAACATACTGTTAACTATTACTGTCCTGACTACTCAGTCCTCATCCTTCTTCACCTATCCACTGCTTTTGACACCATTGATAACACCTACTTCTTGAGAAGCTATCTTCGTTGGATTTTAGGGCTCTGCCCTGTCTTTGTTTTCTTCCTATTTCTCCCATCACACTTTTATCCCCCCCCCTTGGATTTTATATATGGCACTGAGATTTTGGCACCAAAATTTGCATACAGATCAAGATCCATGCGCAAATTACTTAGCTTATGAGCCAATTAATTGTTAACAATTGCAGTTAATTGGCAATAATTGAAATTTGCATGTGTATTGCCCACGGCCTATTCTATAATCCTGTGTGTCTAAATCCTGTAGCCTACAATTCAAATGGGGGCAGGGGCATTCCTAAAAGTTGCATGTGGGGTTATAGAATATCCCTATTTCTATGCCAAAATGCCCGGAGTTGGGGGCTGGCATTGGCAAGTCACTTAACCCTCCATTGCCCCAGGTACAAATGAGTGCCTGTATGTACTATGTAAACCTCTTTGAATGTAGTTGCAAAAACCACAGAAAGGCAGTATATCAAGTCCCATTCCCTTTCCCTTTCCACCAGATTTCAGCTGGCATAAATACTAGTGCCCAACTTTTGGTGTGTAAATAGGCACTGACCGCTAGTCTATAAACAGTGCTAAACCTGGACTGTCATTTATAGAATGGTGCTCCAGCCAATTTTTTCTGGCACCATAATCTTGACACTATTTATATAATGCCTTCCTTAGTGTATGCTCTGGTGAATCCTTCTCCACTGGTATCCCATTATCAATCAGTGTACTTCAGGGATCTATCTTGGGACCTCTTCTCTCTCTATTCTTGATCCCTTGGTGCTCTGATCTCCGCCCTTAATTTTCAGTACCATCTTTAGGCTGATGACTCCACACCAGAAATTGCAACAGGAATCCAGGCCCAAGTCTTAGCCTACTTGCCGGATATTGGTGCTTGGATGTCCCACTGCCATCTGGAAATGAACATGGCCAAAACTGAGCTTCATCTTTCCCCCCCTAAACCCATTTCTTCTCTTCTGCCATTCTCTATTTCAATGGATAACATTGTCATCTTCCGTATCTTATGAACTCGTAATCTTGGGGTCATCTTTGACTCTTCTGTCTTTTTCTCTGCATGTATCTAACAGGTAAGTCACTATAATCTGTTCCCTGCTCCTTCACTCCCCGCTCCAGACTCTGTTCTTTCCATCTTGCTGCACTATACACCTGGAATAGGTTTCCAGAGCCAGTCCATCATAATTCTATTCAAGGCCAAGATAAAGCCCCATTCATTTAACTCTTATCCTCTTCTGCACCTGTTCAATGCCCACATTGTTTTAATCATTCCCATACTAAATGTAACTCCTTAATCCTTTATTTGTCCTGTTTGTCTTGAATAGATTATAAGCTCTGTCTAGCAGGGGCTAACTCTTGCCTATTTGTGTATAGTGCTGCATATGTCTAGTAGAGCTATAGAAATAAGCAGTAGTCATAGTAACGTGGACCTATTTTTTTTTCCCTTTTAGCAGTTCAAGCTAGGATTTTCAGTCACTTTCAAGTTTTCTTTCTCTTTGCACGTTCACCTTTCCCTTTCCAGTTCTGGGAGCTAATAATTCAGTCAGGGTCTATTTTTCAGTGTTTGATTTCATTGTGACTATTTTTGACAGCGATATGCACCAGAAGAAATCTTCAAGCAGCTTTAAGAAGTGTGGGTGATGTGGCAGATACCCACAAATGGTTCTTGTACTACTTGGGGCTCTCTCAATGTTGTCTGTGTCTACAAATGAACAAAGAGAGGGTGACTGAAAACACTTTTGTTTCAGTTTTGGCTGAAATTAAATCTGTGTCTGAATTTCATCACTCAGATTTGGCCAAAACTGGCCAGCCCTAATAAGCGCTATGAACTCCATCCCTTCTTCCCTTCCCCGCTATCAGGACCCTCCCTCCTTGAACAGGAAGAGCTGCCCTCGCAGACCCCATCACCCATAGGCCTCCTGGGCCTACCTAACAATCATTGGTGGTAGTGGTGCAGTTTGGGCATGAGTGACCCCCAGTTACTCCTGTCCATGCCATCTCCAATCGCAAAATGGCTGCCGTAACTTCTAGCAGCACTTTTAACTCTCCTCTTCATTAATGAGTGATGAAGATTATGCCACACCATCAGCTAACATAGTAACGTGGAGGGGCATAATCGAATGTTGCCGGCCAAATAGGTCACCGACGATCTATTTTGGCGGTGGCGCAAGAGCTGGCCGGAACCGTATTATCAAAAAGATGGCCGGCCATCTTTTTTTTCGATAATACGGTTTAGACCGGCCAAATGCCTTGGATGTCGCTGGGTTTGAGATGGCTGGTTTTATTTTTCAGCGATAATGGAAAAAAATGTCGGCCATCTCCAACCCGGCGACATCCAAGGCATTTGGTCGTGGGAGGAGCCAGCATTTGTAGTGCACTTACATGCCAGGACACCAACTGGGCTCCCTAGGGGTCAGTGTGGTGGACTTCAGAAACAGCTCCCACATGCATAGCTCCCTTACTGTGGGTGCTGAGCCCCCCCCCCCAAACCCTCTACCCACAAATGTGCACCCACTAAAAGTTGTCCAGGGACCTGCACACACTCAGGCCTCTAGGGCTTGTTGCTGCTGTATAACCTTGGCACAGCAGTTGACACCTGAAGACTAATGTCTTTAAAAAAGTGCTTTATTTGAATAAGCACCTTTACTCACAACCACCAGCCCCGCCTCCCACCACCGGGTCTGGCACAGACCGTATAAGTCTGCCCAGCACTATCCCTGCCTCCCACCACCGGCTCTGGCACAGACCCTATAAGTCTGCCCAGCACTATCCCTGCCTCCCAACCACCAGTCCTGCCTCCCACCACCAGCTCTGGCACAGACCGTATAAGTCTGCCCAGCACTATCCCTGCCTCCCACCACCGGCTCTGGCACAGACCCTATAAGTCTGCCCAGCACTATCCCTGCCTCCCAACCACCAGTCCCGCCTCCCACCACCAGCTCTGGCACAGACCATATAAGTCTGCCCAGCACTATCCCCGCCTCCCAACCACCAGCCCCGCCGCCCGATCTCGACTAAGCTCCTGAGGATCCATTCCTATACTTCTCTTAACACTCTCCCAGAGCCTTTACTGTTCAGTACACCTTGCACTTACCCTCTCTCACTATTGACTGCAATTGCAAACCATCCACTGTTAACTGTCCTGTACCCTTCCCATACCTCATACTCTCATTCCCCTGGACTCCAACAACCCACCTAACATATCCATCTACACTAGATGTTCAGGATGCTTAGCTATATGCTTCACAACATTCCTTGCTGGCCCAACTACCTTTGTTTCCTCCTCCCCATATCTCACAAACAGTTATTATAAAATTTATTTTTTACAACTTATTGGGGTTTAGATCTTCTGATCAGATTGACAGAAAGCAGTATCATACAATTGCTGACCCTTACCAACACTCCCTTCTCTCATAAACTCTGAAGCCCAACCCCAACACTTAGTCAATAAGGCCTGAAAACAACATTAGAACTACCTCTTGACCTAACTGCACCTACCCCAATTCCAAATTTCAATCACTCAGATGTCTCACACAGCTCTCCCTCTACTTTTCAAGCAAATAAGCATGTAATTCCCCTTTAAATTATGTTAACTCAGACTGCTTCAGCACTGGGACTTCTCTTAATGATTAACTTTGTAGATTACCTTAACCCAGTGGTTCTCAACCTAGTTGGGATACACCTAGCCAGTCAGGTTTTCTGGATACTTCAATGAATATGCATGAGCTAGATTGCATGCAATAGAGGAAGTGCATGCAAATTTATCTCATGTATATTTATTGTGGATATCCTGAAAACCTGACTGGATGGGTGTGTCCCAAGGACTGAGTTGGTAACCCTTGCCTTAACCTGTATAACCTTGGCACAGCAGTTGACACCTGAAGACTAATGTCTTTGAAAAAGTGCTTTATTTGAATAAGCACCTTTACTCACAGTTAACTGCAGATCAGAGGTTGTGCCCCACTGGCAAAGAGTCTCCCTGATACTGAGATTAGCAGTAGGTCCGAGCTGGCAGAATGCTGTACAATGCCCTCTTTCAGCAACATTCAAGGTAATAACATTTTCTAACATGGGTAACACATGAAAGGGATTTAAAACTGGCTTACAAAAATGGCCACTACCTCATGGACTACCGGAAACAAAACAGGGCACACTCTGACCCAGTTAGCAGGGGGAAAAAGCACCATGGGAGTATAGCCCAGTACCCTACACACACCACAATGCATTTCTGATGTGACTGTGCTGGGCACCTAACAGAAAAGGTGTCACACTCACCCGAGAGCCACATCGGAACCACGGAAAGGCTGTCAGACGATACAACACATTCTGCTGTCATGGAGGTGGGTACGGGATTTGAGGCTGGCATACAGGCTGGCAAAAAAGGTTTTTATTTTAACTTTTGTAGTATGGGAGGGGGTTGGTGACCACTGGGGGAGTAAGGGGAGGTCATCCCCCATTCCGTCCGGTGGTCATCTGGTCAGTTGGGGCACCTTTTTGAGACTTAGTCGTGGATATAAAAGGACCAAGTAAACCAGGCCAAATACTGCTTAACGCTGCTTTTTTTTTCCATTATCGCCGAAAGCCAGCCATCTGGTAGCAACGCCCATGTCCCGCCTTTGCTTCGCCAGTGACACGCCCCCTTGAACTTTCACCGACGAGGTGACGGGAAAGCGGCGATGCTGTTAAAAAGCCAGCTTTCGATTATACGCTTTTAGCCGCTTTTGTGAAATCGCCGGCGATCTCCCGATTTGTGTCAGAAGATCGCCGGCAAAAAGGTTCAATTATAAGCTGGATAGTAACATAGTAGATGACGGCAGAAAAAGACCTGCATGGTCCATCCAGTCTGCCCAACAAGACAACTCATATGTGCTACTTTTTGTGTATACCCTACTTTGATTTGTACCTGTGCTCTTCAGGGCACAGACCGTATAAGTCTGCCCAGCACTATCCCCGCCTCCCAACCACCAGCCCCACCTCCCACCACCGGGTCTGGCACAGACCGTATAAGTCTGCCCAGCACTATCCCTGCCTCCCACCACCGGCTCTGGCACAGACCCTATAAGTCTGCCCAGCACTATCCCTGCCTCCCACCACCGGCTCTGGCACAGACCCTATAAGTCTGCCCAGCACTATCCCTGCCTCCCAACCACCAGTCCCGCCTCCCACCACCAGCTCTGGCACAGACCATATAAGTCTGCCCAGCACTATCCCCGCCTCCCAACCACCAGCCCCGCCGCCCGATCTCGACTAAGCTCCTGAGGATCCATTCCTATACTTCTCTTAACACTCTCCCAGAGCCTTTACTGTTCAGTACACCTTGCACTTACCCTCTCTCACTATTGACTGCAATTGCAAACCATCCACTGTTAACTGTCCTGTACCCTTCCCATACCTCATACTCTCATTCCCCTGGACTCCAACAACCCACCTAACATATCCATCTACACTAGATGTTCAGGATGCTTAGCTATATGCTTCACAACATTCCTTGCTGGCCCAACTACCTTTGTTTCCTCCTCCCCATATCTCACAAACAGTTATTATAAAATTTATTTTTTACAACTTATTGGGGTTTAGATCTTCTGATCAGATTGACAGAAAACAGTATCATACAATTGCTGACCCTTACCAACACTCCCTTCTCTCATAAACTCTGAAGCCCAACCCCAACACTTAGTCAATAAGGCCTGAAAACAACATTAGAACTACCTCTTGACCTAACTGCACCTACCCCAATTCCAAATTTCAATCACTCAGATGTCTCACACAGCTCTCCCTCTACTTTTCAAGCAAATAAGCATGTAATTCCCCTTTAAATTATGTTAACTCAGACTGCTTCAGCACTGGGACTTCTCTTAATGATTAACTTTGTAGATTACCTTAACCCAGTGGTTCTCAACCTAGTTGGGATACACCTAGCCAGTCAGGTTTTCTGGATACTTCAATGAATATGCATGAGCTAGATTGCATGCAATAGAGGAAGTGCATGCAAATTTATCTCATGTATATTTATTGTGGATATCCTGAAAACCTGACTGGATGGGTGTGTCCCAAGGACTGAGTTGGTAACCCTTGCCTTAACCTTAACTCAATCAGTACAAAATGGAAAAATATTTAACATTAGAATTACAGAGACATCAAATTTGCATCATCCTGGTGGAATATCTACACCCAAGCACATGTTACAATCATAGCCCTATTTATTTTCTGTGTATGTGCTTTGTTGCTTTATTGTATTGTTGTTTATTCTTTCATCATTTTGGAGGCATAGCCTAGTGCAGTGGTTCCCAAACTTGGTCCTGGAGGACCAAAACCTCCTGCCAGTGAGGTTTTCAGGATATC
Source organism: Microcaecilia unicolor (assembly GCF_901765095.1). Lineage (NCBI taxonomy): Eukaryota > Metazoa > Chordata > Amphibia > Gymnophiona > Siphonopidae > Microcaecilia > Microcaecilia unicolor. The sequence continues at coordinate 430,667,433 of NC_044033.1, read as the reverse complement.
CACAATGAATACTCATGAGATAGATTTGCATGCAGTGGAGACAGTGTATGCAAATCTCTCTCATGAATATTCATTGTGTATATCCTAAAAAACCTGACTGATCGGGGTGCTTCCAGAACCAGGTTTGGGAACCACTGGCCTAGTGATTTTAGCAGCAGGGTGAGAACCAAGGAAGCATGATTCAAATCCCACTGCTGCTCCTTGTGATCTTGGCAAGTCTCTTACCCCCATAATTCTGTAAAAGTTGCTAAAAAATGCACATGCAAATTTGTGCACGCACTCAATTTTGGGCACGCGATTTAATTAAATAAGCTCATTAGTACCAATAATCGGCTTTTAACAAGCAATTATTGGTCCTAATTAAATTTAATTGAATTTTACATGCATAAATATAGACACAATTTGAAAAAGAGGGTGTAGAAATGGGAGGGTCATGGGTGAATGGGGCATTCCTAAAGTTAATGCACAAGTCCAAGTGCTCATCAGGGATGTCCTTTCAAGTGCCTAACACTTGGACGTCCTTCACTCAAAAAAAAAAAAAGGACGTCTCTGACGAGCACTTGGACATTTTTCCCTTCAGATTTTGTGATGGGCATCCTTCTCTTGGATGTGTTTTTCTTATGTGCCCAAAATGACCACCAGTGACAGCTAAACACACTGTGATTGGCTGAGAGAGACCTGGAGGGGCATAATTGAAAGGGACGGCCAAATAGTTTTGATTTGGATGTCCTCGCACATTCCGATCCCCAATTTTCTCCAGCGTGGTCATTTCGGGCACGTAAGAAAAACACGTCCAAGAGAAGGACCCCCGTCACAAAATCTAAAGAAAAAAACGTCCATGTGCTCGTCAGGGACGTCCTTTTTTTTTGGAGTGAAGGACATGTATGAAGCCATCTTTGGCATGCGCAGAGCATCCAGCATAATACTTTGCTGCTCTGCGCATGCTCAGCTGGCCGACTGGCTTCCCCTCCTTAGGAAGGAAATTGCGTGTAAATGAGCTAATGGCGAGCAGCTCATTTGCATGTGATTTCCTTCATGCATGTCTGTTTTTTACCGATTCGTTAAGGGATCGGTAAGGGAATGGCTCTTTCCGTGGAGTTAGTGCATCTGGCTCTGGGAACTGTGGGACCACTGGAAGTGTGGCTCCAGTAACCTAGAAATCACTGGGGATAATTTGAGAGTGGGAGACTCACCCAGAGGTGGTTGTGACCCAGTCGGTGGGAGGAGGGTGCTAGTGTAGAACACAAGCAGCAGGTACAGCTGAACTGTATGAACTGTGTGGGTAATCCCAGGCGGGTGGCTAGGCATTTCTTGATAGCACCGAAAAATTGATGGTGAAAAAAAAAATCAGCCCTGAATGGTATTCTAGAAAGGGGGCTCCAGGATGGGCATCCTTTAGAGAATAGTGCGTAGTGCCAGAATTTGCGCCCAACTTTGGGTGTGAGCATTTACACCAACTGAAACCAGGTATAGATCTAAGTTGGTGCAGATCCCCCAAATTCTGTAAATGCACACATTTTAAGGAAACACCCCTGGCCCTTCCATGGTTATACCTCTTTTTCAGATCCATATGGAAACACTTAGGCTATTCTATAAGAGTGTGCAAAAATGTCGATCTGCCATTTTTGGTGCCTTGTTTCAATTATAATGCTTTTCCGTACTGAAAAATTAGTGCAGAAATGGCACATAGCATTAGGCGCCATATATTGAATTCCCTGGTATGTGTTTAGATACAAGCACATAAACCATTTCTGTGGCTGGCGTGAGTGCTTGCACCTAAGTTATAGGCACATATTTTACCTCGTAATACTAATATTTTATGAAGAAAAGTAGGTGCCTTTATAGAAAAGGAACTACATAGCCATGCTCTATAAATAGATTCACCATTATAGAATTGCCCTTAACCTTTCTCAGGTACAAACTTTTAGACTATGATTTCTGGTAACAGGCAAATACCTTCAGTACCTAGTGCTGGGCAAGACTTCTACAGTTTGTGCCCAGAAAATGGCAGATACAAATCAAGGTAAGGTATACACAAAAAGTAGCACATGAGTTTATCTTGTTGGGCAGACTGGATGGACCATGCAGGTCTTTTTCTGTCGTCATCTACTATATTACATGTATGTAACTCACCTTGAACTACTGAGAACGGTGTGAGCTAAATTCAAATCCTCTTCATGTAAAAAAAAAAAGTAACCCTTTTCTTTATGGAAATGATTAGTGCTTTTTTCATTTTCAACATGAACTTGTAGCAGACACACACACAAGAATATAAATGCCTGTAAGACTGGCATACATTTATGGATTTTTTTTTTCCACAACAACAGCACCATCATAAGCTTCACTGATTTCATTTAGTAACATAATCTATTTCTTAAAGATGCCATCTTCATATTGTTTTTAAAAAAATCTTTATTCAATCCAGATGTTTAAAACCCAACACAGCTGTGTTTTGGCACTGTCATTGCCTTTCTTCGGAGGTGAACTGTCTCTCAAGTATATTTTCCAAAAGAAATATATTTTATGTGGTGTGACCTATAACTAAAAAACGCTGCCAGTCTCGCTTCAAAAACATGCTGTCTTTAAATTTCAAACCATGTTCTGCTAAAAACACAGTAATACTTAATAAGGAGTGTTTGAAGAATTTTTTTCTGCTTTAAAAAAAATGTATATTCACCTTCAAATTATGTAATATCTTTTTTTGGGTATTCTTATGAGGACCTCTTGTGCAGAATTAAATAGAAATAAGGACTCAATATTATTTATAATCATCTCCAAAAATAGAGCCCGACCAAAACAGTTTTTTTTCCAGTTTCAGCTAAAACCAAAAATATGCCCAAAACTAGGCGCTTGATTTCGGCTGGAACTTAAACCAAAACTGAAACAATAGACAAAGGCCTGAGTCTGGTTCTGTGGATGTAAATACATTTATTAAGCAATACTAGACTATTATGGTTTATTAGTATTTGATGAAACCGCCTTTTTTAAACAATGTAAGTCAAGGTGATATACAATATAATCAGCAACAAGAAAAGAACGCAATTAAAACAATAGGAAAGAAAAACATTCATACAATATAAACAATATGTAGTTGGCAGTAAGTTCTCTACCATTTTCACGTGTATTTCAGTAGGGTCAATAATTAAAGTCAAACATTCAAGAGATACCCAGAAAAGACGTCAACAATTTCTTTAACTGAAACCGGACATGCTGCCCCTCCTTACCTCTCCACCCTCATCTCCCCCTACATTCCTACCCGGAACCTCTGCTCACTGGACAAATCCCTCCTTTCTGCTCCCTTCTCCACCTCCGCTAACTCCAGACTCCGCCCTTTCTGCCTCGCTTCACCCTTTGCCTGGAATAGACTTCCTGAACTGATATGTCAGGCCCCATCCCTACCCATCTTCAAATCCTTGCTCAAAGCCCATATTTTCGATTCTGCTTTTGGCACTTAACCTAACCATTACTCCTCTATTCAATACCACTACCAATCTGTCTGTATTATGCATTTGCATACCTTAATTGTCTTTAGCTGTTTAGATCTATTAGTCTGACCCTATGAACTATTGTATAATCAGATGTACTATGCTGTTCTAAGTTGATTGTATCTGTTGTTATGTCCTTTAGATTGTAAGCTCTTTTGAGCAGGGAGGGACTGTCTCTCTTCATGTTTGACTGTACAGCACTGCGTAAGTCTGGTAGCACTTTAGAAATGTTGAGTAGTAGTAGTAGTAGTAGTAGTAGACCAGCTGAACTAAACAGCTACTTCCTTGCTGTGGTAGTTGGTGGAGCAGATGGGTTCTTGCTGGCAGCTAGTTCCAGACTTGGAAACTAACCACAGTGCAAATAGCCAAAAATGTTGGTGGAATGGGGCACACATGGCTCCTTTAAATATGCTCAACTAAAACAAAAAAAGAGGGTGCGGGATTACCAATGCAAATAGCAACAAAAACAAAGCAATCCACAAAATGTAACACTATGGAATTTTTAAAAAATATACTAGAAACTGGGAAGGAAAAGCCTCAAAGTAGTTCAAAACCAAAACAAGGTTTAAAGAGCTATATCTATGTGGATCTACTTCATCATAGGCAAAAACCTTCCCTTAAAGTGGCTTCATTTGAACACAAAATACAATCTGTAGATAATAGGGTGCTCAAAAAAATGCGAAAATCACATCTCATGGCATAAATGAAGCACAAGAACAATCTGAGGTGAATCTTTCAAGATGCAAACTTGCCCCCGAGCCAACGATGGCCAGCATTTCACAAACTGCTTCAGGGTCCCAGAAGGCAAAAATGATTTTCATAGAGCTGTGTGCATTTTGCAAGGAGCTCATCTTTGGCAGCAAAAGAAGCAGCTCACCAGTTCTGGCCAGGCGTAAAGTTATCATAACCAATACATCTGAGGTTTTTAGCTTCGCTGCTTCTGGGTCATAAACCATCCTCCGGATTCTATATAACATGCCTAGAGATCTGCGCCAAAATCCAAGCATATTCTATAACAACGTGTGTATCTTAATTGCCTTAACAAGCTAATCAGCGTTGATAACAGCTCCTAACAAGCAATAATGAATACTAGTTGGCAATAATTAGAATTTACGCACACAGGTGGGGCGGGTTTTGGCAACCACTGTAAGCAAAATACCAGTTTCAGCTGTAACTAATACCCCGCAGAAAGCTTTTTTTGCAGAAACAGAAACTTTCTGAAAACAATTTTTCGAGTTTGCTTTCGGCACCAGAGCCGAAACCAAAACCAAATTTCAGTCAGGCTCCATAGGAGATAAAGGATTCCATTAATTCGGTAGGCTGAGCTCAGGATATACAGTATTCTGTAGAGTGGAGGATGGGAAGGGATAAAGGGAGAGGTCAAAATACTGTTTTAAGGACACATTATTTTTGTACTCTGGAGACTCTAGTGATGGATTGGTTTGAATGTCCTTCTAAGATGGTTAGCAATTGGCCTAGGAAGATTTTTTCTTTTGAAATAATAAATCACTGTGATAGAAATAAAGAGTTCTAGATCTTAACTACTATTCAGTCTATCTTAGAAATTTGTAATTTTTCAATTGTTACTGGCTCAGTGCCCTCTGAACATCCCTAAGTAGCAGAAATATGAAAGGCTGAATCAATATTGGGAAAGGAACCCTTACAGCACAATGGTAATACCATGATGAAAAGTCCATGCAAAGTGAAATGCTTTCCAGGCTCCTCAGCTACCAGGAGTACCAAGCAAATGATCTCTATAATCAGAGAAAATCCTGGAGAAGGACCACGATTGACTGGCAAAAGTACATATGAGAACGGAGCAGATATAACACCATTCACGGAAGAGAGTGCTTATGAACAACTTGTAAATCTAAAGGATATTGAGGGAGCTCAGACAGGTTCTGGCAGGTCCTCTGAAAGATTTGTTTAATAGATCCTTGGAGATGGGGGAGTTTATGTGGGATTGGAGAATAGTGGATGTGGTCCCTCTTCACAAAAGTGGTGATAGGGAAGAAGCTGGAAACTACAGGCCGGTAAGCCTCACTTCGGTTATTGGAAAAGTAATGGAAGTGATGCCGAAGGAAAGCATAGTGAATTTCCTGGAATCCAATAAGTTGCAAGATCCGAGATAACATGGTTTTACCAAAGGTAAATCATGCCAAACAAATCTCATTGAATTCTTTGACTGAGTGACCAGAGAATTGAATCAAGGACGTGGGATAGATGTAATCTACTTAGATTTTAGCAAAGCCTGTGACACAGTTCCTCACAGGAGGCTCTTGAATAAACTTGACAGGCTGAAGATAGGACCCAATGTGGTGAACTGGATTAGGAACTGGTTGATGGACAGATGCCAGAGGGTCGTGGTTAATGGAATTCACTCTGATGAGGGAAAGGTGAATAGTGGAGTGCCTCAGGGATTGGTGCTGGGGCCGATTCTGTTCAATATATTTGTGAGCGACATTGCTTTCTGAACACGCTGTCAGAACCCTCATCCACACTCTCATCACCTCTCGCTTAGATTACTGCAACTTGCTTCTCACAGGTCTTCCACTCAGCCACCTCTCTCCTCTTCAATCTGTTCAAAATTCTGCTGCATGACTAATATTTCACCAAAGTCGTTATGCCCATATCAGCCCTCTCCTAAAGTCACTTCACTGGCTCCCTATCCGTTTCCGTATAAAATTCAAGATCCTCTTATTGACTTATAAGTGCATTCACTCTGCAGCCCCTCACTACTTCTCCACCTTCATCTCTCCCTACACTCCCTCCCAGGAACTCTGTTCACTAGGCAAATCTCTCCTAATTGCACCCTTCTCCTCCATCGCTAACTCCAGACTCCGTTCCTTTTGTCTCGCCACACCTTATGCCTGGAATGGGCTTCTTGAGCCATTATGACTAGCTCCATCCCTGGCCGCCTTCAAATCCGGGCTAAAGGCCTACCTGTTTGATGCTGCTTTTGACTCCTAACTTGTCACTTGCTCATGACCTTTATCTTGTCTTCCTCACTTCAATAGTCCCTTTCCCTATGTGTCTTTCTGTCTGTCTTACCCTTATCCTTATTGGTCCTGTGTGTCTGTCCTGATTTAGATTGTAAGCTCTTTTGAGCAGGGACTGTCTTTTCTTCATGCTCAATTGTGAAGCGCTGCATACGACTGGTAGCGCTATAGAAATGATTTATAGTAGTAGTAGTAGTAGTAGACATTGCTGAAGGGTTAGAAGGTAAATTTTGCCTTTTTGCGGATGATACTAAGTTTTGTAACAGAGTGGACACCCCGGAGGGAGTGGAAAACATTAAAAAGGATCTACAGAAGCTAGAAGAATGATCTAATGTTTGGTAATTAAAATTCAATGCAAAGAAATGCAAAGTGATGCACTTAGGGAGTAGAAATCCATGGGAGACATATGTGTTAGGCGGTGAGATTCTGATATGTACAGGCAGGGAGAGGGATCTTGGGGTGATAGTATCTGAGGATCTGAAGGCGACGAAACAGTGTAACAAGGCGGTGGCCGTAGCCAGAAGGATACTAGTGTATAGAGAGAGGTGTAACCAGCAGAAGAAAGGAGGTGTTGATGCCCCTGTACAGGTCATTGGTGAAGCCCCACTTGGAGTATTGTGTTCAGTTTTGGAGGCCGTAGCTTGCTAAGGATGTAAAAAGAATTGAGGCGGTGCAAAGAAAAGCTACAAAAATGGTATGGGATTTGCGTTACAAGACTTGCTGACTTGAACATGTATACCCTGGAAGAAAGGAGAAACAGGGGTGATATGATACTGACGTTCAAATATTTGAAAGGTATTAATTAATCCACAAACAAATCTTTTCCGGAGATGGGAAGGCGGTAGAACTAGAGGACATGAAATGAGGTTGAAGGGGGGGGGGGGGAGGCGGACTCAAGAAAAATGTCAGGAAGTATTTTTTCACAGAGAGAGTGGTGGATACTTGGAACGCCGTCCCGCGGGAAGTGGTAGAGATGAAACTGTAACGGAATTCAAACATGATTGGGATAAACATAAAGGAATCCTGTTCAGAAGGCATGGATCCTCAGAAGCTTAGCAGAGATTAGGTGACAGCACCGGTGGTTGGGAGGCAGGGCAACTGCTGGGCAGACTTCTACAGTCTATGCCCCGAAAATGGCAAGGATAAATCAAGGTCAGGTATACATATAAATGAGCACATATGAGTTTATCTCATTGGGCAGACTGGATGGACCGTACAGGTCTTTATCTGCCGCCATCTACTATGTTACTATCCAAGATCCCCTTTAACTCATTTGGTGCATTTTATGTGTAGTGGATGATAATCCTGTGATTTGGGATCAGGGTTTGTCTAAATGGAATTATTGCACTACCACAGCACTCAAAATTCCAGAAAGCATAGGCGTGTCCAAACCATTTGAAATTCTCTCTTCCTTGGATGGGTGCAATGCTGTTCTCTATGATAAACAGTGTGTCACAAATTAATACCTAAGTAAAAAACAGTGAAGGTGACTCAAAAAATACACATGCGATGCCACAACATGGCAGCTACATAACCTGCTACTGTAAGCTGCAAGCTGTGTTACAGGAACTGCAACATTTTAACAGTCTTTTCAAGATGAACTGGAAGACAGAGTGAAGAGAGCCAGTAGGTTTTTAAAATTGTATTTTCCATTGCATTGGGCTTTTCTTTTGTTCAACAAAGAATGTGGATATATTTGCATTAAATTGTGCAGAATGAAAAGCTCCAGCCCTGTGGAACTAGAGTAATCCCAATAGGTTTCTCCCTCATGTTTCAAAATAGCAGCAGGAAGAGCAGAGTTGGTAAACAAAACACTCTGACAAAGAGGCAGCCCAGCAGCTTGTTGTGTGACTAAAATCATAAATAACCACAGAGGCTCTGCATGGGTTATGTGCCTGAAATGAACAATCACTCTTGCTTATTCAGAAAAAAAAAAATGAAACCTGTAATTAGAATTACGTATTCCTTTCAAATGTTATTTTTGACCACCTCTTCCAGCTAGTTTTCCCCTCTAAATTGTTGTTTTTTGTGTTATAGTATGTTGAATTATATACTCTGGAGTGTTTTAATGTGGAGGAGAAGTAATGTAAAGATAAATCTTGCTCACTTTTTAAGCTCATATTAATAACATTTAATGCAGGGCTTCCAAAATCCCACAGCTATTCCAGTTTTCAGGATATCTAAAATGACTATGTATGAGACGAATTATCATGTGAAAGGCGATTCTGTATATTGGCACTAAAGAGAGGTATCAATTGGGTGTATAAGTTATATGATAATCACACATATTTATTACATTTGTACCCCACATTTTCCCACCTATTTGCAGGCTCAATGTGGCTTACACAGTACCGTCAAGGCGTTTGCCAAGTCAGTTGAGAACAAATACAAGGTTGTATAGTGATTGAATGAGGTAGTTGTGAAGGGTCAGGAAGGATGAAGATTGTATGTTGTCCAGTACGATCATTGGTCATGCTGTGTTGCTGGGTGAAGGAGTTTATGTAAGATCGTTGGGGTAGGTTGGTTTTTAGTGATTTTCTGAAGTTCAGGTGGTTATGGATTGTTCTCACAGCTTTCGGGAGTCCATTCCATAGTTGTGCGCTTATGTAGTAGAAACCGGATGTGTAAGTTGTTTTGTATTTAAGTCCTTTACAATTTGGGTAATGTAGGTTTAGGTATGATCATGATGATTCAGTTCTGTTTCTTATTGGTAGATCTATAAGGTCTATCATGTATCCTGGGACTACGCCATATATAATCTTGTGGACCAAAGTGCAGATTTTGAAGATCATCCGTTCTTTGATTGGGAGCCAATGCAGTTATTCTCGAAGGGGTTTGGCACTTTCGAAGCTTGTTTTGCTATATATCAGCCTGGCTGCTGTATTTTGATTGGTGCACAAATTTGCATTTATGCATGCAAGTGCTAAGTGTTATTCTTTAAAATACATGCCAAAATTGTTCAGCTTATAAGTTCAAAGAGATTCGAACAGGGGTGAAAAGTAGGTGGCAAATGGGTATTTCTCTGAGTTACACACTATTAGTTATACGCACTTCAGGGCACACTTATGTGCCAAAAGTTATGACTGCCATTGACTTGATGTAACTGTTGGCACCTAACTTTAGGTACACCAATGCCAATTTACGCTTGTATTCTATAATGGAATCTTGGCACCAAGATGCTCTATAGAACTGGCACGAAGCACACAGCATTAGGGCACCTAAATTCTGGTGCCAATTTATAAAATTGCCACCAAAGTGGATTTTCCAAGTATGCAAATTTATCTCATGCAGATTAGGAACCCAAATTTTTAAAGTAAAGGGCCACTTAACTCATTTAACTTTTCAAAATTATTGACAGATTAGTTGAAAATGTTAATGACCGCTTTCCCCATCGTCTCCTCTTTCTTTTCCCCTCTTTCCTTCCATTCTCTCAATCTCTCTTCAAGACATCTCTTCTTCCAGTGTATCCCCTCGCCTTCTTACCTTTCTCCTCTCTTCTTGTATCTCGTCTTCTTTCTCACTCGTCCAGGGTCTTCCTTCTCTTCTTTCCTCTTCACCAAGGGGCCATTTTGCTAAAATGTGCTAAGCATGGATTTTAGCACACACTAACCATTAGCACAGGCCCGTGCTAATGGCTAGGACATGCTAAAACAGTCAATGCACAAAAACTTCCATTCTAACTGCTTAGTGCAGAATGGTGCAGGGACTAGGCGGGGTATGGAGGGATATTGGGTTGGACTGCATTTTGCAGTTAGCACATGCTAACATTCAAATATGGAGTCCAGCATTGCCATATGGGACACACCGAAGGTCCATCAAGACCAGTATCCTTTTTGCTATAGTGGTCAATCTGGGTCACAAGTAGCTGATAAGATCCCAGAACAGTAAAAGAAGTTTTATTCAGCTTTTCCTAGAAATAAGTAGTGGGGTTTCCCAAGTTTATCTTAATAATGGCTTATGGTCTTTACTTTTAGGAAATTATCAACACCTTTTTTAAACCTTGCTAAGCTAACAGCTTTTATCACAATCTCTGGCAACAAATTCCAGAGTTTGAATACACGTTGAGTGAGGAAATCTTTTCTCTGGTTTGTTTCAAATTTACTACTTACTAGCTTCATTGTATGCCCCATAGTTCCAGTATTTTTGGAAAGAATAAACAAAAGATTCACCTCTACTCGTTCCACTCCACTCAGTATTTTATAGACCTCTATCAGATCTCCCCTCAGCCATCTCTTCTCCAAGCTGAAGAGCCCTAGCCACTTAGCCTTTCCTCATACACAAGTCGTCCCATACCCTTTATTATTTTCATCGCCCTTCTCTGTACCTTTTCTAAGTACATAAGTATTACCACGCTGGGACAGACCAAAGGTCCATCAAGCCCAGTATCCTGTTTCCAACAGTGGCCAATCCAGGTCACAAATACCTGGCAAGATCTAATTCCGCTATATCTTTTTTGAGATGCAGTGACCAGAATTCCACACAGTATTTGAGGTGCAGTCACATCATGGAGTGATGCAAGGCATTATGACATTCCCATTTTTGTTTCCCATTCATTTCTTAATAATTCCTAACATTCTATTTGCTTTCTTAGCCACTGCTGTGCACTGAGCAGAGGGTTTCAACGTATCTTCAATGATGACACCTAGATCCCTTTCCAGGGCAGTGATTCCTAATGTGGAGCTTGCATCACATAGCTATAATTTGGTTTCCTCTTTCCAACATGCATCACTTTGCACTTGCTCACATTAAATGCCATCTGCCATTTGGATGCCCAGCCTCCTATTCTCATAAGATCCTCTTGAATTTTTTTTCAATCTTCTTATGATTTAACAACTTTGAATAACTTTGTGTCATCAGCAAATGTATTTACCTCATTAGTTATTTTCATCTCTAGATCATTTATAAATATGTTAAAAAGCAGCAGACCCAGCACAGATCCCTGGGGAACCCCACTATCTATCCTTCTCCATTGAGAATACTGACCATTTATCCCTATTCTCTGTTTTCTATCTTTTAACCAGTTTTTAATCCACAGTAGGACATTACCTCCTATCCTATGACTTTCTAATTTCCTCAAGAGTCTTTCATAAGGTATTTTGTCAAATATCTTTTGAAAATCCAGATACACAATATCAACTGGCTCACCTATATCCACATGTTTATTCACCCCCCTTCAAAGAAATGTAGTAGATTGGTGAGGCAAGATTTTCCTTCACTAAATCCATGTTGGCTTTGACTCATTAATCCATGTTTATGCATATGTTCTGTAATTTGGTCATTTATAACATTCTCTACCATTGTGCCGGGCACCAATGTCAGGCTCACCGGTCTATAATTTCCCGGATCACCTCTGGAACCCTTTTTAAAAATTGGCATTACATTGGCCATCCTCCAGTACCATGCTTGATTTTAAAGATAAATTACATATTACTAACAATAGCTCTGTAAGTTCATTTTTTCAGTATTCTGGGATGTATACCATTTGGTCCAGGTGATTTGCTACTCTTCAATTTATCAAATTACTCCATTACATCTTCCAGGTTTACAGAGATTTGTTTGTTTCTCTGGCTCATCAGCATTGAATACCATTTCTGGCACTAATATATCTCCCACATCTTCCTCAGTGAAGTCCGAGACAAAGAATTATGGCCTTGTCTTCACTGAGTGCCCCTTTAATGTCCCGGTCATCTAGTGGTCCAACTGATTCTTTTACCAGCTTGTTACTTCTAATATACCTAAAAAAGTTTTTATTGTGTGGTTTTGCCTCCAACGCAAAGTATAGGGACATGAATATTTCTAGTAGCTAAGGACCTCGTTGCCTACTTAAACTACCCATTTACGCTGTATCCAATCCAGCCATTCTGGTCTTCTTTCATGGTTTTGGTTTCTAGCACCTTTGCTGCTAGGTTATTCCATGCATCCACCACTTTCTTAGCAAGGACATTTTCTCACATCTTCTCAGCATTTGTGACCCCTTGTCTTTAAGGTTCTTGTTCCGTAGATGGGCAATGCTTCCTCCTTCTAATTTCTGGAAGCTTGACAGATTAGTTGAATTATTCCAGTGTTCTTCAATACAAGGACCACGGGACAGTGGAGGCCCACACGGTTACTGCTTTAAAAAAAAAAAAAATTACTGCTGCTAGATGGCTGCAGGCTTTGTATTGGAGAACACTTCCTTGCTCCTCATGTTGGGCCTTTCTCTGTTTCCTACCCCATCTCCCCCTCCCACAGGTCCAGAGCTTCTCCCCACTCATCGTTCTGCATCCCTCATTTCCCCCCCTTCTGTCTGTCTGGTCTTTCCTTCTTTTTCCCTGTCTTCCTTTCCCTCTACCCTTCAGTGGCTCTGGCCCTTTCCCTGCCTACCCCCTCCCACAAACCCAATGGTCTCACATATTTGATTGTCTTCCAGGCAGCAATTCAGCCAGGCTACTTCCAGTGTACTCACATTAACCTCTGGATTCTATATATGGCGCCCAGATTCGAGTGCCCACATTTGGGCGCATGCATGAGATGCACATGTTACTTAATTGGCTACCAACCTTTTAACCATCGATAATTGGGCTTTAACAACCTGTTATTGATGTTAATTGGCACTGTTTAGGATTTGCATGAGCATCTGGCCTCATGGTATTCTATAACAGTGTTTCCCAAGTCCAGTTCTGGAGTACCCTTTCAGGTTTTCAGGATATCCACAATGAATATGCATGAAATTGATTTGCATATAGTGCCTCAATTATATGAAAATCTTTCATGTATATTCATTGTGGATATCCTGAAAACATTACTGGCAAGGGGTACTCCAGGACTGGACTTGGGAAACACTGTTATAGAATACCATGAGGCCAGAAGCACATGCAAATCCTAACCAGTGCCAATTAACAATAATTTTGAACTGTAATCTGGATTTGATTTCTGTTTTTACATAGTTTCACCGTCATAATTCAACATGGAAATCCTGTACGATGGTGTTTGTATTTCTATATTTTGACTATTGTTGTCTAACTATAGGATGTGTGTGTTCTCATCATTTTTATTTTTGTAATTTACATGTTTTTATTGTGTTTTTAAATATTGTTTTTTATTTATTATTATTTTTATATATTAAAAAATATTTTTAGACTCCTGAGGAAGGCTTGTTGCCGAAACATGGACAGTGTAGAGTCCTTTTTGCCAATAAACTTTTTCCACGCTCTTACCTTCTGTTTGGCCTGATCATTTGGATTTGGTTTCACTTCCACCCCTTTCTGCTGAACTTGGCCCTTCCTGTGGAAGGTGTGGACCCCCCCTTGTTCATTTTTCTCAGGGTATGGGGTTAGGCACTAAGCACAATTCTATACAGGGTACCTGCCCTTTATAGGATTGCACTTAATGACGATCTTTTTCAGCACCCATTTTTGAGTGCCATTTATAGAATCTGGCCCTAACTGTGCTTGATATTAACACATGGTAGGGAGCTTGTCTTGGTGATAGCTGCAAGGGAATGCTGACACGACCCCAACAGTTACCATACAGTCTTTGCACTTGACGCATGTTAATGTTGGCTGTAAACATACAGTAAGTGCAAAAACGTATCACACTTTAGTAAATAGGCCCCAAGTGGAGGAGTAGCCTAGTGGTTAGTGCAGCAGACTTTGATCCTGGGGAACTGAGATTAATTCCCACTATAGCTTCTTGTGATTCTGGCAAGTCACTTAATCCTCCATTGCTCCAGGTACAAATAAGTACCTGTATATACTATGTAAACCACTTTGAATGTAGTTGCCAAAACCACAGAAAGGTGGTATATCAAGTCCCATTCTCTTTCCCTTTCTTCTTCCCCTTCACACAGATTTAAACATTATAATATTAAAAGCACTGAATATCAGGCAACATAAAAGTATTTATTAATCAAATAAGTACATAAGTACATAAGTAGTGCCATACTGGGAAAGACCAAAGGTCCATCTAGCCCAGCATCCTGTCACCGACAGTGGCCAATCCAGGTCAAGGGCACCTGGCACGCTCCCCAAACGTAAAAACATTCCAGACAAGTTATACCTAAAAATGAGGAATTTTTCCAGTCCATTTAATAGCGGTCTATGGACTTGTCCTTTAGGAATCTATCTAATCCCTTTTTAAACTCCGTCAAGCTAACCGCCCGTACCACGTTCTCCGGCAATGAATTCCAGAGTCTAATTACACGTTGGGTGAAGAAAAATTTTCTCCGATTCGTTTTAAATTTACCACACTGTAGCTTCAACTCATGCCCTCTAGTCCTAGTATTTTTGGATAGCGTGAACAGTCGCTTCACATCCACCCGATCCATTCCACTCATTATTTTATACACTTCTATCATATCTCCCCTCAGCCGTCTCTTCTCCAAGCTGAAAAGCCCTAGCCTTCTCAGCCTCTCTTCATAGGAAAGTCGCCCCATCCCCACTATCATTTTCGTCGCCCTTCGCTGTACCTTTTCCAATTCTACTATATCTTTTTTGAGATACGGAGACCAGTACTGAACACAATACTCCAGGTGCGGTCGCACCATGGAGCGATACAACGGCATTATAACATCCGCACACCTGGACTCCATACCCTTCTTAATAACACCCAACATTCTATTCGCTTTCCTAGCCGCAGCAGCACACTGAGCAGAAGGTTTCAGCGTATCATCGACGACGACACCCAGATCCCTTTCTTGATCCGTAACTCCTAACGCAGAACCTTGCAAGACGTAGCTATAATTCGGGTTCCTCTTACCCACATGCATCACTTTGCACTTGTCAACATTGAACTTCATCTGCCACTTGCACGCCCATTCTCCCAGTCTCGCAAGGTCCTCCTGTAATCGTTCACATTCCTCCTGCGACTTGACGACCCTGAATAATTTTGTGTCATCGGCGAATTTAATTACCTCACTAGTTATTCCCATCTCTAGGTCATTTATAAATACATTAAAAAGCAACGGACCCAGCACAGACCCCTGCGGGACCCCACTAACTACCCTCCTCCACTGAGAATACTGGCCACGCAATCCTACTCTCTGCTTCCTATCTTTCAACCAGTTCTTAATCCATAATAATACCCTACCTCCGATTCCATGACTCTGCAATTTCTTCAGGAGTCTTTCGTGCGGCACTTTGTCAAACGCCTTCTGAAAATCCAGATATACAATATCAACCGGCTCCCCATTGTCCACATGTTTGCTTACCCCCTCAAAAAAATGCATTAGATTGGTGAGGCAAGACTTCCCTTCACTAAATCCGTGCTGACTTTGTCTCATCAGTCCATGTTTTTGTATATGCTCTGCAATTTTATTCTTAATAATAGCCTCCACCATCTTGCCCGGCACCGACGTCAGACTCACCGGTCTATAATTTCCCGGATCTCCTCTGGAACCTTTCTTAAAAATCGGAGTAACATTGGCTACCCTCCAGTCTTCCGGTATTACACTCGATTTTAGGGACAGATTGCATATTTCTAACAATAGCTCCGCAAGTTCATTTTTTAGTTCTATTAATACTCTGGGATGAATACCATCAGGTCCCGGTGATTTACTACTCTTCAGCTTGCTGAACTGACCCATTACATCCTCCAAGGTTACAGAGAATTTGTTTAGTTTCTCCGACTCCCCCGCTTCAAATATTCTTTCCGGCACCGGTGTCCCCCCCAAATCCTCCTCGGTGAAGACCGAAGCAAAGAATTCATTTAATTTCTCCGCTACGGCTTTGTCCTCCTTGATCACCCCTTTAACACCATTTTCGTCCAGCGGCCCAACCGACTCTTTGGCCGGTTTCCTGCTTTTAATGTATCTAAAAAAGTTTTTACTATGTATTTTTGCTTCCAACGCTAATTTCTTCTCAAAGTCCTTTTTTGCCCTCCTTATCTCCGCTTTGCATTTGGCTTGGCATTCCTTATGATCTATCCTGTTACTTTCAGTTGGTTCTCTTCTCCACTTTCTGAAGGATTGTTTTTTGGCTCTAATGATTTCCTTTATCTTACTGTTTAGCCACGCCGGCTGACGTTTAGTCTTTTTTCCCTTTTTTCTAATACGTGGAATATATTTGTCCTGAACCTCCAGGATGGTGTTTTTAAACAGCATCCACGCCTGATGCAAGTTTTTTACTCTGCGAGCTGCTCCTTTCAGTCTTTTTTTCACCATTTTTCTCATTTTGTCGTAATCACCTTTTCTATAGTTAAACGCTAGCGTACTTGATTTCCTAGTTTCACTTCCTTCAATGCCAATATCAAAACCGATCATATTATGATCACTGTTATCAAGCGGCCCTCGTATCGTTACCCCCTGCACTAGATCATGAGCACCACTAAGGACTAAGTCTAGTATTTTTCCTTCTCTTGTCAGCTCCTGAACTAGCTGTTCCATGAAGCTGTCCTTGATTTCATCAAGAAATCTTATGTCCCTTGCGTGTACAGATGTTACATTACCCCAGTCTATATGCGGGTAATTGAAATCCCCCATTATTATTGTGTTGCCCAGTTTGTTTGCGTCCCTGATTTCCTTTAACATTTCCGCATCCGTCTGTTCGTCCTGGCCAGGCGGACGGTAGTACACTCCTATCACTATCCTTTTCCCCTTTGCACATGGAATTTCAATCCACAGTGATTCCAAGGAGTGTTTTGCTTCCTGCAGAATTTTCAATCTATTTGATTCAAGGCTCTCGTTAATATACAATGCTACCCCTCCACCAATCCGATTCACCCTATCACTACGATATAATTTGTACCCCGGTATGACAGTGTCCCACTGGTTATCCTCCTTCCACCAGGTCTCAGAGATGCCTATTATATCTAATTTTTCATTTAGTGCAATATATTATAACTCCCCCATCTTATTTCTTAGGCTCCTGGCATTCGCATATAGACATTTCAAACTATGTTTGTTGTTCCTAAGTACATCATGCTTAGTACTTGACAGTATTAATTGGCAATCTTTTGTCTGATTTTTATTGTTATTTAAAGATACCCGATCTACTACAATCTCTTTTGCAACCTCACTATCAGGATACTCTATCTTCCCTGTTATGGTGATATCTTTGAAAGATACCTTATCCCGAACCATGCTCTTTTGAGCGACTGTCGGCCTTCCCCCCATTTCTAGTTTAAAAGCTGCTCTATCTCCTTCTTAAACGCCGATGCCAGCAGCCTGGTCCCACTCTGGTTAAGATGGAGCCCATCCTTTCGGAATAGGCTCCCCCTTCCCCAGAATGTTGCCCAGTTCCTAACAAATCTAAAGCCTTCCTCCCTGCACCATCGTCTCATCCACGCATTGAGACTCTGGAGCTCTGCCTGTCTCTTGGGCCCTGCGCGTGGCACAGGTAGCATTTCAGAAAATGCTACCCTGGAGGATCTGGATTTCAGCTTTCTACCTAAGAGCCTAAATTTTGCTTCCAGAACCTCTCTCCCACATTTTCCTATGTCATTGGTACCCACATGTACCAAGACAGTGGACTCCTCCCCAGCACTATCTAGAATCCTATCTAGGTGACACGTGAGGTCTGCCACCTTCGCACCAGGCAGGCAAGTCACCAGGCGATCCTCACGTCCACCAGCCACCCAGCTATCTATATGCCTAATGATCGAATCACCAAGTACAACAGCTGTCCTAACCTTTCCCTCCCGGGCAACATTTGGAGATATATCCTCGGTGCGAAAGGATAATACATCCCCTGGTGGGCAGGTCCTGGCTACAGGAGTACTTCCTACTTCACCAGGGTGATGCTCTCCTTCTAGGAGACCTCCCTCCTCCAAGGTAGCACAGGGGCTACCTGACTGGAGGTGGGACTTCTCTACAACATCCCTGTAGGTCTCCTCTATGTACCTCTCTGTCTCCCTCAGCTCCATCAAGTCTGCTACTCTAGCCTCAAGGGAACGGACACGTTCTCTGAGAGCTAGGAGCTCTTTGCATCGGGCACACACATATGACACCTCACCAATTGGGAGATAATCATACATGTGGTCTGGACAATATATTGGAAATTTCAGCTCAGTGTGTAGCAGGACTCAGTAGGGATTTGCACAGCAAACATTTTAGATTTGGTTTGTGTTTGGTTCAGCCAAATTCATTTTTGGATTTCAAATTATGTACATCGGTTGAGTTCATTACAGTTAATGAGGTAAGCAATTTGGGGGGGGGGGGGGGTTCCATTCATATCCAATAAAACTAAAATTTATTGGTAGGCAACAGTGCTCCAAAACATCAAGAATGGAATGAAGACCCCCCCCCCAAGGTATCATTAGTCAAGAGTATATTTAAAGGTATCAAGAGAGAGGTAAATAGATATCAGCATTGCATGAAGACCTTAAGACACAAGAAGAGGGACAATGCTGCACCATCGTTTTCAGGAAGAACCCAAGGCATCTTGAGAGAGAGAGAGAGAGAGAGAGAGAGAGAGAGAGAGAGCACATTGACGTGAAGACCCCAAATCATCCAGTTATGGGGCAAAGAAAGTTAGGTAAATGTCAGAGTTTTGTGGAATCATGAGTATCCAAGTGTCTCCACAGACAAATTTGCCTAGGAGAATTTGACAGCAAGAGCATACTTTCTGTTACACTGTCAGAAAGATCACATGAAAAGATTTAAGGCCCCTTCTCTGAAAGGAAGATCGGAATGTACCCTCAGTGTTTACATCTACTGTTCCCCAGGCTAGCATGAAGGAACTACTATTGACCAGTTGCAAACATAACTTCAGGGACAATAGGAATGTAACATGTAAAACCAATAAATAAAAAAAAACAGTGGCATGAAGATCCCAAGGCACTAGAAGAGAGCAAAGCAGCATTAACATGGAGAGGAAGAAATCACGGCAATAGAGATGAAAACGTTAGGCATTTGTGTTGATTTGGAGGAGGAATTATTCCCAAAGATTTGACTAGTGGGATTCATTGAGCAGGTCAGCATTCTAAGTGCCTTCAATACTTAAGGTTTGCTGAGGTACTTAACTAATATTCTGGAGGGCACTTGGAAACTGGAGACGAAGAGATAATATACAGTAGCCACTTAAACCTCATATTCTCATTTTCCTTCAGGGGCTGGTCATCCTGATGTTTTCTCTGGGAAAGTGATGTTGAACATTATCTCATCTCTTCCATTGTGAATTGTGTAAATAAGTGCTAGGACTTCTTGTTTTCAGTCTCACTGGGGATGAGGCTAAAGGCTCAACTTGGGAAAATGATTTCCTTTTTTCTGTAGCTTTCTTGCTGCTTTTGGTAGCCCTCGTTTAGTATCTTTTGTACTGCTTCTTTCTATAGAACTCCATGCCTTTGACTTTGCGCATGGAATCATCTTTTCCAAAAATTCAAAGTGGCACTAAAAACCTATCTTTTTCAGGTTTGGATGATTCAGAGTATATGTTATGCCTGCCTGCCTGTTCCTTTTTCTTTCCTAGATGAACCTGGCATTCCTTTCCTTTTTCTTTTCTCTCTTTTCTCCGACTTCATAGGGGTCCTTTTACTAAGGTGCACCGAAAAATGGCTTGCACTGTTGTAGACGTGTGTATTGGATGCACGCAGGTCTATTTTTCAGCGCACCTGCAAGAAAGGCCTTTTTTTGGGGGCAAAAATGGACAATGCGGCAAAATGAAAATTGGCGTGCGTCCATTTTGGGCCTGAGACCATACCGCCACCCATTGACTTAGAATTAAGGTCTCATACGTTAACTAGGCAGTGATCATAAGTGCGCGTACAATGCTGATTACCACTTGGTTAGTGCTGTGTGCCGGAAATTTTCTGGGGCACGTAGTGAGCACGTGTAAAAAATGAAATTACCGCCTGGGCCACGCCATGCGGTAGCCGGGTGGTAGTTCTGAATTGGCACATGTTGGACGTGTGTAGGCGCCTACGCGGCTTAGTAAAAGGACCCCATAATTTGTTTTTGTATACTGCCCTATTATGTTTTACAGGAGAAGCAGTATATAAAGTGGAATAACCATACCCTTCCTTGAACATAAATGAAAAGGGTGTGGTGTATGCAAATGATGCAGCATGCCAATTTTCAAAAGATGGTCTATTATTTATTAATGGCCTTCTGACAGCATATAGGGCTAGATTCTATATATGGTGCCTGTAAAATCTGCACAGAAAAAAAATTACACGTAGGCGTATTTTGTAAAGTATGCCTAAATTTTATAGAATAGACCCATGCAGTATATAGACTGCAGGACTCAATTCGGTGATTGATTGGTGGTCCTTGCTCTAACACGATTGGTTGAATGCATTTAGCCTTGTAATCCAATCATAATGTCTGTTTTCCTATCAGCTGTAGCCTATTTAATAATAGCTTCCGCGCTGAGACGCTGCGGCCATTTTCTCTATATGCGGGAGTATACGAATTATGTTATGGTGAGGAACTGTGATGGGATTTGTCATTATTAATTAATTGTACATCATAAATTATTCACTACTAAGACTACTGCTTTTATTTTATAGAGAGCCTCTTCCTTCAGGAAGCTTATTGTGAAACCTGGTCACGTCGGTGGAGGCTCTCCTGCCGCCTTACAAAGATAAGTGTGTGCTAAAATGCACATTTTTGATATATGCAAGACTGTTGTTATACAAGACAGCTATGTTATACTGAAAGATGTAAAATAAGGAAAAAGAAATTAAGAAAATAAGGGTGATCCTATGACAATTTGCACCACAACCATTTTCTTGGATGTAGAAAGAACATTATTGTTCATCCAGCTTTGATCGCCGGCCATCTTCCGATATAAATCGGGAGATGGCCGGCGATTTCTTAAAAGCGG
The DNA here is from genome assembly GCF_901765095.1 of Microcaecilia unicolor. Lineage (NCBI taxonomy): Eukaryota > Metazoa > Chordata > Amphibia > Gymnophiona > Siphonopidae > Microcaecilia > Microcaecilia unicolor. The sequence continues at coordinate 430,646,211 of NC_044033.1, read as the reverse complement.
CGAAATCGGTATAATCGAAAGCGGCATTTTGACAGCATCGCCGCTTCGCCGGCAAAGGTTCAAGGGAGCGTGTCGGCAGATTAGCGAAGGCGGGACATGGGCGGGCATGGGCGTGGCTACCAGATGGCCGGCTTTCGACGATAATGAAAAAAAAAAGCGGCGTTAAGCAGTATTTCGCCGGCTTTACTTGGTCCTTTTATTTTCACGACCAAGTCTCAAAAAGGTGCCCCAACTGACCAGATGACCACTGGAGGGAATGGGGGATGACCTCCCCATACTCCCCCAGTGGTCACCAATCCCCTTCCAAACTAAAAAAATAAAACTAAAAACCTTTTTTCCAGCCTGTATGCCAGCCTCAAATGCCGTACCCATCTCCATGACAGCAGAATGTGTTGTATCCTCCGACAGCCTTTCCCTGGTTGCGATGTGGCTCTGGGGTGAGTGTGACACCTTTTCTGTTAGGTGCCCTGCAGAGAGTCACATTAGCAATGCATTGTGGTGGGTGTAGGGTACTGGGCTCTACTCCCATGATGCTTTTCCCCCCTGCTAACTGGGTCAGAGTGTGCCCTGTTTTGTTTCCTGTTGTAGTCCATGCGGTAGTGGCCATTTTTGTAAGCCAGTTTTAGTTCCCTTTCCTGTGTTACCCACATTAGAGAACGTAGTTCTTACCTTGAATGGTGCTGAAAGAGGGCATTGTACACCATTGTGCCAGCTCTGACCTACTGCTAATCTTAGTACCAGGGGACTCTTTGCCAGTGGGGCACAACCTCTGATCTGCAGTTAACTGTGAGTAAACGTGGTTATTTCAAGAAAGGAATTTTTCAGAGAGATTAGTCTTCAGGTATGAACTGGTGTGCCAAAGTTATACAGCAGCAACAAGTCCTAGAGGCTGTATGCAGGTCCCTGGAGCAATTTTAGTGGGTGCAGTACATTTGTGGGTAGTGGGTTTGGGGGGCTCAGCTCCCAAAGTAAGGGAGCTATGCACGTGGTGGGAGCTTTTCTGAAGTCCAGCGCAGTGACCCCTAGGGTGGCTGGTTGGTGTCCTGGCATTTCAGGGGGACCAGTGCACTAAAAATGCTGCCTCCTCCCACGGCCAAATGCTTTGAATTTGGCCGGGATTTGAGATGGCCGACATAACTTTCCATTATCGCTGAAAAACAAACCCGGCCATCTCAAACCCGGCGAACTCCACGGCATTTGGCCCGGGCTAAACCATATTATCGACAAAAAAAGATGGCCGGCCATCTTTTTCGATAATACGGTTCCAGCCAGCTGTAGCGCTGCTGCCAACATAGATTGCTGGCGATCTATTTCACTGGCGACGTTCGATTATGCCCCTCCATATGGTATGAGCTGCAGTTATATCCCTCTGCTGCTCCTTGTGATCTTGGTTAAGTCACTTAACTTTCCATTGTCTCAGGTACAAAATTAGATTGTGAGCCCTCCAGGGACAGGGAAATACTGAGTACCTGAATTAACTCACCTTGAGCTACTACTGAAAAAGGTGTGAGCAAAATCCAAATAAATAAATAAAGTGCATTAATTTTAGAAACATCCCCATTCTGCCCGTGACCAGACCATTTCTGTGCTCCCTTTCTAAATCGTGTATAAATTATAGGTACAGATCCTGTGCATAAAGTTATGTGCATAAAATTCAATTAACTTTAATTAGTGCCAATAATTGCGTGTTAAAAAGCCAATTATTAGCACTAATTAGCTTGTTATTCAATTAGGTTGCACAAACAAATTGGGCACACACCCACTTTTCCATGCACAATTTTTGGCTGAGGCAGTTGATGCTATACCCGAATATTCAGCACTGGCTGCTATCTAAATACTGGTGCTGAATATCTGGACATAATAGACAGAGCCATGATTATCTAGAAAATGGCGATATGTAGTGGCTGGTATCTGGATAATCATTTGGGTCCTTTTACTAAGGTGCGCTGAAAAATGGTTTGCGGTAGTGTAGGCATGGGTTTTCAGTGCATCTGTAAAAAAAAGGCCTTTTAAAAAGTTTTTGCCAAAAATGGACTTGCGGCAAAATCAAAATTGCCATGCATCCATTTTGGGTCTGTGACCTTACCACAAGCCATTGACCTAGCGGTAAAGACTCACATGGTACCCGGGCGGTAATGACCTACGCGAATCAAATGTTACTTGCGCGCATCTGACATGCTCGTCCAAAAATAAAAATGATTTTTCTGACGCACATATCGAACGCATGCCAAAAATAAAATTACCGCAAGAGCCACTCGGTAGCCGGGTGGTAACTCCATATTGGCGCATGTTGGGTGCGCGTAGATGCTTACACGGCTTAGTAAAAGGGGCCCTAAGGACAACAGCAGGGCTCTGCCACCAGACAATCTGGGACTGTCAGAATAGCACTGGGACAGTGTGCAGAGATTTTCAGCAGCATTATCCAGCTAGTACCACTGAAAATCTGGGCATGGCCCCAATCAGTGGCATTTATCTAATAGCAGCACCTTCTAACCAGATGAGTGCTACTGAATATTGGGCCACTAATTTATAGGATTCCCTAACAGTAGAGGTTATATTAAAGCAACTTCTAAAAGCTAGCCCCTGCATTCTATATAGCGCACCTAGAGATCTCTGCCGAAATCCAAGTGTATTCTATAACAATGTGCATAACTTAATTGGATTAACAAGCTAGTCAGCATTGATAACAGCTTTTAACAAGCAATAATGAGCACTAATTGGCATTAGTTAGCATTTACGCGCACAACTCGCTAAGCTCATTCTGTAATGCAGTGTGCCTAAGTTCTAATGTATGCAGGCAAAAAGAGGTGTGGTTATCGGTGGGAAAATGGTTATTTCAAAATTGACACATGTAGTTATAGAATATGGCCCAGTGTGCCTAAATCTACACACTGGGATTTACATCATATGTTAAATGGAGGCACATAGATTTAGGCACTGATATATCAACTAAGCGCATTCTATATACCGCACCTAAATAAATACATAAGTATTGCCATACTGGGAAAGACCAAAGGTCCATCAAGCCCAGCATCCTGTTTCCAACAGTGGCCAATCCAGGTCACAAATACCTGGCAAGATCCCAAAAAAGTACAAAACATTCTAGACTGGCAACACTTATAGAATACGCTTAGTCGGCATTTATTTCCGCGCCAATGTTTTAGGTGCCATTTATAGAATCTCCTAAAACCTTTTATTTTATTTTGGGAATAGAAAGAAAATACTTGTGCATGAGTATTCATCTTCTTTTGTCTAAGTGGAAAAATCCACAATTCCAGGAATAACATGTATAGAATGTTTGTACGTTTGGGAAGCTTGCCAGGTGCCCTTGGCCTGGATTGGCCGCTGTCATGGACAGGATGCTGGGCTCGATGGACCCTTGGTCTTTTCCCAGTGTGGCATTACTTATGTACTTATTTAAAATTTAGAAGCGAGGTTTGAAGATGCTTAACATGCTCGAACATCAAGGACTGGACATGAGAAAAAAAAGACAAGCTTCAAGTTTCTAATCTGAGCCTTGGGATGGTTCACCCGTCTTGTCAGATTACATTATTCTTCTGCCTGTGGGCATCTCTTGCTAAAACGCTATTGCTAATCTCCAGCAGATGGTGTCCTGTTGTCAGGAAACACGGCTGAAGTGGCAATCCTTGTAACCGGCTGGCAGAAAGTCATCTAAAACACTCTGCATCTGTCAGCACATTCCTGGAAGGTCACATTGAATGATGAATGCTTCTGTGTAGGAGCTGAAGTTTTTTCTTTCCGTGCATTGCATCACTTGGCGACCTTTTGGCTTCATTCATTTGACTCCTGTGGTTAGAAAGCTTTCCCAGTTGTTGTGAGCCTGCTTCCTGCACAGGCCCTTTGTGGCCAAGACAGGATATTCATGACTGCCTGGCCAGGGGAAGCTGGAGAACTTCCAGCTCATTTCCACAATGTTGCTGCACACGTCCCTCCCCACAAGGTTTGAAATATCCTGCGGTTCTGGTTAGCGTTCTTTTCCGGAGGCATATCCAATAAAGCATATGCATCACCATGTGATACTGAAGGTTGTTTCAGTATAGCTAATTATGGCAGAGGCTTTATTTAGATTCCTGTGCGAGAAGGCAAGTAAAACAGGCTGCTCTGAACTTAGACTTTTTGTTTTTTTTTACTGTATCAGACACTTCATCCTCACTGTATTACAATGCTGGAAAATGTAGGAAGATCTTCATATTCCACTGGATTCTACACATGGTGCCCAGATTAGGACAAGCTGCTGTGATGCGTGTACAGCTTAATTGACTAACGAGCTGTTAACCGTCATTAATTGGATGCTAACAACCAATTATTGTTGTTAATTGGCACCAATTAGGATTTGCGTGTGCGTCTGGCTGCACACTATTCTATAGTGCTGGGTACCTAAAACCCATAGCGTATAACCCAAAGGGGGTGCGTGGCCATGGGCGAGTCATGGGCATTCCAAACAGTTGCACGCAGTGCTATAGAATAATGGGTCTCCATGCCCAGCTTAGGTGCAAAGTTTTATACCAGGTTTCAGCAGGCGTAAATCTGGCACCCAGAGCTGGACGCAGAAACTGGCACTAAGCAGTGTTCTATAAAGGACGTGAGCCCTTTGTAGGGCAGTGCTTTGCGCCAAAATTTTCTGGCACCCACATGGGTATAAAATCAATGCAGTTTTCCAATACTGACTTACAAACAACAATAATTCTTTATCTTTAACCTTGGTCCTTGTTAAAAGAGCTGATGTTAATTGACATCGGGACAACCGTGAAACTGAGTAACCGTGACTGAAAAGAGTCTAGAAAACACAAATGAACATGTTGGGATGTGAACATACCACATGTTTTCAGCGCACAGACTTTTTATTCTGATTTTTGGGTGTTTTAATGACTTTTGAAGTGCACATTAGAACTTGTTAACATGCAAATTGATTGTACATACTGTAGCGGGACATGTTTATCCACTCCTACCCTAGCTGAGATAATATTTAACCATCTCTCTGACCTCATGTGCAACTTTCTTTAAATTAGTCACCTTATTTTGTAACTCTTCTTACTCTCTTACCTATCTATATGTTCCATCTTTGCTATCAATTAAAATGTTCTATTATGTATTGTGTTGACAGTGTAAGTAGTATAATATGCCATAGTTTGTATTGTTGTTTGAATATTTTTACTGCTGCAATTGCCTATTGCTCATGTTTGATTTATTCTTACTGTACACTGCCTTGAGTGAATTCCTTCAAAAAGGCAGTTATTAAATCCTAATAAAAAAAAAATTAAAAATAAATAAATGTGCATTCATTTGTATGTTAATGTGTGTTAAATCAATTTTTCATATACTGAAATGTTTAAGGCACCTTAACCCAGTACTTCTCAGCCCTCTCCTGGAGACACATCTAGCCAAAGAGCAATCAAAGAGAGGGTTCAGCCCCCTGCTTGGAGGCACATCAAGCCAGTCAGGTTTTCAGGATTTTCACAATGAATATGTATGAGGCATATCTTGTATAAAATGGGTCTCCAACAAATGCAGATTTATTCATGCATATTCATTGTGGTAATCCTGAAAAGCTGACTGGCTAGTTGTGCCTCCAGGCAGGGGGCTGAAAAGGACTGGGTTAACCAACTCAATGTGTGCTAACAAATAACCAGTCCTGGAGAGTTCCTGTCCTATTAAGACCAACATTTCAACTTATGGAGCAAATACTTTTCAACCTACCAGAGCTAATACATGAGATTTTGGTATTAGGAGGGAATACTGTAGCAATAATGGATTTGGGTTTTCATTAGGAAAACATAATTTTATGGAAATAAAGAAAAGAATAAATAAAGATGAGTACTTTTTGTATACAAAAAGGGAATAAACTGACAGCTGGAGCATCTGCAGCGTTTTTAACCTCCTAATTCTATAAAAGTTGCCAAAAATTGCATGCACATGTTAATTAAATAATGAGCTAATTAGCGTCAATAATTGTTTTTTAAATAAACAATTATCCTTCTCAGTTCCACGTAAAGGAGCGTCAGCGTGCACAGGAGGAGCAAGAAGAAAGAAGAGCAGGGCAGCGAATGCGGCTGCGCCGGAGACCGACGCTGAAGAAGGCTTCAGCTGGTGGAGGTTGGGGACCCCCACCAGCCAAACCAGGGGCCCGGATGACATTTGTGGGGGCCCAGGCCCCCATGGCCCCCCATATCTATGCCCATGGCACACACTAAGCTTTAGAAAGAGAACCCCAAAGAATATTTAGGTGAATAATCCTCCTTTGCATGGCCATTGAAATGTAGGGTACCACAAGGCTTCATCCTCTATTATCTACTTCCAACCTTTGGGTATTTAATTTAGCTTTTTGAAATCCAAAGGGAATAATTATATAAAGGATTTTTCAATGTAAATCATCACTATATATTAGAGAGCTGTATGGGAATGGGGTTAGTGGGAATCCCGTGGAGATGCCCTCCAGGTTCATGGGACTCCCATGGGGATCCCCTCCAGGTCCGCAGGGACCCTGCAGGGATGGATGCAGGTCCTGCAGGGTTCCCACGTGGTGCCAGGCCAGCCTACATATCCCTTTCCTTTAGTTTCTAAGCTAGCTTAGCAATTATAATAGCTCTAAAAAAATTCATGGATATGGTTGATAGCATTAAAATCCCCATAAGCACTGAGGTGAGAAATCATCAACATGGACTACTGTTAATTTGGGTTATTTTACATGTAGGGTTATTTTAGTACAGGGGACGAGTGAGAATAGAGGAGATTACTTGCGGTGATGGGCAGGAATGGAGGAGATTCCAATGGAAATGGGCAGGGATGGGTTAGATTCCAGTGGGGACGGGTGAAATTTCTGTCCCTGTGCAACTCTCTACTGTGAATATGTACTTTCACTTCACTCACATACAAGTTCGGGGTTGTAGTTTGGGCAGCACATGGGGTAAATTCTGTAAGTGGTGCCTAAAAATTGGCGCTGATAATTTTCATTGTAAGCGCTGTTCTATAAGGGGTATCCCCCAGATTCTATATATGACATCTCAACTTCTGTGTGAAATTCAAAATGTATTCTATAACTGCACATAACTTAATTGGTGAATTAGCTAATCAGTGCTATTGGATGTTAAGCAGTTAAAAGCACTAATTGGCATTAATTGAGATTTACATGCATAACTCACTAAGTGCATTCTATAATGTGGTGTACCTAAATTCTAAGTCATATAGTTGAAAAGGGGGCAAGGCCATAGGCGGGGCAAGGGTGTTTCTAACATCTATGCGCATTATTATAGAATTCACCGGTTCTGTGCCTAATTTAGGCATCCAGATTTACACCAAGCAAAATGTGGCCTAAATGGACATGGCCAAATTTAGAAGCGTCAAGAGCCGCTCAGCTTACTCTATATACCATGTGGAATTTAAGCCTATTCTATAAAATGTAGGCATACTTTGTAGAATACGCCTAGGCTTAAATTTTTTCAAGCACCATATATAGAATCTAGTCCTATGCGTCCTTTACAGAGTAGTGCTTAGGGCATAAACCATGCTTGTCTTTAGGCATGGTTGAGGGAAACAGCTAATCAGAAGTAAACTCCCAACACAGACTGAAAAGGAAAAGAAGGGCACATTTCCCTGCAATATATCCAGCTGCAAGCTATGCCAAAACATTTCACAGGACCCCACAATCATTCACAAAGGAAAAATATTCAACATAAAGGAATCTTTCACATGCTCATCTTCCAATGTGGTATATATCATTCAGTGTAAAAAATGTAACGAAGGACGCTATATTGGAGAAACAGGCCAGATGCTTAAGACAAGATTCAATCTGCACAGACATCTCATGAAGATAGCCGGTGCCAATCAGGTTCCCACCCCGGTGGGCCAGCATTTTACAAGACCAGGACACTGCACCAGTGATTTCATAGTTAGAATCCTGAAAGGTAACTTTAAAACAATACAGGAACGCAGTGGCGTAGCAAGGGCGGGGCGGTGGGGGCGGTCCGCCCCGGGTGTCATAGGGTGGGGGTGGTTCTCCGCTCCCGCTGCTCCGCCTTTAAAATTTTTTTTTCGAAGCGCCGGAGAGAGTCGCAGGCAGCACGCCTTGCATCTGCCCTGCTAGTAAAGAAGATCTCGCTGACGTCGTCGCCCTTCCCACATTGAGTCCCGCCCCCCTCTGAGGCAACTTCCTATTACCGCGAGGGTGGGCGGGACTCAGTGTGGGAAGGACGACGACGTCAACGAGATCTTCTTTACTAGCAGGGCAGATGCGAAGCACGCTGCCTGCCACTCTCCGGCGCTTCGAAAAAATTTTTTAAACGCAGGACAGGGTAGGAGCAGCAGGAGAATGGATCTCAGCTGTCGGGTTGGGGGGGACTCAGAGGGGAGAAGGGTATTGGGGAGGGGTGGGGGAGCTCAGAGGGGTGCTTAAAGGGGATTAGGGAGGGTGGGGGAGCTCAGAGGGGGAGAAGGGGAGAAGGGGATTGGGGAAGGGTGGGGGAGCTCAGAGGGGTGCTTAAAGGGGATTAGGGAGGGTGGGGAGCTCAGAGAGGGGAGAAGGGGATTAGGGAGGGTGGGGGAGCTCAGAGGGGGAGAAGGGGATTGGGGAAGGGTGGGGGAGCTCAGAGGGGTGCTTAAAGGGGATTAGGGAGGGTGGGAGAGCATCAAGGAGGGGAGAAGGGGATTGGGGAGGGGTGGGGGAGCTCAGAGGGGTGCTTAAAGGGGATTAGGGAGGGTGGGGGAGCTCAGATGGGTGCTCAGAGAGGGGAGAAGGGGATTGGTGAGGGTGGGGGTGCTCAGAGGGGGGAGGGGAGTGCTCAGATGGGAGAAGGGGTCTGAAGCTGGAACTGGGGTCTGACAAGGGGGCAGGAGGGAAAATGGGTCCATGCCTGGGGCAGGTGGGAGAATGGGTCTGGGGCTGAAAAGGGGGGATGCAAGGCATTTGGTGGATGAAGGGGGCTGAAACTGTGGGGACTAGGGGCTTTAAAGGGGACAGGGAGAACTGGCTGGGGCTGAAGCTCGGGACTGGTGAGAGAAAAGGGCTGGGGTTGAAACTAGGGGCTGAAAAGAGGACAGGGAGAAGTGGCTGGGGGCTGAAGCTCGGGACTGATGGGAGAAAAGGGCTGGGGACTGGTGGGATAGTGGGGCTGAAAAGGGGGGCAGGTGGGAGATGTGGGCTGGGGCTGGAACTAGGGGCAGGTGGAATAAGGGGGCTGGAACTGGGGGCTGAAAAGAGGGGGCAGAGAGAGAGGGGATAGAAGGGGGGAGCGTGAGGGAGGGCAGACCCTGGATGGATGGTAGAGGGAGGGCAGACGGATTGAAGGGGCAGAGAGAAAGGGCAGATGGTGGGTGGAAGGGGAGAGAGAAAGAGGGCAGACTGGGGCAAATGGTGGATGGAAGGGGCATAGATAGAGGGCAGATGTTGATGGAAGGGGGAGAGAGAGATGGCAGACTGGGGCAGATGGTGCATGGAAGGGGCAGAAGTGGATGGAAGGGAGAGAGGGCAGACAGTGGATGGAAGGGGCAGAGAGAGAGGGCAGACACTGGATGGCAGAGAGAGAGAGAGCGAAGACAGATGCTGGATAGAAGGAAGACAATGAAAAGATGAGGAAAGCAGAAACCAGAGACAATGAACTGTAAATATATATTTTTATTTTTTTGCTTTAGGATAAAGTAGTATTGCAGCTGTGTTAATAAATGTTTATAATAGAACATGTAAATAAGGTAATCTTTTTATTGGACTCATTTTAATACATTTTACTTTCGGAGAACAAAACCCCCTTCCTCAGGTCAGGATAGGACACTGTAACAGTTCTATACTGAATTGACCTGAGGAAGGAGGTTTTGGCCTCTGAAAGCTAAATGTATTAGTCCAATAAAATGATATTATTTGTTTTATTTCTATTTGTTAATTTGTAAAGTGGTGATTGTTATTTGTTAGTTTTTTCAAATTTACATCTGCTGCCTTTATATTTTGCACAGTACTAGAGGACATTTTCTGTTTCTGTGGTGTTGCATTGTATGCAGAGTCTGGCATCGGGGGTTCAGTTTAATTTTTGTCTAAATAGAAAGTTTATGATTACTTATTCTATAGTGGATTAGGGTGTATCTGTATTTGTGAAAAAGACATGGCTTTCGGTTGGCATTGACTGTGCAGGATCGACGATCTGTACTAATCTGTCTGTTTTCATTTTACAATAGGATAATTGATGTTCTAGTGCTTACTGTAGTGTTTAAGATGCTTTCCTTTTCCTTGTGTGACTCGTACAAATTACTGCTTATGGTATGGTAGAATACAGGTCCTGAGTGTTTTGTATTCTCGGTATGCCTAGTACTGGATTTGGGGGGGGGGGGGGGGGGTAAAAAATGACCGGCCCCGGGTGTCATCTACCCTAGCTACGCCACTGCAGGAACGTAAGATCTTTGAAGTCAGAATGATTGAATATTTTGACACCCAACAGACAGGACTTAACAAGGATCTGGGTTTTCTAGCCCATTAAAAACCATAAAATTGTATTTCTCTGTTTACCACCCTCCTCCCACCTACCCACACCCATCCTGTTAGAATATCAATGAAATGCTTTGATGTCCCCATGCATACCTCCTACCCACCCCCACCACATTTGCTTATTTCCGATCTGACGAAGAAGGGCAACCTTCGAAAGCTAATCAAGAAATGTATTAAGTTATGTCCAATAAAAAAGGTATCATCCTATTTTATTTTCCATATTTTATTTTGTTTGATTTCTATTGATATTGTGTATCTGGATTTTCAAAAGGCGTTTGACAAGGTACCTCATGAAAGGCTACAGAGGAAATTGGAGGGTCATGGGATAGGAGGAAATGGCCTATTGTGGATTAAAAACTGGTTGAAGGATAGGAAACAGAGAGTGGGGTTAAATGGGCAGTATTCACAATGGAGAAGGGTAGTTAGTGGGGTTCCTCAGGGGTCTGTGCTAGGACCGCTGCTTTTTAATATATTTATAAATGATTTAGAGATGGGAGTAACTAGCGAGGTAATTAAATTTGCTGATGACACAAAGTTATTCAAAGTCGTTAACTCGCGACAGGATTGTGAAAAATTACAAGAGGACCTTACGAGACTGGGAGACTGGGCGGCTAAATGGCAGATGACGTTTAATGTGAGCAAGTGCAAGGTGATGCATATGGGAAAAAAGAACCCGAATTATAGCTACGTCATGCAAGGTTCCACGTTAGGAGTTATGGACCAAGAAAGGGATCTGGGTGTCGTCGTCGATAACACACTGAAACCTTCTGCTCAGTGTGCTGCTGCGGCTAGGAAAGCGAATAGAATGTTGGGTATTATTAAGAAAGGTATGGAAAACAGGTGTGAGGATGTTATAATGCCGTTGTATTGCTCCATGGTGCGACCGCACCTTGAGTATTGTGTTCAATTCTGGTCGCCGCATCTCAAGAAAGATATAGTACAATTGGAAAAGGTGCAGCGAAGGGCGACTAAAATTATAGCGGGGATGGGACGACTTCCCTATGAAGAAAGACTAAGGAGGCTAGGGCTATTCAGCTTGGAGAAGAGACGGCTGAGGGGAGACATGATAGAGGTATATAAAATAATGAGTGGAGTGGAATAGGTGGATGTGAAGTGTCTGTTCACGCTTTCCAAAAATACTAGGACTAGGGGGCATGCGATTAAACTACAGTGTAGTAAATTTAAAACAAATCAGAGAAACTTTTTCTTCACCCAACGTGTAATTAAACTCTGGAATTCATTGCCGGAAAATGTGGTGAAGGCGGTTAGCTTAGCAGAGTTTAAAAAGGGGTTGGATGGTTTCCTAAAGGACAAGTCCATAAACCGCTACTAAACGGACTTGGAAAAATCCAAAATCCCAGGAATAACATGTATAGAATGTTTGTACGTTTGAGAAGCTTGCCAGGTGCCCTTGGCCTGGATTGGCCGCTGTCGTGGACAAGATGCTGGGCTCGATGGACCCTTGGTCTTTTCCCAGTATGGCATTACTTATGTACTTATGTTTAAAATAACATTAACCAAACTCCTCTTATATTGGCTAATAATTCCACCATGAGTTGTCCAAATATTAAAAACCCTTAAATAATCCTCCCACGATCTATTATTTAAATCCAATTTTAATCTGTAGACCTCAACGGTGACACTCACTGGCTATTATACATGTTCTTTTTTGGCGTTTTTCGTTATGCCATTTGATATTACAATCAAAATACAAGAATATATTTTATTTTAATTATATTTGTACCCCGCGCTTTCCCACTCATGGCAGGCTCAATGCAGCTTACATATTATATACAGGTACTTATTTGTACCTGGGGCAATAGAGGGTTAAGTGACTTGCCCAGAGTCACAAGGAGCTGCCTGTGCCTGCAGTGGGAATCGAACCCAGTTCCCCAGGACCAAAGTCCACCACTAGGCCACTCCTCCACTCACCATAGAGAAATAAAAATAAAGGAGCACCAGCTGAAAGAATGCAAGCTGAAAACAGCTAGGCTGAATATAGCTTCTTTATTAAGAGGACAGTCCTTGATACAGCTTTGGGCGAAACGTGATCATGTCGGATAGTTAGTCTCCTATTAGACAGATATATCACATCTTCAGATGAGTGCATATTTATATAATTTTATGATGCAGTGAATTAAGAATGATTTATAAATAGAGTTCAAAGAAGTGGATTCATTTTATTTGAAAAGTTGATCTGAAAGACCAATGAGGAGGTGGGTGTATAATTCTCGCGGCTTAGCAAATGTATAATAGCCAGTGAGTGTCACCGCTGAGGTCATCGGTTTCAAATAATGACATTTACCCTTAAGGCATTTATTGAGTATACTGTATATTGTGACAAATGTGAGAGGCCAGGCAGGTCTAGAACCTGGCACGCCGGAACGAGACACTGGAAAGGCAGACATTTGAAGGAACTATGGAGGGACTACAACTCCCAGCTTCCCTGGGGAGGATCACCTATAGAAAGGATAACCCACACTACAATGCCCAGGATTCCCATAAGGGAGCGCAAGACTCTCTCAGAGAGGGTAAACTGGACTACAAATCCCAGGTTCCCAGGGGAGAGTTCCATGACCTCGTTGAGCAAGCTAAGGCCAAAGATTACGAGCAGCTGCAGGGGAAGGGAGGACAAATAGAGCCCATGGAGTGGTTGCCTGAAGAGGGGATTTCAGAGGCTCCAGAGGTAGATGCGGGAGCTGAAATAGAGCCTATGGATACTTGTGCCCTAGCTCAGGTAATGAGGGGTCAATGTAGGGACTTGATAGCAACATTGGGGGTGAGTTTGATGCAATATGTGGAGAGGAAATTTAATAGAAGGCTTCTGAGCAGGTGCCCTAGAAGTGTAACAGAAACCTAGCTCTGAACTCGTTTTGACCCAAGGAGAGGATACCAGGAGAGAATTGCTGGTGTGAAAGGGTGGGGGGGTCAGCTTTCCTCAGGAACTTATCTGAGGGGAGGAAACTGAGGGCTTTGAGTTTGACTACTGAATGAACGTTTGGGAACTGCATTGAATTGGACTCTGATAACTGAACCTTTTTGGATTGCCTTGAGGTTGGGGGCGAGGGGCACTCTGACATATGAATATTGGGAAATTGATTTTACCAAATGTATGGCTGAATTGCCTTGAATTTTGGGAGGAGGAGCAGGGGAAGCTACGGACTTTGTGGCTTCCAGTATCAGAAGATACCTCATCTGTGTTTAAATTCTTATTGATAGGATAAGACTGTAAGTGGACAGAGGCTATGAACTGAGCTATTGGAAGCCTATATCCTTGGAGGAAACTATTCCCAATAAAACAATGGGAAGTTTTGTGTTTACATTCTGCTATTGCTCGAGTTACTGAGTAATAGGAAGTCCCATAGAAAACCTGGTGTGGAGTTGTGCTCAGGGACTGGATAAGGTGGAGCACTGTCAAGCTGCAGACAAGGTGACAATATCCACCCTACTTAAAGCTCATTTGCCATCATTCTTACTACCTTATATAAGTACATAAGTATTGCCATACTGGGAAAGACCAAAGGTCCATCAAGCCCAGCATCCTGTTTCCAACAGTGGCCAATCCAGGTCACAAATACCTGGCAAGATCCCAAAAAAGTACAAAACATTTTATACTACTTATCCCAGAAATAGTGGATTTTCCCCAAGTCCAATTTAATAATGGTCTATGGACTTTTCCTTTAGGAAGCCGTCCAAACCATTTTTAAACTCTGCTAAGCTAATCGCCTTTACCACATTCTCTGGCAATGAATTCCAAAGTTTAATTACATGTTGAGTGGAAGAAAACATTTCTCCAATTCATTTTAAAATTTACTACTTTGAAGCTTCATCGCATGCCCCCTAGTCCTCATATTTTTGGAAAGCGTAAACAGACGCTTCACGTCTACCCGTTCAACTCCACTCATTATTTTATAGACCTCTATCAAATCTCCTCTCAGCCACCTTTTCTCCAAGCTGAAGAGCCCTAGCCACTTAAGCCTTTCCTAAGAGGGAAGTCGTCCCATCCCCTATATTATTTTCGTTGCCCTTCTCTGCACCTTTTCTAATTCCACTAGCTAGCTTATTTTCGAAAGGGAAGGACGCCCATCTTCCGACACAAATCGGGAGATGGGCGTCCTTCTCCCGAGGTCGCCCAAATCAGCATAATCAAAAGCTGATTTTTTGCGTCCTCAAATGCTTTCCGTCGCGGGGACGACTAAAGTTCACAGGGGTGTGTCGGCAGTATACCGAAGGCGGGACGGGGGCATGGTTAAGAGATGGGCGTCCATTTCCTCTGTGATATTTATGGGGAAAGAATTCAAATATTCCAGGATGTATCTAGATCTACACAGGAGCGGAGGAAAAAATTCTTGATGATGAGACAAGAGACGATACAATTGGGGGCTAAATTTCAGCTTAGATTTCCCTGTAAATGTGTAGTTTACTTTGAAAATAAGACATATCATTTCTTTGATTCTTTACAACTTCATTCTTTTTTAAATGCAAGGGTACCTAAGCCTCCATAGGTCTCCACGATGGACTTTAATTTACTTAAGCTATAACAAACCCGACGCTTCTCTTGTCTCTAAAAAATGTTTTCTTTTTGTTTAATATACTTATCCTCTTGTAAGGTTTCAATCAGTCTCCCTGTACTTTGAGGACTATGATTTAATAATAGTTTCCTATGGGGAAGATCCCTTAATTAAGTTTATTACTACTGAAGTTATATTGTGAATGTTTCTTGACAAAGCTTTGCTTTGGAATGTATTAAAAATTGCATAAATAAAAAAAAAGAGATGGGCGTCCTCGGCCGATAATGGAAAAAAGAAGGGCGTCCCTCATGAGCATGCGGTCGACTTTACTTGGTCCCTTTTTTTTCACGACCAAGCCTCGGAAAAAGGTGCCCGAACTGACCAGATGACCACCGGAGGGAATCGGGGGTGACCTCCCCTTACTCCCCCAGTGGCACTAACCCCCTCCCACCCACCCCCAAAAAAAATTTAAACATTTTTTCCAGCTTCTATGCCAGCCTCAAATGTCATACCCAGCTCCATCACAGCAGTATGCAGGTCCCTGGAGCAGTTTTTAGTGGGTGCAGTGCACTTCAGGCAGGCAGACCCAGGCCCATCCTCCCCACCTGTTACACTTGTGGTGGTAAATGTGAGCCCTCCAAAACCCACCCGAAACCCACTATACCCACATGTCGATGCCCCCCTTCATCCCTAAGGGCTATGGTAGTGGTGTACAGTTGTGGTTAGTGGGTTTGGGGGGGGGGGGTTGGGGGGGCTCAGCACCCAAGGTAAGGGAGCTATGCACCTGGGAGCAATTTGTGAAGTCCACTGCAGTGCCCCCTAGGGTGCCTGGTTGGTGTCCTGGCATGTGAGGGGGACAGTGCACTACGAATTCTGGCTCTTCCCACGACCAAAGGGCTTGGATTTGGTCGTTTTGGAGATGGTCATCCTCGGTTTCCATTATGGCCGAAAACTGGGGACGACCATCTCTAAGGTCGACCTAAATGTTGAGATTTGGGCGTCCCCGACTGTATTATCAAAACGACAGATGGACATAACATAGTAACATAGTAGATGACGGCAGAAAAAGACCTGCACGGTCCATCCAGTCTGCCCAACAAGATAACTCATATTTGCTGCTTTTTGTGTATACCCTACTTTGATTTGTACCTGTGCTCTTCAGGGCACAGACCGTATAAGTCTGCCCAGCACTATCCTCACCTCCCAACCACTAGACCTGCCTCCCAACCACCGGCTCTGGCACAGACCGTACAAGTCTGTCCAGCACTATCCCCGCCTCCCAACCACCACCATCTTGTTTTGATAATACGGGTTTCCCTGCCCCTTCGCTGGAACGTCCTTAGAGATGGACGCCTTTAGAGATGGTCATCCCCATTCGATTATGCCCCTCCACATCTTTTTTGAGATGCGGTGACCAGAATTGAACACAATATTTGAGGTGCGGTCGCACCATGAAGTGATACAAAGGCATTATAATGTTCTCATTTTTGTTTTCCATTTCTTTCCTAATAATACCTAACATTCTATTTGCTTTCTTAGCTGCAGCAGCACACTGAGCAGAGGGTTTCAACGTATCATCAACAACGACACCTAGATCCCTTTCTTGGTCCGTGACTCCTAATGTGGAACCTTTCATGACGTAGCTATAATTCGGGTTCCTCTTTCCCACAAGCATCACTTTGCACTTGCTCACATTAAACGTCATCTGCCATTTAGACTCCCAGTCTCGTAAGGTCCTTTTCTAATTTTTCACAATCCTCCCGCGATTTAACAACTTTTAATAACTTTGTGTCGTAAGCAAATTTAATTACCTCACTAGTTACTCCCATCTCTAGGTCATTTATAAATATGTTAAAAAGCAGCGGTCCCAGCACAGACCCCTGGGGAATCCCACTAACTACCCTTCTCCATTGAGAATACTGACCATTTAACCCTACTCTCTGTTTTCTATCTTTTAACCAGTTTTTAATCCACAATAGAACACTACCTCCTATCCCATGACTCCAATTTTCTCTGGAGTCTTTCATGAGGCACTTTGTCAAACACCTTCTGAAAATCCAGATACACAGTATCAACCGGCTCACCTTTATCCACATGTTTGTTCACTCCTTCAAAGAAATCTAGTAGATTGGTGAGGCAAGATTTCCCTTCTCTAAATCCATGTTGGCTTTGTGTCATTAATCCATGCTTTTGAATGTGCTCTGTAATTTTGTTCTTTAAAATACTCGCTACCATTTTGCCCAGCACCGACTTCAGGCTCACCGGTCTATAATTTCCCAGATCACCTTTTTAAAAAATTGGCATTACATTGGCCACCCTCCAATCTTACCATACCATGCTTGATTTTCAAGATAAATTACATATTACTAACAATAGTTCTGCAAGTTTATTTTTCAATTCTGTCAGTACTCTGGGATGAATACCATCCGGTCCAGGAGATTTGCTACTCTTCAATTTGTAGAACTGCCCCATTACATCCTCCAGGTTTACAGAGAATTCATTCAGTTTCTCTGACTCATCAGCTTCGAATGCCATTTCTGGCACAAGTATCTCTCCCATATCTTCCTTGGTGAAGACCGAAGCAAAGAATTTGTTTAATCTCTCCGCTATGGCTTTGTCTTCCCTGATCGCCCCTTTTACCCCTCCGTCATCTAGCGGTCCAACCAATTCTTTTGCCAGCTTCCTGCTTTTAATATACCTGAAAAAACTTTTACTATATTTTTTTGCCTCTAACGCAATCTTTTTTTCAAAGTCCCTCTTAGCCTTCCTTATCAGCGCTGTGCATTTGACTTGACATTCCTCATGCTGTTTCTTATTATTTACAGTCTGTTCCTTCTTCCATTTTCTGAAGGATTTTTTTTTAGTTCTAATAGCTTCCTTCACCTCACTTTTTAACCACGCCGGCTGTCGTTTGGTCTTTTGTCCTCCTTTTTTAATATGCAGAATATATTTGGCCTGGGCTTCCAGGATGGTATTTTTGAACAGCATCCACACGATATAAAATTTTGACCCTCGCAGACACTCCTCTAAGTTTTTTCTTCACCGTTCTTCTCATTTTATCATAACCTCCTTTTTTAAAGTTAAATGCTAACATATTTGATTTTCCTTGTATACTTACTTCAAAGCTAATATCAAATCCGATCATATTATGATCACTGTTATCAAGTGGTCCCAGCACCATTACCTCCTGCACCAGATCATGCGCTCCACTAAGGACTAGGTCTAGAATTTTTCCTTCTCTCTTTGGCTCCTGTACCAGCTGCTCCATAAAGCAGTCCTTGATTTCGTCAAGGAATTTTACCTCCCTAGCATACCCCGATATTACATTTACCCAGTCAATATCGAGGTAATTGAAATCACCCATTATTATTCTGTTGCTCAGTCTGTTTGCGTCCTAATTTCTTTTAATATTTCTGCATCCGTCTATTCATCCTGGCCAGGCGGATGGTAGTACACTCCTATCACTATCCTTTTCCCCTTTACACATGGAATTTCAATCCATAGTGATTCTAAGATGTGTTTTGTTTCCTGCAGAATTTTCAATGCCTTCCTTAACATACAATGGTACCCCTCCACCAATTCGATCCAGCCTATCACTACGATATAATTTGAACCCTGGTATTACAGTGTCCCACTCGTTATCCTCCTTCCACCAGGTTTCAGAGATGCCATCGTCGGCTTGGGACAGAGGGGTGAAGACAGCAAGTTACAACACGAGAGTTTTGAAGTGTTGATGAGATAAAGACAGCAGCAGAGGAGTTCAACGCCGACAACAAAGAACAGGCACAAGAAAAGATGTGTCCTTTTCACCATTATAGCTCACCATTTGAAAGAGGAGCTTGGAAATATTGAAATAAGAGAGTAAATGTGCCATGTAGGACTACGGTTTATCTAAACTTTTTAAGACATGTTAACGTAAAAATAGAACATATAGTATAAAGAATACAATTGAAGGTACTGGATGCTACCTAGCACTGGAAGGTTTTTTTGGCCGATGATGAAGAGAGGTTCAAATTGATCCATTTAAGCTCAGCAGATACAGTATATCCCAGAGCTCTTTGAGGCCTTTTTCCTTCCAAGTAAGGAGACCTATAGGGTCAGAGAGATCCCACACGGACTCCAAGCTTGAGCCTATCTCAAAAATATAGGGGGTTATGTTTTGATTTATATTCTAGTGATTTATCACTCCCAATCCTTTTTGAACGTTTAGTGAATACTATTTTACTGTATACATGTCTCTGCCAATTGCCAATCTGTACTTGTTTATAAAAACAGACCATCCTGTAGAGCACATAGTGAAGTCTTAGCAGCAAAAAAGATCTGGTACATGACAGCTGATAAACATCCTGTTTTAACTGAAAAAAAATACAGCAAAGTCTTCACGTGGGAAAAAGTTGACAATCCGGTTAAGGCTGTATGTGTTATCATTATTCTAAACAAACTGTTCCAAAGTGTACTTTGCAGACACAAATGAGGAACCAGGATTAAAATGCTAAATCTGTCAAGGCTCAGTCTAAGATCAAAATGAATATCTGTTTGTTTTGTACCCTATTAAATATTTTTTGGCCATGCATCAGAGAAAGCAACACAAGACAACTCATGCAGGCTAATATGTTCAGCATAACCATCTGTCAAATAACTAAAAAGATGGTTGGGGAAACTCTTCAAATTTTTAAGAGACTTGTCACCTGATGAAATGTTTGCAAATAGTTATTTTTCATACTGTATATTTTAATATCTGATGTGTTCCATGGGGGTCTTCTGATGTGATGTGCTATACATTTAAGAATCAGGGATTCTAAAATTGCCTTGGTCTCATGCTATAGCAATATGTCATATAGTTTTCATTAAACTTTTGTGCTGCTGAATCTGAAAATATTGAGTTTTATCCACTGTTTATATAAATGCCTTTCAATTCATTTCAAGGAAAGCTAAATGAGAACTGTTATTGATCTATCTAGATATATATTGCCCAGAGAATGCATGCCTGTCTCATTTAATAGCTCCTATTTCTAAGGTATTGCATGAGCTGAGGAAATGATACAGTTGTTAAGAGCTGTTGACCTTAGAGTGTAGATTATTGTAGGTCTGTGGAGCAGCGTTTTCATCTTGATGTGCTACTTCCACTCGGTATGATATCTCATGCAAAGAGTGCAAAAGCCTACTCTCCCAGGAACAATAATGAGAAAATATAGAAGGGCTACCAGCAAATTTATGATGACATAATAGACCAGTGAGACATACATGCTCAAAATTCAGACATCATCTGTAAACTGGTTCTGAGTCAATCAGCAAGGTTTGATTCCACAAAGCATGCAAGCAGACTTTTCTTAATGGAGAGAAGACTTTACTCTGTTGTTGCAGCTGTTGCTGTTTTTCATGAGAAATCCACTTCATAGACATATATTTTTAGTATCATGAATCCCAGACCAATCTGTGACAGCCTAGAGGCCATTTTAGAAAAGATAGGTGCCATTCATATGCTTAAATAGAAGATTTAAATATGTAAATGGTCATGTATGTGTAAGTACCATTTTTGAAAACTACTACTTACATGTGGTTACCAATAGCACGCATTGAGCCTGCCATGAGTGGGAAAGCGCGGGGTACAAATGTAACAAAAAAAACACATTTTAAGGAGGTACATTCTAGGAAGACCTTAAATATATAGTTGTATTTCCTATTTTGCAACACGTACACAAGAACACCATAAAATTTCCATGTATGCACCGAGGCATGCAAGACTGTCAGTTAACTGCTTATGTGGACCTAGATTTTGGAGGAGTGATTGAGGGGCAGCTCAAACATTGTCTCCTTAATTGACCAATCTGCGACCTACATGTTGAAGTGCTGGTATTCATTCCTACAGAAGGAATGATCCACGGAATCTTAGTGGAGATTGGGTGGCAATGCCGGTAATTGGGAAGCAAAACCAGTGCTGGGCAGACTTCTACAGTTTACACCCTGATTGTGACTGAATAGATATGGATGGGCTGGAGTGTAAATTTTAAGGGGCTTCAACATTAGCTTCAGAACTTTTAGTACAAGAACAGTGCTGGGCAGACTTCTACGGTCTGTGATCTGAGAATAGCAAGGACAAATCAAACTCGAGTAGACATATAAAGTATCACATACCATGTAAAATGTATCTTGGGCAGGCTGGATGGACTGTACAGTTTGACTGCCCCTATCGGACCGACCGTTCACTTGTCTATTAGATTGTAAGCTCTTTGAGCAGGGACTGTCTCTCTTTGTTAAATTGTACAGCGCTGCGTAACCCTAGTAGTGCTCTAGAAATGTTAAGTAGTAGTAGTAGTAGTACAGGTCTTTATCTGCCATCATTTACTATGTTACAGAGCCCCTAGTGATGCTGGGGAATGCTGTTCCAGCTACATGTGCCACCAAATAGATATGTTTTTCTTGCTGTCATTTAGGTGCTTTACAAAAGGTTCCTTGTTCAGTGAGCTTTTGTAAAATATACTATAACTTGTGAATGTTCCAACTTACATTGCTTCGTTTTGTTTTTTTTTTGTTCTTGAGTGGGTTCCATTTTGAAGGGGAGGAAATGGAAGCAACTTCTTCAACAAAACCAATGCTAGATTTTCAGACTTAATACTGTGGAAGCTCATGGTTTAAAAAGTAAAATTAAATGGTTCATTCTTTTATAATAATTTTCTAGTCATATTTGGTTGGAGTTCCGTTGATATGACTTTCCTAATCTCCTGTGTATGGTTTGGAAAGGAAAGGAACTGCTGATAGGTTGATTCAACTGATGGTGTGTTTTTAGCCACTATCTCCCTAATTCTATAAAATTTGCCAAAAATTGCACATAAAAATTTGGGCATGCCCTCAATTTTTGCACACAGTTTAATTAAAGAGGATATTAGGTCCAATAATTAGCTTTTAACCAGCAATTAGTGGCACTAATTAGATTTAATTGGAATATATATGTATACATTTAGGTGCAGAATCCATGCCTAAATTTTACAGACAAGCAATAAAAGGGGGTGCAGAAATGGGAAGGTCATGGTCAGAACGAGGGTGTTCCTAGCATTTACACGTGTTGTTATAGAATAAGGGAGGTTGTGCACCTAATTTAGGTATGTACATTTGTACGACGTTTCAGTTGGTGGAGATGGCCATACTTAAAGTTAGGCATGATTCCCGGGTGTAAGCCACACCTAGCTTTAAACACGGCTTATAGAATAGCACTTTTTTCAGTGCTGATCTGTTAAGCGCCATATATAGAATCCATACCTATGTTTGTAGAGATTATGTCACATAGCATGAGTTTATGCATGGAAGAATTGTACATAGGTGAGAATACAATAAGTTATTTTTGATATAAAAAAAGGATATATAGCACGAGCAGCTCCTTGTGACTCTGGGCAAGTCACTTAACCCTCCATTGCCCCAGGTACAAATAAGTACCTGTATATGTAAGCCGCATTGAGCCTGCCATGAGTGGAAAAGCGCGGGGTACAAATGTAACAAAAAAAAGTAACTTTCTTTTAAACTTTATTTCAGAATATGCAGTCCATAGTTCCCTGATACAGCTTGCAAACCGATAGCCACCACTGGATATGGATGGTTTATATTAAAATATCTGAGAACTGCTAACTCTGAAGCAGCTGAAGAACTGAAGGGTAACTGGATGATTTTTCGCTATGAGTCAATGTTTTTTTTTGTTATTAGAACAGGAAGGTTTTTTTGTGTTGATGATTGACATTTAAGCTCTGTTCAAATTTTGAATACCAAATTTAGCAGAGCTTGCTGAGGCTTTTTTTTTCTTAGAAAATTATTGGTTTAAATTGTTTGTATAGATGCAACTGTATGAAGTGGAGAAGATTTTAAACGAGTCTTGCTGTGTAAGAACTCCGAGCCTTCAGTTAATATTTAGTGAATGTTTCAACTTGGACATCCATCTATCTTCCAACCTAGATGATCTGTACAAAATTGGATTTTTCAACTTTAGTGTTTACCATTGCTGCATTAGTCTTTATGTTCTGAGTATACCCTTGGCTTTAAGGCTTAATAGATCAGGGGCAAATGCTATGCCTTTGTCATGTTTTCTTCTTAACCATGTATATATGCACCTGATGTATATATACACCACGATCTGTTCCATTTATGTTATGTTACATGTCTGTTACCATATATGTATGTACCTTAACACAATACTACTTGTAATTCTGTTACCCGGAAATGGCAACCACCATCACGGCAAATGTAAGCCACATTGAGCCTGCAAATTGGTGGGAAAATGTGGGATACAAATGCTACAAATAAAATAAAAATAAATAAATGTGGAAGTTCCCTGTTTTAATCTCTCAGTTGGGTCCTTTTCTATCTGGGTCAGCTGGGACTTGGAATACTGTGGAGTCAATTTTCATTGCAACAGAGTCATGATCATTGCTTAATGGTAACACCTCATGGTTGGCTTCTAGGATCATGATTGTCAGTGAAGTGACCATACTAGACGGTTTGGATGGGTGGTGGGAGATCTGCGAGTAGTTAAGAATGAAATCTCTTGGTCTCAGATCCCAATACTGATTCCAGCTGAGCTGGTGCTGCAAAAGAGCAGGCTGAAGAAAGAAAGAAAAAGTAAGAAACTTGTTTTAAGATGATGAGTTGGAGTACTGATAACACTGACTAGCTTTAGTTGTTTAGTTACATGTGTTCCAAAAATATCTGCATTCAGAAATTAAGGAGTGAATATTCTAAGCATTAGTTAATGTCTGCCTATGTGAAACAAAAGTTTGTGAGGGTAGTTTTGTAACAGGACACCTAGGTTAATAAAGTAGGAAGGTGCCTATTTTATAAAAATACATAGGCTCATATGTATCTTTATGGAGTAATAGAGCAAATGTACCTGGGCTAGATTCTGTATATCACACCTAAAATATCTGCGCGTATAAAAATCTGCCTAAGTGTATTCTGCAAATCATACGCCTTGTAATTGTCTTAAGCGCACTACAAATTATATGTGTGCATATAGGCACCATAGAATCTGCCGAAAATAAAAAATTTCAAGTGGATATTGATTCCCACAATATATAGAATCAGCCTGGAATTGACAAATGATGTCAATGCGCATCAATGTCATGACGTCACAACGTCAGAAACATGGGGACATTCACGAGTATGTGGAGGAGGAGGATGCCTATTTTGGACCCCAGGAGTGCACGCTGCTTGCCAGACCGTTACTCTGCAAGGAGGAATGGCATTTCATCATCCCAGGCCACAGAAGGTCATACCTCAAATACAGAAGGGCCTGGGAAAGATTGACCTCCACCTACAATGCGGAAGCCTTAGTATGCAGTGATGTGAGTATACTAAGTAGTGTCCCAAGTTATGTTTCTGATTGTAGTAGTTCACTTCCTCCCCTATTAAGAATGACGCATATGTCCCAGTAAACTATTGTGTGGAATACTAACTTAAATGACTCATATTCCCATTATTCATGTCAAAAATCTTCAGAACCTAGGGCATTTTAAAGTTCCAAATTCTGTTTAGTACAGTAGTACCCCATTTATCATTCATCCAGACATTTTGAGAGAACATTTCTTTACAAACATTGTCATCAGACCTAAATCCTTAAACATCCCTGTGCAATATTGTACTGTAACAATAAGACTGGATTTTCTGCCAACATGGCAGGGTTTTGGGCTGCAGGTCTGTTATTCGGACTGCTACCCTGGTGAAGAGTACGTAAGAACATAAGATTAGCCATACTGGGTAAGACTAATGGTCCATCTAGCCCAGTACCCTGTTTTCCATATAGTGGCCAAATCAGGTCAGAAGTACCTGGCAGAAACCCAAACCATAGATATAGGTAAAAAGTGGGATGTTTGACCACGGAAATACAAATCCTGGAGACAATATCATAAAAACTTCTTTAATGAAGAAAAGACTCGACACAACTGTTGTGTTTTAGCCTACAGGCCTGCATCATCAGGAGTCTATAAAAACATATACATAAATCAAATAAATCTTTCAAACAAATACATATACAGAATCAAATAATCAAATAAAACATTCAAATAAGTAATAACTATGCAATAAGAGGTCAACATATAATAAAATACAACAATAAAAATAATGATAAAAAATAATCAGTAATGATGAACGTAAAGTCTCTAAGTGACGTATACACAGATTATGCATATGTGGGATGTTATAATATCACCAAAAAATTACACAAAATGGTCGTGTAATAAAATAAATAATTGTAAGAGGGACTAAATATAGGAAGGACTAAACATTCAAAACATGTACAAATAGATCATACTATCTTAAAATACATGCATATATGAAGGACAATAGATAAAATATCCATGAGGCATTATATGGAAACCTAGATATACTAAAGCATATCATAAAAGCAACATCATACAAATACGCGGACAGCTTATGTTGAAACAAGGAAGACATACAGAAGTAAAACATGCTGTCTTCAAAATGCATATATAAGAGACTTTGAATAAAAAACCAAGTAAAAATCATACAGCCAACATCATGTATACAGGAGAAAACGTAAGACCAACATCATATATAAACAAAAGAAGGAAAAACAAATAAAATAATATAATATGCTTGAAAGAGGAACGTGATGTCAACTAGTGTATGCATGTGGTGGTGCCTATACAGTACCTGTGCGTACCATATACAGCCAATTGAGAAAAATATACTGTTGCCATGGCTATTTTAAAGACGTTGGACAAAAAAAAGGAAAAAAACCATGCAACATAAGAAAACATATAAAAATGTATATATATGCCAAATATATATATATAAGAATATATATGAAAAATGTATGTGGTAAACAAAAGAAAAATGAAAATAAAAATAAAAAGGGGGGTAGAAAGAAGGGAAGAAAAGTCAAAAGCTGAAAGAAGAAGTGGGATCACTAAAAAAAGGTGTGGTAAGGACATAGAAGATAATATGTGCCCAAATTGTACCTTACAGCTGCGATGGAGCAAGAAACACATGAAATGTATAGAAAGTTAAGAAAGCAAACTGCATGCCTCCCGTGGGGCGTTCGAGTTCTCCGCTTGATTGCGGATTTTTTTTTAACAGAAACCCAAATCATGGCAACACTCCATATTACAAATCCCAGGGCAAGCAGTTGCTTCCCATGTCTGTCTCAGTAGCAGACTATGGACTTTCCTGCAGGAATTTATCCAAACCTTTTTTAAATCCAGATACACTAACCGCTGTTACCACATCCTCCGGCAAACAGTTCCAGAGCTTAACTATTCGTTGAGTGAAAAAATATTTCCTCCTATTTGTTTTAAAAGCATTTCCATGTAACTTCCTCAAGTGTACCCTAGTCTTTGTACTTTTGGAACAAGTAAAAAATCAATTTACTTTCACTCATTCTACACCCCTCAGGTTATGTAGGTCCAGTCCACATAACAGCCATGTGAATCTTACTGTAGCAGTTCAGTATTGCAAAATCATGTTTAAGAATTTAGGTCCACAAATGGGATATGAACCAGCCGCCCCAGAAGGAGAATGCAAGTGTTCTTACCACTCTGCCACTTTCTTCCTTGAGCAGCAGAGCCTTGGACAATGGCATTGTCTTTGTTGGGGGAGGGGGGGTAGAGGAATTGAGCAAACCACATACTAGTCGGGGTACCACACCCCACTGATGGGATTTGAACCAGCTACCCCATAAGGAGAAGGCAAGTATTCTAACCACTGCCACTTCCTTCCTTGAGCACCAAGCAGAAAGGCGGGACTGTGGAAGAAAAGAAGAGCAGTTCCCCTGTAGAATGTTAAATGCAATACAAGCAATATTAAAATCTGGAAATGACAGTGAAAATCCAGAAATATTGTCCCATATTGTCTGTTTTTAATAGTGTGTACTATCTACTAAAGCCTTGATGCTCAGAACCCCTGTGCTATTCCGAACAGCACAGTAAAAATACCACCGGGAAAGTTTTGGGAATGAACTCCCTAATGATCAATGCTAATGACATGAAAATTTAAGCACAGTCATAGTGTTGATCAAGGGGGAGTTTTTGGAGTGTTAAGGGGAGGATTGTGCTACAAGCTGGTGCAGTGTTTGCTGTGGGAGGAGCACCCTTGTTTGGCGTTGCCCACTGAGCATTGGGGAGGAATGCGAGAGACCCTTTTTTGCATGCATTTGCATGTTCATTGAGTTCAGAGCTGGCAAGCTTGTTGTTTCATGCGCTCGCCAGCTCGGAGCATTCCATGAGAGCAAATGTGGGCGCTAGTCCGGCATAGCATCTAGCGCCTGCATTTGCTTCTGAGTATCGGGGCCTAAGAGTATGTCCTATTTCTTCCTGTTTATCAATTGTGCATTCAAAATAGTGTGTGTTCTTCACAAATAGAGTGTACTCTTTCAAATATGGTGCATTGTTAACAATATTGCAACATGAAATGAACATTTAAAACAAAAACAAAAACACACACACACAAAAAAAGAAAAAATTCTGCAAACATCAGGGACGCTAAATGAATTTTTTTCCCTTCACACCTGGTTTCAACTAGTAATGAACTAGGGTCTCGAAGTTCCAGTATTCTGGTGAATTACTGTGGGGAAGACCACAATTGGGGGGGGGGGGGGTGTTCTGGGGAGTGCCTTTGGGGTAATTGCCAGGAAAGGGAGAAGGTGACATTAAGAAGGATTGTTGGGAAGTGTGATTGGGAAGGCTGCGATCATGGGGTTTGCAGGGAGAGTTATAGTATTTTGATGACTGCCAGAAGTATGGTTTATTCCTGTACATTTGCAAATACTGTTGAGATGCTATAAGTATACTCCCCATATGTGCTCCAACCTATGCAAGAGTTTTAAAAACCAATATATATTTTTTCAAACTTGCAGTTCATACAGGTTTTTTTTTTATTTTTATTTGGGGATACATTCAAAAACCAATGGAAACTTAACCTTATTAGAAACTGGGGAGTGATGGAGAGCAAAGTTCAAAGCCATTTCCAAGGATAACACAGTGCTTTTATAAAAGTACACTCGTACCATCATTTTACCCAATATAGAGGGAGACATTCCTGGGGGCTGGAGTTAGGAAATACTTTGAAAGTACAGGTGCAAATGTGTTTGGTTAATTTTGAAAGTGAAAGTACCCGTGTACTTTACCATGAAAATTATGGAGTGAAAAGCATGCATTCCCTTTTACCAGTGTAGGCAGTTGTAAAATAATCCCCACATTAATCTTTCAGTCTTGATCAATATTTAGATATATCTTTCCAGCTCTTGATCAGGACAGGCAAGATACTACAAGCAGAGCATACTTGCAACATTCAGGCCATCTAAAAAGAATTCTGTTAAGTTATCCATTAGGAAACTCATAATTGAGAGTGATGAGAGGGCAGGGGTGGTCTGACCATTGGGACAATAGGGCAGTACCTAAGGCCCCACATCAGTGGGGGACCCACTATCCCCTAGCTTCCATCTAGTTTAATATTTTTTGATAGGGGTTCATGACCCTTAGTGCCTGGGGGCACTGTCAGTCCGGCCCTGTGGGAGGTTTTTTTTCATTGTTCATCATAGTGAAGCTATAAAGGAGAAAATAACTAGTAGAAAACCCACACCCACTATACCATCATTCCTATTTTGTTTGCATCTTGACGTGGAAGCCCAATCTGCTCCTACAGTTGCTTTCTCTAGCTCAGGAGTTCTCAACCCAGTCCTCAGGACACATCTAGCCAGTTGGGTTTTCAAGATACCCACAATTTGTATGCCCTACCTCCACTGTATGCAAATTTATCTCATGCATTGTGGGTATCCTGAAAATCTGACTGGCTAGGTGTCTCCAGAGGACTGGGTTAAGAACTCCTGTTCTAGCTATTTCACCTTAACTTTAACTGTACTACATATACATATATTTAAAAGTACTATTTTAATTTATTTATTATTGTTAAAAAATAAAGGGAATATTATGCTAGCCAATCCAGATAAATATTAAAAAAAAACCTAAAATCTATAAAGCAGCATGGTAAAGAGGATATATGTATAAAGCAAATGAATGGTTGAATAGCAAACCTTTCAGAACAACTAATCTCTCTTCCTGATGCTCTGACTTTCTTTGTTTAGCACCAGCCTGCAGATGGAATTCAGGGATGCAACAGATCTTTTTTGCAAAACCAGCTGTGGCTATCACAAAGCCAGGTTTAGAAGCTATTTCAATACCTGCCTTCTAAAGCAATCAATGGGAATGAAAGCTTTATCTAACAGGGCTCTATTCTGTAGCCTTTGAGGCTGCAATGAGCAGAAAGAGCTCTGGTGCAGTGGTGAGTATAAATGTACTCTCCTGAACTTGTATTAGGTCAAAGAAAAATAGGTGTACACACATAGAAATAGGTATACAAAGGGATCGAACATATATATTACCAAAAGCCTTGAAAACTATGTACGATTACCTAAACTTCTGGAAAACACTAAAATCTAACCTGTTTAAAAAGGCATACTCTGCCGATCCAACATAAACGCCTGATATCTGCAACACAATAAAACTAAAGTATGTAATGGCAGCGGCGTACCAAGGGCGGGGCAGTGGGGGCGGTCCGCCCCAGGTGCACGCTACTGGGGGGGGGGGGGGGGTGCCGCATGCCTGTCGGCTCCGCTGGTTCCCTGCTCCCTCTGCCTCGGAACAGGTTACTTCCTGTTCCGGGGCAGAGGGAGCAGGGAGCCAGCGGAGCCGAGAGCCGCGCAGCTGCTCCCCGTAGCTAAAGATGCACCCGGGGGGGGGGGGGGGGAGGTTGATGCACCGGGGGGTGTCGTGCTACACCCGGTGGGGGGTGCGCATCGGTGATCCGTCCCGGGTGGCAGCCGACCTAGGATCATCACTGCATAATGGACATAACATAACTCTTCTGTTGTACAATTTCCTAATGTGGCTGTGCCACATGAAATTTATCTTACCACAACATCACTTTGTATTTGTTCACATGTCTGCAAACGCCTCTCCAGTACTATGTAAGCCACATTGAGCCTACAAATAGGTGGGAAAATGTGGGATGCAAATGTAACAAATAAATATATGGGCACATTTGGAAATGTAAGTAATGCATATGGGAAGAAGGAGTATGAAAGGTTATAAAGGACTAGTTAGTATCTTCCATTGGTAATGCCTCTCCTGGTAATGCTGCTCCTGCCTCAGCAGTCACAACACAAACAGGAAAAACCTTTATGTCAGAAAGACCAAACAGGAAAAAGTAGAGGCTGATCAAAGGATGAATCCAAAACTGGAGATGTTATGGAGAAACACTTTATTGATGCAAATATTAAGGGACCTGACATAGTCTGTGTTTCGGTGTACCGTCTACATCAAAGGTCACGTGGATAATTCATCCAAAAAACCTATGTGTGCATTTAGCAATTGTCAAACCGAAGATCTCTGGTACAGTCGGATTGATTGAAAATCACACAAAAAAACCGCCACTGACAAACACGAGCAGACCCCGAATTCCTTCCCTTCCTTCCTTCCAACTCCCAAACTCTTATACAAAAAGAAAGTAAGAAGTACTAGGGCTTATCATTCCAAGAAATCCACTACAGACTTAAAAAGGAACCATTGTGTTCAGCACTGATCATTTTTTTAAATAACGTTGCGCCTAAGTAATGTGTGTTTTCATATGCTTATTTTATAAAGGTAAGTATGCACCTACTTGACTTTATGAAATACTACTGTGGGTGTAAAAAAATTCACATATGCATATTTTTATTTATTTTACCATTCTTGATGTACCGCTAGTGGGCTGGTAAGGTTCACAACATCAGACTATAAGTGGCAGGAGTGAAAAGGAAAGAAGCCAGGTAAGGATAGGTTATGAAAAAGAGGTGTTGAAGGTTTTAGAAAAGAGGCGAGTTTTAAGGAAGGATTTGAGGTTCCCTTTTACTAAACCGCGTAAGCATCAATGCGTGCCCAACATGTGCCAAAATTGAGTTACCGCTCGACTACTACGTGGCTCTTGCGGTAATTTCATTTTTGGCGTGTGGCCGATACACATGTCTGGAAAATAATTTTTATTTTTGGCCGCGCGTTTCAGCCATGCGCCAAGTGGCATTTGGCGCCCGTAGGTCATTACCGCTCGGTTACTATGTGAGACTGTTAGGTCAATGGCCGGCAGTAAGGTCTCAGGATCCAAAATGAACGCGTGGCAATTTTCATTTTGCAACACACCCATTTTTGGCAAACATTTTAAAACGGCATTGTTTTGTAGGTGCGCTGAAAAATGATTCTGCGCACGCACAAAACCCGCGCCTACACTACTGCAGGCCATTTTTTAGCGCACCTTAGTAAAAGGACCCCTGAATTTGAGAAGGGAGGACTCTGATCTGAGTTGTGCAGGGAGGGAGTTCCAAAGGAAAGAGCCAAGATAGCTGAAATAGGTTTCATGAGAAATACAAGACGGAGGGACTGTGGTGAAGGAATGGTCAGGAGAGTTGAGGAAGAAAAGTGAAGAGTACATATTGGTACATAGGGAACTAGAAGATTATTTAAGTAAGCATCACTTATTTAAGTAGACACTAACATGTACACCAGTTTGAGGCCTTATGTCAATGTTAGCATGCACTTTCTGCCAGTATGTGTGCAAAGGAAGGAGTTTTATAATCTACCTTTTTAAATGCAGACTGTGCCCATGGTCTGTCAAAACCCCATCCCTGTGCATGCCCCTAGTGAAAGTACTCCCTATAAAACTTAAGTGATTATTTTCATGCTAGTTAATGTTTAATAAGGGTTATGACATGCATTCTTAGCACCTAAAACTAGGCGGTTCCTTATAGGATTACCTGCAAAATGTAATCATGGCAATATTGCAAGCAAATTCATTTGTAAATTATGCAGCTCATGAATAATGTTTTACTCAGAAGCCAATTTTGTCTGTTCTTTAGAATATGTTGGATTTCATCAAAAGGCCAATGTACACAAATAGATAGACTCAGAGAACTGCTACTTCTACCATAAACATGTTCTCAAGTGGGGCACATAGTATATCTTTGCAATTTCTGTTTCTAATTGTTTAGGCTCTAGTTTCAATATATGGCTTTTGATGCACAAAGCACACATCAAACACGCTTCATTGCCTCTGACAAACAGAATGTGTCCTGGCCTTAAGCTAAAACACATGACCTGTATCCTGTTTACATCTTCACAGATATAATTGCACAACCCAGACCAGAATTTTGCAACAAGCTCCAGTTTTAGGATTTGAATCCCTATTCATACAGATATAGCATTTCAACTTTCATGGTTTACCATATACTTCTACTGAGTAACACTGGGCAATTTCTCACTGAAGTCATAATGGACTAGAATGTCAAAATAAGGATTGTAATCAGGAGGTTGCAATACAATAATTCTTCAAATTACCTTGATTCATGGCTGAAGTGATATGCTCACTTTGAAATATAACTTGCTAGAAGACATGCAAACTTAAAAAAAAAAGGTGATACTATATCTGCTCAGCAATTTTATTGTTATATGAATCTTATATATTGTGTTCTTCCTATTGAGGTTAGTGAGACAGATGACTTTTGTAGGATTCATATTGAACAAATGAACAATAGGGTTAAAAATTCTGGCCTAGTCATAGAATCCCCCAGTCTCAAAGGAATTCCTGCAGAATCCTGGGAAGCCAGGAGTGTGGGTGCCTGGCCTCATTTCTTGTACTCCTATGCCCTGCATGACAATTTGACAGGTGGAGGAAGAGAGCAATGGTGCTTCCTGCCATGTCTGCTTCTTGCTGCCACCCAGGTGTGACTGGCTATTTGAAGCACATGGAATTATGAATTTTTGGTGCAGTAAAACTGGAAGCCACACCACGCTCCTCCTTTGGCTGGCCAGAGTTGAAGACTGGCCTATGAGGGTGAAGAAGGAAAAGACAAGGTGTAGGGGATGGAGAGTGATGCTAGATTCTCTACATGGAACTCATGTGGGATGGGGCATACTGGATATAGTGCTTACAAATGGGGAGAATGTTTCTGATGTTATATTGGGTGATCGTTTGGCATCCAGCAATCACTGATGGTATGGTTTAATATTAAGATAAGTGTGGAGAAGATTTATTCAAAAGTGAAGGTTCTAGACTTCAAAAAAAGCTAACTTTGTTCAGATGAGGGATGACCTCAAGGAATTGCTGTCTGGATGGAAACATCTGGTTGAAGTAGGAAAGCAGTGGACAAAACTGAAAGGAGCTATTGTAAGAGCAACAAACCTTTTTGTAAGGAAAGTAAATTATAGTAAGAGGAAAAGAAGGCAACTTTGATTCTCAAAAGTAGTAGCTGAAAGAGTCAGGAAAAAGAGCCTTCATAAACTACAAGAGATGGCAGAAAGAAGAAGACAGGCAACAATATCTGGAAAAGCTAAGAGAAGCTGGTAGACTAGTCAGGAAAGTAAAGATGCACATGGAAGAAGATTGGTAAAATGGGGGGGGGGGGGGGGAGCAAGACTTCTTTTTAGATATATTAGTGATAGGAGGAAGTTTTAGAAAAGAGGCGAGTTTTAAGGAAGGATTTGAGGTTCCCTTTTACTAAACCGCGTAAGCATCAATGCGTGCCCAACATGTGCCAAAATTGAGTTACCGCTCGACTACTACGTGGCTCTTGCGGTAATTTCATTTTTGGCGTGTGGCCGATACACATGTCTGGAAAATAATTTTTATTTTTGGCCGTGGAGTGGAGTGGAGTGGAGGAGTGGCCTAGTGGTTAGGGTGGTGGACTTTGGTCCTGGGGAGCTGAGGAACTGAGTTCGATTCCCACTTCAGGCACAGGCAGCTCCTTGTGACTCTGGGCAAGTCACTTAACCCTCCATTGCCCCATGTAAGCCGCATTGAGCCTGCCATGAGTGGGAAAGCGCGGGGTACAAATGTAACAACAACAAAAAAAAAAGTACAAGAGTTGTATTATGAGACTCGAAGGTGAAGGGGAGGAATATGTAGACGCTGATAAAGAGAAGGCGGAATTGGTTAACAAATATTTCTGTTCTGTGTTCACAGCTGAAGATCTGGGATCAGGACCACAGAAGGCAGACACAAATAAAAATTCAAGATTTCTGAATGATTTTCAGAGGACTGTGTTCGTGAGGAGCTAGATAAACTAAAGGTGGACAAAGCGATGGGGCCAGATGACATACATCGAGGGTACTGAAGGAACTTATGTCTTGAATAAAAATGTTAAGTATGTCACTGGCTTAACATTTTATGCAAATTCATGCAAATGTGCTGCAGAATTAAAAATAATCTTTGCCACAGATTTTGCAGCTGAGCTGTGAGAGGAAACAAAGTGGGAGGAGTTGCAATGAACAGAATTGAAACCATAGAAGACCACCATAAAAAATACAAACATCAATGCCATTCAAATATTTGCTTTGACATAAATGTACCATTTCTTCTTGTATATTGAAATAATTAGTAGCCACAATAAACTGATACAATTGAGATTGATTCTCATCTGACAGGGGCCCTTTTGTTTATTTGTTCCTTTTTTTTTTAAGGAAGGAAACAGAAATCTATAAAATATATAAAAAAGTAATTTTGTTTTTAAAGTCCTGTTTGTGCTGCCCTGCTTCTCATTTTGTGCTGATGGTTTACTGGCAAACTTACATGGAGGAACATAATCGAACGGCGCCGGCCATCTCCGGGCTGGCTCAGTAAATGGGCGGAGCCAACCGTATTTTCGAAAAAGATGGCTGGCCATCTTTTCTTTCGATAATACAGTTGGGGCCGGCTAAATCTCAATATTTAGGTCAAATGTTGAGATCGCCGGGTTTAGAGATGGCAGGCTTCGGTTTTCGGCCATAATGGAAACCAGGCCCGGCCATCTCAAACCCGGCAAAATGAAAGGTATTTGGTTGTGGGAGGAGCCAGCATTTGTAGTGCACTGGTCCTCCTCACATGCCAGGACACCAAGCGGGCACCCTAGGGGGCACTTCTAAAAATAAGAAAAAGATAAAAAATTGCTACCAGGTGCATAGCGTCCTTCCCTTGGGTGCTGAGCCCTCCAAATCCCCCCAAAACCCACTCCCCACAACTCTAGACCACTACCATAGCCCCAAGGAGTGAAGGGGGCACCTACTTGTGGGTACAGTGGGTTTTGGGGGGTTTGGAGGGCTCCCATTTACCACCACAAGTGTAACAGGTAGGGGGGGATGGGCTTGGGTCCACCTGCCTGAAGTGCACTGCACCCAGAAAAAACTGCTCCAGGTACCTGCCTACTGATGTCAGGGAGCTGGGTATGACATTTGAGACTGGCATAGAGGCTGGTAAAAAAATGTGTAAACATTTTTTTATGGGTGGGAAGGGGTTGGTGACCACTGGGGGAGTCAGGGGAGGTCATCCCCGATTCCCTCTGGTGGTCATCTGGTCACTTGGGGCACTTTTTTGAAGCTTGGTCATAAAAATAAATGGACCAAGTGAAGCCAGCGAAATGCTCATCAGAGCCAGCCATATTTTTTCCATTATCTGGCAAAGCCAGCCATCTCGTAATCACGCCTGCATCCCGCCCCCGTCCTGCCTTCTGTACCCTGTAGAAACGCCCTCTTTAAGTTTCGCCAGCTCCGCGACGGAAAGCAGTTGGCGCCGGCCAAAATCGGTTTTCGATTATACCGATTTGGCTGGGATCTGGAGATGGCCGGCCATCTCCCGATTTGTGTCGGAAGATGGCTGGCGATCTCTTTCCAAAATAAGCTGGATAGTAACATAGTAAATGACGGCAGATAAAGACCTGAACGGTCCACCTACTCTGCCCAACTTCATATGAATAAATTGTTGAGCATATCATGTTCCCATTTGTCTCTTATGCTGATATTAAAGAGATCTGATACTGAGGGGATAGATAATGCATCGCTTTATACAAAACTTGCACATCGCGTAAGAAAAAAAGGTGGTTTTGATAGTGTGGTGATACCTTGGTGCACTGGTTATATATGTTGTCACTGTGGCTGAACTGCTAAATGTGAAAACTTCCAATGAGATAGTTTCAGTTCCATACTCATTTCCAGCAATATATTAGGGGCCCCTTTTACAAAGCGGTGGTAAGCCCAATGCGGGCTTACTGCTCACTAAAAAGGAACTACCACTGGGCTACTGCGTCATATCTGGTGCTACAAAAATATGCACCCGGCAATAATTGGGCAGTGCCACACGCTGCTCAGTTACTGCCAGGTTTGCGTGGGAGCCCTCAGTGGGTGGTGGTAAGGGCTCCCCTTGCCACTTGGCCGTTTCTTTTCAAAAAAGCCAAGACCTACCTTTTACCAGCTGTGGTAAAAGGGGGCCTCGGCGCATATCAAAAACAATAAAAAAAATAAAGCATGGACAAGATTTGTCACTGAAATATACAAAAACTGCTCTAGGGCAATTGGATGTAAAAATGACTTGTGTTCTTGTTAGCCTTCCTGTAGTGTGCAGTCATTGTCAAGCACAAAGGATGGAGTAGGTGATATATTTTAAAGTTCCATTGTTAGAGCCTGGCAACCGGTATTCCAAAATGATGCGTTACAACCGCAGAAATATGAGTTGTCCTGGCAACCAGACTAGATTGGAATACTTATTGTTCTCTATGTTGATTTTGTTTTCCGAAGAAATCCTGGGTACTTGATACCATGATTCACGTGTGCTTTACACTACAGTATTCATTTCTCTATCCACACCTGTTATTGCACTTGTAACATGCCTTCACACCATTGTTTATATTCTAAGAAGCTGAAGTGTGTGAGACGTGCATTTCAGTAATGGTACTATGGAAAATGTGTATAGTCAGCAATTTAAACATGAATTAAAATAATATAAGATTATAAGCTATTTAAATCGCCCTGCTGAGATAGGGGAGTGTTTGTTTTTCAAAAAACAAATCTGAGAAAATTAGACTGCACCTGTGCTATGCCAGCATACATTCAGGTGTCACTAATAACATACAGGGGTAAATATTCACCACCAGCGTTATTCCTCAATATTGGAATCTTGGGTCATTTCCAGATTTCAGCATTGAATATCTGATTTAGGCGGCACCAGTTAACACATAGCCTGTTAAGATGATATACAGAACTTAACTGGCCATGGGTTGCTGTTTAAATACTGTGTTTTATGCCAATGGCATAGCTACGTGGGCCACTGGGGCCTGGTCCTCCCCAAACTGGATCTGTGCCCCTGGTTTGGCTGAAGTGTTTTTTCCAGCGTGCCACATTTTCTGCCCTGCTCTCTCTTCCCCCCATGTGCACATGTTCAGTTCATTAAAACGAACATGCTGGACATGGCGTGAGCAGAGCAAGAAATGCGGTGGCTCCGGAGACCAGCACTGGAAAATGCACTTCAGCTGGTCAGGGTTGGGGACCACTGTCAGCCAAGGCATGTGTGACGGCGGCGGTGCTTCAGCTAGCAGGGGTTGGGGACCCGCTCCAGCCAAGGTATGTGCAGTAGCAGCGGTGGGCGGCAGGGCGGCGGTGGGTGGGGGAGGTGGTGGGGAGGCAGACCAAAATGTGCTCCTTCACTCTGGGCTCTGGTCCCCTCCCACTTTGAGATCTGGCTATGCCCCTGTTTTATGCTGTCCCATTTATGTGGTTACCTTTGTTGGTTAAGTTCTGAATATCAGCACTTACCTTGCCAAATGTTAACTTCACTCCCAGAACCCCCGCAAATAACTGGTTTTCATTTACGCATTAACCCTCATTTTCAGTGGTGATAACCAGTTAAGTGCCACTGAAAATTAGTGGATAGCCCCGAACAAGTGATTTAACCGGTCAGCGGCCATTTCTGGCTGATTAAATCGTGTTGAATATCAACTAGAAGGTTTTCCTACTGTAAAATGTAATTTTGCAGGGTAAGGTTTAAAGTGTATTACTGGGTCTTTAAATCTTGTCATTTGCAGCGGGTTATGAGTGGGAGAAAGCAGACTTCCAGAGAGGAGAAGGAGAGTCTCTGTGAGCAGCTTTGGGAGAGTGACCGCTGGGAGAAAGTTCCGGTTCAGGGTACTGCTGAGAGCTGCTCAGCTGATGCGATGGGATTATTATTGCATGTACCAGAAACAGAGCTCAGGATGTCTCAAGGTAGACTGTGTCTTTTAGATTTTGAAGTTACAAATCTAGGGCCCCTTTTACCACACTGCGGCAAAAGGGGGCCTGCGCTAGCATCGGTGTGTGTTCTTGACTCGTGCCGAGGCCCCCTTTTCCCACAGTAGGTAAAAGGTAGGTGTTCCTTTTTTTTAAGAAATGGTCATGCAGCAACTGAAGCACTTGCTGCATGACTATTTCAGAGGGGAGCCCTTATCCCCACCAGTAGAGGTGGCAGTAAGGACTCCCATGCTAACCTGGTGATAGCCAGGCAGCACTGCCCGATTACTGGGAGTGAGAACTACCGCCAGGCTGCTGCGGGAGCCCAGTGGTAGTTTCTTTTAGTGAGTGGTAAGCCCGCATTCGGCTTACCGCCACTTTGTAAAAGGGGCCCCTAATATATTGCTGGAAATGAGTACGGAGCTGAAACTACCTCATTCTGTGTATCTCGTTTTTGAATTGAATTCTGTGTCTTCTGTAAATAAGCAAAAGCCTTATGGAACCCCAACCAGAGTGGCAATTCCATTTCTAAGAAAGAGAGCTACTATGCTGAATGTTGTTCCCCAACATAAGTAACAAGTAGAATTACATTTAATTCATGTACTTGAGAGACTAATATCCTAAAACTACCAGAAACCCAGCTACTACATTTAGGATTACCTCACTTAAAAAAAAACTTCAATAGCAGCTTTTGTTTTTCTACCAATGATCTAAGCATGTCAAACTGCAATCCTGGAGGGCTACAAATGCATGAAATAGATGTGCATACATGAGGCAGTGTATGTAAATATGTCTCCTGCATGTTCATGAGGGATATCCTCAGTGGCGTACCAAGGGGGGGGGGGGCGGTGGGGGCGGTCCTGTTCCGGGGCAGAGGGAGGGAGCTGCAGCGAACGAGAGAATTTAGCGTAGCGATTCAAACTCGCAGCCAACAGGCGCACACCGCGGCACCCCCCCTAGCGGTGTGCACCCGGGGGGGGGTCATTTTTCCGGGGGGGGTGCGCTTTGCTGGGGGGGGCGCTGCACCCGGGGGGGGGCGCATCGGCGATCCGCCCCGGGTGTCGTTGAGGCTAGGAACGCCACTGGATATCCTGAAAACATGACTAGTTGGTGGCCCTTCAGCATTGCAGTTTGATATTCCTGTTCTAATATGTATGAGGCTAATCAGCATTAGTTTGAGATGGTTCAATTCCCTCTGCAGCTCAGTGTGACCCTGGGCAAGTCACTTAGCCCTCCATTGCCCCAGGTGCAATATAATATTAGATTGTGAGCCCACTAGGGACAATACCAGTACCTAAAAAAGAAAAATTTAAACTGCTTAGGTCTAGGCAGTATATAAATACTTAAATAAATAAAATAAATAAATAATGTGATTGCAGCATTGGGTCTCTTTGATATGAGGCTGCTGGAATTTGGGGGTCTCAGAGATGATTTGCTTAGTCTCCAGAAGAAAAAAAATGTATTATTTGGGGTCCTTTACTAAACTATGATGATGTTTTGCACTTGTCATGCAGTAAGGGCCAGAATCAGTAAATGGCATCTAAAATGTAGGTGCATCGAAATAACATGTGTAGCTCTATTTTATTCTTGCTCCCGGCACCGATTCAAAATGGCTGCCGAGAGTTCAAGCAGTGACCTGGCAATGTTAGAAAAAGGGAGAGATGGGGACACTAGGAGGGCAGATGCTAGAAAAAGGGGAGATGAGGAGACCAATAAGGCTTGTGCTGAAAAAGGGGGGAGATGGGGAAACAGAAAGGGCAGATGCTGAACTTAGGGGTAGGGTAGGGACAAGGGACACAGAAGGGAGATGCTGGACAGGACAAATAGTGGTGCAGAGGAAAGAAGGATGGTGCACTTGAAGATAGAAGAAATGTCAGATGGGCAGGAAACCCCGTAAAGGCAGAAGAAACAGAGAAAAACAGAAAAGAGACAGTGGGACCAAAGCAATTGAAAAAATAAATTGTTCTAACAACAGTAGAAAAAGGTATTTTATTTTGAATTTGATATTAGGAATATGACCAGTGTGTTTTTTCTAGCAAAAAAGGTGCTGGTACTCAAATTCTAGGCCACCTTTCAGGGGTGGGATGATCACTGAGGGACCGACCCCACAATAGCCAGGTCCCCTGCAACCAGTCACAGAATCTATGACAAGGAGTAATTGGTGTGTAGAGCTTGAGCTCTTTCATTAAAACTTGGGGTCCATAGGTCAATTTTAGCAGACAATGGAAAAGATGCCGGTACTCAGTACCCCCTCAAAAAAAGCCCTGAATATGACAGTATTTGAAAATGCACATCTCTGATATATTCAGATTAGCAACCCTGCAGGGGTCTGAGTGCATTTCCTTAAGTCATTTTGGATGTACTGCAGCACAGATTTTGATGGGTAGAATCAGGGACTGCAAATCCCACATGAATGTGGGAGAAGTGTTCACACTTGGACTGGTTGTAAAATCTCCCTGCTGGAACTGGATCACTTGGGAGCTTTATACATAGCTATTTGATAGTGGGGACATAAAACGAAAGATCAGTGCCAAATAGAGGTAGAGAAGCAGGGCCGTGCCTAGGGTCCCTGTTGCCCCCCTGCAGTTGGCGCCCCCCCCCCCCCCGTATGGCACAAGATGGCAAGGCTTACAAGACTTTCTTGCAAAATACTTGATCGCAAATAATTTTTTATGATTTTTAACCGTGAAAATGATCGTTCACCACTTGCCACACTGACAGGAATTGTCAGCAATATTCTTAGAAAACAAATTGCTATACATTGCAAAATAAGATAGCAGATGTAAATTCTCAAAGTGGATATATTCAAAACACTAAAATGAAAATAAAATGATTTTTTTCTACCTTTGTTGTCTGGTGACTTTGTTTTTCTATCCATATTAGTCCGAGTCTCTGATTCTGCTGCTCTCTATCTGTTCTATTAACTCCATTTCCAGGGCTTCCTTTCCATTTATTTCTTTACTTTCCTCCTTTCTTCTTCATTTCTTGCCCTACATCCATAAGTAAAAGCTGTGTCCTCCTCTGTGGAATTGACTGGAGGAGATATAACGTGGATCCAGCTTTTGCCTATTTTCTCCATCCATGTCATGTGCAGTTTTTCTCCTCTCTTCCCTTCCCCTCATCTCCTTCCATGTGCATCTTCTTCTTTTTTCTTTCCTCACCTCCATCCATGTCAGCATTTCTCCTCTCTCATCCCCTCCATCCATGTTCAGCATTTCTCCTCTCTCGTCCCTCCCCTGTATCCATATAAAGCAATAATTCTCTCTCCCCTCTCCTCCATCCAAGACCAGCATTTCTCCACTCTCCCCGCCAACTCCTCCATCGATCCTTGTCCAGAGAATCTCTCTTCCCTGCCCTCCCCTCTCATCCATGTCCAGCGATTCTCCTCTCTCCCCTGCTCTCCCCTCTCATCCATGTCTAGCGATTCTCCTCTCTCCCCTGCCCTCCCCTCTTATCCATGACCAGCGATTCTCCTCTCTCCCCTGCCCTCACCTCCCATCCATGTCCAATGATTCTCCTCTCTCTCCCCTGCCCTTCATGTCCAGCGAATCTCTCTTCGCTGACCTCCCGTCCCCTCCATGTCCAGTATGCCTCCTCTGCCCTCTGCCCTCCCCTCTCATCCATGTCCAGCAATTCTCTCTTCCCTGCCCTCCTCTCCCCTCCCCTATATGTCCAGCATGGAGAGGAGAGGGGAGGGCAGGGGAGGGAGGCGACATGCTGGACATGGAGGAGAGGGCAGGGGAGGGGAGAGAGAATTGCTGTACATGGAGGGGAGGGCAGGGGAGAGAAGAGAATCGCGACTTCGGGTAAAAGATTTTGGAGTGCGAGAGCAGGAACAGAAGGGAGCTGGACCTCAGGAAAAAGGTGCCGGTACGCTGTACCGGTGCGTACCGGCACAAAAAAAAAGCACTGTATGTATCCCTCATTGATAAGTCTCTGACTCTAAAGTTTAGCAATTTCATTAAAGCAAAATGTATTTTCACATATCACAAACTCTTCCTATCCAAGCAGAATGTTTTATATTTATTTATTTATTGCATTTGTATCCCACATTTTCCCACCTCTTTGCAAGCTCAATGTGGTTTACAATACATCATGAATGGTGGAGATATATAAGAAATAAACATTTAGTAATTACACACAAAAAAGCAATCAGATTTTCACTTACCAGCTCTTAAACACAGCTAAACTTCCTCTTTGAACCTACTGTTTGAACCATCAGCCAATGAAATGGCTTTTAGCTGTAGCTGCCTGATAATTATGCACACATCATTGCAGTCATGCCCTCCTCTCAGTGTACATGCTCAGAAAAAACCCCAAAAACTTTGAACCACTTGCAGATTTTAACAAACAATTACACTATTTATTTTTTATTTCTCCCCAGTCACACTTGTACACCTCCCTCCAAACCTGTTCTCGTTAATTTGAATGTTGTTCAAGCTCACTCCGAATGAGGAGTTCTTCCCACACCAAGGACATATATAGCACTGGTTGTACTCTTTGAAACAACTTTAGAAGAGCGTGTCTGCCTCAGTTAGCACTGCTGGGCTGCCTTCACTTCCTGACGCGGAGAGGGAAGGGCAGGGGAGAGAGGAGAATCACAACTTCAGGTAAAAGATTTTGCAAGTGAGCGGACCTGGGCGGCGCCCTCCAGAGGTCGGTGCCCCCCTGCGGTGCTTACCCCGCTCACCTTGTTGGCATGGCCCTGTACAGAAGGAAAGGAAGAAGACAAGAGGAAAGAGAAGAAATGGAAAGGCTAGCCTGGAAAAGAATTTGTAAGGCTGAATAATGGAACATGGAAAAAAAGACTAGGACCAGCCAAATTCCCAAACAACAAAAGTAGAAAAAACATTATTTTTATTTAATACTTTGTAAGGACTGAGATGTGCCTGCTTTGTAAAATGCATATTTTTTTCTGTTTATTTTGCAAAGTACAGGAGAAAATACTTTTCTGTTTCTTTTTACCAGTATTGCACTGTTTATAGAGAGGGGCAAAATCGAACGCAAACGCCTATCTCCATGGGCGTCTATGTCCGAAAACGGGTACGTGAAGAGGCGGGACAGACGTATTTTTGAAAAAAATGGACGTTTTTCAACTGGGCGTTTGTTTTTTTAGAGATAATGGAAACTAAAAATGCCCAGCTCAAAAACGTCCTAATCCGAGCCATTTGGTCATGGGAGGGACCAGGATTGGTAGTACACTGGCCCCCCTGATATGCCAGGACACCAACTGGGCACCCTAGAGGTCAGTGCGGTGGACTTCAGAAAAAGCTCCCGCATGCATAGCTCCCTTACCACGGGTGCTGAGCATCCAACCCCCTCCCCCAAAACCCACTACCCACAAATGTACAACACTACCATAGCTCTTAGGGGTGAAGGGGGCACCTACATGTGGGTACAGTGGGTTTTGAAGACCTCCCATTTACCAGCACAAGTGTTACAGGTAGGGGGGGACGGGCCTGGGTCCATTTGGCTGAAGTGCACTGCGGTACCCACTAAAAGTGCTCCAGGGACCTGCATACATGCAGGCCTCTAGGACTTGTTGCTGCTATATAACATTGGCACACCAGTTGACACCTGAAGACTAATCTCTCTGAAAA
Source organism: Microcaecilia unicolor (assembly GCF_901765095.1). Lineage (NCBI taxonomy): Eukaryota > Metazoa > Chordata > Amphibia > Gymnophiona > Siphonopidae > Microcaecilia > Microcaecilia unicolor. The sequence continues at coordinate 430,602,584 of NC_044033.1, read as the reverse complement.
CGTCCTTTATTGGAATAAGCACGCTTACTCACAGTTAACAGCAGATCAGAGGTTGTGCCCCACTGGCAACGAGTCTCCCTGGTACTGAGATGAGCAGTAGGTCAGAGCTGGCAGAATGCTGTACAATGCCCTCTTTCAGCCACATTCAAGGTAAGAACTAAGTTCTGTAACGTGGCTAACACGTGAAAGAGATCTAATACTGGCTTACAAAAATGGCCACTACCTCATGGACTACCGGAAACAAAACAGGGCACACTCTGACCCAGTAAGCAGAGGGAAAAGCACCATGGGAGTAGAGCCTACCAACTACCAACATCGTGAGCATTTGCCACAAGCTAGTGGAATCACGGAGCCCAATACCCTACACCCACCACAATGCATTGCTGATGTGACTCTGCAGTGCCCTTAACAGAAAAGGTGTCACACTCAACCGAGAGCCACATCAGAAAGGATGTCAGAGGATAGAACATATTCTGCTGTCATGGAGGTGGGTACGGCATTTGAGGCTGGCATAGAGGCTGGAAAAAAAGTTTTTTAAGTGTTTTTTTTTTGGTGGGAGGGGGTTAGTGACCACTGGGGGAGTCCGGGGAGGTCATCCCCGATTCCCTCCAGTGGTCATCTGGGCAGTTGGAGCATTTTTTTGGGACTTGTTCGTGAAAAAAAAGGGTCCTAAAAAAGTGACCCAAAATCGTGGTCAAAACGCCTTTTTTTCGATTATCAGCTAAAGACGCCTATCTCTCCTTGGCCAATAACCACGCCCCAGTTCTACCTTCACCACGCCTCCGACACGCCCCCATCAACTTTACCCGTTTCCGCGACGGATTGCAGTTGGAAACGCCCAAAATCGGCTTTTGATTATACCGATTTGGGCGCCCATGGGAGAAAGATGCCCATATTCCGATTTGGGTCGCAATATAGGCGTTTTTCTCTTTCGATTATAAGCAGGAGAGTCTGATTTTCTTGGGCAGAGAGGAAGGGGTCTCTATTTCAACTTTTGTTTTTTGTTTTCTTTGTGGCTTCCTATTCTGTATTAGATTGGTAGGATGGAATGTTGTCACAGTTTGGGTTTCTGCCAGGTGCTTGTGACCTGAGTTGGCCACTGTTGGAAACAGGATACTGGGCTAGATGGTCTGACCCAGTATGGCTACTCATGTTATATAGATGAGGGTCTGTCCATGTTCTGCATGTGCGACTGAGGTGAAGAATTCTGCTAGCATGTAGTGTCTATGTAGGAATGTGTAACAGTGCAGCTTGTTCTAGTTTCCCAATAGTAGGTATATTGGTGCTCGAGAACCCAGTGTAATATATATAGCACTGTCTTTTCATAGGTGGGTTAGGGCTGTTATGAGGTGGTAAGTTTTGTGTTCTGGGGCAGTGTTTCCCAAGTTGGTCTTGGAGTACCCCCTTGACAGTCAGGTTTTCAGGATATCCACATTAAATATGCATGAAATTGATTTGCATATACTGCCTCCGTTACATGCAAATCTTTTTCATGCAGATTCATTGTGGATAGCCTGAAAACCTGAATGGCAAAGTGTCTAGCCCTATTTGAAAGTAGGCTCAGCCACTCGTCAACTAAAATAAAAATCCTGAAGACTAGTGGTCTCCACATCCTGTAGAGTCACCAGACAAACAAAAGCCCATCTGATTTAAACAAGGTGTCTAGCAGTGGAAGGAATGTGTGTGCTATTCCTGAGGTGATGGTCACAATTTGAATATTTTTATGTTGTAGTTAAGAAGACAGGTTGCCTGCTCTGGCCATTCGAGGGACCTCTTCTGCGTCCTGCCTCCTGATGTAACATACTGTTTCCTTGTAGGCAGGATGCAACAGAGACAGCCTGTATTAATCAGTGCCCGCCACAGTCCTTGAGCAACAACACAGACACTGCTGTCTAGCTGACACCAACCGGCGCCTATTTTATAAAAGTCTGTTCCCCCTGAGATCAAAACCTGGCTATGCCTCTGCTTAAGGTGACACTGAGGGGCATAATCAAACGGGGCGCCCAAGTTTTCCTGAGGGAGTCCTCACAGGATGTCCTCACGAAGGGGCAGGGAAACCCATATTATCGAAACAAGATGGGCGGCCATCTTTTGTTTCGATAATACGGTCGGGGACACCCAAACCTCAACATTTAGGTCGACCTTAGAGATGGTCGTCCCCGGTTTTCATTGATAATGGAAACCGAGGACGCTCATCTCAGAAATGACCAAATCCAAACCCTTTGGTCGTGGGAGGAGCCAGCATTCGTAGTGCACTGGTCCCCCTCACATGCCAGGACACCAACCAGGCACCCTAGGGGGCACTGCAGTGGACTTCAGAAATTGCTCCCAGGTGCATAGCTCCCTTACCTTGGGTGCTGAGCCCCCCAACCCCCCCAACCCCCACTCCCCACAACTGTACAACACTACCATAGCCCTAAGGGGTGAAGGGGGCACCTACATGTGGGTACAGTGGGTTTCAGGTGGGTTTTGAAGGGCTCACATTTACCAGCACAAGTGTAACAGGTAGGGGGGGATGGGCCTGGGTCTGCCTGCCTGAAATGCACTGCACCCACTAAAACTGTTCCAGGGACCTGCATACTGCTGTCAGGGAGCTGGATATGACATTTGAGGCTGGCATAGAGGCTGGCATAAAATATTTTTAAAGTTTTTTTTAGGGTGGGAGGGGGTTAGTGACCACTGGGGGAGTAAGGGGAGGTCATCCCCGATTCCCTCTTGTGGTCATCTGGTCAGTTCAGGCACCTTTTTGAGGCTTGGTCCAATAAACTATTAACTAATAAGTAAAGTTTCCTCGGGTTGGATACTGTATCACCAATGAATGTGGACTAGTAGGAGGTTTTCACTTTGGTGATCATTTTCAAATATTTTTTCCACGCGATCCATTGTTCAGTGGATTTCTTCTGTCCTAAGCCCAAATTCTCTCCTCTCTCCTGTATTTATGTTTCATTTGTAAAAGATCATCATTGAACCAAGGAGATAATCTTTTCGAATGAGATTTGACAGTCACAGGTGCAATAACATCAAGGACTGCTTTACAAGTATCATTCCATTGCTGAATGAAATTCAGGGAAGAGTTTGAGGTAAGTAATGTACTGAATGACTCATTGGACCAGAATTTTAAAAGGTAAATTTTACCTCTAGTTTTAAAGGAATGTAACAAATTTTGAGATTTGGAATGGCAATTAATTTTCTTCCAGTGCAATTTAAAAATATTTAACCATCTCTATGACCTCATGTACAACTTTCTTTAAATTAGTCACCTTACTTTCTAACTCTTCTTACTCTCTTACCTATCTATATGTTCCGTCCTTGCATTACCCTTCACTATCAAATGTTCTATTATGTATTGTGTTGACATTGTAAGTAATATACTATGCCATACCTTGTATTGCTATTTGAATATCTTTACTGTTGTAATTGCATATTGCTTAAGTTTGGTCTATTCTTACTGGACACCACCTTGAATGAATGCCTTCAAAAAGGCGGTAAATAAATCCTAATAAATATGTAAATAAATAAATACATGCTACTGTGATCTGATCAAGGTATTGGGGTCAAATGAAAATCTGAGATGAAAAAAGTAGTTGAGTCTGTAAATTTAGTTGCTAATATATATAATTGATTGCCTTTAACATGAGAGGACATTTCATTGAAAAGCAAGACTTTGGTGTATTGGTTGGTAATGTTTTCAAGATGTAAATTAACATCTCCAACCACAATGATATTATCATTATTAATACATGCATTGGAGATGAATTTGGTAAGATCAGCCTCAACTAAGTTCCAACAGTTAGGAGGACGATATAACATTAGAAGGCAGATAAGTTTAAATAAAGAATTGCAAGATACAGAACAAGTAGCAATTTCCAGATTAGGAGATTGAAATTCAGAGATCGTTTTTACCTCAAATAAAGATTTAAAGATGATAGCTAACTCCCCCCCTCCCCTTTTTAGCTCTAGGGAAATGAAGAATGGAATAACTGGGTGGGCATACATCGCGAATAATAGGATCATCTTTTGCATGTAGCCAAGTTTCAGAGATTATATCAAAATCAAATTGAGCATCAGTTATCCAATCTTTAATAATTACAACATTGTTAACAACTGATTGAACATTGACATAGCCTACAGACAGACTAAAATGATAACTTTAATCAAGTGGCGTTTATTACAAAAGGTTTTGGAGACTTTTTAGTATGATATTTAGTAGAAGGCACAATGTTCAGATCATTGTGATTCAAATAGCTAGGAGCAAAACCAGAGGGACTCCTTTATTTAGGGATTCTCTGTGCTTATCCATCATGTTTTAAAAATTCTGTCACTGTTTTGACTCAGAAAAACCTGGATTTTTCTTTTGGGGCATGGGTTTAGGCTTGTCACAGCAGCACAGAAGGTACACTAAAAACTGAATAGAAATGAAATGGAAAACCTAAGGAAATAGACTTTGTGAGCCATGGAACACTGAAGAAAGAGAAATAGAAATGCAAAAGGGATATGGCATGCAGATTTTCAAAGCTGACATATTTCATTCTCTATAAAAAGATGAAAACAATGTTTTAACCTTTATTATCTGATCATGCTACTTTTCTAATTCAGTTGGTCTTGTTATCTGTTTACCAATTTACCTTGATGGTTTTCTTAGAAGTCCTTTTCCAGGGTCTCATTTTCATTTTCTCTCTCTATGTTCTTCCCTTCCTCACCTTCATCCATCTCTGACACTGATCATTCTGTTTCATCTTTTTGCTCCATTTCTCTCATCTGCCCTTTTATCCACACATACATTTTATTCTTTCTTCTCTCTCCTTTAGTCCTCAATTTCCCTCTTTTCACTGTTCACCTAATTTCAACTTTCTTCTGCTCTTTTCTAGTCCTTCCATTTCCACTTGTCTCTCTTTCCTTCTCTAATCATCTGTTCTTTCTCTTGTCTTTCTAATTCCTCGTTTATACTGCCTGTATTCATCTTCTCCCCAGACTCATCTTCCTTCATTTGATTCTGATCTTCTCACCAGGCCCTACTCTTTCTCTGACATTTATCCCCTTTCCACCTTAAATTATTTTCTGATGCCTTTTTTCCCATATCCATCCTCCCATTCTTTCTTTTAGCTCCTCCATCTCTACCCTAATATATGCCCTTCAAAGACTTGTCCCCTTCCTTTGTTTCTCACCCTCTCCATAGCCCTCTGCCCCTTTCTAGTGTCTCTTCAATAATCCTCAAATGCCCCAGATCTTTCAAAGCATCTCCCCTCTCCAACTTTGTGGACCGAGCTTCACATCCCTTTTCACACCCTTCATGCCATCATCTACAGTCCTCAACCACATTCTCACCTCATCCTTGAGTCCCCACTTACACTCCCAATACCCAGTCGGTGCCAGTCTGTGTTCCACCCAGTTCTAGAGTCTCCACCTGGGTCCCTTCTTTTCCCCTCATCCCCATGTCCACACTATCTGCCATCATGCCTCCTTCTCCTCATTCTCTAGTATCCACCTGTCTGCCTCTTTCTCTAGCACAAGTCCCCCTGCCTCCTCCCAGCATGCATTTACCCTTATGTTCTTATGCTTTCCTCCAACATTCATACCCCCCCACCCTCTATCTTTTCTCCTTTTTACAACTCAAAGGGAAACAAAATAAGAGTTTTGAGTCACTGACTGAACATATAATTTCTTGGTTGCTTAGAAAGCAATTTGAAAGCTAATTCATTTTGAGAAATATACCACCAGACCCTGGGCTTTTATTATATAGGAAACCTGTCACATAGCATACAATTCTGAGCCAATCTAAATCTGCTGCTTCTAGAAATGTGATTCACTTTAGATTACGTTCATATGTATGTGCCGGTAAACCTCTATAAACAATTTGAGAGTTTCTTGGACATGGTTAGAACTATTTTAAGAAAGTCATATAAACTGTCGGGTTATGTGGTCTCCTTCATATTTGGGTGGTCTGGTTCAGGAATTTCTTGACACAAATTAAAGGGTTTCCACTGGGAAATATTTCCTGAAATTAATGATTAAAGGACTTATTTCTATAGACCAGAATAGTTGCCTTCTACTGGGCATATGTGGAAGGGAACTGTGTTAACCTCTTTGTATTGTCTTCTTTGTTTCTGTTGAAATTTTAAATACATTGTCAAAATCAGCTTGGATTTTGGAAATACAACAATTAACATTTATCAATTAATTCTCTGTAAGTGTTTAACACAGGGGAGGAGTAGCCCAATGGTTAGTGCAGTAAGCTAAGAAACTGGAAAACCATGGCTCAACTTCCATTAACCTTTCCAGTGACCTTGGGCAAGTCCTTTCATGCTCCATTGTCTCAGGTACAAACTTAGGGCTATAGTTACTAAGCTGCATTATGAAAAATGTGTGTTATTTCTCTACAACAAAGTACTTAAATAAGGAAGCATAACTTTAATTCTTATTAACAAAACTAGTAAAAAAGGCCCGTTTCTGACACGAAACGGGCGCTAGCAAGGTTTTCCTTGGAGTGTGTATGTTTGAGAGAGTGTGTGTGAGAGTGACTGTGTGAGAGAGAGTGAATGTGCGACAGTGTGTGTGTGTGTGTGAGAGAGAAAGTGAATGTGCGAGTGTGTGAGAGAGAGAGATTGAGACTGGGTGTGAGTGTGTCTGTGAGAGAGAGAGTGTGTGCATGAGAGTGAGAGTGTGTGCCAGGGGCCTCCCCCTCCCAGTTCCAGTGTCACCCCTTCTTCCATGTTCCAGGGTCGTCATCACCCCCCTCCCTCCCTCCGAGTTCCAGGGCCATCCTCCCGCTTTTGTTTTTCTAGTTTTTGTACAGGTGGTGCATTCCCCCCTCCTCCCCTCTGGTCCCCTCCCCCGAGTTCAAAATCCCTCTTCTCCACTGAGTTCCAGACACCCCCTCCCTCCCTCCCCTGAGTTCCAGGCTCCCTCCCTCCCACCTCGAGTTCCAGGCCCCCTCCCTCCCTCCTCGAGTTCCAGACCCCACCTCCCTCCCCCCTGTGTTCCAGACCCCACCTCCCTGCCTCCGATTTCCAGACCCCCCTCCGAGTTCCTGACCCCTGGACCCCCCTGCTGTGACCCTCTGGAGCCCCCCTTCCCGCCGCCAACCCTCCCCTGCTGCTGTCGCATACCTGTGCTGGCAGGGGACCCCAACCCCCACCAGCCGAAGTCCTCTTTTCGGCTGCGCGGCGTGGACGAATGATCTGATCAAGTTTGAATCTGTTTGTGTAAACTGATTGCAACTTGATCAGATCATTCGTCCACGCCGCGCGACTGAGAAGAGGACTTCGGCTGGCGGGGGTTGGGGTCCTCCACCAGCACACAGTCCATGTCGTGTTATTGATTCAAGATTGATGTTTTAGCTACATTATTAAAAAGATCTGTGTCCCTATATCAAAAGTTCTTAGTGCTTTATTCTGCTGCTTTGGACTTTGTCTTGTACTTTTTACCCTCTCTGTGTGTGCTTAGCTAAGGCTGCCATTTTTCAAGATGGAGCTGCTGGAGTTAGGAGTAAGCTGAGATATTTCCTCCCACTACTACCCACCAGGATAGCCTGCATAGTACCAGCAAAAGGGGGGTAGGGGTGGAAACATGGTGAGAGATGGGTCGGGAGTGGGAGTTAGAAGGCTAGAGAGACTCAGTTTTTAAAAAAGTGTTTGGGGGAATAAAGGGGTGGGGCCACCTTTATTTTTAAAAAAAGGGATCAGAATGGGGGGTGGAGTATAGGGTAGTCACTGTAATTTTTCACAAAATGATTGGAGATGGAGGTGCACAGGGGGTGTCTTCATTTCTAAAATAGGACAGGGGTGGCATGCAGGGGGGGGGGGCATGGGGTATAAGTGTTGCCATACTGGGATAGACTGAAGGTCCATCAAGTCCAGCATCCTGGTTACAAATAACTGGCAAGATCCCTAAACAGTACAATACATTTTATGCTGCTTATCCTAGAAATACGCAGTGGATTTTCCTGATGTCCATCTTAATAATGCCTTATGGACTTTTCTTTTAGCAATTCTGGTTACCGCATCTCAAAAAAGATATAGTGGAATTAAAAATGGCACAGAGAAGGGTAACAAAAATGATAATGGGGATGGGATGACTTCTCTATGGGGAAAGGCTAGGGCTCTTCAACTTGGAGAAAAGATGGCTGAGGGGAGATATGATAGCCGTCTATAAAATAACGAGTGAAGTGAAACGGGTAAACGTGAATCACTTGTTTACTCTTTCCAAAAATACAAGGACTAGGAGGCATGCAATGAAGCTACAAAGTAGTAAATTTAAAACATATCGGAGAAAATATTTCTTCACTCAACGTGTAATTAAACTCTGGAATACATTGCCAGGGAATGTAGTAAAAGTAGTTAGTTTAGTGGGGTTTAAAAAAGATTTTGATAGCTTCCTAAAAGAAAAGTCCATAGACCATTATTAAAATGGACTTGGGAAAAATCCACTGCTTATTTCTAGGATACACAACAATAGTAGGACAAAACTTGTATGTGGCAATATATATCTTATAGGCTGTAGAGGTTATCTCATAGCATTTTTGGCGACTGTGTATATCAGCGTATCATATGCCTCACACGTCTGCAATTGTAATCATAGACTACCTCCAGCCAGCCAGTAGTTTCGTGTTATATATAGACTTTTAGTTGAAACGTACTGCTGTCTCAAAAACTTAACATTATTGCACACATAAAAAGCAAATAATGCACCAATTCAACTTAACTTAAGGGCTCCAGACTTTATGTGTTGTCTTCGGTAGTGAAAGTTCAACAGTTTGAATCTCAAATTTGTGGAGCCCTTATCGGCAACTCCGTTGTTGTGGTAAGCCCGACAGGACCCTGTTTCGCGGTCTCAAGCTTTGTCAAGGGCAAAAACCTCTATAAAACGGAGAAAACATATTTAGTTAAAAAACATCCGACTTAACATAACTTATTTGCTAGAAAATAGGCGTATGGACTTACAGCAACAGTGTCTTCTATCTGAATCGCCAAACTGAAAATGGCGTTGGCGTTCATATTATATCTGTCATAAGCTCCACCTATCGACGCTACGTCTCAAACAGCTGATCCATGTAGCGGAAGGAATTTAAAGAGACAGGTCTAATAAAAAATAAACATTTAAACCTTATAGTTCTAATTTCGACAAAAAGATAATCAAAACCCCATACTATTCCTTTTGAAACACCATCTCTTGGTACTGCATCTTGAACCGCTCATTATTGTGGCGAATATAATTAAAGAAACAATTCCAATGGAGATGAGCATTCAACCCTTGTGGTTCCAGTGTGTTCAGATTAAAAATCCATTGTGTTTCTTTTTGTAATAATAGTCTGTTGATATTACCCCCGCGGGAACTTAGGGTGACATGATCAATCGCCATACATTTCAAAGATTCACAAGAATGTTGTTGTGTGATGCAATGATGAACAAGGGGGGCTCCAATGTTGCGGGCTGAGATTCTTGATCTGTGTTCTATCATTCTTTCATTAAGAGATCTGTTTGTTTTCCCAATATATACCTTGTTGCAAGGGCATATAACATAATAGATAACATGTGGGGTCCGGCAGTTTGTTTGATGTTTAAGAGAAATAGTCCGGCCATTATGATAAAAATCAGTGGTCTCTATGGTCAGTGGGCAAGTTTTGCATCATTTCATCAAGAGGGTCTCTCCTTGAACCTCTTTCTATTTACCTGGACACTTTTTTGAAGGATATGGTTACTGTGTGCCCGTCATACATCAAGGACACCAACCATTTCTTAAAAATTCTAAGCGATACACATATTCCACATTCTCGGTGTATAATGGCCACTTTTGATATCAAATCCCTGTACACAATGATCCCACAAGAAGAGCTAATTGAGGTAATATTCACACTATTGGAGGAGAGACAAAGTCCACACGAAGTTCCCACAAAATTTTTGATGTCATTATTGAAGGTAGCGTTGTGTAAGAATTTTTTTAAATTCAGGAATAGCTTATACCTTCAAATTTCTGGTGTCGCGATGGGAGCCACTTTCGCTCCAACATTGGCGAACTTATATATGGCCGCATTTGAGAATAGATGGCTATATACTTCCCCACACAGACATAACATCATAATATGGCGTAGATACATTGATGACATCTTTGTTTTATGGAAGGGCACTTCTAGTGAACTAATGGATTTTCAGGTATGGTTGAATAAGTGCCACCCACGGATTCAATTTACTGCATCTTTCTCTGAGACGAATATCCATTTTTTGGATACAGAAATCATTTTAAGAGCAGGCTGCTTTCAAACGAAAGTACATATCAAACCAACTGATAGAAACACGATGTTGGAGTATGGCAGTTGTCACCCTAAAAATCTTAAACACAGTTTGCCGTTTTCGCAATTTTTACGTTTCAAACGAATTTGCACTGATGAACACGATTTTCGCCAACAGGCTAATACATTGGGTTCCAAATTACTGCAGCGCAATTACCCCAAAGCGGTTCTAAAAAATGCTTATACAAGAGCCAAATACCTAAATCGGGACTTACTTTTACAAGAAAAGACATTGGATACACAAGAAGATCCAGCCATGACTTTCATTATGAAATATATGCAAGGTGGTGAAACAGCTGCCCACATTATAAGACAACATTGGGACATTATGCGAGCTCACCCTGTTTTTGAAGATCACCGCCTCAGGATGGCCTTCTCTCGGGCACGTAATCTTAAGGAAATTCTAAGCCCTGCAGATTTGTCAGTTTGCACCACCATAGGTTCTAATATGGAGGGTGGACACAAGAAATGCAATAGAAATGGATGCAAAACTTGCCCACTGACCATAGAGACCACTGATTTTTATCATAATGGCCGGACTATTTCTCTTAAACATCAAACAAACTGCCGGACCCCACATGTTATCTATTATGTTATATGCCCTTGCAACAAGGTATATATTGGGAAAACAAACAGATCTCTTAATGAAAGAATGATAGAACACAGATCAAGAATCTCAGCCCGCAACATTGGAGCCCCCCTTGTTCATCATTGCATCACACAACAACATTCTTGTGAATCTTTGAAATGTATGGCGATTGATCATGTCACCCTAAGTTCCCGCGGGGGTAATATCAACAGACTATTATTACAAAAAGAAACACAATGGATTTTTAATCTGAACACACTGGAACCACAAGGGTTGAATGCTCATCTCCATTGGAATTGTTTCTTTTAATTATATTCGCCACAATAATGAGCGGTTCAAGATGCAGTACCAAGAGATGGTGTTTCAAAAGGAATAGTATGGGGTTTTGATTATCTTTTTGTCGAAATTAGAACTATAAGGTTTAAATGTTTATTTTTTATTAGACCTGTCTCTTTAAATTCCTTCCGCTACATGGATCAGCTGTTTGAGACGTAGCGTCGATAGGTGGAGCTTATGACAGATATAATATGAACGCCAACGCCATTTTCAGTTTGGCGATTCAGATAGAAGACACTGTTGCTGTAAGTCCATACGCCTATTTTCTAGCAAATAAGTTATGTTAAGTCGGATGTTTTTTAACTAAATATGTTTTCTCCGTTTTATAGAGGTTTTTGCCCTTGACAAAGCTTGAGACCGCGAAACAGGGTCCTGTCGGGCTTACCACAACAACGGAGTTGCCGATAAGGGCTCCACAAATTTGAGATTCAAACTGTTGAACTTTCACTACCGAAGACAACACATAAAGTCTGGAGCCCTTAAGTTAAGTTGAATTGGTGCATTATTTGCTTTTTATGTGTGCAATAATGTTAAGTTTTTGAGACAGCAGTACGTTTCAACTAAAAGTCTATATATAACACGAAACTACTGGCTGGCTGGAGGTAGTCTATGATTACAATTGCAGACGTGTGAGGCATATGATACGCTGATATACACAGTCGCCAAAAATGCTATGAGATAACCTCTACAGCCTATAAGATATATATTGCCACATACAAGTTTTGTCCTACTATTGTTGTGTATTCATACAGAGCCCTCTTGGGAACAAAACATAGCCATTGATTTTGTATTTGTATATTTCTAGGATAAGCAGCATAAAATGTATTGTATTGTTTTGGGATCTTGTCAGGTACTTGTAACTTGGTTTGGTCACTGTTGGAAACAGGATGCTGGGCTTGATGGACCTTCGGTCTAACCCAGTATGGCAATACTATGTACTTATAGTGTGAGGTACAAGAACAATTAGAGATCACTGGTATAATGCATGAGACCAAAAACATTGTAGGAAAAGATAATGGATGACACTAGGAGGAAGAAGTCAATTGATTGTTATGAAGCAGTCTTTGGGAAGAGAAAGGTTTTTAGCCTCTTCCTGAAGCTAAGGTACCTGTTTTCTGTTCTGATAGCAATAGGCAGAGAGTTCCATATTTTAACTCTAAGTATAGGAAATAGAGAGTTGAAAATCTTCTGATTTCGAATTGTCTTTTGAAACGTCAGGCTGAATATTGACTGAGTTAATTTTAGCTGACTCTGTCTGTGGTGGCTGCAAAAAAATCTGTTGAAGGCCACATTTGAGAAATGCTGCTTTAAGGAAGCTCCTGGGTAAATTCTGCTAAGAGGTTAAAAAATGTTCTGCACCACAGATTTTGAATTGTAATTGTTATTCTTAGGGTATTTGTATAAAATTACATATCACCTCACTACTTTAAATGCATGAAAGTCATTTTTGCCTCAGAAATCATTGAGTTAGCAAACATATTTCCTTCAAAAATAAAACCATTAGCTTTTCAGTCTTTGTGTCTCTGGCTGAATAATTTCCCTGTTTTTATTTCATACTTTACTTCCTTTCCCTATTTTAATTCTATACACTCTACTTTCTGGATTTATGAAAACATGTCATTTCTTCGTTGCAGGTAGGTGAAGAAACTGAGACTATAACGGTATTTGGTGGTTGTGTGGTGAGGTTCCTCAGGTCCCACCTGACCAAGACAGAGAGGAGCCAGTGGCCAGAACAATGAGCTGGCAAGGGTCTCCAGGTCCCATTAGCCGAAGATGGAGGAACTAGTAGTGCTACTTGGCTCTAAAGGGGGATATAGAGAACAAACAGGAGATGCAGGGGTCCTTTTACTAAGGTGCGCTGAAAAATGGCTTGCAGTAGTGTAGGCGCAGGTTTTTTGCGCATGCCGATCCATTTTTCAGCACACCTGTAAAAAAGCACTTTTTAAAAATTTTTGCCGAAAATGGACATGCAGCAAAATCAAAATTGCCACATGTCAATTTTGGGTCTGCAACCCTACCACTAGCCATTGACCTAGCGGTAAAGTCTCATGTGGTAACCGGGAGGTAATGACCTACACGCACCAAATGCCACTTGGCACGCGTGCGTATCGGACATGTGCCAGAAATGAAATTACCACACTGGTGCTGACCCGATATGAATGGATTGTCTGCACTGCTTTCTTGTAAATTTAATATCTTAGTTAAGCCATGCCTGTCCCCTAAATATCTCATGTGCTTTTAAAATTGTATTCCATATCCCACACCAAGTCCGGGCCCCTTTCCGTTTCCTTCACTATAGTGAGTGTCCTGAGTATGTGAACAGCTGAGTGTCCTAAGTATGTGAACAGCCTACGACCAGTCCATGAAGGACCCGAATATCTTGGGGTCTTATCTGTTACGCTATCCCTGCTCTTCTCCTGCTTCCAAATTCAAAAGGACTTCCTGTGCAGTTCAAATTCCTCTCTCCTCCTCCCTTGCTCCTCCCCTTCTTTCCTGCCCCCTCCCCTTGCTACCCCTTGTTTCCCTCCCACTACTACCTCTGCTCTCTAGCTAGGCCCTCCCTGTACCCTCCCCCACACTTCTGTCTTCGCTGGCCTTCAGCCCGGTTGTGGTCGGCCCCCCTTTAATGGGTGTGCCTGGTTTTTTCTCCTCACTATTGCTCAACGGCATATTTTGCAAAACTGGAAAAACGCACAGTTGCTGAATATTCATTTCTGGTGGAATACAGTCCTGCAGCATCAGAAGTTTGAGCTCGCCATGGCTGCGAAAAGTCGGATGATAGTATCTAAGAAAAAAATTTGGTCTATTTTGGACAACTACCTCCAAACTATTCAGGCCACACCTTAAACCAGTACAAAGGACTTATTTGTTAAACACCTGGATGCTTTCCCCTCCTTTTTTCTCTTCTTTCCTTTCTCTTTTTTTTTTTTTTCCTTTCCCACCTGTTGTGTTTCTTTCTTCCTAGGTTTTTCCATCATTGTTTTCCTGTTATTTGTATTCTTTGAAAATTAATAAAATATTTGGAAAATCAAAACAAAAATTTGCAAGGAAGTGGAAAAGAACTACATATCAGCAATAGGACCGAAAAGAAAAGCAAAGAGAGAAAGGGGGATATAGAGAACAAACAGGAGATGCAGGGGTCCTTTTACTAAGGTGCGCTGAAAAATGGCTTGCAGTAGTGTAGGCGCAGGTTTTTTGCGCATGCCGATCCATTTTTCAGCACACCTGTAAAAAAGCACTTTTTAAAAATTTTTGCCGAAAATGGACATGCAGCAAAATCAAAATTGCCACATGTCAATTTTGGGTCTGCAACCCTACCACTAGCCATTGACCTAGCGGTAAAGTCTCATGTGGTAACCGGGAGGTAATGACCTACACGCACCAAATGCCACTTGGCACGCGTGCGTATCGGACATGTGCCAGAAATGAAATTACCACAAGAGCCACACAGTAGCCAGGTGATAACTCCATTTTGGTGCATGTTGGGCGCACATAGAGCCTTAGGCGACTTAGTAAAAGGGTCCCGCAGTCAGCCACAGACCCAATCAGTCCTACAATCCCACAGGAAAAGACAGGGTAAAGAGACGGGCCTTTAAGTCAGCTCTAAATTTAGGGTTGGACTGCTCAGACTGGATCTGAAGTGGAAGAGAATGTCAGACAGAGGGCTTAAGCACTTCAGAAGCCTGAAGATTGTAATATACTGTATATCTAAAAGTCTTTTTTGAATACTAACACCACAAGTGCTACCTTCAAAAAAACGAAAGATAGCCAAGAGTTTTCCAGCCAAGCTGTTTTTCTTTTTAAATGGAGTAGGACATTTTTCACACTGTCAATTACCATTCAACTTACACAGTGTCATAGATGCCAGCGACTATTTATTTATTTAGATCTTGCTCACACCTTTTTCAGTAGTAGCTCAAGATGAGTTACATTCAGGTATGGATGCTTCAGCAGCCCTAATATTGAACAAGCTCCTTCACTTCATTGTGGTTTAGCACCTCCAACCATTTTGAAAATTTGGCTCCCATGAAGTTTATGGAGATAAAACATTGGGGAGTGCATGTGGAGGCATGTGGGTGTGGGGGTGGGAGTAAGGCTGGAAACGGGAAGGGAGACAGTGAGATTGTTTGAAGGGCAGAATAAGAAAGTATTCCTTTTGGTATTGGAGATGTGAGGACAGGTGAATGGAGAGTGTGAGAGAGATTCTGTAAATCAACTGTAACACACTACTGTGGTGCCCTGAGCCAACTTTTGTTTTGGTGTTTTGTGTCCCCCTGCATTAGCACCCCCTCCCCACATTGGTGCCCCCCCATCTGTGATTGGTGACTCTCCCTCCACTCCCCCCACCCATGATCCAGTATATACCCCTCTCTCTCTCAAGTTCCCCCCTTGCTGGTGTTAAAGCGCCTCAAAATCACTGCTAACTCTAGGCCCCCAGTCGACCAACGTGTCTTCCTTTTCTTTCCCTCTACCTCCCTGCAATCTGGCATCCTTCCACTTCAGACTCCTAGAGTGCACCGGCAGCGGCACTGCTTCACACACGCTGCCTGAGATTGGCCCGGAAGCCTTCTCTCTGCCGCATGCAGCCCTGCCAGAAACAGCAAGTTGTATCAGAGGGGGCAGGATGCAGTAGAGGGAAGACTCCAGGCCAGTTGCAGGCAGTGTGTGTGTGAATCACTGCCAGTGCCCTTTACTAGTTTGAAGGTAAACCGGGGAGGGGAATTTGAGAGCGAGGGGGATCTAAGCTGTAGTTGGAGGAGGGGGGTGGGGGGAGAGAGAGAAGAAAATACTGTTTGTAACAAGGTTTTGTGCTCTGTGCATTTCTTTTTTGGCAAAAAAAAAAAACATACAAGTGAAAAAATGTAGAAAATCAAGCCATTGGGATGTGAGAGAGGCCAGCATTTTTAGAAGACTGGTCCACCAGATATCCCAGGAGAGCACTGGGGCACCCTAGGGGGCACTGCTGTGGACTTCATATAAATGCTCCCAGGTACACATCTCACCATTGCTCCCTTATCTTGTCTGCTGAGCCCTCCAAAACCCACCTAAAACCCATTACTCCCAACAGTACATCACTACAATAGCCCCTATGGGTGAGGGGACACCTATATGTGGGTACAGTGGGTTTCTGGTAAGTTTTGGAGGGCTCACAGTTTCCATCACAAGGGGATGGTATGGACTTGGGTCCACTTGTCTACAGTGCACTGCACCTACCACTACACTACTCCATGGTCCTGCATGCTGCTCTAATGGACCTGGCTATAACTATAACTTTTCCGGCCCTTCCCCTTCTGTCTCACACTATCATCCTGCTTCCTCACCTTAGCTCAATGCTTTTTCTTACTTTTAATTTTAATTCCCAAATATCGTTTTTAGACCAAAGCTACTCACAAGAGACTCTATCTTGAGCGCTTTGTCCACTTACTTGTCAGGACAAAGCATTCAGGTCATTTACTTGACTTTGCACTTGATTTTATATTTACATTCTTTCACCCACTGCACTTTTACGTCTCAGAGAAAACCTTGCATTTGTTTTGCTTTAATCACCTTTTATGACCGTTTTAACCACATTTTTAAAGTTTATAAGTATACAATAGCTATTCGATTTTATTTTTGAAGGTATCCATTTTTTTCATGGTATAGACTATCGCATCCCACAGTATTTATGTTCATAAGTATACACTGCTGTAGTTTTCCATTTTATTCTGATTGTATTAGTCCTCTGTCACTTTTAATTATTTATTATCACAAGATTGGTTTATATTCATGCTGTACATTTGATTATGTTTTATTATATTTTTTACCAGTATGTCTTTTATTGAGATATGTTTATATGTGTTTATACTTATATAGACTCCTGAAGAAGGCAACTTTTGTGCCGAAACAGGGTACCTTGTAGAGACTTCTCTCAAATAATTTATATTTTAAATATTGGATGTCTCCGGTTTGCTTCATGAAGAGCCTGGTTCAGTTCCCAACCCTGTCTTTGTTCCTTCTTTCTGGAATCATGCCAAGACTTGTGATCTGGATGGCCAGTGCTGGAGACAGGATACTGTGCTTGATGGACCTTTGGTTAGATCCAGTAAGACAATTTCTTATGTTCTTATTTAGCTAAATCCATGTAGTAACAATCCTTGGCCAGGGACTACAGACCTTACCTCCCTTTGTAACCCGATATATATATGCAAACAGAGTTTGGCAACTGTTAAAGCTGAGACTTTCTTCCCTAGGAATTGCAAATGTTGCTTTTTAAGCATCATTAGTCAGCCTAAAGAGCACTTGGTCAGGCAGCCAGACTTAACACCACAATGGCGAAAAACAGGCAGAACATTTCTTTTTCCAAAAGGAGATCCAATTAACATTCCCCAAAATTTCAGACATAATTTGTTTACCCACATCCTATAAACTATTCATTGCAGTAGATACCGATAGAATATACAATCATATTGACTCTAATAACATCAAGACAATAGAACTGAAGGGTAATAAGAAGGGGGCAAATGAAACAGAAGATCAGTTAATGCTGAATAAAGCCATTATGGCTAATGCTAAGAAAAGCAGAAATCTCAGTATAGCACGGATTGACTATAAGAAAGCCTTTTATAAATTCCCATATTCCTGGATAACGGATTGCCTGGAAATACAGAAAGTAAATCCTAGATTGATCGAATACATCAAGTTCACCATGAAAATGTGGCAAACTGCACTGCCACCTGCAATATGCAGAGGGACAGTTTGTCATTTTTAACATCAAGAAACAGCAAGGCATGTTCATTTTGCCACTTCTGTTTTGTTTGGCATTTATCCCATTGAGTATTCTTATTACTTTGGGATATGGGTTTATCCTTATTTCTAAAGATGCCAATGATCCAGAGATTATGCCACACTTACTGTTTGCAGATGATACAGGGGTATATACTGACCATACCTGTTTGGATATATAAGGCCTGCATTAGCCTAACTGAGGCCTATGAACAAACATAATCATCCTGTAATGAATTCTTTTGTGCACTGCACCTGGGACACTAACATCAATCAATTATAAGTTGTTTATGAGAAAGAATTGTTAGCAATTTCATCCTCCTGTGAGAAGTTTGGGAGAGGCAGCTTCACAGAGATACAGAGCTGAAGCAATCCTTGTTAACCATCTCATCACTGAGCCATCCTATACCAATCTGATACCAATTACCATCTGGCCAGCTCAGTGGTCCTCACTAGCCAAGGCCTTACCTCATCTACTGTTCATGTACACACTTGCCCAGCTCATCCAGAGAACTGTTCTACAAGTGATGTGATGTCCGCCATATCATGGACTTAAGACTGACAGCAAAGCAGTTGTCCTTTGCGTGCAGTGGCTATCTTTGCCATAAACCAAATATCTAGCACTTTGAAGGCCGGAGAGTAAATCACTGAAACATTGCAAGAAAGAGTGAGTTTTTAAGCCGAATTTAAATCTAGAAAATGAGTGAATTATAAGTTAGTTCCATAATGATGGTGCCACTACTGAAAAAATAGACTTAGTTGCATCAGAGTTTCTGTGTACGCCTGTTGTTAGTTTATGTGTTAAGATCATGCATGAGAATTAAGATATCCAAGGTGTTCTATCCAGGTGCACAGTGCAGAACCCAAATGCAGTCCTGACTTGTGTGTTTTTGAGTTACCTTGTCCAGCCTACACACACACACACACACACACACACACACACACACACACATATATATATCTAAAGCAATTTTCTTTTACATAATCCTGCATATGCAGAACAATATATTATTTATTTATTTGGATTTTGCTCACACCTTTCTCGGTAGTAGCTCAAGGTGAGTCACATTCAGGTACACTGGGTATTGTTATATAGTTTATAAAGCACCAATTCTATGAATTCTTTCTCACACTCTTTAATGTGACATGCACTAGTTAGGATTTGAAGTATATTTCCAAGTGTTACATAATTTTAGAGGTCCTCTGCTCAGTAACTTGTTGCTTTTAATTGATATTTACTATCATTTTAGTGCAAATAAACTCTAGGTTTTTCTACCATGTTCATGGTTTTACTACAAAGCTATTATTTTAATAAAGCTGCTTCATTAGAATGTTATTTATGCACCACAGTGCCAACATAAAAACATGTGCTTTTGCCTCCATCACCTATTGTCACCATACAGAATGCAATGGGGCTAAAATTCAGACTGCGGTAGTTAGCTTTTGCTTCTGTTTCAGCTGTTCCTCTGGTCCCGCCCTCATTTCCAGTTTGCGGAACGGTGAGACCAGACAACAGCTGAAACAGAAGCGAAAGCAAAGACAGTGTGAAGCAGCGTCCGTGTGTGCTGGACTTCACTGTTGCCGGAGGAGCAGGAGGTAAAACGTTTTAAACAACAGCTGGCACTTACGAAGGGCTGGAGCACCCGCACACGTCCTCCTTGCACTCGAAGGCCACAGAGAGAGAGGGAGGGAGGCTCCTGGGTGGCAGAAATTGGAGGAGAGGGGGGGCTTGGAACTCGGATGGGAGTGGGGCCGTCGGACTGGAGTGGGCCCGTGGAACTCAGATGGACCAGAGTGGAAGGAGGGAGGGAGGTAGGGGGTCATGGAACTCGGGGGGGGGGGGGGGATTGTTTACTCACCTCCAGTGGCTGCTGCTGGGTTTCCTTCCCTCTCACTTCCCATTGGTCTGCTCTGTGACATCATCCCCAGGGCGGACCAATGGGAACTGTGTTACGAACCCAGGCATCCAGATGGAGGTGCAAATTATTATATAAGATACTGACAGTTGAGCATTGAGAATTTTTTGTTAAAAATGGTTGGCAAGGTCTTGTGCTGGGAGGTCTAAAGGGTACTTGTAGCTAAGTGTCTTCAAAGTCAGCTTCTCTGAGGAGCACTGTCCCAGGCTCATTCCTGGAACTGGATATCTATCATATTATCGAGACCAAGAAGGTCATCCAATCTGGTTGGGAGGTTTCACCCAACCAGCTTATCTTTGATTTGGGATGCAAACCCCTACCAGAAGGCCATGACAAGGCTCTTGTTATTCTAATTCAATTCTGAAGCCAAGGTGTGGAACTGAATAACGTGATTGCCCAGGGTCCATTTGGAAGCTGCTGACATGATTTTTCAGGCTTCTCAAAATCTCATCTGAACTGTACAGGAAACTGTGGAGGTCATTGAGCAATGAGTCATTCCATTCCCAGAGTGGGGATGCCCATGCCAGGGGTACATAAGGAAATAATGTAGGCCACCTAGGCCCTGTCAGAGGATAAAAATAAACCAGCACTGGTTAATGAATCCTCTGTAGTCTTTAGGGTTCCCATTGTACCTTGGGGGAGCCATGAGACGAATACCTGAAGTTGTGGGCAGGCGCACTAGAGTAGGGTCTGGATAAGAAGAGGTTGAGGCCTGGGGTGCTGTAGTCATCTGGTGATCCAACCGATCAGACAGAGCCTGAACAACCCTCACAATTTGCTGGAACTGGTCCATATAGGAAGCTAGATCCTGGACCAAACTGGACAAATGCTGAAGTTATAGTGCCAGTTGCTGGAGGAACCGCAAGATGTGTGACTCGTCTGAGCTCACGGCCTTTGCAATCTGTCACAAACTCAGAGAAGGTGAACCCTTTGGGCCACCGCTGGATACTGATGAGTCACCTAGACTGGGTACAATACTAGGTAAGGCAGGCTCAGACTGGATACAACAATGTTGGAGAGGACATTTTACTATCAACCATAAGGTGTCTTCCCTTTCTCCTCTGAATTAAACTCAGAGCATATAACATGAATGTGATATAAAATACGCATAGTTGTTCTTGATCTGTCCTTGCTATTTTCAGGTCACATGTAACCACAATTCATATCCTCTAGGTCTACCACTTCCCAACTCTGGAAAAAATTGTTAAGTTTCTCAAATCGAATGGACTGCAGGACCTGAGGCAGCATTGTTTCACTAGAGGCAACTCTTGTCAAACAAATCTGATTGATTTCTTTGACTGGGTGACCAAACAGTTGGACATGGGAGGGGCACTAGATGTGGTGAACTTGGATTTTAGCAAAGCCTTTGACATGGTTAGCACAGGTGACTGATAAATAAATTGAGGAAAGGTGGGCTTGGATTGGGCATGGGCGGGCAAGGCAGACTGGAGCTGCAGTAGCAAGGCATGGCATGAATCAGGCAAGGCAAGGTAGGCTGGCATCAAGCAGAGCAAAGTAAGCTAGACTCAGGCAAGGCGACCTGTTGTGAAGGCAGTGGGAAGGACTGTACCGCTGCCTTACATAGAGCCCTGGGGTTGACATAAGATCCGGGAGCCCTGAAGCCTGCCCTCCCTGGCAGACTAGAAAGCCATGCTCCTGGTATGCGTGCATACCTATGGAAACCCGCTGACCCTTTGTGGTCTGTGCCACCCATGAAATGTCCCTGAGCACCGCCGAGAGCCACCCACCTCAGCGATGGACACTGCAAACCCCCACCCTGGGTTATCAAAGTTAGTGCACCGTCCAGGTATGACCACACCTTGAATTCTGTGTTTAATTCTGAACACAACATCTCAAAAAAGATTTAGCAGAATTAGAAAAGGTACAGAGGAGGGTGACTAAAATGGTTAAGGGGGTAGAATGATTCTCATGAGGAAAGCTAGGGAGGTTGTTGCTCTTCAGCTTGGAGAGGAGATAGCTGAGGGAAGATATGATAGAGGTAGAGTGGAACAAGTAAATATGAATTGATTGTTTACTTTTTCAAAAAGTACAAATACTAGGGAACATGTCATGATGTTACTAAGTAGTACATTTAAAACAAATTGAAGAAAATATGTTTTCACTAAGTCATAATTAAGTTCTGGAACTTGTTGCAGGAGGATGCAGTAAAATCAGTTAATGTAGTTAGGTTTAGAAAAGGTTTGGAAAACTTCTGGGAGGAAAAGACCATGAACTGTTATTAAGGTAGGCCTATCTTTGGGGGTAAAATTTAGCTACTTTTTGGGATCCTGTCAGTTACTTGTGACTTGGATTGGCTACTGTTGGAAACGTGATGCTGGGCTAGATGGATCTTTGGTCTGACTCAGTATAGCAGTTTTATGTTCTCCTATTCTATGTTCTCTGCTCCAGAGGGTCCATTTCTGGCTGGGATTCCAGCCTCTGCCCCAGACAGTCCAGTTTCCATAATTCCCAATCTGGCTTCAAAGGATTCTGCATTGCTGAATCCTGTTTCTGTGATTTCAAGGCTGATTACAAAAGACCCTGCTATCAGAGGTTCTAAGTCCTTTGGCTCTAGTCTATGATCCAGAGAGTCCAGACTCTGCATTGTATCACAAATCCCAGCTGGCTTACCTTCAGTCCATATATATCCTGATCATGTCTTGATTAAGTTTCAGAGATGTCTTAGTTCCAGAGCATCATAATTGTGATCCTGTCTTGATTTCAGAGTCTGATCTTGCATTGCTTCAGTTCCTCTATCAAAGGCATCAGCATCTGTCTCCAGCAGTGCCTGGTTCTGCCCATTGCCAGTGTTGGTTCTTGCACCTGCTTGGCTAAGTTGAGATCCCAAGTGTTTACTGGGTATCCAGAGGATACCTATATGAATATACTGATGGAACAGCACTGGGTCATTATCAGTGTTCCTTGGTCCTTGTTCACCTCCTGAGGTTCCAGTTGGCTGTAATCCCAGGTTTTTTATGCCTCTGCTTGTGCTGTCCTGTTTTGGGTCCATGTCTTCACTCCAGCTGGTCATATGTTGTGTAACTATGGAGTTATTCTCACTGTTTCTGCCTATGCCTACCCAGGCTATAAAAGGATGGGTGATAGAAACTTGACCATTGTAGCATAATTTCTATATGTTTAACCTGTGTATTGTGAGGCCAGTGAGGATTAGAATTGCCTTGAACTTGCTGTGGTAGGCATTTCTTATTACTGGTAGAACAATCCATTGATTCCACATACATTCTGGCTGGGCCTCTTGTTTGTCAAGACAGGGGAATACTTCAAGGAACATCTAAGGGAAGCAGAACAGCAATGGAGGAAATTGAAAGGAGATATTTAAGGGCTACAAACATTTTTGTTACAAACGTAAATAAAACTAAGAGGTAAAAGAAGCTACTATTGATTTTTGAAAGAAGTAGCTGAAAAAGTAAGGAAAAGAGTTTAGCCTTTATAAACTGCAAGATATCACTGAAAGAAGACGACAATATCTAGAAATTCTACGAGATGCTGATAAAGTAGTCAGGAAAGCAAAGATGGATATGGAAGAAAAATAGTCAATACAGTAAAATGGGGGGGGGGGGGGGAACAAGAATGTTTTTTTTAGATATGTTAATGACTGAAGGAAGTCAAAGAGTGGCAATGTAAGACAAGGGTGAAGGAGAAGAATATGTAGAAGATGAAGTGGGCAAGGAGTAGGACCTCAGGAAACGAACACAAATATGATGGAAGTGAGATAGATCTAGAACAATTTTCATAAAACTGTATTAGAGAGGGGCAAGCTAAACTAAAAGTAGACACCGCCACTGGATTATTGCTTTACATAAATACTCTGACTCCTGAAGCAGGCATATTACTGGCCTTTTTAATAAATATATCTTTATATACCTCTGAAGTCCTGCCTGGTTTGGTTGTACTACGTACCTTCCCTACTCTTTTGGACAATCGCTTTGGTTGTACCACAGAAAGGTTGTACATCAAATCCATAACCCTTGACTGACCTTGATTTTTCAGTTCATCAAATCTCTTCTCATACATCTTTTGGCACAACCCATATACTATTTTTATCACTTTCTTTGGACCTTTTCAAATGTTTTTATATCCCTACCTAGATATGGCCTCCAAAACTGAACGTAATACTCCAAGAAGACCTTACCAATCACTTGTACAGGGGCATTAATACCTCCTTTCTTCTTCTGGTTATACCTCTCTCTCTATGCAGTCTAGCATCTATCTGGCTATTGCCACCTCTTTGTCACATTGTTTCAATGCCTTGAGATCTCAGCACCTTTTAGCCTTCTGATTTCATTTTTAGCCTTCCTACTTTCTCCAACATATCTGAAAAAGTGTTGTCACCTCTCATTACATTTTTAGCCATTCTTTCTCTCATGTGTGCTTTTGCCAGCCATATTTTCTTCTTTGCTTCTTTGTGTTTTACCCGGTATTCTTTTCTGTGTTCCTCTTGTTGTGTTCTTCAGTATTTCTTGGCACTTTGAGGATAGGGCCATTACCAGTGGTGTGTTGCAGGGATTGGTCCTTGGTCCTGTTCTTTTTAACCTTTTTGTAAGCGATATTACAGAATGGATGCCGGGAAAGGTTTTCCTCTTTGCAAATGAGACCAAAGTCTGCAACAAGGTAGATTCCCTGGCAGGTGTGGATAACATAAGTAGGGATCTGGTAACGTTTCAAGAATGATCTAGAATTTGACAGCTAAGGTTTAAACATGCAGGGTCATGAATTTTGATTGCAGAAACCCAAGGGAGTGGAACAGTATACAAGGCATGCATAATAGCACACATCCCGTTATAGAATTGCCCTTTCATTTATTTATTTTATTTATTTATTTAATACATTTGTATCCTGCGCTTTCCCACTAAAAGCAGGTTCAATGCGTCTTACATAGTATTAGGTTATACAGAATTTTGTTAGATAGGTAGGAAAATTAAATATAGCATAGGAATAGCTTGGATGGGTCGGTAAATATAGGCAATATGGGGTAGTGATTGGATGGATAAGTGGAAGAATGGATGGGTTGGTAGGGATAGGTGATGTGGGGGGTGATGTGGGAGATGTCGTCTGGGTCAATGTCGTTGTCGTTGCTTCTTCGGTGTTTGTTAGGTAGATCGGTTCATAAGTTAATCAGGGTCTTTAGGGTAGGCTTGCTTGAATAAATGGGTTTTTAATGCGTTCCTGAAAGGTAGATGGTCATAGATTGATCGAATATGTCTAGGGAGGGCATTCCAGAGTTGACTGCCCAGGAAGGAGAAATTGGATCCATAATAACTTGAGACCTTTACAGTTGGGATAATGCAGGTTGAGGTAGTTTTGCGAGGATACAGACATGTTTCTTGCTGGGAGGTCAACTAGATTTGTCATATAGGCCGGAGAATCGCCATGTATTATCTTGTGGATTAATGTGTGGACTTTAAAGTTGATACGTCAGAAGGCGGGACTAAGGGCACAAAGTTCACGCGAACTGCAGCAAACAGGGAGGAAAAGCTTGGGCAGCAGGGCTTTAACGCGGCTCTTCAACGGCGAGGAGGTATTTAAAAAAGATGGATGGGAGCGGGAGGGGATGGTGGGGGCGAAGGACAATCGCTGGGCATGTTTGGGAGCGGGAGGGGAGGTAAGCATGGCGCCTTTCTGCCATGCTTACCTCCTGCAATGGAGCCGGCTCGCCCCGAACAACAACCGGCTCGCAAGAGCTGTCAAAATTTAACAAGCGGCTCTTGCGAGCTGGAACGAGTCGGCTCCAGCACACCACTGGACATGGGCCAGCAGCAGGAACCAGCGTTCAGGCAAGCTGTCACCCGACAATTCCTGTCTCTACCCCCTACCATCTGTTCACCTCTATCCTCTCAGGCACCATGCTCTTCCATCCTGCCTGCTTGCTTTCATACATGCAACTTGTCTGTGTGTATGAAAGACATCTGAAGTGTGCGCAGAGCAGCCATGCTTAGCGTTTGACTGTTCTGCACATGCTCAGCTGACCGTCTGACTTCCCCACTATCGCATGCTCCGATGAGCCTGTTTGCAAAAGCAGCAAGCAGCTCAATTGCATGCGGTTCACTTTGGGAATCGCTCTGTATTTCCAAATTGGTAATTTTTACCGATTTGGAAATACAGACGGATTCTTTACGGGGACCTTTGTGCATCTGGGCCTCAACCAGCTCCCTTCCTCTTTCTCATTTCTTTTCCTGTCTATTTTCCCTTTTTCTTTGCCTCACTCCTTTTACCTCTTCCTTCCTCTCCCCTCTCCTCTCCTCTCACTAACACTCTCTGCTCTCCCCTTTCTTTCCACTAACTCCTCTCTCTCTCCCTCTTCTCCCACTAACACCTCCTCCTCTTTCCACTAACACTTCTTTTTCTCTTCTCTCCTCTTACTGACACCCCTTCCCTTCCTCTTATCTCTCATTCATGTCTCTCCCAACTTGCTGGCTCTTCTTTTGGACCTGCAGGGGTTGGGAATCTCATTAGCACTTCAGCAATCAGCACCTGCCACAGGACTCCACTGCTTTTGCCAGTGGGGGGTTGGGGACCCCACTGGCACTGTAGAATTGGCCATGATGTCATCCCAAGGCATGTAGGCCAGAAAAACAAGCATAAACCATGCTTTGGGCCAACTTGACTGTGGACAGGGAAAGTTTAGCAGGCCGAAAAGTCATGCTTGTGAGCTGAATTTGGCCCACAGTTTGTAATTTGAGAACCCCTGTCCCAAAGCATTAAATGAAAATAACAGCAGTTCAGTCATTTTGACAGTCTTGGGACATAATATATAACACATAGAGTGTGGTTTAATATTTACTATGTAATCCTCTGAAAAGAAATCTTGGATGACTCCTCAAAATATTATTGAATATTATGTGCATGCAGTCCAGAAAAAATAGCTACTTCCCATGTAATAAAAAAATGGAAATTCGTTTTCTAAAGGTTTCATTCAATAAATTCCTCCATGTGGTAA
Organism: Microcaecilia unicolor; assembly: GCF_901765095.1. NCBI lineage: Eukaryota > Metazoa > Chordata > Amphibia > Gymnophiona > Siphonopidae > Microcaecilia > Microcaecilia unicolor. The sequence continues at coordinate 430,575,738 of NC_044033.1, read as the reverse complement.
TAATTTTCTAAATATTCCATCAGCATGGACTGGTATTTGTACAGACATGGATTCAAGTTATCACAGTACATGTGCCACCTGGCTCCAATAATGATGGAGCTCTGTGTCAGCAGCCTGAAGCAGTTCTGCTCTAATTGTGTAAAATGGATGGTATGTTTTCTGGCTTCCTTTTCTCCCTCAGCTTGGAAGTCAGGTATTGTAACTGCGGTTTCAAACACTGATGTTTATCTTCAGGCTGGACCATCTTATATAATTATTACACAATCTATAATCATTTGGATCTCAAGGCTGCACCTTTCTTCTGGTACGCATACTTGGATTGTTGTTGCCACTTTTTGGAGAATCAAAATTGATAAAGAATAGTAGGTCTTATGAGTTTTCAATGCCTTCGAAGTAGAGGTCAGGAAAACACCTAAACTGCATAAAGGCAGGATAAAATGCAAAAATAGAGCTGGTTTGGCAGAAATTATCCAAGTGATACAAATCTAACAAAGGGGTCCTTTTACTAAGGTGCGCTGAAAAATGGGTTGTGCTAGTGTAGGCGCATGTTTTGGGCGTGCGCAAATCCATTTTTCAGCACACCTGTAAAAAAAAGGCCTTTTTAAAAGTTTTGCTGAAAATGGATGTGCGGCAAAATAAAAATAGCTGCGTGTCCATTTTGGGTCTGAGACCTTATCGCCACCCATTGACTTAGCGTTGTTTCACACAGTGACCGTGTGGTAATCGTCTACGCGCGTAGAACGACGATTTCCACCCAATTTCCGCCGCATGCCGGAAAATAATTTTTTTCGCTGTGTGTAGTAGACGTGCGTAAAAAGGGAAATTACTACCCAGGCCATGCGGTAACCGGGCGGTAACTCTGAATTGACTCATATTGGGCACGCGTTGGTGCCTACGCGGCTTAGTAAAAGGGCCCCTCAGCCTCTTCTTTATTTAATGTTGTTTCTTTGTGATCGTCAGCAAGTCACTTAGCATTCCATTGACTCAGGTACAAATGTCAATTCTTTAACTGGGCATGTGCAGTAATGTATGCCTTGTGTGTGTAAGCACCACCTTAATTGACATTCTGGCAGGGAGAACATATGTGCTATAGCATGTAACTGCACCGGTGTGTTCACATGGGTGGGGCATGGGTGTGTCTCTTATGCACCTTATAGAATTCTGACTGGCCAATATTCAGCACTATTTAACTGCCAGGAATGGCTCCTGGCTGGTTAAATAGCACTTAACTGGCTAGGCGCTAATTTTCAGTGCATGATAGCCGGTTATCTCTGCTTTATATTAGTGTTTACCCCTGGATTCTATAGCGTGCGACTTGAATTGCTCATGCATTTAAAGTCGTATTCTGTATTGCACATTCAACTTAATTATCATAACAAACTGATAATTGCCAATTAACAGGCAATTCTTGACACTAATTGGTTTTAATTAGAATTTATGCGCACAACTTGTTAAACGCATTCTATTAACTGATGCATGTAAATTCTAATGTGCGTTGCCAGCAAAGCGGCTTGGCCATGGGCATGGAATGGGCGGATCATGGGTGTTACAAAAAATTGTGCATGCTGTTATAGAATACACCCAGTCCGTGCCTAATTTAGTCACCGACATTTACACCAAGTTTTAAATTCCCGCAATTAAATTTAGTCATGTGGATGGGCTCTAGGTGTATTCTAAAAACTGCACCTAAGTTAGACGCAGTTTATAGAATACGCCTAGGTGTATTTAATTCAATGCCAATTTTTACGGTGCCAAATATAGACTAGCCCTTAGCGGCTAACTGGCTATATCGAGAGATATAATTGGCTAGCCACGAATATTCAGCGCATCACCGGCTAAGTGTAGTGGCCAAATAGGACCTCCTAAATAGCAGTCCTCACATATTCAGATACAAAATTAGGTTGCAAGCTCTTTGGGGAACAGAAAATACCTACTGTACTTGAAGGTAACTCAGCTTGAGCTACTACTGAAAAAGATGTGAGCTAAATCCAATTAAAAACTTAATACATAAATAGTGGATCTAGCACTGAAAAAGCTTACCCAGTACAAGGGCATGGAGTTCAGAGAGCTGTGGAAAGGGTTCCTTTGCCTATATAAACACCCCAAAGGCGCACTCATTATAAAGGTCACTCAGGTAATCAATCAAAGAGAATGAAGTAAAATGGGCAGGAGTAAGAACTAATGAGTTAAGAGGCAGTAAAGTCAAGAGAAAACACAGTGGAAGCAGAGGTGAAAGATTAGAAGAGATGGAAAGCGTAACTGAGGAGTAGGAGAGATGATGACAGATAACGGAGAGAAAGCTAGTCATCTTAATGGTATGTGGATCTGGAGCAGTTTAATTTAGAAAGAAACCCCCCCAGAGAAGATGCATGGGAGCCAGGCCAAAAAATGAAAGCAAACAACACATTCTTGAACTGTCCACATCCTGTGCACCTCAGGCACTATTTCAACACCAGCAGAGGTACAACCAGTGAACTTGATTTTAATTTGCAGCTGGCCTGAGCATTTTTCATGCTCTACGGCCTTTCTCTTTGCAAACTCATATGCTTAGAATGCTAGCACATATGTGCATTTCTGTGCACTTACCTTTGTAATGGTGAGCAGAGTGCCTAAGTGTTATCCTGCAAATACCTGATTCCCAACATATGCCTAACTTAAGGGTCCTTTTACTAGTGCACTAATAGATATAATGCATGCTAATGATTAGTGTGCGCTAAATGATAAGATGCCCATTATATTCCTAATGGTGTCTTATCATTTAGCGCATGCTAATTGTAAGTGCATGTGCTAAATCTAATGCACCTTAGTAAAAAGGACCCCTTAGAGAATACCTTCGTCTGCATATAGGTACCTGCACTTCCTTCAGCTTTATGGCTGGTTTAACTGCGGATGTTTAAATGTTAGGTGCACTGATGCAAGGTTATATTGCCCAGTTATAGAACTGTAAATCAAAAACATGCATGAATGACCAGACACCAGCATATCCATGCATGTAAATGTTTATAATCCAGCTATACACTTTTCTATAAAATGATGTCTAAATGCTATGGTGCGTAGTCTGAACGTTTATCATCTATTGTTTATTTAGTATGATATATTGCTTCTTTTGTCAAAGAAGTTGAAGCGGTTAACAATACAATCATGTTTAAAAGAAAATAAAGCACAAAGAGGGGCATAATTGAAAGGCACGTCCAGGTTTGATGAGGACGTCCTCGCAAAATGTCCCCCCATCCAGGGGCGGGGAAACCCATATTTTCGAAACAAGATGGACGTCCATTTTTTGTTTCGATAATATATATATATATATATATTTTTTTTTTATTTAACACATTTATACCCCACGTTTTCCCACTAGTTGCAGGCTCAATGTGGCTTACACAATAACATGGGCAGGCTACAGTCCAGTATAATATCATTAAACAATGTCATAGTAAACAAATTAATCGTAAACGTATCGTCTAAGACAACAAAGATCATAAAAGATTATGGGAAAACATTAGGGTCCATATAGTTTGCTGAACAGATAAGAAAGAAGCTAAGTAATGTCTGGATGGTACGCCATAATATGGTCAGGGACGCCCAAATTCTGAAATTTGGTCGAACTTAGAGATGGTCGTCCCTAGACATGGTCATTTCTGATTTTCAGTGATAATGGAAACTAAGGACGTCCATCTCAGAAATGACCAAATGCAAGCCATTTGGTCATGGGAGTAGCCAGCATTTGTAATGCACTGGTCCCCCTGAAATGCCAGAACACCAACCGGGCACCCTAGGGGGCACTGCAGTGGACTTCATAAATTGCTCCCTGGTAAATAGCTCCCTTACCTTGTGTGCTGAGCCCCCCAACCCCCCCTAAAACCCACTACCCACAACTGTACACCACTACCATAGCCCTTATGGGTGAAGGGGGGCACCTACATGTGGGTACAGTGGGTTTGTGGTGGGTTTTGGAGGCTTGCTGTTTCCTCCAGAAACGTAACAGGTGGGGGGGATGGGCCTGGGTCCGCCTGTCTGAAGTGCACTACACCCACTAAAACTGCTCCAGGGACCTGCATACTGCTGTGATGGAGCTGAGTATGACATCTGAGGCTGACATAGAGGCTGGCAATCAATATTTTTAAAGATGTTTTTTGAGGGTGGGAGGGGGTTAGTGACCACTGGGTGAGTAAGGGGAGGTCATCCCCGATTCTCTACGATGGTCATCTCATCATTTTGGGCATCTTTTTGTGCCTTGGTTGTAAGAAAAACACGACCAGATAAAGTTGTCCAAGTGTTCGTCAGGGACATCCTTGTTTCGATTATGGGTCAAGGATGTCTTAGTGTTAGGGATGCCCAAATTCCGTCTTTGCTATGCCTCCGATATGCCCCCTTCAACTTTGGCCATCCCTGCGATGGAAAGCAGTTGGGAATGTCCAAAATCGGCTTTAGATTATACCGATTTGGACGACCCTGTGAGATGGACGTCCATCTTCCGATTTATGTCGAAAGATGGGCGTCTTTCTCTTTCGAAAATGAGCCCAAAAGTGGACTAGTAAGTGTGGACCAAACAGATCTCCAGCATCTGATGAAGGGTATAAATGTGTTTATTGACAAAGCACCTCACGTGAGAGGTGCTGTGTCAATAAACAAGTTTATAGCCTTCATCAGTTGCTGGAGGTCTGTTTGGTCTACCCCTACTATTCCACTTTGTGCTTCCCTGTCCATAGGGTTTTTTCCCCCTGTTTTTCTTTTTTAATTTTATTTTAAAGAAATTAAAAACAGAGCTCCATAAGATGATAGGATACGATCACTCTTACTAAAAGAATAGAAAAGAGAGCCGTTCACAATGATTGAGCTCACTGCACTTCAAAGCTGAGCTCCATCAACTGAGAAAAAATTCTTATTAATGTACTTAGTAATTGCAAAATGTCAATTCAGACAAATGTGTCTTTAATAAAGAGTGAAAATTAGCATAAAGCGTTTCAAACCTGAGGTTGTTTGACAGAGAATTCCAAAGTACAGGGGTCATGAAGCAAAATGTGATATTCCTAGTTGATTCCCCATCTAGCTTTAGCAGGATGGGGCAGAACTAGTCTATTATTATTAAGAAAATGCAGGGTATGGGCTGGTGTGTACAGAATGACAAGTGACGCTAATAGTCTGGTTTACCATCATAAAATACTCTATGTCAGTGGTCTCCAACAAGTGGTCTGCAGGCCACATATGGTCCAGGAAGTTCTCCATTGCTGCCCTAGAACAGTTGAGAGAAATGGTCTACAACGCCCCAATGGTCTGAGAAAAAGGATGTTGCCAGTGGTGTGTTGCAAGGTTTGTTTTTTTTGGCTGGTTCTTTTTAACATTTTTGTAAGCGATGTTGCTGAAGGGCTCTCAGGTAAGGTTTGCCTTTTTGCAGATCATATCAAATTCTACAATGGGGTAGACACTCCTGATGGTGTGGATAACATGAGGAAGGATTTAGTGAAGCTAGAGGAATGGTCTGGAATTTGGCAGCTAAGATTTAATGCTAAAAAATGCAGGGTCATGCGTCTGGCCTGCAAAAACCTGAGTGAACGGTACAGTTTGGGCAACGAAGAACTTTTGTACATGAAAGAGGAGCAGGACTTTGGTGTGATCGTATGTGGCCAAACAGGTAGAAAAGGTGATGGTGAAAGCTAGAAGGATGCTTGGGTGCAAAGGGAGAGGAATGGCCAGTAGGAAAAAGGAGGTGATAATGCCCCTGTATAAGATTCTGCTGAGACCTCATTTGTAATATTGTATACAATTTTGGAGACTGCTCCTTCAAAAATATATAAACAGGATGGAGTTGGTCCAGAGGGCGGCTACTAAAATAGTCAATGGTCTTCATATGAGGAGAGACATAAAGATCTCAATATGTATACTTAAAGGTGGGAGAGGGGAGATATGATAGATATATTTAAATACCTACATGGCATAAATGCACAGGAGGTAAGTCTCTTTCAATTGAAAGGAAGCTCTGGAACAAGGGAGCGTAGGATGAAGGTGAAAGGGATAGACTCAGAAGTGACCTGTGGAAATACTCCTTCATGGAAAGGGTGGTGAATTTGTGGAACACAGTACAAACTAGACAAAATTTCAGCGAATAATCTTATAAATAACAAACTATAGATCTGAAAATTCTTTGAAAACACCTCACTGGTACTTTAAACATTTAAAGGAACTTAGCTGAACTTTTCATTTTGAAATAATTCAAATGTTTGAAGGCACTTAGCTTGACATTTTGCCCAACGGGGCTTCTCCGTTTCACTCATGCTTCAAGCTTCGTCAGGGGACTAAATGCTTCCCAATCCTGATCCTGAAAAAAAAATCACAATTTTAATCTTAGTATACTGGTGTTGTGCTCACTGTGGGATATTTAAATCTTACTCATTCATACATCTAAGCTTACCAACATGGCGTCCTGTGGTTCAATCGACGTCGGCCTTTTTGAAGTTACACCAGAAGAGGAACTAAGTTCTTTATATAGTTTATGGCAACGAATATATCTGCATCTCATTAACTGCCTTACAGCTCTTAAAGAAACACCGCCCATTCAATTAATGAGTTTAATTCCTGTGGTTCTAGGGAGTTGAGGGTAAATATCCATCGTTGTTCCCTTCTCAACAGGATCTTATTTCTATCTCCTCTTCTAGCACTCATCTGAACATGGTGTATCACCAAACATCGAATGGATTCAAAATCATGGCCCTTTTCCTCACAGTGTGCTACTAATAGCAATCCTTTTTTTGTGTCTTAATACAGGAGCAATGTTCTGTTATGCATTGGTAGAATCATCTGCTGGTTTTACCTACATATGTCTTTAAGCATTTGCATATCAAAACATAGACATTTGTGGAACAGCCTCCCAATGGAAGTGGTGGAGATGAAAACAGAATCTGAATTCAAGAGAGCTTCGGAGAAATGTATAGGATCTCTAAGGGAGTGATAGTGAGAGCAGATGGCATGGATGGGCAGACTGGATAGTCCATATAGCTTTTATCTGCTTACATTTTTCAATGTTTCTATGTAAGGGCCAGATTCTATAAATGGCGCTGAAAATTTGGTGCTCAATGCTATTCTAAAAGGGCACTTCAGGATGAGCACTCTTTATAGAATAGCATTGAGCACTAAATTCGGCATTCAACTTTGTGTGCGAGGCCTTACACCAGCTGAAACCTGGCGCAAATACTGGCACACAAAATGGGCACAGATCCCTGCTATTCTGTAACAGTAACTGCATCTATTGTGAATGACCTTGATCTGCCCATGCTCCCGAGGTGGAAATGACCAAGGCAATGAGACAAGAAAAATTGATGTCTTTATTATATGTATTCACTTGAATTTAGTGCAATCAAAGCATTTCACAGACAATCACTGGTGCATGGACTCTACATGGTCCATGTTTCGGCCTGTGCCTTCGTCAGGAGTCCGGGCAACAGCCAGAAATAGGACAAGCAGCAGTAGTGAGTCTCGGCTCAATGCAAGTAAAAGCGTGGTACAGTCCAGAACTTGGATACACCTATGTCACAAAGGTTACAGGGTTACCCTAAGCATCTTTCTAGCTTTTGCCTTTGTCTTTTCTACCTGTTTGTCCATCTTAAGATCATCACATACGATCACACCAAAGTCCCACTCCTCTTTCATGTACAACAGTTCCAGTGCTTTTTTTTGTGCCATTACGGCATACCGGCACCTTTTTTCCGAGGTCCGGCTCACCTGCCCGCCTTCAGCTCCCCAACTTTCCGGTCATGCACCCATGCTCCCTGCGTTGAAATCTTCTGTTTACCCGAAGTTGCGGCGAACCAGCAGTGAAAGCAGCAGGCAGGCAGGCTCGCCTCGTTGTCACTGTTCCCTTCTCTCTCAGCATCCCGCTTTCCTCTGATGTAATTTCCTTTCCACGAGGGTGGGACGCGCTGAGAGGGAAGGAAAGCAATGAGGAGGCGAGCCTGCCTGCCTGCTGCTTTCACTGCCAGTTCGCCGCGACTTTGGGTAAACAGAAGAGTTCAACGCAGGGAGCACAGGTGCACGAATGGAAAGTCAGGGAGGGGACAAAAGAGAATTGTTGGACATGGAGGGGAGGGCAGGGAAGAGAGGAGAATTTCTGGACATGGATGGGAGGGAAGGATAGGGTAAAGGAGAATCACTGGACATGGATGGGAGGGGAGGGAAGGGGAGAGAGGAGAATCACTGGACATGGATGGATGGAGGGGAGGGAAGGGCAGGAGAATTGCTAGACATGGATGGAGGAGAGGGAAGAGAGGAAGGAGATGCACATGGATGGAGGATAGGGGAGAGAGGAGAAATGCTGGACATGGATGGAGTGGAGGGCAGGGAAGAGAAATGTTGGAGGGAAGGAAAGACAGAGGAAGGAGATACACACGGATGGAGGGGAAGGGAGAGAGGAATATGTCCAATCTGAGAATTTACATCTGTCTTTTTTTGCACTGGGTATACTGGAGCTGTAACAGCTTACAGAAATTATTTATAATGAAAAAAAAATCACATTATTTTTTTCTCCTATACTGGTATAATATTTTCAATGATACCTTTTTATATGAGCCATCGCTGGTATAAGGGGTGTGGCTACTGTGGGTGTTGCCATAAATGGTGACCCCACCCATAATGAGTACCGGTACCTTTTTTCCTACAAATAAAAGCACTGAAAAGTTCTATGTACTTGTCCCAAGCTCTCTTGAATTCAGCTACTGTTTTCAAAAGAGTGTTACCCCTTATACCCCAACAGTGCACTCTTTTGAAAGAGTGTGCACTACTGGTGGTATACACAAAAAACTATGAAAATTCATGTTTTGTTCTGCTTGTTTTCATTTTCCCGTGATATGAAATGACATAGAATATATCATTGACATTTTCCATGTCATTTCACATGAATGCACATCTCTAATATTGCTCTACTGTGTGGTTTTAATGTGTACACTTCTGATATCATGTTATTCCTTTTATTAGGATTCAATTTGCTTGTCTCCATGTTTACCTCATTGCTGTAAATTGCCTTGGGTGAATCTTTCCATAAAGACAGTTAACAAATCTCAATAAGTAAATAAAATAAATATCCTATTGTGTCCTCTGAGATGTTCTGAACATTTGGTGTGAATAGGATAAAATGTTATTAGGATTATAGCAGATGAAGGAGGGGCACCGTGCATAGAAACAAAATTAAAATATTGAATAAACATCTCAAATGAGACACACAGAACTCTGTTGTGTTTAAGAAGTATTGTTCTACTAAAAAAAAAAAAAGTATATCAGAGAGAAAAACTGTTTTATTTGTACTGCACTGATGCTAATAAAGATAATAATAAAAAAAAAGTAGATTTTATCAAATAGAAATGTCCCTGCTAGGGCTTACAAAATTAATACATTGGCAATTGTTCAAAATAGCCCTAATAAGCATTGGCTATCTGTGTTACTGCATCTTAGCAAGCTCTGTGTTCTCAGTCATGTACTTTCTAATCTCCCCGTTTACAATGCTGTGCTAGCGGCTGCCACGCGGCAATGCTGACATAGTCCATTCAAAATGAATGAGCTGTGTTGGCATTATGGCACTAGCATGGCTTTGTAAATAGAGGCCTAAGAGAGGTTGTTTAGTCATCATTTATAATAGTGGGTCATTTTCATAAAGTTGTCAGAAAGCAGTTCGGTCACTGTGAAAATCTATTATTCTATACTAAAAGCATATGAGTTACTAATAATTGTAGTTTTTTCTTTGAAGCTATTTAAAAATCACTGTAAGTTAGACAACAGACCACCTACATAGAGCTTCTGAAGTACAAAGGCCACTGAGATATGCACTGTGTGGCATTCATTATCAACATGTGGTGAGTGACTGATTCCTGTCTTAAGGAAGTCATTAAAATGTTCAAGTCCTTTTAATGATCCTAAGGTGGGAAACAGTACAAGAAGGTGGTGGCCAGAACTGGAAGAATCCTAGGGTATACTGGGAGAGGAATAAACATAGAAAAATAGGAAGTTAATAGGTGCTCATTTTCAAAACAGAAAAATGTCCAAAAAGGAATACATTGCTACAGATCGATGTTTTTTTCTTTTTTGCCAAAATGTCCAAATTGCTATTTTAGAAACCCATTTTAAGACGTTATCTATGCAGTTCATATGTAGTGCATCCAACTCACAAGGGGGCATGGTGGAGGCAGGATTTGAGTGTTTCCAAAACGTGAACATTTTTCTGTCATAATGAAACAAAGCAAAAATATCCCTGGCTAAAAGTTACACATTTTGGTCTACACCTGTTTCAATCTGATTTTATTTATTTAGATTTTGCTCACACCTTTTTCAGTAGTAGCTCAAGGTGAGTTATAGTCAGGTACTCTGGATATTTCTCTGTCCCAGGAGGGCTCACAATCTAAGTTTGTACCTGAGGCAATGGAGGGTTAAGTGACTTGCCCAAGATCACAAGGAGCAGCAGTGGGATTTGAACTGGCCACTTCTGGATTGCAAGACAGGTGCTCTAACCACTAGGCCATTAAAAGTGTCCTAAATGATCAAATGACCACTGGATGGATTAAGGCATGACCCCTCTTATTCCCCCAGTAGTCACTGTCCCCTTCCCACACCCCAAAGATGTGAAAGAAACAGTACATACCAACCTCTACAATAGCTTCAGATGTTATGACCAGTCCTATTAGAGCCGCAAGCAGGTCAATGGAGTATCCTAGTGGTCAGTGCAGTGCACTGTAGAGAAGGGGACCCAGGCCCATATCTCACTCTAATTGTTACACTTGTGTAGAAAGTGTGAGCCATACAAAACCCACTATTGGAAACAGGATACTTGGCTAGATGGACCATTGGTCTGACCCAGTATGGCTATTCTTATGTTATTATTTTTTTAATATCAGAAAACATTTCTTAAAGCAGAGCTTCAAAAAACTGTCCAGAGGACACCAGAACCAGTCAAGATTTTAGTATAGCCACAATGAATATGCATGAGATAAGTTTGAATATATTGGTTTTCAGTGTATGCAAATTTATCTAATTATATGCATTATGGATGGCTTGAAAACCTGACTGGTTGTGAAGTGTCATGTACAGATTTAGTTAGTTCTATATTAAAGAAAAGGTAGTGGATATAAGGCTAGATTCTAGATTCTATACAGCTTATAATTGAAACTTTTCGCTGGAGATCTTCCGACACAAATCGGGAGATCGCCGGCGATTTCGCAAAAGCGGCGAAAAGCGTATAATCGAAAGCTGGCTTTTTAACAACATCGCTGCTTTCCCTTCGCATCGCCGGCGAAAGTTCAAGGGGCGGGTCGGCGGCGAAGCAAAGGCGGGACATGGGCGGGTATAGGTGTGGCTACCAGATAGTCGGCTTTCGCCGATAATGGAAAAAAAAAACGGCGTTAAGCAGTATTTCGCCGGGTTTACTTGGTCCTTTTATTTCACGACCAAGCCACAAACAGGTTCCCAAACTGACCAGATGACCACCGGAAGGAAGCGGAGATGACCTCCCCGTACTCCCCCAGTGGTCACTAACCCCTCCCACCTAAAAATCCCCCACTTTAAACACTTTTTTTCCAGCCTGTATGCCAGCCTCAAAAGCCGTACCCACCTCCATGACAGCAGAATGTGTTCTGTCCTCCGACAGCCTTTTCCTGCTTGTGATGTGGCTCTCGGGTGAGTGTGACACCTTTTCTGTTATTTTCACTGCAGAGTCACATCAGCAATGCATTGTGGTAGGTGTAGGTATTCGTAGTTGGTAGTCTCTACTCCCCTGGTGCTTTCCCCCTGCCTACTAGGTCAGAGTGTGCCCTGTTGTGTTTCCTGTTGTAGTCCATGCGGTAGTGGCCATTTTTGTAAGCCAGTTTTAGTTCCCTTTCCTGTGTTACCCACGTTAGAGAACGTAGTTCTTACCTTGAATGGTGCTGAAAGAGGGCATTGTACACCATTGTGCCAGCTCTGACCTACTGCTTATCTTAGTTCCAGGGGACTCTTTGCCAGTGGGGCATAGCCTCTGATCTGCAGTTAACTGTGAGTAAACGTGCTTATTCAAATAAAGGACTTTTTCAAAGAGATTAGTCTTCAGGTGTCAACTGGTGTGCCAAAGTTATACAGCAGCAATAAGTCCTAGAGGCTGTATGCAGGTCCCTGGAGCAGTTTTTGTGGGTGCAGTACATTTCTGGGTAGTGGGTTTTTTTTTGGGGGGGGGGTTGGGGGGCTCAGCTCCCAAAGTAAGGGAGCTATGCACGTGGGAGCTTTTCTGAAGTCCACCGCAGTGACCCCTAGGGAGCCCGGTTGGTGTCCTGCCATGTCAGGGGGGGCAGTGCACTAAAAATGCTGGCTCCTCTACTGGCCAAATGCCTTGGATTTGACCGGGGTTTGAGATGGCCGACATAACCATTATCGCTAAAATACGACCCCGGCCAAATCCAAGGCATTTGGCTGGCCAGAACCATATTATTGAAACAAAAGATGGCCGGCCATCTTTTTCGAAAATATGGGTCTGGCCAGCTGTTTGCGGCACCGGCAAAATACATCGCCGGCCATGTATTTCGCTGGCGCCGTTCGATTATTCCCCTCTATATATAAGAATTCACCTATTGTGTACACTCCTGGAGGCTGTACCTGCAAAAGAGTATCGACAGAGTAGAAGTGATTCAGAGAAGGACTCCCAAAATGGTGCAGAGCTGGTACGCAAAACTTTTAAAGAGGAAATTTAAGTATCTTCAGTACACTTTACTGTTTTGGTACATATGGGTAACAATGTGGGTAACTATCGGCTCTGAAAACAAAATGCCTAAGCATATTCTATAAATTGCACCTAAATACATGTGTCCTTTTCACTGTGGATGCTGCTGGATTTTTAAAACCAAAGTACCCATGCAATTTTTTTCTTTGAAAATTACCCCAGGAAATCTGTGCATATACATTCACACTTTCTATTCGGGCACCCAGTTTTTCTGGGTTAAATTATGTGCATATATTTTCATTTTTACAACATACACACATAAGGAGAACATTTGGGAAAATCTCCTCAAATAGCAAATAAATTTATGAACACAATCTGTGCATGTATAACTTTACTCACATTTGTGGTGGGATAGCACCGTTTTAAGATCCTCCCTGTCACTGAAGCCTGTTGAATTCACTGAAATGTTCTGTAGAATATGTCCGCTTGATATATGCTTTATAAAGAATTGTGTTAGCTTACATTTTCAGCAGCAAGATTCATTGAGAAAAGGATAGCGTAAATAACAGCTTTCAAACCAAATACATTTATTTTACTCATAGTAGTTCTATATAATGGTTTACACATGACCTTTAAGGTACTGCTTAGCAGCTGGCCACACAGAACAATTTTCTCCTAGGGGAGGCTCATCACTCTTTAGCAGTTGTTTGTTTGTGTTTGCATACAGATTGCACAGCTGCTGTGGGGTATGGGAAATCAATAGATGAAAACAATGCTCAGTGTTCAGGGACTTGTAAATAAATGCCAATCTGTCTTACAGAGTTCCAGAAAAGAAGCAGGAATATGGTTCTCTGTGTCTGATTTTGTTAGCTATGCATATGAACTAGAATCTGAATAGCACCCTGCTTCCTCCTAATGTGAAAACAATGCAAGGGGATCAGGGCTGCTAGACCCTAGGTGAACCTTCAACTTTATATACTCTTCCCCCTCTCTCCCAAATTAACTTTCAGGCTAATTAGGGACAGTGTTGGGGCAGAATGTCAATGTAGTTGGTTAACAGCGATTTTCAGTCCACTAATTGGCTAGGTAACTGCATAAAGTTAGGACAGAAAAACAGCTGTCCTAACTTCATGCAGTAAGCTAATCGTGCTCCAGTCTGAATATTGGCCAGTGCCCAGATAGCTTCACATTAGCAGACATACCACACATGCCCCAGCATTGAATATCTAGGGTTGGAATTGGCTTACCAGCTGTGAACTGAATATTGATCCCTATATCAGAGAGCCAGAAGATGTATGGATGGAAAGGCCATCTTCCATCGGAGACTACCTTCATGTTGCAACTACTGTGTACAATACTAGCTAAACTGGGTATATACATGCCTAAAAATTAGATTTGAGGACTTACGTTGACCCTAGAGTTGAGGTAATTGAAGATGCCTAAATGCTGAAGATATGTAAGTACTTTCCAGTATTCTATAAGGTACAGGTGTAAGCATGTATCCGATCCATGTTCTGCGTGTGTGTTCTCCTCCTTGTAAATACATATTATGCAAGATAGGCATGTATTTGCAGAATAGCATTTAGGCATAATATCAACATTCATGCACATAAGTGTGTACATATTCATGTATCTGCTAGTATTCTAAATATTTATGTATCTAATGAACATGTAAATGTTAGCACCTATTTTGTAGATTAATGAGACATAAAGTCAACATGGATTTAGTGAAGGGAAATCTTGCCTTACCAATCTATTACATTTCTTTGAAGGGGTGAAGAAACATGTGGAAAAAGGTGAGCCGGTTGATATTGTGTATCTGGATTTTCAAAAGGTGTTTGACAAAGTACCACATGAAGGACTCCAGAGGAAATTGGAGAGTCATGGGATAGAAGGTAGTGTCGTACTGTGGATTAAAAACTGGTTAAAGGGTAGAAAACAGAGAGTAGGGTTAAATGGTCAGTATTCTCAATGGAGATGGGTAGATAGTGGGGTTCCTCAGGGGTCTATGCTGGGACCGCTGCTTTTTAACATATTTATAAATGATTTAGAGATGGGAGTAACTAGTGAGGTAATTAAATTTGCTGATGACCCAAAGTTATTCAAAGTTGATAAATCACGAGAGGATTGTGAAAAATTACAAGAGGACCTTACGAGACTGGGAGACTGGGCGTCTAAATGGCAGATGACGTTTAATGTGAGCAAGTACAAAGTGATGCATGTGGGAAAGAGGAATTCGAACTATAGCTATGTAATGCAATGTTCCACGTTAGGATTCACCGACCAAGAAGGGGATCTTGGCTTTGTTGTTGATGATACGTTGAAATCCTCTGCTCAGTGTGCTACGGCGGCTAAGAAAGCAAATAGAATGTTAGGTATTATTAGGAAAGAAATAGAAAACAAAAGTGAGGACACTATAATGCCTTTGTATTGGTCCATGGTGCGACTGCACCTTGAATTTTGTGTTCAATTCTGGTCACCGCATGTCAAAAAAGATATAGTAGAATTAGAAAAGGTACAGAGAAGTGCGACAAAAATGATAAAGGGGATGGGACAACTTCCCTATGAGGGAAGGCTGAAGAGTCTAGGGGTCTTCAGCTTGGAAAACAGATGCTGAGGGGAGATATGACAGTAGTCTATAAAATAATGAGTGGAGTGGAATGGGTAGACGTGAATCATTTGATTATTCTTTCCAAAAATAGTAGGACTAGGGGGCATGCAATGAAGCCAGAAAGTAGTAAATTTATTACAAATCGGAGAAAAGTTTTCTTCACTCAACGTGTAATTAAGCTCTGGAATTCATTGCCAGAGAATGTGGTAAAGGTGGTTAGCTTAGCGGAGTTTAAAAAGGGTCTGGACGGCTTCCTAAAAGAAAAGTCCATAGACCATTATTATATTGACTTGGGAAAATCCACTGCTTATTTCTGGGATAAGCATCATAAAATGTATTGAGCTTTTCTGGGATCTTGCCAGGTATTTGTGACCTGGATTGGCCACTGTTGGAAACAGGATACTGGGCTTGATGGACCTTTGGTCTGTCCCAGTGTGGCAATACTTATGTACTTATGTAAAAGGGTGGGGTTTGACTACAGCAGCATTGAAATCACTTCTGACCCAAAAGCCCCTGCATGCTCGTATAGGAAACACCACTTCTTGGTATCACCAGGAGTAGTAACAAACGGCATGGGCCGTGATCAAAGAGGGATCAAGAAGTGGAAGCAGCTAACACAACTACAGGATTAGGTGCAGACTAGGTACAGTAGGCGCTGCTGCATACTTAGAAGGAGGGAAACACTGGTGAGAAGGAAGGGGGGAGGGAGAGAGAGATAGAGAGAGATCACCTCCTCCCCTTCTCCTCCCTCTTCTCCCCACTAGGCCTGTTATTTTTCACAATCCACTCCAGGTGGTACCCAGTGGTGTGCTGGTAAATTTTTAACAACGGGCTCTCTCCCTGGTCCACCTCGGCGCCCCCCGGTCCACCTCGGCGCCCCCCCATCCACCTCTGCGCCCCCCGTCCACCACTGCGCCCCCACCCACCTCTGCGCCCCCCCCAAAACAAATTGCAGAGCTGGCTATACCTCGGGGGGGGGGGGGGGGGGGGGCGGCCAATACTCTCTCCAGAAAAAAAAAATTAAATTATCCCAGGTTCCAATCTAATTCATGTTTAATATGGGATAAAATGCCATAAATAAGTAAATAAATAAATATAAACTTTTAATGTTCAGCACCTGATTCTCAAAGTGGACATATTCCAAACACTATAATGAAAATAAAATTATTTTTTTTCTACCTTTGTTGTCTGGTAACTTTGTTTTTCTGATCACGCTGGTCCAGTATCTGATTCTGCTGCTCTCTATCTGTTCCCTTGACTCCGTTTCCAGGGCTTCCTTTCCATTTATTTCTTTTCTTTCCTCCTTTCTTCTTCATATCTGGTCCTCCGCAAACTTGACTGTACAGTGGATCCAGCTTCTGCCTTTTTTCTCCATCCATGTGCAGTTTCTCTCTTCACTTCCTTTTCCCTCATCTAATCTCCTTCCTCTATCTTCCCTCCATGTCCAGCATTTCTTCTCTCTCCCTTCCCTCCCCTCCATCCATGTCCAGAATTTCTCTTGCTCTCCCCTCCATCCATGTCCTGAAACTCTCCTCTCTCCCCTGCCCCTCTCTATCCATCCATACCCAGCAATTCTCTTCTCTCCCCTGCCCCCCTCTACCCACCCATGCCCAGCAAGTCTCTCCCCTGCCCCCCTCTACCCACCCATGCCCAGCAAGTCTCTCCCTGCCCCCTCTATCCACCCATGCCCAGCAGGTCTCTCCCCTGCCCCCATCTACGCACCCATGCCAAGCAAGTCTCTCCCCTGCCCCCCTCTATGCACCCATGCCCAGCAGGTCTCTCCCCTGCCCCCCTCTATGCACCCTTGCCCAGCAAGCCTCTCCCCTGCCCCTCTACCCACCCATGCCCAGCAAGTCTCTCCCCTGCCCCCCTCTACCCACCCATGCCCAGCAGGTCTCTCCCCTGCCCCCCTCTATGCACCCATGCCCAGAAAGCCTCTCCCCTGCCCCCCTCTACCCACCCATGCCCAGCAAGTCTCTCCCCTGCCCCCTCTACCCACCCATGCCCAGCAGGTCTCTCCCCTGCCCCCCTCTATGCACCCATGCCCAGCAAGCCTCTCCCCTGCCCCCCTCTACCCACTCATGCCCAGCAGGTCTCTCCCCTGCCCCCCTCTACCAATCCAATGATTCTCCTCCCTCCCCTGCCGCTCCGAAGCATGTCCAAAGATGTCCTTCGCTCCCACTCTCCCCTCCCGCTCCCCTCCATCTTTTTTTAATTACCTCCGTTGAAGCGCTCGCTATTTAAAGCCCTGCTGCATGCTGGCCGTCTCCAGGCTTCCCCTGCTTGCTTCGGATGATGTTCGTGCCTTAGTCCCGCCTTCATTCTGACATCATTTCCTTTTTCCGCGAAGGCGGGACTAAGGCATGAACATCATCCGAAGCAAGCAGGGGAAGCCTGGAGACGGCCAGCACGCAGCAGGGCTTTAAATGGCGCGCGCTTCGACGGAGGTAATTAAAAAAAGACGGAGGGGAGCGGGAGGGGAGGGTGGGAGCGAAGGACATGGTTGGATATGCTTCGGAGCGGCAGGGGAGGTAAGCATGGCCTGTGATGGCGCCCTCCTGCCATGCTTACCTCCCGCAATGGAGCCGGCTCGCCCCCAACAACAACCGGCTCGCAAGAGCTGTCAAAATTTAACAAGCGGCTCTTGTGAGCCGGTGTGAGCCGGCTTCAGCACACCACTGGTGGTACCTTTCATTATGTTGTCAAAGGATACAAGGTACAGGGGTGTGTTTTAAGGTTAACCCAATGTATACATTGTGGAATAGAGACACTTTATTTTGTAAAAGACTTGGCCTAATGCATGTGACCAATTTAAAACTTATTAAAAAAAGTTCATTGTAAATATTATAGTTGATTTTTAAAGCAAAAAAAACAATTTATTTGCAATTTTCGTATAATAGCGCTTTGCCTCTGATTGTTTTCTATAAAATAGGAGTGGGTATTCTCTCAAGTACTTGAGAGAATATTGTCTGAACTGTAGGTAAGCAGTTTTGGCTTCTTGCCCTTTCATCACCATGACATCATGGCTGCAGCATGTTCAAATGACTTCTTCTATCTAACTCCAGATGTTGCTGATGAATGATGATACTATAGAATCTGAAGAAGAATAATGAGAGCCATGAATAATGTGAAACTGGTAATGCATAAATTGGAGAGGGAAGCTTACCTCAAATCCCCATAAAACAGGTTGCATCTGCCTTTCCAGAGAGGCCCAGGACTTCTGAGCAATCTTTTAAACATTGGATATGAATATTTGAATTTTAAACCTTTGGCTGTGGTAAGTGATATATAAAGTTAAATCAAATCAAACCATAGTATTTTCAGCAATGATTTTTTCTGTTTCTTCAGACCGGGTGAATTGAGTCTAAAGTTCTATTCTTTTACCTTCTCATAGGCCTCATCCATAGTCCTCTTTCATTCCTTTATACTCAGTTCAGTCGTGTCTCTTTTCAGCGTACTTTTTCCTTGACAGCTTGTCAGTGAACTTGTCAGTGATATGCTGCTTCTGTAAAAAAAAAAAAAGAAGAAGAAGCTGTTAATTACCTGTAGCAAATATTTTGATAAAAGTCTGACAAGAAGTTTTCAGAGCTCTCCTGAATAGATAGCTCTGCATTGATCCCATTTGTTTCTTTCTTTGAAAAAATTACATACTGCAAATAAGGGAGAAAACTGCAAATCTGAGGAAAAAAATCCATTCCAAGAGATGTACAAAAAGACAAAAATGACAGAGCAATAAAATTGATTTCTCAGAAGGTTTGAATACAGTGGACCACAACATAATGCTTGCACAACTCACAGAAACAAGTATCAGTGTCACAATATTCATTTGCATCATTCAAAGCCTGTTAGACAAACAACAGTCCATTCTGTTCAGCAACATCTCATGATTGCTTTGGACATGACCGGCAAGATATGTCAGGGATCCTACTGTCACCTATTTTTTAAAATATCTACTTCAAGCTTCTAGCTGAGCTGTGATATAAGAGTGAAATCCGAGTGCAGACACTTAAAACTCAAAGTACTGAATTTCAGATATGCTGATTTTGGTAAAATGGGGGAATACTTGAAGAAGGAGCTGATGGCAGGGGCTAGACATTGGAGAAGTGGAAGCACAGTTGTCCAAGCTGAAAGGTGTTATCAATATCGCAACAGATCTTTATATAAGGAAAGTAAACAAAACCAAGAGAAACAGATGCCTATATGGTTCTCCAAATAAGTGGCTGAAAAAATAAGGGCAAAAAGAGACTGCATTCAGAAATACGGAAAAATGCAGCAAGAGGATCATGGAAATGATTACCAGATTAAACTCAAAGAAGCGAAGACGGAAATATGGCTAGCAAAAGTGCAGGCAGAAGATAAAAATGGCTAAAGATGTAAAGAGAAGTGACAAGACCTTTTTCAGATATCGGGGAAAGGAAAAAAGCTAGGAATGGAATTGGTAGACTGAAAGATGCTGAGAAAAGCTATGTGGAAAATGATGAGCATAAAGTGAACGTGCTGAAAAAATACAGCTCTTGGGTATTCACGAAAGAAAATTCTGGAGAAGGGCCGCGGTTGGTTGCAGGAGGTATATCTGGGAATGGGGTGGATATTGCACCTTGCACAGAAGAAAGCATTTATAAACAACTGGAAAATCTGAAAGTGGACAAAGCTATGGGGCCAGATGTGATACATCCCAGGATACTGAGGAAAGTCATAGAAATCCTGGTGGGACCTCTTAAGGATTTATTTAATAGATCTTTAGATATGGGAGAGGTTCCGTGGGATTGGTGATGAGTGGATGTGGTCTCTCTTTACAAAACTGGGGACAGGGAAGAAGTGGGAAACGACAGACTAGTAAGCCTCACATTGGTGGTAGGAAAAATAATGAAGTCGCTGATGAAGGAAAAGATAGTTAACTTTATAGAAGCCAATGGGTTACAGCAGCCATTCCCAACCCATTCCTTGAGGCACACCTAGTTCCACCAGGTTTTCAGGATATCCACAATGAATATTCATGAGTTAGATTTGCATGCAATTGAGGCAGTCCACTCTCAAAAAATAATCAGCAATTATTGGATTAAATTTCAACTGGCTTTACTTAATAACAGCTTGGAAAACAGTTCAAAAGCACAAATTGATATGTACAGTCAGGGCATATAATAATTCCAGGTCAGCTTCAGATAATCTCCTCCAAATTGCCAAAAGAAATACCAACAGTCATTTATCATCTTCAATACAATTTCCTCTCGTCCTTCCGTCCCATCACGGATCAGGGATTCCTCCGAATACAAAATATATGTCCTTCTAGAAGTGAGGCTCCCCCGCGCCCACTTCTCCTACCCAGGGTGTCTTTCCCCCAGGCACTCCTTCTTGTTCCCAAGTTAGGAACTCCCCACAGGCACCCTCTGCCCTGTGGAAGGGGCTTCATCCACTGTATACCATGAAGTTGTCCCCCCTTAAGTTCAAGATCCTCCATCAGTACTCAGGTCTTGGCAGGGGTGGGCAACCAAACATCACATACTCCTCAAAACCACTCTCTTTTTTAACTCCTGGGCCCTGGTCCCTCCCAAGTCCACCCACCAGGCTGGCAATCCCAACTCTTGTGGACTTAGTGACCTCCCTGAAAATCATCCTTCCCACTGTCCTAAAGCAGGGACACGTTTTGGGGAGGGGGGCACATGTATCTGTTTATATGATCCCTAATTTTAGTTTTCAGAATCTCTTCTACCATTTTGTCCAGCACTTATATCAGGCTGACCAATCTACAGTTTCAAGGATCTCCCCTGCAGATCTTTTTCGTTTTTTTTTTTTTTTAAATCAGCAGTTCTTTGGCAATCCTCCAATAGCGTTTTTTTGGCACCATATATAGAATCTAGGCTTTAAGGCTTTTTAGTAAAAGGGACCCATAGTCTTGCACCAAAGGTTCTCAGAATGCCTATGTCATGGTTCGAGAGAAGTGAGCCATTGGGCCATAGCGAGGTTAGTACCACCTGTACAATTCATGCTCAGCACAGGCCCTCACTGATGATGACTGACACCACCACTAGACAAACTCCAGGATGGACCATAGGCAGAAATGAATCAGAAAAGGTCCTAGGTCTAGACAGGCAAGGTCAGGAGCAGGTCAGAGGTCAATACAGGCAGCAAGCAGACAAAGTCAGGTACAGGCCTGAGGTCAAGGCAGGCAGCAAGCAGATGAAGTTAGGAACAAGCCAGTGTTCAGCAGATGGCTTTTACAGGCATAGGCGCTGACTCCGTGGGTGCTGTGGGTGCTCGAGCACCCCCCAGTATTCTCACCTGCTGACATCACCCAATGGAAGTTCCGCTTCCATCCCCAGCCCGACCTGCCTGCCCTCTTCTCCCACAACAGTCCTCTGTCCTCGCCTTCCTGCTGTCCAGAATTTAAAACACATTTTACCTCAGGTTGCAGGTGGCGGCAGTGAAAGGCGAGCAGGCTTGTCTTCAGCCTTCCCTTCTCTCTCAGCTCTGGTCCTGCCCCCATAGAAACTGGAAATGAGGACGGAATCAGTGCTGAGAGAGAAGGTAAGGCTGCAACCTGAGGTAAAATGTGTTTTAAATTGTGGGTGGCAGGAGGGCGAGGACAGAGGACTGTTGTGGGAGAAGAGGGCAGGCAGGTCGGACTGGGGTTGGAAGCAGAAATCAGAGGGGGGCTGAAAGGGGAGCAGGTGGTGTTTGGGGCGAGTTACTGGACATGGAAGGGAGGGCAAGGGAGAAAGAAGAAATCGCTGGACATGGAGGACAGGGTAGGGGAGAGATGAGACTTGTTGGACATGGATGGATGGATGGATGAATAGAGGGAGGGAGGGGAGGGGCAGGGGAGAGAGGAGAAATCACTGGATATGGATGAGAGAGGAGAAATCACTGGACATGGAGGGGAGGGCAGGGGAGAAAGAAGAATTGCTGGATATGAATGGAGGAGAGGGCAGGGGAGAAAGGAAACTTTCTGGACATGGATGGATGGAGGGGAGGGGAAAGAGGAGAATTGCTGTACATGGATGGAGGGGAGGGCAGGAGAAATGCTGGACGTATGGAGGAGAGGGAAGACAGTAAGGAGATGCACATAGATGGAAGGAAGAAAATGCACATGGACGGAGGGCAGGGGAGAAAGGAGAAATGCTGGACTGGACATGGAGTGGAGGAAAGACAGAGGAAGTAGATGCACATGGAGGGGAGAGGAGAAATGTTGGATATGGATGTAGGGGAGGGAAGACAGAGGAGGAGATGCACATGGATGGAGGGGAGAGCGGAGAAATGCTGGACATGGATGGAGGGGAGGGAAGAGAGAGGAAGTGAGATGAACATGGATGGAGGGGCGGAGAGAGAGGAAAAATGCTGGACATGGATGGAGGAGATGGAAGAGAGAGGAAAGAGATGCATATGGATGGAGGGGAGGGAAGAAAGAAAGAAAGAAAGAAAGAAAGAAAGAAAGAAAGAAAGAAAGAAAGAAAGAAAGAAAGAAAGAAAGAAAGAAAGAGGAAGGAGATGCATACTGACTAAGATGAGGGAAAGGGAAAAGAGGAGAAAAACTACATATGGATGGAGAAAATAGATGTTGGATGGAAAGGGGGAAGAGAGGGGGCAGACACTGGATGGAAAGGGGAGAGAGGGGGGGTAGATGCTGGGTGGAAAGGGGGGAGAGTTAAGATCAAGGAAAGAAGAAACAAGAGAGTGGGACCAACACAATGAGAAACAGTAAATGGCCAGACAACAAAGGTAGGAAAATGAATTTTGTTTTTAGTTTAGTATAAAGTAGTGTGGTAGCTGTGTTAATAAATACAGAAAATGGAAATAAGGTAATACCTTTATTGCACTCATTTTAATACATTTTTGACTAATGTTTGGAGACCAAACCCTCCTTTCCCATGTCAGAACAGAATACTTTAACAGCAATATACTGTCCTGACCTGAGAAAAGAGGTTTTGGCCTCTGAAAGCTAATTGAAAAATGTATTTAGTCCAATAAAATGATATTATCATATTTCCATTTTTGTTTTATTTGTATTTGCTAACCTATAGTATAGTGATTGAAATATGTCAGTTTTTGAAAATTGCATCTCCTTATATTTGCACAGTACAGGGGGACTGAGGGGCAGGAATGTTCAGGGAACAAGTCCTGGTGCAGGTTGCAGGCAGCCTTTGAGTGGCACTGCCAATGCCCAGGTGAAGACTGCAGCAGACAGGATGTTAAGGTACCGGGAGGGGGGGGGGGGGGGGGGGGGGGGGAATGCACCACTTGTAAAAAAAGAAATCAGCACACCCAATCATTTTGAAAAGCTGGCTCCTATGCTTACAAGAACACTTGGGTAGAGGAAACCAACAGGATGACCCAGGCAGGAAAACTAGAACAAGGCAAGGCAGGAACAACGGAATAGGGCAAGGCAGGGACACACAAACAGGAATGCAGGAACAAAGCAGAGCCAGCACAAGTTGGCTGGAATGTTAGAGCAGGGCAGGAATACAGTAACAGGGTAAAGCAGGCACATGGGAATGGTCAAGGCAGGAACAGAGGAACAGAAAAGGCAGGAATACTGGAACTGACAATGCAGGAACATTGGACCAAGCAAGGCAGAAACACTGGACTAGGCAAGGCAAGAATACTGGACCAGGCAAGGCAAGAACACTGGATGAGGCAAGGTAAGAACACTGGACCAGACAGGGCAGGAACACTGGAAGAAAGCAACATAAACTGAAGTTTGCAAGACAACAGGAAATCTGTTGCCGAGGCACTGGTGGAGAGTCATAGCTTCAAAGCTTTGCAAATTCTTAAATGGTGTGTGCACATATATTAGAAAATGTATTTTAAGTTTGCAGAATTTATTATTAGAACACCCAACAGGTTGAAAAGCTTTGCTTAGAAACTCTGAATAGAGGATTTTCCAAAGTCTTTTTTTTGCAGTATATCCTAATTTGGATGATGTTAAGCTTAGAAATAAATACACGTGATTATAAACCTATGATTTATCAGGTTAGCTGGGTACAATTAGAGAGATGCTTTAGGCCTTTGTAGTTTACTGGCATCTTTTATGAGATTTTCAATTATATTGTCTGAATATGGGGGCTGGCACTACCACCATCTCCTTTGTGGGTTAGATTAGATCATTTATTGGCTTCTGCTTCTGATGATGTAATTGCATTTTAGAGTTCTGACATGGTTTCTTGTTCTTGCAAATGCATTGTCTCAAATTTTTCCAAAAGAAATATTTTCTGAGGCATATGAAGTAATAAAGACGATACATAACTACTTATGCTGATAAATGTTGCATTAAATCATTTTTGTTTAATGAACTTTCTGGTTAATAATAATGAAGCCTTCATCTCAGAAGGGACTACTCATTTGTTATTTGTCTAGTTCTTCTCCTCGGATCTCTTCATCATCACTCCTCCCTCCCATGGTAAAGTTCATTCTGGGAGTCACCAGAAAAATCCTGTTGCCGAGTCTGATTTGGAATTGCTCAATTCACAGCAAATTGTTTCTTGCCTCTTTCCCCATACTTTTTCATTGTGGAACTGGTTGTCCCATTGGCTTCCATCTTGGTAAGGGGGCAAAATTATAATTCCCTTTGGTGCACATTCTACTACTTCCTAGATGGATAGTGTTCTTTATTTCTGTCACTTTGTATGTCTTCTCAATGGGTTATACAACATACAGTTATTTTGTATATTCACCTATATGTACACCTGTATATTCACCTGTAAGTACACCAGCCACAGTAGTGGTAATTTTATTAAGGAACCACCTAGTTTTAGGCACTAACAATGTGCACAGATGCTGGTATTTTAGTCATTTATGTTCATAAGTGGCCACTTATGAACATAAATGATTAAATTATATTTATGTAAATTACATTTATGTAAGTGGCCACTTACATGTGGAAATGACCATATAAAATACCGACTAGTGTGAAAATATGCACATAAATTTCAAGACATGTACTTTCTGAGAAGCTCTGAGAGAAGAGGACATTTCTCTAGGTAAGTGAACATTTTTTGTACTCTGTGTTTTGGTGATTTAAAGGTTGGGGTTTAAAAGAGGTAAAGTAGGTTTATTGATAAAGACAGCATTTTAAAAAGCAAACTTTATTAACTAGGTTTTCTACCTTTTCCCCATGGATTTTAAAATTTGAACCACAGTATACAGCATTAACTGATTGCCTCTAGAAGGCACAGCAGGGCCTAGTACAGTCTTTAGTCCTCCCAACTCCCACCCACACCTAGCACATCTCTTCATTTATAGTCTTAACTTATAGTCAATTATTCTAATTAGGATAACAAAAGAGAAGTTTTCATTAGAGTTTTCATTTAATTACTTTCTGAGAAGCAAACACTAAATAAATCACACAAAATACCATAAAATCTTAAGGTTTTTTTATATTAATCTAATATCCCTAGTACTTTAAGAAGTTTAAGCAACATAATAATACTAAGATATAGGCAGCAGTCCAGCAGCAAGAGGGGTGCTATCCAATCTTTTGCACTGAGTGCCACATGTATGAATATCTCCTAGTTGTTGAGAGGTTATATGTGTCTGCTCCTAGCTCTCAGAGAATGAGTCCGTTCTCTTGAGGCTAGAGTAGAAGAATTGGAGGAGCCGAGGGAGACAGAGAGGTACATAGAGGAGGCCTACAGGGACATTGTAGAGAAGTCCCATTTCCAGTCTGGCAGCCCCTGTGCTACCTTGGAGGAGGGAGGTCTCCAAGAAGGAAAGCATCACCCTGGTGAAGTAGAAAGTAATCCTGTAGCCAGGACCTGCCAACCAGTGAATGCAATATCCTCTTGCACTGAACTTATGTCCAGGAGATGGAACCAGGCTGCAGGTGCTAACATTTAAAAAGGAGATAGAGCATCTTTTAAACTAAAATGAGGAGGGGGGGTGGGGGGGGAGGAAGTAGACAGTCATCCAGGAGCACATGGTTCGGTGTGCTGTATCCTTGAAGGATACTATTGAAACAGGATCTTTAGGGAATCTCAATAGAGAGGTTTCAATAATGGTGAAAGAAAGCCAGGAGTGTTTAATGGGAGAACAGAGTAAAAGCTGGAAATTATCCCTGTCAACTTCAAAGCAGCTTGTAGATGATAGAAAAAAAAACACAGTTTGAAGTGTCTATATACAAATGCTAGAAGTTTAAAAAATATGATTGAAGAGGTAGATATAATAGGCATTTCAGAGACCTGGAGGAAGGAGGATAATCAATGGGAGACTGTGCTATCAGGGTACAAATTATATTGCAATAATAGAGTCGATCAAATTGGAGGAGGGTGTTGCACTATATGTTAAAGAAGGAATTGAGACAAACAAAATAAATATTGTACACAAAACAGATAGCAGTGTGGAATGCTTGTGGGTACAAATTCCATGTGTGAAGGAAAATGGTACACTGGTAGGGCAGAACGACCAGACAGATGAACCAATGTTTACAGAAATTAAATTGGGGTGATTTCAATTACTAAAAATATTGAATCCAAGGTATATACACAACAGGTAAGAGTGGCCTTAAAACCAAAATAATGAATACACCACTCCCATCTACTGTGATGCTGAAATTACTAAATTTTCAAAACAGTGGAGTAAAAAGACCTCAGTCAGCAAGGAGCCATGCCACAGCAACTAATGATGATCCAAATAGGCATGCTCACCATTAATCATATGTCACAAAAAAAAAAACTCCACTAAAAATATGTAAGAAAAGCTTTTCAGCATTACAATAGGTAATGTTCATGCTACTTTCCAAGAGCAATATAATAAATCACAAAAGGTCACCAGCACCAGTTCAGCAACAGCAACCAAGTACAGAAACCAAAATACTCATCTGGCAGTCACTAGAAACTCAAGTCCCAACAGGAGTATCCTGTTTCTCCCAAAGGGTGTCATCAGGGGAATACGATCAGCCCTTCACATCCACTGCTTTCTCCAAGATGGCTGCGTGCAAGTCTGAATGCCAACATTTCAAAAAATTTGTCTTGATGTCATCAAATTAATCCATCAGTCAAGATATAGAAACGCTTTCCATTCCAAAGCAGAGTTCAAACCCTGCGGAATCACAATTTAAGTTCAGAAATCCAGTGCTACTCCTTCTGCTGTAACCAGCGGCGAATATTCCCACGGTGATCATCTATAAACAGCTGTTCCAAAACCAAACAGCAAAAAGAAGAAAAATAATGATTCAATTCAGTACTATGCGGTACTAAAGGTTTCAATATTTTTTGAGCTGACACACGTCTGTGTTCAATAAGTCATGTTTTCAAAGGTTTAGATGTCTGACCAACGTAATAGAGATTGCAGGGATAAATTAGTAAATAAATGACATTGCTAGAATCACATGTTGTACAAGCTCGTAATGGAATAGTTTTGCCCAAGTTAGCATCTGTAAACTTAGAAACTTCCATAGCTCCTCCATGATAGAATATTGCAAACAAGAAATTATTCCCTGTGGATTGAGAGTTCATCGGGTACCTACTATTTTGTATCTCAACAGAATAAAATTTTGAATCGCTGTATCTCAATGGAATAAAATTTTGAATCGCTGTTCTTTAGACCTGATGTTACAACAGATTAAACGTTTGCAGGTGAAGATTAATTCAGAAAAAAATGTGTTGTGATGAATTTATTATAACCCATAAACAAGATAAGGATTTTGAAACACAGTTTCAGGATTTCAGAATTAAAGTGAATAAATTTAGGAAAGAATTACAGGTCCAGAAAGTTAAAACCTTTTAACAGGATGAGCATGATTATAAAGAAGGGTATGTATACCCTTGGATGAAAAAAGATGCTGATGGTCAACCTATAGTAAAAAAATGTGGCTTCAATTTTCTTCAGTGGTTCTAGTGGTGATGAGGATTGAGGACAAAGGTGGTGACCCTGTGGATCCAAATGGGGATCAAAGATGATGGATAGGTGGTTGGTGTGCTCGAGGCAGGGGAGGCAGGGAAGCATCTCAGAGACCAAACACACGTTCTCAACACCGCAATTAACAGTAGTGAACTTGTCTACGCATTGATTAACTGTGGCTGAGTATCAATTACTATCTAAAGGGCTCTCCTTTATCCCATCTGGTTCTCATGATTCTTTCCAATTTCGGATTGAATTGGAAAAATTTCTACATAAATTACAACTTTGTTTCTTTATTCAGATCTTTTACTGAACCATGCGATTGTTCTGTAGTAAAAGAATCTTCAAACAGAAAGGGAAGTGGGGTAAAGACCAGGCTATCCAAAGACAGGACCACTGAAGTGGTGAATTAAAGCAAAGTTTATTTGAAAGACAGACTGACTCGACACAACGTTGTGTTTTGGCCAGATGGCCTACATCACAAGTCTTAAAAACTTGGTTCAACAATGAAAGTCCAGAAATAATAACATTAAATTTGCAATGGTCTTCAAAAAGACCTTTGTTGTTAGGTGTAGCTGAATCGCGAATTGCGCTCTGTCTTTCAAATAAACTTTGCTTTAATTCATCACTTCAGTGGTCCTGTCTTTGGATAGCCTGGTCTTTACCCCCACTTCCCTTTATGTTTGAGTTTCTCTGTGGGACTTTTTGAGTTCTCCACGTACGTGGATTCTCTTTGGTAAAATAATCTTTTACATGGATGCCTCCAGGTGCTTTGGACTGGTTTTCCAGACCATGAAGAAACTGATCTGTGGTAGTGTGGGCACATCTTATAGGTGCGTGTGAGCTATTTTTTACCATGGCTGGGGAAAGGGCTACTTTTTAATGGGCTGGGAAATGGGTCTGCGCTAATATTAAAACTAGCGTGCACCTGTTTAAGGCCTGAGCCCTTACTGCCACCCATTGACCTAGTGGTAAGGGCTCATGTGCTACCCATGCAGTAACCATGTAGCGCACGTCAACGTAGGTGCACTGCTGGTTACTGCCAGGAATGCCCCTTGCGGTAGAAAATACAAAATTATTTTCTATTGTGGGATTCAGCGCATGCCAAAACTGGAATTACTGCTGGGTGCATGCGCTACCCGAGTGGTATTGCCCTTGCATTAGCCCTCGTTCATCTTTGTAAAAGGGCCCCTAAGAGGTGCAGCATTCTCTAAAACTTCAAGCTCTTTACCACCTGCAGGTTCTAGTCATACAAGGCAGTTAAATAAATGTGCTATGCTGCCAAATATCACTTTATTTCTTCCATGGTGACTTGCTTAAATGCATATCAGAGCTGCTTGCCTTCTGCCTCACTGGAGCAAGAGGCTGGAGGCTCATCTCGGGAGCTAGATTTTCCTCTATATTGTAGCTTTGTTGTTGCTGCTCCACTGGAAGATGGAATCTGCAGCCTAGAATTAGTGCTATTCCTTGGATTCAACTTGAAAGGGTGTTGTTTTTGCAAAAGATGCAGTGTGCCACTGTTTTAAAGATAACTCATTAGTTTTTCTCTACAATGGGCTTTGACAGTACATGCATTCTGCATATTGTAGATCCCGAAGCATTTAAAATGCTTCATAACTCAGATGTTTTATAAGACTTCCTCTTTTCTCTGCTGGGGGTAACTGATACTGGTGATTTTTGTGCTACTTCTGGTGGTACAGGTGCTGAGGGTAAGCAGAAGATATAGTGGAATTAGAAAAGGTACAGAGAAGGGCAATGAAACTGATAAAGCTAGGTGTACCTTTACACTTTCCTCTGCCTGCTCTACCTGTGAGGTGCTCTTGGCCTCAGAAGTATTACTTCCTACCCCCTCACTATTTAACATTATAAAACTTTAAATAGCTGATGATTCTATTGGAAGTTCCTCACAACGGGATTTACCAAAATCAGCGTCATACACTTCTCAGGTAGGAACAGGATTTTACTTGCTGTTGATCTCCTGTGCCCCCACTCTGTATTGTCTCTGCCTGTGTTTGCCCTTCTGTGAAGATGGAAGCAGATAACTACTCTTTCACAAGTTGCATTGGCTGCAACCATGAGTAGTCTTCTCTTAAGAAATCTTTCTTAAGCATTGTTGGTGAACAATAGAGGTCATATTCAGAAGCTGTATCCTTGGCACTGGTGCTGCTGTTGTCTACAGACCTCTCAGTTACCTTCCTTCATCTGGTTCTATTGCATTCTCTATATCTGCCCATCTCAAGTATTATCATTCATCTGGGATAGATTGTAAGTTCTATAGATAAAGGACTGCCTAACAGTGCTTTAGAAATTATTATTATAAGTAGTAGTAGTGGTAGAAGATGAATTGTTGTGTCTTTCTGTCTGTTCTTCAGGTTCCTTTTCCGTGGAGACAGAGGGTGAGAGATTTTTACAGCTTACTTCTCTCTGCTTCTGAAAAACAGCAATGACTGAGTCACATAATTCTCTCTTTCTTATTACTGTTAGTCTCTGAGTGCTAGTGACTATGAGAGACTCAGGCACACACCAACAGTGTAGATCTGCACCTACCCATCCACAGACAGAAAGCCCAAAAGACTTTTAAAACTCACTTTTTAGACTTCTAGGACAGATCTGAATCTGAATGATTTGATTTTTATGTTCTTTCACGTTTTCCACTTCAGTAATGCACATTTTTTTGCTTCAATTGCTAAAGTATAACCTTTTCTCTAAGGGGGTCTTTTACTAAAGCTTAGCTCAAGCTATTTGCAGCATGGCCCATTTTATTCCTATGGTCCTTGCTACAGATAAATTGAGCTAAGCTTTAATGAAAGGCACCCTAAATGCCTGAGAGAAGTTGGTGTCTAGGACGTGATGAGTTGGCAGAGACAGGGGCACCAAAGAGTTTTTAAAACATTGCAGCAGCACAACTGACAGGACAGTCAGGTTAAGTACTCTTTGGTCCAAGCTTCTTGAGTGTAGGTACACTTTCACCCCTACATGGGTAGCTACTGCTTGTCCTTCTGCTTTTTTTTTTCAAAACTGTGAGCTATGCCTTTAGGAATATTGTGATATCCCCCTTCTCACTCAGGGTGACCTGGTTCTCAATATGCAGATCATATGCAAATTAGTGTGCTACCCCTTCTCGCTCAGGGTGACCTGGTTCCCACTAGGCAAATTAAACAGGTCTCACCAACTGCATATTTCTCAGGCAACTCTTTATTCCAGCCCCTGGGCACACTTCTTCTAGCTTAATACTTTATACTTTCATAGATCTTCACACTGAGCCTCCCCACACAGATACATGGGCTCAGTACTACACCAATACTTTGGGGACTCTCAGTACTTTAGACACACAGTCCCCCCTTTGAACCCACAGTTCTGGACACACAGTCTTTTCTTCTTTGGACACACAGTCCCCTCTTTGAACACACAGTTCCGGATACACCGTCTTTTCTTTTTTGGACACACAGTCCCTCCACTGAACACACAGTTCCTATAAGTACTGAGTTCACACAGTCAAACACTAATGCTTTAGGGACTTCTTACCCCAGGATTTTCAGCCTGCTGATCTCATTTGGACACCCAGTCCACCCCAAGTCCATAAGGTTAGCCAGTATCTTTCAGGGGCTCTCTCTTCCTCTGCTGCTAGCTCACTTCCCTTCCTTTCACAACTCAGGAGGGGTATAAAGTGGTTAATTAACTACACAGGACCCAGCCCACAACCTCCTACACCTGTAGACATCCCAGGGCTCTCCCCGGTCCTAGCACCCTCTACATCTTCTGCTACTAGCGCCTCTAGTGGCCTACACCGTATAGGACACCCTCTTACTTATCACAATATGTGTTGTTATTTGCATTGATACAGCTACATCTTATACCACTGATGCAGGCACTCACCAAAATATGTTGGGTCAATGTATGGCCATCTGATGTTGATTTCTTAATTTTTCTTATTTTGGGGCCCTTTTACTAAGCTGTGGTAAAAAGCGTCCTTAGAGTGTCCTTACACGGGTCATTCCCACACGTTAAGGGTATTTTTCTGCAGGGGTAAAGTGGCTGATTTTTCAATGGCCACACACTAATTTTCCCATTAGCACATGGTCATTAGTGCATGAGCACTTACCGTCGTCATCTATTTTGTAGACAGTAAGGGCACTAACCAACTGCTAATTGGTTTACACACAGCAATGTAACTGTGCTAACCGATCAGCACAGAACATATCCACTCTCCACCCCCAGACTTGACCCCAGCGCTAAAAAAATATTTTTTAGTGTGTGGGTAGCGTGTGCTGAACCCAAAACTACCACTGGACTCCTCAGCGTGCCCCGCGGTAAGCCATTTTTAACTGCGGTAAGCACAAGTTAGTGCTTACCATGGTTTAGTAAAAGGACCCGTTCATTTTACTGGTGTTTTTTAAAATAAAGCTATTTTTCAAAGTTTAATTCTCTTTGGAGCTTTCTACTGTAGAAAGTACTACTACTACTACTACTTATCATTTCTATAGCGCTACTAGACGTACGCAGTGCTGTACACTTGAACATGAAGAGACAGTCCCTGCTCGACAGAGCTTACAATCTAATTAGGAGAGACAGACAGAACAAACAAGAGATAAGGGAATATTAAAGTGAGGATGACAAAATAAGGGTTCTGAACAAGTGAACAAGGGTTAGGAGTTAAAAGCAGCATCAAAAAGGTGGGCTTTTAGCTTAGATTTCAAGACGGCCAGAGATGCAGCTTGACGTACCGGCTCAGGAAGATAAAAGGAACGGAGTCTGGAGTTAACGGTGGAGGAGAAGGGTGCAGATAAGAGAGATTTACCCAGTGAACGGAGTTCCCGGGGAGGAATGTAGGGAGAGATGAGAGTGGAGAGGTACTGAGGAGCTGCAGAGTGAATGCACTTATAGGTCAATAAGAGGAGTTTGAACTGTATGCGGAAACGGATAGGAAGCCAGTGAAGTGATTTGAGGAGAGGGCTAATATGAGCATAACGACACTGGCGAAATATTAGTCGTGCAGCAGAATTTTGAACAGATGAGGGAGGAGAGAGATGGCTAAGTGGGAGACCTGTGAGAAGCAAGTTGCAATAGTCTAAGCGAGAGGTGATAAGAGCGTGGATGAGGGTTCTGGTAGTGTGCTCAGAAAGGAAAGGGCAAATTTTGCTGATATTATAGAGAAAGAAATGACAGGTTTTAGCAGTCTGTTGAATATGTGCAGAGAAGGAGAGGGAGGAGTCGAAGATGACCCCAAGGTTACAAGCTGATGAGACAGGAAGGATGAGAGTGTTATCCACAGAAATAGAGAATGGGGGAGGAGGAGAGGTTGGTTTAGGGGGAAAGATAAGAAGCTCAGTCTTGGTCATGTTTAGTTTCAGATGGTACTGAGACATCCAGGCAGCAATGTCAGACAAGCAGGCTGATACTTTGGCCTGGGTTTCGGCTGAGATTTCTGGCGTGGAGAGGTAGATCTGGGAGTCATCAGCATAAAGATGATACTGAAAACCATGGGATGAGATCAGAGTACCAAGGGAAGAAGTATAGATGGAGAAGAGAAGAGATCCCAGGACAGATCCCTGAGGTACACCAACTGACAGTGGGATGTTATTCTTGGGGTTTTTTTTTTGATCCCTGGATGTTTTTCAGTCAAATGCATGTGTTGTCAGACAATGCAGAGAAAGACTATTCATAACTCTGTGACTTGGTTTGTACCTGTACTAATCCTGCAGCTCTGGAAGGTTTTCTTTCCCTGCCAAGGGATCCCTTTCCCATGACAGAAATGCATCCAGAATGCTATTAGCTATAACAGGGTCCAGGATAAGTAAGGGGATCGGGGAAGAATATCTACATGTGTTTTTACCTGATTGTTG
Organism: Microcaecilia unicolor; assembly: GCF_901765095.1. Taxonomy (NCBI): domain Eukaryota; kingdom Metazoa; phylum Chordata; class Amphibia; order Gymnophiona; family Siphonopidae; genus Microcaecilia; species Microcaecilia unicolor. The sequence goes on along the minus strand of NC_044033.1, from coordinate 430,541,795 downwards.
AGTAAAAATGCTTTGTATATTTGTGTTAGCTTCTTTCCTATCTTTGAATGGAGTTCTTTTCTTTTTACATTATTCTTGCATGTATTTTTATTGCACTGTGAACTACTGCGACATGTTAACGCCTGGTGGTATAGCAAATTTTAATAAACTTTAAATTATAAGAACCTGGATGGCATTCTGTCTCCAGTTAGGCAAGTAATTCAATCTGGCAGCAGATGCAAAGCTAGCTTGGTTCTGCTTAGATCAGTACTGTTGTTGCCAAGGACCTTCCTTTGTAAAATTGTGGCATCCATTTTTCTTTCTTGCAGGTACTCTTACACACAACAAAAACATTTCCTGCTCACTCCATTCTTTCTGATCTGAATAATTAGCCTGGCTTGATTTTCACTAGGCTGATAGGATTACGCTAAAGCTACTGTGCATTTCAATCAGACGGGTATCAGTTTTGCTGTGCATTGTTCTGTTCTCTTAATAATTCACCTCTGTCAACTGGTTTGGCTTCTTTCCTCAAGCAAGAATGTCTAACCTAGCAATCACCTTCCACCTGGTTTTCTAGGAATCATCATCCTATCTCACATTCCTTTCTGGCAACATTGTTGGAAAAGGTAGGTAAGTGAAACTGAAGACATGCTAGTGTTCTTTTCAGAATGTCAGTACCATGAGGAACTGGTAATATATCAGCTAAGACACACTGGATGGTATCAACTATAGTACATGCACACATAGTAGAGCTAGGTCTCTTTGTAGTCTCTTCACACTTTACTGCAATTATTGGGGTTCACTAACCCTAAAATATTTTGATATTGTGCATTTAATGTGATTGACTTTTGTAATAAAAGTAGAGGAGAGGTTGCCATGTTTTTGCCTTCCCTCCTACAAGTTTTCCCTATAGTTCTTTACCTAAAGTTCCTTTGTGTAGATGGCAGCCTATCTCTCCCCCATGGGAGGGGTATGCCTCTAAGTAATTACCTAATCTTAATATACATTACTGAATAAGCAGCCACATCTAAAATACAAATGCACCCAATCTGCAGCCCCTCCTTACCTCTCTACCCTCATCTCCCCTTACGTTCCTACCCGTAACCTCCGCTCTCAAGACAAATCACTCCTTTCAGTACCCTTCTCCACCACCGCCAACTCCAGGCTCCGCCCTTTCTGCCTCACCTCACCCCATGCTTGGAATAAACTCCCTGAGCCCATACGCCAGGCCCCCTCCCCTCCCTTCAGATCCTTGCTCAAATCCCACCTCTTCAATGTCGCCTTCGGCACCTAACCACTATACCACTATTCAGGAAGTCTAGACTGCCCCAACTTGACATTTCATCCTTTAGATTGCAAGCTCCTTTGAGCAGGGACTGTCCTTCTTTCTTAAACTGTACAGCGCTGCGTTACCCTAGTAGCACTCTAGAAATGTTAAGTAGTAGTAGTAGTAGTAAATACAAACAATAAAAGACCTTCATAATAAGAAAGGAAAAGCAATCTGGCTTACGTTCTTGCCAAGGCTAACTCCAGAATCTGATTTAATTATCAGTCCCAACTTCTAAAAGTATTTATCAATCAATCATTTATTTATTTAGGGGTCCTTTGACTAAGGTGTGCTGAAAAATGGCCTGCAGTAGTGTAGGCGCGGGTTTTGGGTGCATGCAGATCCATTTTTCAGCAAGCCTGTAAAAAAGGTCTTTTAAAATTTTTTGCAGAAAATGAATGTGCGGCAAAATAAAAATTGGCGTGCGTCTATTTTGGGTCTGAGACCTTACCGCCAGCCATTGACTTAGCGATAAGGTCTCACACGATAACTGGGTGATAATGACCTAAGCGTATCAAATGCTACTTGACGCGCATAGTGGTTGCGCGTCGGAAAATACAAATTATTTTTCAGACGCTCGTAGTGGATGCACACCCAAAATGAAATTACGGCAAGAGCCATGCAGTAGCTGTTGGAATGTAATTGTATTTTACATGCATTGCCTGTCACCTATTATTTCTCTGTGATTACTCTGTGACCTCTGATGTGAATTACTTAGAGAGGTCACACAGCTATGCAACTTCCTGTGGGGGTTAGATGCAGCACATGCAGCACATGGAGCACATGGAGCTTATGATCTCTCCTAACCTGAGAGGATCTATGGTGGTGTGAGCATCCATTACCATCTAAGCACATGGAAGGAGCTGATAATACAAATGTATAGTAATATGTATATATAAGCCTGTCTGATTATAATCTAACTACAAACTGTGAGTAAACAGATGTTTTGTTACTTCAACTTTAAAGTGACTCAGCAGTGAATTATTCAGGGGTGAATGAGAGAGAGATGAAGAAAGAAATTAACATTTCTAAAGCTGAAGCTGTGTGTACTAAAATCTGCTAATTATTTACTACAAATAATCCAACAAAAGGGTTATGGGCCCAGGGTCCAGGAATTGAAAAAGAAGAGAAATATTACCAGGCAGAAAAAAAAAGGCCACATTTTTCTCTTAAGTTTTAAAGGAAAGATTCAGTCTGTCTCTCTCTCCCCCCACACAGCAGACAGAAGGCTAAGAAAATGGCTGAGGGAAGAAATTCACCATTGTTCTATTCTCTCAAGGTGCCTAAATTAACTGAGTTTAATTATCGGCAGTGGGAATTAAGATTCATATGTCTCCTTCGAGCAAAAAGATTAAATATATGCTTAGATCAAGACAGAACAGCTGAAAATATGGCTGAATGGGACAATGCAAACTATTATGTGAAGTGCATGTTTCTAGAAGCTCTCTCAGAGAAACAAACCATATTAGTGGAGGGAAAAGATACACCAAAGGACATTTTATATAAACTGAGAACTATGTATGCAACTACATATGCAAAGCAGCAACCAATTTGGTTGGCAGAGTTGAATGAAACCAAATTAAGGGATAAAAGTAAATGTAATGATCACATTATGCATCTTATGTCTTCATTTCAAAAGCTAGAACTTTCTGGAATTCCCATGTGTGATGCATTGAAAAGAGCATTTCTTTTTACCTCACTATCAAAGAAGTTTGATGTTTTTAGGTCTGTAAATGAGGCCATTGAAGGGCAATCTTTTGAACAGGCAACATCAAAACTAAGGCAGGAATGCATAATAAATGATTCTGAGGAGATGTGTTCTCAAAGCAAGTCAGAGAGAAATGAAACAAATTTCTTGGCAAAGAACAGAGGAAGGCGGAGCTATGGGAAAACTCCACCCAAGGGCAAGCTGATTTGCTACTCATGTGGAAAGGAGGGACATGTATCTAAATGGTGTAAGGAAACACAAAACACTCCCTCTAGCTCACCTAAGCCAATGGAACTAAAGAATTTTCAAACCAGGAAATGTATGAAGGACAAAGATAAACACAAGGGCTTTCTAATGGCAGAAAAATCTTTGACTATGGTAAATAATAATTCAAATGAAAGTACTTGGATTTTGGATTCGGGGAGCACATGCCATTTAACCAATTGTAAGGATTTCTTTCAGGAAATGTGTCCAGAGGAAGGTATTCTTAAAACTGCAAACGCAGGGACTGCTAAGATCCAAATGCAAAGTGTCTAATGAAGTTAAAGAAATTCCTGTAAGTGATGTCTTGTATATTCCCCAAGCAGTTTGTAATATGCTTAGTGTATCTACATTAGATAAGAAGGGATTTGTGATTCATTTTGAAAACAGTAAGTGCACAATCTCTAAAAATGATGAAGTGTATGCTGAAGCTTTTATGCATAATGATGTTTATAAGCTGAACATTTCAGGTGAAGCCTCACATATGGCGCAAGTAAGGAAGAATGATGGTAAATGTAGTCCGGAAATCTGGCACCGCCGCCTGGGACATCGTGATTCTAAGGTGATCCAGGATCTTTACAGTAAGCAACTAGCCACTGACATTCAGATAAGTGCAGATGCTGGTAAAATGGAGAAATGCATAGACTGTGTTACTCAAAAAGGTGTGAGACCCTCATTTCCTGCATACACAGGAAATAGGAGTAATAAAGTGCTGGACTTAATACACAGTGACTTATGTGGACCGTTTAATATCCCATCATTGGGAAATAACAGATTTGTGCTAATATTCTTGGATGATTTCTCTAGATACTGTGTGGCCTATTTGCTGAAAGAGAAAAGTCAAGTCACAGACATGCTGAAGAAATACGTAGCCATGGTGAGCAATAAATTTGAAAGAAAACCAAAGGTTCTTCAGACCGACAATGGTGGTGAGTTCATTTCACAAAGCATGCGCACATTTCTAGAACAAGAAGGCATTCAGCATATCACAACAGTAGCTTATACACCAGAGCAAAATTCTGTTGCAGAGAGAAAATTTAGGTCACTTGTGGAAATGACCAGATGTATGCTGTCAGATAGCAATCTCCCTAAAAGACTATGGGGGGAAGCCATTCTCACAGCAGTGTACCTACAAAACAGAATGCCAACTAAAGGCGCTGAGCGCACACCACATGAGACATGGCATGGTAGGAAGCCAAACCTGTCACACATAAGAACATTTGGAAGTACAGCATATGCTCATATACCAAAGCAAAGAAGGCATAAGCTGGATTCCACAACAGAAAGGGGCATTTTAGTTGGCTATGCTCCAGGACACAAAGGATATAGAATTTTGAATCTGAAAACTGGCATTGTTGGCATAAGACATGTTACATATTTTGATGAAAACAAAAGGGTTGATAAAGGCTGGATTATCCCAGATGAGCCTTATCATCCAGAATATGAAACTAGAACCATAATAGACATGCCAGTGTATATAAATGCCATACCAAGGCAGATGTCTGAAAGCAACTCACCTGTATCTAACGAGGAACAGGCAGAGGAAGCAGACACAGAAAGAATCATTGAAGAAGACAGTACAGTTGGAGAAGGGGAATCAATTGGAGAAGAACTCTCAGATTTAGAGGATGCGGAAAGGTCAGACCAACCTGTTGTCAGACGCTCATCCAGGGAAAACAAAGGTGTTCCACCCCCAAGACTGTCTTACTTAACAAAGTCAGCAGAAGCTCAAGAGCCCTTAACATGGGATGAGATTGAGAAAATGCCAGCAGAAGAAGCTGCTGAATGGCATAAAGCTGCACAAGAAGAAATTGATGCATTGGATAAAAATAATACTTGGATTCTTACAAAATTACCTCCTGGCAAGAAAGCTATAGGATGCAAATGGGTATTCAAGTTAAAAGGAATGCACAAGGAAAAGTGGAAAGGTATAAAGCCAGATTAGTGGCAAAGGGATATCTTCAAAAATATGGAGAAGATTTTGATGAAGTGTTTGCACCTGTAGTGAAACACACGACAATCAGAACACTTCTGAGCATTGCAGTCTCAAAAGGCATGCAAGTCAACCACATTGATGTGAAAACAGCGTTTCTTCACGGAGATATAACTGAAGACTTGTACATGGAACAGCCAACAGGTTTCATAAATACAAAACAAAGACAGCTAGTGTGTAAATTAAACAAAGGTCTTTATGGATTAAAGCAAAGTGCAGAATGTTGGAATGAAAAATTGCATGAAATATTGACAAATTTAGGATTTAAGCAAGGTGAAGCAGATAAATGTTTGTACACTAGGTGCACAAATGGACAATATGCATACATTTTAGCTTTTGTTGATGATCTGCTCATTGCAAGCAAAAGTGAGCAAGAGTACAAGGACATTGTAAAGTGTTTAAACCTCAATGTTGAGATAAAAGAACTTGGTAATGTGTCATACTATCTTGGTATAGAAATTGAGAAACAAAATGATGGTTCTTATCTTCTAAGCCAGAAGCAGAAAATAAATGAGCTTATTGAAAGTTTAGGTATGCAAGATGCCCAAGTTGTAAGCACTCCCATGATCACTGATTTTCTGAAGGATGAAACAGTAAGAGAACCTTTACCAGATAACATCCAATATAGATCAGCCATAGGTAAGCTTTTATATCTAGCTACCACATACAGGGCTGATATAGCAAATGCAGTAGGAATTTTGAGCAGAAGGGTCAGCTCACCTACCAAATCAGATTGGACTGCAGTTAAAAGGATGGTAAGGTATTTAAAGGGTACCATTGATTGTAAATTAAAGGTTTCAGCCAATAGTAATCCAAAACTAATATGTTACTGTGATTCAGATTGGGCAGGGGATCATTCTGATTATAAATCCACAAGTGGATATGTGTTTATGTATCTGGGACCTAGACCATAGAAGTCTGCCTAGCTTTGTCCTTATGTTCGGTAGGTACCTGTATATTCAATGCTAGTGCTTGACATTGATTACCTGGATCACATTCAGCCTGTGGTGGTCACCGCTAAAGGAATTACAAATTAAGGTTATTGAATTATAAGTAAAGGTAGCTACATGTATAATTGCAAATAATGGCAATTAACTCCAATTAAAGCTTACTATTTGTAGTAACTGCTTATTAGCGCCTAATTTATAATTGGGGATCATCCGTCTGAAGGACACTGGGTGACAATTTAGAGTGAATGATTTTATTGGTACTTGTTGAATGATTGTTCTTTCCGATTCATTTTATGGCATTCCATTTTTAATTATATTTTAATTGAGTTAGTTTGTAAACTGCTTTGACTCATGCATGAAAGAGGTGGGATATCAAGTAAACAAACAATAAATTATAATTTAACAATTAAGTTATATGCGCAACTGCCACTACTCTATAACGTGCGCATGCAAATTTGGAACCTTGCATCATGTAGCTATAGTTTGGGTTCCTTTTCCCTACAGGCATCACCTTGCACTTGCTCATATCTCCAAGTCTCCTAAGGCCCTCTTGCAATTTTTCACATGCCTCCTGTGATTTAACAAGTTTAAATAACTTTGTTTCATCAGCAAATCTGATCACTTCACTCATTTTTTCTGTTCCCAGATCATTTATAAATATGTTAAAAAGAAGCAGTCCCAGTACAGATCCCTGGGGGGGACCCCATTATCTACCCTTCTCTATTGAGAATACTAACTATTTAACCCTACTCTTTGTCTTCCATCTTTTAACCAGTTCTCAATCCACAATAAGGCACTGACTCCTGTCAGCATTCATTGTCTAGGTATGGTCCCGGGTCCAGTTCACAGAGGCAGTGGGTTCGTAGAGGCAGTGGGTTCCCAAAAAATACACAATCCACACGGGTTTGAATATATAAGTATATTGTATGTACATATATAGGCTCACACCACTTAGTACAGGTAATGTGTATGGGTTTAGATGGGAATCAATGAGAGAAAGGTAAGAATGAGGGGGGGGGGGGTGCAGAGAAAGAAAGAAGTCGAGGTAGGGCTGAAGATGTGTATGTGCAGAGAAAGAGAAAGAGCCTAAGAAAGCAGAGCATTGTGCTCTGAGAGAGAAAGGCTGAAGGAGAAAGGGGGGGGGGGGCAGTGCCAGGGGCTCTGGTGGCTGAAGATGTGTGTGTGTGTGTGTAGAGAAAGAAAGAAAGAAAAGCAGAGCTGCCCAGAGCCATGTGCTTCTCCTTTTTATACCTCAGGAACAGAAAGGGATCAAATAACTTCTTTCCTTCCCAGCCAAACTCCAGTTTAATTTCCTTGATGCAAGGAAGGTGACCATTTTCACAGGTTCTACTCTTTGAAGTCCCTAGTTTTGGAACCTATCTGTCTGGCTTTCTTTGTTCTCAAAGAGAGCCCTGCTCCCACATGCCCAGAGAGGACTAAAGGTATGTTAATTGAGAAACAAGCTGGGCAGCATTTGGTCCATTTGCCATCCTCAGTGCTTCCTGAGGGAGGGGGGAGTTATCAGGAGTTGGTTTCATAGCAATTCTGACATCCAGCAATCCTGCCAACTCCTATTCCATGACTTTTTAATTTCCTTAGGAGCCATTAGTAAATTAAAGCAGATAAAGACCTGCATGGCCCTCCTCACCAACTATTATCCCAACTCTACAGATCTCACTGCGACCTCTCTAACCTTATCTCTATTCCTCTACTCCCCTCCTCTTCTCTGCCCTTCTCTTGCGCCCTTTGGAATGCCCGCTCTATCTGTAACAAACTCCCCTACATCCAGGACCTCTTTATCTTGCGTCACCTCCATCTGCTCGCCATAACAGAAACCTGGCTCTGCCTTGATGACTCTGCTTCAGTCGCAGCCCTCTGCCATGGCGGTTATCTTTTTTCACATACTCTTTGCCCTGCTGGTCGCGGGGGCGGTGTTGGACTACTTCTCTCTCCCTCCTCCAGATTTCAACCCCTTCTTCCACCTCAATCTCACTGTTTTTCCTCCTTTGAAGTCCACTCTATCCGCCTTTTCTCTCCTCCGCCTCTTTGAATAGCGGTCATTTATCGTCCCCCTGATAAGTCCTTTTCATCCTTTCTCAGTGACTTTGATACCTGGCTTGCCTTCTTCCATGATCCTTCCTCCCCCTCTCTCATCCTTGGTGACTTTAATATTCCTGCTAATGATCCTTCCAACTCTTATATTTCCAAGTTACTCGCTTTAACATCCTCCTTTAATCTCCAACTATGCTCCACCTCCCCCACTCATCAAAATGGTCACTGTCTTGATCTCATCTTCTCCTCCAACTGTTCACCCTCTAGTTTCCTTGCCTCTGATCTTCCTCTCTCTGATCACCATCTTATAACTTTCACACTGTTGATGGCTCCCTCCCAGTCCCGTCCTATCTTATCTAATTTATCTAGGAATCTTCATGATATTGACCCTTCATCTCTATCCTCCCATGTTTCAAACCTCCTCTCTACTGTGGCACCATCCACGTCTGTCAACGAGGCTGTTTCTTCTTACAACAATACTCTATCCTCTGCCTTAGACACTCTTGCACCTTTGATGAACCGCCCTATAAGGCGTACAAAACCCCAATCTTGGCTGACTTCTAATATCCGCTACCTACGTTCCTGTACTTGCTCCGCCGAACGCCTCTGGCGGAAATCTCGGGCCCTTGCTGATTTCTTACACTTTAAGTTCATGCTGACCTCCTTCCAATCTGCTCTTCTACGCGCCAAACAGGATTATTATATCCAACTGACCAACTCTCTTGGCTCTAACCCTCGTCTTCTCTTCACCACATTGAACTCTTTCCTCAAGGTGCCCCCTCCCCCAACTCCCCCTTCATTATCTCCTCAGACCCTTGCTGAATTCTTTCATGACAAGGTTCAAAAGATAAACCTTGAATTCTCTACCTCGCCACCTCTCCCTCCACTAGTCCGTTCCCCCCTCTCTCCTTCCCCTTATTCCTTTTCCTCCTTTCCTGAAGTTACTATAGAGGAAACTACACTTCTCCTTTCTTCCTCAAAATGTATCACCTGTTCCTCTGATCCCATTCCCACCCACCTTCTTAATGCCATCTCACCTGCTCTTATTCCTTTTATCTGTCACATTCTCAACCTCTCACTTTCCACTGCAACTGTCCCTACTGCCTTTAAACATGCTGTGGTCACACCTCTCCTTAAGAAGCCTTCACTGGACCCTACTTGTCCCTCTAATTACCGACCCATCTCCCTCCTCCCTTTTCTCTCCAAATTATTTGAGTGTGCTGTTCACCACCGCTGCCTTGATTTTCTCTCCTCACATGATATTCTTGACCCACTACAATCTGGTTTTCGCCCTCTCCACTCAACCAAAACTGCGCTTACTAAAGTCTCCAATGACCTATTACTGACTAAATCCAGAGGTCTCTATTCCATCCTCATCCTTCTTGATCTTTCTGCTGCTTTTGACACTGTTGATCACAGCATACTCCTCGATATCCTGTCCTCACTTGGATTCCAGGGCTTTGTCCTTTCCTGGTTCTCTTTCTACCTCTCCCTCCGCACCTTTAGTGTTCACTCTGGTGGATCCTCTTCTACTTCTATCCCTCTGCCTGTCGGCATACCTCAGGGTTCTGTTCTTGGTCCCTTCCTCTTTTCTATTTACACTTCTTCCCTTGGTTCATTAATCTCATCCCATGGCTTTTCCTACCATCTCTATGCTGATGACTCCCAAATCAACCTTTCTACCCCTGATATCTCATCTTGCATCCAAACCAAAGTTTCAGCATGCTTGTCTGACATTGCTGTCTGGATGTCTCAACACCACCTGAAATTAAACATGACCAAAACTGAGCTTCTCATTTTTCCCCCCAAACCCACCTCCCCACTCCCCCCGTTTTCTATTTCTGTTGATGGCTCTCTCATTCTCCCTGTCTCCTCAGCTCGAAACCTTGGGGTCATCTTTGACTCTTCTCTCTCCTTCTCTGCTCATATCCAGCAGATCGCCAAGACCTGTCGTTTCTTTCTTTACAACATCCGTAAAATCCGCCCCTTTCTTTCCGAACACTCTACCAAAACCCTCGTCCACACGCTTGTCACCTCTCGTTTAGACTACTGCAATCTTCTTCTTGCTGGCCTCCCACTTAGTCACCTCTCCCCTCTCCAATTGGTTCAAAACTCTGCTGCCCGTCTCATCTTCCGCCAGGGTCGCTTTACTCATACTACCCCTCTCCTCAAGTCGCTTCACTGGCTCCCTATCCGTTTTCGCATCCTGTTCAAACTTCTTCTACTAACCTATAAATGTACTCACTCTGCTGCTCCCCAGTATCTCTCCACACTCGTCCTTCCCTACACCCCTTCCAGTGGACTCCGCTCCATGGATAAATCCTTCTTATCTGTTCCCTTCTCCACTACTGCCAACTCCAGACTTTGCGCCTTCTGTCTCGCTGCACCCTAAGCCTGGAATAAACTTCCTGAGCCCCTACGTCTTGCCCCATCCTTGGCCACCTTTAAATCTAGACTGAAAGCCCACCTCTTTAACATTACTTTTTGACTCGTAACCACTTGTAACCACTTGCCTCCTCCTACCCTCCTCTCCTCCTTCCTGTATACATTAATTGATTTGATTACTTTATTTTTTGTCTATTAGATTGTAAGCTCTTTGAGCAGGGACCGTCTTTCTTCTATGTTTGTGCAGCACTGCGTATGCCTTGTAGTGCTATAGAAATGCTAAATAGTAGTAGTAGTAGTAGTAGTAGTAGTAGCATGGTCTATCCAGTCTGCCTAACAGTCTCTCTGAACTAATGTGCAACTTTCTTTAAATTAGTCATCTTACTTTAAGAGTAAGAGTAAGGTAACTATTCTTACTCTCTTACCTATCTATATGTTCCATCTCTGCTTATACCCTACACTGTCAATTAAAATGTTCTATTACATATTGTGTTGACATTTTAAGTAGTTTACTATCTCAGTTTTGATTATGGGGACCATTGGTTCCAAATCAAATTTAAACTCTTACCAAGTGGTACTAAAGTGTTGTTCTCCCAGCTTGTATCTGCATTAACTTTAAGTGGACCTCAATGCATCCACGCTTGGTAATTCACCCACAGAGTGAAGAGAGCTCTTTACTTGCAAAAGAGCACCAGTGCTATTGTTGGAGCTAGTCTTATCACTGGTCCTTTTTCTTTTATTGCCAGGATGGATAGCTCAAACACCCAATGTAAACAACTTATACTAAGAGAAAAACCATTGGTTTATCCAACTGTCAGTCTTTATGCAAATCAACACCCGCTGTGAGAACAAACAACCCGTGTTTGTAAGTGTGAACTCTGACTTTAACAATCCTTAACTATTTTAGCAGTTCTGCCTTACCTGAAGGTCCAAGCTCTCCAACTTCCCACCGTTGGCACCATACTTATCTCTTTCGCTTTTCTGTTCCACTGTACTGTGTTTTCACGGATGTTATCGTTTTGCAGTCTCTCTAATGTCTCCCAGCCGGCTGGTGCGTTCCCGGTACAATCCCAGTGCTGATTTCTCCTTCAGTGGGTTTACATACTGCTGTTATTCCTTCAACATGACTTCTTTGATTATTAAGAGAACAGAACAATGCACAGTAAAACCAATACCCATCTGATTGAAATGCACAGTAGCATTAGCGTAATCCTATCAGCCTAGTGAAAATCAAGGAGTAGAAAGAAGTCATGATGAAGGAATAACAGCGGTATGTAAACCCATTGGAAAGCGTAAACAGACGCTTCACGTCTACATTTTCAGACAAGTTAAGGAGATGAAAGCCACAGATGTAACTGAAGGGAAAGACAAATTCAAAAAAAAGAAAAAAAAAACTCTACAGTGTCTTATATCAAAAATATTGTATGAGTTTACCTATCTACCTATATAGATTTTCTTATGTATGTGCTCATAAAGGGTTTAGAGACTGCCAAATCATACAACTCAAAAGGTATTAATCCTCTACAGTAAATAATCATTGCACTCAAAAATATACTCACTAACAGTGCTTCCTTAAATATGACAATTGTAGTCCATAATATATCAGTGTGTGGATTTAAGGACATGTTTTGAGATATGCAGTATGGACCAAATTCTGGGGACCTTTTACTAAGGCGCACCGAAAAGTGGCCTGTGCTGGTGTAGTTACATGCTTTGGACGCATGCAGGTCCATTTTTCAGCATACCTGGAAAAATAGGCCTTTTTTGTGCCGAAAATAGATGTGCAACAAAATTAAAACCAGCGTGCACCCATTTTGGGCCAGAGACCTTACCGCCACCCATTGATTTAATGGTAAGGTCTCACACGCTAACTGGGTGATAAGCATCAGTGCATGTAAACTGCAGATTACTGTAGGGTAAGCACCACACAGTATAAAATAGAAAATATTTTCTACCGCATGTTTTGGACGTGCATCAAAAAATGGAATTACCACCCCGGGGCACACGGTAGCCGGGCAGTAGTTACAATTTGATGTGCATTGGATGCGCATAGGCACCAGCGCGCCTTAGTAAAAGGGTCCCTCTATAAATAGCACAAAAATATCAGCGTTGGAAAAAAACATGCTAAGCGCTATTCTATAAAAGGTGCTGAAAGTTAGGCAACATTTATAGAATATGCTTAGTGCTGGGATCAGTGCTAAGTAAACTCTGGTGTAAATCTTCGCATCTAAATTAGGCTCAGATCTCCCTATTTCTATAACAGCATGCATAAATTGTAGGTACGCCCCTGATCTGCCCATGACCCTCCCATCGCTGTGTCCCTTCTTTGAAACCACGTGTAAAATTTATGAGTGGATTCTCGCGACTGAAAATGTACAAGTAGTGCTGATAATTGATTATTCTACATATTGGGATAATTGATTATTAGCACCTAATTATCAGTGCTAATTAGCTTGTTATTCAATTAAATTGCACACACAAATTGGGCATATGTCAAAATTGTGAGCAATTTTAAACATCAGTTATAGAATTTTGGTGTATAAATGCATCCTTACAGTGTTTTTAAAAAAGTACTTTGGTCTACATTTGCCATATCTAAGGAAGCACTGCTACTACTACTATTTAGCATTTCTATAGCGCTACAAGGCATACGCAGCGCTGCACAAACATAGAAGAAAGACAGTCCCTGCTCAAAGAGCTTACAATCTAATAGACAAAGCTTACAATCTAATAGACACTAGCACTGCTAGTGAGTATCCTTTGAGTGCAATGATTATATACCATGGAGGCCTGATGCTTTTTGATCTGAATAGTCTTGGCAGTCTCTCAACCCTTTATGGGTATTGTAAAGTGTATCCTCTTCCCTCAGCGGTTGCAGCTCTCCACAACCTGAAGAACACCTTCCAGTACTGCTCCTTTTTTTTCCCTCAGAACAATGAAGCTTTTTATTGCCTAGGAGGGGCTTCCCTCCTTCCCTCAGTTGTGGCACCAAAACACAAAACAAAGCACAGTTATCATTCACCTTTCTCAATCCGGTTAGTTTCCCAGTCCAGGCTTCCACAGCTGCTTCCTCTCCCTCCCTCCTGGGGAAGAGTAGCAGCAAATAATAAAAAAAAAAAGAAAAAAAAATACCCTGTTCAGAGTAGCGGGGTTTTCCACAACACAGTTCACTTTTAGCCAAGCTTTCCAAAACACAGCTCAATTTAGCCCGGCTTTCAAAACACAGTTCAGTTCTAGCCAAGCTTGCAAAACACAGCTCAGTTTAGCCAGGCTTTCAAAACACAGTTCAGGTCTAGCCAAGCTTTCAAAACACAGCTCAATTTAGCCAGGCTTTCAAAAACACAGTTCAGTTCTAGCCAAGCTTTCCAAAACACAGCTCAATTTAGCCAGGCTTTCAAAACACAGTTCAGTTCTAGCCAAGCTTGCAAAACACAGCTCAGTTTAGCCAGGCTTTCAAAACACAGTTCAGGTCTAGCCAAGCTTTCAAAATACAGCTCAGTTTAGCCAGGCTTTCAAAACACAGTGGCTCTGCGCGGGCTCAAAGCCTAGGGTCCCACCCTCTTGGTCAGTCATACTCCTACCTGACCTCCTCCCGCTTGACCCGGCTTGGCCCCGCTACTTCCTTGGCTTTCGCTGAGCCAGAGCTGAAAAGTCCATCGGCTCTTCCAGGGTGTTCTCCGATTCAGTCAACTCCATAGGGCAAGGCTCACTCTCTGCCTCTCTCTCCTCAGGAGCCCAATCCATATTCTCCTCGCCCCGCCCTTCTCCCAGCTGCTCACCCTTTCTTTCATTAAAGCTCTTTGGTGGCTCTTCTTTCTCCACCCACCTGTTCCACCACCTCTTCCCCCAGGTTGGAGAATCAGCCTTATTCCTTCCCCTGCGGCCCTCCTCTGGAGACTCCTGGGAATGCAGATAGTTTCTCTTATCCCCGGTCTCCCTTGGGGCATGCTGGGAGTTGTAGTTCTTTATTTCTAGTTTTTTCCTGGGGAATGCCTGCCTATAACGGGGGTATTCTGGCCTATCCCCGGGTTCCTTTGGGGCCTGTCCTACATACTCTTTACAGTATATACATAAGAAAATCTGTAAAAAAGTACAATTTTTTTGATAAAAGAAACTGTGACTTTTTACCTATATTTTCAGGAAACATTTCATCGAAGCACTTTTCATTGCTACAGATAGTTCTCAACCTTGCCACTTCCTCTGTCAAGGGCCCTTTTACTAAGCCTCGTAAGCATCTATGCACGCCCAATGCATGCCAAAATAGGGTTACCGCACGGCTACCACATGGCTCTTAATTTCATTTTTGCCACTTTTCTGATATGTGCAGCTGAAAAATGATTTCTGCTGCACATATCGAACGCGCGCCAAGTGGCATTTGGCATGCATAGGTCATTACCGCCCGGTTACTGCATGAGACTTTACTGCTAGGTCAATGGCTGGCGATAAGGTCTCAGACCCAAATGGATGCACATCAATTTTCATTTTGCCGCACGTCCATTTTCAGCAAAAAATTAAAAAAGGCCTGATTTACAGGTGCGTTGAAATATGATTCTGTGCGTGCCCAAAACCTGCGTCTACACTACCGAAGGCCATTTTTCAGCACACCTTAGTAAAAGGACCCCTCAGTTGCTCTACTGCTTTCCTGAGGTGGTCAACCTGAAGCCATGTTGAACTGGTCTTTATCCAGAATCAATCTACTTTTTCTGAATGGAGGAAGAATGAGTGACAGCTTTGGTGACACAATATTTGCCAGTTATACTTCTGTTGTAGGAACTCTGGGGTCCTTTTACTAAGGTGCGCTGAAAAATGCGGCAGTGTAGACACATGTTTTGGGCGCATGCAGAATTATTTTTTAGCGCACCTACAAAAATGCCTTTTTTTTTGCTGAAAACGGATGTGTGACAAAATGAAAATTGCCGCGTGTCCATTTTGGGTCTGAGACCTTACTGCCAGCCATTGACCTAGGGGTAAAGAATCCTGGCGGTAATGATGTACGTGTGCCAAATGCCATTTGGCATGCATCCGTTATGCATGCCCCCCCCAAATATTTTTCAGATGCACGTATCGAATGTGCGCCAAAAATGAAATTACCACAAGAGCCACGTAGTAGTCAGGCAGTAACTCCATTTTGGCGCACGTTGGGCGTGCATAGACACTTACGCAGCTTAGTAAAAGGGCCCCTCTGGTATTTTTTGAAACTACAAAAAAAAATCTTTATTATCAGTTCATTTGGGTTTCCTTATGATACTTTAGTTTGTGCTAATAGATGCGTTTTCCTAATGTACTGAGTTGAAATTAGATGGATACTTTTAGGCATGCCAGAAGTTAATTGTAAATGATCTGAAAGGTTCATACTAAAGAAAGACACATCTTTATTAGGACAGCAATGAACAAGTGTAACTAAAATGGTCTATTACCTCTTCTTGTTAGGAGTGGGATGACAGATGACAAACCATTTCCACATTCTGATTGCCATTACAATGTTAATGCATTTTGTGAATTAATGCATGACTGAGCTGTGCCTCAGGGGAACACCCCCCCCCCCCCCCCCCCAGAAATGCATAAGGCAGTGATTTGATCACATAACTACCATTTATTTTCAGGAGACAAAGCTATTTAATTTTAATGGATATTGATGCAGACATTACATAATAACAGATGTTTTTGTGTCTTTTTTCATATCTTAATTATAGTAAGGCTGTTCTTAGAAGATAGATACAAACGATACAATTAATTTGCATTTACTTTGCATTGTCCTCTATGAGATCTACAGCCTCAATTTTTTTTTTTTTACCTAAAGGGAGCAACTATTAGGGAATCCTTATTTTGTGACAGGACTTCTCCCTGGTAAGAGCTAGCAGAAGGCAATTAGGCACATTTGTGTATGCCATTTGCACAGTTCTAGATTTTGCAAGTCAATTGGAGCAATGTCTTCAAATGCGTTAGTTTTACACGTTCAAAGAAAAAGAAAGTTTGCTAAATATGTGATTGCAGCAGGATTCAGAGTGCATGTGATTTGCTGGATTTTTTCTCCGTTTTTTTAGGGAACAGTTTTTTCTCCATTTTGTGGAATTTTTTTCTGGAGCTTTTGTAATAAGGCCAATGATAATAACACGAGACTGAAATGGGAGTTAAGATTGATATATTTTTTGTTCAACCTATGGTTGCTCTTTGAGCTTTGAGGCCTTGGGTTTATAATTCAAACATTTTTTACAGCCTCATACATCCTGTTTCAATCACATATTTAGCAAACTTTCTTTCTGTTTGATTGTGTTATTAGTTTGCTACCCCTTTTTGATGAGTTAGTTTTACATGTACAATGACAATAATGAATGTCAACCCCCTGATTCTATAAAGGTCACCTTTGCATGCAAATTTAGGCATGTTCCCAATTTGAGTGCACAATTTAATAGAATAATACGTCGATTAGTGCCAATAATTGTTTTTTTAAAGAAGAAATTACTGGCACTAATTAGATTTAATTGGGACTAACGCACATAAAATAAAAATTTACATGTTGCCCAAAAAGGAGGCATGGAAATGGGAGAGTTATGGACGTTTTGGGGTGGAATTTGAGTTACATGCACAAATACAGAATATTATGAAAATTGAGCCGAGGGCATTTGCACCACATTTTCATAGGTGCAAATAGTGGCACCTGACTTTACACGTGACCTGTCCTCTTGAGTGTTTATTCTATAAACCGTGCTGAACTTTAGATGGTACTACCAATGGTAATTACCAGTGGTATTACCATTTTTGTAGAAAGCTACAAAAATGGTATGGGATTTGCGTTGCAAACCGTACGAGGAGAGACTTGCTGACCTGAACATGTATATCTTGGAGGAAAGGAGAAACAGGGGTGACATGATACAGACGTTCAAATATTTGAAAGGTATTAATCCGCAAATTAACCTTTTTCGGAGATGGGAAGGCGGTAGAACTAGAGGACATGAATTGAGACTGAAGGGGGGCAGACTTAGGACTAAAGTCAACAAGTATTTTTTCATGGAGAGGGTGGTGGATATGTGGAATGCCCTCCGTGGCAGGTGGTGGAGATGAAAATGGTAATGGAATTCAATCGTATGTGGGATAAACAGAAAGGAATCCTGTTTAGAAGGAATGGTTCCGTGGAATCTTAGCAGAGATTGGGTGGCGACGCTAGTAATTGGGAAACAAAATGGGAGCTGGGCAGACTTCTACGGTCTATGTCCTGATCATGACTAAATAGATAGGGATGTGCTGGAGTGTAAATTTTAAGGGGCTTCGACGTTAGCTTCAGAACTTAGTACAAGAATAGTGCTGGACAGACTTTACGGTCTGTGCTCTGAGAAAGGCAAGGCAGGTCTTTATCTGCCATCATTTACTATGTTACTATATGACAAATCAAACTCGGGTATACAAATGAAGTATCACATACCATGTAAATGAATTTATCTTGTTGGGCAGACTAGATGGACCATACAGGTCTTTATTTGCCGTCATTTACTATGTTACTATGTTAGAATGAAACATAACATCCTATGGCATGGTTCAGCTTTTGGCTCCTTCTTCTCTGTCACATTTACCTCTTTAATACACAAGGATGTATGTGTATGAGGGTCCCTGTGTCTGAGTAGCCTAATGGTGAGAACAGTGGGCTGAGAACCAGGAAAGCCAGGTCCAAATCACACTCTGTTTCTTGTGAACTTCAACTTGTTACATGGAGGGGCACGTTTGAAAGGGACGTTCAAGTTGCGATTTGAACGTCCTTGCAACATGGCAAAATCCAGGGGCGGGGAAACCCGTATTTTTGAAAAAAGATGGAAGTCCATCTTTCGTTTCAAAAATACCGTCAGAGACGTCCAAAGCCTTTAATTTGGCTGTCCCTAGATTTGAACTTCCCTAGACATAGACGTTTCTGACTTTCGGTGATTTTCGAAACCAAAGATGTCCATGTCAAAAACGGCCAAATGCAAGCCATTTGGTCGTGGGAGGAGCCAGCATTTGTAGTGCACTGGTCCCCCTGACCTGCCAGAACACCAACCGGGCACCCTAGGGGGCACTGCAGTGGACTTCATAAAATGCTCCCAGGTACTTAGCTTGTGTGCTGAGCCCCCCAAACCCCATTACCCCCAACTGTACACCACTACCATAGCCCTTACGGGTGAAGGGGGCACCTAGATGTGGGTACAGTGGGTTTGTGGTGGGTTTTGGAGGGCTCGCTGTTTCCTCGTAACAGGTAGGGGGGGATGGGGCTGGGTCCGCCTGTCTGAAGTGCGCTGCACCCACTAAAACTGCTCCAGGGACATGCATGTGCTTTCATGGACCTGAGTATGACATCTGAGGCTGTCATAGAGGCTGCCATGACATATTTTTAAAGATGTTTTTTGAGGGTGGGAGGGGGTTAGTGACCACTGGGGGGAGTAATGGGAGGTCATCCCCAATTCCATCCGGTGGTCATCTGGTCATTTTGAACACCTTTTTGTGCCTTAGTCGTAATAAAAACACGTCCGGGTGAAAACGTCCAAGTGTTCGTCAGGGATGGCCTTGTTTTTTTTTATTATGGGTCAAGGATGTCCTAGTGTTAGGTACGCCCAAGTCCCGTCTTTGCTACACCTCCGATATGCCCCCTTGAACTTTGGCCGTCCCTGCGAAGAAAAGCAGTTGGGGACATCCATAATCGGCTTTCGATTATGGCGATTTGGCCGACCCTGTGAGAAGGACGTCCATCTTCTGATTTAAGTCAAAAGATGGGCATCCTTCTCTTTTGAAAATGAGCCCAAAAGTGTCAGATGGATAGAGAAGTTGACTATTGTCTGCATAAAGTAAGTGAAACTCAAGGACTGAAGCAACAATGTCAAAAGAGCTAAATAGATATTGAATAATATTGGTCATCCCTGAGGGACCCCAGTGAGAAGGGGACAGGACAGGGCATAGAAATAGATCCAGAGCAGTGAACCACAAATGAATGACTAGTAAGGTAAGAGTTATACCAAGCCAAGGAGATTCCAGAAATATTACGATGAGATAACTGCTGACGCCAAGGAGATTCCAGAAATATTAAGATTATATAACTGCTGAAGCATAATGGCATGATCAACTAGGCCAAAGGTGGCTGACAAGTTGAGAGAAAAAAGAACAACATCCCTACCACCATCAAGAATCACTCTAACATAGTTTACAAGATCAAAAAATGTCTGTTCTGTAGGGTAGTGTGAACTGAAACCAGTTTGGTGTGGATGGAAGGCAGTAATGTCCTCAAGATTGTCTGTAAGCTGAATCTCCACTATTTTTTCCATGCTTTTAGACAGAAAAGGAAGACTTGAGAGAGCCTATAATTGGCAATAGAAGAGAGATCTGACTGAAGATTTTTTACAAGGATATACTGCTGCTTGTTTCCAACTATTGGAAACATACTAGTGGATAGACTGGTATGAATCATAGAGTGTGAAAACAGAAGAAGAGGCTGTAGAAACAGTTGAAGAAGAGAAGTAAGAAGAGGGTTAGTATGTGGGGAAGATGGTCAAACTGAAAGGCTAATTTAGTTAGTTGCACTGAAGAAAGAAGGTTAAAGGAAGTGGCGAACAGTGTATTAGTTGTTGTGAGTTCAGTACATAGCTGAGGTGGCATTAGAAGAGGTGTACAATTAGAAGCTTGATTAAGATTTGATCATGGAAGCCAGTAGCAAAGTCCTCAACAGAATGAGGAGAAGATAGCTAAGGAGGAGGATTAGTAAGATGATAGAAAATATGGTATACCCATGAGGGGTTAGTATCACGATAGAGGAGCTTGGCTAAATGCTCCTTCTTTGTCTTAACCAGTATAGTCCAATAAAGAGAATAATATTCTCTAAAATGCTGAAGACTAATTGCTAATGGAAATCTCTGTCATGTACAGTCTGTGTATCGAAGATGGCGGCGCAGAAGGCGAAGACTTAAGTGAAACCAAGGTTGGCTGGATCACCTTTTTGGTGAGGAAGAGAGACAGACAGACAGACAGACAGACAGACATCTTATCTAAGGTTGTCTAAAGAGTATAATTCCAGGGTCAGAGCAGAAAAATCAGGGGGAATGGTTCACAATAATTGAAGAACTCTTCTGTGGTCAGCCATCATAGATTCTTATAAGGAAGGACTTTGAATGTAGAGGACCGGACAGAGGAAAGAGCAAAATGGGGTGTAAATAAAATAATTAAATGATCAGACTGGGGGAAAGGGTGAATAGCAATAAGTGAAGCATCAGAGGCAAGGACAGAATGCATAATAACTAGGTCAAGGAAATGACCAGCCCTATGAGTTGAAGGATGGATCAATCGACATTAAGAAAGTCAGGAAACTCATGAGTACATGTATTAAACAAAACATCATAGTGAACATTAAAATCCCCTAAAAGAACAAGAGGATGAAGATGAAGGATATAAGAAGTTATAAAAAGTCTGGAGAGTAGAGTGGAAACCTGTGGGGGTACTATAGGCGGAATCAAGCTATCAGTTGCATTCACAGCTGGAGCAGGGAGGACACCAGTACTACTACTACTGCTAATACTACTGTTGCTACTGTTACTATCACTCCCACTTCTCCTTTTCCTCCTCCTGTTGCTGCTGCTTCTGCTTCTCCTACTACTACTGCTACTGCTCCTACTTCTATTACTATTTCTACTTATAATTTCTATAGCGCTACTAGATGCACACAGTACTGTATATAAACACATATGAGCCAGTCAATGCTGAACAGTGCTACAATTTTTTCAACACAGATGAACAGGACAAATTAGGGGTTAGGGAGTTATTTATTGTGAGAATGATTAAAACAAATATTTATTTATTTATTGCATTTGTATCCCACATTTTTCCACCTATTTGCGGTCTCAGTGTGGCTTACAATACACTGTGAATGATGGCAATACAATTTGTTACAGTACGATTATGGGTTACATTGTGAAGAGTTATGGGAAGACAAAGTCAAAGTCAAAATATCATTAGGGGAATAGAACAATAGAATGTAACAATGGGAAAATGATAGGGCGATAGAACAATAGCAAGAGAACATTCGGGTATAACAATTTTATCTGTGGGTAGAGTTTTAAGTGTGTTGAATATACGGGGGAAGAGAATTCAGAAGAGAGTGTATTGATGCATTTCTATTAGTGTGTATGGACTTCATGTGTTTTGATCCTTGCGATAAATTTTCTCAAAGAGATGAGTCTTCAATAGTTTGCGGAAGTCGGTTAATTCGTAGATCGTTTTCAGGTTGCATGGTAGTGTATTCCAGAATTGCATGCTCATATAAGAGAAGGTTGATGCATGCAGTACTTTGTATTTTATGCCTTTGCACTTAGGGAAATGGAGATTGAGGAAAGTTCGGGATGATCTTTTAGCATTTCTGGGTGGCAGATCTATTAAATCATAAACAATTCAAAAGGATATCTCCTTCTTAGTTTGTAGCTCAATAGTAAATCCAAAAATGGAGGAGATCTATATGAAATATCAACAGCTCAGTTTACTGACCAAAAAATTACTTCATTTGGTTAAATGAGAGATGTTGCCTCAAGAAGCCCCCGGCTCTAATTTATACGGAGCTCAAGGGGGCTGGATTGCTTCATCATCGGCAACAACACTTAGTAAAAAGCAGCCACTACCCGACGTATATTAATTAAATAGTATTCTTCTTTTTTTCTATTTTTATATATCGTGATGGGCAGTACAAAAAATTAATATATCGGCTACTTAGCTTTCACATGGTCCAGTCCTTCTTATAATCAGTTGTATCCATAACACGACCCAGACCGACAATGGCCAGCGTTTCGTTGCCTGCGTCAGGGTCAAAGGGTCTGCGTACAACTGAAGAAGAAAAAACAGATTGTTACAATATGCCAGGACCAACACCTAACACTGCATTATTCGTGCCTCTCAATTTTTAATTAACCACCTCCGTCGAAGGATCTCTCATCTACAACGGACCAGCACATAGTAAAGATGGCTTCACTCATTTAAAGATTTTATTACGTCAGACGCTGATGATCAAACGGACCAATCAGCTTACATCTACTCATCGGTCTTCTATTAGTACGGAACACAGTTTATTTACAGCTGTTAACCAATTATCCTGAGCATTCTCCCTGAAAAATTATGCTAGATCAAATCTACCTTTAAAAGAAGTTCTTAATAGTTTAATGTTTAAAGTTATTGTGAGCAAGTAGTGTCTACAGCTATAGAGAATTTCTTGTACGTCTCAGAAAAAACTTTTATGTCAGAAAAAAAGGGGAAATCTGCATGTTAGAAAAAATGTCCCCACTCTATTCTTGCATTTAAACCCATCGGAGTCAATGAGTTTAGACGATGTATCCACTTTTGTTCACAACGGAAAAGAATCCTTTTTCTATCCACTCCAATGCGGACACGGGATGCCTCTATTTTTTGTAAAACAAAGCATCTCAGTTCGGCAAAGGAGTGTCGTGCTGTGTTACAATGGAGCACCAGAGGGGTCAGCATTCTTTGTGTATTTAGCACACTCCGGTGCTCTATTAATCTAATATACAGCGCCCTCGAGGTCTGTCCCACATATAGTAAACCACATGGACAAACCAAGCAGTAAACTACAAAGTCCGATCTACAATTAGTATTCACTTTCAAATTAAATTTTCGAAGAGATTTTGGATGAGTAAAAGTCTCTATTTCCCACATTATCTCGCACATACAACATGAACTACATTTCTTATGTCCCTCATAAATAGGGGGCAGATCTTCATTCAATGGTAATACTGATGGACATAGTATTTCTTTCAAATTTCTTGATCTGCTATAAGCAAAACGGATCTTCTTGTCTATAAATGCAGGGAGGGTCTGTAATATTCCCCAATGGCTATTGAGGATCTTCCTGACCCTATATACATCTTTATCAAAGCGTAGAATGCATGTAATAAAGTCTGTTTCCTCACTAGATGTTTTATTATTATCATTTGGGCACAATAATGTATCACGATGATTATATTTGGCTCTTCGATATGCTTGTCTCACAGTGTTCTTAGGATAGCCCCTGTAATATAGACGCTTACTTAATGTTTTTGCTTGTGCTTGAAAGTCTGCAGTTTCTGAACATAGACGACGATATCTCAACATCTGAGAAAAGGGAAGACTGTCTTTTAGACTTTTAGGGTGACAGCTTGTATATTGTAACAAGCTGTTAACATCAGTCTCCTTTCGATAAATTGTAGTAGCAAAAAATGTTCCAACCTTCTGGATCTGTACATCTAGGTAGCTGATGGTATGTCTATCGTGATGTCCTGTAAACTTTATCCTGGGATGGCATTGATTTAAAAATTCAATGAACAGTTCCAAAGTATGTATATCGTCCTCCCAAATAAAAAATACATCATCAATGAATCTGCACCACATCTTAATGTGGGACCAGAAGGTGGACGTATATACAAATTTCTATAGCATCTTGAGGAATAGATGTATAGAGTGCAACCACATCTAAGGTTACTAACATTGTATTTTCAAGATCTTCATTCCACATATTCAATTTCTGCATAAAATGCGTCGAGTCTTTAATATAAGATTTTATAGCAGGAACTAATGGACGTAAGAAAGTGTCTATGTAAATGGAAAGAGGTTCTAGCAACGAGCCCTTCCCTGAGATGATCGGGCGTCCTGGTGGATTACACAGAGTTTTATGTACTTTAGGCAATGTATAAAAGACAGGTATATGTGGAGCAGTGACGAGGCTATAGAAGTAATTGAATTGTCACTTTTGGAGAAACATGGAATGGCACTCACGTCTTTTATACTGAAATTAGCCACACTAGCTCTGAAGAGGAACTATTTTCAATTTGATCGAAAGATTTTTCAACAGATTTCGGGGGTAGTGATGGGTGCTACTCTAGCACCTTCAGTGGCTAACCTGTTTATGTCAGTTTTTGAAGAGAAATTTGTATATACGTCCACCTTCTGGTCCCACATTAAGATGTGGTGCAGATTCATTGATGATGTATTTTTTATTTGGGAGGACGATATACATACTTTGGAACTGTTCATTGAATTTTAAATCAATGCCATCCCAGGATAAAGTTTACAGGACATCACGATAGACATACCATCAGCTACCTAGATGTACAGATCCAGAAGGTTGGAACATTTTTTGCTACTACAATTTATCGAAAGGAGACTGATGTTAACAGCTTGTTACAATATACAAGCTGTCACCCTAAAAGTCTAAAAGACAGTCTTCCCTTTTCTCAGATGTTGAGATATCGTCGTCTATGTTCAGAAACTGCAGACTTTCAAGCACAAGCAAAAACATTAAGTAAGCGTCTATATTACAGGGGCTATCCTAAGAACACTGTGAGACAAGCATATCGAAGAGCCAAATATAATCATCGTGATACATTATTGTGCCCAAATGATAATAATAAAACATCTAGTGAGGAAACAGACTTTATTACATGCATTCTACGCTTTGATAAAGATGTATATAGGGTCAGGAAGATCCTCAATAGCCATTGGGGAATATTACAGACCCTCCCTGCATTTATAGACAAGAAGATCCGTTTTGCTTATAGCAGATCAAGAAATTTGAAAGAAATACTATGTCCATCAGTATTACCATTGAATGAAGATCTGCCCCCTATTTATGAGGGACATAAGAAATGTAGTTCATGTTGTATGTGCGAGATAATGTGGGAAATAGAGACTTTTACTCATCCAAAATCTCTTCGAAAATTTAATTTGAAAGTGAATACTAATTGTAGATCGGACTTTGTAGTTTACTGCTTGGTTTGTCCATGTGGTTTACTATATGTGGGACAGACCTCGAGGGCGCTGTATATTAGATTAATAGAGCACCGGAGTGTGCTAAATACACAAAGAATGCTGACCCCTCTGGTGCTCCATTGTAACACAGCACGACACTCCTTTGCCGAACTGAGATGCTTTGTTTTACAAAAAATAGAGGCATCCCGTGTCCGCATTGGAGTGGATAGAAAAAGGATTCTTTTCCGTTGTGAACAAAAGTGGATACATCGTCTTAACTCATTGACTACGATGGGTTTAAATGCAAGAATAGAGTGGGGACATTTTTTCTAACATGCAGATTTCCCCTTTTTTTCTGACATAAAAGTTTTTTCTGAGACGTACAAGAAATTCTCTATAGCTGTAGACACTACTTGCTCACAATAACTTTAAACATTAAACTATTAAGAACTTCTTTTAAAGGTAGATTTGATCTAGCATAATTTTTCAGGGAGAATGCTCAGGATAATTGGTTAACAGCTGTAAATAAACTGTGTTCCGTACTAATAGAAGACCGATGAGTAGATGTAAGCTGATTGGTCCGTTTGATCATCAGCGTCTGACGTAATAAAATCTTTAAATGAGTGAAGCCATCTTTACTATGTGCTGGTCCGTTGTAGATGAGAGATCCTTCGACGGAGGTGGTTAATTAAAAATTGAGAGGCACGAATAATGCAGTGTTAGGTGTTGGTCCTGGCATATTGTAACAATCTGTTTTTTCTTCTTCAGTTGTACGCAGACCCTTTGACCCTGACGCAGGCAACGAAACGCTGGCCATTGTCGGTCTGGGTCGTGTTATGGATACAACTGATTATAAGAAGGACTGGACCATGTGAAAGCTAAGTAGCCGATATATTAATTTTTTGTACTGCCCATCACGATATATAAAAATAGAAAAAAAGAAGAATACTATTTAATTAATATACGTCGGGTAGTGGCTGCTTTTTACTAAGTGTTGTTGCCGATGATGAAGCAATCCAGCCCCCTTGAGCTCCGTATAAATTAGAGCCGGGGGCTTCTTGAGGCAACATCTCTCATTTAACCAAATGAAGTAATTTTTTGGTCAGTAAACTGAGCTGTTGATATTTCATATAGATTTCCTCCATTTTTGGATTTACTATAGATCTATTAAATCAGACATGCATGCAGGGGCTTCACCGTGAATGATTTTGTGAACTAAGGTGCATACTTTAAAAGTGATACGTTCCTTGAGTGGGAGCCAGTGTAGTTTCTCATGTAAGGGTTTTGCACTTTCGTATGGGTACTAAACAGGTGAATAGGGGGTTAAGAGTTAAAAACAGTCTAAAAAAAGTGGGGTTTTAGACTAGGGCCCTGTTTACTAAGGTACGCTAGTGTTTTTAGAGCGTGCTAAACATGTGGATGCCCATAGGAATATAATGGGCATCTACACGGATAGTGCACGCCAATACTTAGCGCATGTTAAAAATGCTAACGCGTTTCTAGCACGGCTTATTAAACAGCCCTAGATTTGAGTGGGGCCAGAGATGGTTCAAGATGTACTGACTTAGGAAGTCTATTCCAGGCATATGGTGTAGCAAGATAAAAAATAATGGAGTCTGAAGTAGACAGTAGAGGAGAAGGGTACAGATATAAGTGACCCTTTTCCCCCACTGCCAACTTCAGACTCCGTTCTTTTTATCTTGCTGTGCTGTATGCCTGGAATAGACTTCCTGAGTTGGTATGTCTCGCTCCATCTCCAGCCCTATTCAAATCTAGGCTAGCCTGGAAATCCTTGTTTTGCTGGATGTTGTCTCTAGTAGAAAGCCAATTCTTAGGAACTTATAAAAAATTAATCCGTTGGCAAACTGGACTATTCACTCCTCATGATAGATATCTAGTTGCTACGTTAGGGAAAATGGTTTTGAATGCTTACCATAATGATGGCTGTTAGATGAGTTTTGAATATATTATGATTTAATCTAGATTAATTTTTAAATAATTGAATTTTAAACAGGGTGAATCTTTTGCAAATGACTTGATTCTAAAAATCACTGATTTTCTCATCCGTACTCATAAATGGCATAAAATTAATTGAACTCATTTACATATACAAATTGCTTTTCCCTCTCAATAGAATATTTATCCTCTGAGCTTTTCCATGGTCTTGATCATTCTTTTAAAGTACATTAGCCTTCAATCACATTGATTTGCATATGAACGGAAACTTCTCTGCACGTGTAATTAAAGTACCAGCTTCAATTAAAGTGGTAATAATAGTATGGTAAAAAAAACCCCTAAATAATCCATTCAGTGTTTAAAACATATAAAATTCTTCTCTTCCATTCAAATGTGCAATATCTTCCTGAGATATTGGCATTCAAAACATCTGAAAACCTTCTTTGCCATTTGCATCCTTGTGAGTCTAGCGTAATCTGGTGTCATGTTCTTCCTGCTTAAAATACAAATCTCAGTATTACTGTAAAATGTGAACATCTCACAAACAACTGAAGCATTGATTCAGTTAATGGAAAACAACTTATCATTCCTGGAGTAGTTGCCTAAATTTTAATAGAAAATAAAACCTTTATAAAAACTTTTTATCATTATTTAAGAATATTTTGGTTGGGATGAGGCCTTTTGTCTCTAAAATATGTGACAGGTTTCCTTCTATAGAAGCTCTAGACAGAAATGTTCAAGGGTTTTATAGATAGATAAATTAGGCAGGGTGGAGGGCAAAATTCAACTTCAATTATTTGTCCTACTTTTTCCATGGCAACTTATAGTATTGTTACACTTCAGGCAAAATCCCCCTAATTCTAGAAAGTTATGCACCCAAATGTCAGACTAATGTGCAAATTTGCTTATGCAACTTACAATTCAATTCAATTCAGGTCTTATATACTGCTAATATCCTCTGTTTAGGGTTCAGTGTGGTTTACAATTTAGCTGGGACAAAATTGATACAATATTAGATAGGACAGTACATGAATACAATCTAGATTACAGGTGTTTGTTGGCTATAATTTATTTATTTAGATCATTTATACCCTGCCTATTACCATATAATGCAGCCCCTAAGTGGTTTACAATGAACTAATGAAACAATTACAATGACAGTAGAGAGGGAAGAAGGAACAGAGGAAGAAGGCAAGGGAATATAAATACTATAATCAAATAAGTAGTCAAGGGAAAAGAAAACAAAAAGAAGAGAAAGTAAGGAGTCCAAAATCAGATCTTGACTCGCTGAGACACTTAAGGCAGGTAATCAGAACCTGCGAACAGGACAAGAATGCGGGCGGTAGCCAACAGCTGGAATCAGCGATCCAGGAGGAAACAGGGCCCCTTCAATGTGCAGCACTCTCCGAGCACGAAGCAGCTGCAGAAGAGAAGACCAGCAGCCAACATCGCCAAGGATGACCACCCCAGTCCAGTAGCAAAGCCGAGAAGGCCACAAGATGCAGCAATGCACAAAAGATCTTCCCATCGCGAAGTAGGCTCCGATGCCCAACAGACAGCCACAAGCAGCGCAGCAGACCATCGTGGAGTGGAGCAGTCCGACGGAGAGGCCGAAGGAGAGTCGGGTCAGACAAACATCAACATCATTAGTGTTAATTGGTGCTAATTGGCACCAGTTGGAAAGTTACACACATAACTGCCCTTTGTTGGTATTGCGAACATTATGTGAATTCAGTCTTGTTGGTTAAATGTAATGGAGGGAGAAAATAAAAAATGGATAGTATGTAGAACAAAATCTTCAAACACCCTAAAAAAAGGAAAAGCGCTGGATGGTTTTTTTGAGATAAGTATCTTGTTGGACTTTTCATTGTTGAACCTTTGGCTATATATATTTACATAGGGTCAGATTCTATATATATGGCGCCTGAAAACTCTGCATGGAATAAATTTCTGCCTAAGTGTATTCTGTAAGCAGTGCCTATATTTAGGTGCAGTATATAGAATCCACTTAGTTGATATCAGCGCTTAAAACTATGCGCATCCATTTACACCGAGAGAAATGTTGCGTAAATGCGGGCATGTGGATTTAGACTCACAGGGGCATATTCTGTAAGTGTGTGTAAATTTTGGAATGCTCATGAAACGCTCATTTCCCTGCCCATAACCATGCCCCTTTTTTGCTGAATGGAAGAAGAAGCCAGCAGATCAATATAACATCAGAAAGATTTTATTGAAGATACCATCCTGCTTATAATCGAACGAGAAAAACGCCCAAGAGCCGACCTAAATCGGGAGATGGACGTTAATCTCACAAAAACGAGTAAATCCATATAATCGAAAGCAATGTTTCAGTGCGTCCGTGTCGCTCGTACGTGGACGTAAAAACGCCCAAATAAGAGGCGTGTCGGGGGCGTGTTAGGGGCGGTGATACGACGTGGACGGGTACAACGTATAACGAATAGCGAAAGGGCTCTGGTTGAGCGGGAAGATGGGCGTAATATGATGGACCCGAAATAAAAGCGACCAGAGCAAGGGGGAAAGCGTCTTTAGACTCATTAGCGATTGTGTGTAGTTGGAGAGTGGCGATATTGTTGGTGGAAGAGCTGAAGTGGTGGTTGCAGAGAGAAAGCCGAGCGTGTTGAGTACCTGTGACGGTCGTCTGTGTGCCCTGCCTCTTTTTGTGTCTTACCCTTTCACCGTTCCTTACTCCTACTCCTTTGCTCTATCGCCCCTTCCCCTCCCCCTCCCCCTATCCCTCCCCATTCACTCTTCCCACGTGTATACTGTATTCCCTGACCTCCGTTTGTCTCTGTGTGCCTGTACTGTTTGGCGAGTGAGTGGCCAGAGGGGCGTAGTGGCTGGAAGTGACAGATCTGTGTGTGTTGCTGTTTGACTACTAGTCCTAATACTTGCACTGGTGGTGGGGATATGGATGCACTTAATGCACTTGTGGCATTCATGCTACACGAAGAGGCCACCCACCGCAGGAGGTATTCACGGCCCCGAGTGTTTAGGCCCCGCACCACCTTCCTACAACTCACTGACCAGCAGTGTCTAACAAGGTTCAGGTTTGATAGGGCCACCATTCGTCAGCTGTGTGAGCAGCTGAAACCCCTCCTTCAGCCCCAGACACGTAGGAATAACCCCATCCCTGCCCACCTCAAAATCACTTCCGCTCTCTCTGTCCTGGCCACTGGCAGTTTTCAATCCGTATTAGCTGCTAACACAGGCCTCACCCAGGCTTCTATTTCACACTGTCTCACCCAGTTCCTGGATGCCTTCATAACTCACACCTCACACTACATCACTTTCCCCACCACCCCCCAGGCTCTGCACAACAACATGGCCGCCTTCTATGCTGTTGCTAGATTCCCCTCGGTCATCGGTGTGATAGACTGCACACACGTAGCCCTCAGACCCCCCCGGGCACACGAAGCCACCTACAGAAATAGGAAGGCATTTCATTCTATGAACATGCAAGTTGTATGTGATGCCCAGGGGGAGATATTAGACGTGTGTGCCAGGTACCCCGGCTCCAGCCACGATGCCTACATCCTACAGCACTCGGGCATCTTCCGCAGGTTCGAGCAAGGGGAGTTCATTGGTGGATGGCTACTAGGTAAGTGCAACATGCATGTACCACCCATACTAGACCTCCTCCACTGGGCAACCCTCCGCCCTGGCTTCCTCCACCACAACCCACTATCCAAATCCCCCCGCCCCCCCTGTACCTGCTCCAAGCGATACACACTCATCTATCTCATTCTGCTTTTCTGCAAAGGTGACCGAGGCTACCCGCAGAGGACATGGCTCATGACCCCCCTGATCCACCACAACCAGGGCCAGAAGAAACCTACAACAGGAAACATCGCAGCACCCGGGGGATCATTGAGCGCACCTTTGGTTTATTGAAAAACCGCTTCCGCTGTCTGGACCGGTCTGGAGGAGAGCTGCTCTACAGTCCAGAAAAGGTGGCCAAGATCTTTGTGGCGTGCTGTATGTTACACAATTTGGCCCAGCGCAGAGGACAGCCTCTCCCAGAGGAGCCACAGCCACCACCAGAAGAGGCCCCAGATGAGCTGGAAGAGGAGCCCCCTCCACCCCCAGCCCACAGAGCAGAGCTCAATGCCTACCAGCTTGGCGTAAGAGCAAGACAAAGACTCATTGAAACAAGTTTTAGGTGAATGTAAGTGAGCATTTATTTTTTACATACAGTGCATATGTGTTTGGTCAACCCCACCACCACCACCACCACCCCCCCCTCCCACACCCACCCCCCTCCCACCAACCCTCACCCTACAGCATGTCCCATCATTTTCCCCTTCCCTTCCCCCGTCCCCTCCTACCCCTCCCACGCCCTTCCTTTGCAGCTGGTGCTGCACGGGATGTCTCTTCCCCCTCTTCGGAGCTGCTGCTCCCAGTGTCCTCCTCCCTATCCCCACGGCAGCCTGCGGCTTCGGCTGCACCGTGGAAATCGGGCCACCTTCTTGGTTGTAGTGGTCTGGCCACAGGACCCAGAATGGGAGAAGCAGGAGTGGGTGCGGAGGCTGAGGAGCGCAATGCCCACCTCTTAGCTGGTGGTTGCTGGTGGTCAGTGGAGGAGGAGGTTGTTGGCAGGGGCTGCTCCAGCAGCACGGGGGCTGGAGTAGGCGCGGTGCCCTGAGGGTGCAGGTGTTGGATGCTCTGCTCCAGCCGTCTCAGTTGCTGGAGCACCTCCTGGTGGCCTTCACGTTGCGCCTGGAGGAGTTCTTGGTGTGCTCGCTGCTGTGCCTCCAGTGCTTGGCGCTGCAGCTCCAGTTTCTGCTGGCGGTACTCCTCCAAGCGCACGTTGTGGCGGAGTAGTTCCGTGGCCAGCCGCAGGAGTTGCCTCCTTTGGGCGGATGGCCTCTGGCGGGGAGCTGGGCCCTCCTCCTCCTCACCAAAGTCCTCCGGTGCTGGAGGTGCGGCCTCTGCTGGTGCAGGTGGTGGTGGTGGTGGCAGAGCCTGGACAGCTGGTGCAGGTGGTGGTGGTGGTGGTGGCAGAGGCTGGACAGCTGGTGCAGGTGGTGGTGGTGGTGCTGGCAGAGGCTGGACAGCCGGTGCAGGTGGTGGTGGTGGTGCTGGCAGAGGCTGGACAGCTGGTGGTGGTAGAGGCTGGACAGCTGGTGCAGGTGGTGGTGGACGCGGAGGATACACAGCTGGTGCAGGTGGTGGAGGCTGGACTGCTGGTGCTGCAGGCTGTGGAGGTTGAGGCTGGACGGATGGTGTAGGGCGTTGGCCTTGCAGGCCACTAGGGCCAGCCTCCTCTGAGTCTTCACCTGTATAGCACAAGAGTGAGGAATAGTGTTGGTGCAAATAACCCACTTTTGTCTTTCAGCATTCATATACATTGGTATGTCCCCCAACCTGATGACCCAGCAAAGAGATGGTGAGGAGAAATGGAATTGACACGGGTACAAAAGAGAGAGGCCCGCAGGCAGCTGGGTAGAGGTGGTGGATGAGCAGCCAAGAGAAGGACACCACTCACAACGTTGTGCACAAGCTGTTAGTTGTATAATTGTTAAATTGAACAACATTGCAGCATGTGTTGTGTTACTACTGACTTGCTAAACTGCATAGAACTGCTTTATGACCCCCATTACAGGCTCCTTCAGTTGAATGCATGTGGCCCACACTCAGTAGAGCACAGAGGTCACGGGAGGAACTAGGCACAGTTTGGTAAAATGGGAAAATAGGAGGGAGTAGTAGGGAAGGACGGCCCCCAGAGTTCTGCCACAGTAGTAACCTACACACACCCATAGGAGCCAACTGGAAAGTAGTATTGGGGGTGCTAAGCCCAGTGACCAACACTCCTCCCTGCACAGCTACATGATCTTTCCTCAATATTGGGGGTGCTCACACACACACACAGCACCCACCCTGTCTGCTTGCTCCTATAACACACATGACCACTACCACTACTCAAATAGAGCTTACAATTAATTCTATAAATATGGGCACACAGGACAAGTAAGAGGAAACCCAATGACAATGGTAGGGATAGGGAGTAAGGGTAGAGAGCTAGTGAGTAGGGGTTACCAGGTCACAACAGCATCATAAAGGTGGCCTGTTAATATACAGAAAGACAGCCAGAGATACTCCCCCCCCACCCCCACCTACCTCCCTCCTCCTGCCCCCCACTCCTCACCTCCCTCCCCCTGACCCCAACTTCTATAACACAAGTGTACTGCAGCACAACAGATACCCCAACTGCATAATGAAACACCTACCCGAGTCCTCAGCCTGGCCCGAGGTGTCCATGGAGCCAATCCCGTGGATGCCCTCCTGGGGTAGGAGGGAGTACACCATCAGCTCGATGGGTGTAAGGTTGGCAGTATCATTGCCTGGGGGATTGGCCCCTGCCTTCCTCCGAACATCCCTCCTCAGCTTCCGCCACTTCCTCTTGCAGTCCTCCACGTCTCTCCCAGCATGGAAGACAGCATCAGGCTGTCCCGTACTGCCTCCCATTCCCGCTGCTTTACTGTTGCTGCCAGCCTCTGCCCTGTGGGAGCAAACAGACTCCGGTGCCGCTGTACAATTTCTTGCACCAGGAGCTCCACCTCTGCCTCGAGAAAATTACCCTTCCGGGTCGGCGGCATGCGTGGTGGCATTGTACCAATGGGGTTTTCGAAAATACGGAGTGGGCGTTTATATAGGCGCCAAGAACGCCCATTGAGACGGGGGAATAGGCGTTTCTGATTTGGGCGCTACTTTTTCAATTATACACATAATTCCTAAGCGTGCCCAGCTCAGATAGCGATTAGGAACACATGGTTTCGATTATGAGTAGATAAGTATGGGCGTCTCCACCTGCCTTCCCTTTCTTCATTGCCATTTTACCTGCCATTTCCTGCACTGAGACCTTGCCCGATGTTCGTAATAATCAGTTACAGGGTTTTACCCTCACTTAGCATGCTTGGGTACACCTGTGTATTTAGGGGGGGGGGGAAATTATTGTTGGCCCTCAGCCACCACGCCTTCCGTTTCCTGTCTTCCACATCGCCTGATGCTCCCTTCCTTTCTCCCATTCTCTCTGCCTGGTTGTAGCAGGCAGTGTGTGGGGCCACGAATTTGCTACACTCACCCCAAATCAAGCACCCCTCGGTAAGAGTCATTTCAATCAGGGAGATGTGCAGCTAATGTTCCAGAAGATAAAAGGCGCACTACACAGTCTTGAAACAGACGTTCATGGTAAGCTCTCATTTGTCTGCCACCTCTTCTCTTTGTGCTCATAGTCAAGGAGTGTGCATTCACTGTATGTATGTAGTCTGGAGTCAGATGTTAGGTAGCTCTGTTTTCACCAGGTTCCTGTGCACTGTACTGTGGGGTTGGCAGGTCCTCAGTGGTGTGGTCCAGCGGTTGGAGGTGCTGTATTGGTTCCCGGTAGCTTCCATCTTCCTTGTTTATGTGGTGTACCCCAGTCCCCATTTATGAAGTGGCCACCCATTCTCAAGGTCCATAGGCGGGGGAGGGGAGAATGATTAATGCAATGGATGTGTATAGCACATTATGGACCACCTTCCTAAATTGCTCCATAGGTAGTAGGGTAGGGAACATGCACATTACATTGTTTTTAATCGGTAGCCTGGACAAAATGATCGAGGTGGCTACAGGTAGTCCCACTGAGGCCTATGACGTGGTGGTGAGGGAAAGGGGTGTGTGTACAGGTACCAACCCAAAGTAACTGGTGGTGGCTAAAGCCTGATGGCTGCTGTGGCCTAGTGGTTAGAGCACCAGCCTTATAATCATAAGGTTGCTGGTTCAAATCCCACCTAAGGCAAGTCAGTTCAGCGACAAAGTTTGACACAAACCCAGAATACTTGAATGTAACACACCTTGATCGACTACTGGAGAAAGTGTGATCACACCTGCAAATAATGAGCACCATTTTTATTTGTGGCCTTCCCTAACACAAGTATTACATTGCAACTGTGATGAAGTAATATGAGCCAGCTGTTTGTATTGTAGGTCCTTCTTGCCCCCCCCCCCCACCCCACCAATGTGGCTTGTGGGTAAGGATATGTGTCCATCAGACAGCAAACACTTTGTATGTGGTACCTGGAGTTATGTGGAAGTGTGTACCTGGCAGATCACACGTGGTACACTATTAATCTCTTATTGATGGCACTCTGTATTGTGGGTCAGTATGGTGGAGGGGTGGGAGGGAGAGAGAGATGCTGGCTGGCCATTTTTATTAATGAACACAAATATCCATCCAGCCTCCCCGGCCCAACCCCCCTGCACATATGGGCCATGCAGGTTGGAATGAACAGGTGGCGTTCTGTCTGGCCAACATTCTCAGACATACATCACCTTCTCATTCACACAGCACATTTAATGCTATGCATATTGCTGCCTCCTTCCTCTCAACTCAACAGCACCATTTGGTGATATGTAATGCACAAGGGAGACAAACACACACACACACCCTGATAGTTATATTATAACAAAAATTTATTTGGCCCCCATCCCCACCCCCACCCCTACAAAATAACCCCAACAATGCCCTCCTCCCCCCCACAACTCCCCACACACCCCAACAATTCCCTCCCCCACCCCCCACAGAACCCCCAACATTTCCCTCCCCCCACACACACAACCCCAACAATTCCCTCCCTCCCTCCCCCCACACACACAACACCAACAGGCCCCCCTATTTAAATTAAGGGCGGCCACGCCCTCTTAGTAAGGCCCTCTGTAGCAGGGCAATGAGCAGCCCCAGCAGTACCCTTAGTGGGCCCTGGAGCTGCTCATTGCCCTGCCGTAGGGCTGTCACCTCCTGCAGCAGCTGGTGCTGGCCAACTATAATCTGCTGCTGGCCATCTACCAGCTGCTGCAGGAGGCGCACTACAGTCGCTGGCCCAAAGGCTGGAGGTGGGCCAGGGGACATGGATGATGGCCCAGGGGATGGAGGTGGGCCAGGGGACACAGAAGCTGGCCCAGGGGATGGAGGTGGGCCAGGGGACACAGAAGCTGGCCCAGGGGATGGAGGTGGGCCAGGCGATGGTGCTGCAGGTGGGGAGGGGTCCTCATGCAGGTCTATAATGAGGACTCCCTCCTCCGAGTCCTCCTCCTCCTCTTCTTGCTGGTGGCCCGCCTCCTGGCCTGGCTCCTGCTCCTCCTCTTCCTCCATGTGCCCCTCCTCCTGCTCTTCCTCCTCCTCCTCCTCCTCCTGGGGGTGGTGGCCCTCCTCATCCTGGCGCTCACTTTCCTGCTGGTGGAGCCCTGTGTATGTAAAAGGAGTGTGATTGAGATCAGTGCATACACCATGGCTTGCATAGTGCAGTAGCTGGGTGGCATGGGGCAGGGTGTGGTAAGGCGTAGCCTATGCCCATGGGGAATGAGCTGCATCAGATGACATGAAACAGAACCCTGGACCCTCCTCTGACACACACCACGCAGGACATGTGGCCATACCAAATTCATTGCTGACCAGCATGTTTGCATTGTGAAATGCAACGAGGGGTTGATGGGCAGTTGTTGGGGGGGGGGGGGGGGCAGTGGGAAGGGTGTTGAGCACAATTCTTTTATGTGATTTAGGCCATAACATGCAGTAAAAGTAGGGCCTCAGGCAGCTGTACCAGGACACAGTAATCAGCCACCACAATAAGGGGAATAGTAAAGTGTGGCATATCATCTCATTCATCTCGGGAGGATGGTCGGACGTTGCAAGCATGCTCATGGGAGAACCCCTGCAACCTGCATCCTTGATCTGGGACAGATATGGTATTACTTACTAGGTGGCTATTAGGCACATGGGAAGTGATATTGTACAACACATTTGCTTTATTCATGAAATGTATGTAGTAATGTGTACAGGTGTCCTGTTTTTGAATACTTACGGCGAGCCCTGAGGTGCCTTCGCACCGCCCGGATGAGGTCAGGCCTCTCCCGCCTCACCCGCCGGAACCGCCTCCTTAAGGACTCGAGGTCCCGGTGGACTCCAAAGCGTCTGTAAGATATAAGTTTGTAGAGCAGGGGTCAGGGGTGTTGGTCCTTTTTGTCCTCTGCACACATTAATTTGCTATTCACATACCAGAGAGAGAGGGTCTACAGTGTTGGGGGGGGGGGGGCACCTCCATTGGTAGTGAATCATAGGAGCCACCTCTTTAACATTTTGGGGGGTGGAACCCCCAGTGGAGATGACCCCTCCCTCCATACATATTTGATATTGGGGGTGGGGTGGTGAAGCACCCACAGCAGCCACCGAGTTGGTTCCTATGCAGATGATGGCAGAGAGGTGGGCATGAGGCCAGACAGTACCGTTTGTATACATTCTAATGTATGCTTGTTAAACTACTTTATATGTGTTATCATGACCATGTTATAAAGTATGGTATAGGTTTCATTGGTCTCATGCTTGCACTATTTGGAGGCGTTGTAACCCACTGGCTGCAAAGAGGGGTTGGAAAATGTGGCCTTCACATAACTAACGAAATTTTCACATAACACTAATAGCATAGTGACGATAGTAACCTAACGAAATACATTCTTGTAGGGATGTGGGAATGGTGGTCGTTTAAATAACATACAAATTATTAGTGATTGTGCATGTTCCTATATTACTCATGATCCTTGCATGGACACTCCAGTTACTGCTGGTAACATTGATGACGGAGCTGTTATATGTGTAGGTACAGGAGGGGAGGGGGG
Source organism: Microcaecilia unicolor (assembly GCF_901765095.1). Classification (NCBI taxonomy): domain Eukaryota; kingdom Metazoa; phylum Chordata; class Amphibia; order Gymnophiona; family Siphonopidae; genus Microcaecilia; species Microcaecilia unicolor. The sequence continues at coordinate 430,503,783 of NC_044033.1, read as the reverse complement.
TTGGGCCATAACCTTACCTTTCCAATCGTTCCCGGATGCGGGACCAGGCTCGCATGGCCTGCAGCCTGGGGGGCAGGTGGTGATGTTGTATAAATAGTCGGTGCCGGTGCCTTAGGCACAGCCTGACGAGGAGCAAACTTTCTTCTTCTCCAAAATTGGGCTCTCGCCGCTGTGCCATTTTTCCACGTGTTGGAAAAGAAGTGCCTTATATAGACGACCTTGCGTGAGGGACGTCGTTTCATGCACAGCTCCATATATGGATGACCATTCCATATATGGCCCCTATCAGCACGTGGACGCCCTCGTAAGCATAGACGTCTTTGACGTGCACATGCCTGCAGGAGTGTGAAACGTGCCTTATATAGATGACGCACCCCACCCGACCCTTTTCACATATACACAATATGCATTTACTGCATGTTTAGTAGGTGTACAGTGCATGCAGATCCGGACATTCAGATGGGCACATATGATGGAAGATTTGGTGGAGCAGTAGGTGTACAGTGCATGCAGATCCGGATATTCAGATGGGCACATATGATGGAAGTATGGGTGGAGCAGCATGATATGTCTGTAGTTGACACACATATGCGTTCCTCATATATTTCCGTACCCAGATGGCATGAACAACATGTATTGTACTTGCGATACACCTATGTACATTATTTTTCACACCACGTGATTTGGTCGTTTGCACCTGCAATAGTCGACCGTGTTAGGGCGCCCAATTTAGTCACGCTTATGCGCTCGTCATTTGATTGTTTTCTTCCAGGGATAATCGATTGTCGAAAAACGCCCACACTATTTTTCCATTATACAGGTCTATTTTTGGACGTTATCGTAAGAACGCCCTAATTCGTACTTGGACGATCTTTCCATTTTGCCCCTCCATATGTAAACAAATTGCCAAATAGAGAATGGGGGAGGAGGAGAGGTTGGTTTAGGGGGAAAATGGACCTGGCGCATCCATTATATGTGTCTACATCAGCGAAGCCACTTTTCAGCGCAGCTGAGTAAAAGGACCCCTTTGTGAGCATCTAGCTGGTGTGAACTCACTTCAAAACCTGAGTCACCCCAGCCCTGACAAAAACAGTAAAAATAAACAAAGGTGCAATTCCTTCTGCCACCACTAGTGGCTCACACCTGCTCTCCTTAGGATATTTTATAAAGGCCCATGGATCAAATGCATGTATCATAGGTGCCTATGCGACTTGATAGCCTAGGTGCCGTCTTATACAATTACACTCTGTGTGACTCACACTGATCAATCTTTTATCTGTGTTGCAGTGTCTCTGAGGGATCTAATTTATCATCTACACTATTTAACCTCTTTCTGAGCCCTTTGGCCACACTTATTCAAAAGGCAAGAATTTCTTTCCATAGCTATGCTGATGACATCTTACTTTTTTCTCACACTGATTTTCTCAATCAAGATATTTCACAGCTAAAAAAATTCTCTCTCGGTTAGATCACTAGTTAACTGAACACCATCTGAGCCTGGAACGTGATAAGACTGTAGCCTGCTGGCTTTCATCTTCCTTACCTGGATGACATCATATCTTTGTTTGGCACTTATATATTTCTAGTCTCTACTTTTCGCTATCTTGGTGTCATTCTAGACTCTCATCTGATTTTTGCTTCTCACATTTCCACTATTTGCAAGTCTGGTTTTCTCATATTAAGACAATTACAATTTATAAGAGCTTTCTATACTCATGACACTTTTCATTCATTCATTCTTGGTCTCTCTTTTCACCATCAGGCTGGATTATTGTAATACCATTTACCTTAGGGTATCCTGCTATGCGCTTAAGAGATTACAAATGTTATAAAACACTGCTTTGCACCTTCTGTGCAATTTATGAAAAATGGATCACATTAGTTATACGTTAAAGCAACATCACCAGTCGAACTCTGTATTGCTTTCAAGCTTTTACTACTGATGTCTAAAGCATATTTTAAAGCCTATCAGGTTCCTCTTTTTATTTGTCATCTCGCATGATCCCATAGTCATCATCCTAGGTTCTTATATCTCTTACCCCTCTGTTTTCTAAGCCACGCGGCAATGCTGACATTAGCATATGGCTTTGCCCAGTCTTTGCGCAGCCCAAAAAGAAAGTACATGCCACAGTGCATTTTATTCTAAGGCCCCTGTAGTATGGAATTCCCTCCCTCTGGCCAATAGAGGAAAATTATCTTTTAAACATTTTAAGGATGCAGTGAAGGCCTGGCTTTTCAAACAGGCATTTATAAATTGACTGACTGGTGTGACTAAAATTGAGTAGCACTACCTGCTAAAGCTTTTGAACTATCTCTTTTATTTAGACTGAGTGGTCCCAGTCTATTCTATCTCTAAATGGAGCTCCCTTTCAACATCTCATTTTTACTAGTATATGTACAACTTTGACCTGAAATTTGTCAGTTAAAAGCAGTGGAAGTTCTGCAGATAAATAAATAAATAGTGCTTTTGTGCAAACAAGCTTTGCTGAAGACATTTCTTGTAGCACTGCAGTTCTTGTAATTATGCCTTATCCCTAGAGTTTTGGATTTAGAAGGCCAGAATTATAGTGATTTTGTTGCCTGGAGTAATTTTTCATATCTTGATTAATGCACTGGAAAAACAAGCTTTTTGTAAACACCACAGACACTATTAAAAATCCATAGCAAACTAATTTTGCATTTTGAATGTATCCAAGACATAGAAAAAAAATGCTATTTTTAGGCAAAAGCTTTGAATATTAATTTGTGTAGAATTATTCCAGAATTTGTAGCCAAAAAAACCCCTTGTAGTTCACCCAAGCGAAGGTTTTTCTGATAAATGAATTATGAACTTGCAGATGCTCAAATAACTAAACAGCAAGGAAAATTTACAAAGAAATTATTGGTCCTTTTAATTGGGTCCATTAAAGAATTAATATGCGTTAAGTGCATGAAGCCTATAGGTATACAATGAGCTGCACAGCATTTTACATACACTCTTCTTGGAAAAAAAAAATCATCATTCAAGATGGTGAACAATACAATGAAATAATAAAAGTACATAAATAAAACATATACGATCAAAATTTAAAATCTGGGAAACAAGTTTTCAGTGGCTTCATGGTGACAGAGATGATCCAGCTGGTGTCAAAGCACAGTTATCTCTAGAAGAGATGTCTGCACATGCGCTGATCTTCCTGCGCTACTGTATCTACTGTACCAATCAGTTTATCCAGAAGCACACTTCAATTCCAGGTTGGGCAGGAGGGCTTATGTGGCTGAACAATGGATCTTGCAGCCATACAAGGGGTCACTCTGAAGCTGTGGGTTGCAGATGTAACATAAAAAATCAGATAACTGGAGGAGGTGGAGAGTATTAAGAAAATCAGTCCAATAATTTCTGGCATAAACTTGAGCTTGAAGTTGTTAAGGAAACCTAAGTTGGTTAGGAGCCAGTTGGTGGTGCGTAACCCTTGGGAAGCTTCCAATAGAGATTTTGGGGAAATGAAAAAGCCTCGTTTGTGAAAGTGGGCAACAACAGCCACTACATATTTGGTAAATACTCTCAGTGCTGAGGAGAGGCCAAAATGTAAAAGTCTGTATTGATGATATTTTCGACAGAGCCGGAATGGCTGGGGAAGGAGTTGCCTTAGGAAGATAGCGAGCAGACAGCTGGTAAGAAGTGAGCAAGCTTAGCAGGGGGTGAGCGCCGGCAGAAGATGCAATTTTATTCCTGGCTGCCCCGGGGCTGAATTCGAGGAGGAGGCAGGCTGGGAAGGTCACGGTTGGGCTGGGGAGGCTTAGCCTCCCCAAGCCTTTTATACGGGGCGCCTATGACAGTATCTATGACAAGACAGAATTGGTGTGTAGAGCCTGAGCTCTTTCATTAAAATTTGGGGTTCCTGGGTCAATCTTAGCAGACAATGGAAAAGGTGCTGGTACTCAGTACCCCCAAGTACCCCCTCAAAAAAAGCCCTGCATAAAAATAATGCTTATATACTGCTACAACCACAAAGTTCTAAGCAGTTTACATATCCAAAGAAACTGGAACATACTCCCAGTGTTAACAATAAAATATAGACAAGAAAATAAGTAAAAATAAATCAGTTCACAACATATTTCTTAAACAACCAGGTCTTAATATTCCTTCTAAAAATCTGATAGGAATAAACAAAATTAAAACATATAGAAAACTCTTGCTAAAGTTTGGGAGCTTGATAAGCTAATAACATTCTATGTAATTTAAATCTCTTGCAGTCTTTAACAGATGGAAAAGCAAAGGAAGAATTATTAATAGTTCTTCTATGTCTAGCCAAAGAAGCAAATTGGAAATGAGCCAGCAAATATTCTGAGCCAATACCACCGAAAAATCTTAAATAAAAAACACAAAAAGTTAAATAAAATCCTTGCTTCAATAGGTAGCAATATAATACCCTGAAATCCTGTCATATTTTTTTAATGAAAAAAATCAGGTGAACCTCAGTGTTCTGTATAGTTCAAAGAGTCTTTAATATTTGTTTGGAACCACATAGATAGATAAGGTTACAATAATACAACTTACATAGAATTAAAAACTGCACCAACAAACTGAGGGGCTCTTTTACTAAGCCACTTAAACGTCTACGCGCACCCAACGTGCGCCAAAATGGAGTTACTGCATGGCTACCATGTGGCCCTTTGCAGTAATTTCATATTTGGTACGCGTCCGCTATGCACACCTGAAAGATATTTATTTTCTGGCGCGCGTCAGCTATGCGCACCAAGTGGCATTTGGCGCGTGTAGGTCATTACCGCCCGATTACTGCATGAGACTTTACCACTAGGTCAATGGCTGGCGCTAAGGTCTCAGACCCAAAATGGACACGTGGCAATTTTGATTTTGCCGCACGTCCATTTTCAGCAAAAATAAAAAAAGGCCTTTTTTTACTGGTGCGCTGAAAAATGGATTGGTGCGCACCCAAACCCCGTATCTACACTACAGCAAGCCATTTTTCAGTGTACCTTAGTAAAAGGATGCCTTATTTGTTAAAAAAAAATACTTAACACGTAAAAAAACTGAACTTTTAACCAAAGCACTTAAACAAGAATCAAAGGATAGTTTCTGCTCAACTTGCACCCCTAAGATCTTAGGGATCCTTTTACTAAGGTGCGCTGAAAAATAGCTTGCGGTAGTATAGGCACTGGTTTTGGGTGAAAAGGCCTTTTTAAAATTTTTGCCGAAAATGGATGTGCAGCAAAATCAAAATTGCTGCGCCTCCATTTTGGGTCTGCAACCTTACCACCAGCAATTGACCTAGTGGTAAAGTCTCATGTGGTAACTGGGCGGTAATGACCTACGCACGTCAAATGCCACTTGGTGCGCATCTGAAAAAAAAATTATTTTTCAGTCATGTGTATCGGACACACGCTAAAAATGAAATTACTGCAAGAGCCACGTAGTAACCAGGCAGTAATTCCATTTTGGCGCTGCGTAGATGCTTAGTAATAGGGCCCCTTAGTTACTGAAGAAAAAGTATATTTTGTCAGATCAATAATAATATGATCAGAAAAAGGCTCATATTTGTTACTGAATAACAACAACTTCATTTTATCAGCATTTAGCTTGAGCTTGTGTTTCAGCATCCAGGAACTAATAAAGGCCAAACACTGTTCCACTGCTATGGTCATCTGATTTGAAGTCTGATAGGAATAAAAACTGTAATATCATCCGCACAGATACAGCTCACAAATCCCTGTAATTCCAAATTTAAACCTAAGCTATGGAAAAAACATTGAATAATGTAGAGTGTGGAGAACAGTGCGGAACTCCATAAGGATTACACCAGTGATCAGAAAAATCATTTTTCTGTTTAACTCTGCAGGATCTAGAAGAAAGGAACCTTGAATCCAATTTAGCACTCTACCACCAATACTAATATTTTTAAGTTCCAGCAACAAAATTTCATGATCCACTAAATAGAAAGCCCTTGAAAGATCAAATTGCAATATCAGAGCTCTATGTTTATTCCTCAATAAAGATACAACTTTACCTAGTAATGAGCCCATAATGATTTCCATACTGTAACAAGTTCAAAACCATGATTGGGATGAGTGTAACATAGTAACATAGTAAATGATGGCAGAAAAAGACCTGCATGGTCCATCCAGTCTGCCCAACAAGATAAACTCATATGTGCTACTTTTGTGTGTATACCTTACCTTGATTTGTACCTCTCCTTTTCAGGGCACAGACCGTGTAAGTCTGCCCAGCACTATCCCCGCCTCTCGCCACCGGCTCTGCCACCCAATCTCGGCTAAGCTCCTTAGGATCCATTCCTTCTGAACAGGATTCCTTTATGTTTATCCCATGCGTGCTTGAATTCTGTTACCGTTTTCATTTCCACCACCTCCCGCGGGAGGGCATTCCAAGCATCCACTACTCTCTCCGAGAAAAAATACTTCCTGACATTTTTCTTGAGTCTGCCCCCCTTCAATCTCATTTCATGTCCTCTCGTTCTACCTCCTTCGCATCTTTGGAAAAGGTTCGTTTGCGGATTAATGCTTTTCAAATATTTGAACGTCTGTATCATATCACCCCTGTTTCTCCTTTCTTCCAGAGTATACATGTTCAGGTCATCAAGTCTCTCCTCATACGTCTTGTAACGCAAATCCCTTACCATTCTCATAGCTTTTCTTTGCACCGCTTCAATTCTTTTTACATCCTTCGCAAGGTACGGCCTACAAAACTGAACACAATACTCTAAGTGGGGGGCCTCACCAACGACTTATACAGGGGCATCAACACCCCCTTTCTTCTGCTGGTCACACCTCTCTCTATACAGCCTAACAACCTTCTAGCTATGGCCACCACCTCGTCACACTGTTTCATCCCCTTCAGATCCTCAGATACTATCACCCCAAGATCCCTCTCCCCGTCCGTTCCTATCAGACTCTCCCCGCCTAACACATACGTCTCCCGAGGATTTCTATTCCCTAAGTGCATCACTTTGCATTTCTTCGCATTGAATTTTAATTGCCAAACCTTAGACCATTCTTCTAGCTTCCTCAGTTCCTTTTTCATGCTTTCCACTCCCTCCCGGGTGTCCACTCTGTTACAGATCTTAGTATCATCCGCAAATAGGCAAATTTTACCTTCTAACACTTCCGCAATGTCACTCACAAATATATTGAACAGAATCGGTCCCAGCACCGATCCTTGAGGCATACCACTACTCACCTTTCCCTCCTCCGAGCAAAATCCATTCACCACCCCCCTCTGGCGTCTGTCCGTCAACCAGTTCCTAATCCAGTTCACCACTTCGGGTCCTATCTTCAGCCCATCCAGTTTATTTAAGAGCCTCCTGTGGGGAACCGTGTCAAAAGCTTTGCTGAAATCTAGGTAGATTACGTCTATACCTCGTCCCTGATTCAATTCTCCTGTCACCCAATCAAAGAATTCAATGAGATTCATTTGGCACGATTTTATGATATCATTAAGATATTATGATCTAACAAATATTCATTTAACTGGGCACAAGCCAAACTGTCCAAATGTTTAGTAAATATTGGTGTAAATGCAACCGGTCTATAGTTGGAAACAAGTTGACTTGATTCCTTTGAGTTCTTTATGATAGGTGTAATAATAATTTCATCTAAAAGTTTTTTTTGTAATATACCTATGGTAAATGAAGATTGCATCTAGTCCAGTGCAAATTTTTAAATATAATTGGGGAGTAAGCCATCACATAAACTGGTCAACTATCTAACTGGCAGCATGACTTAAAGGTTATCAATAGGTATCATCTTATTTTCTTTGCCATGTTTTATTTTGTTTGATTTCTATTGATAACCCAATTTATAGGTAAGAAATCAACCCAAAACCTGTCATCAGAGATTCCCTCTCAGACCACATCGCCCATAATTGTGTCAGGTAGCTCAGTCTCATCAGAGAATGTAGCTCTTATGTTATAAATTTTAGATTGAAAAAAAATCAGATATTTGAGCCACCAGGAAGGTAACATCTTAACTCAAGTGCTGATGTTATTAAACAATTGAAAAAGAAACTTGGTATCAGTTATACAAGTGCCTATCTTCTTATATACTGAGTGAAGGCAGGTGCTATCCCCCTCCTTCTATAAATGGCATGCAAAGTTATGAATGCAATTATATGTATATTTTTAGAATAGTCAAAAAGCAGCAAGGCCAGTGGTCCGCCAAATCCAAAATGGAAGATAAAACAACAAGACAGACCTTATAAAAAACATAGTTTTTATTAACAGATTAAAAGCTCCCAGAAATTTAACATAAAATGCCCGACATGGCCATGTTTCGCCAGTATAAAATGGCTGCGTCAGGGGCAGTGGGTCACTGTAAATGAAAATAAAATAATTCAGTAGCTAATAACAAAATCCCATAAGACCATAATTATAAATAAATAAATAAATAAATAAATAAATGAATGAATGAATAAATAAATAAATAAACTATATAAAAAACCAGCACCATACTAAAAAAACCTTAATGTATAGGTGCTAAATAATATACAAAGGTAAAACAATAAAATAACCAGAGAGGCTTACCCAGCTGATATAAAATTCCAAAAAATAGTCTGGCTGGTGTAACTGTTAAAACATAGCAAGCTCTAAAAAAGAAACAAAAAACAGCACAGATGATAAAAACAGCCTAACTGGGTTAAAAAGGAAAATGAATCCATTAAAAGTGCATAATATACTTACAGATTCTGGGATCAGTCTCATAAAAACACTGTGATTATAGTGAAAGTAAACTTACAGTATCAACCAAGCTTATATGTATGCTGAGGTCATGCATACATAATTAGTGCAAAAAATAAACTTAAATACCAGTTCAAAATAAGTAATACTTGGTTAAAAACATCTAAAAACATATGCCTGAAATACAGAACCACTAAAAAGAACTTGAGAGTGCCCTTAAACCAAAAAATTGCCAGTGTTTACATCCGAGGAAAATCGCTAAAATGATTGGAAATAAAAATATAAAATGAACATCCTGAGATGTTCTAGGATCCATAACAACTAAAATTGCTGAAAAAACTTCTTAAAAGGTCCTTAAAACAGAAAAAATGAGAACGCATAGAGAGCTTAATTATGTGTTCCAATGATGTCAATGCGTTTCAATGATGGCTGCCAAGATGATCATAGTGATAAGATGAAAAGAAATCAGAACACTGCAAATGATCATGTGATAAAGTTTACATCTTGGAAAAATTTTAAATCATCCTTCACCAGCAGGAGTTATCATCTGCATAGAAAATGGCACTTTATGGTAAAACCTTGATTTCAATTTAAGAATATATGTTGCTATGAGTAGTCAAAAGAGTTGGGTGCCAACTGCAACTAATTTCAGGAGTGGACATATGGAGGTATTACCACTGGAACTTTGAGTTAACAGGAATTTCCAGAGGGCTTTTTGGAATCCCTCTTTAATTAGTATATATTACCAGTTACGAAAATAAGTATTACTTGGAGGGTGGAAAGATGATTTATGGATAAGTATGATTGGGTGCAATTTTAATTGTGTTTGCTTAATAAAATATTTTGTGTAAAGCACTTCTGATAGCATTTGGAGACAAAACACTGATGGTTTACAGTATCATTAGGATATATTACTGAAATATTTTAAATTACTATATTGAATACTCACTGTGCTAGATCTAGAAAAATTAAATTTTAACTGCCAGACCCTTGACCATTCTTCTAGTGTTTGGAGATCCCGTCTCATTGTTTCTACTCCCTCCAGGGTATTGACCTCATTATGTATCTGCCTTGATAGAAACTTCTCAATCCCTGCTATAGCTTCTCAAATAATCTAAAGATTTACACAAATTTGGTTTGACTTTCTCATATTAAGACAATTACGGTTTATTAGAGCTGTCTTTACTCATGATGCTTTTTATTCATTCTTGGTCTCTCTTTTCACCTTAGGGTATCCAGCCCTTTCTATGTAGTTTACAAAAAATGGATCATACTAGTTATGCTTTAAAGCTACATCACTGGTTACCAGTCAAATTCTGTATTACTTTCAAGCTTTTATAACTGACTTTTACAGCATATCAGTTAGTTCCCCGTTTATTTGTCATCTCTTCTGATCCCATATTCACCATCCCAGGTTCTTAGATATCTTAGGGGCATTTTAATAAAGGGCAGAAAGGGTAGCAAGGACTTGGAAAATTGGGTCTACCAGTTTGACAATGGTGCCATAGCTGAGTGAGCCAGAATAGCTGAATAGTGCCTGGTGTGATTTGTGATGTCTTGGAGCCATGCTATGTTCTGAGCACAGAGCTCTCTTTGGTGCCAGAGGCTGCGAATCAGCACCTGGAGCCTTCACAGTGAGTAAGGGGTGTGGTTACTGTGTCCGATGCATCATGATGTCATTGTGACGATTTGGCAGCAGGAGACTGAGGATGGCTTGATTTCAGTGCTGTTAAAGCAGACAATGATAGACCCTAACCTTCCTGTACTCTATGCAGCGGTGCAGTAGAGTGTAATGTAGGAGAGTGAGGGGTTGCATCTGGCTGATTCACTTTTTCCGGTACCAGAGTAGAGGGTCTGGTTCTCTGAGGCAGGTGTTTATTTTTTCAGCCTGTTTTACCTCACTGTCAGTCGATGTTTTTTTGGAGCTTTGTCTTTGAGGTTTTGCTGAGTCTGCTGAAGCTGAGGAAAAATGAGCTTGCATCTATAAATAGTTGCAGAGCTTCAATGTTCTGATTTTGAGAGTTCTAGGCAACATTTTGTCATATGCAGGACATTTACTGACTTCAAAGAATTCCCCCACACTGCATATGGGATTCAGTAACAGACATTTTTTTTCTGTCACGTGAGCAGCACTTAAAGCCAGGCTTCTTATCAGTCACCTTAAAAAGAATCTCTGCCAAACTAAATTGAAATAAGGATGGAATTGTGATGTGTGAGGAAAAACTGACAGTATTAATCCATTCACAAAGTACATGTGATCAACTTCATCTGCTTTTTCTAGAGATAGAGTTTTGCTAGAAGAATGCAAAATACATGTCCTCTCTAACCTAGACCCACTCTGGCGAACACCTCCTCTCAATTCATGTATAGATCCACATATCTAGAGAAGGGTTAAGTCAAGGAGCCTATCCCAGAGACTATGGGTTGACTGGGAGAGTGAACTAAGGATTTGTGCATCTTTCGAGCAAAATAAATACATAATATGGTAGGATATTGCTCACTGAAAAACATCAGCTCCTTAGATGAAATAATCCCCTCCTGGTTGGCTTGATATAAAATATCTCTAAATTGTTGTTGAAACTCTGGTGTGGGGTTTGTATCTAAAGGAATGTAAAAACTGGTATCCAATAATTGTCTATTAGCCTCATCTATATATGCCATTCTATCTAATAACACCACCCCCACCCCTCTTGTCAACCCGCTTGATGACTATAGACTGATCTTTCTGTAATACATATAAGGTGGTACATTGTTTCCCAGTTAAATTATTAAAATCATTCTAATCTCTCTACTTCTTGTAAGACCAATCTCTCAAAAGTATTCAACAGTAGATCTGGTGGTCCCGGTGGTACCCATGTGGACATCATCCTTGGTAAACTTACATCCGAAGTTTCTTGTTCCCTGGTATCACCAAAATGTAGTCTCAAAATCCTGCCTATCATGAATGATGTTTGGTTTCTATTGGAAATGTGACAGTGCATGCCCATAGTTTAAATACTGATGGGTCATTCTGTTTCCCTGTGGTAGCTATTTTGAAGGCTAGAATTGTTTCTGCTCCTGACAGTGTGTTAGTGATTTATTTGAGTTTTGATATAAGTTTTTTGATTTTTTTAGATTTATTGTGAACAATATATGTTTTTATTTTGCCCAGGTTCTCCCCTGAAGAAGCCTGATTGGTGAAACTAGGATCCTTGTAGGGACAGATAGTGGAGTGAATTATTAGAGTTCTATATATTTGCTGGACTCATCTGCACAAATGAATAGAAGATTACAGCGACTGAGTTTGAAGACACTGTGTTGATTGTCATCCACAAGTACAGATATGTTTTTTTTTTGGACTGTAATTTTGTGAACTGAATATAGGAGGACTTTGTGCAATGATTGAGAACAGTGACATCAATTTGATTTGATGTTTGGTTTTCTGAACACAATCATATTTATTTTGATATATATTTGATGTGTATAGTGACCTGAGTGGTACTGAGTTATATTTTGCAATACTATGATCATTCAGGATAAATGTTACGAATAAAGTTTCAGCAACTTCAAGATTGTACTAACCATGGCAGGTTGGGATTCAGCATCTAGCCTTTCTGGACAAGTTATAAATCAGTTGATGGCAGGCATGCATTTATGATACTACAGGACAACCAACTAGGGGTTTGGATTGTTGATATTATGAAAATGAAAAAGACAGTAGAGTGGAGCTCCATTCAGTGCAACTAATTGAATATTGTCAAGTAAAGCGAATCCCTTGGCGGTTGCAAATTAATAAGGAACCACAACTTTTGGATGAGGAGGAGTATGTGGAAAAATGGAATTCGGTATTAACCAAAAGTTCCTTGAAATTAATATTATTAAATAGTGATATTCTTAATAAAAAATAGCTTGTCAGAAGAAAGAGATTGAAGAATAGTGAATCTGAGTTGTTTGAACAATTCCAAAATTATCAGAAACAGATGGATACCTATTATCATGAACAAAGAAAACAGAAAATTGGCAAGTACAGAAGATATGAAAATGATTATGTCTGGGGATATGTTTATCCCTGGATAGATATGTCCAAGAAACAATGTAAATCAGAAGGAATAGGAGAGTCATGGGATAGGAGGTAGTGTCCTATTGTGGATTAAAAACTGGTTAAAGGATAGAAAACAGAGAGTAGGGTTAAATGGTCAGTATGCTCAATGGAGAAGGGTAGATAGTGGGATTCTTCAGAGGTCTGTGCTGGGACTGCTGCTTTTTAACATATTTATAAATCTAGATATGGGAGTAACTAGTGAGGTAATTAAATTTGCTGACAACACAAAGTTATTCAAAGTTATTAAATTGCGGGAGGACTGTGAAAAATTACAAGAGGACCTTACTAGACTGGGAAACTGGGCGTCTAAATGGCAGATGACGTTTAATATGAGCAAGTGCAAAGTGAAGCATGTGGGAAAGAGGAACCTGAACTATAGCTATGTAATGCAAGGTTCCACGTTAGGAGTCACAGACCAAGAAAGGGATCTCGGCGTCATTGTTGATGATATATTGAAATCCTCTGTTCAGTGTGCTGCGGCAGCTAATAAAGCAAATAGAATGTTAGGAATGTTTTTATTGTTAAAATTGAGACTGCATTTTAGTGATACCAGCAAATGAGAAACTTCAGATATGTTTACCTAGGATGAGGTCCACATGGGTGCCACTGGGACCACCAGATCTAGTGTTGAGTACTTTGGAGAGATTGGTTTTACAGGAAGTAGAAAGATTGGAATTAAATCACAGTTGTAATTTCAATAATTTGGGAAACAACTTGCCAACTTATGTACATTATAGAAAGACCAGTTTATAGTCTGATAAGAGGGGTTGGGTGGTGGTATTAGATAGAATTGCATATATAGATGAGACTAAGACAATTATTGGATAGCAATTTTTACATTCTTTTAGATATAGACCCCTCTCCAGAGTTTCAACAACTTAGATATATTTTATATCAAGCCAGCCAGGAGGGGATTATTTCATTTAAGGAACTGAAGTTTTTGGATAAGAAATATCCTACCATATCGTGTATTTTTTTTGTTCCAAAGATATACAAATCCTTAGTTCACCCTCCCAATCATCCTATAGTCTCTGGGATAGGCTCCTTGTCTGAACCCTTCTCTAGATATATATATGTATGTTTATTTATGTTCACTGGTTCACAACATTCAGTCTTATATATGGGATTCTATGCATTTGCTATCTATATTTCAACATATTCAGGTAACAGAAATTCAATCAGTTTTTCTAGTCACTATGGACATGTCAGCATTATATACCAATATTCCTCATAATGAGGCATTATTGGTGGTGGAACAGTCTTTAAGTACTTTGTCTTCTAGTAAAATTAAATTTTTGATGGATTTGATGTAATTTATTTTGACTAAAAATTATTTTCAATTTGAGGACAGGTATTTTTTTTACAGGTAAAAGGAACCACGATGGGGTCCACAGTGGATCTCTCGTATACTGTAGCATCTTTAGTGACTGTCCCTGACCGACCCATGTACCTCCCATAGCATGCCCCCTTTTCATTTGTGAGCTGAAAAATATATCAATGCATCTTTATAGAACAACACCTAGCAAGATGTGCATGTAAATTCAAATTGTTGCCAATTAGTGCCAATAATTGATAGCATCAATTAGCTCATTCCTCAATTAAATTGCATGCACAAATTGGGCACATGTCCAAATTTGTGAACACAATTTTGAGCACATTTATAGAATTTGGAGGTATATATGTAACACTACCCCTGTGTATGCCCACCTGCAGAATATGTGCTATTGAAGTTACAGAAGCATGCTTAAGCAGAATATAAGCAAATACATGCATATATGAACATATAAATGAATATATGTTAACATTCTGAAGATTTATATGCATAAGTGGTGTGCACATGTTAGTGCCTACTTCTCAGAATTACCCCCACAATGTTTTTCATGTGGAAAATGTGCTAGAAAATTATTCAGATGGAAATTTTGAGTAGAGTATGCAGTAGTGAGGTTCAATTCAGTAAAAAATGTTTTGATTCGAAGAATACATGGACCAACACCAGCTCTTGGATCCTAAATAGTCAGGATTCCACCCTTGGTTTAGCACAGAGACAGTTCTAGCAGGGATGATTTCAGAACTCAAGCTGTTATTTGACAAAGACTACCAAATCTTTATAGTGCAACTAGACCTATCAACATCCTTCAAACTTGTAAACCATAACACCTTACTGACAATGTTAGTGGACTTGGGAATCACTGGAAAGGTACTAAGTTGCTTCACGGGCTTCCAACAGCACAGGTCAATATCGGTGAACTGGCGACAATCTCTATCAAATGCCTGAAACATGAATTGTGGAGTACCACAAGGATCCCTAGTATTCTCCAGTTCTCTTTAACTTTTATCTCAGAGTCATGGAGGACATACTGAAGCCTTTCAGAATCAATTACTTCTCTTATGCAGATGATATCATCCTCATATTCTCTAGGCCTGATATTCCTTCAGCATACTTACTGATGAATTTGGTCTTCAATAATGTGTACCCCTGTTTCTGTGAACTAGACCGGAAAATTAATCTAGATAAAACCAACATATTCTGGATAGGGAAAAAAACACAAAATATTTCCAATCAGCCCCCATAGTTAGTAAACGTCACAACACCCTTAAAAAGAAAAGAGATAAAGTTATTAGTGGTCTGGTTAGATTCTCATCTAACAATGGCCATGCAAATCAATAGCGTAGTATGTAAATGCTTTTTTAGACTAAAATTACTGCACCACATCAAACATATGCTAAATACTAATCACTTCCATCTTATGGTACATGCCCTTGTGAATTATTAGGAAAGGGATGGTAAATAAGACCAAAAATACTATAATGCCTCTGTATTGCTCCATGGTGCGACCTCACCTTGAGTATTGCGATCAGTTCTGGTCACCATATCTCCAACATATAGCGGGATTAGAAACGTGACCAAAATGATAAAAGGGATGGAACTCCGCTCATATAAGAAAAGGCTAAAGAGGTTAGGGCTCTTTAGCTTGGAAAAGAGATGGATGATTGAGGTCTACATAATCCTGAGTGGTGTAGAAGTGAATCGATTTTTACTCGTTCCAAAAGTACACAGACTAGGGGACATTCAAGGAAGTTATATGGAAATACTTGTAAAACTAATAGGAGGAAATATTTTTTCACTCAATGAATAGATAAGTTCTGGAACTCATTGCTGGAAGATGAGGTAACAGAAGTTAGCATATATGGGTTTAAAAAAGGTTTGGACAAGTTCCTGGAGGAAAAGTCCATAGTCTGCTATTGAGACAGACATGGGGAAGCTACTGCTTGCCCTGGGATTGGTAGCATGAAATGTTGTCACTATTGGGTTTCTGCCAAGAACTTGTGACCTGGCTTGGACACTGTTGAAAACAGGACACTGGGTTAGATGGACCATTAGTCTGACCCAGTATGGCTATTCTTATGCTCTTATGATATCAGTCCTAGACTACTATAACATAGTATACTAAGCCTACCAGACAAATCAACCAGATAACTTCAAATAGTTGATAACATGGTAGCCAAGCTTATAGGAGGGGTTAAATGAGGGAACACACCACTCCATTCCTAATAAATCTACACTGGCTTTCTTACAAAAGCCAGAACAGAATTCAAACTAATGACACTAATCTTCAAAGGATTATAAATCTCGCTCCTGACTATATACAAAAATGTGTAACACTCTACCAACCTAAGAGAACTCTCAGATCACTAAACGACACCACATTGGTCATACCTTCACGCCAAGACTGAAAAAATTCTTCAATTTCTCCTTCTCAGGAAAGGGGACAGAACTTTGGAATTCCCTTCCATAGGACATAAGAACAACAACAAACTGCATGTGCTTTTGTTGCTTGCTAAAAGCATGGCTATTTCAAAAGTACTATGGAACGCACTATGGGGGGAGATACTATATATGGCACCTAAAAAATTGGCATGGAAATCAGTGCCATCTAAGCATATTTTAAAAGCAGTGCCTAGATTTAGGTGCAATATAATGAATACACTTAGCTGATACCTCAGTGCCTAAAACTATGCGCCTCCATTTACACCAACAAAAATATGGTGTAAATACTGGCACGTAGATTTAGGCACACTGGGCCATATTATATAACTACACAAGTAAATTTCAGAACGCCCACAAAATGTCAATTTTCCCACACCCCTTTTTGCCTGCATGCATTAGAAGTTAGACGCAGTGCGTTACAGAATGTGCTTAGCGAGTTGTGCGAGTAAATTCTATTGCCAATTAGTGCTCATTATTGCTTGTTAAGAGCTGTTATCAATGCTGATTAGCTTGTTAAGCCAATTAAGTTACGCACCTTGTTATTGAATATGCTTGGATTTTGGCGCTGATCTCTAGGCGTGCTTTATAGAATCTGGGGGATGTCTCAAGCAAAAAAGCCAATAACCTACAAAGAACATTATCTCAGAACCAGTTAGACGAACTTAGAAAAAATACTAACTCAATAACCACAATTTGTAGTCAAGATTATAACCATGGGTAACTAGAAAAGGACAAGATAAAGGATCACCCAAGATCTGGGATTACCAGATCCCACAAAAATCAGACACTCAGGGGGTCTTTTACGTAGGTGCGCTGGCGTTTTTAGCATGTGTTAAAAATAGGTGCACACTAAATGCTAAAGACGCCTATAGGAATACATTGGCGTCTTTACTGTTTAGCGCTCGTCTATTTTTAACGCACGCTAAAAACGCCAGCGTGCCTACGTAAAAGTCCCCCTCAGAGAAGGTGCACACATCAAAAATATGGATGATCTGTCAAATAATCCTGTGCACACTCACATTCCCTATGTTACAATTCAAGTTTAGTTTTAACTATTCAAAGTCATGTTTTATTAGATACTCAATATAATTGTTAGGTGCTTTGAATCACAGCACACACAACTTTTTGCAATGTTCATTTTCCTATAATAATTGTTGCTTTGTTCCTTGTGATGGTCAGTCTGGTTCTTTGTATTACCTTTTCTCACTCTATCTGTAATGGTTACTTCAATGGTTAAGCGGAATATAAATGCAAAAATTAAATTAAATATGAATTGGTTTTTTTTTATTTGATTCAATTCAGCTTGACTGAAATATAGGGGCCAATGGCCTCAGGTCTATGCTAATTTATAACAGACGTGGAGGGGCATAATCGAACGAAAACGTCTATCTCCATGGGCGTTTATCTCCAAGAACGGGTCCGTGAAGGGGCGGACCGAACCATATTTTCGCAAAAAATAGACGTCCATGTTTTATTCGACAATTTGTGAGCTGGGCGTTTTTGTTTTTCAGCGATAATGGAAAATGAAAGCGCCCAGCTCAAAAACGAATAAATCCAAGGCATTTGTTCATGGGAGGGGCCAGGATTCGTAGTGCACTGGTCCCCCTCACATGCCAGGACACCAACCCGGCACCCTTCCCTTGTGTGTTGAGTCCCCCAAATCCCCCTCAAAACCCACTGCCCACAAGTCTACACTATTATTATAGCCCTAAGGGGTGAAGGGGGGCACCTACATGTGGGTACAGTGGGTTTGGGGGAGTTGGACGACTAATAAGCATTAAGCAGCACAATTGTAACAGGTAGGGGGGGATGGGCCTGGGTCCACCTGCCTGAAGTCCACTGCACCCCCTAACAACTGCTCCAGGGACCTGCATACTGCTGCCAGGGAGGTGGGTATGACATTTGATGGTGAAAATAAAAAGTTGTGAAACATCATTTTTTTGTGGTGGGAGGGGGTTAGTGACCACTGGGGGAGTCAGGGGAGGTCATCCCCGATTCCCTCCGATGGTCATCTGGTCATTTAGAGCACTTTTTTGGGACCTGTTCGTGTGAAAAAAGGGTCCAACAAAAGTATCCTAAATGTTCGCTAAAAACGCCTTTATTTTTTCGATTATCGCCCTAACGCATACATCTCTCCTCGGCCGATAACCACGCCCCAGTTCCACCTTCGCCACACCTCTGACACGCCCCCATCAACTTTGTCCACATCCGCGACGGAGTGCAGTTGAAAACGTCCAAAATCGGCTTTCGATTATACCGATTTATTCGTTTTTGTGAGATAAACGTCTATCTCCCGATTTGGGTCGAAATCTAGGCATTTTTCTCTTTCGATTATAAGGTGGAGAGTAACACAACAGGCAGCAGCAATTGAAAAGGACTAACTGTATTATGAACAACTCTTTGTGTAAGCATGTACTGTCTCCAACAATTATTGTTCAGTATTGAAATTAAATTCAAGATATACCCCACTAACACTGCAAAAAGGGCCCTGCATGAATAAGTAAGACATGATTACCAAATTCAAATAAATGTTTTCATAAAACAGTGATTCTAAAGCGAACATATTGCCAGGAGACAAAGAACCAAAACATCATGCAATCCAGCTCAGTTCCTTGAGCCTGTGGACAAAGGTTCAGAAGTCACCAATCTTAGGACAGGGAGGAGATTTGAAAGGTATTCCTGCCACGAAGCTGTTTTCTTCATCCAGAAAACAGATAAACAAAAAGAGCTGCATGACATTTTTTTCTTTAAAAAATTAATTAACAGAACAACAACAACAACAACAACAACAACAACAACAACAAAAGCTGCTAAAGCCTGGCACCAGAGCCTCCCAACCCCAACCCACTGATTTCACCCTAGAACCAGAACCCCTTGACTCCCCACCAATCATCCCACGATCTCCCGGGCAGAAGTCCCTCAGCTTCTTGACATTCACCCCACTGACTGCATCCTGGCACCAGAGCTCCTCATCTTTCTCTCCAACCCCCCCTCCGACTGCTCCCTTGGACAGGGTATGAGTCTCCGGCTGAGTGGACACACACAGACCTGCTGAGTGGACACACACAGACCTGCATGGTGAACATCCCCAGCTCCTCCGTTGACATCTAAGCTGCCAAGACTTGCGCTTCATCCAGCAAGGAAAAGTCCTGCATTGTCCATTTAGTGCTCCTCCAGAGAAACAAAAGAAAACAAAATGATGTCCTACGCTTTGCCTGGGGTTTATTTCCCAATCCAAGGTCATGGGGGAGAGAGGCACAGTGAGAGAAGGCGAGAAGGTGATAGCATGGAGGGGGCAGGCCCCTAGACGAAGGCAGAGGAAGAGCACACACAATGGGCTGATGGGCCTTTTGATCTGAAAAAAATGTGGCACAGGACAGATGGTTAGTGAAAAAAAAATAGATTTTTTTTTTAGGAAACAAATCGATTTGAAGCGATTTGCCGAAAACAATTCAGTAAATCGATTCGAATTGCAAATCGGACAGCTCTAGTATGCAGTTTTTCAAAGAAGGCTTCCCTGTGAGTTTCCTTTTCAAAAATTGCCTGGCTATGAGTGCTGCATGGAAGTGTTTTTCTTCACAGACTGCAGGAATACAGGGCAAATGATGAGGAAGCATGTGGGGGTTTCAAAATCAAAAGCTCTGTGTGTTCTTGTGGCAGCTCACATTTCTAGCCCCTGCAGAACTGCTCATTTCCCCCCCACAAGGAGGACTGCAGTTTTCAAAAGGGGGGGGGGGGGGTGAGGGGGTACACCTCTGCTTTTCATGAAGGATTTATTTGTGAAACACTATCACACACACACACACACACAAAAAACTTACAGTAGCTGTAAATTATTTTCCCATTTTAGAGAGACTAGTCTGCCAAATCCTGTGTACCAGAAGGAGCACAATCCAGTGCCAATATTATCTGCATCTCTCAGTGCTTGTTTATAGTGATACAACTATAAGCAGTGATATCATATCCCAAACAGCAAATACGTTCACAATATTTTGCAGCTGAAAGTAACAAAAAGAAATCTGTGAATCAACGAATGGAAGGTTCAGCATGAGTGTCAGAGAACTCATTGATGTCAGGAAGTATTTTTTCACGGAGAGGGTGGTGGATGCTTGGAATGCCCTCCCGCGGGAGGTGGTGGAGATGAAAACGGTAACGGAATTCAAACATGCGTGGGATATGCATAAAGGAATCCTGTGCAGTAGGAATGGATCCTCAGAAGCTTAGCCAAAATTGGGTGGCGGAGCAGGTGGGGGAAGAGTGGTTGGTGGTTGGGAGGCGAGGATAGTGGAGGGCAGACTTATACGGTCTGTGCCAGAGCCGGTGATGGGAGGCGGGACTGGTGGTTGGGAGGCGGGAAATACTGCTGGGCAGACTTGTACGGTCTGTGCCCTGAAAAAGGCAGGTACAAATCAAGATAAGGTATACACATATGAGTTTATCTTGTTGGGCAGACTGGATGGACCATGCAGGTGTTTTTCTGCCGTCATCTACTATGTTACTATGTCAGAGAACTCAGAACATGGCTGCATGTGCAGACAATGAAAATATCACTGAAGAGTATGCCCAATAGCAAAGCAAATGTCTAGTTATTCGATAGAGTAGAGAGAATAACAGCATTAGCATAAGCACAAGAACTTAGCAGAAAAAAAATGATAGATCGTGATTTCTGGTGTTATGGTAGTATTATCAGCAACCTTGTATCCTAATTACTGAGTAATCTTCTCACTGGGCAAAAAGTTAAGAAGCCTTTTGGTATTACTCAACATGTATTTTTGAAGGAAACTGCATGTATATATACTGAAGAAACAGATTTCTCCTAACACAGGTGAAAGGGAACAAACTCAAGAGTAACCTGAGGAAATAAATACTTCTTCACAGATAGGGTGGTGAATCCGTGGAACGGATTCCCAGTGGAGATGGTGGAGATGAATTCAAGCAAGCCTGGGACAAGTACATAGGATCTGTAAAGGAGTAGAAGGGATAGTAGATGGCATATTTGGCCAGACTGGATACGCCATATGGGGGCTCATTTTCAAAGTACTCAGACCTACAAAGTACAGTGGAGGGGAATTTTTGATTTTACTACTATTACTACTACTACTTATCATTTCTATAGTGCTACTAGATGTACGCAGCGCTGTACACTTGAACATGAAGAGTCAGTCCCTGCTCAACAGAGCTTACAATCTAATTAGAACAGACAAACAGGACAAACAAGAGATACGGGAATGTTAAAGTGAGGATGATAAAATAAGGGTTCTGAACAAGTGAATAAGGGTTAGGAGTTAAAAGCAGCATCAAAAAGGTGGGCTTTTAGTTTAGATTTGAAGACGGCCAGAGATGGAGCTTGACGTACCAGCTCAGGAAGCCTATTCCAGGCATATGGTGCAGCAAGATAAAAGGAACGGAGTCTGGAGTTAGCTGTGGAGGATAAGGGTGCAGATAAGAGAGATTTACCCAGTGAATGGAGTTCCCGGGGAGGAATGTAGGGAGAGATGAGAGTGGAGAGGTACTGAGGAGCTGCAGAGTGAATGTGCTTATAGGTCAATAAGAGGAGTTTGAACTGTATGTGGAAACAGATAGGAAGCCAGTGAAGTGACTTGAGGAGAGGGCTAATATGAGCATAGCGACACTGGTCGCGCAGCAGAATTTTGAACAGATTGAAGAGAAGAGAGATGGCTAAGTGGGAGACCTGTGAGAAGCAAGTTGCAATAGTCTAAGTGAGAGGTGATGAGGGTTCTGGTAGTGTGCTCAGAAAGGAAAGGGCGAATTTTGGTGATATTATAGAGAAAGAAACAACAGGTTTTAGCAGTCTGCTGAATATGTGCAGAGAAGGAGAGGGAGGAGTCGAAGATGACCCCAAGGTTACGAGCTGATGAGACAGGAAGGATGAGAGTGTTATCCACAGAAATAGAGAATGGGGGAGGAAGAGAGGTTGGTTTAGGGGGGAAGATAAGAAGCTCATGAGGTCTAAATCCATCTTTGGACATTTCGCGCAAAACGTCCAAAATTCAAATGGGGAATATAGACATTTTTGGAACAGAAAACTTCCATATCTGGTTCCTCTATAGGTAGGTAATGGAAAGTGGCAAAGAATTACAGAGCCAACGCAGGGCTTTCATGAATGCTGAAGCCACTTTTAGCACGGATGTAAAATGGCCGCATTTCCTATTTCTCCTATAAATGGCCATGCGTTAATTTCCCCATTACTGTGTTGCCATTAGCACGTAAGAACTTACCAACACCTATTTTCTAAGCTAATCCTGCTGCAATTGGTTTGTGCGTGGCGATGTAGCTGCACTGATTAGCACAGAACATGCCTACTCTCTGCCTCTAGCACTAAAAATAAGTATTTTTTAGTGCATGGGAAGCATGCGCCAATCCAAAAACTACTGCAGGACGCCTGAGCACGCACTACGGTAGTGGATTATAACCTGCGTTAAGCATGCATTAGTACTTACCACAGTTTAGTACAAGGGCCTATATGTGTTTCATGTTTTTTACAGGTTTAAAGAGAATGAACAATCTCATGTACATAGCTAGGAGTTTTTTCAGTCATGATTTGGAAAATTAAACAATAAAGCTTATGAAATACCCTTTTCTCCATCGGTAACCACTGGAGCTAAACATACAAAGAAGTAACTCTATCATATTTTCCTAGTGAATATATCAATCTAATAGAAGTGTTTTGTATTGTTTGTAGCCTTTTCTGTAGAGATTTTGCACAACTCAAATAGATAATGTTGCAATAATCTAACTGGGCTATGCTACGATAAGGACTGCATAATTAATCTAAACTGATCCAATTGCATACATTTTCAAAGTCTTCTCAATTCCCATAGGGATAGAAAGGATTTTTTTTTAATGTGAGTTAATTTGTGATTCCATTGATAAACAGTTATCAGTTATAAATCCCAGTATTTTCAAAGATGATTCAAGATTGTAAAACCTATTGTCCATTACGAAAGAATAGGCAGAATTTAACCACAGTGGGGGAAAAAAAAGCTTTATGTTGTTAAGCACATCCCAAAACTCTTAGAATTAATACAGTTAACCATAGCAACCTCTAAATACAATACAATACAATTACTTGACATCTCACCAACAAAGAAGGATAGTTGCACCCAGGGACGGTTCAAGGGCTAATCTTGCAGTATGAACCATGCAGATGTGGGCCTACCGAAGAAGAAAGTTGGTGTTTTTGTTTACCCAGTTTTTGGTCTTAAAGTATTCTACACATTTAGGTCCTGGAGCTCCTCCCACTCCATAAAGAAACATGCTGCCATAGGCGCCCGGTATAGGAGGCTTGGGGAGGCTAAGCCTCCCCAGCCAAAGCGACGGTGGTGTGCTGGAGCAGACTCGCACCGAGCCGGCTCTCCTCCCTCCCTGTCCCCTCTTCCCTCCGGATCCGGTCACCAACCTGACTCGTCGAATTCTTCGAGGCAGGCAGTCTTGCCTGCCCGCCCTGCTGCCAGCGCTGACTTCCCCCGCTGGCGCTGCTGGCGTTCGCACTTTAAAAATGGCCACCGAGACTTCCAGAGGCCTTGCGAGACTTCTGTAAGTCTCAGCAGCCATTTTGATGCGCGAACGCCGGCAGCGCCAGCGGGGGAGAGTCAGCGCTCGCAGCGGGCAGGCAAAACTGCCTGCCCCGAAGAATTCGAAGAGTCAGGATCCGGAGGGAGGGAGGAGAATTATCGGAACAACTTGGGAGGGGGTGGCAGGGGAGAGAAGGGAGTCGCTGGGCATGGGTGGATGGAGGGGAGAGAACCAAGGGTCACGCTGGGTATGGGTGCATGCAGGGCAGGGGAGAGGAGGGTCACTGCTGGACATGGGTGGATGGAGGGCAGGGGAAGGAGGGTCACCGGGCATGGGTGCATGCAGGGCAGGGGAGAGGAGGGTCACTGGACATGGGTGGATGGAGGCCAGGGGAGAGGAGGGTCGCTGGGCATGGGTGCATGCAGGGCATGGGGAGAGGAGGGGAGAGAGAAGAAATGCTGGACATGGATGGAGGGGAGGGAAAAGTGAGGAAGGAGATGAGATGAGGGAAAAGGAAGAGAGGAGAAAAACTGCACATGGATGAAGAAAATAGGCAGAAGCTGAGGACCAGAAATGAAGAAGAAAGGCGGAAAGTAAAAGAAATAAATGGAAAGGAAGCCCTGGAAACAGAGTTAAGAGGACAGATAGTAGCAGATTCGGATACTGGGCCAGCATGATCAGAAAAACAAAGTCACCAGACAACAAAAGTAGAAAAGATCATTTTATTTTCATTATAGTGTTTGGAATATGTCCACTTTGAGAATCAGGTGCTCAACATTAAAAGTTTATATTTATTTACTTATGTATGGCATTTTATCTCACATTAAACACGAATTAGGATGTTTTGTGGCTCTACATGAGAATTGTGATATTATGATCCCTTGTTTCATATTGTTGACGGTCTGCATTTTCCGTATGGGTGGTATATTGGTGTATTAGGTTCTGCCCAGTGTAATATTTATGGTACAGTAAGGTTCTGAGTGTGTTTTTGCACAAAGTTGTGCATAGTGTTTTGCAGTTGAGTGATTGTGGTTAGTATGTGCTTTGAGCAACCACTTTATTCTTTGAGATGATACATAGCTAATATCTAAATTTAATAAAAGGTATTAATTGTGACTTTTATTTTTATTTATTTATTTTTTCTGTGTGTTATCAGACATTTATGGATTTAAGCTTCACCCCTGGCCCCACCCCTAACCCCGCCCCTTTAGCCTCCCCAAACAGTTGGGCCACCGACCGCCTATGCATGCTGCCATGTTCCATCTTCCTCTCTGTTCAGTCCATCTCCTCTATCCTGAGCTCCCTTTACTGCTCCAGTTAGTGCAACAGCTGTTCCTGACTAACTCCAGCCACGGCCAATAGGAAGACAGCAAGCAGTGCAGGGCATTAGTCAACTCCTATCCTGGAAATGCAAGCCCAGCTCCAGTTGGCCGTTTAACTCTCTTTTGATGGACCACTGCTGATTATATTGCAGTGCCAGCCAGTTTCAGGCACCCACCAAAACTACCATCAGAATTTAACTTAATAACATTCTAACATATTTGTATATAAATCATGTAGAGCAGGGGTGTCCAACCTCTGCCCTTGCCAGATTTTCATGATTTTCCCAATGAATATACATGAGATCTATTTGCACACAATGGAGACAATGTATGCAAATAGATCTCATACATATTCATTGAGGAAATCCTGAAAACCTGACTGGATTGCAGCCCTCAAGGACCAAGATTGGACAACCCTGATGTAGAGCATAATTATTCATTCACATAGAACATTCCAGATGAACCAAGACAACTTCTCCAACACTGAGTGCAGAGCAGAAGTGGGATGTTTCATTCAACAAGTCAACATACAAAAAAATATTCTTTTCAAGTGTTGGTGTCACATCAGTGATAACAACAGAAAGGGGCTCTTTTATTAAAGTGCGGTAAGTTTTTGCCCTTACTGCGTGTTAAGTGCAAAGCCTGTGCAGTAAATGCAGGGAGCATGCCCAGTACCTTCTCTGCATTTACCACATAGGGCAAGACAACACTCAGGCACTGCGCTATCTGCAGATAGGACTAAGTGCACTTACGCTATCAGCAGTCATGACAGATATCATACAGTGCACACCCACACATGAGCTCTCACTGATAACCACATCTTTGACCTGCCCCTGTCACACCCACTCACTGTCCCTAGCCACATTAAGCAGCTAGCGCATGTTTTGTTACTGCACTGGCTGTTTTAACATGCATTTGACGTTAGTATGGGTGTGTAACATGCGGTTAAACCATGCTAGTTTCTTAACTCAGCTTAGTAAAGGGACCTCAAACTCTCTACTCTTTTGGAGAAACACAAAGCTGCAGGAGGGCTAAGGCATAGGTAACGTGCACCAGATCGGCTCTACCGCTGGGATAGCACATGTGCCTGGCGGAAATTCTGAGTTTGGCACACGCCAAATCCCACCACTCCTCAAAAGGACCTACCAGTTGTGAGGTGTCCCAGTAGAAGTTGGGCAGGGGTGATCCCCAGTTGCTCCTGCCCTGACCTGTGCCAGATCCAAAATGGCACCCCTAGTGATAGTCTCATGCTGGGGGGGGGGGGTGTGGGGGGGTCATATTTCTGTATAAAGAAAAATGACCCGCTAGCTGTAGTAGCATGAGATCCAAAATAACCCCTAATTACTACTGCGAGACTACCATTAGGGGTGCTCTTTTGGATCTACCATCAGCCATGGCAGGGGTGACAGGGGATCATTTGTTTGATTTTCACTGGACTACCAAGTACACAACTGGTAAGCCCATTTGAGGGGTGGAGGGCTCTTTGGGAGGGGGGGTGGATTGGATCAGGGATTTTAGGTGCTGCATTGAGAAAGGGTGGGGGCTTGATCAGGGAATTGGGTGCTACATCAAAGGAGGGTGGGGGCTTGATTGGGGTTGCTGCATCAGGAGGTGGGTACTGTATCAAGGGAGTGTGGGGCTTGATCTCAGGGAATGGGGAAGCTATGATGGTCCCTGTATAATGTGCAAGGATGTGGTGAAGCTCTGACGGCCCTTGAGTAATGTAACAAAGCTGTGGCACAATACTGGTGGGTCAATGGAATAATACTACTTGCAAAATGGCTGAGATACTGCAGGCTGATGAATCCCATGGTACATCAAGGTATGGTAAAGGGCAATCTTTTGCCACATCTTGATAAGTAGACTTCTTAGTGTACTAGCCTGGATTTAATACTGTTCTTTTGTGAGTATATGATTAAATGTTGGCTGAATCTATGAAATGTTTTTGGGCCCGGTGTTCAAATTGGCCAAGGAAGGCTCATGTTTGCTTAAATCACTTGGTTGGGGCTAAGCAGCAATATTCAGAGGCACAGAACCAGAAAGTGCTGCTGAATATTGCCACTAAATGGTCAACCCATAACCAGCAGATATGGGGCAGGCCAAGGCAAAGTGGGCAGACCATGGCCCTAGCCAGTTAATGGCAATATTCAGACTGCTAACTAGCTAGGTAAATGCATACATTTAGGACAGAAAAAAGCTGCCCTAACTTTATGCGCCAAGTTCAACTGGGCACTGGTCTGAATATTGACTGGTGCCAGGTTAAACTCAAATATCAGCTGGTGAGACCCTCTCGTGATCTCCCCTCCAAACAAAATAGAGGGCTGCCCCAACCCCCACTCACCTCTATAGGCCTACTGGGTCTATCTGGATAACTTCCTTGTGGTCTAGGGGGAAATTGGGCAATGCCACTCACTCCTGCTTGCCCCGGCCTCCAGTCCAAAGTGGCTGCCACAACCTCTAGCAGCACTCTCACAGTACTTCAAGTACTTCAAAGTACTTAAAATACCACAAGGCTGCCACTATTTTCCTCTAGACCATCAGGGAGTTCTCCAGATAGGCCCGGGGGTAAGGGCCTACAAATGTGAGTGGGGACTGGAGCAGTCCTACATTTCCTTGGGGGAGGGCATTGATTTGTTTTCTTTTTCTTTTTTTAAATTTATGTGCCTTATGCAGGACCCGACTGATTTTCAGTTGGGCCCCACATAAGCTGCAGCGGTCATGACATCTGCGATTAGTCCCGGATATTCAGCACTGGTACCTGGACATGGCCTGGCACTGAATATCCAGGGCTAATTTTGCTGCTGTCACCAGCTGAATATTGGCAAGCTAAAATGTTTGCACACTTACAACACGGCTTAGTAAACAGGACCCATTGTTTAAAATGTTTATATGCAAATACCAGAAGCCTACGAAATAAGATGGGACAGTTAGTATATATTGCACTAATGAAAAGATAGATATAATAGGCATTTCTGATACCCATTGGAAGGAAGATAATCAACAGGACACTGTAATACCAGGAAACAAATTATATCACAGTGACAGGGTGGATTGAATTGGTGGAGGGGTAGCATTATATGTTAAGGAGGGCCTTGAATCAAATAGAAAAAAATTCTTCAGGAAACAAAACAAATCTTGGAATCTCTATGGATAGAAATCCCATGTGTAAAGGGGAAATGGATAGTGATAGGAGTGAACTACTGTCCACCTGGCCAAGATGAACAGACAGATGTAGAAATGTTATTGGATATTTGGGAACCTAACAAACTGAGGAACGCAATAATAATGCATGATTTCAATTATCCCAATATTGACAGGGTAAATGTAACATCAGTGCATTCTAGGGAGGTAAAATTCCTCAGTGAAATCAAGGACTGCTTTATGGTGCAGCTGGTTCAGGAACCAACAAGAAGGGGAAAAATTCTGTACCTAGTCCTTAGTGGAACACATGATCTGGTGCAGGAGGTAATGGCGCTGGGACAGATTGATAATAGTGATCATAATATGATCAGATTTGATATCAGCTCTGGAGTAAATACTCACAGGAAATCCAATACATTATGGTCCATCAAACTTATGTGCTTAACTTTAGATATACACAATGGCAGATCTTTTAGACTGGTGTTCCTATGTCAGCTGCCACCCGGGGTGGATCGCCACTGTGCACCCCCTGGTGTACCCCCCCCCCCCAGGCGAATCACCTCCACCCCCTTGTGAAATCACCTCCTGGGGGTGAAGGGAGCAGTTGCGTGGCTGTCAGCTTCGCCGGTTCCCTTCCCCAGAACAGGAAGTAATGTGAGAGAGAGCAGTGAACTGTGCAGCTGCTCCTTGCACCCCCTTGCAGCATGCACCCAGGACAGACTGCTTCCCCCCACCCCGCACTTGATACGCCACTGATCAATTCTGAACCTTTAACTTTGACCAGTTGACCCCCTCCATTCAGAAGGCAAACCTCAAATTAGCCATTACTTTAGTGAGTTGCAAGAGTGACAACTTTTTGAATTAGGATTTTTTTTACAAAGGAAATGGGATTTACATTGTCCCAGCTCTCAAGAAAGCACGGTCAGCTTTTAGTCCATTTCAGCAGTGAACTGTAGTAGATGCTTTTGGATTTATAAATGTAAATCAATTTCTTACGTAATGCTTCCCATTCTGATTCTTTTAACACACTACAGATTGGAAAGAAATCAATTATTCCCTTTGATTTTGCTTACTGTGTTTTATATGATGTGGTCCTTAAGAAGAACAAAAACATAAGCTATCAAGAGATTGTTCTTTATATAATGGAAATCTGTTTCAATGGAGTTTTATACTTCAGTATTTCTCCGTAGTTTGCAATAGATTGGAACTGTCAGGATGAACTGACAAATAATTTACTGATAGGTTTTCCAAGTTTAAATTCTGATGTTGTAACTATTTTGTGTAACAGATGGGATGAACATTTTTAAGTACACATTCAGAATATCCAGTAGCACTACCTTACAGAAGTCCTGAATTTGATGTTCAGATCAACCTTTTGCTCCCTGGGCAGCTGAGCTGAGGATACTTCAGAAGCAGTATTTGCAGTTTGGGGGTGAGAAAGTCTTGCTCAACAATGACATGTAGAGGTCAGAGGTAGGACCCATGTTAGACAGGTATTATTGCCCCTAGCTGAGGACTACCAGTGTGATGTTGGAAGGGGGATATAAAATTAAAAGAAACCCACTACAGACAGTTGCAATAAAGGCTCTTGGCATCACAGTCTCATAGAGATTTGTTCTGATTGATCTGGAAGCCCAAATGAACAGAAAAATTATTGTACGAAAAAAACTCTACAAAAACAAAAATTACAAGTAAAATGTATTAAAAAAATTTTTTTTTTAGAAATAACTACTATTCAATAAATTATAAATCATGTGATCATCTTTTATAGAGTAAAGCAAAGCGGTTTACATAGTTAAGTTTATACATAGAAAAGAACTCCATTTAACTGACAGAAGTGCAAGCAAAGACAGTAAAGAAGACAATAATGGAATATAGAATCTTAGAATTTAAACATATTCCCCCAGATTCTATATAGCTTGACCAAAATTGCACATGCAAATCTGGGTGTATTCTGGATTTGCACATGCAATTTAATTACCTAACAAGCCAATCAGTGCTGATAATTGTTTGATTAATTTTACTATGTTATTCATGTTCTCTATGTATCACCACTTGTATCTCTAACTCTGGATTGGCGATAGCCATGACGGAACAATGTAAGCCACATTGAGCCTGCAAATAGGTGGGAAAATGTGGGATACAAATGCAGCAAATAAATAAATAAATAATTGCCTCTTAACAAGCAATTATTGACCCTAATTGGTATTAATTAGAATTTATACACACAACTTTCTAGGCATATTCTGTAAAGTGGTGCGTGTAAATTCTAATGCATGCTTCCAGAAAGGGGGCATGGCCATGGGCATGGAATGGATAGGCTGTGAGCATTCTGAAAATCTACATGCAGGGTTATTGGATATACCTGTTCTGTGCCTAATTTATGTGCTGGTATTTACACCAAGTTTTACTTGGCATAAATAGACACGCCTAGAGTTAGGTGCAGGCAGGGCCACGAGGCATAGTCAATAAACCCGCTAGGCAAATTCTATAAACCACACCTACATCTAGGCATGGTTTGTAGAATATTTCTAAGCAGAAATATTGTTGGTGCCAATCTTTCAGGCTCCATATATAGAATCTAGCCCATAGGGGTGAATTCTATATATGGAGTGTCCCACTACATTTGCCCGTATGGGTGAAGGGGGCACCTATATGTGGATACCATGGGTTTCTGGTGAGTTTTAGAGGGCTCACATTTTCTACCACAAGTATAACAGGTAGGGGGGAGGTATGGGCCTGGGTTCACCTCTCTACAGTGCATTGCACCCATCACTACACTACTCGAAGTACCTGTATGCTGCTCTAATAGACCTGGCTATAACATCTGAAGCTGTAATAGAGGTTGGTGAATGTATTCACATTTTTTGGAGGTGGCAGGGGTCAGTGATCACTGGGGGGGGGGGGGGGTACCGTGGTCATCCCTGATTCCCTCCAGGTGTTATCTGGTCATTTAGGGCACCTTTTTGTGCCGTATTTATTCTGAAAACAGGTCTAGACCAAAATGTTGAAGTTTTTGCTCTAGATGTTTTTGTTTTGCTCCATTATGGCTGTAAAACATCAAAGTGTTAGGCATGCCCTAAGTCTGCCATAATCCCTCTTTTGAAATGCCCTTGACATGCCCACTTGTGATTTGGATGCACTGCAGATGAAACGCATAAATAAATGTCTGCAAAACAGGTTTTGAAAATACCAATTTGGACGTTTTGAGAAGAAATCCATCCAAATGGTGTTTTATGACACTTTTTGGACATTTTTCCCTTTTGAAAATGAGTCCCATTGTGGCCTAATAATGGACTCTCGTGATTTCTTCTCCTCTGCATTCTCTGCATTGTAAATTTGTACTCTGTCCAGAGCTCTAATAATTCTCCTGGAACAGAGAAGAATCCTGTAATGACAGCACTAAAAGTACAGAAGATATGACAGCTTGCAGAGGATAAAGATTTTATTAAAATTTTGTAATGAAGGATTTCTAGACAATTTCTTCTGCTTCTAAGTAACTTCTTTCAATCCTGGCCTTGTTCACCTCTCCATATTTGTCTGATTACTGTCTATTGCTCAAGCTGTTGGATTTTCGTCAGTAATGTGGTATATGCTTCATTCTGTTAATCAAGATGGTGTTTTATTTATTTACCCTTCAGAAATCATCTGCCCTATGTTAGTCTCTGGGATCATAACATTTAAGAAGGCAATTTTATAAAAGGTTGCCTAGCAGAAATGTGGTTTCACGCACCTATTTTTGGTCGATTTGATATAGACAAATAGGTGCCTACTTGACTCTAGAAAATACTAGCCTCAATGGAAGAAATTATGTCTGCATTGCAGGGATTGAGATTTGCACCTGCACTGGAGCAGGTGTAAGTATACACGCTGTAAGTTTTAAGTATGTAAATAAAATTAGCATATTTTATAAATCTATGCTTGTACGTAGGTGCTTTGCCCATGCTCCACTCAAAATGTACTTGTACATGCCTTCTGTATACGTCCTCATGCAAAAGTATTTACTGTTACACCTGTCTGTATTTTATAAGAAGAAAATTACATGTAGAAAAAGGCTCTCAAAATTGCACAAGTGTAAAAAGTGTTGTGTAAAGGACACACATGTAATTGCACTTCTGTATCTCTTTCTCCTAAATTATGCCTTTTGGATGGTGATATATTTGTATATTTTGTACAAGATGAATGCATAGCCATCTGCTATATGCACATGTTTCACCAATTCCAAGGCAGGTATAAATGTCCATGTTTGTAGTGTAGTCATACGTCTGTTATTTACCGGCACTTACACATGCATATGTCAGATTTCACAAAGATTTACCATTTAAGTGCTGGTGACAAACTTGCAACATTTGTGTATTTACTGGTACTTAAATGAGTATGTGCCAGATTTCACAAAACTGCAAATACAAGAGAAGCCAAATTAAAGACTATGTTTTAAAAATTGTCACTTTATTCATTTTACTTTAATATTTATTAAGTTTATAACTATAGTTCACAAGTATACATTTGCTTAAGAAACACAAAGGTATATATTACAATAAAGAAAAAAAGTTATACAAAAAAACCCCCTTCTTAAACCACAAAAAAGAGGGGATTATCAATGAATAATTAGGAGATAAAAATAAGAAAACATTACTAAGGCAAGGCCCTAGATTGAGCTACATATCCACATTTCTATCTAAATACCTTCAGATTTTACATTACCACTGGAGATCTTTTTAACATCCAGAAATGCCCTTAAGCTTTGAGCTTCCCAAAAAACATACTTCACTCCTACATAATGAATTAAACATTTACAGGGCTATGCCAAAACAAAAATGAGGCTTGAGTCTCTGTTCGCACTGCTAGAAATAACTCTCCTTTCCTGAGCAGACTTAGCTACATCAGGATAGATCCACAGAACAAAGCCTGTGAATGTCAAAAATATAACCACAATACAGTGTTTAAATCTTGTTCAAAAGCAAAAGATGCCAAAAGTGTTCCTCAATCAGTGACCTTAGAAAAAGAGGACTCCATAATAGCTGACAAATTATTTATGTCCATACCTTCTTGTTGAAGTGGATCTGGAGCCACAGAAACCCCTGGAATTTCCCCCAATTGTCTCACTGCAGCAGGGATATAATAAACCTTATTCAAGGGTGGAATAGAAGTTGAGAAATATTTCTACATTTCAATGAGGTATTTTTTAAAGAATTCAATGGGGGATAATTCTGGAGATTGGGAAAATTCAAAATCTGGAGATTTAATTTCCTGTTGACATTTTCGACCTGTTCCAGTTTCCTCTGTATGAACAAATTATCCTTAATCACAGAAGCAACATGTTTTAAGTTCTTTAATGTCTGCTGAGCTGTTAAGCTCTTTTGAGCAGGGACTGTCTCTTTGTGTCATGCGTTCAGCGCTGCGTGCGTCTGGTAGCACTATACAAATGTTAATAATAATAATAATAATTTTAGATATTCCTGCTAATTTAATTCCAAAGAAGTGGAAAGATCGTCTACTTTGCTCACCAACAACACTGTATCACGTGCAGACTTTGCCATGGTCACTGAAAGTGCCTGAAGGGTTTTCCAAATACTATCCAGGGTCATCGCCGATTCTCTTGAGGGAGCTAGATCCAAATTCACTCCCTGTTCATGTGGTTCGGCATTCACCTCATCTGGCCTAGCACTGCCAACAGAGATCCCTACTGCCATGATAGCTGTTAGTCATAACAGCTAGCAACCCTTCTCCACATTTAATACAGACATACAATATTGAATGAGACCATCCCCAATGGTTGCTGTAAGTGGGCATGCCTAAGTATGCCAATCAACACATGCAACTGATAGCATCCTGTTGGACATAGCTTGGCAACATGCCCATGACATGCCCATGGTAACATCCCCCTTGCAGTTGCGAGTTATGTAAATTAGGCACACTATTTATGGAGTGGTGCCTAGCACTTAACATGCACATAAGTGCTAGCATTCTATAAATTTTATATGCTATTGGAATCTGTTTAAATGCCATTTCATAGAATGAGGATGTTTGCACATGAAGCAACTCTTGCAAAAAATGCTTTAAAATGTCATGTCTGGTCTGCTATGCATGAAATTATTTTCAAATTTCAAATAAAGAAGCTATTGTGAGGCAATGTAAAGCAAAGAAACTCATTAATTCTAAATTCAGTGAAAACTGACAAGTGAAAACATCCCTGCAAGATGCTTTTTGCAATAACTATAACTACATCTCAGTGAAGTATAATTACCTTTTTTTTTTCAAGGCTTTTCATAATAATTTTCATGTGCAATTTTTCTACTTGGTTTATTTGTTTAGGTAGAAAAATTCTGTCTAGAAACACTAGATAATCTATTTAGAGGGGTGGTTATGAGTGTGTCGATGGGGAAAAACAGGACTTTGTTACTTAACATACATGGCATAATTATGTGTTATTTGCTTTTAATACATGCTACTTTATCACATGAGCAAAATGATGAGATGCAAAACAAGCAAATGCATAAAGAATTTACTATGCAAATTTAATAACAACTGGCATTTATTAAAGCAAGCTAGGAGAGTTGTAGAAAAGTAAAGCCCTAGTAAAGATCCCCAAATCAAAGGACCCCCAACAAACACCCCTGGACAGCTCTGAAGAGACTCCTCCCCCGAACAGAGCCCTCAGATATACCAGGGTTATGCATGGTGTTGAGTAGTGGGAAGGTGGAAACAATTACCAGTTGTTTCTCCCCAGTAGGCTGCTGGCATTAAAATGATGCATATGACCCCTCCCACTAGGCCTCAAGCTGCCAAATAAGGGCACATGTGCCTTATTTTATTCCACTGAGGCCAAATAGGTTCAAACATACATATCAAAATTCATCCAAATAATTCTACAATTATTTTGTAAAAAATACCAGTTTCTATTTGTACTTTTCAGGACCATCGAACAGTACAGAAGAAAAATTTGGCACTCTCAAAGCATAGCCGTAGTTATTAACAAATAAGCATAGTTCCAAAAGTGA
The DNA here is from genome assembly GCF_901765095.1 of Microcaecilia unicolor. Taxonomy (NCBI): domain Eukaryota; kingdom Metazoa; phylum Chordata; class Amphibia; order Gymnophiona; family Siphonopidae; genus Microcaecilia; species Microcaecilia unicolor. The sequence continues at coordinate 430,468,243 of NC_044033.1, read as the reverse complement.
TTTATCCCTTTTTATATTTTTATCAACTTTTATTTAAAATTCTTCTTCAGTAGTCATAGTATACATATGGCATGGTAAACATACTATGTATGTATCCCTAATCCTTCTTTTTCTCTACATGGATCCGTCTTTTAAAAATATTCTACATGAGGTGTGAATGGCATCTTATTTATTTGTTGCATTTGTATCCCACATTTTCCCACCTTTTTGCAGGCTCAATGTGGCTTACATATTACTGTTAACGGTGTTAGTCAATTCCGGTCTGAACAAATACATGGTGTGAATGAATACAAGGTGATATTGTGGTAGATAAGGTACATGTATGGTAGGTACAATTGGGGGAATTTAGGGAGGGAGGGAGGGAGGGGGAGGAGTCAGGTAATGTCCATTACGTTCTTTGGTTACATCGTGTCACAGGTGTCCATGTATTTTTATGTTGGGTCGGTGGGGTATGCTCTTTTGAACAGGTCTGTTTTTAGTGCTTTCCGGAATTTAAGGTGGTCTGGCATAGTTTTTACTATTTTTGGCAGTGCATTCCATAGTTGTGCGCTTAAGTAGGAAAAGCTGGATTTGTATTTGAGTCCTTTGTTGCTTGGGTAGTGGAGGCTTAGGTATGATCGTGCAGATTTTGTGGTGTTTCTAGTTGGCAGGTAAATAAGGTCTGTTATGTATCCAGGTGCCTCACCATAAATAATTTTATGAACAGTCGTGCAGATTTTGAAGGTGATACGTTCTTTGATTGGTAGCCACTGCAGTTTTTCTCGGAGTGGTTTGGCGCTGTCAAAACGTGTTTTTCCAAATATAAGCCTGGCTGCTGTGTTTTGGGCGGTCTGAAGTGTTTTTATGATTTGATCTTTGCATCCCGCATAGATTCCATTACAGTAGTCTGCATGGCTTAGTACCATTGATTGTATCAGGTTACAAAATATTTCCCTCGGGAAAAATGGTTTCACGCATTTGAGTTTCCACATTGAGAAAAACATTTTCTTTATGGTGGATTTTGCTTGGGTCTCTAGTGACAGGTTATGGTCGATTGTTACCCTGAGAATTTTCAGGCTGTCTGAGATAGGGAGGGTATATCCTGGGGTGTTAATGTTTGTGGGTTTGTATGTATTGTATTGGGATGAGATGATGAGGCAGTGTGTTTTTTCTGTATTGAGTTTTAGTTGGAATGCAATAGCCCATGAGTTCATGATGTTTAAGCTGAGCTTGATTTTGTTGGTGATTTCTGCCAAATCATGTTTGTAGGGGATATATAATGTAACGTCATCAGCGTAGATAAATGGGTTAAGGCCTTGGGTGGATAAGGTCTTGGCTAGTGGTGTCATCATGAGGTTGAAAAGGATCGATGATAGTGGTGATCCTTGCGGTACTCCACAGTCTGGTTTCCACGGTGATGATATATTTTTGATTTCACTTGATAAATTCTGATTGTGACTCATGTAGTATTGTGAATTTAGTCATTGATTTGTTTGGTCACCAGTCCTTCCATTAGATTGACTACTAGTGGGATGGATGCTAATGGGCGGTAGTTGGTAATGTCATTTGTTTTTTTCTTGGTGTCCTTTGGTATTGGGGTGAGCAGGATGTTGCCTTTTTCTTTAGGGTAGATACCCTGCTGAAGCATGAAGTTTAAGTGGGATGTGAGATCTGTTATGAAGCGGTGGGGGGCAGATTGTATTAGGTAACTGGGGCAGGTGTCCAGTTGACAGTGGCTGTTGGAGTATTTTTTAATTCCCTGGGTAACTGTATCGGTGCTGAGGGGGGCGAAATTTGACCATATTCGGTCAGCAAGGTATTTGCCAGGGGTTGGGTCTAGACCATTAATGATGTTTTCTATGTCCATGATGTTCTTAGGTAGGGTTTTGCGTAGATTCACGATTTTTTTCATTGAAATATTTAGCAAGGTTGTCTGCAGATGGGATGTCAGTGTTGGTTGTGGTGACCGGTGTTGTGTCCAGTAGTTTGTTCACGAGATGGTATGGTTTCTTTGTGTTTTTGTCATCTGGTCCAATTTTAGTTTTGTAATATGTCCTTTTGGTCTGCCTTATTGCGTATTTCTATTTCCTTTGTAATTGTTTCCATGCATTGATTGTGTCTTGCTGTGATTAGTTTCCATTTTCTTGGCAATCATTAAGCATTATATCATATTTTCTTTATTTGTTCTTTATTTTTCAACACTGAGGAAGCGTATAGAATCAAACAACTGTATCAATAAGCGTTTTGTTGTACTATTAATAAGCTAAGCATGTTGAATAAGATCAAAGGAGCAAACAACATAAGAGCAGAAGTGTTGCCATAGTGGGTCAGTCCAATGGTCCATCAAGCCCAATACCCTGTTTCCAACAGTGGATGATCCAAGTCACAAGTACCTGGCAAGATCCCATATGAGTAAAAAGATTTTATACTGCTTATCCAAAGAATAAGCTATGGATTTTCCCAAGTTCATCTTAATAATGGCTTATGGATTTTTCTTTTAGGAAATTAGCCAAACCTTTTTCAAACCCTGCTAAGCTAACTACTTTTACCATGTTTTCTGGCAATGAATTCCAGAGTTTAATTACACATTGAGTGAATAAATATTTTCTTTGATTTGTTTTAAATTTACTATGTAGTAACTTCATTGCGTGCCCCCTAGTTCTTGTATTGTTGGAAAGAATAAATAAGTGGTTCATGTCTACCCTTTCCAATCCACTCAATATTTTATAGTTCTCTATTTTATCTCCCCTCAGTTATTTCTTGTCCAGACTGAAGAGCCCTAGCCTCTTTAGCCTTTCCTCATAAGGAAGTTTCCCATCTCCTACATAATTTTCCATCACCCTTCTCTGTACCTTTTCTAATTCCACTATAACGTTTTTGAGATGCAGTGACCAAAATTGCATACAATATTCTAGGTGTGGTCGCAACATGGAGCAATACAAAGACATTATTATATTTTGACTTTTGTTTCCATTCCTTTCCTAATAAGTCTTAATATTCTATTTGTTTTCTTAGCCACTGCTGCACATGATGATACCTTTAAATTATTTTTCTGTTGTATAAGAAAAGGCTAAAGAGGTTAGGGCTCATCAGCTTGGAAAAGAGAAAGATGAAGGGAGATATGATTGAGGTCTACAAAATCCCGAGTGGTGTAGTAGAAGTAAATTGATTTTTTACTAATTTCAAAAGTACGACGACTAGGGGACACTCAAGGACATTACATGGAAATACTTTAAAAACAAATAGGAGGAAATATTTTTTCATTCAATGAATATTTAAACTCTGGAACTCTTTGCCAAGCATCCTGCTGGCTTTGGTCATTGTCTTTTCTACCCGTTTGGCCACTTTAAGATCAGATATGATCACCCCCAAGTCCTGCCTTTCTTTCATACACAGAAACACTTCACCCCCTATACTATACTGTTCTCTTGGATTTTTGGAACCCAACTGCATGACCCTGCATTTTTTTCATTAAATCTTAGTTGCCAATTTCTGGACCATTGTTCAAGCTTTTCTAGATTCCTCCTCATGCTATCCACATTCTTTGAGGTGTCTACCCTATTACAGAATTTGGTGTCATCTGCAAAAAGATAAATCTTACCAGACAGTCCTTCCGCAATATCATTTACAAAGATGTTAAAAAGAGCCGACCCAAGGACTCATCCCTGCAGTATACCACTGATAACATCCATTCCTCTGAGCAAACTTCATTTACCACTACTCTCTGTCTCCTTCCATTTAACCAGTTTTTAACCCAGTCAATGATCTCAATGTCAAATGTTGATATGAAAGGAAACACTAGAGAGGGAAGCCAAAGTACACTCATACTGAAGCGAAGAATAAAAGCACAAGGAGCCTTCAAGATATGGGGCATCAACTCAAATGTTACTGGACAAAACCAACATAGTCTATATTTCAACAAAACAGCCTGTGTCAGGGGTATTGAAACAGTGTACAATGACAACAAAATTTACATGAAATTTCAGCTAAACACTGCTCAAGCTGAAGGCGCTAACAGACGCCAAAAAATAATCACAGATACAGCTGGATTTTAAATATGCCAAACGCAACCACTTCAATATCCAACCAGATTGTTGCTGATATTGCAGCCAGAATTTGTAATACACAGTCCTTCATTAGTTTAAAATGCTGCCTGTGGAAGACCAAGATGAGAGTTTTAGTGCCACAGTCTTACCAGTTCTTCTTTATACATCAGAAACATGGACATTGCTAGCTGAGGACTTGCATAAGCTGGAAGTATCCGTATGAATAAAGCATTTCACAACTAAAGGAAGGAAAAAGCCTGAAGGAGCTCACGACTAACAAGTCTACAGAGCTACTTAGCGATCAAAATCATCAATCAAGTGGTCAATATGATCAGTTCCTCATCATCGGCTAAAAAAACCTCCTTTTGATGTCCAATGTTGTGCTTCAAAAAAATTACGGAAAAACATGCAAAGTCACACCCTAATAACTTCAGAAGGCAGATACTACGTTGTATTCAAATATATTCAACCACATGCTCAACCCAAAGCTTAGGAATGAAAAACTTAGTTTTGCTCAATGCAGTTGTCCGTCAGTAATGCTGATCCAGGCGTTGCTCAGGACCAACGTTGGCCAGCGTTTCGCTCCCACTGATATGAGTGATGCTGCTTCAGGGTCCACAAGTCGAGGAAATGAGGAAAAATGGCATCTCAGCAAGCCTGCGCTTTTTCCATTTTTGATGTTTTGAGTTTTTTGATGTAATTGACTACACATCCACTTTGTTGTTGGTAAGCTGAAAGTATTCCAGATGAAATGCTTACATACATTATTGAATCACACCATTTGGTGATCGCTAGATGCCAAATGTTCTCCCACCGTAACATTAGAAACATTCTCCCTGTTTGTCAGCACCAGGTCTAGGATAGCTCCATCTCACATCAGTTCCATTACCCACTGCTGAAACAATTCTTCCTACAGAGAATCCAAGATCTCTTTGCTTCTAGACAACCGTGCAGCAGGGACATCCCAATCAACATCCAGCATGTTAAAATCACCTATCAGTAGTACTTCCATTTTTCTAGATATTTTGTGGATGTCTTCAATTGTCTTTGTCCATTTCTTATGACTTTGAAGGTGATCTGTATATTACACCAACATAGATACAATTTCCTTTCCCTCTTACCAGTTTAACTCAAAGTGCTTCTTCCTTACCCCATTTGTCCAGCAGTTCTGTCACTTTAATATTATTCTTAATATATAATGCCACTTCTCCACCCTTTTTTTTCATACCCTGTCCTTCCTGAATAGATTATAGCCAGGTATAACTATATCTCAGTCATGGCTCTCTGTGAACTATGTCTCCATTACCACAACTAAATCCAAGTCGGCTTCTATCATTGCAGCCTCTAGATCCAGAAATTTGTTTCCCATACTACTGGCATTGGTATACAAGGCTCTCTAGATGTTACTTTTTTCTCCCTTTTCTATAAGGGTATTTGATGTCTTACCTTCATTTTCTATAAGGATATTTGATGTCTTACCTTCCTGAGGGTTATTAATTACGTTGGGGCTTTTCTCACCAATCCCCGGCAAATTTAGTTTATAGCCCTTTTTCAAGGATATTTCACTTCCTTGAAATATGGACACCATCACTGCCCAGTAGCTCTTGGATAATCATCCCATTGTCTAGGAAACCGAAGCACTCGCGTTGGCACAATCCACGCAACCACACATTTAGCTCCAGGATGTGAGCTTCCCTCATTCGGCCTTTTCCTTCAACAGGAAGGGTTGACAAGAACACTGCCTGAGCATCTAGATGCTTCACCCTCTGACCCAGAGCCATGAAGTCACATTTGATATGTTCAGTAGAATACCTAATAGCAGTAGTGTGCTGGAGCGGGCTCTCACGGGCTCGCAAGAGCCGTTTGTTAAGTTTTTAAGAATTTTGGGAGCCGGTTGTTAAAGTAGGCCTCCCCATGGCTACTTTAACAACTGACTCCCAAAATGTGGGCATGGGCCCCTCCTGAATTCTCTTTTACTCTGCTGGCAGTGATGTTGGCCCCACTAGCCAAGTAAATAGACTGCTGCTGCTCCCTGCTCCTTGTTTCTGACTCTGAGCATCAGGCTGGGACTTTTCATGCAAGCACAAGAAGGTTCCATCATGCTGCTCAGAGCCAGAAACAAGCAGCAGAGAATAGTGGCAGTCCATTTATTGCTGGTGGGGCTCGGCAAAGGTATGCCTAATGTGCCCGCACAAGAGAGGGGAGAGAGAGGCATGTATTCCCCCCCCAAAAAAATTTCAGGGCCGGCTATGCCTGTAGAGAGAGCCCGTTGTTAAAAATTTACTAGCACACCCCTGCCTAGTAGTATCATTTGTGCCAAAATGGATGAGCAGCGTATGATAGTGGTCAGTAGGCTTGATGAGTTAGGCAATCTTTTCACTATATCTCAAATCTGGGCACCAGGCAGATAGCACATTTCCCTGGACATCATGTCTAGTTGGCAGATGGGTGCCTCAGTACCTCTTAGAAGAGAATTTCCAACAACCACTACCTTCTGCTTCTTATTGTCCACCAATCCTGTGGCTTTGGGATTATTGATCGTCTTCTCTTGATTTTGAGATGTTTTCAGCTTTTCTGCCTTCAGGGCTGCAAACCAATTATTCAGTTCAACAGGAGATGGAGTTCGAGTATTGATTTTGCAGGATCTGGTGACCTGTGTCCACCTGTCCTCTTTCTGCTCAATATCTTCTCTCCCTTTGCTGGAGATACCGAATGCTTCGACATGCATCCCCTGGATGAATTTCTGTTTGTCACAGATGCTTCTTAATTTTTCCACCTCTTCTCTTAGTTCTTGTACTTCTTTCAAAAGGGATTTAATTTGCATACATTTACCACATGAAACCAGAATCTCGCCTTAGACCAAGCATTCAATCTGCATAGGGGCAATAGCTGTAATGGGAGCTGCAGCTTTAGGGGCACATTGTTGCTTTGACATATTTCAAGTATAGGAGCTTTATGCCAGTAAATCAAAGGAAATGAAAGGGCTACTAATTTTTCTTACACCTGTTCCAAGGGATACAGGAAGCAGAAAGATTTATTGTGAGATATCTAGGAACTTGTTCAGATTTACTGTGTGGATGGAGTTCAGTGTACTTCCTTGCCTATTACTGAGAACAATTTTAAGGAAGGAGATGGAAAATTAATATCCTTCTATTAAAGGTTTATAAAAGAGTAACAAACAGGTGTGTATGGTAAATTAGATCCTTTTAATCTAAAAATAGGAAAGGCACCTGATCCAAGGCAGAAGGAGAATTACTGCAATCAGAAATGATTTGCTTTCAATAGACAGATGCATTTAGATTAGAATTTATTGCTGGATATAATCGATGGATTAGGTAAACTATATAGCAAGTGTTATCCTTGGGGTGGTTGTGGTAGGTCTAAGCAACCAAGTGTCTGTAGAATGTGTTAGTTGTGAAACCTATGTCCAAAGCTGTATTAACCACCTTACTACACCACTGTTTGGGCTGAGGGGTAGGGTGGGAGGGCTTAAGAAGCAAGAACTGTACGCTGTGCTTGCTGTGAAAATATAACAGTTTTTAAAATGCTGTGCATTACGAAACAAATAGAAACTTAACAGAATTGCACAGAAAACCACAGTTCAGAGGTAAGAATTAGCCAGGTAGAAATAAGAAGAGAGAATACAGAAAATATGGCTTAAATATCAAATATAACAATTTTTAAAAATGATAAGATAATCACACCTCTACTGGTTTGGCCTTGTCTGCAGAATGGAACATTATGACTACCACAACAGTTACTCTAACATCGATCACCTGTTGTAAAAAGTGCTCCAAGAAAGACCTGGTAGAAGCAAATCAAGGCTGAAGCAAAATGTCTCTACCACTGCATGGATGATTTTACTGTAGCGGCTCAGGACAGACTGCACTGGAAGAGACTTACTATGAATGCCCTTACCATGGCCACCAGAGCACCTGTAGCCTGCCCTACTGTTCTGACCTGGTTTTACAGCCTGCCTCACTGACACAGACCTGACACAGACTACTCAGCAATTACTGTGGATTCTTTTGGATTCGTATTAGGTAAATGAGACTGTTATTAGAGGTTCTAAGATACACGACTAAGCTATATAACTGAAAAGAGACAATACCTATCTATAGTTAAAAAGAAACAATCATTACATCACTGGTCCCTATATCTAAGCAATGCTAGGAGTTTCTAGACCAGGAAAAGAAACAATAATACACTATACATACATACGTCACTGGTCCTTACATCATCCAGGCTCTTATCATCAGCTGGGGGGCCCTGTTCACAGTGAAAGCCAGGAGTTTCTTTGACCAGGAAATATGGTTCTCTGCGCAGTACATGCATTACTCACAGATGAGCTCCCCAATTTCACTGACAGAAACTCCATTTTTTTTATTAGGCTTAGAACTCATGTTCAGAGCTAAGGAAAATTACAGAATGCTTGAGAATTTCTCTGTTTAGGTAAACAAGCCATACTGTGGGAATGTGGTCACATGTTTCTCAATACAGGTGGCTAGTCTGAACTTGAAACAGGCTCCACCTCGCCCTATACATACCAAATTAATTAGAGCTGTGTCTTATCTTCTTCCACATTTCACACAAATAGAATTACTTCTAATCAAAAATACAGACTCCCAGTGCACTTGTCGGTCAAGGCAGAGTTGAAAAACAATCTTTAAAATTCACTTTTATTACACCTACCAACTAAGGGTGTGCCCTACTGGGGCTAGAGTGTTGACTTGATTTGTCTTGGCTATAGAATTTAGTGTACTTGTTCTACAATATAGATGAAATTTAGCCCAGTTTTAGCATGAGCATTAGGTGAACTCTTAGGCTAGAAAATTCCATATATTGAATTCCCCTTGTAGAATCATAGAGTGCTTATCAACACACACCATGTGGATCCTACAGCTGATGGCATGTGCAGAGAGACAAAACCTCTCATTGGTATGATAAAAGATTCACTTTCTATAAATTCCAAGTTCTTAAAAAAATAGTCCTCTCTCTAAGCGGCTAGCTTTGCTATTTCAGAATTTATTATGGTAGATATATTTTCAATTCACAAAGAATAAATGATGTCTTCATAAAATGTCTCCAGATTTAATAATCTATTTTCTAGGTATCATCCTTTGCTCAGACTATATATTCAGCAATCAACTCTGAACAGGGCATATATTTCTGCCCAGCTGTCGGTGACTTTATTGCCTGGAAAGTAATGATGGTTTCACCATTATTAACCTAGAATCACAGATTTCTTACTTGGCAATAAAGCAGAGATTTCATGTTTAGCATAAGAGGCTTTCTGGAGCAAATAGTCTTATTTCAGTTTTCTCACTACATAATGGTCTTTATTTTAGAAGCCTTACAAATAATTTGGGGGCGGGGGAACAAACAGAGGCAGGAGATCTGCAGTGTAGATGCAGCAAAACATACAGCAAACCACCAATGTAGAAGGTAAAAACAAGGGCTTTAATTTCACCAAACAAATGCTTATGCCTGACGTGGCCACATTTCACCAGGTAGGCAAAAACTGTCAAATAAATTAAAATTATATAAAACTAATTCACAACATACACATAGAACAAAATTAAATAACTTATAGATCAAACTATAAATCATAAAATCATCATTATCCTAACCAATTACCAACATCAACAATGTGAACATATAGACAGTGCAAACATTAATTACTCTGAGCAATGATGTCCCATTCCCAAACAGCATATCCTTCTTCCGAATCTCTCTCTCTCTCACCCCCATGACTTGCCTAGGCTGACAAGGAGCTGCAGCAGGAATCAAACCTGGTTTCTGAGGGTCTTAGCCCACTGCATTAACCATTAGGCTATATCTCCATTCTGAGGGTGAATAGGACCTCTGTACTGGAAAAAGACTTTGGATCAACCTGATCTTTGGATTTATTTTTTGGCTTGTTTCTATAAGTAATAGATTTTGCTTATTTATTTTTTCATTTTAAAACTGATTGTCATTGACTACCATTTGTGTTAGTTATACATTTTAGTTTTTATGCAATTTCTGTTTTTTTAATTTGTTTATCTTGTACTTTACTTTTATATTTGCTGATTTTAGTACAGTCGCAATGCTTTCATGTATGTAAACAAAAGGTGATAGAGCAAAATTTTAGAACAATTTTAAATATTTTTTAATGACAATTCCTTTTCTCAGGACTTGAGGAAGAAAATCAAAGTTTATCTATCATCCCCAGATTTCCTCCTAGCAAATTGTACAATGGTTTTTGTGACAAGTGAATCTCTGACAAGACAAATGCCATCTTGAAAGTTCTAATTGCTAGTTTATCTCTCTTCACCAGACATTCTTTCTTCTGCTGTGACAGAGTAACTAGTGAAAAATTCACAATAATGGACACCAGAAAATATAATTTTAAATGAATAACTTATGATTGCAAATGAACATTCATTTGCCAATTTCTTGAGTGTCAGCTAGACATTATTACCTTCCATCTGCTATTCTGTAACCATATATCTGGACCATATCCAGGTAATTTCCCTTATATTACCATTACCAATTTTCTCTCTCACCCTACACTACCACTCCCTTCACAGTAAATCCAACACTGGTGCGCCACACAAAGGAGTCCTTTTACTAAGCTGCAGTAAAATGTGGCCTTAGCGCCCTTACGCAGGTCTTTCCCACATGCTAGGGTCATTTTTATTGTAGCAGGAAATGACTGATTTTCCATTTTACCCATTAATGGCCATATGCTAATGCTGCCATTAGTGTGCGGCCATTAGCAAAAATCAGGGGTCCTTTTACTAAGCCGCGGTAAAAAGTGACCTGCGATAGTGTGAGCGCATCTTTTGGGTGCATGCTGGGCCAAAGTTTTACCACATCTAGGAAAAAAGGCCTTTTTTAAGGGGCCGTAAAATGGATGTGCACTAAAATTGAAACCAGCATGTGTCCATTTTCGGCCTGACACCTTACTGCCACCCATTGATCTAGTGGTAAGGGCTCACGCGCTACACAGTGATGACTGGTCAGCATATGCCAACTGCCGATTAACGCCGGAAATGCTGCGCATGGTAGGAAATAAAAAATAATTTGTCCCGCTGTTATGGGCACGCACCAAATCTGAAATTACCAGCAGGGGGTGTGCTAGCCCGGCGGTAGTCTCATTTTGGTGAGCACTGCATGCTAGTAGAGCCTACTGCACCTTTTTAAAAGGGTCCCTTAGTGGGTGAGCCCTTACCACCACCCCTATGTAAGCAATAAGGGATCATGTGCTAATCCTACACTAATCAGCACACTGTTACACCCAATCTTTGCCCACAGACACATCCCTCCAAGAAAAATTCAGAAAAATTTTTAGCACATGATTTGGGCATGTATAGTGGGGTTTTATTGCAGACTGCCTCAACGCGTCCCGTGGCAAGCCATTTAAGCTGTGGTAAGCATGCACTAGAGCTTAGAAAAGGGCCTCAAAGTGATTTACAGAGTTTCTCCTAGCTGTCCTTTCATCATAACAATATTGTACTGGCTGCTCCCAAAATGACCGAAGGGCATAACATTGCATATCATAGGGTCTGCATCATAGGGTCTTCCAATAAATGTTAACTACATACTGATAAATACATCCTCAGCACAGATCCCACTGTAATCCTTTTTTCCTTCCCTACTTCAGTGTATCAGTACTTGGCCAGATGTGTTGGCAAATAGAGAAGTCACTGTTGAGAAGGGGGGCCACTTCATGTCATTGGTGCTATTGCTACTTCACCACAGTCTTCCAGTAGTCATATACTGACGGATTTTATATTGTACCTAGCATTCTGTGCCTAAATCTAAGTGTATTCCATAACAATGCACATAACTTAATTGGCAATAATGAGCACTAATTGGCAATAATTAAAATTTACGTGCATAATTCACTAAGCATATGCTGTAACTCACTGTGCCTAAATTCTAATGCGCACATTCAAAAAGGGCATGGTTATAGGTGGAGAAGTGGGCGCTCCTAAATTTACGCATGATGTTATAAAATATGGCTTAGTCTGCATAAATCTACGTGAAGGGATCTACGTCACGTTTTAGGGGCATCAACTAAGAGTATTCTATATACCGCATCTATATCTTATAGAATACGCTTAAGCAAAACTGATTTGCACGTGGATTTTCTAGTTGCTGAATCTCCCCCTTAGTGTGCCTCAACCCATGTTTCCTCTAAGCTGTGCAGGAATCCTCCACTTATATTCCTGACAATGAATGTGCTGTTTTAACGTCACCTTTTCAATAACAAAAGACAGGCAAGTTCTGCAGGACACCAGAGGACCTGCCTGTCCCTAGCAATTGAAAAGATAATTTTGGAGCACCACCACCTGCATGGATTAGAAGACTTCTGCACAGCTTAGAAGAATCACTGGCCTCAACTCTCTAGGCCCACTTTTACTTTCAAGAATGCTTAGCACAGAATGAGGCATTAAGGAACAGGTAGAATGCATACAAGTAACAAAATACGGCTAAGATCTGTCTAGCACAACATTAAGTAAAATCCCAGTATTGGATGGTCAAATAGATCAGGATAGGACTACTGGGCTGAGGAAGCATGAGATCAAGCAGCTGCCATTTTGAACAGTTCAAAGTGTCCTTCATCTTGCTTTTCTTGCAGGTCATGAAAGTTGTTTAGGTTCAAGCTTGATCAAAAAACTTGGCAAGGAAGGAAACATGAAACAATGAAATGCTGTTAAAGTCCAAAAAACAAGAACATTGTTGCAAATGCTGAAAATTGTAAGAAGCCTAGACTTTCCATAATGGGCATGGTTTTTCAGATACTGTTTTCCAGTTTTCCTGCATGTTACTTAGCAAATTTCACGCTCATTTTAAGAAAATTTAATGGGTGGATCTGACTTCACTGTTGTGCTCCTATGTTTATTTGGAAAATTATTTTTGTTTCAGTTTATTAACCATGTAGGCGGATATCACAGCAAAAATAACTATATGCTAATATTATGACAATGAATATGAATCACTATTTTTGTAATTATATAGTATAGCTTCATAATTCTGCAGACTACTTTAGCCAGTCTGCAGTATTATTATGAATGAAGGAATGTTAATTACTGAAGCAGAGGTGTAAGTGAGTGGAGGAGGGGCCTAGTAGAGCCAGGGCCGCTGAGACGGGGGGGGGGGGGGGGGGGGGGGGGGGGGGGGGGGGGGGGGGGGGGAAGGGGGGACAAAATTCCCTGGGCCCGGCGCCGGGGTCAGGCCGCTGGTGCTGCAGTCCCCATTCTCACCTGCCTGCCTCCTTGGCTCTGGGCCCCCTGCATTCAAAGCGGCAGTCACAGAGCTCCTCTCTTCTGGCCTTCCCTCCCTGTGTCCCGCCCTTGCGGAAATCAGAAGTTACATCAGACAAGGGCGGGACACAGGGAGGGAAGGCCAGAAGAGAGGAGATCTGCGACTGCCGCTTTGCATGCAGGGGGCCCAGAGCCAAGGAGGCAGGCAGGTGAGACAGGGGATTGCAGTGGCGGAGGGGAGGGGAGCGACGGGGGCGGCAGCAGTGAGGGGGCGGAGGCAGGGCGCCCTTGCCCCGGGCCCGGCCTAGTCTCTCGGTGGCCCTGAGTAGAGCACCTGTCTTGACATCTAGAGGTGGCCAGTTCAAATCCCAATGCTCCTTGTGATCTTGGGCAAGTTACTTAACCCTCCTTTGCCTCCCCTACAAACTTAGGGCCCCACGTTAGCATTTTTAACGTGCCTATAATTAGCGTACGCACTAACTGTGTAGGTGCCTATAAGGATATTGTAGGCACGTACATAGTGCGCATTAAAAACGCGAACACGCCTATAATGCAGCTTAGTAAACAGGGCTCTTAGATTGTCAGCTCTCCAGGGACAGAAAAATACCCAGTACCCGAATGTAACTCACCTTGAGCTACTACTAAAAAGATGTGAGTAAAATCTAAATAAATAATTTAACTTGAACACTAATATGGTTGTAATTAATACTGATGTGGGCAAGAATTCATTTTTTACTCTATTAATTTTCAGGTCAATATTCAAATGCACTTCTCCAGATAACAGTATCTGCTAACCCATTAAGTGCAGCTGACCAGTTACTCAGCAGCACTATCTGGATAATAATGCCTCTGAACATCTTTGCACTAGGGATATGCATTTGTTTGTCACCTCATATTATTTCAAAGCTAAAAGGACAGGAGTAAACCCTGAAATGACAAGAGTCTTTCCAGTGACATTAAATTTTCCACATTGTTAATAACTATCAGGCACCAGCTAGCCCTGAACCTATGGCCATAAGGTTGGAAGATAGCTGCCTTCAATGAAGAGATATTCTGCTGCTAAAGGGCCTGCTAAAGCCAGCCTGTGCCTAGCTGTGTTTTGTATTTCTGGTCATTTTATTTCCTGATTGACTCTACTTTCAGTAATCCTTGTGTGCCATTTTGTCCTGGATGTACTTCTTAGAGGTACAAGACTTACCTTGAGCAATCCTACTTCTTATCTTGTTCTAGTCTATTTTATAAGCCTTAGGAGTTCCTGATAGATGCTGTATGACAGAATGAATAAACCAAGTAAAGTTACTGAAAGATTGAGCTGATAGAAGAACTCAGCTAAATTTCAGTCTAACCATCTAACCTGAAAGGACAGCCCCCCCCCCCCCCATGACATGTTTCTTTCCAGTGTTTTTTTAAATTTCACACTTTTATTCCAATTGTAATAGTTATCATACACATACATCTGTTATACTCAGTTTAAGCCTCACTGTGTCTTGTATTTTCCATAATCTTAGTTCTTGTGTTCCTGATTGGCCCAGCAAGAACCACTTCCAAGCAGTCTTGAACATTTTATCCTTATCTCTGGACTTTTTTTCCCAGTTGTTCTTGTCCAGTTGTGCCCTAAAAAAAAGTATTTAAAAACTAATGACACAGGAGACTAAACAAAATGTTTTGCCTGCACATCTTTTCTTGTCACTATGTGAATGGTACTAAGTAGAGCCAGGGCACTCCTTGATCTTATTCTGACAGCGGCAATAATCAGTCCACTATCTGGGCAACTTAATAGAAGGCTGTCCTAAATTATCTGGATATGTTGTCTGGATATCAGATGGAGTAACGTTCTGGCACTGACCACCTTATCCAAATATTCAGTGCCAGACACTATCCCCTGGATTCTATATATGGCACCTAATGTGCGGAAATTGGCACACATATTCAATTTGCACACGTAACTCAATTAAGTAACGAGCCAATCAGCACTGATAATTGGATGTTAACAAGCAATTATTGGCACTAATTAGAATTTACACACACTACTCACTAAGCATATTATATAAAGTAGTCTGCGTAAATTCTACTGCACAGACATAAAAGGGGGAATGACCTTGGGAGGAAATGGGCAGAACATATGTGTTCCTAAAATTTAAGTGCAGTGTTATACTGCTAATTCAAGACTCCGTTCCTTTTATCTCGCTGCACCTCACGCCTGGAATAGTCTTCCTGAGCCTATACATCTAGCCCCGTCTTTAGCCATTTTCAAGTCCAAACTCAAAATCTACCTCTTTACCACTGCTTTTGACTCCTAACACACTTACCCTGTCCTTTATCCTCACCTCTTTATTCCCTCACCCTTAATTGTTCTGTCTGTTTACCAGTCTTATCTAGATTGTAAGCTTTTTGAGCAGGGACTGTCTTCTTTGTATGGTGTACAGCGCTGCATATGCCTTGTGGCGCTATAGAAATGATAAGTAGATAGAAGTATAGAATAACCCATTCCATGCCTAAAGTTAGGCATGGGCTTTTACAGCTTTTCATTGGCATAAATGACTGCACCTATATTTTAGTCATGTGAAAGCCATTATACGTGTTCTCTAAACCGTGCCTTTATAGAATGCACGTAGTTGCATTTTCTTCAGCGGCGATTTTCTCGACGACAAATATAGAATCTACCCCTATTTGGATAATGCTGTTGGATATCTGGATAATTTTGACTGCCCAAGCCAGTGTTAAAAAAAGTTCTGACCACAACAACTGAATATTGAAGCTTGCTTCTCTGCTGATGATGAAGCCAATGAATTAAAGAGAAACCTTCTGCAAAAAAGACTTAATCTGCTAAAACTTGTGAAACCCTTGAAATAACTTTGATTTACAAGCATTTTAACCTTCAAAGCCTCTTTTTGCAAATGTTTTTACAAATTACTTGTTTGCTGTTGTAAAATTTCACACTGTGCCTAAATTAACATAGTAACATAGTAGATGACGGCAGAAAAAGACCTGCACGGTCCACCCAGTCTGCCCAACAAGATAAACTCACATGTGCCATTTTTTGTGTATACCTTACCTTGATTTGTACCTGTCTATTTCAGCGCAGAGACCGTATAAGTCTGCCCAGCACTATCCCCGCCTCCCAACCACCAGCCCCGCCTCCCACCACCGGCTAAGCTTCTGGGGATCCCTTCCTTCTGAGCAGGATTCCTTTATGTTTATCCCACGCATGTTTGAATTCCGTTACCATTTTCCTCTCCGCTACCTCCCGCAGGAGGGCATTTCAAGCATCCACCACTCTCTTTGTGAAAAAATACTTCCTGACATTTTTCTTGAGTCTGCCCCCCTTCAATCTCATTTCATGTCCTCTCGTCCTACCGCCTTCCCATCTCCGGAAAAGGTTTGTTTGCGGATTCATACCTTTCAAATATTTGAATGTCTGTATCATATCACCCCTGTTTCTCCTTTCCTCCAGGGTATATTATTATTGAAATTTTTCCGCCTCATGTGTAAAAGGGTTTAACCAGGCAGGAGAGGGTCCTGCTTAGTTAAACCCTGCTGAACAACCAGGCACATAATATTCAGTGGCATTTAACTGGTTAGTACCACTGAATATTGCCGCTAACCAGCCATCTCCGAACTGGTTAGATTAGGGGCTGGTCGGCGACAGAGTGTAGGCAGAATGCCTAATTAGCTGGTTAGTAGCAATTTTTGGCTAAGGGGTCCTTTTACTAAGGTGTGCTAACAGATTTAGGAGTCCTTTTACTAAGTGGAGGAGTGGCCTAGTGGTTAGGGTGGTGGACTTTGGTCCTGAGGAACTGAGTTCAATTCCCACTTCAGCCACAGGCAGCTGCTTGTGACTCTGGGCAAATCACTTAACCCTCCATTGCCCCAGGTACAAATAAGTACCTGTATACAATATGTAAGCCGCATTGAGCCTGCCATGAGTGGGAAAGCATGGGGTACAAATGTAACAACAACAACAACAAAAAAAGCTGTGGTAAAAAGGGGCCTGTGCCACCGCAAGTTTTTGACAAGAGCTGAGATCCCCTTTTACTGTAGTGGGTAAAAGGCTGTCTTTTGTTCTCAAAAAGAAATGGCCATGCGGTAAGTGAACCACTGATACCCAAATATTCAATGCCATGAGTCAGCATGCCCCAGCATTGAATATCTGAGGTCAGTTCAGCCTACAGCAGTGAGTGGCTCAGATGCCACTCATTGATGTGGGCTTATTAATGATGATGCAAGATCATGCAAAACAGTTCATGAATAATAAATTCAGTAAGAATTGGCATACTTTTTTGAGTGTTCCCAAAGGTATATGTGTTGTACAATTTTTTTTACTTAGGTCATTTACATAGGTAATAGTCCTGCATGGGTTTGTTCAACAGACTCTGCCAGCCTCTCAGAAACGTATGGGTTCCGATGTTTTATATTTATTTAAAAAAATTATATACCACTTCACAAACATAGCTGCTCATTCTAAGCAGTTTACAAAAACATATTCATAAAAAATAATAAAAATAAAACAAAAAGTATATTCTTCTCCCCACACAATTTGCAGTAGTGTTACCTTAACATCAACAACTTATTACACAGGGAAATAACCACATCTTCAGCAATATTTTAAATTTTCTAATATCAGTTTCTAATCTCAATTCCTTAGGTAAACTGTTTCACTAGATTGGTGCCATAACAGAAAACATCCTAGTTCTATACCACCTCCCCTTCAATTCAGCAGTGATTTTGAGCAAGTACTCTTGACTTAATCTCAACTGATGTCTTGAAGAATATCTACACAATCTACCATACTATCTCAACTCGAACGAGCATGGAATAAAACAAAAGATGAACATACACTCAACAAATGGAAACAAATACAAAGAAAATACAAATACGCAATAAGACAGGCCAAAAGATCATGCTTTAAAACCAAAATAGGGACAGATTACAAAGACATGAAGAAATTATACCAACTCGTGAACAAACTCCTAGACACCAACTTGGTCACTACCATGAATACAGACATTCCATCTGCAGATAAACTTGCGAAGTACTTCAATGAAAAAATTGTAAACCTACGGAACACACTACCTCAGAACAACACCGACATTGAAGACTTCCTTAATGAATTGGACCCAACCATTGGAGAATACCCAGCAGATCGGACCTGGTTAAACTTCGCCCTCCTTACCATTGAAACAGTTACCCAGGCGATTAGTAGGTTTTCCAACACTCACTGTAAACTAGATACCTGTCCCAGCTACCTAATGCAATCCGCCCCTGACCGCTTCATTGCAGACCTCACATCCCACCTAAATTACATGCTTCAGCAAGGCCTCTTCCCTAAGGAAAATGGCAATATCCTACTCACCCCAAAACCAAAAGACACCAAGAAAAAAACCAAACGAAATCACTAACTACCGTCCAGTAGCATCTATCGCGTTGGTGGTCATACCGATGGAAAGCATGGTAACCAAACAACTTACAGATTACATAAACAAATTCTCAATATTACATGAATCACAGTTAGGCTTTCGCCCCCTCCACAGCACGGAAACAGTATTACTCACTCTTCTAGTCAAATTCAAGCAGGAAATAGCAACAGGCAAAAACATCCTTCTCCTCCTCCAATTCGACATGTCTAGTGCATTCGACATGGTAAACCATACTATATTAATAAGATTGCTAGATAAGTTCGGGATTGGTAGAAACATACTTAAATGGATCAAGGGCTTCCTAACCACAAGAACATATAAAGTAAAATCAAATTCAAACATATCATCACCGTGGAAAGCAGACTGTGGAGTACCGCAAGGATCACCGCTATTCAACTTAATGATGACCCCACTTGCCAAGTCCTTATCCAACCATGGCCTTAACCAACGAAATCAAGCTCGGCCTGAACATCATGCATTCATGGGCAAATGCATTTCAACTAAAACTCATCCTCTCATCCCAACACAGCGCGGACATCCCCACAAGTATCAACACCCCAGATCACAGCCTTCCTATCTCGGACAGCTTGAAAATCCTCGGTGTTACAATGGACCATAACTTAATACTAGAGAGCCAAGTGGCATCCACAAAAAGAAAATGTTCCACTCAATGTGGAAACTCAAACGCGTGAAGCAATTCTTCCCGAGGGAAACATTTCAAAACCTGATACAATCAATGGTACTTAGCCACTTAGATTACTGCAATGGAATTTATGCAGGATGTAAAGAGCAATCCTTAAATAAACTTCAGACCGCTCAAAACACGGCAGCTAGGCTTATATTTGGTGAAACGCGTTTTGAGAATGCAAAACCCCTCCGCGAAAAACTACACTGGCTCCCATTCAAAGAACGCATCGCCTTCAAAATCTGCACCCTGGTTCACAAAATCATTTACGAAGAAGCCCCGAGTTACATGATCGACTTACCAATTAGAAATACATCCAAATCAACATGATCTTATCTAAATCTGCACTACCCAAGCTGCAAAGGACTTAAATACAAAACAACTTACGCATCTAGTTTTTCCTACATAAGCACACAACTGTGGAACGCATTACCAAAAGCCTTGAAAATGATGTACGACCCAGTGGCATAGCCAGACAGCCAATTTTGGGTGGGCCTGAGCCCAAATTGGATGGGCACAACATTTTTTCTGCCCCTGTCCTACTCCCACATGTCACCCCCACATTTTACCCTCTCATCCATCCCCATGTTCAACCTCTCTTTCTTCCTCCCTCTCTCCTTCTCTCCACATCACTCTCACTGTCTCCCTTCCTTGTGTCCTTGGTCCTACATCTCTCTTGTTCTTCCTTCTTCTTCCCCATACAGCATCTCTCCCTCTCTCCTACTTCTATGTCCAACATTTCTCTCTCTTTCTCTCTCCCTGTCTCTTCTGCATCTCCCCCCTCCCTCCCTCCCTCCCTCCCACTCAACATCCAGCATTTCTTCCTCTCTCTCCCCATGCACCTCTCCCTCCCCCTCCATCCTCATGTCCATTCCTCCCGCTCACCTCAGCATCTCTTCCTCTCTCTCATCCCATGCAGCAGCTCTTCCTCCCAACCTACCTCCAACAGTTGTCTCCCCCAATGTAGCATATCTCCCTCCCATCCCATGTCCAACTTTCTCCCTCACTCCTTACCCCCCTGTGCAGCAACTCTCCCTCCTATCCCAAATAATTATTTTTTCTTACCTACACCCCATGCATCTCTTCCTCCCTCACCTCAAAAAAGTAATCCTCTCTCTTCCCTCCCCACGTGCAGCACCTCTTTCACCCCTCCCCTCCATACAGTTGTTTTTGTGATCCTTTGTCTGAATCTCCCCTCTCCTTTTACAAACATCACATCAGCTTGTCCTCCTGCGCCTACCTCGAAGAACTTCTGCCTGAAATTCTTCTCCCCGCTGCTGGATCAGACACACAGAGAAGCACAACTGAAAAGGTGACTGATATCCTACAGCCCAGCATCAACTGGCGGACAGGGAAGCAAAACCAAGGGAGAGAAGGAAGGACAATTCAGAAGAAAGCGCTGGAGGGAGATCATTCCAGAGCTGCAAACGCATATCAATACCCAGTAACTGAAAATTCACAGCCCCGAAACAGTGCACAAGGATATTTCACCTTTGAAAACCACAAACTGGGTCTGTCAGCTCCTGTCTCGTGTTCTTCACAAAGCAGCTACAATGATATTTACACATCAAGCAAATCCAGCAGGACTCACCTCTGCAGGATTCCCAATCAACAAGAGAAGTGCTTTTCCAGGAAACTCACACTCAGGAGGCAGCAGATAGAAGACTTACAGCTGCGATTCACACAGGCGGCTCCGCTCCCCTTTGCTGCGTCCATCCGGCCCTCTCTAATGCACTTCCTGTTTTCATAGGGCCTGATGGACGCTGCAGGGGGGAGCGGAACAGCCTGTGTGAATTGTAGCGCTGCTGGCGACGGGTGAAAAAAGGAATGCTGCAGGGACCGAGGCAGCAGCGGGGAGAACAATTTCAGGCAGGCAACACTCCCGGACCAGACCCCAAAGCAGCGATGTTGTAGGGTTGGGGCTAGTTAGGGCGGGCCTGGAGCAAAAGTGGCTGTTGCCATGTGTAAGGCCTAAAAACATCTTAAAACTTTTTTTCTATGTACAATATGCACCCAGACTTTCCCCCCTGTTTACTAAGCCACACAGCAATGCTAACACTGCCCTTTCAAAGTGAATGAGCACTGTTGGCACCAGCATACTGCAGCTGTTAGCACAGCTCAGTAAACATGGGGTTTGAGTCTTTTTGTTTAAGAAAAAAGTACATATTATATTTGAGATAATACTGTAGATCTTTAAATAAATAGAAGTATCAGTCTTTAACATACTGAGGGGCAGTGGCGTTCCTAGGGGGGCTGACACCCGGGGCAGATCGCCGATGCGCCCCTCCCGGGTGCAACGCGACCCCCCCCCGGCGAAATGTGACTATCCCCCCTCCCCTTACTCTGCTATCCCAATCCCTGGTGGTCTAGAGGTACCTCTTCGGGGCAGGAAAGTGCCCCCTCTTTCCTGCCCGGAGCTGCTAGCTGCCCTGCATCCTCCTGTCCTGGTGAGTCCGGCTCTCGGCAGTTCAAAATGGCCACCGAGAGTTGAAGTCTCGCGAGGCTGCTTCAACTCTCGGCGGCCATTTTGAAACGCCGAGAGCCGGACTCACCAGGACAGGAGGATGCAGGGCAGCTAGCAGCTCCGGGCAGGAAAGAGGGGGCTCTTTCCTGCCCCGAAGAGGTACACTTACTGCCTGGTTAGCATGTGAAACCTTACCACTAATTCAAAGGATGGTGTTAAGGTCTCAGGCTGAAAATTGACATGCGCTGATTTTAATTTTGTCGCACGTCCATTTTCTGGCACAAAAAATAATGCCCTTTAATGCACGCTGAGGAAATGGACCAAGGCGCTTCCAAAATGTGCATCTACACTACTACAGACTACTTGTTACTGTGACTTAGTAAAAAGGATCC
This sequence comes from Microcaecilia unicolor, assembly GCF_901765095.1. Lineage (NCBI taxonomy): Eukaryota > Metazoa > Chordata > Amphibia > Gymnophiona > Siphonopidae > Microcaecilia > Microcaecilia unicolor. The sequence continues at coordinate 430,446,006 of NC_044033.1, read as the reverse complement.
CTGAATGTTAAAAACAAAATCTTAAGCATCACTCTAGACAATACTGGAAGTCAATGGAGTTCTATTAGTAATGATGTTGCACTGTCTTTTCTCAATTTATCCAAATGAGCAGCTGTTTTCTGAATTGAGCGTATCTATTTGGCAAACCCAGCAGCAATGCTTTACAATAATTGAAAGCAGACAGCACAACAGACACCACCACTATTTTCAAAGCTTGCAGATCTACAAGAGATGACCAACAAAGGAGCATCCAATACTGTAACTAGATTTGGTCAGGAAAAAGAATGTCAGTTCCAAGCCATTTGTTTTCACAATAATAAATCCCTCACTCTCTTCTCTCTCTCATTTTGCCCTTATCATGTCAGCAATGAGGTGTGAGGTAGAATTCCCAGATTCAGAGAAATGTGAAGCTCATAACTGCTGCATCAGTTTGTGTGCCCCGTTGTTATCTGTTCCCTATTCAATCTGCAATTTTCCTCCATGTTACCAAGTTAGCAATATATCATGCTGGCAACAGATTATATACTAAACTACTTGCTACCACTTTTCTAGCATATTGTTTTCAGATAAATCCAAATACAATATATTGTTGTAAATGTCAACATCTGAGTGAAATGGGCAGCAGTATTATGACTTAATGGAGCTTCTGAGGGAGGTATCCAAGTGTTATAGGCATGCTAATGGTCTGAAGCATGTAAAACCTTATTATTGCTACATAGCAGGTAGTCACATGGGACCAGGGCAAGTAAAGTAATTGTTTGACATAAATGTATGTTCATAATAAAGGAAACGTGTTATATAGTAGTGATGATTACTGTTCTAGCTTTCTGAACTGCAAGATGAATGGTTGTATTGGCTTGATGCAGTAAATTGCCACTGGAACATGATTTTCAAGCTGATAGTGGGGTTGTTTACCTGAGTGAGATACCAAAATATGAGGGCAATGCTATAACAGGGTGCCTGCTGGTGTATATTTGAAAGGGGGCATAGCCATGTATAGAGTCTGGGTAGAGCACAGGCAGGGCTCAAACATTTTCCTTGGATTCTATATAGCGGGCCTAGCATTCTGCGCCAAAATCCAAGCATATTCTGTAACATCGTGCATAACTTAATTGGCTTAACAAGCCAATCAGCATTGTTAACAGCACATAACAAGCAATAATGAGTTCCAATTGGCAATAATTTGAATTTACACGCATAACTTGTTAAGCATATTCTGTAACACACTGCGCCTAAATTCTAATGTGCACATGCAAAAAGGTATGTGGTTATGGGTGGGGAAATGGGCTTTTCGTAGACATCCCAAAATTTACAAACATAGTTATAAAATACATCCCAGGGCATCTAAATCTATGTGCCAGGATTTATACCACGTTTTCACTTGTGTAAATGGAGGCACGTAGTTTTAGGCACTAGTATATCAATTAAGCATATTCAATGTACCGTGCCGTTATTATTATTTAAATCATATTTATTGCATGACTCACAGTAAATACATACGCCAAATTATCATATTTCAGCCACGCATCTAGTTATACATTTTCATGTATCCCTCAACCTCCCGCTTGACCCTCAACTTCCCTAACCCCCTCCCCCTTCCCATCCACCCAAACTAACCCTTTTACACTTAATACATCCAAATCGTGTGTTGTGTGTCAGTTAATAATTCTGCTTCGCGCTCTGGGTTGTAACGTGTCCCAGAATCTCTCCCATGTCTTCTGTAGAGATTTCCCTTCCTCTATGTCCAAATTTGCCACACCGCATTGCTCCATTTTCAGTAGCTCTATCATGTGTGATCTCCATATCCCCAATGTGGGTGCCTCCTGTTCTCAAAATGGACTGCTTCCCCACCATTACTGCTCTTTGCAAAAACCAGTTAAACCCTGGTAGGGTTGCCTCTGTATTGTGGTATTCCTCAAATCGAAGCAGAGGGTGCCGCCACACTCTACGGCCCCACTGTGTATAGATTTCTCTCAGTATCTGGGTCCAAAAAAACAGTATGTGCGCACAAGTCCAAAACATTGGTCTCTTCCACACTTGGGGCAAGCCCCGGACTCTCCAAACCCAGTCTTGTGCGCCCTAATATGCTTAGGTGGAAATGTTTTCCACGTGGATTTTCTAGGTGCCATATATAGAATCTGGCCTTATGGAGGCACCCAAGCCGGGCAAATTTTCAGGCTACCCACAATGAATATTCGTGAGAGAGATTTGCATGCACTGCCTCCACTTCAAGCAGATCTTTCTCATGAATATTCGTTGTGGATAGCCTGAAAACCTGACTGACTGGGGTATTGCAGTACATGCATTGAATCTGTGAATGTATTGTGGAAACCTATGAGACCCTTGGCAAAGGTTTTTATGAAACTTGGCCAGGTTGGGTCCTGTTTCCATTAAAGTTGGCATTCGGATAAACTTCTGCAGTGTTTGTCCTTCCTTGGATCACTGCTGCTGTTTGGTTGTCTGTTCTGCTTCTGCAGTAGACTGTCTCCTGTTTGTTTCTGCCTAACATTAAATGGCATATAGAGAATTTGCCTGTTAATTCTTTGCTACCATTGGTTAACTACATAAGAAGCAAATGTTGTGCCCCCCCCCCCCCCCCAGTGTGTGTGCTATACTGTACACTGAAGCACAACACACTATTCTAACACATTGTTTTCAGCCTCAGTAGGTTTTCACTCCTGGCGAATCTATCCAGGTAACAAGCTATTAGTCATTCTAGGTCTTATATCCTTTTCTTTAATGAACTTTCATGTTCCTAGATGCCCCCCCCCCCCAAGCTTTTGATAATTAAACTTCACAATCATGATCATTCCAACATTACTCCTCTCACAACAATCTTATAAAAACACATAATTTGACATCATGCATCTAAATATTAAACATTGCTTTGGTGGTGAATTCATGGAATGGCCTCCCAGTGGAAGTGGTAGAGACAACAACATTATCTGAATTCAAGAGAGCTGAAGACAAGTACATAGGATCTCTAAGGGAGTGGTAGGGAGAGTAGATGGCATGGATGGGCAGACTGGATAGGCCATATGACCTTTATCTACTTACATTTTTCTCTGTTTCTATGTGTATGTAATGACGGCAATAGTTAAAACAGTCTATATACCAGATATATATCAGTCTCAAAATATAGATGAAAACAATCAATAAATGTTTAATAGAACCTCAGAAGTGATATTCATGACTCTCAATTTATATCATCAAGTTTTAATTCACCAATCGCATCATCTTTCTACGAAATCTCAATATTAAATCCTTTTACTTAATTTAATATGATTTTTTTTTAATTCTTGTACTCATTTAGAAGTTTATCAATAATGTCAGCTGGGGGATACTCTTCTGACATGAAGCATGTTTCACTTGTGCTTTTTCAAGGAGATCCTCCCAAATAAAACTACATCAAAACCCCACTTTCACAACTACTGTCATTATGATAAAACTATGAAATATCCTATCACTTAAACCTGACCCGTCTTGCCGACCATAGTGATAATATCATCAAGATGGCGGCTAGTGTTGATGTATCTTTGAGTTTGTGTGTCTCTCAAGATCTACTGTTTAGCTTTGATGGCTGCTGCTCTTTGCTCCCCCTTATAAAGTGCTGCTCCAGGGAGCTGCCTAATCTTGCCTAATGGTTTAAACTCACACTGCCAGATAGTTGTTTAGTACCTGGGCAAGTTGCTTTGTAAACTGTCTAATATCCTCTATAGTGTGTCCTTTCAGAGGTGCCAAAGAAAGTTACATCATTTTCTGTTACTTTTTCATTTGTGAAGCCTTTGTGAATTTTAAAGATTCTTTTACAAAAGTGTGTTAAGCTATTAATGAGCAAATTAGGGCCCATTAACTGCTATCTCAGAAGCACACTAACAGCTACTACAGTGGTATGATGATTGGTGTACGCTAATTCACGCATTATTTACATGTTGTGTAGGGGGTAGGACTAGGTGGGTCATGGGCTGAAAATGGACATGGATTGCATAATGCATGAAGCTCACAATACTTAACATAAATTGCTACTGCACATGCCAATATGTTTAGTTCCAGAGGACATGCTGGGCATGCACCTCACAGCTTGCAGCCTTTGCACCTAATGCACACTGATTTTTGCTGTTAAGGCATGTACAGTGTAGAGAGTTGCACGGCTTCCGTTCCCGCAGGGACGGAGGCAGTTCCTGCGGGGTTCCCGCGGGGATGGAAGCAGTTCTGCGGGGTTTCCGCGGGGACGGAGGCAGTTCCTGGGGGGTTCCCTCGGGGATGGAACCAGTTCTGTGGGCTTCCCGTGGAAGTGTAAGCTGCACCTGCACCAGCCTCTCATCTACCGAATACTAATTTATTTGAGTGCTGCCTCCTCCTCCTCCTCTTCTTCCTTGCTTTAACAGCATAAATGTGGAAAGTCTTCCATTAAGGAGGTGGTAGAGTCACAAATGATGACAGAATTCAAAAAGGCGGGCTAACCTTAAATGGCTGCATGTGTGTGGATATGTCAAGTGACACTTAGTTGGCGACTTTGGCTGTGATGAACTAGAGCTGATACCTGGCAGACTTGTATGATCTGTGTCTCATACATGGCAATCTGGTGTAGGATGGGCTGGAAAGGGCTTAGGCAGCAACTTCAGTGGCTGGAACATGAGGACAGTGCTGGACAGACTTTTATGGTCTGTGTCCCACAAATGAGAACATGAATAGGCTGGAGTGGGCTTTGTTGGCAACTCCAGCAGTTGGAACATAAGGATGGGGCCAGATAGACTTCTGTGGTCTTTGTTCCAGAAACACGAAAGAAAGACCATAATCAAGTATATAATATCACACTCATTGATTTAATGATGAATTGATCATGAGTGTGACTATTGGGCAGAGTGGATGGACCGTTCAAGTCTATTTGCTGTCACTTACTATGTTACTATTAATCCTCTTTGCTCCCAGGCTGGTGCACAGACCTCAGCTCTGACACAGGCATGAGAATCAGATGTCACCTGACCTACTGGCGCGTGCATGTGGTGACCTCTCAGCACACACTGCCAGTGAATCAGAGACAAATCTTACATATGCGCACCAGAGTGTTCCAAGTTCCAACTTCCGTTCCTTCCTTGCCTACAGTGCTGTGGCTCAAATCCAGAGAGAGACTGAGGGAGCTGACTGGAACTTTCTTTTATGTACTATTAAATTCTTACGGGGATGGGTTAAATTCTTGCGGGGCCGGGTGGGGACAGGTTGGGATGGTTTAAATTTTTGCGGGGATGGGTGGGGATGGGTAAGATTCCAGTGGGGATGGGTGGGGACGGGTAAGATTCCAGCAGGGACGGGCGGGGATGGGTAAGATTTCTGTCCCCGTGCACTCTCTAGTACAGTGTGAAATCATAATGCACTTTAGTAAAAGATCCCCTTAGATCTGCCTAGATTTATATCTCAGACCAGTGGTTCTCAAACCTGTCCTGGGGGGAACATCCACCAGACAAGTTTTCAGGATATCTGCAATGCAAATTTCTCTAATGCATATTCAGTGTGGATAACCAGAAAACCTGACTAGCTGGGGTTTGCCCCAGGATAGGTTTGTGAACCACTGCCTCCAACACATACCATATAAATCTAACTCTTTGGGGCTATCCACAGATTGCAACTCTCTTTGTGAAGATGACTTGTGCAGTTTCCCTAATTCTCAGCCCATTGCTATAACCATTAGGCCATTCCACTCCAGGCATATGCTTACACAGTCCCCATGCTCCCTGCTACTGCTGTCACATATTTAGAAGGTCTCTCAAGAACTTTTCTCCACTCTTATCTCAAATGTTTTAATCTCCTTATCCCTTTACTCCTGCCACAGTGGAGAGCAGGGCTTAATACAGTTTTCCTTACCTGTATTCCTGCTGTAGGAATGTTAATATTGGTTTCTACTTAAAGACTGCAGTTGTAGTAACTCAGGTGCTGTGAAACACTCTGAGCAGGCCTTGGTGTTTGCGGGTTCAGTAAAGATGTGTGAGGATCTATTGGAACCTGGCAAATGTATGGGGATGGTTTTTCCTTCAGCCTTTAGATGTTCCTGAGTCACAAGGTACAGTATGTGGTCAGGGTGCCTTGCTGTAAAAATATATAATATGGTAGCCTAGATTTCTCAGTGTGAACAGAAGGCTCCCACCTTCTAACACCCAACAGATACAAAATTTTATAGGCTCTGGTTCATGTGTGCTCCAGGCTCACTCTTTATGTATCAGTTATGCTAGTCTGGGTGACATAGCAAGTAGACTTCCATTGCTGAAGCTTATATTGCAAAGGCTTGGCTTGAAGGCTCTTGCCTGATAGCAAGGATCAGTGGCTGTGAAGGTTTCTAAAGCCAAAAACCTGGTTTGAACCCCTTGTCAAAGATTTATATTCAGGGGAAGTATATCTCTATCCAGTTCCTCTCACTGATTGTACTGATGCACTTCCAGCTTCTCCTAACTTTATCTTCTTTCTAGAAGAGGCTGGAGTGCCCAGATGGTTAGCTAATAACCTGCCTGCTTACGACTGAAGATATATTGTACATTTTATTCTATTTGTCAAGTAGTGGCCCTGTGAGTCCAAGCAGGCTCTTAGTACTGTTGGATTAATAGTGGTGCTACAAGATTATAGGTTTTGACAAGACTTACATCTCTCTCTCTCTCTCTCTCTCTCTCTCTCTCTCTCTCTCTCTCTCTCTCTCTCTCTCTCTCTCTCTCTATATATATATATATATATATATATATATAATTCTACCAACATGACTCTGAAATTTACTGAAATTAATGTAGCATCTCTTGAACTAACACTAGCCACATAGCTCAGGTTAGTTTCTCCTTTCCAATCTTGTGCTCAATCAACCTTGACATTGTGGTCATGTGTGTTTCCTGCATTAAATGAATGTCAAACCTCTTCTGCTGCAAAAGCTGAAACAATAGCTCTCTTATTCACATCTCAGAAGTCTGTTACATTTGAGCATCCTGTGTTACACTGCTCCATGGTCCCTAATAAGTGCTGAAAGCTAAGAAGAAAAGAATGAGCATAAGCACAATTGTAGAGTTAAAATCTGTTTCTGCACTTATGTTAATGATGATTTTCCATCTATATATTTTGCTAAAAGTTTTTTTTTTTCAAATTATGGGGTCCTTTTACTAAGGTGTGCTAACAGATATACACCCCTGTTTGCTAAGCCACACCAGATGCTAAGATGCCTATTATATTCCTATGGGTATCTTATCATTTAATGCATGCTAAATCCGCTAGTGTACCTTGGTAAAAGGACACTTGTATCATTTTTCTTTACCTAATGTGAAATCATGAGATTTTCTGTGGACCAAAGAACTTGAAATAATATGTAGGATCTATTTTATGAGAGTAATTTTATAAAGCATTTTTTATTCATATAATATATATTTTATACATGGAAAAGGCCTTTAAAAATTGTATAGCCCTCTGCACCAGTGCTGTTCAATGTACTAGGTCAGAATACTTAAGTAAAAGTACAGTGAAGAACACATTAAAAAAGTTATTGCCTAATATAATACTTTTTGAGTAAGAAGTAAAAGTACTGCAACTACAGTGAATGCAACTATTGCTAATATTTTTATCCCAACAATTTTATTGCCCTACAATTCAATCCACTTTGATTTTACTAAAACAAAAGTTTTGAAAATGACTGTCCTTCATATGAGTGCATTTGTGAGTCATTAATCCAGCACAACTGAAAAAGAGTTTAAGAAGTGCACTAGCAGAAAGTGGATTGTTCAGTCTGATAAAAAGTTCCTTTAAATCAGGCAAATATTATTGATGTCTTTTGACTGGATCTGCAGGTTTTAATCGAGGGAATCTCAGAAACGTGACTTCAATACATCAAAGAAAATTTTATCATCATCATTATTGTCGTTATCTTCTGTATTAGAGGTAGTGCTGTCTAATTCATTACTTGTATCTTCACGTTCGTCTTTGTTATCATTGTCATGCTGTCCAATTATAAAGAAGGCTTTCACAAAGTTGTTCTAATAATTTTTTGTATGATGGAAAACTCTTGTTTGAATATTTTTGCAAATGGATGCAAGAATGTCAAGTGTGTGGGAACCCTTCAGTCTTAAGGCCAGACAAGACTCTAAAGACTCTATCAATCCAAAGGACAGTCACACCAATGTAAACATTTCCATGGGATGACCAGCAATCTGTTGTGGTAGAATATGTCTGTTCACCAAGAATTGCTAAAGGCATGCAAATCTATCTCAATGAATATTCATTGTGGATATACTGAAAACCTGACTGGCTGGGATGCCTCCAGCACCAGGTTTGCGAACCACTGACATAGGTGTTTGGACCTTACCCCACTGATGCTTTTCAGACTTTTTCGCAGGCAAAATTGCTAAGATTAGATCAGATCTTTTGGCCTATTGAAAGAGACTGATCTAATTCCTGAGGCTTCATGTATTAGAAATTTTAGCAGATTATGGCTTACATTCAACCATAGTAAAAGTGAACCACAAAAGTGGAGGAACAGGAAACACTAGGGATGTAGAAGGTTACTCAGAAAAGAAGTGCAGTCAACAGGACACATAAAAAAAAAAACAAGGTAGACAATGCCTGTAGAATACTGTATTCTATAGTCATTGTCTCCCTTGTGTTTTTGGATGTGTCCTGTTGACTGCACTCCCATACATTCAACCTTACAACCCTACTGGGAGAAAACTATGGGTTTCTTGAAGTCAACCACTTCACCAGCTTATCTACTGCCACCTGAATTTATTTTAAAAAATCAACCCTAGGGTGTATACAATTACATTAGCAACAATGACATCTAGTTTAGTTTATGATTATTTCTCTAATTACTGTAAAAAGGCCATTCTTCATGTTTCTTAAAAAGACCTAGCTGAACCTCATTCAACCTTTCATACATTTGTTCCATGTCAAATTTACTATTTATTTCTAAAGTTCTTGAGAAGCTGTTGGAAGTAATTCTATAAAAAAAGATCTAACATCTGTATGCATATTAGACATGTAAATGACTAGAATAATGGCATATACATGGCAATTGTGTGCATAAGTACTATTCTGTAAATACACATTTCTTACATAGTATGTATATTACAGGTGGGCATATATATGGGTGAGTCTGGAGGGAGGGAAAAGGTGCACACAACTTATAAAATATTATCAATTACATACATATTACCAGAACTTAGACAAAACACATGCCAGCTCTATGACTGGCATAAATACTCACACCTAAGCGTTTTTTTTCCTTTATAAAATTGATGCCTAAATATAGGCACACTGTAATAAACTTACTCCCTAATGCAGAGGCATGCACTCTAATTGTAAATACACCCTCCCCCCGATTCTATAAATGTCACACAAATTTGCATGAAATCAATAATTGCTGTTAATTGGCACTAATTAGGATTTGCATGTGTATCTGGCTGTGTACTGTTCTATAACATTGATCACCTAAATCCCATAGCGTGTAACCCAAAAGGGTATGTGGCCATGGAAGGGGCATGGGAAGATCATGGGCATTCCAAAAATTTGCACACAGTGTTATAGAATAACTGGGACGAGTGCCCAGGTTGGATGCCAGGAATTACGCCTGGTTTCAGCAAGTGTAAGTCTTGGCACTCAAATCTGGGTGCAAGAATTGGCCCTATACGCTATTCTACATAGGGCACTCAGCCTGGAGTGACTTTATTGAATAGCTCTGAGCACTAGTTTTTTCTACCACCAATATTTGAGTGCCATTTACTGAGTCTGGCCCATTATGCATAGCTTTCCCCATGCCCATACAGTTACCACACAGAAAAGAACTTTTCTGTGCAAAACTTAGCCACATACATGCAAATATATCTACCTACTTTCCTACTTTTTTCAATGTCTTTATTTTATATTCTGTTCACACAACTTCGAGACTATGGCTTCACATTCCTAAAAAAAAATAGATTCTTATAGTAGGAGCACCTAGTTGAATGACAAGCAGTACATATTTATTTATTTATTTATTTACTAGTAAAAAAAGGCCCGTTTCTGACACAAATGAAACGGGCGCTAGCAAGGTTTTCCTCGGAGTGTGTATGTTTGAGAGAGTGTATGTGAGAGTGACTGTGTGTGAGATAGAGAGTGAATGTGCGAGAGTGTGTGTGTGTGTGTGAGAGAGAGAGTGAGTCTGGGTGCGAGTGTGTCTGTGAGAGAGAGAGTGTGTGTGTAAGAATGAGAGTGTGTGCAAGTGCGTATGTGAGACACAGTGTGAGAGAGAGTGTGTTTCACACAGATACAGTGTGTGCGAGAGAGAGAGTGTGTATGAGACACAGACTCTCTGTGAGACTGAGTGTATGAGACCAAGAGAGTGTGTGACTGTGTGACACGTGGTGAATGTGATACAGTGTGAGACATAGAGTGTGTGAGAGTGAGAGAGAGAAAGACATTGACTGTGAGAGAGAGAGTGTGTGTGTGACAGAGATGCCCCTCTCCCTCTCTCTGGTGTCAGGCCCCCCCCCCCCCTCTCTCTCTAGTGTCTGAGCGTTACTGTGCAGGACGCTGAACTCTGGCTGTGCTTCAAGGAACTGACCAATCCTATTTAATAGAATGCACCTCCAACATTCTGAAGCCGAGAAACCTTGTGTGGTTGGTCACTTCTGCTTGTGACGAACCTGGAAGTACGTGATGTCAATTCAGGAGATGGATACAGAGAGCAGGAATGCCTCAGCCATGCAGTCAGCTTCAGAATGTTGGAGGTGCATTTTATTATATAGGATTTATCAGAATCTATTAACTGAAGAGATTCTATACATTGTTGTGACTTTTTTCCAGATGAGCTTAGCAAGCTAAAACAATCTCCAAAGTATCCATACAGCAAGTAGTCTTTTTGTGAAGCAGTTATTAAATGCTTCTTTTCTCAACAGTAACACCTGACAAACGAAGAAGCGATTCAGTATAGACATGTTGAGACTACCAGAAAAGTAGGGAAGGGATGTAGGTCAACCAAACAAAGGAAACTTCAGAGGTTGATTGTAGTAAAAGGCATTTATTGAAAAATCAGATACCGTAGACTCAACACGGTCCATGTTTTGGCAAAAAATATGCCTGCTTCAAGAGTCAAGTATCTGTCTGAGTGATATCTATTGTATCTTAAAATTGGTAAAGACAAACCAAACCGCTTTGTAAAGTAATTCCTCCTCTCTATGTTTTATTAAAAATGTCTTCTAATTTGAAATTTTCTTAGAAAGTGGTTCATCATCAATTGGTTCTTATGAACAGTTAATTTGTTTGTAATTGTTTGCAGCCTCAAAGTGCCACTAGTTTAATGCTGTCTGGTTTTCAAAGTAAGGGGCCCTTTTACCAAACTGTAGCAAAGAGTGGCCTTAGCATGACCTTACACAGATCTTCCCCACACGCTAAGGCCATTCTTTTCGCAGTGGTAAAATATCCAAATTTCAGATTTTTCCATTCATGGCCATGCACTAATTTTCTCAGTAGCATGTGGCCATTAGCACATGATCGAAAGTCCACCCACCGCAACAGAACTGGCCTTTTATGTTGAGCAAAAAGTCACTAACATCAGAACAAATTTCCTGGCATCAAAGATTCATCTAGAGAATTACCTAGAAGTTGCTGCAGTCCATCAATCATCCACATAGAACTTGGACCTCTTTCACCATACATACAACTTTGGTGGTCCAAGCCTTCCTGAGAAAGAATAAGAAATCCCACTGCATATTAGATGTATGTCTTACCACCTTTATGAGGGATGCATCAGACTTGTTCATAACCTTGCTCACAAAATGCATCTCCTACTCACTGTATGAAGGAAACTTTCTGGGGAACAAAAGGCAACATAATGCTTACCCCAATCTTAAAAAATACAATGGCAAAGAGGAACAACAAAAGAAACTAGAGACCAGTGGCCTCAATCCCACTCCTAGTCAAAGTCATGGAAGGGATTGTCATTCAACAACTAGTGCACTATTTATTCCAGCACTCCGTACTACACAACACACAATTAGGCTTCAGACCACACCATAGCACTGAGACAACCCTAGTACATAAGTACATAAGTACATAAGTAATGCCATACTGGGAAAAGACCAAGGGTCCATCGAGCCCAGCATCCTGTCCACGACAGCGGCCAATCCAGGCCAAGGGCACCTGGCAAGCTTCCCAAACGTACAAACATTCTATACATGTTATTCCTGGAATTTTGGAGTTTTCCAAGTCCGTTTAGTAGCGGTTTATGGACTTGTCCTTTAGGAAACCGTCCAACCCCTTTTTAAACTCTGCTAAGCTAACCGCCTTCACCACTTTCTCCGGCAACGAATTCCAGAGTTTAATTACATGTTGGGTGAAGAAAAATTTTCTCCGATTTGTTTTAAATTTACTACACTGTAGTTTCATCGCATGCCCCCCTTGTGAATGAAATCAAAGGGGAAGTAAGTGAAGGTAATACTCCAATTTGACATGTTCAACACTTTTGGCATGGTGGACCATGATATACTGATATACCTGCTGAATAGAATTGGACTTGGGGGGTCCTGTGTTAAGATGGTTCACTGTTTTCCTCAAATCCATATCTTACCAGGTCAATCTAGCCAATAACATCTCCCTCCCTTGGACTTCAAGGGTTCCCATTGTCCCCAACCCTGATTATCATCATGTAAACTAGAAATGAAAGGTCTAAAATGCCACACATATATAAATATATAAATGCAGAAGGCATAATAATATACATCCCCTTTACAGGAGATGTAAATAGTGCAACAAGATCCAAACAGGGCTAGACATTATGGAGACATGGCCTCAAATTTCAAACTGAAACTTAACAAAGATGAGACCAAATTCTTAGTGATATCAAATACCTTCTGTCCAACAACTCAAAGCAACTTTATGATTGACCAATGAACCTTCCCACTAGAACAGAACATCAAAGTATTGGGAGTCACACTAGACCAAAATCTAACCTTTGAAGACCAAATATATTCAGTCACCAAGAAGGCCTTCAGGATAATGTGGAAATTGTGAAGAATCAGTAATCTTTTCACGGTCATGACTTTCTGCCTAATGGTCCAAACTCTGATATTATCCCAGGTAGATTACTGCACTGGATTGTATACAAAATGCAAAGTAATACATCTAAAGAAACTTCAGACATCCCAAAATACAGTGGCATGCCTGATATTTAGACCTCCACGATACCAAAGTGCCACTCCCTTGTTTCAAGTGTTACACTGGCTTCCTATAAAGGCTAGGATATGATTTAAGATCCTTACTCTTCTCTTTACAATACTCCAAGACATGGCCCCTGACTACCTACAGAAACTTATAGATCTACCACGAAGAAATGCCTTGACTGGTGCTCAGAACTTCCTTCTACTCTACTTCCCAAGCTGAAAAGGGGTGAAATACAAATCTATCTATGTTATAGGGTTTTCAGACCTCTTGACCAAACTTTGGAATACCCTTCCCATAACCATCAGGGGATTAACTGACTCACCTTATCTTTTGCATTATCTACTCAAAATTCTTAACCTATAATTGCTAACACTAGTACCCGGGACCTGCAGGACTCTTTATTAGCACCTCCTTCCTTATATATTTGTCATTTCCACCATGTAGGCAAAATTATTAACTCCATTAAAGACTACGCATATCTACAGTTATTTTCTTATATTAGATAAGAGTTATTATAACCATGTTCTCTGTATAAGTCATATAATTTTGTTTCAGGATGTCGGATCAATGTATTGTTTACATTACTCTGTAAGCCAAATTGAACCTCATTGGAAAATGTGGGATATAAGAACAAATAAATAGAAAATGAGCCTCTACCGCCACCTATTTTGTAGGTGGTAAGGACTCACGCACTACATCTGTACTAGTCAGCATGCGGCAATGCCAATGTGCTGACCAATTTGTATAGATGCACACACTCCTCCCCAGACACATCCCCTCTGTGAAAACATTTTAAAAATACTTTAGCATGTAGTTTGCACGTGCACATACAACAATTACTACAGAATACCTCAATGTGCCCCATGGTACGCCATTTTAGGCCATGTCCTTGTTTTATGTTGAATGTTGTTATGTTTAACACTTTCATTTTGTTCTGTGCACTTTTTCAGGTGACATTATACAATTGCAAATGCAAAGCCTGCAGTGCCAGGTAGTGCATGCTATGTGCCACTAACAAGCTTATTTTCGAAAGAGAAGAGCGCCCATCTTCCGACACAAATTGGGAGATGGGCGTCCTTCTCTCAGGGTCGCCCAAATTGGCATAATCGAAAGCCGATTTTGGGCGTCCTCAATTGCTTTCCGTCAAGGGGATGACCAAAGTTCACGGGGGCATGTCAGCACCATAGCAAAGGCGGGACTGGGGCATGATTAAGAGATGGGCATCCTTGGCCGATAATGGAAAAAAGAAGGGCGTCCCTGATGAGCACTTGGCCAACTTTACTTGGTCCATTATTTCTTGTTACCAAGCCTCAAAAAGGTGCCCAAACTGACCAGATGACCACCAGAGGGAATCAAGGATGACCTCCCCTTACTCCTCCAGTGGTCACCAACCCCCTCCCTGACAGCAGTATGCAGGTCCATGGAGCAGTTTTAGTGGGTGAAGTGCACTTCAGTCAGGCGAACCCAGGCCCATCCCCCCTACCTGTTACACTTGTGGTGGTAAATGTGAGCCCTCCAAAACCCACCCGAAACCCACTGTACCTACATGTAGGTGCCCCCATCACCCCTTAGGACTATGGTAGTGGTGTACAGTTGTGGGGAGTGGGTTTTGGGGGGCTCATTACCCAAGGTAAGGGAGCTATGCACCTGGGAGCAATTTGTGAAGTCCACTGCAGTGCCCCCTAGGGTGACCGGTTGGTGTCCTGGCATGTCAGGGAGACCAGTGCACTACGAATTCTGGCTCCTCCCATGATCAAAGGGTTTGGTCATTTTTGAGATGGGTGTCCTCAGTTTCCATTATGGCCGAAAACCGGGGACAACCATCTCTAAGGTCGGCCATCTCAACATTTAGGTTGACCATCTCTAAAGTCGACCTAAATGTGGAGATTTGGGTGTCCCCGGTCGTATTATCAAAACGAAAGATGGACGCCCATCTTGTTTCGATAATACGGGTTTCCCCACCCCTTCGCGGGGCCATCCTGCGAGGATGCTTTCATGAAATCTTGGGCGCCCCGTTCGATTATGCTCCTCCACGAGGCTCATTTTTGAAAGACAAAAATGTCTAAAAAGTAGCATAAAGCAGTATTTGGACATTTTGCTTGTTGAAATCACTATTTTTGAAACCTATTTTGCAGATGTTTATCTATGCATTTGGTCTGCTGTACATCCAATTTACAAGGGGGTATGTTGGAAAAGGATTAGGGTGTTCCTAACACTTAGATGTTTTTCTGCCATAAAAACAGATCTCTGAGTTATTTTTGTTAGGGGTCAATATTTAGTGTATTTTAAGCAGGCAGGAGAGGGTTCCATCTGCTTAAACTACGCTGAGTGGCCCAGCTGCTGATATTCAGAAATCCTTAACTGGACAGTTTTGCTGAATATTGCCTCTAACCACATATAGCAAAACCGGGCAGTAGAGGGTCATTATAGGATCGGAACCAGAGAGGAGCTGGGAGGAATGTGGGTACCGTCCATATTAAGTGCTGTTGCTCACATAAGTAAGGGGCCCTTTTACTAAGCTGTGCTAAAAGACGGCCTGCGCTATTACTACTGCATGGGTTTCCCTCATGCTGAGGCCACCTTTTAATGCAGGGTAAAATGGCCGATTTTTATATATCGGCAATAATGGTCATACGCTAATTTTTCCATTAGTGCCTAGGTGGCAAGGGCTAACATGATAACACATTAGCACTGAACATGCCCACTCTCTACCCCCAAAGATGCCCCAGCGCTAAAAAATAAAATTTACTTTTTAGTGCATGGGAAGCTTGGGTTTATGCCAAGACTACCGCGCAGTGTGCTGGCATTCCACAGTAAGCGTTTTTAACTTGAGGGAAGCACGTGTTATTGCTTCCCACAGCTTAGCAAAAAGGTCTCTAAGTGACCAAATAATTTCACACAAAATGCTGTCCTATCTTTGGTCATTTATTTATGCTGGTGCTGGAACTTAATATTGGCTGGCAACTGCAGAGCTTTTGGGATACAACTGGGATATTGTACTGTTGTCCCTACTCACCTTTTCCTCAGTAATAGCACTCTTTCTGAAAGAGCCCCCTCCCCCAACAGTGCCTGTTCTGGAAGCCCCTCAATCTCTATTGTAGGCTTTCTGGGCCTACCATCACATTGCCTGGTCTAGCGTGTCTTCAGGGCAGAAGCAATCCCCAGTTGCTCCTGGCCATGTTGCCTCCAGCCTCAAATGGCTGCCATGACCTCTAGCGACAGTCTCAAGGTACTTTTGTTAGAGGACATGACAGCCATTTTGAGGATGTGGCCAAAATGGGCAGGAACAACTGCAGATCACTGCTGCCCTGAAGACGCTCTACACTATAAGGGAATGTAACGGTAGGCCCAGGGTGGCCTACAGAAGGTATGTGTGAGGGGGGAAGGGGGTTCCTTTTCCTGGGGGTTGTCTGGGAGTAGGCATTGTCCTTGAGGGGCCACTGTTCTTGGGGTGGTCTGGAATTGGGGTAGAGTCGAAATTGGAGATCATCTTCTGCGAATCCTGGCAGATATTCAGACAGGACCAGTATAAATGTCTTATGCAGGTCTTGGCTGAATATCAGCCAGGCCCTGCATAAATGCAGGCAGTGAGCATATGTCCAGTCAGACCCAGCATTAAATATCTAGGTCTAATTTAGGCAGTAACAATCACTGCTTTAAAAACTGTGGACTGCCACCAGCTGAATATCGGAGGATTCATTACTATACATGGATCCTGGTGTGTCAATTTTACTCACACATCCTATATAATAATTCTCACCTCCAATGTTCTAATGTGCCTGGGACCGTGGCTCCCTCGGAGGTGGTCTGCTAGGCAGTTTAGAATGCACTGACGACAGTGATGTCACTGACAGCTGTTTCCCAGGCAGGAAGACCCCGGAGGAGCGCAGCGACGTCAGAGGGGAGAGGAGGAGCGGCTGCAGAGATGACAGCCAATGCCAGATGGCTGTCTACGGAGCTGTGTTTCAGGTTTAAAATCTTTTTTTGGCTTTTTTCTTTTTGTATCGGCCGCTGCAGCTCAACAGGAGATGCAGCAGCGGCCGGACAGCGTTAGTATTGGCGGCTGCGGGTGGCGAGGGGGTTGATGTGCCTGAGGGGGGATAGGGGCTTGGGTGATGCGCTGGGGGGGGGGTCGCTGGACATGAGTGGCTGGAGGGGGCAGGGGGAGGGGAGGGTCACTGGACATGGGTGGCTGCAGGGGGGGAGGAGGGTCACTGGACATGGATGGCTACGGGGGGGGCAGGGAAGAGGGAGGTGGGGAGGGGGTCCTGAGACCAGATGGATGGCTGCAGGGGAGGGCAGGGGAGACAGAAGGGATGCTGCAGGGGGGCAGGGGGAGAGGAGGGTCGCTGGACATGGATGGCTACAGGGGGGGCAAGGGGAAAGGAGAGGAGGGTCGTTGGACATGGGTGGCTGCAGGGGGGCAGGGGAGAGGAGGGTCGCTGGACAAGGGTAGCAGCAGGGGGAGAGGAGGGTTGCTGGACATGGGTGGCTGCAGGGGGGGCAGGGGGAGAGGAGAGTCGCTGGACATGGGTGGCTGCAGGGGGAGCAGGGAAGAGAGGAGGGCTGCTGCTGCACCTGCGTGGCTGCAGGGTCAGAGTAGGGTTGGTGGGGAGGAGGTCCTGATTCCAGATGGGTGGCTGCAGGGGGGGCAGGGGAGAGAGGAAGGATGCTGCGAGGGGGGGATTACCTTGCTAGCGCCCATTTCATTGCCTACTGAAACGGGCCTTTTATACTAGTATTTTTATAAAACAGAAACTTTTTTTGATGTTTTCATCTGAGTGATCTAGTATAAAATGTCTTTCCATTTCAAGAAACGTACTTTACATCTTTCCTCAACATTTGTGTTTGCAAGAATTCTCCTAAGATGTGTCCGAGAAATAATCCACTATTACTTTTCCCTAAGAAATAAAACTGAGCTTTGCCTCCCAATATTCATAGAGATATCCTCTGAATTTTCACCCCATATTAGAAAGCAAACTCTGAACCTATCTGTAAGATTCTCTACTACTCTTTCCACTTGCTGCAGATCATTCTGTAATGGAATGCTTACTGTGCTTAGTTGGTATCAGTAAGATTCTTTGGAGTGCCAGTGCATATCACTAAGCTAGGAAACACTAGAAGTACTTTAGACTTCTGTCTCTTCCGTTCAAGTGACTCACTATTCTCAGAAAATATCTGAAATTTTGCAGTCATGTGTTCCATTTTCCTTTCAATACATTTTGCATAAGAGGGTATTTATTTTATATGTTTGCTCCATTGTGCACCTCTTTCTTGCTAGATTGAAATCTGAAATGACCTTTTCAGTAGAGACATGCTTTCATTTTAAAACAACATGGTTTATTTATTTATGTTTATTCAACTTAATATACCACCATTTCATGTATACACAGCAATGTGGTTTACAATACTAAAAAGACAGAGGCTCTGCACAGAATCTAAATATCAAAAGAGAAATAGGAACACCATTACAAGTTAAAAGTTAAAAATGATAGTAAAAACAAAACAAAGTTCTAGCAGATCGCCAGGTACCAGAAGTTTCTTTTCTTAGGTGTTTTAGTTCAGAAAGGTTAATTGAAACAAATGAGTTTTAAGAGCTACTCTAAACCTAGAAAAAAAAAAAGCTTGGTATAGAGGGAATAAGGTAATGAATTCCATAAGGCAGGCACTACACAAAGGAACGCACATTGTTGTGTAGGTTCATAATGCACAAGTCTTATAAAAGGTAGATTTAAATGGCCATCATGTAAAGATCTAAGGGCACTTATTGGAACATGAAATTTGGAGGACAAATATATAGTTATTAATGAAAAAGCAACTTATGAGCCATGGAGGCATATTTTCAAAGCACTTAGACTTACAAAGTTACATGGAGGGGTATTTTCAATATAATGTCTAAATGCCTTCAGAGACGTTTATTGCAAAACATCCAAAGTGTGGAGGCCATAATCGAAAAAAATATATATAAACATTTCCTGAGATTCAAAAATACGCCAAATAGACATCTGGAAATAATATGTCTCCAAACAGGGGCAAAAAAACGTCTCCACAGTTCAAAAATACACTAAAGAACATGCTTAAAAATGTCTGGAATAGCATCAAGACGTTACTATAACATGCAAGATGTCTATATATAATACTGCACGTGGAGGAATGTCCTTTAGAGTGCCCAGCCATGTCACTTAGGAGACTAGTCTCTGGGAGAGACTGAGCTTCTGGTGTTATACATTTTTTTTTTTTTTTATTTATTGAATTTTAATTATACAAGCATATTAATCTTGTAACAGGAAAGACTGATCAAGAGAGAAAAAAAACATCATGAAGCAAAACATTTTTAAGCGGCACCACCATCTGTCCCCACGCTCTATCTCCATGAGGGCATAGAGAACAATTAGAGGGGACCTGGAAAAGTGAGTGTGCAACAGTTTCCCCCAGGATCATGTGCAAGCACCATACATAGGCAGGATCATATGCACTGAGATCCCCTTGTTGTTGCTAGACATGTACATGTCTGAGAGAAGAAAGGAAAAAAATAAGTGTTGAAATCACAATGTACAGAATATGTCCTTTCAAGTTAGTATTGGAGGTACCCCTTCCATTATTCATGCTATGTGACAATGAGGGGCTGCACACAGCTCCCCCCTTCCACTCCCCTTCAATCCTGGGTCACATGCACATGGTGATGGGAACGTTGGCAGCTGGTAACTACACTACATAGAGAAGCCCAAAGGCACTCCAGCCTTACCCATCTTCCCATTCCCACCTCACAGAACTAGCACAGTCCCTACACAGAAAGGCCACCATGCCATTCTCTGTCTCCATGGCTACCTCAGCTCACACAGCACTTGTTCCCATGCAATTCATACCCATCCCCTCAGTTTCCCCCCTAATCTGCCTTATGCTATGTGACTCAGCAAATGTGAGGAGCAGTGCGCACACATTGTAGTTAAAATAATAATGTATATGATGGCAAGGATGCCCAGCCCCTCAACTCTCTCTCCACCAACTTGTGTTTTGCAGGCACTTTGGAGTCTACCGCAACCTTGAGTCACTCTAGCGCCAGCACCAGCACATCCAGAAAGTGGACCTGGCCTTGATGTGGCGCATGTGGGAGCAGCTCAGTGACATAAGTACCACACACATATCTCCCCTATAATATCTTTCTCCTTTCATCAGGCCTCAGGATGCAGCTACCCTCCCAACGGTATGCCCCACACCCCCATATTTATTTATTTAAGAAGTTTATACCCCACTTAACTCTAAGCAGTTTACAGCACAACATTGACAAAATACAAATAAAACAAGATAAAATACAAAATCAAATAAATCCTAATAGAACATTACCTGCACTATTGATACTTCAAAAAAATTATCAGATAGGAAAAGCCTGGAGAAAAAACTATGTTTTCAGATCTTTCTTAAACTGTATTAAAGATGTACAAAATCTCAACTGACCTGGGAGAGAATTCCATAGTAATGGACCTGCCACAGAAAATGCATGTTTTATTGTCTCTGCATAGTGAATACATCTCAAATCTGGTACTTTTACCTTCTTATTGTTACATGCCCTCAGGGACCTTGCTGACATCTGAAATGTTATTACATCAGAAAAAGGAAAAACTGAATTTATCCCTTGAAACATGAAACTAGTACCTTAAACTGTACTTGATATCTTACAGGTCAATAGTGCAAAACTTTCAACACAGATGACACATGATCATACTTCCCCAAATGCCCAATCATACAGGTAGCAGCATTCTGTATCATTTGTAATGCATCAATTTTATTCTGTGAAATACCTAGATAAAGGCTATTACCAAAATCAAGTCTGGACAAAACTAAACTCTGTACAAGGATCCTAAAGTCATATGCTGCAAGTATTGGTCTTAACTTCGCAACTAAATGCAAATAATAAAAACACTGAACAATTTTCGTCACTTGATTCTGAAAAGAAAGATCACAATCTAACTGCATGCTCAGATTCCTCACAGTAGTCCTAACAGTGATCTCATTTTTTTTCCAAACTAGATGTCAAATCTGGCAGTAACTGTATATTTCTTCCAATAAGCAATATTTCTGTTTTCTGCATATTAAGCAAGTCTATTAGTTTTCATCCAAGATTCAATGTGCTTCATATAATGATTAACTTCTATAGAGACATCATCACACACTGATACAGGGAACAAATTGTACATCATCAGCATACAATTTATAACTCACTTTAAGCTTATCAAACATTTCTCCTATCAATGTCATATAAATATTGGAAAAAGGGCCAATAAAGCTGACCTCTGTGGGACACCCATAGACAATCTGTATAAAATTGATTTTTGCTGTCCCATTAAACTTGCATAGTTCTGTCCTTCAAATAGAACAGCACCACTCATACACCACCCCGTCTAAACCAATGTTTTTCAATGTCTGTAGCAACAATTCAATATTAACACTATCAAAAGCTGATGAAACATCAAACAAGACAATCAACTACATCCCCATCTAGACCACGCCTTAACTCATCTACAGTTGAAAGAAGCAAAGTTTGCACACTATGGTTTTTCCTAAAACTGTGCTGACTAGAATTCAACTCACCCACCTTCTCCACAAGATCATCAATCTGTCTTAAGGCTGCTTTCTTAATTATTTTACCAACAATAGGAAAAATTGAAATTGGTTGATAATTACTAATAAGTGAAACATCAAACCCAGAATTCTTCAGTAAGGATTTCAGTGTTGCCGACTTTAATAAACTTGGGAAAACTCCCTCCTCATATGACTTATTAACAATCATTGTCAGAAAAGGAGCACCAAAAGATGACATTTCCTTAACAATCCCTAACGAACAGGAATCAACAATTGATTTGGTCGGTTTCATAGTTTGCAAAAAAATGTAACACTTCTTGCAATGAAACTTCACAAAACGTTACTATTTTTTCCCCTTGATGATTCTTAATGGGATCACCAACTCCAACATCTGTACCTAATTTGTCTTCAAGAAGGGCATTCTTATTCATCAAAAATTGTGCATATTCATCAGCTTGAAAAAATCCTTCTCCCAATCTCTTTCATTATCACAAAGGTACCGGACAATTTCAAAAAGTTCTTTTGGTCTATTCAAAGAAGTCGGTATTTTATTAGAAAAATACTTATTTCTTTTAGTCTCACATAATGATGTATACCCTAACAACCTAATCCTAAAGTAATCATCTAAATCCAGTGTTTTTCTCTAAGTTTTTTCTGACCTCCGTAACTGTTTACGTACTTGAACCATAGCACAAGTAAACCAGGGACAATATTGCTTCCCAGGATAAACAGTAATTATATGTATTGGAGCAACCTCCTCAAGAGACTTTTATACCATACTGTAACCATATCTGATATAGAAACAGCAATATATTCCTGCATGGTAAACCTCCAAATCTCCTTTAACTCATCAGTCTCAAAGGAAGCATGTGAATCAAAAGAGTAACTCTCCCGTTCCTTACTCATAATCTAAACTCAAAGTAAAACTAATTTAAAAATTATCAGACCAAATGACTTAACTAATCACAGGAGAACTCACTGGTTTACCATACATCACAACAGGAAGAAAGACTAAATCCAATACATTTCCCTGCCTCAACTATCTGAAACATAGAGCAAGCAGAAAAAAATCTAAAAAAAAAAGTGTATGATCTCTTTCCAAAATCTTAGTAGACAATGGATTCAAAGGCAAATTAAAATCACCTAAAACACATAAATGACTCAGATCTAAAGATAAAGTAGTAAAAAAACTAATACATTTGAACAATCATTAATCATAGAACCTGGAGGACATTATAAAACACAAAATGATATTTCCCTACCTTGCAAAACTAAATATTCAAAATTAACACCATCACATTCAATCTTCAGAAGTTTGAGATTTAATTTTTTTTAAACTATAATTCCTCCCCCATGTCTCTGTACTAGACAAGCCCACTTCCATTCATAACCATCAGGACAACACTATTTCACACACACTCTATCCGAATTTAACAGCCATGATTCCGTCACACAAAATACATCATAATTCCCTTCAACAATCATATCAAGCACCAAGACAATCTTTTTCTTAACAGATGTAGCATTGATAAGACCAACATTAATGCATTTATCTTTCATCTTCTCTCTTAATAGTAAATCTACCTTAATCAACACTGGGAGCTATTTCTATCAAGAACATTCCTACTCATACAGAAACCAATTGGCCATACCTCCCCCCTTCCTGTAATCACATTTATCACAGCCATATCTAACTCAAATTAAATGCAAAGATCTAACAATAACACCACAAAATCCCCCATAAGGAGCACTTGCTTAGTTACACTTCTATGTCGGCGCGACAAAGGAGGCACTTACCCCTCCAGCATGTCACACCTCCGGTGCTTCTCTGCCCTTCTTTACTGTGCCCACTGAGTGATGTGACCTGGTAGGCAGGGCTAACAATGTCTCGGGGCAGAGGGTTCCACAAGCAGCTGGTCCCTTGATAGATAAAAACTGTAGGGAAGGAGATGAGCCCAAGTTGACAGGCAGGTCCACAAGAATCAGGCAAAACACTCTCTCCAGCACTCCTCTGCCCTCTTCACTCCACCTGCCAATACACTATTCTCTAATTATTTTTTCCTTCAAAATTTCTCAAATTCCTCCACTTTTACCCTTCAAACACCTTCCACTCTCTCCCCTCACACACCTCTCTCCTTGACTGACCAACACCTTCTGACCAACTGCCTCAACCACCGTTTCCAGGGAGACTAGCGCTGGCTTGCCATTCCGAGACCAGCTCAGCCAATCACTATCCCTTTTAAACATTCCAAGCTGGCTGAGCGGACCTGCGGAATGTTGGCCAGCGCTGCTACAGCTCCATTATAAAAAATAAAACCCCATAGACTTTAATTGAAAATCATACTAATTAACCAAAATCACCTTAAAATTTTCTCAAATCACTTCAAACTTGACCCAAAAATTAAACTCCCCATTCCCTATCCATCCCTGTTTTCCAATTTTAAAAATCCCAAATTCTGACGTCCGCCTTCAAACAAACTATCCCAGACCCCTCTAAAATTCCCAGATCCAATTAAAAACTATCCCAAAAATTTCCAACTCCCCTCCCGGACCTACCCTGTCGAATTTAAAAAATTAACCCTTTCCTAACCCTATAAAACCCACTCCTGTCAAAAACTCCTATTTAAAAAACAAAAATTAAAAAACTAAAGTATTACAAAAATCCTAAAAAACTCCCTAACCCCAAAACCAAAAACAGAATTTAAATTAAACAAATCCCTGATTTTTTAAAAATAAAAAAACAAATTTACACATTTTAAAAATAAATAAATTAAAATTTCGGGTCAAAAGACCCCTTACCTTGACTGGGATTTTCCCCTCACACGACCCCTGCCTTCGGTTCCGGTCCTCGACGTCTTCCCGCAAAAACGGATGCAAAAATAAAAAAGCTCCGAAGCCGGGCCCAAAATTTAGGCCCCGGCTTTGGCCTAAACGGAAAAACGCGCGTTCGCGATGTGTTCATGAGGCACGCCGCCTCATGCACACGCCCGCACGCTCCAACAACGTCTTCTTCTTTCTCCGGCGCTTGCTGCCTCGCTGCTCCTCCATTGCCGACCTCTCAGGGCCCAACACAACACGGCGAACTCCGTTGGGTCCCGAAAATCGCCGGCTGCAAGTCTCCGAGTTCGGGGATGTGCCCATTCGTCCCCGAACTTTAAAAACACGACACCTTCGGCCCAAAACCACGGCCAACGCTGCCCAACCCCGGAACTCTTCTCCTGCGCTCCCCAGCATGGCCTCCCGACGCCCCAGGGAAGTATTTATTATATTTTTTATTTATAACCCTATGTTACATTCACCCAGACAAAAACCAAATATTGTCCCCAATATTATTCTACTTCCCCCCCCTCTTCTAACCACTATATCACCTTACACCTCAAACATACTCCATCAAAAACTTTTCCTTCACCACGAACCAATCCCCAATTACTTCATTCAAGCACACTCATATCCAACCCTGGTGACATTACCCCAGGATAAAATTTTCCTGCAGATATTGGGAACACACACCCTTATTACTTCTTGCGGAACTTCTTACATTCTCCATTTTCTCATTATCTGTTACAGAGGGATTAATACTTGGGTTAACCACAAATTCTGTAATTATTACATAACCTTTTTGTTTTTCTTTTCTAGAATTTTTCTCAACTTTACTCTTTTCTTTAGTCACAATCAATTTCTCCTGAATTTGTTCAACCTCAGATCCTTTCACCTCAAAAATATATTTCTTAAGAGAATCTCTATGAACTATTTTCTCTCCATAAGTTTCATTTTCGATCTTAATTACATTTCCAAATTTCCCAAAAACTTCTATTACCTTATAGGGGCAGGCCTCCCACAAATCCTGAACTTTGTGTCTGCCCAGAAATCTCTGCCTCTTCAGCAAGACCCAACTTCCCTCCACCAACAGCTCCGCTCCTGCCTTCTTGTCATATTGCTCCTTCATTTTTAAATTCTGACGTTCCGCACACTTTCGAGCCTGTTCCTGTGCAAACTTCAACTTTTCTTTATGTTGCTGTACCCAATCTTCCAGATTTTCAATATTTCCCCAGTCTTCATGATCCTCCTTTTCCTGTACCAGGGACTCAAAAGGAAGCAACGAATCTCTTCCCAGAAACAATTCAGCTGGCGTATACTCAGTGGAACTATGCACAGAACTGTTATAAATCTGGACTACTTCAGGCAAAAACTTGGACCAATTCTTCTTCTTATCTTCCGGGAATGTACTCAAAATCTGATGCAGGGTCCTGTTAAACCTCTCGCAACGTCCATTTCCCTGAGGATGGTATGGAGTGGTCCTCGTCTTCTTGATCCCATACCATTTGCAAATCTCCTTTATGACTCCGGATTTAAATGCTGGCCCCTGATCTGAGTGCAGTTTTTCAGGTACTCCATATACAGCGAACCATCTAGATATCAAGGCTTCCGCTGTGGTTCTGGCTGTCTGATTGCGTGTGGCCACTGCTACCGCAAACCGGGAAAATAGGTCTGTCATGACGAGCACGCTTTCAAATCCTCGTCTGTCCCTTTCTAACATGGTATAGTCTACAGCTAGCACCTCCTGGGGTTTTATCACATTGAAACATCCCATTTCACATCTCTCCTTGGGGAATAATTCTCTCGCTAAACAGCATCTTCTGCAATCTTTAATCCACTCGGCCACGTCTGCCCGCATGTTCACCCAGAAGTGTCTCTTTCTTAGGTTCTTAAACGTGGTCTCTACTGTGTAGTGCCCCATATTGTTATGGAAGTTTTCCAACATTTCCTTCTTCAACAAGTCAGGTACCACGATCTGCAGAATATCCTCTCCCGATCTACAGTCTTCGTACCCTCTAAAAAGCATTCCATCTTTTATCACCAGACGATCTCGATGTTTCCAAAGCTGCTCCACCCTGGGCGAAGTCAAATCTTCCTGAGAAGGAGAGTATTGATGCTCTTTCCAACCCATTACTACACTGACTGTTTCATCTTCTCTCTGAGCTTTCTTTATTCTCTCATTTGGGCATTCCAATAGCATTCCCAGACAGTTCTTTGGTGAGTGAAACTTCTTTCCTTTCTCTCTCACTGAAATCATTTTACAGGCAAAACCGAAAAAATCTTTTTCCACATCACCTCCCTCCAACTCTGGCTCTTCTTCCTCGGGTAATCTAGACAATGCATCAGCCACTTGATTGCAACGGCCTGGCTTATATTCGACCTCAAAGTCTAGATCTGCAAGTTGAGC
Source organism: Microcaecilia unicolor (assembly GCF_901765095.1). Classification (NCBI taxonomy): domain Eukaryota; kingdom Metazoa; phylum Chordata; class Amphibia; order Gymnophiona; family Siphonopidae; genus Microcaecilia; species Microcaecilia unicolor. The sequence continues at coordinate 430,419,047 of NC_044033.1, read as the reverse complement.
CAACCACCTTTGCTCTACTGCCTGAATTCTTGCAGAGTCAAGATACTTGAGGGGATTGTGATCTGTCCTCAGTATAAATTTCCGGTATATCAAGTATTCCCTAAATTTCTCTGTTGCCGCCCATTTCAGAGCCAGCAGTTCTAACTTGAAGGCGGAGTAGTTGTTAGCGTTCCGCTCCGACTTCCTCAGCCCACGGCTCGCGAAAGCGATGACTTTCTCCTCGCCATCTTGTATTTGACTCAGGATGGCTCCGAGGCCACGGTAGCTTGCATCTGTTGTAAGAATAAATGCCTCTGTGAAGACAGGATATCCCAAGATAGGAGCCGAAATGAGCATCTCCTTCAGAGTATCAAAAGCTCTCTGACACTCCTCATTCCACATTAAGGTCGAACTTTCAGGAACAGTTTTCCCCGTCAGAGCATGTAATGGTGATGCAATTTTGGCGAAATCCTTCACAAAGCGTCTGTAAAAACTGGCCAGACCCAGGAAACTTCTCATCTCCGTTTTAGTCTTCGGAACCTTCCACTCCTGCACAGTTTTGACTTTCTCCAGATCTGCTGAGACACCATTCTGGGACACTATATAGCCTAGGAACCTTACTTCACGGCACAGAATCTTGCATTTTGCCAGCTTAAGCTTCAGACCACTTATTTTCATCCTTTCAAAGACCAGATCAAGTCTTTCCAGGTGCTGTTCAAAAGTGCTTGCATATACCAGAATGTCATCAAGGTATAAGAGTAGGATTTCAAAGACGTACTCAGTCATGACAGACTCCATCAACCTCTGAAAGCTAGCAGGAGCATTGCACAATCCAAAAGGCATACATATCCACTCAAATAACCCGAAAGGAGTTGTTACTGCTGTTTTTTCAATATCATTCGGGGCCATGCCCATCTGGAAATACCCGGATGTCATGTCTAAAGACGAGAACCACCTTGAAGAACCCAGAGCGTCCAGTGATTCATCTATTCTCGGAAGTGGATATGCATCTCTGATGGTAAGAGAGTTCAACTTCCTATAATTGCAGCAGAATCTTAAGCTGCCATCCTTCTTTTTTATCACAACGGCGGGAGATGCCCAAGGACTGTAGCTTTTTCTTAACACCCCCTGTTTCACCAGCTCGTACACATGTGCCTTAAATTGGTCAAAAATGTGAGGGGAGACCCTTCTGAATGGTTGTTTCACTGGTTTAGCTTCACCCGTATCAATTCTATGAGAAACCAGGTCAGAAAACCCTATGTCCGCGTCGTGGGTAGAGAACACTGAACGATGTTTCCATAATAACTCCCTTAATTGTTGGGCTTGCTCCACGGTCAATTTATCCCATTCCACTTTCACTTGAGGAAGCTGTTCTTCCCAACCATTCATCTTTAGCTCACATCTCACAGAACTCTCTTCCGACTTTTCACATGCTGAAGTATGGACCTCTGCTATCTGTGCTCTTCCAGGTATGGCAATATCTTGAACTCCTGCATTAATCATCCGGACCCAGATATTTCCTCTTTCTGGCTTAACCAAGGTGTTCACCACCCTCACCTTGTTAGGTAAGGTAATCTTCCGTGAAGCAGTCACCATTAAAACACCAGAAACTTTCCGTACCTGTTGACATTTTCCCATCAGTATGCTTTCCGTCATAGCTGGCAAAATTTACTTCTCACTACCGCGCACTTTAACATATCCCTCTGCCTTGATCTTGTTTTGGGATATTTCGGCTCTCACTTTCGCGATCTTCTCAGGAGCACTCATCAAAACCGTCAGATCCTTGAATAATCCTTCCAGATATCTGAGCACATTCATTCCCACTATTCCTGGTACGGGCTGGCTCTCATCCTTTCCATTGTAAAAATTATCCTTGACAATAAAAATGCATCTTCTTGGTATGACTTGACCCAGGCATTGAACATCTGCGTTAATATACCCAAGTACAGGTAGATCCGTCCCATTTACAGCCACTAGCACCAGTTCACTAGCATCTTTAAGATGTGCGGTGTCAGGGAAGTTTTTATAGAAGTAACTGGCCAATATGGTAGATACACTCGAACCAGTGTCGATGGTACACAGGGTTTCAACTCCATTTATCATAACCTTCAATACCGGACTGGTTCCCACCGCCCTCTCTCCCAGGTAACTTGTTTCCGAGACTTCCTCCACATTCACTGACCTCTGCATCTGTATCACTGGTTTTCTTTCACTTCCCGTCACCGGGATTGAAGCGCTTCCTTGAGCATTACCACTGGTACTAGGTTTTTCCTCCTCCTTATTACCTTGATTCTTGCTCATTGGAGCACTTCGGCCTCTCTGAGAAACCACTCCTCTCACTCTGACAGTATCGTGCTATATGTCCTGGCTCCTGACAGCGGTAGCATATTGGTTCACCAGTCACCATTCTAGAAGGCCTTGCATTACCATTATATCGAGGATACTCCTTCCTGACTTCCGAGTATCGTAACTGGTCTCTCTCTATCCGTTGTCTTCTCCATTCCTCCTCTTGCCTCTCGCACATCTTGGCCAACATATTAGTCATCTGGTGCATCATAACCACTGTCGCTGTCTCCTCTGGACGACCATAATCACCAGCGTCTTCCCTCGGTCTCGCTAGGATTTTCTTTGGTGCTGTCTCCCACGTGGACAAGCCTCTTTCCTCACCGGCCCACCTGATGGCTGCTTGCATCAGTTCTGCAAAACTTTGTCTGGGATTGTCTTCGTTGCTTTTCAGCACTTCTCTCTTTAATGTCTCATCCCTAAGACCAATGATAAACTGCTCCTTCAAAGTTTCATCAGGATCCCCGACTCTCCTTCGGTCTCTAGCCATGATGCCCTCCAACTTCTCCTGAAGACGATACGCATACACACGGATGGAATCTTTTTCCCCTTGACGTAAATTGTAAAATTCTTGAAACCGAAGTCCCAAAGCCACTCGATCACCATAAACTTGTTTCAGCAACTCGAAAATTTCTTCAACAGTACAATCCCTCGGAAGCGTGTACTTCACGGTGTCTGCTGCAATCCCCTTCAAATGATCCCTCACTACATCACACTGGTCTTCAGCTGGGATGCGCATGATTTTCATTCTTGATTTCATTTTCTCCACCCATTCTCCGATTTTCAAATCTTCTGGACCTTTGGGAAATCCACTAAATTCTGGCATGGAACGCTCCTGATGAATGAACACCATGTGCGCGATTACTTGAGGCACAGGGGCAATGGAACTTCCCGATGCTCTTCCATCCTCGTACCTCTCAGGAATCAAGTGTTGCTGCAAGGCAGAGATCCCAGGCAAACCCAAAACCCAGGATACTTTGTCACCCCAGAAATAATTCACCACAATTTTTAAAATTTTATTACAACCCCTAAATTCCCCCTCCTCCTCAGAATTTACCTTCAGGGGCCCTCAAATTCAGGGATGTGATCCTGCCGACTACGCCAATTTCTAACCGGCACTTCCGGTTCCTCAGATGTAACTGTGTGCTCACCCAAAGTCAGGTGTTTGTAGTCGGGCCTGAATGTGAGCACACTATAAGTTACCGGAAATGTGTTAGAATCACTATCCTCGTCTTCCACTCTCTAAGAATGGAAGAGGAAAATGAAACTAAATTTAGGATTCTCCCTATTGGGCTCCCACAAAACTCAATCAGCCACAGGGTTCTTTTCAATGCAATAAATTGGTATTTATTTTAAATTCTTTAAATTCAACCCCAAAGTAAATTAAAAACAAACTTACAAAATTATACAATGAATCCCACAATTTATGTACATGAATAACCCTTTTCATTTAAAAAGAAATATAAACTCGCTTCTTTTCTCTTTACAGGTATTTTTACAGCAGAACCAGAACAGACATCAGATAAGTATTGTTTTTTTATTCTCACTAAACCTTTCCCCTGTTTAACAATTCTTTGTATTTTCCCAAAGGATGTTTCTCCAGACTTTGATACTTTGTGTTCCCCTTTATGTTTTGCAGGAAACGTCTTCTTCCCCCCCTTCAGAAACAGGTAAGTATTTGGTTTGGAATTTTTTCCTCTTCTCTCTTTTCCCCTTGTTCCCCTTTAAGGTAAGTAACCCCCACTTTCCCCTTGATACTCAGTCCCAGTATCTCAGTCACTTAGCTGTCGGTGTATCAATTCCTTTGATTCCAAGCGTGCCGGTGAAATCTTTCTTGCGCCAGGGCCCTTGTAGATTTTCCGCAATGCACGGCTGGCTTCTTCCTCCTAAACCTCCCCTCAAAAACAAAGTAAATGGAGGGAAAACCCTGTCTGCTCTGGGTAACAGCAGAAATTCTGCCTGCTAGGAAGATTTTACACTGTGGTTCCTCTGATTATTAAAATTAAAATAAGTATAGTTTGTCCCTTTCTCTCAAGTCTTCTCCTTTTCTAACTATTTTTTCTTTCCCTAACTAACACTAGTGTAATAGTGTTGGCCGGTCTTAGGCACTTTCACTACTCTTTCACAGTACTTTATACCACTTTACATTCCATTCATACTTCTATACTGTTTTCTAGCCACTATAGTAATTTAACACTTAACTTCTAAAAAAAAACTATTTTAAATTCCAAAATTCATTAACTATTGCACCCCTACTATATTCCCAAACACCCCCTTATATAACTCACACCCCGCACCCCTTACAAACCCAATTACTATTAATCCTATTTCCTAAACTTAATAAATTTTAACCAAACTTCCCCACTAAACCACTATAACCCCCTCAATAATACACTATTCTCTAATTATTTTTTCCTTCAAAATTTCTCAAATTCCTCCACTTTTACCCTTCAAACACCTTCCACTCTCTCCCCTCACACACCACACACCTCTCTCCTTGACTGACCAACACCTTCTGACCAACTGCCTCAACCACCGTTTCCAGGGAGACCAGCGCTGGCTTGCCATTCCGAGACCAGCTCAGCCAATCACTATCCCTTTTAAACATTCCAAGCTGGCTGAGCTGACCTGCGGAATGTTGGCCAGCGCTGCTACAGCTCCATTTTAAAAAATAAAACCCCATAGACTAATTGAAAATCATACTAATTAACCAAAATCACCTTAAAATTTTCTCAAATCACTTCAAACTTGACCCAAAAATTAAACTCCCCATTCCCTATCCATCCCTGTTTTCCAATTTTAAAAATCCCAAATTCTGACGTCCGCCTTCAAACAAACTATCCCAGACCCCTCTAAAATTCCCAGATCCAATTAAAAACTATCCCAAAAATTTCCAACTCCCCTCCCGGACCTACCCTGTCGAATTTAAAAAATTAACCCTTTCCTAACCCTATTTATTTTTCAATTTGTTTATTAGGTTTCAATAGTCAGAACAAAAATACATTGCCCCTAAACATCTTAATCTAGTCAAGAAACTCATCTACCATTACCTAGAACACGAGAGAATTAGCTAGATGAAAACATTATTAACCCTACTATAGTCCATTCCTTATCTCGCCATAAGTTACGTGCATCTTGGCAGATTGCTGTCCTTCCTGCTAACCTAGAAATCCCCCCTCCCTATCCCTCCCCCCCTCCCTCTTCTACCTCCCCCCCTACCCACCCCCACCCAGGGAAAATCTCTCAGGGAATTCTTCTCTCATGTCCAAATGTCTGGTTTACATATTCAGAATGCGTCCTCTGCCCTTTGAGGGAATAGTCTGCCAGAATGGTGTCCAGATTCTGTGGAAGTCTTTCTCCGTAAATTTCCGGTCCCCTTCACCGTCTGCCATTTTCTTTTCGAATCTCATATATTCTATCATCAGGCAACGCCACTGCTGTAATGTTGGCTCTTTATTTGTAATCCATTCAGTGAGAATCAGCTTCTTCCCTACCAGTGTGGCTCTATGAGTAAAGCTCTTGAAGCCCCTAGGGACAGGACACACCAATCTCTGCCGCCCAAACACTCTTCCAGGTTGCCCCCCACATCTTCGATGTCGATTGTATGAGGGAGTTCCAAAATCTTTGGACATCAGGGCATACCCAGAACATGTGTCCAAGTGTCGCTCCCTCTACTCCACATTTGGGGCAGGCGCCATCTGGGGAAATTCCCATATGGAACGCCCGTCTTGGGGGGATGTGTGTTCTCATTACTAATCTGTATTCCACCTTTCCTAACCCTATAAAACCCACTCCTGTCAAAAACTCCTATTTAAAAAACAAAAATTAAAAAACTAAAGTATTACAAAAATCCTAAAAAATTCCCTAACCCCAAAACCAAAAACAGAATTTAAATTAAAGAAATCCCTGATTTTTTAAAAATAAAAAAACGAATTTACACATTTTAAAAATAAATAAATTAAAATTTCGGGTCAAAAGACCCCTTACCTTGACCGGGATTTTCCCCTCACACGACCCCTGCCTTCGGTTCCGGTCCTCGACGTCTTCCCGCAAAAACGGATGCAAAAATAAAAAAGCTCCGAAGCCGGGCCCAAAATTTAGGCCCCGGCTTCGGCCTAAACGGAAAAACGCGCGTTCGCGATGTGTGCATGAGGCGCGCCGCCTCATGCACACGCTCGCACGCTCCAACAACGTCTTCTTCTTTCTCCAGCGCTTGCTGCCTCGCTGCTCCTCCATCGCCGACCTCTCAGGGCCCAACACAACACAGCGAACTCCGTTGGGTCCCGAAAATCGCCGGCTGCAAGTCTCCGAGTTCGGGGACGTGCCCATTCGTCCCCGAACTTTAAAAACACGACACCTTCGGCCCAAAACCACGGCCAACGCTGCCCAACCCCGGAACTCTTCTCCTGCGCTCCCCAGCATGGCCTCCCGACGCCCCAGGGAAGTATTTATTATATTTTTTATTTATAACCCTATGTTACATTAGATGAAAACTGTAGGGAAGGAGAGGAACCCAAGATGACACACAGGCAGATCCACAAGAAGCAGGCGCAACACTCTCTCTGGCACTCTGTGAATGTGCAAAGAACCGTATGCTGTTCTATGAGACATCCTTCAAAGTCCATGCTGGGGCCCTCAAAATGCTCCACATTATGATGCACCCACAACCACTGCCATGGGAACCTCCACCTATGTGTATACTCTCTTTCCCCCATGGGAACCTCAAAGTATGGCTATGAATATAGGGCTGATGTGCAGTCACCAAAATTAGTAAGCCCATTAAAACAGCTACTGTGACTACCCCGCAAATAGAAGGTCACAAACCTAGGTTGCCCACCTTGATGCAAAGAATTACCTTGGGGCTCCCAGCAGAGGTGGGCAGAAGGATCAGTGGAAATTACTAGTAGGCTTATTTTCGAAAGAGAAGGGAGCGCATCTTTTGACACAAATCGGGAGATGGGCATCCTTCTTCCAGGGTCGCCCAAATTGGCATAAACGAAAGCCAATTTTGGGCGTCCTCAACTGCTTTCCATCGCAGGGATGACCAAAGTTCATGGGGGCATGTCGGAAGCGTAGCAAAGGCGGGACTGGGGCATGCCTAACACATGGGCATCTTTGACCGATAATGCTACTACTACAACTACTTAACATTTCTAGAGCGCTACTAGGGTTACGCAGCGCTGTACAAATTAACAAAGAAGGACGGTCCCTGCTCAAAGGAGCTTACAATCTAAAAGACGAAATGTCAAGTTGGGGTAGTCTAGCTTTCCTGAGTAGAGGTGTAGTGGTTATGTGCCGAAGGTGACATTGAAGAGGTGGGCTTTGAGCAATAATTTGAAGATGGGCAGGGAGGGGGCCTGGTGTATGGGCTCAGTGAGTTTGTTCCAAGCATGGGGTGAGGCGAGGCAGAAAGGGTGGAGCCTAGAGTTGGCGGTGGTGCTGAAGGGTACTGAAAGGAGTGATTTGTCTTGAGAGCGGAAGTTACGGGTAGGAACGTAAGGGGAGATGAGGGTAGAGAGGTAAGGAGGGGCTGCAGATCGAGTGCATTTGTAGGTGAGTAGGAGAAGCTTGAACTGTATGCAGTACCTGATCGGAAGCCAGTGAAGTGACTTGAGGAGAGGGGTGATATGAGTATATCGGTCGAGGCGGAAGATAAGACAAGCAGCAGAGTTCTGAACGGACTGAAGTGGGGATAGATGGCTAAGTGGGAGGCCAGAGAGGAGTAGGTTGCAGTAGTCAAGGCGAGAGGTAATGAGAGAGTGGATGAGAGTTCGGGTGGTGTGCTCAGAAAGGAAAGGGGAAGGGGAAATGGGACTTGATATACCGCCTTTCTGAGGTTTTTTGCAACTACATTCAAAGCAGTTTACATATATTCAGGTACTTATTTTGTACCAGGGGCAATGGAGGGTTAAGTGACTTGTCCAGAGTCACAAGGAGCTGCAGTGGGAATTGAACTCAGTTCCCCAGGATCAAAGTCCACTGCACTAACCACTAGGCTACTCCTCCACTCGAATTTTGCTAATTTTGCTAATGTTATAGAGGAAGAAGCGACAGGTCTTGGCTATCTGCTGAATATGTGCAGAGAAGAATAGGGAGGAGTCGAAGATGACACCGAGGTTGCGGGCAGAGGAGACAGGGACGATGAGGGTGTTATCAACTGAGATAGAGAGTGGAGGGAGAGGAGAAGTGGGTTTGGGGGGGAAGACGATAAGTTCGGTCTTGGCCATGTTCAGTTTCAGGTGTCTGTTGGACATCCAGGCAGCAATGTCGGATAAGCAGGCCGATACTTTGGCCTGGGTTTCCGCAGTGATGTCTGGTGTGGAGAGATAAAGCTGGGTGTCGTCGGCGTAAAGATGATAGTGGAAACCATGAGATGAGATCAGGGAGCCCAGGGAAGAGGTGTAGATTAAAAAAAGAAGGGGTCCAAGGACAGATCCCTGAGGAACTCCAACAGAGAGCGGGATAGGGGTGGAGGATGAACCATGAGAGTGTACTCTGAAGGTACAATGGGAGAGATAAGAGGCGAACCAGGGCCCTGGAACCTGAAAGAGTGTCAAGACAGTGTGTCAAGAAATAGGTTGTGATTGACAGTATCAAAAGCGGCGGATAGGTCGAGGAGGATGAGGATGAAGTAGTGACCTTTGGATTTGGCGAGGAACAGGTCATTACAGACTTTAGATAGTGCATTTCAGTCGAGTGTAGGGGGCAAAAGCTGGATTGAAGCGGATTGAGGATGGCATGAGAGGAGAGAAAATCAAGACAACGGCTGTGAACGGCGCATTCAAGTATCTTGGAGAGGAAGGGTAGGAGGGAAATGGGGTGGTAGTTGGAGGGACAGGTAGGGTCAAGTGATGGTTTTTTGAGGAGTGGTGTGAGTACAGCATGTTTGAAGTTCTCCGGGACAGTTGCAGTGGAGAGAGAGAGGTTGAGGATATGACAGATGGGGGGGGGGGGGGGGGTGATAGTAGGAGAGATGGTGTTAAGTAAGATGGTGTTAAGTACAAACCTACTGTACTCAAATGTAGGTGCCCCCTTCACCCCAGAAAGCTATGCACTTGGGAGAAATTTCTGAAGTCCACTGCAGTGCCCCCTAGGGTGCCTGGTTGGTCCATGACCAAAGGGCAGTGGCGTTCCTAGGGGGAGGGGTGGTGGGTGCGGTCTGCCCTGGGTGCACGCCGCTGGGGGGGTGCCGCGTGCCTGTCCGCTACGTTTGTTCTGTGCTCCCTCTGCCCTGGAACAGGTTACTTCCTGTTCCGGGGCAGAGGGAGAAAGGAAACGAATGAAGCGGACAGGCGCGCGGCACCCATCCCCAGCGGCGTGCACCCGGGGGGGGTTCCTTCACCGGGGGGGTGTCCTTTCGCTGGGGGGAGGGTCACGCTGCACCCAGGGGGCAGGGCGCATCGGCGATCTGCCCCGGGTGTCAGTCCCCCTAGGAACGCCACTGCCAAAGGGCTTGGATTTGGTTGTTTCTGAGATGGGTATCCTCGGTTTCCATTATCACCGAAAATCAGGGACAACTATCTCTAAGGACGACCATCTCTAAGGTCGACCTAAATTTAGTGATTTGGGTGTCCCCGACCGTATTATCAAAATGAAAGATGGACGCCCATTGTTTTGATAATACGGGTTTTTCTGCCCCTTCGCGGGGACGTCCTGCTAGGACATCTTCAGGAAAACTTGGACGCCCCTTTCAATTATGCCCTTCTAGGTCACCTGCTATATCCCACTCCATGACCAGCAGGAGCAGCCTGCCACTGAGGAGGTGATAGCGGAGCTTTAAAAATGAGCTCCATAGGCAATATCCTAAACTGAATACAAAAATGAATTGGGAGTCAGTGATGCTTACAAAACAATGGAGTAACTTGATCCCAGTGAGTAACATTCATAAGAAGTCTAATGGCAATGTTTTGCGTGATCTGCAAACGGTGGATAACATAGTTCATTAAACCTGCATAGATCACATTGCAATAATCTAATTGAGAGGCTATCAGTGCATAAAATAAACATTCATTTGAAATTAATTTGTCTAAGAGAGATTTTGTTTAAGGACATCATTAAGCTGTGTCACAAAGGTAAGATATTGGTTGATTATAACCCCAAATACTTAAACTGAGATACCAGAGAAATAGGCTTATTATTTAAACATGGACCTGTACTAGGAATAGATTGTTTATTTGTCAGCCAAATGGCCATTGTTTTTGCAGGATGTAGAACTTATCTATTGTTAGTGAGCCAATTGGTAACAGGATTTAAGCAAGCCTGAATTTTCAAAAGATGAATATTTTACAGGTCTTTAGTGTCAAATATCAAAATATCATCTGCATAATGAAAACATTAATTCCAAAAGACTGTATAAGAGAGATAAGAGGACTGAGAAAAATATTAAACAACAATGGGGTGAGGACCGAACCTTGTAGAAGTTTCATTGCAATAAAAAAAGAAGAAAGCCGGGTATAAACAGTGTTTTGGATACCAAGGGAATGTAACATCGAATGATCCACTAAACCAAAGACAGCACTAAAGTCCAATGAGACGACTAGACATATTTAGTGTAAGCCACTTTGAGCCTGCATTCTGTGGGAAAAAGTGGGGTAAAAATGCGATAAATAAATAAATATTTAGTTTCCACATTATGATATGTATGACAACCTGATTGTTTAGGCTAAAAACATTTAAAGCTTCAGCATGTTGTTGAAGTTGATGGAAATCAATATGTTCAGTCAATTTGGAAAGAAAACAAAGACTAGAAATTGTTCTATGATTCAACAGAATTGATGGATCAGTATTGGTTTGTTTTTAAATTGGCCTAACTAAAGAATGTTTCCGTGTGCCATGAACTTCACCTGATGAAAACTGTGATTTATTATTGTTAGTGCTAAAGCAGTGAGATCGTGTTTTGGTAATTGGAACTATCCAGAGGGAACTGGTCCAAAATACAGGTAGTAAGTCTTGTTTGAGCATTCATAAATGACATAGATGTTAGTGATGGTAGGCTAAATGAAGACCATGGGAGGGAAAGACTCAAGTTCGAAGAAATAGCATCTCACAATGAATAATTTGTGCCTGTTAAGAATAAGGCAGTGATTTCACCAAAGCAATAACTCAAAATCAAGTGCTAAGGCAGCATCAGGGAGCTTGCAAGTTCTTCCATGGGGAAGTTAATTCAGAAATAATGGAAAACAATTTTTTGGCTTATTAATTGCATTCTTAATTGGTGTTGAATAACACTCCTTTTTAGATTTTCAAATTTCTTTATGATAGAACCAATAAGTTGTTAAATAGAAACCCTTTTTCTTTCCTCCAATGTCTCTCAGCTGCACAAAGCTGGTGCCTAAGTAGGCACAGACCATTACGATACCAAGAATGAGTATGTTTCTGTGAACAATTTTAAGACAGAGAAGAATATGCAAAAGATTCAAGAGCCTGTTTAATGGAAGAATTCAAAGTCTGCACTTGATCAGATAAAGATCACTAAAATTTGGTGGAGAAAAAAAAGGTAAAGAGAAGTTCAAACATAAGAACAGCCATACTAGGTCAGACTATTTGTCCATCTAGCCCAGCATCCTGTTTCCAATAGTGACCAATCCATGTCACAAGTACCTGGCAGAAACCCAAAGACTAGCAACATTCCATGCTACCAATCCCAGGGTAAACAGTGGCTTCCCAATGTCTGTTTCAATAGCAGACTATGGACTTTTCCTCCAGAAACTTGTCCAAACCTTTTTTAAACCCAGACACGCTAACCGCTGTTACCATATCCTCTGTCAATTTTTCTTCCTATTTGGATCAACAAAAGGAAAGAAATAAATTGAAGTCTTGGAGAAAAGAACAAACTGGCTGATATTCAAAGCTATTTAAGTGGCCAGGAATGGCTCCTGGACAGTTAAATAGCACATAGCATAGCGGCTAACTGGCTACATCACACAATATAATTGGCTATTCATGAACATTCAGTGCTTTGTCGGCTAAGTTTAGCAACCAAATCAGCCTGCATAAATAGCAGTCCTATCTTTGTCTGCTATAAACTTAACCGGCCAGCACTGAATATTAACCTGGCTGGTAAGTTTAAGCTGGCCACAAAAACAAAAAAAACCTGTATATTTAATGCTGGTCACCCGAAATGGCCCGACATTAATATCTGGGCTCAGCATCAATCATGGCACTTAGGTGGCCTGCCTCCCGCGGGCTGAATACCAGCCAAAAAGAGATCTGAAATCATACCAAAAAGCGATCAGTCGAAGAAAAATTTAGATATGAAAATTTAGAAAGCAAAAAATTGCTATGATCAAGTGTTAAAACCAAAACCAGACTGTGACCCACATTTCCCCTGATTCCATATAATGCGCCTAAAATTGCGTGTGCAAATTGGGGAGTATTTTATTAATTGCGCATAACTTAATTGGTTAACCAGCCAATCAGTGCCAATAATTGGACGTTAACAAGCAATTATTGGCACTAATTGGGACTACTTAGAATTTACACGCACTACTTTATATGCATATTCTATAAAGTAGTTCACATAAATTCTACCACGCAAATCTGAAAAGGGAGCATGACATGAACGTTTCTAAATTCTATGCGTGTGGTTATAAAATTTGGTGACCTGCACGGAAATTTGGACACCAGCATTTATACCAAGTTCTCCTTGGCATAAATGGCTGTAACTACCTGAATGACGCAGATCCCAGCTTTAGGCGCTATTCTATTTATGGCACCTTGGACTCAGACATTCTCTTGAACAGACTACCTTTCCAACGGAGTAACCTGTTCCTGTAACTTGGGGTTCTGATATATTTCCTATTGTGTAAGCCAGGTGTTGCTCTCCATTTGGAGAGCTTCCAGGTCACAGCTGGCTGGACAATCCCTACTGTACTGAAAGTTGTCTCATCAATAGCAAGACTAAAAGTTGTCTATGTAGTATAGTCTAATCGCTAGCAACCTTTGATTCTACCGAGTGGTGTTCAAGTCCTACTGTAGCTAGGGATTCTGATATATTAATTTTTTGACCAACCATGTTTTTCACTTACTCAGAACAATCCAACATAAACAATGTTTGTGCTCCATTGTTACACTCTCAACGACACTTCGATTGTTTCGCATAACTAGGCAAGATATAATCCATAACCAATATGTAACAAATTGTATTTCCAACATTTAACTCCTATTGTAAGCCACACTGAACCCACAAAAAGGTGGGAAAATGTGGGATACAAATGCAATAAATAAATAAAATAAAAAAATAAATTTGTCTAGGTTGATGGGAAAAGTTGGGTGTTTCTTTCCATTTGGGGGGGAGCTTCCAGGTCACAGCTGGCTGGACAATCTTTACTGTGCTGAAAGGTGCTCATCAATAACAAAGCTAAAAGCTGCCTATGTAGTATGGTCTAATGGCTAGCATACTGACCTTTGATGCTATTGAGTGGTGTTTAAATCCCACTATAGCATCTGATGAGTATACACATCTTAACAAAGTCAGCTGGCTAGAGTGATACAAAGAGAGGTTCTGCTTTGGAGAACAGACCCTTCCAGGGGCAGAGTGATAGGGAGCTGGGCCCCTGGGGTACAAAGGGACATGGGTCCCTCACCAATTTTCAAAAAGGAAGAAGCTAAGGGAGTGTGGGACCTCTACTGCCATGGACCCTCGGCTACACTGCCCTATTGTCTCAATGGTAAGCAGGGCTTTTTTTGAGGGGGTACGTCGGGGTACTGAGTACTTGCACCTTTTCCATTGTCTGCTAAAATTGACCCATGGTCCCCAAGTTTTAATGAAAGAGCTCAGACCCTACATACCAATTCAGCCTTGTCAGAGATTCTATGATTGGTTGCAGAGGGCCTGGCTATTGTGGGGTGCGTCTCTCAGTGAGGGAGGGGTGGTGAGCAGAGGGAAGGATGAGACTGGCTATAGAAATGCTAAGTAGTAGTAGTAGTAGACTGGGAGGGGTGATAAGTAGAGGGTGGATAGGACTGGGAGAAATGGGGCACAGCAGAGGGAAGGAGCAGGAGATGGATGGGAGGACAGGGCCCAGGGAGAGAGGAGAAATTGCTGGACATGGAGGGAAGGGTAGGGGAGAGAGAATTGCTGGGAATGGATGAATGGAAGGAAGGGTAGGGGAGAGAGAATTGCTGGGAATGGATGAATGGAGGGAAGGGCAGGGGAGAGAGGAGAATTGCTGGGTATGGATGAATGGAGGGGGGCAGGGGAGAGAAGAGAATTGCTGGGTATGGATGGATGGAGAGGATGGGAGAGAAGAGAATTGCTGGGTATGGATGGATGGAGGGGATGGGAGAGAAGAGAATTGCTGGGTATGGATGGAGGGGAGAGGAGAGTTGCTGGACATGGGTGGATGGAGCGGAGGGAAGAGGAGAGAGGAAGGTTGCTGGACATGGGTGGATGGAGGGGAGGGCAGGGGAGAGGAGGGTTGCTGGACATGGATGGAGGAGAGAGAAGGGAGAGAGAAGAAATGCTGGACATGGATGGAGGGGATGGAAGAGTGAGGAAGGAGATAAGATGAGGGAAAAGGAAGAGAGGAGAAAAATCTGCACATAGATGAAGAAAATAGGCAGAAGCTGGATCCACTGGACAGTCAAGTCTGCGGAGGACCCAGCTTTTACTTATGGATATAGAGCAAGAAATGAAGAAGAAAGGAGGAAAGTAAAGAAATAAATGGAAAGGAAGCCCTGGAAACGGAGTTAAGAGGACAGATAGCAGCAGAATCGGATACTGGGCCAGCATGATCAGAAAAACAAAGTCACCAGACAACAAAGGTAGAAAAAAATCATTTTATTTTCATTATAGTGTTTGGAATATGTCCACTTTGAGAATCAGGTGCTCAACATTAAAAGTTTATATTTATTTACTTATTTATGGCATTTTATCCCACATTAAACATGAATTAGATTGGAACCTGGGATCATTTAATGTTTTTTTTTTCCTGGAGAGAGTAATGCATTGCCTCACCTCCCCAGGCTCTCTCCCCGGCTATAGCCAGCTCTGCAATTTTGAGGGGAGGTGGACGGGGGTGGACGGGAGGGGGGGGCGCAGAGGTGGACCGGGGAGAGAGCCTGTTGTTAAACATTTACCAGCACACCACTGTCTAGTGCCCACCCTTCCAACCTGTTGGCCCACCCAAAAATTGACTTCTGGCTACGCCACTGGAAGTGGAGGAGTGTCCTAATAGAGCAGCAGACTAAGAGGTATGGAGGCCAGATTCAAATTCTGCTGTTGTTCCTTTTAACCTTGGGTGCATTATCTAACCTTCTAATCAAACTTAGGGGTCAATGCAGAAAGGCATGCATTAGAGCTGCTGAGCACATGGTTGTAACCCGAGCTTTCTGCAAAAAAAACAAAACAAAATACCCAGATACAGTAATCAATGAGCATGCCCACTCGCTCCTGCTTCTATTGCCACCATCTTGAAAAATGGTGGCACCTGACTCTTTGCATTCTGGAATGCACCAAGTAGGGTCAGTCTGATAATATGGGAATTTTTCCCTTATTTTGGTAGTCTTTGCCCACAGGATTCACCGTGCCATTTTGTTTTATTTCATTTTCTTTTTATACATTTTTGTGTCAAGGCTAATTTTTTGTAGCATGCAGTTTGCATGCACGCATTGAAAAATTACTGTGGGATGCTTCAGCACATCCTGCGGTAAGCTGTTTTCAGCTGCAGTAAGAATGTGCTTGTGCTTTCCACAGTTTTGTAAAAGGACCCCTTAATGTGCAATAAAATACACACAGTCTTATGACTTCAAACATCTGTCTAAAACAACTTCGAGTAATCAACTATATACTTTTTGATTATACTTTTTTTTGTTTGTTTGTTTTTTAAGTGTTCATTTTAAATTACTTTTTCATGGAAAAGCAAATGGACTAGCTTATAATTCACTTATAGCTAAGTGCTAGTCCATTTGCTTTTGCATGATAAAAGGATTTAAGATGAACATTGTTAAAAAAAAGGTATCATTAAAAAGCATATGTTGATTAGTGGAGGGTTTTTTTTAGACCGATGACTAATTCATAAGCCTGTGTACATTTTATTGTGTATTTAGAGGTCACTGCTATCCAGGGAGTGTGCTGGCACATTTTTAACCATGGGCTTTCTCTCTGGGAGCAGTCAGCCCTGCAATTTGAAGGGGCCAGTAGTGGACTGGGAAGGGGGCAACGCATGCCTCTCCCCCCATCATGCAGGCACGCTATGAATACCTTTGCTGGCAGAGATGTGGAGTCCCACCAGCCAATACATAGACTGTCACCACTCCCCGCTGCCTGTCTCTGGCTCTATGCAGCAAACTGAGACTTCTCACACATGCATGGGAAGTCCCAGCCTGCTGCTCAGAGATGGAAACAAGGAGCAGGGAGCAGCAGCAGTCTATTCACTTGGCTTGCAGGGCTCAGCATCCTCACCAGCAAAGTAAAAGAATTCAGGAGAGGGCTCAAGCCCACATTTTGGGATCCTGTTAAAGTAGCGATGGTGGGACCTACTTGAACAGCCAGCTCCCAAAATTCTTTAAAAAATTAACAAATGGCTCACGTGAGCGGCCATGAGAGCCCACTCCAGCACACTACTGCTGCTATCTTTCCCTTCTATTTTTGTTAAATAAATTGAAAATTAGATTATAGATTCAAAAATATAAATATAAAAATTAAATAAAATTAAAATTGACACACATATGGAAAATTGACTTTAACCAGTACTTTTGTTATATAGGTTTTTGTTAACAGAGGACTAGAGATGCATGCCCTATAATTACTGCATAGAAAAGTTCTTTATGTTCAGTTGCTTCCCTCTCACTTATTGCTTCTCTTTCCTTTGGAACATTTCTAGGCTATAGTGTTTTTTTTTTTTAAGATCTCTCAGGTTTCATTGCTGGAACATTTGTTGGCTGTGACATTCCAACATTCTACCCACTAACAGCTGTACGGATGGATACTTCTGTCAAGTGATTGATGTATTCATGTTTCTTAACTATGCAAGATGTAGATCTATCTAAGCATGAATAGATTTTAAAAATATGTTTTTCACTATATTATCCTTTTATGTGATGTGCAATACTTTTCAGACCTGTGTATTTTTGTGAAGTGATTGCATCTTTCACTTTTGCAGTAGTCTTATATGGTGAATGTATTTTTGGCTTATGCATGTATCACACCTACCCCATGTTCTTTGTATGCTTTGGTCTCACAAAGTGGTCACAGATATTTCAGCTTGTCACCTGCTAGGTCAGCTTGTCACCTTATTTTCTATAGTATGGATATTTATTGATTGATTTAAAACATTTATAGACCTCACTATCCTACAATTCTTGGCGGTTTCCAAAATGCATACACAATAAAATCTTTACAAATAAGACACTATTATTCAAACATATTAGACAAGACATAGAATAAAACACAGCAGAAAAAGATAATAAAAATAAAACTAACATCAGTCCTTAATTGTTAGCAAAAGCTTGGGCAAACATCTTTGAGGTTCTACATATTCCATTGTTTTTTTATGATATTGCTTTCATGATAAAAATGAGTCTACAGGTGAACCTTTGGTGTCTCATCATATTAAGTACATGATTTCCTCCAAATATGTTTCCTCTTCAACAAGCCCCCCTCCCTGATCCTTCTCAAGTAGCTATGTGTAAGACTTGGATTCTTATAGTACTACTACTACCACTTAACATTTCTAGAGCGCTACTAGGGTTACGCAGCGCTGTACAAATTAATAACTAAGGACGGTCCCTGCTCAGAAGAGCTTACAATCTAAAGGACGAAATGTCAAGTTGGGGTAGTCTCGATTTCCTGAGTAGAGGTGTTGTGATTAGGTGCCAAAAGCGACATTGAAGAGGTGGGCTTTGAGCAATGATTTGAAGATGGGTAGGGAGGGGGCCTGGCGTTTGTGCTCAGGGAGTTTGTTCCAAGCATGGGGTGAGGCGAGGCAGAAAGGGTGGAGCCTAGAGTTGGCGGTGGTGGAGAAGGGTACTGAAAGGAGGGATTTGTCTTGAGAGCGGAGGTTATGGGTAGGGACGTAAGGGGAGATGAGGGTAGAGAGGGAAGGAGAGGCTGCAAATCGAGTGCATTTGTAGGTTAGTAGGAGAAGCTTGAACTGTATGCGGTGTCTGATCGGAAGACAGTGAAGTGACTTGAGGAGAGGGGTGATATGAGTATATCGGTCAAGGCGGAAGATAAGACGTGCGGCAGAGTTCTGGATGGACTGAAGGGGGGATAGGTGGCTAAGTGGGAGGCCGTTGAGGAGTAGGTTGCAGTAGTCAAGGCGAGAGGTAATGAGAGAGTGGATGAGAGTTCGGGTGGTGTGCTCAGAGAGGAAGGGGCGAATTTTGGTAATAATGTGTGTAACTTAATTGGCTTAACAAGCCAATCAGCATTGTTAACAGCACTTAACAAGCAATAATGAGCACTATTTGACAATAATTACTGCATATACTACAGCAGGATATATTTATCCACTCCTACTCTAGCTGAGATAATATGTAACCATTTCTCTGACCTCATGTGCAACTTTCTTTAAATCAATCACCTTACTTTCTAACTCTTCCTACTTTCTTACCTATCTATATATTACATCTTTGCTTTACCCTTCACTATGAATTATAATGTTCTATTACATATTGTGCTGACATTGTAAGTAGTATACCATGCCATACTTTGTATTGTTTTTGAATATTTTTACTGCTGTAATTGTCTATTGCTCTCACTTAGACTCTTATCACCTCTCGCTTAGACTATTGCAACTTGCTTCTTACAGGTCTCCCACTTAGCCATCTCTCTCCTCTTCAATCTGTTCAAAATTCTGCTGCACGACTAATATTCTGCCAGTGTCGTTATGCTCATATTAGCCCTCTCCTCAAGTCACTTCACTGGCTTCCTATCCGTTTCCGCATACAGTTCAAACTCTTCTTATTGACCTATAAGTGCATTCACTCTGCAGCTCCTCAGTACCTCTCCACTCTCATCTTTCCCTACATTCTTCCCCGGGAACTCCGTTCACTGGGTAAATCTCTTTTATCTGCACCCTTCTCCTCCCACTGCTAACTCCAGACTCCATTCCTTTTATCTTGCTGCACCATATGCCTGGAATAGACTTCCTGAGACGGTACATCAAGCTCCATCTCTGGCCGTCTTCAAATCTAAGCTAAAAGCCCACCTTTTTGATGTTGCTTTTAACTCCTAACCCTTATTCGGTGGCGGGGGGAAGAGGGGTTGGTGGTTGAGAGGCTAGGATAGGGGAGGGCAGACTTATACAGGGTCTGTGCCAGAGCCGGTGATGGGAGGTGGGACTGGTGGTTGGGAGGCGGGAAATACTGCTGGACAGACTTATACGGTCTGTGCCCTGAAAAAGACAGGTACAAATCAAGGTAAGGTATACACATATGAGTTTATCGTGGGCAGACTAGATGGACCGTGCAGGTCTTTTTCTGCCGTCATCTACTATGTTACTATGTTATTCACTTTGTTCAGAACCCTTATTTTATCATCCTCACTTTAATATTCCCTTATCTCTTGTTTGTTCTGTCTGTCTGTCTGTCCTAATTAGATTATAAGCTCTGTTGAGCAGGGACTGTCTTTTCATGTTCAAGTGTACAGCGCTGTGTACGTCTAGTAGCGCTTTAGAAATGATAAGTAGTAGTAGTAGTAGTAAGTAGTTTGATCTATTGTTACTGTACACCGCCTTGAGTGAATTCCTTCAAAAAGGCGGTAAATAAATCCTAATAAATAAATAAAATACATTTAAGTTTGTGCAGTCGAAAGGGGGTGTGGTTATGAGCAGGGAAATGGGCATTTCGTGGGCATTCCAAAATTCATGCCACATTTTCGTTGGTATAAATGGATGTGCCTACTTTTAGGCGCTGTGATATTGACTAAGCGTATGCTATATACCACACCTAAATCTAGGCATCGCTTATAGAATATGCTTAGGTGGAAATGTTTACTGCGTGGATTTTTTTAGGCGCCTTATACAGAATCTGACCCAAGGTGTGCAACGGCTCTCCAATACTGCTTTAAAATCTGACATGCCCACAAAGCATGGTAAAAGGCATTACCTTCTTTATTACATTTCAAAACAAAATGGAGAGACAACACATTTCCATTATTGTTTTGGGTTTGAAAACAAAATAATCTCTGTGTAGCACTCAATAATGGCTTTTTCACAGTTCAGCACTACATGCCAGCCTAGGGATTCCTTTTAGTAAGTTCAACATGTTGAATATATCTGACAGAATTCCCACATCACAAGCCTAATAATTTTCTTTTTTTTTTTTTTTTCTTTTTTTTTTATTTTTAGCCTAATAATTTTCTAATGTGGATATTTTCTAGACAAAAGCTTTTGTAAGTGATAAATGGACAAGGGGTAGCTGTAGTTTTGAGGAAGCCGTGCATTTTAGAGCCAACCTTTTTACACAGACACTCTCTGTCCAATGATTCTACATAGTGGGGGAGATTGTATATATGGCACCTACAAAATAAGAATGGAAATCAATGCTGACTAAGCGTATTCTATAAGTGTGCGGTATATAGAATACGCTTAGTTGATCTCTCAGTGCCTTAAACTACGTGTCTCCATTTACACCAATGAAAACGTGGCCTAAATTCTGGTGGATAGAGTTAGGTACACTGGGACATATTCTATAACTGTGCACGTAAATTTTAGAATGCCCATGAAATGCCCATTCCCTGCCCATAACCATGCCCCTTTTACTTGTGCACGTTAGAAGTTATTCTAAATCTCAAATCTGAGCAAACTGAAGAATATTTAGTACTATATTCAATCATCTGCTATAATCCTTAATATATTCACAAAGTGTGTTCAAAAGTGTACGTCCCTGTTATTTTTTTTCTTTTCTTCTTTCTTGGAGGAAAAGCCTCAAGTAACGTGATGTATCTCCGAGTTCTGCAGATATACTGTCAATTATGAGCATATAAGAATGCCTCCATGGTTGTCAGTGCATTTGTTTTCATTTTAGCATGCACCTTCATGTTGATCCACATATAAGAATTTTTGTGGCTTGCATTCCTTTTTCTACTTTCCATTATGGGTTTTGAGCAGCTTGCACTGTTGGATTCTGTATAGGATTAAGTAAGAATCTATACCATAAAGTTGGCATCAATTTGTATATTCACCTGCTATGTAGCTCGCTAAACATATATAAGCCTTTATTTTCTTTTGCATGCGAACTTCAAGGCACTTAAGTATTATCAAGGGCGTACATGCTTCAGATTTATTTAGAAACTAGTCCCCTTTGCATAGAATTTGCAATGTACTGATTTTGATTTTTGTCACTTTTGAGGATGTTCATTAGGAGCTGATTTGCAATCACTTTGTACTTGCATCTCATAGAAACAATTTTATGATGCATACGAATGCACTGGTAGCCATTGTCAAATGGAGGTCATGCTTGTAGTTCATATCTAATATGTAGATTAAATTTACACATAAATAAGGAAAGGTTGCACCATTCAGTAAAGGTCCATGTTTTCACCTGTGTTACTTTATTTTATATATTTTTATTTTGTGAAAATGATGTTGCTCCTTTTGTGCCTTTTACAATAGACTGCAAATTTGTATAAATAACTGTTGGCAACTGTGAAGGCTATAATTTCCAGATCTGTTACTCTTTAATATACTTTTTGTATCTCTCACAATAGCATGTAGCATTGTGATGGGGGTGCATATCCCATCACAGAAACTGGGGAGACCCAAAGGAGAAGAAATGTGAACTAAAGAATTTAATCCCCAGAGGAGAGACAGAAGAAAGGCTAGGAGGGAGGCTGGAACCACTGGATTAAAACCTCAACAGATAGAGCTGGGTGGGGCAGCTTCCAAGCCATTCTTAGATGTAGGAGGGTTAGAGCCTCATCAGGGAGAGCTGGGAGGGAACACAGTACTGGCCAATCAAAGGGAGTGGAAGCATGAAAAGGAAGACCAACAGTGCTATAAAAGAGAGGAGCAGATCTCAGTCTCTGTTGAGAGACCAAAGAGGGAGTAGCTCCTGGCCAGAAGACCTGCAAATGATACACACCTGTCTTGAAATTTTCCTGTCTTTGAACTGTGGCCTTAAGAGTGACTGTTTGGGAACTACTTGGTCTAAACCAGAACTCGTTTTTTTGTTGTTGTTACTACCTGCCACTGGGAGAATGTATCCCTGGAAAAAAGGAATAGATTCCAGGAGACATGAGGGTGATGGCAGGCAGGCTAGCAAGCCTGGCTGTTATTTTTCATCTGTGAGTAACTGGAAACATTTTTTGAATCAAGCAAACCCTGAAGATTGTTGCCATAGGTTTTTTTTTCTTGGACCTTGATGTGAACTGCATAACACCCTAGTGACCCAGGGAGGACTGGGACATTTTTGCCTTCCTACAGGGGCTTGCCCTGTGGAAAAGCATAATGGAGCCTAAGTCCAGAAGGGGACCTGGACTCAGTGTTGGAGGGAAGCTTGGTGACTGTTGATAATCTATTTTGTGTGTGAGTGCCAGATTACAGACACAACAGTTGGTCTGCTGGAGGATATTTGCAGCCAGCTACCAGGAAAGGACTCTAGAGCAGAAGACACATCACAAGCTACATAACTATTTGTTGACATGTGAGGTTTGTTTGTGTGTGACATATATTTACTTTTTAGATACATTGTTGTATGATAGTTTTTAGTTTCACATTGTTTAATTGTTTCTGGAAATGTGTTATACTTTGATAAACAGTGTTTTGTGCTTTTGATCAGTAAAATGTATTATTGTAAAATGATTTCACGTGTGGAAAATATATTTTATAAACAAGTTTTTGTGTAATTAATATGTAAATTTGACATAATTTCTTTTGAATTATGCATTTTTTTCAGTTGCTATTAATGAAGAAATGTGTATGGTTGTTCTTTTCTTTGATATTGATGAAGAACTGAATACGATTATGTCCCTTGTGCTTTTGTTTATTTGTATTATAGATCTTGTGACTCCTGACATTGGCTTTATGGTTTGAAACACAGCTGTGTCGAGTCTGATCCCCATGCCATCTATTTGTGCATATTGTTTAAATTCTTATTTAATAAAGGCGCTTCTTTGAGTACAAGGTCCTTGTTTTCCTTATCTCTTTTGGTGCATCTCCACACTGTTCTGGTTTCCAGAACACTTTGTGGGGCAGTTTTCTTCTCTTTGCGTTCCACTATAAGTCATCATAAATCTGTTTCACAATAGCTGGTTTTTAAAGTGTTAAATAGTGGGTAGCTTTGAAAAAAGTAGTTTAAATTATTAATTCTTTCTAGAGCTTCCTTTCCTAAAACATAACACAAAATCTTTGTGACAGTGAACGTGGCATTTTCCTTCTTTCCAGCACAGTTCATCTCAGTGCAGTGGGTACAGAATGTTCTGAGAGATGGTGAAAATGCATTAATTTGCTATAAGGGAAGCCTATCCCGAAGTTCACAGTTATTATCCTTGAAGCTAAAACTGTGTGTTGAAATTCTGTTCAGGTTATGTGCAGCATACACTTGCATTTTCAGTCTCACCTCTACTAAACCTTCTCTACTGACAGAGCTTTGTCATAGCATCAAGAAATAGCCTGTCACCAGCATTATAGGCTGCTGTAAGCAAATGATTGGAATTACCTGGCAATTTCTAGATTAATCAATGAGAAATTTTACAGCTGTGTTTTTTTCTTTAGCTGAAAGCATAATTGATGTTCCTGCTTTACTTCTTAATGAAAAAAGAAATAGCACAGGCACTGAGAGCTTTTGTGTGACTAAATTAGTATAATGAAGGTGTACTTTAACAAGTCTGGTGATGTATTTTATAATGTCTAGAGTGGCTCTCACAAATGGTGGAACTCCTTAGTAGGTAATCTGCTTATTTAGGTAACCAGCTGCTTTCCGACATATTGTACCCAAGGTATTAGAGAGCAGAACATGTTTTATGCTTTTTTTGTTACATTATTTTTTGTAGAAATACTAAGATGTAATACAGCACTTCATGTTATACTACTTGTATATCACTTCTCATGACAAGGTCTCACACATTAGCATGTATTTAAATACAGAAATACAATCCATTGTTAAGATTTACAGGGCTCCAAACAGGCCTATTAAAGGTCTCATATCATACAATATTTAAATTTTAGAGCTATCAGAGGTATTGTGTGGGCTTTGACAATTCGGGTTTTGTGAGCAGATAATCTTGTACATGTATGCTAATTTCTATTCAGTGACTACAAAAGCATATCTCCAAAGGCAGAGTGTAATATTCTTCAAATCAGCCTGTCTGTTTCCTTAACAGCATGATAGGAAAAAAAAGATGTCTGAAGTTTTCAAGTTAAAATGAAAATTGTAACTCTAGCCTTAATTTCTCCAATGAAGTATGCCAGTTCCTATATCGATCCTAGGGAAAAGTTGATTCTTTGCAGCTTTCATTATTGATCTCAGTTTGACTACTCTGAATGACTGGACCAGCATTATATGAAGGCCTTAGAGCTCTAGGGAAAAGATCTGCTTATGCAAGCTACAAGAATTGAAAGAACTGGTGATCTGTTCAAGATAGTCTCTGTTGTGGTCATTGAACAGAAACTACAGCAATGCCAGCTATCTTTGTCTGCCAACAAACAGATTTTTTTTATCTTTGTTACATTTGTACCCCACGCTTTCCCACTCATGGCAGGCTCTATGCAGCAGGCAATGGAGGGTTAAGTGACTTGCCCAGAGTCACAAGGAGCTGCCTGTGCCGGGAATCGAACTCAGTTCCCCAGGACCAAAGTCCACCACCCTAACCACTAGGCCACTCCTCTGCAGATTTGTGCCCCATATATGAAAACTATTCTAGCCCCTTTTACTACATCACTCCATCCAGGCCATGCATGACCAGAGATGGAAATGCTATATAGTATTCAAGTTCTTAGTGGAAAAGACTGCTTCCTGGCCATATTTCATCATTCCCATTCGAAGGCAGTATGAACTGTTCACCAATTCGGTCATGCTACTGATCTATTCCGAGGTTTTGTGATATTCGAAGTTCTATGCTGCATCTCTTTCCAAATAATCCCTAACATTCCATGTGCTGTTTTGATCACCGCCATATATTAAACTAAGGATATCTACAGTGGGGGAAATAAGTATTTGATCCCTTGCTGATTTTGTAAGTTTGCCCACTGACAAAGACATGAGCAGCCCATAATTGAAGGGTAGGTTATTGGTAACAGTGAGAGATAGCACATCACAAATTAAATCCGGAAAATCACATTGTGGAAAGTATATGAATTTATTTGCATTCTGCAGAGGGAAATAAGTATTTGATCCCCCACCAACCAGTAAGAGATCTGGCCCCTACAGGTAGATGCTCCAAATCAACTCGTTACCTGCATGACAGACAGCTGTCGGCAATGGTCACCTGTATGAAAGACACCTGTCCACAGACTCAGTGAATCAGTCAGACTCTAACCTCTACAAAATGAGATAAACGTCCATCTCCCGATCTAGGTCGGAACTTGGGCGTTTTTCTCGTTCGATTATAAGCTGGATGGTAACATAGTAGATGACGGCAGAAAAAGACATGCATGGTCCATCCAGTCTGCCCAACAAGATAAACTCATATGTGTATACCTTACCTTGATTTGTACCTGCCTTTTTCAGGGCACAGACCGTACAAGTCTGCCCAGCAGTATTTCCCGCCTCCCAACCACCAGTCCCGCCTCCCATCACCGGCTCTGGCACAGACCGTATAAGTCTGCCCTCCACTATCCTCGCCTCCCAACCTCTCTTCCCCCACCTGCTCCGCCACCCAATGAAACCCATGTCTATATTTTATATGTATAATTTAATGTTCATGTCTATGGTTCACATGTACATTTTATATTTCATGTTTGGTTGAATTTTTAATCACCAATTTGTGATTTTTAATCATGTTTAAATATTATATACTCATTTTTATAATCTTCAGATTTTATAATTTGATATGTTTGTTTATTATAGCCCCTGACGCAGCCCTTCTTTGGGCGAAACATGGCCTGTGTCGGGCAATTGTCTCATATACGGTATCTTCAATAAAATATATTGATCTGCTTGCTCATTCTCTACAGTGAGTTCAAGACACTTTTCCTGAGTTGGTATGAACCCAGCAATGTCTACACATAGAATTATTTGTTTTCCTATGTGTGTTACTTTTCACTTGTTCACATAAAATTTTCATTTGACATTTAGATACCTAGTTCTCCAGTCTGGCATGGTCTTTCTACCATTCTTTACAGCCTGTTTTTTCTGTCTACTTTGCAGTTTTTTGTGTCATCTGCAAATTTGACACTTCATTGTTGCTCCCTTTTCCAGGTCATAACACTGGTCACAACACAATCCCCAAGGCACTTCACTTTTTACTGGGGATGTGCACTACTTTGAAAAGACATAGGAAATGCCTTTGATATTTCCATGTTGTTTCGTGTTGTTTTTAACCCAAAATGACAGGAAAAATCCTGAGATTGTGGGCTCTTTCGGTGTCAGAAATAGTGTATGTGGAGGGGCATTTTCATTATGATGTCTAAGTTGGACTTTGGATGTTTTTCACTAACCCTCCAATTCTATATACCATACCAAACGTTTGCGTAATTATGCACATAGTCATAGAGAATGTGTATAAGTTAGTACATTAACAAGCACTAATGAGTGTTAATTGAAATGTATGCCCATAAATATCTGTGCGCAGTATTTTATAGAATACAACCAGGTTCTAATGCACATAGGGGGCGTTCTGCATATTCCAGAATAGGCATCGTGTGGGCGTTCCCTTGATTTCTGCACATAGGTATAGAATTTATTGCTCTCCGCATTAATACATGTACTTAAATTTATACCTAGTTTTTTAGCGTAAATATCCGCATTGTTTTTTTACAGTCATATATAGCATGTACATGTGATTTACTTGTAACATTTTACATTTACATCTTATTTCTTTCACCAATTTCCACTTCTGTAACACTAACCTGCTAAGCCCATACACTCTTCTAACTCTAACACATACACATTTGTGTTAGTTCCTGGCAATACACAGTGTACAGTTGCCAGGTAACTAATAAACTCACAAGCTGTCTCTGCACTGTGGTGTGATAATTAAAACACTGCTCTCTGATGTCACCGAGTCCAGTGACGGCAGATAAAGACCTGTAAGGTCCATCCAGTCTGCCCAACAAGATAAATTCATTTTACATGGTATGCGATACTTTATATGTATACCCGAGTTTGGTTTGTCCCTGCCATTCTCAGAGCACAGACCGCACTGTTCTTGTTCTGAAACAAACATAGAAGCCCCTTAAAATTTACACTTCAGCCCATCCATATCTATTCAGTCACGATCAGGACACAGACTGTAGAACTCTGCCCAGCACTGGTTTTGTTTCCCAATTACCAGTGTTGCCAACCAATCTCCGCTAAGATTCCGTGGATCCATTCCTTCTAAACAGGATTCTTTTGTGTTTATCCCACGCATGTTTGAATTCTATTACCCTTTTTATCTCCACCACCTCCCGCGGGAGGGCATTCCGTGTATCTACCATCCTCTCCATGAAAAAATACTTCCTGACATTACTGCTGAGTCTGCCTCCCTTCAACCTCAAATAATGTCCGCCTTCCCGTCTCTGGAAAAGGTTTGTTTGTGGATTAATAACTTTCAAATATTTGAACATCTTTATCGTATCACCCCTGTTTCTCCTTTTCTCCGAGGTATACATGTTCAGGTCGGCAAGTCTCTCCTCGTACGGTTTGCAACGCAAATCCCATACCATTTTTGTAGCTTTTCTTTGCACCGCTTCCAGTCTTTTAAAATCTTTAGCAAGATATGGCCTCCAAAACTGAACACAATACTCCAAGTGGGGCCTCACCAACAACTCGTAGAGGGCCATTAACACCTCCTTTCTTCTGCTGGTTATACCCCTCTCTATGCAGCCTAGCATCCTTCTGGCCATGGTCGTCACCTTGTCACATTGTTTCTTAACCTTCAGATCCTCAGACTCTTAACACCCCAAGATCTCTCTCCTGAGTCGAGCTTACTAATCTCTCCCCTTCTATCCGATATCTGTCTTTTGGGTTTCTGCACCCCAAGTGCATCACTCTGCACTTCTTGGCATTAACTTTTAACTAAAAGTTCACACAAGTCCAAAATCATCAATCTGATAATCTATCAAAAGAACAGTTCTTTAAATATCTCATGCACAGGTATTCTGAGAGAGAGAAACACTGGAGCACACACAGAGTGGAGAAAAAAAGCCTCAGTTGAACCATCCAGCCAACCTCGGTTATAAGGCATAGGCATGGCTCACCACCACAGGTCTTAAAAAAACTCTACTCAAAAGGAGTGCTCAAAATGAGTTATCAAACTCTCCAACAGTCACAAATGCCTGTATACAACCACAGGAAGTAAAAAAAAAAATAGTCACTAATATAACCCCATCATAGCATGTTGGTAGCTTAATATTCAGCCACTTATCTTCTTATCCAATGTTGAGCTAACCAGCATGTCCAAGAGTCTGATGTACCCACTGGAGTTTTGAATGCAGTGGTCATGACACAGGATTGCTACACCTAACACTACCCCTGGTACAGCTTCGGTGAAACAGAGAATCCCTGTTTTGGAACAGTATATCTGGGATCTGTTTTCTTTTACATCATTTCTGGGGCAGATCTGAAGAGCATCTCTGTTATTTGCTTTTACTAGACCACCAGGGCATTTAAATGTAGGTCCAGAGAGGGGCTTCAGGAGATGGCAGGGTAGATGGATTGTGGTTGTGGGGGGCAGGCAGGTGGATGGCCCAGCAAGACCTGCTGTCTCCCAGAGAGGGGTGACAGCAGCTGGCCCAGGAGGGCTTGCTTTGGAGGTGGTGGGGGTGAGGACAGGTAGAAAGTGGTCACGAGAAGTTTTGGTTTCAGCCGAAAATACACTTGCATTTTTGCCTGAAACTGAAGCATGACCAAACCCGGATTTTGGTGCTGAAACCAAAACTGAAATTAAGTTGGCCTCTAATTACAACAATCTAAATGAGAAGTTATAAAAGCATGGAGAACTTTAAGTTGTGCTGTAATTTTCAGACAATCACATACAGCACAGAACTGAC
The DNA here is from genome assembly GCF_901765095.1 of Microcaecilia unicolor. Taxonomy (NCBI): domain Eukaryota; kingdom Metazoa; phylum Chordata; class Amphibia; order Gymnophiona; family Siphonopidae; genus Microcaecilia; species Microcaecilia unicolor. Next base: position 430,389,648 of record NC_044033.1, on the reverse strand, counting down.
AAAGAGTGTAATAGTGACATTTCACAACTGATGCAATATGTGAGACAAATAAAAGTACTGATCCAGAACCACACTAGGATACTTATATGAATCAACAGGTTGTATTGGATGACCTGACAAGACAAGCATCAGAAGGATAGGTACATTGATCACTGAGCCACATAGCAATAATTTTTGATGGGTTCAAAACAAGCTGATGTGAAACAAGGCAGGTTGACACTTGGCAAAGGCCGTCTTTTAAAGCAGAGAGATTCAGTGTATAGGGATCCGTATAATGAATCAATAAAATATTATCAGGGTAAAAATAAGCACTGACTCCGGTATCTTGAATGAAGGTAGCCAACAGACTAATAAAATAGTTAGATAAAAGGGGTGACAGCATGGACCCCTGAGGAACACCAGAGGTAGATAATGAACAGAGAAAAATGAGTCATGCATTGACTCTGAAACAGTGATTTTGAAGAAAAAAAGAAAATCATCTTAGAACAGTATCCGTTAATCTAATGGAGGATAATTTTAGGAGCAGCAGGCTATGATACACTAAGTTAAATGCTGCTGAGAAGTCTAATAAAACTATCAGTATGATTTTAATGAAATCAAAGGCACTATGAACTTCACTAAATAAAGCAGTGATAATGGTTTCTGTGTTGTATTCAGACTGTCATGGGTGTTATACATTAATGTGTTCAATAATTTGCAAAAGTAGCTAAAAAAAACTATTTTCTCAAGCAATTTAGAAACATAAGGTAAATTGGATACTGGATGATAACTAAAACAGACTGAGGGATCAAGATCAGATTTCTGAAGGAGGGGGCACACATAGGCTTGTTTCCATGCATCTGGAAAAGAACCATTAGTCAGACTATAATTTATCATTTGTAATTGCTCCTTTATTTTCCTTCTAATTAGCTTCCTTATTTTATCATAGTCTCCTTTTTAAAGTTATCTTAGTGCAATAATTTTATTATCTTCATCCTAGAATAATTTCAAATTTGATTGTATTATTATGGTCTCAAAGTGGCAAAACGACGACACAAGGTGGTGGCCAAAGACAGAAGAATACTAGGCTACAAAGGAAGAGGCATAACCAGCAGAAGGGAGGAGGTAATAATGGCCCTATATAAGTCATTGGTGAGGCTCCCACTTGTAGTACTGCATTCAGTTGTGGAGGCCATATTTTGCTAAAGATTTAAAAAGACTTGAAATGGTTTAGAGCAGTGGTCTCCATCACTGTTCCTTAGTTTAAAGGGAACAGTGTTGGAGACCACTGTTCTAAACCATTTCAAGTCCTCCATCTACAGTCCTGCTTGTGGGAGTGCTATTTCACTATCACATTTTCAATGGCGAGGGACAGGCAAGTTCTGCAGGGCTTTATTGAACCTGCCTGTCCCTAGCAATTGAAAACACAATATTGAAGCACCACTTCCTACTGGTAGGAAGTTGGAGGACTTCCACTCAGCTTAGAGGGAACAGTAGTCTTCAAACTTTTTCATGTAAAGGGCCACAGTGAATACAAGAAAGTTCTGAAGGCCACTCAATTATTTCAAGCTTACATATAAGTCTATACTAGTTAAATACTACTGAATTTGTAAATTGTCTTTACCTGCTTTTTCAGGCCGGGTATTAAACATTAATACTAATATTGATTCTACAACACTTAGAGGATATATTTTAAAAGCTTATTTTATTTTGGCTTGTCAAAAGTAGCAAATATCATAAATGAGACACCTGAGTGACACACTTAAGAGAGCTTGTTTGCAGTTTCAACATTAAGTGATTATTAAACATGAACTATTGACTCTACAACACAGATAAGATATATTTAAACTTGCTTAACTGTGGCTTGTCAGCTGTAGCAAATAATTAGCTGCTAAGGTTTAGAATAGGCTGCCAAATTTTGTAAGACCTACTTTGTTTTATCTATTATTTAGGAAATGCCTGAAAGCTCATATGTTTTCTGCATTGGTATTGATTAATTTATGTATGACTTTTTGTTTGCTAATTTAGGTCTGATTTCTGTCTGCTATTTTTAATGCTTTTTTGTGTAATGTAATTCCACCTGACTAGGGTGCTGCATTTCCTTGAATGTAATCCACAGTGAATCCAAATGGAGATATTGCGGAATATAAGTGTCCCATAGCATAGCATAGCATAGCAACTGTGGCAAATATCATTAATGAGATACCTGTGTCTGCATATTTACCAGCACAGCACATTGAGGGCCACAATGGAAGACCTCAGGGCCGCACTCACACATTGGAGACCACTGGTTTAGAGGAAAATGACTAAATTGGTATGAGATCTGGGCCAGAAGGCATACGAGAAGCAACTTGAATATGAATATGTCAGACCCTGGCTGAGTGCTATGGGGGTCTCTGGGAATAACGCCACCAGACAAGGGATATCTATCAGCAAACAAGTGTTTTATTTATTTACATTTGGAGCTGTTGCTTCACAGGCAAAGTAAAGTCTTTTATTCACTCTCTCAGTATTCAAGGTCTGGTTCTAGCCAGACCTTAGAACACAGCTCAAAATCCTCAATAACAATTAGTGCCTGCTACCACCAGGATCACCTTACCTAGGAGTCGAGAGCTTACAAGCACTAGGGCACTCAGGGTCCTTACACCCACTAGAAATCCCCGAGACCACCTCAGGGCCATAATCACACCACCAGACCTGTCTCGCCAGGTGTCCTTCACCCACACATGTACAGGGCAAGGTAAACACTGCATCCATTGGGCCCCGTCACGCCAATGGTCACAAATCTCCACCACAGGGACACTCAGTCCAATAGGAAACTACTGGGCTGGGGCTCAATCCATAGGCTACACCACTATCTTCTCATTCAGCAGCCAACAAGGCTCATCCTCTTTACACTGGTTGTCAGCACCAGAAGACTGTATTTCTCCAAGTACACGTGTCTGTCTTCTCCATGTCACCATTGGACCATTTAGCATTCCTTGAGTCTTCCTTCTCTGTAATAGGCTGGTCTTCTTCCATATCCATGGCACTCCACTCCTGGCTAAGTGTCATCCTTTAAGTGATCTTCCTGCACACTGGGTCACCCTTACTCACGGCACTGTCCACATCCCTAAGTGAAAGGCTTTGGTGGGTCAGCTGTAACTCTTTCTTGAGTTACAATCCCCTTGATGCATGGAATGTACAGGAAAGCAGCTTTGTAGAGCTTAGGATGGGTTCCCATTACCTCATCTTTTTACCCCATTCCTTCTCCAGTACCGTCTTTCAGGCTACTCATTTTCCCTGGGGAGACTCCAAATTCCTCTGGCCAGGAATTACTTTTCCAGACTCTAGATATGGACTCCTTCTCATTTTTGTCCAGTGCACTCTTAGAACATTAAGATCTGCCCAGCAGAATCAATTAATTGTTCCTAGTTACCACATATTAATCCATGACCACATTAGAGACGTGGAGGGGCATAATCAAATGGAAACGCCTATCTCCATGGGCGTTTATCTCCGAGAACGGGTCCGTGAAGGGGCGGGCCGAACTGTATTTTTGAAAAAAATGGACGTTTTTGAGCTGGGTGTTTTTAGTTTCCATTATTGCTAAAAAAAAAAACAAATGCCCAGCTCAAAAACGTCCTAATCCGAGACATTTGGTCGTGGGAGGGGCCAGGATTCGTAGTACACTCGCTCCCCTGATATGCCAGGACACCAACTGGGCAGCCTAGGTCAGTGCGGTGGACTTCAGAAAAAGCTCCCACATGCATAGCTCCCTTACCACGGGTGCTGAGCTCCCAACCCTAACCCCCTCCCCCAAAACCCACTACCCACAAATGTACAACACTACCATAGCTCTTAGGGGTGAAGGGGGCACCTACATGTGGGTACAGTGGGTTTTGGAGGCCTCCCATTTACCAGCACAATTGTTACAGGTAGGGGGGAATGGGCCTGGGTCCACCTGGCTGAAGTGCACTGCGGTACCCACTAAAAGTGCTCCAGGGACCTGCATACATGCAGGCCTCTAGGACTTGTTGCTGCTGTATAACATTGGCACACCAGTTGACACCTGAAGACTAATCTCTCCGAAAACGTCCTTTATTGGAATAACCGTGTTTACTCACAGTTAACTGCAGATCAGAGGTTGTGCCCCACTGGCAACAAGTCTCCCTGGTACTGAGATAAGCAGTAGGTCAGAGCTGGCAGAATGCTGTACAATGCCCTCTTTCAGCCACATTCAAGGTAAGAACTAAGTTCTACTACTACTACTACTTACTACTTAACATTTCTAGAGCGCTACTAGGGTTACGCAGCGCTGCACAATTCAACAAAGAGAGACAGTCCCTGCTCAAAGAGCTTACAATCTAATAGACAAGTGAACGGTCGGTCCGATAGGGGCAGTCAAATTGGGGCAGTCTGGATTCACTGAACGGTAAGGGTTAGGTGCCGAATGCAGCATTGAAGAGGTGGGCTTTAAGCAAAGAACTAAGTTCTCTAACGTGGCTAACACAGGAAAGGGAACTAAAACTGGCTTACAAAAATGGCCATTACCGCATGGACTACAACAGGAAACACAACAGGGCACACTCTGACCCAGTAGGCAGGGGGAAAAGCACCATGGGAAAAGAGCCTACCAACTACCAACATCGTGAGACTGTAACACAAACTAATGAAATCACGGAGCCCAATACCCTACACCCACCACAATGCAATGCTGATGTGACCCTGTACTGCACCCAAGAGCCACATCTGACCCAGGGAAAGGCTGTGACAGGATTGAACACATTCTGCTGTCATGGAGGTGGGTACGACATTTGAGGCTGGCATACGGGCTGGAAAAAAAGTTTTTAAAGTGGGGTATTTTTTGGTGGGAGGGGGTTAGTGACCACTGGGGGAGTCCGGGGAAGTCATCCTCGATTCCCTCCAGTGGTCATCTGGGCAGTTGGGGCACTATTTTGGGACTTGTTTGTGAAAAAAAAAAGGGTCCAAAAAAGTGACCCAAAATCGAGGTAAAAACGCCTTTTTTTTTTCGTTTATCAGCTAAAGACGCCCATCTCTCCTCGGCTGATAACCACGCTCCAGTCCCGCCTCCACCACGCCTCCGACACGCCCATCAACTTTATTCATTTCTGCGACAGAGTGCAGTTGGAAACGCCCAAAATCGGCTTTCGATTATACCGATTTGGGCGCCTTTGCGAGAAAAACGCCCATCTCCCGATTTGGGTCGAAATATAGGCGTTTTTCTCTTTCGAAAATAAGCAGGTTAATCTTTTCAGTACAAGGACCTTGCCTTTGGAACACACTTCCTCATTCAATGAGACTCTTATCTAGTCTCCCAAATTTTAAAGCTGAACTTAAAACTCACTTATTTGCAGATGCCCATCAATAACTCTTTCATTGACTGGACAGAGCTGGTTAATTGTAGCAGAGCACCCCTATTGTTTTACCCCCATTTTCCTATCACGATTGTAGTTCTTCGCTTACTACCCTATCATGCCATGTCTTATGTGTAAAGTATTCTTGTTTGTCAACTCTCTTCCCTCCCCATATTTTAGATTGTAAATAGCCCTGATGGCTTCGATAGGGTGGAGTAGTAAATATCGAATAAACTTGGAAACTTGGAAACTTACTTTGGTGCTTTAATAAAGACTGCTCATCTACTACTCCTGTCTTAAGAGTCGTGAGCCACCCTCTACTTTGTGTTGCATCCTGTGTTCTCCATAAAGGTTTTATTCTGTTTTCCTTGTGAACTTTGGAGAGTTATATCATTTTGTACATCCCAGTCTTACTGTGCCTGCCTCCCCCCCTACCAAATATAGAGAGAATAGAGAGAACCAGGAAGTCTCTCCATATCTTATCAATTTTAATCACTTACATTAGTAACATAACAGTAATTGACTTTTGATTTAGCTACGAATAAAATGCAGCTACCACAGATAAACCCATGTATGTACTGTGTAAAGGGAATTCCCAAGGTTGTATACCTATTTCTCTGAGCCTTTTTGAACATCAATAGTTTAGAATATTGAAACAATAAGAAATTGGAAAACAATAAAAATGGAAGGTACTGTGGTGGAAAGGCTGATCAAATAAACATGAGATGCTTGGTAAAACTTCTAGGGAGTAGCAATTAGGAAATGAGGGGGGTGGATAAAAGAATAATTTGGAAAGTCATGTGTACAAATGCTCATAATCTATCCAACAAACTCATTGGCCTGGCAAGCACAATAATGGAAGATAAAATTGATGTGGTTGCAGTAACTGAATCATGGTTAAGTGATAATTAGAACTGGGAAGTGAATATACCAAGTTATAGAGGCAAATTTTAGATAAAATGTGGAGAGGGCAATTTACATATCCAATTCAGGAGGTGTGAATTTCTCATACTATTTTATAAATGGCTCTGCCAAATGTTAAACCTCTTGTAAATATGGCTACTAACCTTTATGTAAGGAGAGTAAATAAAAGCAAGAAAAAAGGAAACCAATATGGTTCTCCAAGCAAGTGGTTGAGAAAATAAAGGCAAAAGAGTTGGCATTCACGAAATACAGAAAAACTCAAGAGGGACACAGAGAGGAATACTGAAACAAGCCAAGAGAGAGATACATCTGGCAAAAGTGCAAGTGGAATAACAAATAGGTGGAAACATTAGGTGGAGCAACAAGAATTTTTTCAGGTACATTAGTGAAAGAAGGAAAACTAAAAATGGAATTGTGAGACTGAAAGATGTTGTGAACTGCTATGTGGATTATGATGAGGAAAAAGCAAACATGCTAAGCCAATGCTTCTGCTCTGTGTTCACGGAAGAAAATCCTGGAGAAAGACCATGATTGACTGGCAAAGGTACATATGAGAATGGAACAGATATAGCACCATTCATGGTGTTTATGAGCAACTTGATAATTTGAAGGTGGACAAAACCATGGGACCGGACGGGATCCATCCTAGGATGTTGAGGAAGCCCAGAGAGGTTCTGGCAGGACCTCTTAAAGATTTGTTTAATAAATCCTTAGAGAAGGGGTTCCATGGGTTTGGAGAAGAGCGGATATGGTCCCTCTTCACAAAAGTGGTGACAGAGAAGAAGTTAGAAACTCCAGGCTCACTTCGGTTATTGTGAAAGTAATGGAAATGATGCTAAAGGAAAGAATAGTGAATTTCCTGGAATCCAATAGGTTACAAGATCTGAGACAACATGGCTTTACCAAAAGTAAATCGGCAAACAAATCTGATTGAATTATTTGACTGGGTGACCAGAGAATGACAGGCTGAAGTTAGAATCCAAAGTGCTGAACTGGATTAGGAACTGGTTGACAGACAAATGCCAGAGGGTGGTGGTTTATGGAATTCACTTGGAGGAAGAAAAGGTGAGTAGTGGAGTGCCTCAAGGATCAGTGCTGGGGCCGATTCTGTTCAATATATTTGTGAGTGATATCACCAAAAGGTTAGAAGGTAAGGTTTACCTTTTTTGCAGATGACACCAAGATATGTAACAGAGTGGATACCTCGGAGGGATAAGTGCATTCACTCTGCCGTTCCCCAGTACCTCTCCACTCTTGTCTCTCCCTATGCCCCCCCTCGGGTACTCCGTTCTGTAGATAAATCTCCCTTATCTGTCCCCTTCTCCTCTACTGCTAATTCCAGACTCCGTTCCTTTTATCTTGCTGCACCTCATGCCTGGAATAGACTACCCGAGCCTGTATGTCTAGCCCCGTCTTTGGCCGTTTTCAAGTCCAAACTTAAAGCCCACCTCTTTACCACTGCTTTTGACTCCTAACCACTACTCACTTGCCCTGTCCTTTTATCCTCACCTCTTTATTCCATTACCCTTATTGTTCTGTTTACCTGTCTTATCTAGATTGTAAGCTCTTTGTGCAGGGACTGTCTTTTTTGTGTATGGTGTACAGCGCTGCGTATGCCTTGTAGCGTTATAGAAATGATAAGTAGTAGTAGTAGGGAGTGAAAAAGATCTGCAAAATTTAGAAGAATGGTCTAATACTTGGCAATTTAAATTAAATGCAAAGAAGTGCAAAGTGATACACTTAGGCAGTAGAAATCCAAGGGAAACATACGTGTTAGGTGGTGAGAGGCTGATATGCACAGACAGGGAGAGGGATCTTGGGGTGATAGTATTTGAGGATCTGAAGGTGATGAAACAGTGTGACAAGATGGTGGCCATAGCCAGAAGGATGCTATGCTGTATAGGGAGAGGTTAAAATGGTTAAATGGAAGGAGACAGAGGGTAGTGGTAAATGGAGTTTGCTCTGAGGAAAAGGATGTTACAAGTGGTGTAAAGCAGGGCCAGCTCTTTTTAACATCTTTGTGAGTGATATTACAGAAGGGCTGTCTGGTAAGGTTTGTCTCTTTGCAGATGATTCCAAACTCTGCAATAGGGTGGACACCCCAGAGGATGTGGATAGCATGAGGAAGGATCTGGCGAAGTTTGAAGAATAGTCTGAAAATTGGCAACTAAGATTTAATGCTAAGAAACGCAGGGTCATATACTTGGGTACCAAAAACCCGAGGGAAAGGTAAAGTATAGGGGGCATATAGCTTCTGTGTATGAAAAAGGGCAGGACTTGAGGGTGATGGTGTCTGATCACCTTAAGGTGGCCAAACAGGTAGAAAAGTCAATGTCCAAAGCCAGAAGGATGCTTGGATGCATAAGGAGAGGGATGACAAGCAGGAAAAAAGAGGTGATAGTGCCCTTGTACAAGTCTCTGGTGAGACCTCATTTAGAGTACTGTGTGCAATTCTGAAGACCACACTTATGGAAAGATATAAACAGGATGGAGTTGGTCCAGAGGGTGGCTACAAAATTGGTCAGCGGTCTCAGTCATAAAACATATAGGGACAGGCTCATGAACCTGTAAGAGAGGCAGGAGAGAGGGGATATGATAGAGATGTTTAAATATCTCAGTGGCGTTAATTTACAGGAGGTGAGCCTTTTTCAAATAAAGGAAACCTCTGGAAAGAGAGAGCATAAAATAAATTTAAGAGGAAATAGGCTTAGGACAAATCTGACGAAATACTCTTTCACAGAAAGGGTGGTGGAAGCGTGGAATGGTCTCCATAGGCACTGCAGAGACCATCCCCACCTAAAAACCCACTGAAATGAGAGAAATAGACAACTTTTAAAAAATGAACCTGCTTGGGCACTATTAAAATTTATTGTTGGTGAATTTCTGGGTGGGGATGGGCTCCTCATTGCCTAGGGCAAAATAAATATATTTAATGATTAAATATACCTTTTTTGCCCTAGGCAGTAAAAAGTCCACTCCCTCCCACCCAGAAGCCCACCACCAGACCAGAGCCATCATTTTGATTACAAGAGTAATCAAAATACTGGCTGGTGGTGGACTTCTGGGTGGGGGTGGGCTCTTCACTGCTTACAGCAAAAAAAGGTATATTTTAATCATTAAATATACCTTTTTTGCCCTAGGCAGTGAAGTGCTTACCCCACCTCAGATCATACCCTCCCCATTTCATATAGTTTCAAAATACTAGGCATCACAATTAATCGCAATCTTACACTTGAGACCCAAGTAAACTCCACTGTAAAGAAAATGTTTCATTCAATGTGAAAACTTAAACATGTAAAACCTTTCTTCCTGAGGGAAATTTTCTGTAACCTAATACAATCAATGGTACTAAGCCACGCTGACTATTGCAATGGAATCTATGCGGGATGTAAAGAACAACTCATAAAGAAACTCCAGACAGCCCAAAACACAGCAGCCAGGTTGATATTTGGTAAAACACAATTCCAAAGTGCCACACCCCTCCTTGAAAAACTGCACTGGCTTCCGATCAAAGAACGTATCACCTTCAAAACCTGCACCCTGGTCCACAAGATCATGTATGGTGAAGTCCCAGGTTACATGACTGACTTGATTGATCTCCCAACTAGAAATCGAACCAGTTCATCTTGGACTTACCTGAATCTCCACTACCCAATTTGCAAAGGACTCAAATACAACACAACCTATGCGTCCAACTTCTCCTACATAAGCACACGACTGTGGAACGCACTGCCAAAAGCTGTGAAAACAATCTACGGCCATCTAAACTTCAGAAATTCACTAAAGATCTACCTGTTCCGAAAGGCATACCCTACCGACCCAACATAAATGCTTCAACTCTGCAACACATCAATACCAATGATCATATTGGACATTAACTACCCCTTCCTATCTTCAACCCTTAATGTGCCAGAATCTTACCTACCCTATTGACCCTAACATCTAATTGGATTTGTTCCTCTACCGGACTTGGCGAATGCCTTTACGGTACTATGTAAGCCACATTGAGCCTGTGAATAGGTGGGAAAATGTGGGATACAAATGTAACAAATAAATATATAAATATCCATTCATAAAGCCATTGGCAGTTAGCAAAATGCTGACCATCATTGACTGAATAGCTACTTCATTATGACTGTATGAAATACATCAGACAGGAGAACTATTTTTGCATTGGGAGGATCAACAGCTGTCAGGGGAAAAGTGCAGTGGAGTGAGTTAATAGCAGTTGCTCTTATATCCAGTAATTCAGAAACTGGAGGTCTAATAATAATAATAATAATAATAATAAATAACTTGGGTCTTAAACACATAAAAACCTTTCTCATAGTGTTCATTGAGAACATGCTGGAGGTTCCTGGGCCTATTCTGAAGAAAAAGAACTAGGAGAAAAAAGCAGAATTAGAGCTTGTCATTTCTTTCTCTGGTTAAGCATGCATTATAAGAGTAATAGAGCCATTCTATTGGTTCTATAGATTGATCCTTTGCTTTAAACCTGTGTCAAAATCACTCTCCCACTATTCTCATTATCACAGACCACCTCAGTCTCTTATCCTCTTCAAACTGTTCCCCATATAAATTGTTGGTACAATTCTGTAACAGGGAGTCACAAATTTAGTGCCTAGATGTAGTATACTGAGCACTATCTGGGAGCCTAAATTATATGATAGAATACCAGCATTAAGTTGGAATATATGCACCTATATTTAGGCACCCCACCCATGCCATGCCAATAGGCATAAATTTGTATGTCTAAATGCAGCACTTTCATGCGTAACTTGCCCATGTGTTCTCTCCTCCCCCCATGCATGCCCCTTTGTATTCATGTGCTAAGCGAGTTTTGAGCTAAACGTAAGAATAGCCATACTAGGTCGGACCATTGGTCCATCTAGCCCAGTATCCTGTTTCCAACTGTGGCCAATCCAGGTCACAAGCACCTGGCAGAAACCCAAACAGTAGCAACATTCCATGCAACTAATCCCAGGGCAAATAGTGGCTTCCCCCATGTCTATCTCAATAACAGACTATGGATTTTTCCTCCAGGAACTTGTCCAAACCATTTTTTAAAACTCAGATACACTAACCGCCGTTACCACATCCTCCAGCAACGAGTTCCAGAGCTTAACTATTCTTTGAGTGAAAAAATATTTCCTCCTATTTGTTTTAAAAGTATTTCCATGTAATGTCATTGGGTGTCCCCCTGGTCTTTGTACTTCTTGAAAAGTGAAAAATCAATTCACTTTTACCCATTCTACACCAATCAGGATTTTGTAGACCTCAATCATACCCCCCCCCCCCCCCCCCAGTCATCTCCTTTTCAAGTTGAAGATGCCTAACTTCTTTAGTTTTTCCTCATATGGGAGGAGTTCTATCCCTTTTATCATTTTGATCGCTCTTCTTTGAAACTTTTCTAAAGTTATAGAATATCACTTAGTGCCCAGCTAGCTGTAACTTCTATCAAATGTAGGTGCCAAGTTCAAGAATGAGGGGGTACAAGTGTACTTCATGATTTCTGCCCATCCTATGCCCAAACTTCTCCATTGAATATACCTATCCTCTGGTCACCTAAAACTGTCACCACACATATTTTTATGCTTAAGGTAATTTTGAAAAGATCCTGTTATACACATTGTAAATGGGCCCGCTGCTTCAGTATGGGGGAGGAAACCACCTCCCGCGAATAGCCAGATCTTCACAAAACTGCCACCAGGGGATACTTCAAAACATTCCTTTATTTGTCAGGTTAATAAACAAACTTCACTCCAGAGCCCTGGGTTAGGGCTTCTCCGGCAGGGCGGTTCTGCCTTGCTTAGTACATCCGCCCACTAAACACAAAGACTCTGCCCCACTCCCTGAGGGGGATTCAATAGTCCTTTTGAAATCCTTCCTTTTTGGTCAAAGTCAATAGCACACAAACAGTACTTGCCCCCCCCCCCCCCCAAGCAGGCTTTCCCCTCTTCCCACCAGGCAGTCCTCCTTCATAAACAAGCCTTTCAAATTCAACAAAGTTTCTCAAAATAATCAGGTTTCAAACAGGTTTGTAATTTTTCCAGCAAACTTTCCAACATTCAGGGTTTCCCCCCAAGGCAAACAGGTTCCACAGAAGAAAACAGGCTTCCCTATTTAAGTAGGGTTTAAATCAAAATAAATTCCCAAAGCAATGTAGGTTTGCAAACCTTCAGGTGCTGTGCTCCTCAGGACTCTCAAGCTCCCATTCCATCCTGCTTTCTTCCCCTTGCTCCGCCTCATTAACCCCTTCTTCCACCCAATCTATCTAATCCTCCTCCTGCTTCTCACCCCACCCCTCCCTCTTACAGGTGGGAGGCATGATATACTGATTGCAGGTCCAGTGGAACTGGGCTTCTTCCTTCTCCCTCCCTCTTGTGGTCAGAGATGGTATATGGCCAGTTTGCCTATCCCCTGGGCTCCCCCTGCTGGGACTGGAAATGTACTCTGGGAGATGTAGTTCAGGGTTTTGCTGCTTCATTTTGTACAACTGGGCTGTAGCCTTGTCACAACATACAACACAGTGTCTGAATGAAAAACCTTGGGCACCAGTAAATAGTACATTTTTTCACCCCCCCCCCCCTCCCCTCCAATCCCTTCACACAAACACACACACAGGGGTCCTTACTGTAGGTGTCAGTATGCAGAAAATAGCAGATGGGAAGATGCATATCATAAAATATATATATAAATTGTTTGTTAAAATAAGAATGTCTTGGAGGTACAAAGTAAAGTGGTAGGAAGTGACCAAACTGATTCTTTTGATGCCAGAAGCTGAGTACATTTCTATTAAAAATGTAGAGACATGCATAATGGAACATAATTGTCTTTGAAAAACACTCAAACAGACCACTCAAATATATAAGAAGATTCTTACTCTGAATAATTAGAATCTTCTTATATATTTGAGTGGTCTGAGTCTAGCCAATTAATATTAACTATCATTTGAAATTCAATTCAGCCCGTTAAGGCTGGAAGTTTCTGAGAATTTTATTGTGCTTTTCCCCCATTTGCTGCAGTATCTTTATTTTCAGACCAGTTTTTATTCAAATGTCTTTTGGCATACCCTCCAAATTGAGAGGCTGTAGTCCTCAAGAATGATGAAAGTGATGAAGTAAATTATCCAGTATGGGTATCAGAAGCAGAAGGAACGTTATTCTAGACTTTCATAAAAGACCACGTTGCCCTCTTAAGTTCCATGATGTACCTTCTTTCATTTAGGGGGTTTTTCACAAAGTGGAGGTAAGCCCAAAGCGGGCTTACCGCTTTCTAATTTGGAACTACTGTCGGGCTGCCGCAGTAACCCGGAGATACTTCCCACCCTCAGTGTGCACCACTTCCAGTGCTACAAAAATTATTTTTGTAGCACTGGTGTTTGCTGGGTGGTAATCTGACAGTGTCATGCGCTGCCCGGTTACTTCTGGGTTAGCATGGGAGCCCTTACCACCACTTCAATGAGTGGCAGTAAGTGTGCCTCTCGAAATGGCAATGAAGCAAGTGGTTCACTTGCTGCATGGTCATTTCTTTTAAAAAAAGACAGCCTTTTATCCGCTGTGGTAAAAGGGGGCCTCAGCGCACATCAAATATATACACTGAATCAAGCGCAGGCCCCTTTTACCACAGTTTGGTAAATGGACCCCTTAGTTTGCATACATTCCTAGCTATACAGGTGTGTTACTCTCACATAGGGGTCCTTTCACTAAGGTGCGCTAAAAAATGGGCTGTGCTAGTGTAGGCGCATGTTTTGGACGCGCGCAGGATCCAGTTTTCAGCGTGCCTGTAAAAAAAGCCTTTTTAAAATTTTTGCCCAAAATGGCTGTGCGGCAAAATAAAAATTGGCACGTGTCCATTTTGGGTCTGAGAGCTTACTGCCACCCATTGACATAGCGGTAAGGTCTCACGCGGTAACAGTACAGTAATCATCTACGCACGTAGAATGATGATTACTGCCCGGTTTCCGGTGCACGTAGCGGATGTGCATAAAAAAATGAAATTACCGCCCGGGCCATGAAGTAACCAGGCGGTAACTCCAAACTGAAGTGAGTTGGGCACACGTAATCACCTCACGCGGCTTAATAAAAGGGCTCCATAATTATTATGTCTATGTGAGAACAGCCATATCAACTGTAGCACCATTATGAAGTATACAGCAGAGTGGGTGAGATAAAAGTAGTAAAACATTCCATGTATCTATGAGAGAGAATAATTTGAAGATTAGACTAGCTTTAATTAGGGCTGTGCAGTTAAAAAATCATTTCTAGTTTCCTGTGTCATCTGTGGGCTTTTTTTCCTCCTTAGTATTTTTACTTCAGAACAATTTTGCTAATAATACATGCTGGGGGGGGGGGGGGGGGGGGGGGGGGAGGGGTCATTCTATAAGTGTGTCTAGAAAGGTGTCTACTTTATAGAATATGGGGTAAATTCTATAAGTAGTACCTAAAAATTGGCACTGAAAATGTGACATGCTTAGCGAGATTCTATAATAACTATGCTTCCTTTATAGATTCGCGCTTAGCACTAAGGTGCGCCGAACTGTAGGTGGCTGCAATACTGGTGCCTAGGCACTTAGGCATGACTCTGTATCAACATCATAAAATCTTGGAATGCCCCCAGGAATGCCTCTAACCATACCCCCCCCCCAAAAAAAAAATTGTTAGTGCAATAGGATTTAGGAGCAGTCTGTTATAGAATCAGATATGCGCCTAAATCCTAATTATTGCCAATTAGTGCTGATAATTGATTGTTATCTCACATATATCAGCACTGATTAGCTTCAATTAAGTTGTGTGCACTCTTCTTAGAATCATGCTAAGCGAATTGGCATCGATTTTTCAGGCGCAATATATAGATTTTGGCCCTATGAGCATAAACTGGTATATATATGCATATATGTAAGGCTTGAGCACTTCCAGTAGCCATAGAGCTGGGGCTGTGCCCACAACTAAAAGTTGTAGATTTTTAGATAACTTAAAGTATTCTATAAGTTACATGTGTGTGAGTCCTACCCAGACTCCGCCCACGTATACGTCTTCTTAAGAAATAAGTCTTATCCTATATAATAAAACGCACCTCCAACATTCTGAAGCTGACTGCATGGCTGAGGCATTCCTGCTCTCTGTATCCATCTCCTGAATTGACATCACGTACTTCCGGGTTCGTCACAAGCAGAAGTGACCAACCACATGAGGTTTCTCGGATTCAGAATGTTGGAGGTGCACTCTATTAAATAGGATTGGTCAGTTCCTTGAAGCACAGCCATAGGATTGGTCAGTTCCTTGAAGCATAGCCTGAGCTCAGTGTCCTGCACAGTAATGCTCAGACACCAGAGAGAGAGGGGAGGGGCCTGACACCAGAGAGAGGGAGGGAGGGGGGCCTGACACCAGAGAGGGGGGGGGGAGGTATTTCTGTCACACACATACTCTCTCACTGTCAATGTCTCTCTCTCTCACTCACACACACTGTCTCTCACACACTCTATGTCTCACACTGTATCGCATTCACTCTCTATGTGTCACACAGTCACTCACACACTCTTTTGGTCTCATACATTCAGTCTCACAGAGAGTCTGTGTCTCACACACACTCTCTCTCGTACACACTGTATCTGTGTGAAACACACACTCTCTCTCACACTGTCTCACATACGCACTTGCACACACTCTCATTCTCACACACACACTCTCTCACAGACACACTTGCACCCAGACTCACTCTCTCTCTCTCTCTCACACACACACACACGCACATTCACTCTCTCTCTCACACACAGTTACTCTCACATACACTCTCTCAAACATACACACTCCGAGGAAAACCTTGCTAGCGCCCGTTTCATTTGTGTCAGAAATGGGCCTTTTTTACTAGTGTAAAATATGTGTGAACTTACAGACTAGCATGTAGGGAGAATGTTGACATTTACATGTATATGTACACACACGCATGACCTCTGGGGGAGTCGTGTTTTACTCCCTCTAGTAGTCAGTTGGTCATTTAGGGCACCTTTTTGTGACTTAGGGCCCTGTTTACTAAGCAGCGCTAAGGGTGCGTTAGAGTTTTTAGCTTGTGCTAATGATTGGCACATGCAAAATGCTAAGGGGCTCATTTTCGAAAGAGAAGGACGTCCATCTTTCGACATAAATCGGAAGACAGACGTCCTTCTCCCAGGGATGTCCAAATCGGTAAAATCGAAACCCAATTTAGGACGTCTCCAACTGCACTCCGTCGCAAGGATGGCCAAAGTTCAAGGGGGCGTGTCGGAGGCGTAGCAAAGGCGGGACTTAGACATCCTTGACCCATTAACGAAAAAAACAAGGACGTCCCTGACGAACACTTGGACATTTTCACCTGGACCTGTTTTTCTTACGACTATGGCACAAAAAGGTGCCCGAAATGATCAGATGACCACCTGAGAGAATCGGGGATGACCTCCCGTTACTCCCCCAGTGGCAACTAACCCCCTCCCACCCTCAAAAAACATCTTTGAAAATATGTTGTATCAACCTGTATGCCAGCTTCAGATGTCATACTCAAGCCTATGACAGTGCATGCAGGTCTCTGGAGCAGTTTTAGTGGGTACTGCAGTGCACTTCAGACAGGCGGACCCAGGCCCATACCCCCCTACCTGTTACAGCGAGCTCTCCAAAACCCACCACAAACGCACTGTAGCCCAATATAGGTGCCCCCTTCACCTGTAAGGGCTATGGTAGTGGTGTACAGTTGTGGGTAGTGGGTTTTGGGGGGCTCAGCACACAAGGTAAGGGAACTATGTTCCTGGGAGCAATTTATGAAGTCCACTGCAGTGCCCCCTAGGGTGCCCGGTTGGTGTCCTGACATGTCAGGGGGACCAGTGCACTACAAATGCTGGCTCCTCCCACGACCACATAGCTTACACTTGGCCGTTTTTGACATGGACGTCTTTGGTTTTGAAAATTGCCAAAAGTCAGAAACGTCCATGTCTAGGGACGGCCAAATCTAGGGACGGCCAAATCTGACGGTATTTTTGAAATGAAAGATGGACGTCCATCTTGTTTTGAAAATATGGGTTTCCCCACCCCTGGATTTCGCCGTTTTGCAAGGATGTCCAAATCGCAACTTAGATGTCCCTTTCGAAAATGCCCCTCCATGTCACCCATAGGAATATATAGGTGTCTCTAGCGTTAGGACACATTAAAAATGCTAGCACAGCTTAGTAAACAGGGACCCAAGTCAGCATAGAAACATGTCTAGACCAAAGCATCTAACTTTTAGCCCTAGACAATTTTGCTTTGTTCTATTATGGCACAAAAACATCTAAGTTTGGAAATATAAAAATCCCACCCCTACACCCCCTGACATGCCCCTTTGTGATATGTATGCACTGCATACAAACTGCATTGAAAACCATCTTAAAATAGGTTTTGAAAATAGTGATTTGGATATTTTGGCAACAAAAGTGCCCATCTGCCAGTTTGTGCCACTCTTTGGATGTTTTTCTGTTTCAAAAATGAGCCTCATAATCTACTTTAAAAAGTAACAATCATTTTTATATATACAGAGCCAAAAATGAGCATGGCATAAAAATGGCATTTTGTTAGCTGTTATAGTATATGAAATAATTGAGCCTATATAATTGAATATCTAATTATCTAGCAAGATCATTTAGAGCTATTAAATGTAATGGAATATTCGGATAAACCTGCAGACTGCTAATGGTTTCTATAACATGCATCATTAGGTGATGCAGTTCCCAGACTTATGAAATAAATATTGTTCTTAGTTTTATAAGTTAACCTCTAGCATCATACACAATTAATACAATGACTTGTTTTTTTTTCAGAACTAGAGCAGAACTGAATATATTTACTTATGAAGATGTCTGTCAGCAGTTTAGATGTAAACTGTAACAAATACTTATGCATATGTTTTAAAGTTAATATATATGCCAAATTCATGTAGTTTAGCACTTACTACTACTACTACTTAACATTTCTAAAGCGCTACTAGGGTTACGCAGCGCTGTACAATTTAACATGGAAGGACAGTCCCTGCTCGAAGAGCTTACAATCTAAAAGACAAATGTACAGTTAATCTGATAGGTCAGACAGATTACAGAGATAGAATTCTTCTATTGCAACAACTGCCCCAGTAAAATTAAGCATATACAATTATACAGTAGAATTTTTCAGGTTTAAAAGATAAGCACATTTGTGAATTGTAAAATAATGGAGGCAGTTATATAAATTGGTACCTCCATTTTGGTGCGCCGATGCTGAGCGTTGGGTGCCAATTCTACAATGGCATCTGTGCATCAACATAATGTTATAGAATACCAGAATAAGTCAGAATGGGTGTGTCCAATCTGCGGTGTGACCATCTACACCATGTCAATGTTAGATGTACATGGGTGTGCCTACATGTGCCAAGTGACGCATATAACTGATAGTATACGCAATAAGCATTATGTACCAGATTCTAAATATGGTGCCTAATAAATCCATGCAGTAAACATTTCCACCTAAGCGTATTCTATAAATGACGCGTAGATTTAGGCACGGTATATAGAGTGCACTTAGTTGATAATCCCAGTGCTTAAAACTATACACGTCCATTTACACCAACAAAAATATGGCATAAATCCCTGCATGTAGATTTACGTGCACTAGGACATATTCTATAACAACACATGTAAACTTTGGAACGCCCATGAAACATCCATTTCCCCGCCCATAGCCATGCTTCTTTTGAACTGCATGCTTTAGAATTTAGACACAATCTATTACAGAATTCGCTTTGGGGCCCTTTTACTAAGTGGCAGCAAAAAGAGGCCTGTGGTAGTTGTGGGTACTTATTTTTGGCACATGCTGGACCAGTTTTTACCGCGTCTGGGGAAAAAAGGACTTTTATTCAATGGGCCTGGAAAAGGGCCTGCGGTAAAATTGAAACCATCATGCGTCTATTTATGGCCTGAGCCCATAATGCCACCCATTAGTCTAACAGGAAAGGCTCACAAGCTACACATGTGGTGACCAATTGGCATGCACCAACTGCTGATTAACGCCAGAAAAGCTGTGCTTGGTAGGAAAAAAAATTTCTTTTTCCTGGCAGTAAGGGCATATGCCAAATCCAAAATTACCACCACTGGGTGCACTAGCCTGGTGGTAGACTCATTTTTGCATGCGCTGGATGCGTATAGAGCCTACTGTACCTTTGTAAAAGGTCCCCTTAGTATGTTACGCGCGTAAATTCTAATTATTGCCAACTAGTGCTCATTATTGCTTGTTAAGTGCTGTTAAATATGCTGATTGGCTTGTTAAGCCAATTAAGTTACGTGTTGTTATAGAATATGCCTGGATTTCAGCACGGATCTCTAGGTGCACTATATAGAACCCAGCAGTATAGAACTAACATGTTACCTAATACATTCACGGGTAGCTACCAATTATTAGTTCCTATGACATGTATAAGTGCTGCATATGTCTAGGTGCTAATTCATAAAATTATCTCCTTTGTAAGTGCAAACCTGCCTCAACACGCCCAACACCTCAAAAAGGTTATGTGTGTACAACTGTATGCTTGTAATTCATCCTCATATTAGGTGGGCAATGTTATATGGCCTCATTTCTGCAGGTAAAACACTATTTTACCTGCAGAAATGTCTTTGAAATAACCTTCTTTGGAGGTAGTTTTTGTAACAACTCATGTAGATAAAAGTCCATGTTTAATCATGAGTTTTCAGCTACTTTTTCTTTTTCATTTGTTACATTTGTATTCCACATTTTCCCACCTATTTGTAGGCTCATTGTGGCTTACATAGTACTGGAGAGGCCTTTGCAGGCTCCAGTGTGAACAAATACAGGGTGATGTTGTGTAACCTAGTAGATGACGGCAGAAAAAGATCAAGTTCATGTGGCATAGCCACATTAGGAAATCGGAGAACGAAAGAGTTGTGTTATGTCCATTACGTGCTTTAGTTTGGTTGTGTTGCAGAGCTTAGGCATTTAAGTTGGATCGGTAGGGTATGCCTTTTCAAACAGGATTTCCGGAAGTTTAGGTGGTCGTACGTCGTTTTCAAGGCTTTTGGTAGTGCATTCCACAGTTGTGTGCTTATGTAGGAAAAACTAGATGTGTAAGTTCTTTTGTATTTAAGTCCTTTGCAGCTTGGGTAGTGCAGATTTAGATAAGATCGTGTTGATTCGGATGTATTTCTAATTAGTAAGTCGATCAAGTCTGTCATGTAACTCGGGGATTCTCTGTAGATGATTTTGTGAACCAAAGTGCAGATTTTGAAGGCGATGCGTTCTTTGATTGGGAGCCAGTGTAGTTTTTCGCGGAGGGGTGTTGTGCTTTCAAATCGCGTTTTACCAAATATAAGCCTAGCTGAGGTGTTTTAAGCGGTCTGAAGTTTCTTTAAGGTTTGTTCTTTACATCCCGCATAAATTCTATTGCAGTAATCTAAGTGGCTTAGTAACATTGATTTTATCAGGTTGCGAAATGTTTCCATACTTTCCATAGTGAAACCACACATACTCTCACTTTGATTTATCCAGGAAAACCAGCCACACACATGAATCTGTTAACGTATATGCTTAATTTTCTTGAGAAATGTTATATGCATACTTCCATATTAGCAATTGTTTAAAGCATTTTCTTTTGCATCTAAAGGCCTTAATATGAATGTAAAAGTGCTTTGATAAAATTACCTCAGAGGTTGCATGGTGCCAAGAAGTCATGCAATTTTACATGAGCTGTGTGTAGTCATCTTCAAGGACAGAGTCTGGGTGGAGCATTGGAAGAGTCATAGATTCTATACAGTGTGCCTAGCATTCTGCGCCAAAATCCAAGCGTATTCTATAATGACACGCATAACTTAATTGGCTTAACAAGCTAAACAGCATTGTTAGCAGCATTTAACAATCAATAATGAGCACTAATTGGCAATAATTAGAATTTATGTGCACAACACCCTAAGCGCATTCTGTAACGCACTGCGCCTAAATTTTAATGTGTGCAGAAAAAAAGGGGCATGGTTACAGGTGGGGAAATGGGCATTTTGTAGGCATTCCAACATTTACGAGTGTTGTAGAATATGGCCCTCTGTGCCTAAATCTACATGCCAGGATCTATTACCATGTTTTCGTTGGTATAAATGGATCAGTATAGTTTTCGGCGCTAGGACATCAATGCATATTCTATATACCGTGCCTAACGTTTAGGCACTGCTTAAAGAATACGCTTAGGCAGAAATGTTTTCTGCATGGATTTTTAAAGTGCCATATATAGAATATGGCTCTATGTGTATACACGCACATACTTTACATACAAAAATTTACAGTAGCTGCCAAGCAGGTGTAAATATCCATCGTTATAGTGTACACATGATTTTTTCTGCTTTGCCCCTAGTATTTTACAAAGGCACATATGCAGCTAAGGTGGGACGTTATCAATATGGGCTACCATTAAGATGAATTATTAGTAGCTAGGTCTAATTGTATAAAACGAATCCTGTGCTAAAATAGCATGAATTGTGGTAAAATAACAGACAACCTGTTGTATTATTACTGAGGCTGATATTCAGACCACGGGAGTTAGACTGTGTAAAGTTCAATTAAATTTAATTAATGCCAATAATTGCTTCTTTAAAAAGCCAATTATTGGGCACTAATTAACTTGTTATTTACATGTAAATTTACATGCACAAATTTTGGCAACTTCTACAGAATTAGGGGGTAAATTGACATCATGGTGGCATTTGGTACCGTGGATCATACCCTGCTACTAACCAGATTAAGTGAGATGGGGAATTGGAGGATATGTACTTAATTGTTTTTCACCATTGTTGCACCATTTGTTTAATGTTTACATGAGTCACTTGGGAAGATATCTAAAAAACCAAGAATATTTTCTCCTTATCATATACAGATGATATATTTGTACTATGCCCTGTTCAAAACACTTTGGACGATACTTTTCTGTTGTTGAAATCCTATATACAGATAGCTGAAGACCGAGCTACAGCAAATTTTATCAAACTAAACACTCAAAAAACAAAACTACTTTGGTTTGGAGATCAGCAGAAAGTAGCTTTGAAAGAGCTGGTTCTTCTTTCAGGAACTTCTTTACCTTAGGGAAGTTGAAGACAATTAGAGCTTCATTAAATCTATTAAGTTTTAGGATTATTGTTCAGGCAGTTTTATTACCATTTTTAGACTACCATAACTCGTTATACTGTTCTATAAATAAACAGCAGCAGAGGAGACTTCAAATTTTACAAAATACTTCTGCTAGACTGATCTTTAAAATGAATAAATATAGTGAGGTCAGTCATCTTTTAAACGAATTGCATTGCCTGAAAATAGAATCTCGTATTTTTTTTAAAATTGACTGATTTACAAATGTTTTTATGGATTAAACTCAGATATGATAGGTGGCTTACTTTTATTCCCAAATAATAGAACTTGTTTGAGAAGCACAAATACACTATTGATGATTCACTGTCAGTCAAAAGGATGTATTTGAAATTGTTATGGGAGAGTTCCTTCTCCTTTCAGGATACAAACATAGAACAACTTACCAGCTGAGATTTATGGGCCCCTTTACTAAGCCTCGTAGGTGAGCACCCGCATCCTAGGTGCGTCAATTTGGAGTTACCGCCTGGCTACCAAGTGGCCTGGGCGGTAATTTAGTTTTTTATGTGTGTACGCTACACACGCCAGAAAATAATTTTTATTTTCCTGTGTGCAGGCAGAAATCAGGCGTGTAGACATTTACCGCACGGTTACTGCATGAGACCTTACTACTAAGTCAATGGATGGCGGTAAGGTCTCAGACCCAAAATGGACAAGCTCCAATTTTTATTTTGCCGCACATCCATTTTCAGCAAAAATAAAATAAAGGCCTTTTTTTACAGGCACGCTGAGAAATGGACCTGCACACTCCCAAAACACGTGCCTACACTAGCACAGCCCATTTTTCAGTGCACCTTAGTAAAAGGACCCCTTAGTTAATTACACCTTATATTTTATTTCAAACAGCTCTTAAAACCTACTTATGTATGTCCTAATAAGCAGTATTATGTTAGTATTTTTAAATGTTTTAATATGGAAGTATGTATTGATATGTGTAATTCTATTTTTATGTAATTCCTTCTAAATGGGATTGCTTTACCATTTTGTAATCCACCTTGAATTACCAAATAAAAGCAGAATATAAGCCACAAAATAGAATAGAAAAAATATTTTACTATACTTATGCAATCCTCTGATATTATTAACCGTACTTTCACATGTAGTTTCTCTGTTTACATCTTTGTCTGGCTATAAGGTAAATTGGGAAAAAATGAGCTCATGACATTAAAGGGGTCCTTTTCCAAAGGCGCACTGAAAAATGGCTTGCGGTAGTGTAGGCGTGGGTTTTGGGCATGCGCTGATCCATTTTTTATAGCGTGTCTGTAAAATGGATGTGTGACAAAATCAGAATTGCCGCGCATCCATTTTGGGTCTGAGACCTTACCACCTGCCATTGACCTAGGTGTAAAGAATCTGGGTGGTAACGACCTACTCGCATCAAATGCCACTTGGCGCACGTCTGTTACGCGCACCCGAAAATAAAAAAAATATTTTTCAGATGCGCGTATTGGATGCACGCCAAAAATGAAATTACCGTAAGAGCTACATGATAATCAGGTGGTAACTCCATTTTGGCACGTGTTGGACGCACATACACGCTTAACGCGGCTTAGTAAAAGGGTCCCTAAATGAATCATGCATGCCGTTTTCTATCCCAGGCTGCCTATTTAAATGGAATATTTCCTCTATCAAATACTTAGGAATCTATTTTGATTCAGATTTACACTCCTTAGTCAAACTTAATATGGACAAAATCTCTAACAAAATAAAACAAGCTATGTCCTTTTGCCCCCCCCCCCTCCATCTCTCATGGTGGGGTAGGCTGGATTCTTTGAAAATGATAATAGTGTCTAAAATACTATGGGATTCTTTTACTAAGCCACTGTAGTGTTTTTAGGTCATAGTAAAAATCAGCTGGCGGTAAATGCCGAGACGCCATAGGGTTCCTATTTTACTATCAGGAACACCTAGAATGGCCTTACCTACCCATTTTATCACTAATCCTATTATTAAAACTACTTATAAATTTCTTAAAGAAATGGACCATACCTTAGACATACCTTGGTCATACTCTTTATATAATTTCACCTGGTACAATCCTCATATCTTAATTGATAGAAAAAAAAATAATCTCCTGGCCTTGTTGGCAAATAAAAAGAATATGGGATATTGATGCCCTTTGTAATTGTAATAATAATAATAATAATAATAATAATAATAATAATAATAATAATAATAATGATAACAACAAAAACAATAATAGTAGCTGAGATTATGTTTTCTTATACCTGATTCTCAATTCTATCACTGGCTTCAACTATCACAATCCATCAAGAAATCAGGTTCAAAATATGCTGATTTCCCTGTAATTCCTTCTCTGCTAACTTATTGCAGACAATTTATTGCCTTAGGCCATTCTGCCACTCATTTTTATAAATTGCTTAAACACATTAAACATAATCAAATGGCTGGCCTGAAAATCTCATGGGAGGAAGATATGAATAATGTTTTCCAGGAGAAAGAATGGGAATTGTCCTGGTCTATAATCTCCTCTTCCAGATCTGCTAATATATTGCAATCTATGTATTGTTTGCCATATAGAACATATTGGACCTCCATTAGGTTGCATTACACTAATCCTGATATATCTCAAAATTGCTGGTCTTGCAAAAAAGAGCAGGGTTTCCAGAGATATTTACTATTTGATTGTATCTACTCTCAAGATTACTGGAAATCCATAGGGACCACTATTTGTAAAATTCTTCCCATTACCTGTCAAAAATAATATAAATATATTATTTTAAGATCCATTTCTTTCCAAACTACTTCAATAGGGAAGTTCTTTGATAGATATACTACTTGCTCTTGCCCTTAAAATTGTTCTGAGCTCATGGAAAGACTTGGCAAATGCTCTTTACAACACCTGGTGGAATTGAGTATGTATTATTTATAGATATGAGGCTTATATTACCAGAAAGTCTTATTCACTCAAATTTAAATCTGAATGGTTACCTTTGTCATAATTTGCGCATTGTAATACCTAAACATCCACATTGTCATGGTTTGCTGTTCTTTGTTTATAGTTGATAAATTTGTATTGTGCATTCTCTAGTTATACAAAATTAATAAAGAAACTTAGACTAGAGAAACTCTGTAGTTCCACCATACATTGAATTACAGTAGTCCAATTATGCTAAAATAGTTGCTTGCACTAATTATGCAAACTATTTTTCATAAAAATAAGCACAAACAGATCTTAATTGTTTCATTTTAAAGAAAAAATGTTTAACCAAATTGTTTATTGAGGTTCAAAAGTATATCAGTAGTCAAAGAATCATTATTTAAGTAAACTGTGAAAAGAATAGTCAGATATACATTTCCTAGCCTTCAAATGTTTGTTTTTGTTGGGTTCAATTTCAATAAGTTAAAACTGGCCCAATTTTTGATTCTGGCAATACAATTTAAAATTTTTAGTTGTGATTTCTCTATATTTGAAGATATTTCCTGCAAAACAAAAATGCCATATGCAGGAATAAAGCGGCTTGCCCCTGTCTAAAGACACAGAATCCAACAAATTCATAAGAGTATTAAACAAAATTGGAGACAACATGAGCCCTGAGGAAAACCACAGCCAGGATGCAAAAGGTTTAAGAATTTCCCTTTAATTTGTATTATATAGCATCAATTTACCAAAATTGTTTGAACCAATCAAAAATGGTCCCTCCTTTCCCATGATAACTCTGTCTGTTCAACAAAATAGTATGGTCCCACCATGTCAAATGCTGCTGATAAGTCAAATTATAGAAGACCTGCTTGACAACCCTTACTATTCATTTCCCTTGTTCTGGAAACTAAAGCAAGTTAGAGAGTTTCAGTACTATACATGCTCCTAAAGCCATATTGAAAAGGAGTTAATATGGAAAATATATTGATGAAGTCCACTAATTGTAGGCCATTAATGATTTAACCAATTTGGTGAAGAACACATCATCATTTCTAATCTATCTATTTATTTAAACTACTTTTACCCCACTTATACCCTAAGTTATTTCCATAAAAAACATACATATTAATATTTCAAATACATAACAAATAATACTGCTGTCACAAAATCCCAACCACATGTTAACTATCAAAAGAATGCCTGCACAACATATTCTTAAATTGCTGTGTACTAGACATAATGTGCATACTCAGAATCTGGTATGCTTTTAGAGAGTGAAATGCGGGCAATAGTGATGATGTCAGTGGGTGGGGCTAAGCCACACCACACAGTCATTGACAGTAAACAGATTACCACCACAGCAAGACAGTTCCCTTGATGGTAAGAGATAGTGGATACGTGCAGTCTTAAGAATGGGTTGATTTATTGTAGAGGTGAAGCTATGTGGGGAATAGTAGTAGATGACGGCAGAAAAAGACCTGCACGGTCCATCTAGTCTGCCCACGATAAACTCATGTGTATACCTTACCTTGATTTGTACCTGTCTTTTTCAGGGCACAGACCATATAAGTCTGTGCAGCAGTATTTCCCGCCTCCCAACCACCAGTCCCGCCTCCCATCACCGGCTCCGGCACAGACCCCGTATAAGTCTGCCCTCCCCCATCCTAGCCTCTCAACCACCAACCCCTCTTCCCCCCGCCACCCAATTTCAGCTAAGCTTCTGTGGATCCATTCCTTCTGCACAGGATTCCTTTATGCCTGTCCCACGCATGCTTGAATTCCGTTACCGTTTTCATCTCCACCACCTCCCGCGGGAGGGCATTCCAAGCGTTCACCACCCTCTCCGTGAAGAAATACTTCCTGACATCTTTCCTGAGTCTGCCCCCCTTCAATCTCATTTCATGTCCTCTCGTACTACCGCCTTCCCCTCTCTGGAAAAGATTCGTTTGCGGATTAATACCTTTCAAATATTTGAACGTCTGTATCATATCACCCCTGTTCCTCCTTTCCTCCAGAGTATACATGTTCAGGTCAGCAAGTCTCTCTTCATACGTCTTGGAACGCAACTCCCATACCATCCTTGTAGCTTTTCTTTGTACCGCTTCCATTTTTTTAACATCCTTCGCAAGGTACGGCCTCCAAAACTGAACACAATACTCCAGGTGGGGCCTCACCAACGTCTTATACAGGGGCATTAAAACCTCCTTTTTTCTGCTGGTCACACCTCTCTCTATACAGCCTAGCAACCTTCTCGCTACGGCCACCGCCTTGTTGCACTGTTTCATAGGCTTTAGGTCCTCAGATACTATCACCCCAAGATCCCTCTCCCCGTCCGTGACTATCAGGCTCTCCCCACCTAACACATATGCCTCCCTTGGATTTCTACTCCCTAAGTGCATCACTTTGCATTTCTTCGCATTGAATTTTAATTGCCAAACGTTAGACCATTGTTCCAGCTTCTTCAGATCTTTTTTCATGTTTTCCACTCCCTCCGGGGTGTCCACTCTGTTGCAAATCTTGGTGTCATCCGCAAAAAGGCAAACTTTACCTCGTAACCCTTCGGCAATGTCACTCACAAATATATTGAACAGAATGGGCCCCAGCACCGATCCCTGAGGCACTCCACTACTCACCTTTCCCTCCTCCGAGCGAACTCCATTCACTACCACCCTCTGGCGTCTGCCCGTCAACCAGTTCCTAATCCAGTTCACCACTTCGGGTCCTATCTTCAGCCCTTCTAGTTTATTCAAGAGCCTCCTGTGGGGAACCGTGTCAAAAGCCTTGCTGAAATCTAAGTAGATGACGTCCATAGCACGTCCTTGATTTAATTCTCCCGTCACCCAGTCAAAGAATTCAATGAGATTCGTTTGGCATGACTTCCCTTTGGTGAAACCATGTTGTCTTGGATCTTGCAACTTAGAAATTGAGACATTAGGTGTAAAGGAGTTGGGCAAAAGGTGAATGGTGATTGAGTTTAAAAGGTAGGGTAAAAGAGTGAAAAAAGGAGAAAAGGGCAGAATAGTACTGCATGCTTTGAGCCTAGTAGGGAGGTAAGAACAAGAAGAAAACTCACTATACTAAGAGCACTGATGCAAGCATCTGCTAGGACTTCAGTGAATGGAAGGAGAGGGACACAAGCAAATGCTGACCTATCAAAATGATGAATTTAAGGACAAGCAAGAAGTGACAGCAACATTGAATACAAGTTAGAATTACAAATATGAAAACAATATAAAACACGCAAACACAACTGTGGAGCAGAACAGCATATATTCAGCATTTATATGCATATATGCCAGTATTCTAATCAAATATGCCCATATTCAGCGTGTAACTGTTAATGTAGCATACATTATATTATAGAGGTAATTTACATTATATAGCAAGGCATTCTTGCTGTTCAAAGCATGGTGTACCTCTTTGCCTCAGTTGAAATGAGGCTCTGGGAAGAAATCTGGAAGGATTATTGATTTGTTGAGGCGGAAAGTTTGGATGAATGTATAGTACTACATAGTTAGGATAGAGCTGTATATAAGACAGGTCCTATACATGAGTTTGAAGTTCACCGACTCTCCTGGCAGTGGTGATAGTTACAAGAAAAGTAATCTTGTATGACAAATGCTGGGAAAAACCCTTGGTTTAATGGGTCCAAAGCAGGCTTTAATAGATGAGTTAGATGACATTAAGATCCAAAGTTGGAGAATTATCCCAGATGGGCAACTTTGCATTCATGTGGTTTCTAATGAATCGGGAGGCTAAAGAACTGATGGAAACTAATCTTCCATCAATTGATTGGTAGTAGGCTGAAAAAG
Source organism: Microcaecilia unicolor (assembly GCF_901765095.1). Lineage (NCBI taxonomy): Eukaryota > Metazoa > Chordata > Amphibia > Gymnophiona > Siphonopidae > Microcaecilia > Microcaecilia unicolor. The sequence goes on along the minus strand of NC_044033.1, from coordinate 430,360,523 downwards.
CTGATAAATGTAGATGGATAAAATTCATCTTTAAGCCAGAGACTGAGTGGTACAAATGGGGCAGTGAAATGGGTAAAGATGGTTGGCGTAGCAGATAATTAACCCCTTCCACTTTGACTGGTATGATTTCCTTGTGGAGAGTTTGCTAGAGGCTTAGAGGACTTCTTGAATTCATTGGGAACAAAACTTTGGTAGACTTTAATGTCCTTCAACATCCATGCTAGGAAAACCAGATTTATTTTGGCCAACACAGCACTAAGAGAATCATATTGGCTTTATCTGGAAGGATCTTCTTAATTACTTTGAATACCCAGAAGAAATTCGAAGTATCCATCACCCAATCTATCAAAACATATGTACACTATTCACATCTCTGGAACTCATGTATTTCCCAGTTGGGAATTTATACTTACAATCCCTGTAAGGTGTGATCTAACAAAGAAAACTCCAATAGTACTTTATGGCATATCTGGAGATGTCTAGATGCTTATGAATGGCCATGTGAGAACGGTCTAGAGAAAAGGCAAAAGGTGGGGGAAAGACATTGTTGCTTTAGTGACCATCTCTTCCAGTTCCTCATATGTAGTATGTTTTCTTTAAAAGCTGTCTTATAGCATCAGAAAAGCATCAGAAACCATTTGGGTTATAGAACACGTGGAGAAATTCAAGAAAGTATAGGACAAGTGTCAAGGATCTATCTGTAAAGGAGAAAAAAGAGTTGTAAATACTGGGTTATTGGTTTGGATTGGCAGGCTGGATAGGTCAAATAGGTTTTGTTTTTTTTTTTGCTGTCATTGTCTATGTTCCATAACTACTATAAGTCAATCTTGTAGCTTTCATCTGAGTACATTTGTCTTTATACCATGGAGGAAGGTGAAAGGCAAAATAAAATTCTAATCTAATCAAATCTTGACATTTCTATTCTGTTTTACCTAGCAGGCTCAAGGCAGATCCCAAAGAACAAAAAATAAGTGAACAAATACCACCAAGTTACAGTAGATTGACCAGGTGAACCTATTAGCAGAAAAATGCATTAGATCTTGATTAAACAAGAAAGTGATCCAATTACCATAGGAGCTTTCTATTGTTGATTTAATTGAATTATATTTCCACACATATTCTGAGAAAAATAATATTTCGTCTTTTTAAACTCATACATGTCTATTTATCTTTTGAGAATTGCCTAAGAAAAAAGAATTGACGTTGCATCTGCATTCTCTATAGATACTTTAAATCTTCCCCATAAGGTGGTACTTTTAAAAAAGCAAAAGTATGTACGCTATATCATTTTCCATTCACCTGAGTACCTCCATTAAATGTAGGTAAAAGTACATAGATATCATTGAGTAACACATGCAAAGAAAGCAAACAGAATATTAGGAATTATTAGGAAAGGAATGGAAAACAAAAATGAGAACGTTATAATGCCTTTGTATTGCTCCATGGTGTGACCAAACCTCAAATACCATGTGAAATTCTGGTCACCACATCTAAAAAAAGATAAAGAGTAATTAGAAAAGCTACAGAGAAGGGCAATGAAAATGATAAAGGGGATAAGACAACTTCCCTATGAGGAAAGGCTGAAATGGCTAGGACTCTTCAGCTTGGAGAATAGACAGCTGAGGATATGATAGAAGTCTATAAAATACTGAGTGGAAGGGAATGGGTAGATGTGAATCACATGTTTGCTCTTTCCAAAAATACTAGGACTAGGGACATACAATGAAGCTACTAAGTAGTAAATGTTAAACAAACCAGTGGAAATAGTTTTTCATTCAATGTTTAATTAAACTATGGAATTCATTGCCATAGAATGGGGTAAAAGCAGTTAGCTTAGCAGGGTTTAAAATAGGTTTGGCTAATTTCCTAAAAGTCCAAAAGCCATTATTAAGATGAACTTGGGAAAATCCACTGTTTATTTCTAGGATAAACAGCATAAAATCTGTTTTACTCTTTTGAGATCTTGCCAGGTACTTCTTACCAAGAATGGCCACTGTTGGTAACAGGATACTAGCTGCAAAGGTTAGGCATAAACATTGTTTAAAAATACCATCTTGGAAGCCCAGACCAGATGCATTCCTCATATTTACAAAGATGGAAAGAAGAGAAAATGACAGCCAGCATGGTTAAAAGGAGAAGTGAAAGAGACTATTGGAGTCAAAAGAACATCCTTCAAAGAATGGAAAAAGGACCTAAATGAAGAAATTTAGAAGCAACATAAGCATTGGCAACTTAGATTCTAAAGATGGTTAAAAAGAGAATATGATGAGAAATTTACAGCAGAGGAAAAAACTCACAGTAACAACTTTTTGAGGTACATCAGAAGCAGAAAGCCTGTGAGGGAATCCTTGGGACTGTTTTATCATGAAGTGGAAAAGGGGGTATTCAGGGAGGATAAGGCCATAGTGGGGAAATTGAATAAATTCTTTACTTTGGTCTTTACAGAAAAAGATGTAAGAGACCTACCTGCACCAGAAATAGTTTTCAAGGGTGATAGGGAAGAACTGAAAGAAATCTTGGTATACTGAGCCAAATTGACAAATTAAAGAATATTTATTCACCTGGACTGGATGGCATACATCCAAGGGTACTGAAAGAACTCAAACATGAAATCACTGATCTGCTGCTAGTAATCTGTAACCTGTCATTAAAGTCATCCATAATACCTGAAGATTGGAGTGTGGCCAATGTGATGCCAATTTTAAAAAAGGGTTTTAGGGGTGATCTGGGAAATTACAGACTGGTAAGCCTGATGCCAGTGTAGGGTAAAATAGCAGAAACTATTATAAAGAATAAAATTACAGAACACATAAATAAACATGGTTTAATGGGACAGAGTCAGCATGGGTTTAGCCAAGGGAAGTCTTGCCTCACAAATTTGCTTCATTTCTTGGAAGGCATGAATAAACATGGCTGATGTAGTGTATCTAGATTTTCAGAAAGCTTTTGACAAGGTTCCTCATGAGACACCCTTGAGGAAATTAAAAAGTCATAGGATAGGAGGCAATGTTCTGGTGTGGATTAGGAATTGGTTATAGGACAGAAAACAGAGGGTAGTATTAAATGGCCATTTTTCTCAATGTAGGAGGGGGAGAAGTGCTGTTAGGTTTGATTTCAGAGTAAATTTTTTTTATCACAGTCACTACATTAAAACGGTCTCTCTCCTGTGTGAATTCTTAGATGCCTTTCAAGCTTAGCTTTGCAAGCAACACTTTATTTCACTCTGGGAACATTGCAATGGGCTCTTCTGCATGCCAAATTTCCTATGTAATATAAGGTTTGTTTCCTTATGATTTTTCCCTCTTTTTCAGTATGTGAAAATTGCTTCTCCTTTTTATCGTACTGTTGGATCAATCTGTGACTTGGCATTTTAGTGAATTTATTTCCCTATTCAATCATTTACTGGAAAAAGAGATAGCTGAGGGGCGATATGATTGAGACATACAAAATCCTGAGTGGTGAAAAATGGGTAGAAGTGAATCAATTTTTTACTCTTTCAAAAAGTACAAATACTAGGGGACACTCAATGAAGTTACATGGAAATACTTTTAAAACAGATAGGAGGATTGTTTTTTCACTGAATGAATAGTTAAGCTCTGGAACTCTTTGCCAAAGAATATAGTAACAGTAGTTAGTGTATCTGGGATTAAAAAAGGTTTGGAGAAATTCCTGGAGGAAAGACCGTAGTCTACTATGGAGATGAACATGGGAAAGCTACTGCTTGCCTTGGGATTGGTAGCATGGAATGTTGTTACTATTTGGGTTTCTGCCAGGTATTTGTGACCTAGATTGGCCACTGTTGGAAACAGGATACTGGGCTAGATAGACCATTGGTCTGGCCCAGTATGGCTATTCTTATGTTTTTATGTTCTTCAGTCTGTCCGAGTATGGCAACGTTTATGTTATGTTATGTTATGTTATGTAATTTTCAGACAACTGATTTGTGAATAACTTTAGAAAACTGAATTTTAAACATACAAATGGGCAAATTTCTGACCATCCAGTTGAGCACTGACCTCTAAGAAAAGGGATAATTGCTTGGTCACTGGCCTGCCTTTTCTGCAAAGGTGGAGAACTTCATGCATCACCTAGAAATGATTTTAGATAGTGCTGTGGAAGAGCCAGATGTCTTGGTACACGTGGGCACCAGCGACATTTGAAAATATGGTAGGAAGTTCTGGAAGCTACATTTAGGCTCCAAGTTAGAAAGTTGAAATTCAGATCCTCTAGGGTAGCATTTTTAGAAATGTTCACTGTTCTATGCACAGAACCCAAGAGGCAGGCTGAGCTTTGGAGTCTTGATGCATGATTGATGAGTGATGAGGAATATAGATATGTTAGGAACAAAGTAGCATTCTAGAGGGGAGGAGGGGAGGAGGGGAGAAGAGCCTGTTCTGACGTGATTGACTCCTCCTTAATCAGGATGAAACCAGGCTGCTGGTGCTAACATTTAAAAAGGAGATACAGTACAGTAGCTTTTAAACTAGAATGGGGTGGAGGTGGAGGGAGCTGACAGTTGCTCAGGAGAGCATGGTTTAGAGTGAGGTATTTTTGAAGGATACTATCAAAACAGCGAAGTTAGGGCAATTGAAAGGTTGCAACACAGGCAAGAGTAACCCAAGAGCCTTTAAGGAGAGAACTGTGGAAAATTGAACCTTAGGAAATTGGAAGACTGAGCATCCAAATGGCAGATTAAATTTAATGTGGACAAGTGCAAAGTGATGCACATTGGGAAGAATAATCCAAATCATAGCTGCTTGATATTAGGTTCTACATTAGGAAATGATCTAGATGTCATCGTGAACAATATGTTGAAATCTTCTGCTCAGTGTGCTGTGGTACCAAATAAGCAAGCAGAATGTTAGGAATTATTAGGAAAAAATAGAAAATGCCACAAAGAATATTATAGTGCCTCTGTATTGCTCCATGGTATGACCTTGAGTATAGTGTGCAATTTTGGCCCACCATCCTGCTTATAATCGAACGAGAAAAACGCCCAAGTTCCGACCTAAATCGGGAGATGGACGTTTATCTCACAAAAACGAATAACGCGTTATAATCGAAAGCCGAACTTGGACGTTTTCAACTGCACTCCATCGCGGAAGCGTACAAAGTTGACGGGGGCATGTCAGAGGCATGGTGAAGGCGGGACTGGGGCATGGTTATCACCCGAACAGAGATGGGCGCCTTTCGCCGATAATGGAAAAAAAGTATGCGTTTGTAGCTAGAATTTAGGACACTTTTCCTGGACCCTGTTTTTTCACGAATGAGGCCCCAAAAAGTGCCCTAAATGACCAGATTACCCCCAAAGGGAATCGGAGATGACCTCCCCTGACTCCCCCAGTGGTCACTAACCCCCTCCCACCACAAAAAATGATGTTTCACAACTTTTTATTTTCACCCTCAAATGTCATACCCACCTCCCTGGCAGCAGTATGCAGGTCCCTGGAGCAGTTGTTAGGGGGTGCAGTGGACTTCAGGCAGGTGGACCCAGGCCCATCCCCCCCTACCTGTTACAATTGTGCTGCTTAATGCTTATTAGTCGTCCAACCCCCCAAACCCACTGTACCCACATGTAGGTGCCCCCTTTCACCCCTTAGGGCTATAGTAATGGTGTAGACTTGTGGGCAGTGGGTTTTGAGGGGGATTTGGGGGGGCTCAACACACAAGGGAAGGGTGCTATGCACCTGGGAGCTCTTTTACCTTTTTTTTTTTTTTTTTTGTAAAAGTGCCCCCTAGGGTGCCCGGTTGGTGTCCTGGCATGTGAGGGGGACCAGTGCACTACGAATCCTGGCCCCTCCCACGAACAAATGCCTTGGATTTATTCATTTTTGAGCTGGGCGCTTTCATTTTCCATTATCGCTGAAAAACAAAAACGCCCAGCTCACAAATTGTCGAATAAAACATGGACATCTATTTTTTGCGAAAAAACGGTTCGGTCCGCCCCTTCACGGACCCGTTCTCGGAGATAAACGCCCATGGAGATAGACGTTTTCGTTCGATTATGCCCCTCTATATTTTTTAAAACAAATAGGAGAAAATATATTTTTTTAATTCAACGAATAGTTAAGTCCAAGAACTCGCTGCTGGAGGTTGTGGTAAAAGCAGCTAGCAGGTTTGGGGAAAATCCATAAACTGCTATTAAGGTAGATATGGAGAAAGTCACTACTTATCTCTGGGATCGGTAGCATGAAACTTTGCTACTTCTGGGGATTGTGCCAAATACTTGTGAACTGGATTGGCCACTGTTGGAAACAGGATATTAGGTTAGATGGACCATCGGTCTGACCCAGTATGGCAAATTCCTAAGTTCTTATGATTTTTATTGCAAGTATGACCAATGTAATGTTTACACAATTATCTGGTCACTAAGTGGGAGATAATAAGATAGGCCATCTGTTAGCCAAGTATTAGCAGGGAAAGTAAAAGAAGCAAATGATTATGGGGCTCATTTTCAAAAGAGAAAAATGTCTCATAAACAGAATAGAGTGGCATTTGGATGTTTTACTCTGAAAAACGTCCAAATTGCGATTTTTAAAACTCAGATTTGAGATGTTTTTCTCTGCAGTGTTTCCAAATCACAAAGAGGTGTATTGGGCGGTGGGATTTGGGTGTTCCCAAAAGTTGGACGTTTTTCTGCCATAATGGAACAAAGCAAAAACTTTCAGGGCTAAAAGATAAACGTTTTGGTACAGACCTGTTTCAATCAAGACTAAGTCACAAAAGGTGCCTTAAATGACCAGATGACCACTGGTGGGATTAAGGCATAACCCCCATAGTCCCTCAATGGTCACTGACCCTCCCCTTCCACCTCCTAAAGATATAAACAGTACATACCACCCTCTATGACAGCTTCAGTTGTTATGGCCAATCCTATTAGAGTTGCAAGCAGGTCCCTGCAGTAGCCTAGTGGTCAGTGCAGTGGACTGTAGAGAAGGGCACCCAGGTCCATATCCCACTGTCTGGTACATTTGTGGTGAAAAGTGTGAGCCTTGCAAAGTCCAGCAAAAACCTTCTATAATCCGCCCCTTTCTTTCCAAGCACTCTACCAAAACCCTCATCCACACCCTTGTCACCTCTCGTTTAGACTACTGCAATCTGCTTCTTGCTGGCCTCCCACTTAGTCACCTCTCCCCTCTCCAGTTGGTTCAAAACTCTGCTGCCTGTCTCGTCTTCCGCCAGGGTCGCTTTACTCATACTACCCCTCTCCTCAAGTCCCTTCACTGGCTCCCTATCCGTTTTCGCATCCTGTTCAAACGTCTTCTACTAACCTATAAATGTACTCACTCTGCTGCTCCCCAGTATCTCTCCACACTCGTCCTTCCCTACACCCCTTCCCGTGCACTCCGCTCCATGGATAAATCCTTCTTATCTGTTCCCTTCTCCACTACTGCCAACTCCAGACTTCGCGCCTTCTGTCTCGCTGCACCCTACGCCTGGAATAAACTTCCTGAGCCCCTACATCTTGCCCCTTCCTTGGCCACCTTTAAATCTAGACTGAAAGCCCACCTCTTTAACATTGCTTTTGACTCGTAACCACTTGTAACCACTCACCTCCACCTTCCCGTTCACATTAATTGATTTGATTTGCTTACTTTATTTTTTTTTGTCTATTAGATTGTAAGCTCTTTGAGCAGGGACTGTCTTTCTTCTATGTTTGTGCAGCGCTGCGTATGCCTTGTAGTGCTATAGAAATGCTAAATAGTAGTAGTAGTAGTAGTACTATACCTACATATAGGTGGCATCTGTAGCCAAACAATTCATAATGCTAATTTCTCCTATCAAGGCACCAAAATTTGGAATTCTCTTCCTAAATCAATCAAGTTTACAGATAATCACCTAACTTTTAGAAGTCTTCTAAAAACACATTTCTTCCGTCTGGCCTTTCTAAATACAAAGAATTCTGTTTGAATTTTACCTACACTCTTTTCTTAATCTCATTTTCCATCTAGCTCTGCCTAATTAGCTCTCACCTATCCACACTAAATTGTCTAAATCCCTGGTTACCTACTGCACATGTATTAATTTGCTTCTTGAAGTTGTAATTTGTGTTATATTCTGTACACTATTATGATTTATTCACTTTATTATTTGTAAGCCACATTTAACTTGAATCTATTTCGGGCTAATGTGGGTTATAAATGTCATGAATGAATGAACAAACAAATGAATGAATGAATGAATGAATGAATAAATAAATAAATAAATAAATAAATAAGGGCTATTGTAGTGGAGTACAGCTGGGTACAGTAGCTTTTTGGTGGATTTTAGAGGGTTCCCTATACAATATAAGGGGGTGATGGTAAGATGTATATCTGGGACTTTTTATGTGAAGTTCACTGCAGTGCCCCCTACGGTGCCCTACTGCAGTGATGTAGCAAGGGGGGGCAGGAGGGGTGGTCCGCCCCGGGTGTCAGCTCGGGGGGATGCTCCCTGCCAGGTCCCCCCCGGGTACAGCACGATGACACCCCCCCCCCCGACCCAGTGCCTACCCTCCTCAGCTCCCTCCAACCAGCTGAGCACCCTACCGTTAAAGAAATTTCAGAAGCCGTGGAGAGGCGAGGCGCAGCGCCTCGCACCTGCAAGTAAAAGAAGCGAGGATCATCATCGGGCCTTCCCTCACGCTGTCTGTCCTGCCCTCCGCTGATGCAACTTCCTATTTCCGCAAGGGCGGGACAGACAGCATGAGGGAAGGCCCGATGATGATCCTCGCTTCTTTTACTTGCAGGTGCGAGGCGCTGCGCCTCGCCTCTCCACGGTTTCCAAAATTTCTTTAAAGGTAGGGTGCTCATTTGGTTGGAGGGAGCTGAGGAGGGTAGGCACTGGGTCTGGGAGTGTTGATGCGCTGAGGGGGGGTGTCATCGTGCTACACCCATTGCCCTACTGCTCTGCTGGGAAGTCTGTGTGACCAGTCTACTAAGAATGATGCCCCTCATACATCCCAATGGCTTGTTTTTGTGTGGTTTTCCCTTTGTTTCATTTTTTTTTTTCAAAAATGTTCCAAAAAGGTAGACACACCGAACACACAAACATCTAACAAATGGCCATTTTTGAAACAAAAAGTTGTACATTTTTCTGGTTTGAAAATGGCCATGTTCACTACTGGATTTTTGGATGTTTTCCACAAAATGCCCAAAATTACATTTAGATGTCATATTAAAAATGCCCCTCCACATCATTAAAGGAACCCTTTGGGACAATTACAATGGATCAACTAAGCTTTATCTTAATTTTTGAAAACTTTTATACACAATTATTTTGGTCTGAGGTTCAAGACACAGAAAGGGTCCATGGGAGGTTTCTTTTTTTTTTTTTGGGGGGGGGGGGGCTAAATTATAATGCCACATCTTTTTTGCAGCCAATAAGGAAGCTCTATATGCTCTAATTACTGTATCAGAGCTCCAAGGAATCTTGAAAGCAGTCATAAGTACATAAGTGTTTCCATACTAGGACAAACCAAAGGTCCATCAAGCCCAGTATCCTGTTTCCAGCAGTGGCCAATCCAGCTGACAAGTACCTGGCAAAAACCCAAAACAGTACAATACATTTTAATGATTTTATGCTGCTTATCCCAGGAATAAGCAGTGGATTTTCCCAAGTCCATTTTAACAATGGCTTATGGATTTTTTTTTAGGAAGCTATCCAAACTTTTTTTAATCCCCGCTAAGCTAACTGCTTTTCCCACATTCTCTGGCAATGAATTCCAGAGTTTAATTACACCTTGAGTGAAAAAAGATTTTCTCTGATTCATTTAAAATTTACTACTTTGTAGCTTCATGTTGTGCTCCCTTGTCCTAGTATTTTTGGAAAGAGTAAACAAGGGATTCTCATCTACCCATTTCACTCCACTCAGTATTTTATATACTTCTATCATATCTCCCCTCAGCTGTCTTTTCTCCAAGCTGAAGAGCCCAAGCTGTTTCAGCCTTTCCTCATAGAGAAGTCATCCCATCATTTTCATTGCCCTTCTCTGCACCTTTTCTAATTCCACTATATCTTTTTTGAGATGCGGTGACCAGAAATGCACACAGTATTCAAGGTGTGGTCGCACCATGGAGAGTTTCAAAGTATCGTGACTCCTAGATCCTTTTCCTGGTCGGTGATTCCTAATGTGGAATCTTGCATCACGTAGCTATAGTTACCTCACTAATTATTTCCATATCTAGATCATTTATAAATATGTTAAAAATCATCAGTCCCAAAACAGATCTCTGGGGAACCCCATTATCTACCCTTCTACATTAAGAATACTGACCATTTAACCCTACTCTCCGTTTTCTATCCTTTAATCAGTTTTTAATCCACAATAGACCACTATCTCCTATTCTATGACTTTCCAATTTCCTCTGGAGTCTTTCAATAGGTACTTTGTCAAATGCCTTTTGAAAATCCAGAAACACAGTATCGACCGTCTCACCTTTATCCACATGTTTGTTCACCCCTTCAAAGAAGTAATGACCAAATTGAAAAATGAATTATTTAGATGGTCTACTGTCCACTTATGCTTTCTTGTTGGTGCAGATTTGTTTCATCAAAATGGTGTTAATACCTCAAGTAAATTACATTCTTTCCATTTTGTCAGATTTGTGTCCCAAATCTTTCTACAGTCTTTTGGACATTAAACTGAGAAATGTTGAGCGATGCAATGAAGTTCCTCGCATTGCCCTATGTAAACTGAGAGCAGCTAAAAATAAAAGCGGGGAGAACCTTCCAATTTTCTGTTATCACCTAGCAGCTCTGGCAAGATATGTGACCTTCAGGACTGCTGATTCTGAACATGGATGGCTTTACAGGAGCCAATTCCAATTTGTATAGTTGTCACTATGGTGCTACCTCTGTTAAATGAGTTAGGGTTGCTGCTAAGTTTAACAGTTGTTAAATTCTGGAAAATCAAGCATGCATCATTGTGGCTTGACCTTATATTTGTAATTGGCAGGAATACCGTTTCCTAGAAAGTTTGGCAGGAAAAGCAAATTTGGACAATTGGCCAACTAGTTGAAAAGGGAGCCTTATTACCTGTTGGGAGTTTTGCGCAACAGTACCAGTGCAGCATTTCCAAGCTTTTCAGTGGATGCAATTACTGCATTGTGATTTTCCTAGTGAGATTGATATACATTCTTTCTAACCAGGAGCATCCTGATCTAGAACCACGCCCTGTGTGACATGTCCCCTTGTACCCCACACACCCAATGCACCATTGCCACTGCAAGGGAGACAATAGATGGAGAGCAATTTTTGCTCTCCCATGTTCCTTGTGTCCTGTGAATTTATTTCCATAAATATAATATAAAGCGTTTCATCTAAAACAAAAAGGAGTAAGATTAGAATGATAAAATGAGGAATAAACCACTGCATTAAATATCACTGCTTACCACATAGGGGCTAATATTTGTAATTCTATTCTATTCTAATGATGTGTTATATACCACCAGCTTTCCCAAAGGATTCCTAGCAGTTAACAGATAAGATAACCTACTCAATTGAGGGATGTACACTTAGGGCCCCTTTTAGCAATCTGTGGTAAAAAGGGGGCCTGCAGTAGCATCAGTGCAGGTTTTTGATGTGCGCCGAGGACCCCTTTTACCACAACGGGTAAAAGACTGTTGTTTTCTTTACAGGAAATGGCCTCACACTAATCACAGAGCTTGGCAGGTGGCCATTTCTCGCAAGGGGGAGGGAGCCCTTACCACCACCTATTTAGGTGACAGTAAGGGCTTTTGCGCTAACCCGGAAGTAACAGGGCAGCGAACAATGCTGACAAATTACCGCCAGGTAAGTCCCAGTGCTACAAAATTAAAAAATGTTTTTGTAGTGCTGGAAATGGCGTGAGCTGAGGGTGGGAAATACAGCTGGGCTCCTGCAGCGGCCCGGCGGTTGTTCTGAATTGGCACGTGGCAAGCCATTTGTCAAAGGGCCCTTTAGAGAATATACATTTCAGCAAATCAACAGCAAATTTATGTTGAAATAATGTCTTCAAGGCTTTTCTGAAAGATAAATAGGATGGCAAACATCTAATTTCCATAGGTAGCACATTCCACATTTTTGCCCTTTGTAATGATGAGTTCTCATAGATAGACTTCAAGCGTATATCTTTGAGAGTAGGATAGTCTGTTTGTAAAGTACGAAAGAACTATGTCCAGAGGATGGGATTCTAATGTAGTTGATGGAAAGTCTATAATAGTAAGCTTGTTTTGTTAGGTTGATTAAACCTAGGCTGCCTTTAATTTACAATAATTTGTACAGCGCTGTGTAACCATAGTAGCGCTCTAGAAATGTTAAGTAGTAGTAGTAGTAGTTATTGAGGATTTCAATCTTCAGATGCCTAACTGATATATGGCTAGGGAAGGGTGATGCTTGTCTGGATTTACTTTTATAGAAAGACTGAATGACACAGTGGTAAGACGGATGGATTGTAGTGATCTATCATGAGTCACTGTGACCAGAATGAAAGGAGAAATCCAAGCTTCTGGGCATGTGAATATCTACTATTACATTTAGATTCTACTACTATACTTTCCTCCTGACCATTATTATCAGTTATTGGAGGAATTAAGTGCTATGGTGTCATCAGTTTCATTTCTACCTGGAGATTATTGGTGATTAGAGATTTTAATATTCATATTGATAAACCAGAAATGGCAGAGAGGAATGTTTTGTTGCAAATGGAGGATTTACATTTTAATCAATATTAATTCTCTTATGCATATTCAGGATTACATTTTGGATATAATTTTGTCCCTTGGAAAAGATGCTGATTGAATTAGAACATAGAAGTGATGTAAATCTCAAGGTCTGGTCATTCCTTGGTCTGGTCAATTTTTATTGAAAAATGTACCAGGCTATAAAGAGGTGGTAATGTGTATTTTGAACTGTTAGCAAATTGCATCTTTTTTCTAACTTCTTGATGAGAGGAGTAGGTGATAGGCGTAGAAATCTCTGTATTATACTAGAACATGGTGCTCTAGTACTAATCTTCTGAAGCAATTGCCTTGGTTTTAGTCTGAATTGTGGCTTATGAAACAACAAGTGAGGCACTTTGAAAGGAAATAGCAAAGGGATGCATTTGTGGTAAGAGAGACTAAGAAATGTTGTGTAGCTGGCAGGAAATCAGCTTAAAGATTATCAGTTAGTGACAGGATTTTCTACTACTGAATTAATAAGAGTGGACTCCAAGTTACTGCATTTTCAGGGGAAGAGGTTGCAATTTAACATCTCTAACCTGTTTAACCTTTCATCAAAAGAGAGGTGTTCTATCCCCTTTTATCATTTTATTTACCCTTCTCCGAACCCTTTCTAATCCTTCTATATCCTTTTTGAGAGGAAAGGAGGCAATTCTACAACTGGGTGCCTCTATATAGGTGCCCTGAGGACACGCAGTGGGAGCCTATTCTGTAACAACATCTGGGCACCTAAATTCTACAGTTTCTCTAATAAAATACTTGTGTAATCCAGTATCAGCACACCTAACATTTACACACCAGCCATAGATCTGGCATAATTGCAAGCATGTAACTGTGGCAGGGATATGTGTAACTTACACATATAGGGCTAGATTCTATATATGGCACCTAAAAAATTTGACACCGAAAAATACTCGCGTAAGTGGTATTCTATAAGCTGTGCCTAAAGTTCATTGTGGTTTATAGAATAAATGTTTAAGTAGAGAAGTCATGCATAAATTTACGCACCGCCATTTGCTCCAATGAAAATATGGTGCAAATGCCCGCAACTAAATTTACATGTGGAACAGCCATATTCTGTAATTACACGCATAACTCAAAACCATGACCCATTTCACCCCAAAACATCCAATGACCCTCCCATTTCCATGCCTCCTTGTTCGGAACATGTGTAAATTTTAGGTACGGATCCTGCACCTAACTTTATGTGTGTTAATCCCAATTAATTTTAATTAGAGCCAATAATTGCTTGTTAAAAAGCCAATTATCAGCACTAATTTGTTCATTATTCAATTAAATTGCATGTGCAAATCAGGAACGTGCCTAAATTTGTGGTGCAAATTTTGGTGACCATTATAGAATCAGGGGGATAACTTAAGTCCATGTCTCACCCAAAGTTTACACCCCCATTGAATTTACGTTCAACACCATTTAGCATGCTGATGTAGAATGCTGCTTAGGCACCCTGGTAGGACTTTGGCAGGTTACAGTGCTAATTTCATATACATTTACCTGCACACGGAGTGCATAAATGCAAAAGCCCAGGTTCTGGAATTGCCTTTGGGGTGACTATCAAAATGTGGTGCTATCTATGAAAGAAGTTGTACATCAAATACTTAATGACCTTTGGGTTCCTTGAGAAAGCTGTTGCGAAACATGGTCCATGTCGGGACCCACCAAGGAAGTCCAGTTCAATATACTGTATCACAATATTATAAAGTGAAGATTATAAAGCTAAGTTATTTTTGTTTGAAGTATTATGATGTTACTGTTGGAAGAAGGCACATGGATGTGTCATCATATTAAATGTGTGATGATTATATTATAAGTTTGGACAAGCAATCAACCTATTTGGTTTGTGATGGTCCAATGATATTTATGAGCACATAGAAACATGGCGGCAGCTAAAGGCCAAATGGCTCATCCAGTCTGCCCATGCTCTGTAACCCCTAACTCTTCCTTTTCCTAAGGGATCCCATGTGCTTATCTTATATTTTCTTAAATTCTGACACAGCTCTTGACTCCACGACCTTCATTCCATGCTTCAACCACCCTTTCCATGAAATAATATTTTCTTAGATTCTTCCTAAGCCTATTCCCTCTTAACTTCATCATATGCCTCTTTGTTCCAGAGTTTTCCTTCATTTATCCTATTGTCTATATAGAGATATAGGGACATAGTTATCAATGTGGGATACTGTTAAGACTGTTATTTTACCTCTAACACATGTCATTTTAGCATAGGTTTCATTTTATGCAATGATACCTGGTTAGTAACTGGGGTTGACAGTAAAACAATATGTATTAATGATAGCCCACATTGATAACTTCCCCTGTAGTCCTGATTTCAAAGCTGAGATCCTTGAGGAATACCAGGAAATATCTCCCATGCATCAAATGGGATAAAACCAATACTGTCTCATCTTCTCCCTTTGGAAATGGAGCTGTGTGGCCAACTTACTTAAAAGCACATTTCAAAATATATATCACATTGGATAAAATACACGTGTTTAGCTATGTTAACCAGAAGATTCAGTAAATCTAAAAAGTAAGTGAAAAAATTGCAATTTGAAAGGATATGCAAATCATTTTCATATGAAAGCATATATCAGTATACCAATAAACCAATCCATGAGATTTTACATGGATTAATATATTCTTTCCATCACAATGTTGCTATGGATGCAAATGTTTTCTGTGTTAAATCTATTCAAAAAATTATCCTACAATACCTGGCAAAAGATAGCTGTACTCATGCAGAATTATAGTAAACTTTCATGTTTAACCTGATTGCATTTGAAACTTTGATGCGGGGGGGGGGGGGGGGGGGGGGATTTTATGATTTTTTTTTCCAATTGGGATTCAGTACAGAAATATGTGCAAAACTGCACAAATTTACTATTTTTTGCATTTTTCAGAATGTGTGCATTTTACACATATATCTCCCCTACCAAAACCCCCTCCCCCCCAAATATTTGTATCATAGCATGTCAGACTCCTGGTGCTTATCAATCTACTGAAATTCAAAAAATCTGGTGGCAGCCTCAGTACACAATCTGTTAGCAATTTTACTTATCCTTGGAGTAATATGCAAAACCCACTGTGAATTTTGTCAGAAGGATTTTTTTTTACCTCAGTCCAACTGCACTATTTTAAAGTAAAATGAAACTCAGAGTTCTGCCAATTTTGTAAGAATTTGTTAGACTTATCTGCAAACCTAATTTTACAAAGTTCACACATCTCTAGTAGAGTTAAATGAGCAATGTGAAATCCTACTTGAACAAGCAGACTGAACACATGGCACAGAGCAGCAAAAGGCATCACGCCAAAGCACAGGAAGCATGACTCATAAGATGAAACTCTTCCCAGAGTAGTTTTGACTTGTTTCTTGGCAATGTTTGACTAAGAAAAGAGTTCCTTCCTCTGATTCTAGACAGTGACATTTGAAAACAGCCAAAGATGAATCCACCTACTTATCAAAAAATGAAATGCCTACTCAAAGAAGTCAAGACAGGACAACATGTATAGGGGAATTGCATTTTGTTCCAAATTAACCTCATTTAAAAAAATCTTTTAATGAACAAGCAGCAGAAAACTATTAAGGCAAAGAACAGATGAACTGATTTGAAAAGAAGCATACATGAAGTAAAATGTGAGACTATTTTGCTTTAGTTTGATAACTGTTTTTTTTTATTTTATAGCAAGCAATCACCCATACATTTATTAGAGGTTCTCATTCCAGTCCACAAGACACACCCAGCCAGTCAAGTTTTCAGGATACCCATAATTAATATGCATGAGATAGATTTGCATACAATGGAGACAATGCATGCAAATTTATCTCATGCACATTTATTGTGGGTCTAGGTATGTCCAGAGGACACCTCCTGAACTTTGTGCTGTTGAATGCTTAAGAGTACCTTTTTTTTGTAGGAGTTGTGTTTCTGCTGGTATTCCTGACCACAATGTCATCTGGAGCCCACCCTCCCTCTGATTCAGCAAGTCACATGACCTCCGAGTTGTGCTTCTGCTGGTGTTCCTGACCAGAGTGTCATCCCGAGCTTGACTCCCCCCCCCCCCCCGGACAGTGGATCATGTGACCTCTGTAAGCTATTCGGAACCTGGAACTGCTGAATTGTTGTAAATGGGCTTCTGCTTGGTGCTTTATTGATGTACTTTGTGCTTTTGAATGTTTGAATATACCTTTTCTTATAGGAGTTGTGCTTCAGCTGATGTTCCTGACCACAGTGTCATCCTGAATCTGCCCTACTCCCAGGTCACGTGATCTCTGTAATCTATCCTGAACCAGGACCTGCTCAATTGTTTTAGGACTTCAGCCCAGTGCTTGGGTGGAGGTATGGCAAGCACTGCTCTATTTTTCACCTTTGAACCCATGGGTCTCCTACCCACTATGATTTTTCTCTTGGCAGCTACTTGACGTAAATCTTTTACTAACATCTTTCTTTCAGTTGGGTTTCACTTTGGAATCAAATGTATCACTTCTCAGCTGTCTTATTTGTGATATTTGGGGACATTGCTCCCCCACAGCATAGGCATCGTATTCCTCCACTTGTTTACCCAGTTCCCTTATTGTCCATTCTTAAACATTTATCCTAGAACCTTTCCATCAGTCCAAGTCATTTCTAATTGGCGACCAAATCACATGTGTGAGATGCTCCATGCTCCGTCTACTGAAACTTGGGTCAGACCAGGCGAGGAGTCTCATCTCCTTGCCTCTCTCCCTGAGGGCTTTGATTTCATTGCTCGCTTCCATGTCTTGAAACAGGGGGGAGGCTTAGCAATCATTTTTGACTCTAGTCTTAAAGTCACCAAATTGTCACCTCTGTCTTTTTACTTTGAACTCCTGATTGTTAAGTTAGATACTCTGATCCCTTTACATATACTTTTATTTTATTGTGACCCTGCTCTCCCCCTGGAACATTTGGGATTCATGTCTTCAAGCTATCACGGATGCATCGATTCAATTTCCTAATCTACTAATCCTAGATGATTTTAGTGTCCATGTTGATGACCTTAAATCTCACAGAGCTAAAACCTTCTTCGAGTTTATTGCTGTCCTACGTCTCCGCCAAAAGATTTCTTTCCCCTCCCATACCACAGGCCATACCTTAGATTTAGTTCTCACCTTGCAAGACTCACTAATCTCCCCTTTTTTCTTTTCATTGACCCCTCTATCCTGGTTTGATCACTTTCTCTTTCAGCTTAATTTTCTTTGTGTACCGTTTACACAATCACCTGACACCAAACAGTGGTGCAGGAAACTATCTCACATTGATTCCTACACCTTATCACCCTCACTCTTCTCAATTCCGGCTGACTTCTCTTCCAAATCCATGACACTTTTCACGTCATAGTTTTTCTTTTTTCATGACCCTATCAGATTATTGGCCTTCCATGCTCCTCCTTAAAGAAATTCCAATCCCTCCAAAACATAGCCATTCATCTTCTCTATCATGCTCGCTGCTATGACCACATCACCCACCTATTAAAAGCACATCACTGGTTTCTGTTCAAACAAGGGATAATCCACTAAGTAGCTACCCTAACATTTAAGGCCCTTCACTTGGGCACGTCTGACTACCTCTCCTGCCTTACAATCCCATACTCACCTGTCAGACTTCTTCATTCTCTAAACAATCATTGCTTAGTTCTTCCTGGTCCCAAACTTGCTCAACAAGAATCCACTAGATGTACGGCTTTTTTCTTTTTATCACCTTTCATCTGAATGGGCTTCCCCTTGCCATCCATAGTATTCTCGCCTTTAAAAAATGTAAAAGTAAACTTAAGGCCTGTTTTTTGTAAATGCTTATGATGTACAGTCTGATTGGGGCAGTGTTGTGCTGGAGCCAGCTCTGTCCGGCTCGCAAGAGCCGCTTGTTAAATTTTGACAGCTCTTGTGAGCCGGTTGTTGTTGGGGGCGAGCCGGCTCCATTACGGGAGGTAAGCATGGCAGGAGGGCACCATCACAGGCCATGCTTACCTCCCCTGCCGCTCCGAAACATGTCCAACAATGTCCTTCGCCCCCACCCTCCCCTCCCACTCCCATCCATCTTTTTTAATTACCTCCGTCGAAATGCGTGCTATTTAAAGCCCTGCTGCATGCTGCCCGTCTCCAGGCTCCCCTTGCTTGCTTTGGATGATGTTTGTGCCCATAGTCCCGCCTTCTGACATCATTTCCTTTTTCCAGGATCTCCTGCTGAATATCTGCAGTTAGACACTTAAGTGCTATTTAACTGGCCAGGAACTGCTCCTGGCCAGTTAAATAGTCTTGAATATCATGGGGGACAGTCTATATACACTTTTTCATTCCAAACTAACTCAAGTTTTTCCCATGCAGTAAGGCTATTTTTACTGCAAAATGGCCCATTTTGTATTAATGGACATGTGCTAATGTTGCTATTAGTGCATGGTCTTTAAAAAGAAATACCACATAAGCACTCACCAACACTTATTTTATATGTGGAAAGGGCTCACATTGTAAGGGTATGAGCCTCTGCCACAACCTAACTAGTATATTGCAGAGCTCCATATATAGACCTGTGGTACAGCTTATACAATCACAGAATATTCAAAGCTGATAAGTCAGAGAAACTGAATGAAATCTCTTTAAACCTGGAAGATGTAATGGCACAATTTGACAACTTGAAGAGCAGCAAATCACCTGGACCAGATGGTATTCATCCCATAGTAGTGACAGAATTGAAAAATGAACTTGCAGAACTATTGATCTGCAAGATCAGCAGTAAGCAACTCAGTAGACATACTAGACTGGACCACCACAGAGAATCTAGACCTTCTATTCATCATGGAAACATGGTTCCACAGCCTCACAGACCCTGCCATCAAAGAGACATGCCCACCAGAATACAAAATAACTCACTGGACAAGAACTGGAAAAAGAGGTGGCGGAATAGCCATAATGTACAAATTCGATTTCACCATCACAACCACTGGCGAATCCACCTCACCACAACTCGAAATAGCCTCGACAAGAATCACTCATCCGAACCTACAAGGACACCTCAGCCCAATCCTATTCTATAGACTACCAGGTAAATGGAAAGACTCCCAAACGCAACTCATGGACTTCATCTCAAACACATGTGTCTCTGCCTCAAACATCCTCATAATAGGAGATATCAACCTACACCTCGAAGACGACACCTCAACAGGCACACAAGAATGCAAAGAATTCTTAAAACTCTAGGATCTACACGCACCCAATACTCAACCAACACACGCAAAGGGACACACGCTAGACATCATTACACACAAATTCGACTCAGACTCAACTCTCCTACTTACAGACACAAGATGGACACCCACACTATGGACAGACCACCATAAAGCACATGTCTCCCTCCACTGGCGAAAAATACACAGAAACGCAATCAACAAACATGAACAAACAACATACACCACGAGAGGAAAAATAGACCCCACAACATTCTGGCAACAGATCTACCAAAATGAATGGTCAACAAATACAGACACCATTCAATTCCTCCAAGAATGGGATGACATATGTAAAACAACATTGGACACAATTGCCCCAATCCAAACCAGAACATCACGTAAGAAAAAAATCAAATCCATGGTTCACCGAAGAGCTGAAAAAACTCAAAACACAAGTCAGAAAGTTAGAACACGCATGGAACAAAAAGAAAGATGAACACACAATGAATGCCTGGAAATCACTTCGGAGGAAATACAAATATACCATAAAACAGACTAAAAGACTACACTACAAAACAATGATTGGACCAAACTACAAAGACACACACAAACTCTTCTACCTTGTAAATAAATTGTTAGACACCACATCAGTTACAAACAACAGCAAAGATACACCAGGGGTTGACGACCTCGCGAAACACTTCAAGGAGAAAATTATACAATTACGAATTAAAATTCCCACCAGCCCTATTGAATATGCCACACTCCTAAACTGTCTAGACCCAGAAGACGGAATACACCCAGCAGACAGGATCTGGACCAAATTTGAATCACTGTGAGAGGACCTCGTCTCTAAAACGCTCAAAAGATTCGCCAAATCCCATTGCAAACTAGATATCTGCCCAAACAACCTCATGAAAACAGCTCCTCAACAATTCATAACAGACCTAATGAACCACGTAAATTTCATGCTACAAAATGGACTTTTCCCAAAGGAAAAAGGAAAAATTCTACTCACCCCAATACCCAAAGACACAAAGAAAAATGCAAGCGAAATAACTAACTACAGACCAGTAGCATCTATACCACTAATAACCAAAATAACCGAAGGAATGGTAACCAAACAACTCACGAATTATCTCAACAAGTTCTCAATACTGCATGATGCCCAATCAGGATTCCGGTCAAACCACAGCACAGAAACAGTACTAATTACCCTAATGACCAAATTCAAACAAATGATTGCTACGGCACCAATATACTCCTCTTACAATTTGACATGTCAAGTGCCTTTGATATGGTTGACCACGGAATCCTATTACACATACTTGAATATTTTGGCATTGGAGGCAATGTCCTAAACTGGTTCAAGGGGTTCCTAACCTTGCGCTCATACCAAGTCACATCAAATTCAACTACGTCTACCGCATGGACACCTGAATGTGGAGTACCGCAGGGATCCCCCCTCTCGCCAACTATCTTCAACCTAATGATGATCCCCTTGGCAAAACTTCTATCAAATCACAACCTTAACCCTTACATATATGCAGATGATGTAATGATATATATTCCTTTCAAACAGGACATTAATGAAATCTCCAACGAAATCAACCAAAGTCTATACATCATGAATACCTGGGCAGATGCATTCTAACGAAAACTGAACGCAGAAAAAACTCAATGCCTCGTACTTACCTCCCAATACAACACGAATAAATTTACCGCTATCAACACACCTAAACTAAATCTGCCAATCTCTGAAACTTTAAAAATCCTTGGAGTCACTATTGACCGCCACCTAACACTAGAGACTCACGCGAATAACACAACCAAAAAGATGTTCTACTCCATGCGAAAACTGAAAAGAATAAGACCATTCTTTCCAAGATCCGTCTTCTGCAGCCTAGTGCAATCACTCGTACTCAGCCACCTGGACTATTGCAACTCACTATACGCAGGCTGCAAAGAACAAATACTGAGGAAACTTCAAACAGCCCAGAATACAGCAGCCAGACTCATTTTCAGAAAACCAAAATACGAAAGCGCAAAACCCTTGCGTGAGAAACTACATTGGCTCCCCCTCAAGGAACGTATCACCTTTAAGGTATGCACCTTAGTCCACAAAATCATCCACGGTGAAGCCCCTGCATACATGTCTGATTTAATAGACCTGCTACCCAGAAACGCTAAAAGATCATCCAGAACTTTCCTCAATTTCCACTTCCCTAATTGCAAAGGCATAAAATACAAAGTACTGCATGCATCAATCTTCTCCTATATGAGCACGCTATTCTGGAATACACTACCACGCAACCTGAAAATGATCTACGAATTAACCAACTTCTGCAAACAACTGAAAACTCATCTCTTTGAGAAAATTTATTGCAAGGATCAAAACATATGAAGTCCGCACACACTAATAGAAAAGCATCAATACACTCCCTTCTGAATTTCTCTTACCCCGTATTTTCATCACACTTCAATCTCCACCCACAGATAAAATGTTATACCCTATGTTCTCTTGATATTGTTCTATCGCCTTATCTTTTCCCCATTGTAACATCCCATGGTTTCTACGCCCTAACGATTTTTGACTTGACTTTGTCTTCCCATAACTCCTCACAATGTAACCCATAATTGTACTGTAACACACTGTATTTCCATCATTCACAATGTATTGTAAGCCACACTGAGCCCGCAAATAGGTGGGAAAATGTGGGATACAAATGCAATAAATAATAATAATAAATAATTGTTAGTAATATGTAATTTATCTTTAAAATCAAGCATGGTACCGGAAGATTGGAGGGTGGCCAATGCAATGCTGATTTTTAAAAAAGGTTCCAGAGGTGGTGTGGGAAATTATAGACCAAGAGTCTGACATTGGTGCCAGGCAAAATGGTAGAGACTATTATAAAGAACAAAGTTACAGAACATATTCAAAAGCATGGCTTAATGAGACAAAGCCAACATGGATTTAGTTAAGGGAAATCTTGCCTTACCAATCTATTATATTTCTTTGAAGGTGTGAACAAACATGTGAATAAAGGTGAGCCAGTTGATATTGT
This sequence comes from Microcaecilia unicolor, assembly GCF_901765095.1. Taxonomy (NCBI): domain Eukaryota; kingdom Metazoa; phylum Chordata; class Amphibia; order Gymnophiona; family Siphonopidae; genus Microcaecilia; species Microcaecilia unicolor. Next base: position 430,337,578 of record NC_044033.1, on the reverse strand, counting down.
GTGTCTGAATTTTCAAAAAGCATTTGAAAAACTACCTCATGAAAGACTCCAGAGGAAATTGGAGAGTCATGAGATAGACGGTACTGTACTATGATGGATTAAAAACTGGTTAAAAGATAGGAAACAGGGAGTAAGGTTAAATGGTCAGTATTCTCAATGAAGAACTGTAGATAGTTGGGTTCCCCATGGATCTGTGCTGAGAATGTTGCTTTTTAACATATTTATAAATTATCTAGAGATAGAAGTAACTAGTGAGGTAATTACATTTGCTGACAACATAAAGTCATTCAAAGTTGTTAAATCATAAGAGGATTGTGAATAATTACAAGAGGAAATTATGAGACTGGGAGACTGGGAGTCTAAATGGCAGATGATGTTTAATGTGAGCAAGTGCAAAGTGATGCATGTGGGAAAGAGGAACCCAAACTATAGCTACGTAATACAAGATTCCACATTAGGAGTCGCCGACCAGGAAAGGGATCTAGGCGTCATCGTTGATGATAAGTTGAAACCCTTTGCTCAATGTGCAGCGGCAGCTAAGAAAGCAAATAGAATGCTAGGTACATTAGGAAAGGAATGGAAAACAAAAATGAGGATGTTATAATGCTTTTGTATCACTCCATGGTGTAACCACACCTTGAATATTGTGTGCAATTCTGGTCACCGCATCTCAGAAAAGATATAGTGGAATTAGAAAAGGTACAGAGAAGGGTGACAAAAATGATAAAGAGGATGGGACGACTTCAGCTTGGAGAAGAGATAGATGAGCGGAGATATGATAGAGGTCTATAAAATAATGAGTGGAATGGATCCCTTGATTAATCTTTCCAAAAATACTAGGACTAGGGTGCACGTACTGAAGCTACAAACTAGTAAATTTAAAACAAATTAGGGAAATATTTCTTCACTCAACATGTAATTAAACTCTAGAATTCATTGTCAGAGAATGTAGTTAAATCAGCTAGCATAGCAGGGTTTAAAAAGGTTTGGATACCTTCCTAAAAGAAAAGTCCATAAGCCATTATTAAAATGGACTTGAGGAAAATCCACTGCTTATTTCTAGGATAAACAGCATAAAATGTATTGTACTGTTTTGGGATTTTGCTAGGTACTTTTGACCTGGTTTGGCCACTGTTGGAAACAAGATACTGGGCTTGATGGGCCTTTGGTCTGTCCCAGTATGGCAATACTTATGTATTTATTTATTTATTTATTTATTTATTTATTTGTTGCTTATATCCCACATTTTCCCACTCATGCAGGCGCAATGTGGCTTACAGAAAGTTAAATAAGAATACAAACTGAAAGGTTAGGCAAGCATCTAACAGCGTGAACTATGTAGGGTAGGGGGCAAGGGATACATTAATCGACATGACAAGTTGAGGGGTAAGTCTTAGCAAAGAGGAATGTCTTTAACAACTTCTTAAAAAGGGCATGGTCCGCTTGAGTTTTAAGGTGGTGAGGTAACGTGTTCCAGTGTTTGGGACTCCAGTAACAGAAGGACGAGGCGAAGATTTTCTTGTATTTGACTCCCTTACAGTTCGGAAAATGGAGGTGGAGATAGGACCGAGCGGCAGGGTTGGCATTTCTAGGCGGAAGGTCGATCAAGGGGAGCATGTAATCCGGGGCAGTCCCATAGATGATTTTATGTGTTTGGAACGTTTTCAATATGGAGGCCTTGCAACCCACATAAATACCACTACAATAGTCCAGATGGGAAAGGACAAGCCAGTGGACAAGGGTACGAAACAAGTCTCTGGGAAGGAGGTATCTGATGCGCCGAAGCCTCCACATTGCCTGGAACATTTTTTTAGAGACCAAGTGTACATGATCGACCAGCTGGAGATGTGAGTCCAGATGATATCAAAATAATATAAAAGGGCATCAGCCATGCAAGAGATGAGAAATTATTTCTTCAACTCATCATCATTGGAATACTTCAGAGCGAGCACTGCCTGTGATGACCACCTGCTGTTCCAACCATTGCTGAGGATGGAGAGGCTTACATCATCCATGCAGGCTGTATAAGTCAAGATCTATAATCACTATTAGGTAACAAACAGGTGACCTAATTTTTTTGCCATAGGGAATGTGTGTTTATGCCAACTGATTCCTCACAAGTGTTCATTCTAGCATTGAAAAAAACGTAGAGAACTTTTATTCTAAGTTTTATTCAGTCACATGCTGAACATATTTATATGTAACTTTAAAATCCCGGTAATTTCCATGTTCATTCTTGTTTATATTTCATTCTTGTAAATAAATTTTTCCTTTTTATTATTGTCAGTAACGTGTGATTTTGGAGTTTATCAGTATATATCATGAAGGTTAGGGAACAAGCTTAGCTGAATAGGAGATATGGTTTTATTATTATTCCAGAGTATGAAACAATTATTTACACGCATTTCTGTTCTACTACACCTAGTGGTGAATTACTGGTATTACCATCACAATGCAGTAATCTTGCATTGACCAGTTAGAATGCCGTGCACCAATGCTGATGTGCTAACTGATAAGCACAGGAACACCAACTCTCCACCCCAGACACTTCCACTCCAACAAAAATTTTAAAATGTTTTTTAGTTCATGGTTAGCACACACAGATTTCAAACTTACTGCAAGATGCCTGATAGCTTAGTAAAAGGGCCCTCAAGTGACTGCTATCTCACAACCAAGCAGGTTGTCATGATCTCACAGACTTGAGAAGATAATACTGGCTCAATTACAGCAAGCTTTCAGCAGATCAGCAGAAACAGCTCAAATCCAGTTTAGCCTGGCACATCAATGCTGTCAGCTATTGGAACCAATGCTTCTGTTCTTATCACAATCCTGACTATAGAAATCAGGATTTCTTTTCATCTTTTCAGGAATTCACTCAAAGCACAATTAACATTTAGTTTTCTCTAGAGATCATTAACACTCCAGAGCTGAAAAACTGAATAGATTACTTTTTAAACAAATCAGTTCTGTCACAATCTGACTCTGTCAGACTTTTGCACTTTAAAAGTTCAAAACTTCCAGCGTTCCAAAGATAAGATCATTCTATTACACCCTCATATCAGTAATACTACTTTTGTCCCAAAATTATCACTCTCACTAGAGCACTTCTCAGACACTCCATTCTTCCTTGATTTCTTTTGCTCATCTCCAACAGAAAGCAAGCCTGTTTCCCTGGTAACAAGCTCTGGTATCCCAGCATTCTCTCACCAGAGAACTCCTTAGCCAAGCAGACATATGCAACTGTATAAACATTCTGAGTTTGCATGCAAGCTCTGGACTGTTTGCAAATGAATTCAAAATTCATATCTGAATTTAAAGTTTTAAACTGTATTTTCCATGGACACACATTAAATAAAATGACCCCTTTTCACTAGATATCAAATTATCCTTTAGTGACTCAAATTATTCTACTTAAAATACCCACTTTCATTCATTTTCATTCGTTACAGCAAGCAACATTACATATACAACCATCAAATGACCAAATTAGTAAAAATATTTAATATTTCTATAGAGTGATGCATTTGGGATGCAAAAATCCAAAGGTGCTATATGCAACAGGAAGTGAGAGGCTGATGTGGACAGACCAGGAAAAGGCCTCAGGAAGAGAGTATCTGAAGATCTCAAGATAGCCAAGCATTGTGACACAGTAATGGCCAAGGCCAGAAGGATGCTCGATTGCATAGAGAGGAGCTTAACCAACAGAAAGAAAAAGGTGATAATGCCTCTGTAAAAGTCAATGGTGAGAACCCACTTAGAGAATTGAGTTCAGTTTTGGAGGCTATATCTTGCCAAGGACATAAAAAGACTTGAAGGCTTGCAGAGGAAAGTGACCAAAATTGGATGGGGGTCTGTGTCAGAAGACATATGAGAAGAGCCTTGAAGACTTAAATATTATTCCCTAGAGAAGAGGAGGGACAGAGAGATATGATATAAACATTTAAATACTTGAAAGGTATTGACAAACCTTTAAAAAATGGGACGGTTAAGGAACTAGAGGACATGAAATGAAGATGCAAAGAAGGAAAACTAAAATCAACACTAGGAAATACTTTTCCACAGAAAAGGTGGTGGGAACTGAAACAATGACAGAATTCAAAAAGATACTTGGAATAAACATAGAGGATCCCTATAGGACAAAAGGATGGGAAGGAGGATAGGATTTGATATGCTGCCTTTCTGTAGTTACAATCAAAGCAGCTTACATACTATATGCAGGTACTAATTTTGTACTGTGGACAATGGAGGGATAAGTGACTTGCCCAGAGTCACAAGGAGCTCCACTGGGCATTGAACACAGTTCCCTAGGTTCACGAGCAACTGCACTAACCATTAGGATGGAATGAAAATATACAGTAATTCAGCTCGAAGCAACACATATATGACTTTTACACTTTTAATTTAGTTTAACAAAAAGCTGGGGGTGGGTCTGGTGACCTGTATGGTGCAGCAGTTACAATCCTAAGAACATAGGGGGGGGGGGGGGGACTAAACAGAGCAGGTATTTATTTATTTAAAAATTTATAACCCACAAATCTACAATCCTGAGCAGGGAACAATATACATTCACAGTACTACAGACATTTTCAGACTTACATCGTAATCAAGACTGTCGTATCACTGTACAAAAGGTTTGAGGTTTACTCTTTAAAGAGGATCTCAAAAGGTTTGCTGGAAAAGAACAGTTTTTAGAACTTTTTTGAATTTGCCTAAATTGTGTAAGGCTCAGAGCTTCTCAGGCAAGGAGTTGCATTGTTTAGGTCCAGCAATATAGAAGATCGAATTCCTGTATTTATCTTGAAAAAGAGTTTTGAAAGAGAGGACATCAAACAGATTGGAGAATGCAGACCTCAAAGACCTAGAGGGCTGATGTATATGCAAATTTGCTGAGATCACTGGAGAAAGTTTGTTGGTTATCACCTTAAACACTAACAGCAGTTCTTATATTGCACTTTGTAAGCAATAGGCCACCAGTGCAGAGAGACAAGAACGGGCATAATATGTTCGGAACGGTTCATTCCCAGAACACATGCTATGACATTTTGTGCTATTTGTAGTGATTGAAGAACGTATTTTGGTGAACCTAACAGTAATGCAATGCAGTAATCAAAATGAGGCATTACTGTACTTTGAATCACTAGATGAAAATTCTCAGAAGTTAAATAATCCTTCAGCCTTCTTACAAGTCTTAGTTTCTAAAAGATAGTACTAATCATCTTGGCTACCTGCAATTTCATATTCAGTGGTGAATCTATCAGAACACCCAAGGATCAAATTTTCTTGCTGAGTGCAATATGGTATCTGTTAGGAAAGAATCTGGAACATTAATTTGGGATTGAGCCAAATAAAACAATGACCCGTTTGCCATATTCAGACTAAGTTGGTTTGCTTTCATCCATTACTTAATCGTTTTGAGGTATAAACACAGTAGCTGGATACTTTCATTCATTGAATTCTCTATCTTAAAGAATTATTGGATGTTGTCTGCATAAATACAGTCCTTGAGAAGTGTACACAGTTGAAGGAGGAAAATATTGAACAAGATTGCAGATAGAGCTGATTCCTGGGGGACCCCAGTGGTCAAACCAATCATATCAGATCTGTCTTTCCCCTACACCACACAATAGTGTCGTCCTTCCAAAAATGCTGAAACCCATTTTCCAACTCCTGCAATCCCAATCTCTTGCAATCTTTGCAGCAGAATCGCATGGTTGATAGACTCAAATGCACTAGAGATGTCTAATGAGACTAAGAGGAAGGATTTGCTTTTATCGATAAGGTCACACATAGAAAGCATTAATGTTTCAATATCATGTTCACTCTTTAAACCAAACTGATATTGGTCCAGCAACAGATGTTCGTTCATAAAATCAACTAACTGAGATAGTACGTTTTTTCAATGGCTTTTGCCAGAAAAGGGAGAGAAGAGATAGGTCTAAAGTTCTCTACCTTCGAAGTATCTAGCTTATCATTGTTAAGTAGTGGTCTCACTGATGCTAATTTTAATGAGTCAACCAGTTGTCCCTCAGTGAAGGATTTGTTTACTATACATAACACAGTAGGAGTAGCCTAATGGTTAGTGCAGCAGGCTTTGATGCTAGCAGCCTGGGTTCAGGTCTCACTATAACACCTTGTAACCTCGGGCAAGTTACTTAACCCTCTATTACCCCAGAAGCAAAACCTTAGATTGCTAGCCCTCTAGGGACAGAAAAAGTACCTGCATGTAATGTATACAGCACTGCATACATCTAGTAGCACTATAGAAATGATTAGTAGAAGTAGTAATAGCTATGGGCCCCTTTTTATAAAGCTGAGGCAAAAGGGCATGAGCTGGTGTCAGTGTATGTTTTTGATGTGCGCCGAGGCCCCCTTTTACTATAGTGGGTAAAAGGCAGGTCTCTTTTTTTCAGAAAATGAACATGTAGCAAGTGAAGCACTTGCCATGCATCCATTTTGTGGGGGAGCACTTACCCGCACTAACCCGGCGGTAACTGGGCAGTGTGCAGCATTGCCTGATTACTGCCGGGTACACACCGGCGCTACAAAAATGAAAATATTTTGTAGCACTGGATATGACGAGCGCTGGGGGTGGGAACTACTGCCAGGCTGCTTTGGTATCCTGGTGGTACTTCCCTTTTAGTGAGCAGTAAGCTTACTGCAGCTTTGTAAAAGGGGCCCTACTTGTCTTAATTACAGAAGCATGACAAGGATCAAATATAGAACCTGACAGAACTTTCCCTAAAATAGATGATTTGTTATTAATTGGAGCAAAATCTGTCCAGATCTTGTCAGCCTGGACTGTTTATACATTTGGATTCTCTGTGGGGACTGGTAGTGGAAGTCAAGTTTGTGAGCAGAACATGAAATGTTCCCCTGAAGCAGTAAACAGCGAAATAGGGATTCCCTGTTGGGATGTTTGGAAAGAACTGTCTGTTTGTGCTACAATATAATGACTATGACAACTGGAAGACAGCAACAGAGCTAAGTGCTGTTCACCATGATATAATGATACTTCTGTTTATGGATTAAATGGTATTTACTATTGCTCTGCTGAAAAATAAGACTGGCTTAAGGAACACTGTTTACTTTGTAAACTGAATTGAGTGGTGGAGAGTTTTTGACCTCTGATGTGTTAACTCACTCTATTTTCTCCAGAGATTTTTGAAGTGGAATATTGTAAGATCACAATTTTTTTTAATCTACCTTTTTTGATTGGGGTATTATGCAATGTTACCTAGTTTTCACATTCGTCTTTATTGAGAAACAGATACAACATTTTGTTTGTACAATAGCCATAAAAAAGGGGGCCTTCCTTAGGAACTCAGATCTTGTCAGGAGGGGGATGTGGATTTGTGACTCATGGAGGTGAATAAATCTCAAGTATCATGCACTCCTCCATGTACCAGATCCAAAAGACAAATTAGTTGGTGGCTATACATGAGTTTGAGCAGCTGTAAATGCAACAGGCAAAAATGCTGAAGTATACTTGTACTGATGTAAAAAAAATGCCTCAGTTTATTAACGATAAGTCTTTTTTTAAAATATTTTATTTATCATTTTTATACATAGTAAACAAGTATAAACTTGTAAAGAAAAATCCACTATTACAATTAAATCTAAAGATATTATTCATAACACAAATTAAATATTATAGCTTCATTTAGCGTCCACAACAGGAGTCCAAGATTCCTAAATAGGAGAAAACAGGTAATAAACTTTATAAATCAAATTTTGAGATACAGACAAGTTTCTATTCGACTTTACTTAACTAGGAGCTCTCTTAGATATTAAAAAAGATGACAATTGGTCAGGATCAAAATAAACATATTTCATGGCTTGATAGGAGATTAAACATTTACAAGGATATTTAAGGTAAAAAGTTGCGCCAAGTTGAAGTGTCTCCTGTCTCATCTGTAAAAACTTTTGTCGTCGCCTTTGCATTTCCCTCGCTAGATCTGGAAAAACACGAGTTTGCAAACCACGAAAGGTTTTTTCTTTATTCTGAAAAAACTTCTTTAAAAACCAGATCTTGTCCGAAGGTTTAACGATAAGTCTTTGAGGAACAAGGAGTGTACAATGTCCATAGAAGTAATATACCACAGGTACTCCTAAACATAGATGACCCAACACTGCAGTGTTTCAGCAACAAAAGGGTGATAATGAAAATGCCTTCTTCAGGGGTCCTTAAAGTAAAAAAAAAACATAACACACATATGAATTACAGAGAAAACATATAAAGAAACATATACTACCAATGAGAAAAAAGTAAACAAACAAATTAATAATAAATGGTGATGAAAAGTGCTTATATATATTATATTATATTATATTATCAAAGATAAGGCCCTGATCCAAGAAAAAAAAAACTGGTGAACATACTCTTTGTAAAAAATGTGGTGTGCTATATAATCCTATTATAAAATTGCCCAATGTATTATACAGTAAATCTACTTGCATCTTAATCTAAAGTTTCTAAAATTACCTCCAAACAATTCATACAGTGACACACTCTGAAGGTGAGTCCTAGGACAAAAAAGCATTACAATGAGCAAACCAAATGATTATAAATGAAGAAAGACTTGAAATGCAAATTCTGTATCAGCACTTGCTTCCAATGTTTTTGTTCAGTTAGCAAACTTCAAACAGCTGTATAATTCTGGAAATCCATCAGAACAGGGCTCTTGAACTAAACATTTGATAAGGACTTGAGAAACAGGGTGGTATACTTCATTCTAGGAAACAGTTTACAGAAGAGCTGAGGAATCAATGTGGAAAATGTTTCATTTATGCAGAAACTGTAGGGGGCACCATAATACCTGTTTTACTTTCTGCTCCATTGCACCCTTGTTCGATTTTGGAAATAAATTAAAAAATGTAAGACAAATTGTTACAATTCATTAGCTATTTTGCATAATTAGCACTGGTTTCCATTTGATTTGTAATATTTTGATTACTAGAAACTTATAAATGACTTTCTATCTGAAACAGTTTCTAGGGTTTTGTTTTTCATTGTAATTTGTAGACTCCCAATGCATTCACAAGTACTCTAAGTTAAGCAAACCTCTGGAAATCACTGTGAACAGCAAAGACCTTTGTGTTGTACCATGCATACATGAAACTGAATTATAATACCCAATTCTTATTTTCTTAACCTATTTGGTGATCATTATTTATATTCAGTTATTTTTCTATAACGTATCATTAGATCGTTTAATGATCTTTCTTTTGGAGCTGATCTTGTTAGATGATGGCTTGTTTTGAGGTGTGTTTAACAAAAGTGATATAGCACCCATCTTTGTCCATCTGTCCCAACTCATAGGTTTATTTGCACTTGTAGAAGCAAACTTATGTGTGCTGATAAAGACAGGAAGAGCTATCAGCAGAAGAAACAGCTAAGCACATGAACACACCATCCTATCCCTCATACATAAACATATGTAGATACAATTCTCATCCTTTACACACACCAGCATCCTATCCCCACCCTTCTCTGTCTGTCTTTCTGGCTCTCTCTCTCTCTCTCTCTCTCTCACACACATCCTCCCACCTGTACACAAATATACCCAATCCCACTTACATATATCCTTCATATAACCCCCCATTAATGCTATTCACATAGCCACATAGCCTTACAGCCCTACCATCCTTATGAGACACAATTTAGCATGTCTCTTCTCACTGATTCTCCCACTCAGACATGCATAAGTTTGTATATGGTCTCAAAGGAAATGCGTCATTGTCAGGCTTATTTTCGAAAGAGATCGCCGGCGATCTTCTGACACAAATCGGGAGATGGCCGGCCATCTCCTAAAACTGGCCAAATCGGTATGATCAAAAGCCGATTTTTGGACAAACTCACCGGCATTCAGTCGCAGAGGCGGTCAAACTTCAAGGGGGTGTGTTGGCAGGGTAGCGAAGGCGGGATGTGGGCGTGCTTACGAGATGGCCGGCTTCAGCTGATAATGGAAAAAAGAAAACCGGCGATGACGAGCATTTGGCCGGTTTTACATGGTCTATTTATTTTCACGACCAAGTCTCAAAAAGGTGCCCAAACTGACCAGATGACCACTGGAAGGAATCGGGGATGACCTCCCCATACTCCCCCAGTGGTCACCAACCCCCTCCCACCCCCCAAAAAACCTTTAAAACATTTTTTTGCCAGCCTCTATGCCAGCCAGCTCCATGACAGCAGTATGCAGGTCCCTGGAGCAGATTTAAAGCCAGGTGCACTAAACTGCACGGAAGAGTCCTTCCCTTACCGATCCCTTAGTGAATCGGTAAGGGAAGGGCATGCATGAAAGAAATCGCATGCAAATGAGCTGCTCATTTGCATGCAAATTTCCTTCCGTAGGAGGGGAAACCAGTCGGCCAGCTCGTAAAAAAAAAAAAGGATCTTGCTGATCAGTTATGTTATGACTTACTTGTTCTGGAATGCTGTATTTTGTGATACTGTTTTGAGAAATGTTCAATAAAGACCAAACAAATTTAAAAAAAAGTCCCTGCTGTGCATTTTCCCTTGATAGCTGTCTTTCTCCCCGAATGGGAAAAACAAAACTGTTTTTGTGGGATTTGAACCAGCCACCTCTGCATGACACGACCAGTAATGTAACCACTTGGCCACAGCTCCCCTTAGTTGAGTGTTCCTCCCTTTTGATTATACCCCTTCAGGTGTCTCTCAGCCAATCACAGCACGGTTAGCTGTCTGCGAGTGGCTGAGAGAGACCTGGAGGGGCATAATCAAAAGGGAGGGACACCCACATAAATGGAGCTGTGGCCAAGTGGTTACATCACTGGTCTTGTAATGCAGAGGTGGTGGGTTCAAATCTCACTATTACTACTAAAAAAAGCTGTGAACAAAAACAGTTTTGATTTTCCCATTCAGGGAGAAAGACAGCCATCAAAAGAACGACAGGGAAAGACGGCCATTAAGGGAAGTGCACGTCAGGGACCGCCATCAAGGGAAAATGCACAGCAGGGACTTTTTTTTTAATTTCTATGGTCTTTATTGAACATTTCTCAAAACAGTATCACAAAATACAGCACTCCAGAACAAGTAAGTCATAGCATAACTGATCAGCAAGATCTAAATATCCAGAAGTACCAGTGCACTACGAATGCTGGCCCCTCCCACGACCAAATGCCTTGGATCTGACCAGGTTTGAGATGGCCGGTTCCAGTTTCCATTATCGCTCAAAAACAAAGTCGGCCATCTAAAACCCGGTGATCTATGGCATTTGGCCAGCCCCAACCGTATTATCGAAACAAAAGATGGCCGGCCACTTTTTCGATAATACGGTTCTGGACAGCTCTTTGCGGCGCCGCCAAAATAGATGGCTGGCCATCTATTTGGCCAGTGCCGTTCGATTATGCATTGGGGATGTAGCTATCCTGGGTGAGTCCTTGCTATCTTCTACCCAATGGCGTACCAAGGGGGGGCAGTGGGGGCAGAGGGAGCAGGGAACGAGCGAAGCCGACAGGCGCGCAGCACCCCCCCCAGCAGGTAAAAATGCACCCAGGGGGGTGTCGTTTCCCCGGGGGGAGGTGTCCTTTCACCAGGGGGTGGGGTCGCGCTGCACCCAGGGGGGGGGACGCATCGGCGATCTGCCCCGGGTGTCAGCCACCTTAGGAATGCCACTGCTTCTACTTGTTTTGTTGGTATACCTTTTAGGGATATGCTTTCATTTGAAATATCAACGTCATATGCCATGTCATTTCATGTCACTGACACAAAAAGAAGCAGCAATAAATGTTCATGTTTTTTCATGTGCCTTCAAGAAGTGAATTCATTCTGAATACTGCACACACTTCGTAAACAGTGTGCACTCTTCTGAAAGAGCAAGCACTTAACGACATTGCCCCTCGAGAACAGAATTAAAAAGAAAATCCTGAAACAAAATGGGAATTGACACAAAATGAACATTTTCTGGCTGTATATCCCTAATATCATTCTTCCCTTTTGCCAAGTTAAGAGACCCTTTTACCTATTCAGTGGTAAGAACTAATGCATGTTTATCACAGGGTAAAAAGCACTACGCCAGGGCACGCTCAGACGTCCTGCAGTAGTTTTGAGATCGCTGCATGCATACCATCCTATATAATAATTTGCACCTCCAACGTTCTAAGTCTGGATGCCTGGGTTCGTAACACAATTCCCATTGGTCCGCCCTCACGTCTGAATGTGATGACGCAGAGGGCAGCTCAATGAGAAGGAAGGGAAGGGAAACCAGCACCAGCCATCCACAGAACGTTGGAGATGAGGATACAATCACCCCCTCCCTCCCCCCCTGTCCTCCGAGTTCCAGGCTCCCCTCTCCTCCGAGTTCCAGGCCCACCCCCTCCCTCCCTCTCCTCCCCTCCCCTCCCCTCCGAGTTCCATGCCTTCACGTCTTCACCATGCCTCCGACATGCCCCCGTCAACTTTTTTCGTTCCCGCGACAGACTGCAGTTGGAGGCACCCAAATTTGGTTTTCGAATATACCGATTTGGGTGCCCATGAGAGAAATGCGTCCATCTCCCAATTTGGGTCGAAATATGGGCGTCTTTCTCTTTCGACAATAAGCTGGATATTGTCCTAGATCTTATACTATTCCTTAGAATTTTTCTTTATACAATCTATTATATTTGTTGATTTCTATTTTAATGAAATCAACATGTATTATAGATTATATAAATAAGTCTCACATCCACCTCAAATCAATACCTACTTGTGTGCTTTTATCTTTAAATTCATACTAATGGAAGATATCCATTTTGGAGTCTAACATTTACCTGGCAACAGATCATCCCATCAGAGTGTGAGCAATTTTCTACCTTATGGGACTTTTTAACTTTGAACCTTAATGATCTAGATCTGGATTTACAATCTTGGGCTGTGAGCTCTGCCCAGAATTGTTACATCAGCAGTGGCACTTTGAGTTGAAGCTTTCACTTTCAGGTGACACATTGTACGACTTGTCAGGCAAAGGTTAAACTCAGGGAACTTCTTCATTGTCATGAATTTAAAAAGCAAAGTGGACAGACCTAATTCACGATCTGTATTATCTGGGAGGAAATAACCTCAAATGTCACAAGGAACACCAACTCTACCCTTATGACTTCTTGTTTAGAATTTAAAAAAATGTGTTTGTTAAACTGGAGGTTTTTGAATGATGATTCAATTATCGCTAAAGAGTAATTTCCTTACCCGGCAGTCATAAAGGTAGTGTTTGCATTTCTTGCGACATCTGAGGTCTTTTCCTTCCAGATAATATGGATTGTGAATTGGGTTTGTCCACTTTGAGTCGAAGGTTTTGCTGAGTATTGCCATCATTTTGTAATAAGTGTTCTTATCACCTGTGAGTGAGCCATTTTCTACTCTGTGACTTAAATTTTTAAACTTCATGGACTGGGAACTGTAATCCCAGGTGGTGAGTTCCACCTAAAAGTGTGATATCATTAGAAGGCACTTTTCTCTTTAAATTCACACCAATGGAAGAGTCCTATTTTAGAGTTTAACCTTTACCTAGTATCGTCTTCCATTTCATCAACTGAAAATGAGCCATTTTCTACCTTGTAGGACTTTTAAACTTTGAACTTGAATCACCTGGAAGTGCAATCTTGGGTGCTGCACTCTACCCAGAATTGTGACATCAGTGGATTCTTTGCCTTTTAAATTCATAGCAAGAGAAGAAGCATACCACCTGAGGTGCATCACCAAGGAAGCATGCCTAAGGGGCATGTCTAGCCCCTTGCTGTTCCACTTTGTGTGCAACTTTGCACACTAATTCTTAGGTATTTTCTGGACTTTTGTTAGTTTAGTATAATGTGCTGGACTACCTTTGAGGTTCTTATTTGAATGTGGAAGGGTAGGTATGGGGTAAGTATGCCTACTAATATGAATAAAAATGAGCGGATGAGGAATACATTAGCTCCCCTAAAGTAAGAGAGTTCCACTTTACAAATTCATTCTGAGAATTACTCCCTTAACATTCATTGGGAAAAATATCACATTTTGTAGGGATCTAATTTTAGAGTATTCCGTAGACTTTAGTGTGCACCTCTTTTTAGGCATCTGAATGCAATGTAGTGGGAGCCTATTCTATAATGGCCATTTTGTTGTTTTGAGAGCAATGCCATTAAGAATGTACACTCTTTCCAAAAAAGTGTCCTCTACACAAAGGGTGCACTACTACTGGTAAATGAAACACACACAATGTATCTATTCATTTCCATTTGATAACAACAAATATCTGTTCTTTTCTGTTCATTTTCATTTGTTAATGACATGCACTAACATGGTATATATTATTGATATTTCCTATGTCATACCAAACAACAGCCCATCCCTGGATGAAACAGATGAACCTTGACCTCGCCCCTGATATCTGAGAGCAGTTACTACTACTGCTACTACTAATTATTTCTATAACGCTACTAGATGTACGCAGCTCTGAGCCCAATTGTTTTGCATTTCGAGGGTGACTTCCGTTAAACAGTCCCAATACTTTTTGGTGCACTGTTGGTTTTTTTGGACTCCTTCTCATGTCCACAGCATTAATATTGCTAATTCTAACTTATGGTGGCCATGCCACTTTGAGTATGCTTATGCACATGTTCTATGAATCTCCCTGCCTCCAGACATTCTGGTCAAAGTTTAGGTACACTATTAAGAATATTTTAATTATTTCATCTCCTTTGTCGTATCTTTTTGTTACCTGATAGGGCACTCTAGTAGTGTGCTGGAGCTGGCTCACACTGGCTTGTGAGAGCCGTTTGTTAAGTTTTTAAGAATTTTGGGAGCTGATTGTTAAAGTAGCCATAGTATTAATCCTGTGGGCCTAAGAAGAAGTCTAAAAAAAAATGGTGCACCAAAAAGTATTGCAGCTGTTTAACGGAGGCCACCCTGGAAGTTGGGCTCAGAACTGCTCCCAGGTATCAGAATCAAACCACTGAGCCATATGAATACCACTCACAATTGATGGTATTGCTGTCTCTGTCCCATTCCCTTCTGAGAAAACCCGAGAGCCTTTAATCATATATGATGGTAACGGATCCAGTTCACAAAATGAAGGTTTAAGACATCAAACCCTTCAGTTTTAAATGTGCTGACCACTACAAGCTAAATTTGACCCAGATATTCAATGAAAAGTCTAATACTGTATATATATTCTTTCCTACCAAGCTATCCAAAAGACTTTTGCCTTTGCTTTCTGACAGAACACCTCACATATTACCATCTAGAATAAGTCCCTTGATTACTGTAAAATTACTCAATGGGGAAATTTCATAAAAAGAGGCATGAATGGCATCAATCTTTCCTCACAGATTTTGTTGTGATTATTTTGAGACAGAGATCCTCATCAGCTTGAGACAAAATTTTCAACTTTCAAAGGTCTTTCAGAAACTAAGAGAGACTTTTGGCCTATTTAAAATATTTCTACTTGTTCAGTTGCTTAGCTTATTCAATTGCTTATCTGTACAAATTAATATAAGTTTACATCACTGCCTTCCTACTTTAGTTTTCATTCATCTTCTTTCAAGCTGCCTTGAGTTTAGCCACCTATCTATTTATCCCAACTGACTCTGTACCACCCATCTTATCTTACATCTATACATCTGCACTTAGCCACTCGGCTACATGGTAAGCTGTATTGTCGAAAAACATTAATGCTCTAATGTGTGATTATTAGATATTTCATTAATATTATGCTGACATCATATTATATTTCTGTTATTTGTATTTCAGTGCTGTTAAATGTATATATTTTTGATGCGGTTTCAAGTTAGTTCTATTATTGGGTTTTAATTTGCTGTTCTTAAGTTTACCTCATTTATTGTATTTATGTTTAAATTTGGTCATTTTTACAATTGTTATGCTGTTTAAAAAATAGTAAGTTTTATAAAGGTGATTAATAAATCCCATAGATAGATAGATAGATAGATAGATAGATAGATAGATAGATAAATAAATTTTTGCTGCTTGAGAAATGGCAGCCTTGTGTGGAATCAATGACTATTAGAGCCCGTGCTAATAAGTCTTATTACTTTTTGGGGCAGCTGTCTCCAATACCTCTGAAAATGTAATATTCCACTTCCCAACTGGCTGATCTTAGTTGTTACCAAATGATGATATTATTGAAACAAGATGGGCGGCCATCTTTCATTTCGATAATACGGTCGGGGCCGGCCAAGTCTCAACATTTGGCCCGCCCTTAGAGATGACCGCCCTTAGAGATCACCGCCCTCAGAGATGGCCGACATTGGTTTTCGCCGATAATGGAAACTAATGGCAGCCATCTCAAAACCGGTAAATCCAAGGCATTTGGTTGTGGGAGGAGCCAGCATTTGTAGTGCACTGGTCCCCCTCACATGCCAGAACACCAACCGGGCACCCTAGGGGGCACTGCAGTGGACTTCATAAATTGCTCCCAGGTACATAGCTCCCTTACTTTGTGTGCTGAGCTCCCCAAAACCCACCCCCACAACTGCACACCACTACCATAGCCCTTACGGGTGAAGGGGGGCACCTAGATGTGGGTACAATGGGTTTGTGGTGTGTTTTGGAGGGCTTCCATTTACCACCACAAGTGTAACAGGTAGGGGGGGGGTGGGCCTGGGTCCGCCTGCCTGAAGTGCACTGCAGTACCCACTAAAAACTGCTCCAGGGACCTGCATAGTGCTGTGATGGAGCTGGGTATGACATTTGAGGCTGGCATAGAGGCTGGCAAAAAATGTTTTTAATTATTTTTGGGTGGGAGGGGGTTGGTGACCACTGGGAGAGTAAGGGGAGGTGATCCCCGATTCCCTCCGGTGGTCATCTGGTCAGTTTGGGCACCTTTTCAAGGCTTGGTCGTGAACAAAAAAGGACCAAGTAAAGTCGGCCAAATGCTCGTCAGGGCCAGCCTTCTTTTTTCCATTATAGGCCGAGGCCCACCATCTCTTAACCACGCCCTTGTCCCGCCTTCGGTACGCTGCCGACACGCCCCCTTGAATTTTGGCCGGCCCTGCGACAGGAAGCAGTTGAAGCCGGCCAAAATCAGCTTTTGATTATACCGATTTGGCCGGCCTTAGGAGAAGGCCAGCCATCTCCCGATTTGTGGCAGAAGATGGCCGCCCTTCTCCTTTGAAAATAAGCAGGATAGTCACAAAGTTTGACAGTGGTTGCTTGTTTGTAGATTTTGGATAAGTGATTTAATATGAACAAATATAAACTAAACTCTGAGAGGGGCATTTTTGATATGACGTCTTAAGTCAGACTTTGGACATTTTGCAATAAATGTTCAAAATCCGAATAGGAAATATTTTTGAAACAGCAAAACACCTAGCACATCTCTTCATTTATAGTCTTAACTAATAGTCAATTATTCTAATTAGAATAACAAGAAGGGAGTTTTCATTAGAGATTTATTTACTTTCTGAGAAGCATACACTAAATAAATCATACAATATACTATATAATCTTAAGGTTCTTTATTTGAATCTAATATCCCTAGAAGTTTACACAACAGAATAATACTAAGATGCATACAGCAGTCCAGCAGCAAGAGGGGTGCTATCCAGTCTTTTGCATTGAGTGTCACATCTGTGATTATCTTCCAATTGGCGAGAGGTTATATGTGTGTGCTCGATGCAAAGAGCTCCTAGCTCTCAGAGAAGAAGTCTGTTTTGAGGCTAGAGTAGCAGACTTGGAGGAGCTGAGGGAGACAAAGAGGTACATAGAGGAGGCCTACAGAGACATTGTAGAGATGTATCACTTCCAGTCTGGCAGCCCCTGTTCTGCCTTGGAGGATGGAGGTCTCCTAAAAGGAGAGCATCACCATGGTGAAGTAGGAAGTAATCCTGTAGCCAGGACCTGCCTACCAGGGGATGCAGTATCCTCTTGCACTGAAGATGTGTCTCTAGGAGATTCATTAATTTCACTCATTTTTGTTTGAAATTAGGTTGCTGTCCTTCAAACAAAAAGGCAACAACCCCAAAGTAATTTCTAAGGATATTGCTTCTTCCATTAAAATACCTAGAGAAAACCTACTGCAGTGCAAAAGAAGAAAGAAACAGAGAGAATCCCTCTTACAGTGACATACAATCCAGAGCTAGAAAAATTGAGAAGAATCCTAAAAAGATCTACAGCTACTACTCCAGGAGGATGAATTACTGAAAGAGATATTCCCAGCCCCAGCAGTGCTGGTCTTCTGACAGCCACCTAATTTGAAACAGAAATTAGTGAAAAGCAAATTCCCAATACAAGCTCAAAAAGAAGAGAATGGCACACATCCCTGCAATATGCCTAGCTGCAAACTGCACCAACACATCTCACAGTATCTTACAATCACTCACATGGGAAAAACATTTAGCATAAAGGGATCATTTACATGCTCTTCCTCAAATGTGGTATATATCATTCAATGCAAAATGTGTGAAGAAGGGAGCTATATTGGAGAAACAAGCCAGATGCTAAAGATGAGGCTCAATTTACAAAGATACAATATTAAACATTCCAATGCCAACCAGGATGCCACCTCTGCAGGACAGTACGTCACAAACCAAGAACACTGTATCAATGGTCTTATGATAAGAATACTAAAAGGAAATTTTAAGACAGTCCAGGAATATAAGACCTTTTGAAGTCAAAAGGATGAAATATTTTGACACCCACCAGACAGGACTCAACAAAGATCTGCGTTTCCTAGCCCATTTTAAACCATAACATTCTACTGCTTTGTCACTCTCTTATCTACCATCCATCTCTCCCTGACTCTCATCCATCCAGCTCTCCCTGTTTCTCAATTAACCTACCCCCCCCCCCCCCCACTGTGAGACTGTCATTGGAATGCTTTTGTGCTTCACTTATAGATTCTGATATTTGTCAACTTTTGCTTATTTCCGATCTGAAGAAGAAGGTTACCTTTCAAAGCTAATCAAAAGATGTATTAAGTTAGTCCAATAAAAAAGATCATCTTATTTTCTTTTTTGATTTATTTCTACTTATTACATTTGACTTTTCATAAGCAAGTCTTAACTGTTTGAACTTGCTTTGCTGTTTGTTAGGGTGGGTTTTACATTTTTTGAGAATAGCGATCTGCCATTTTACATGCGCACTGAGGGGTGCACTGTGGGGGCGTGTCTGGGGGGTAGAGAGTAAATGTGTCTACGCTAATCAGAGCAGCCAGATTTCTATGTGCTAACTGATTAGCATGTGATTAGTATGTGAACCCTTACTGCCTACAAAATAGGTGGTGGTAAGGGCTCATATACGAATCTATTTAATGGCCAAGCGCCAATGGCAAAATTAGCGTATGGCCATTAATTGAAAAAAAAAAAAAAGGTAAATTGGCTATCTTATTGCAGCAGTAAAACTCACCGTAGTGTGTGGAAAAGACCCACAAAAGGGCGTGCTGAGTCCAGTTTTTACCACTGCTTTATAAAAGGGCTGCTAAGAGACTTGAGGCCTCTTTTATCAAGCTGCAGTGGCGTTCCTAGGAGGGGGCGGTGGGTGCGGTCTGCCCCAGGTGCACGCCGCTGGGGGGTGCTGTGCGCGCCTGTCCTCCGTTCGTTCCATGCTTCTTCTCTGCCCCGGGGGGGGGGCAGTCCTTCGCGGGGAGTGTCCTTTCGCCAGGGGGGGGTCACGCTGCATCCGGGGGGTGGGGCGCATCAGCGATCCGCCCCGGGTGTCAGCCCCCCTAGGAACGCCACTGTCAAGCTGAACTAGCGGCTACCAGTGTGGTAATGCTGACAAAGCCCATTCACTTTGAATGGGCTCCGTTGACATTACTGCAGGACAACCGCTAGCATGACTTAATAAAAGAGGCCTTTGATTATTGTAACTGTTTGTATGTGAAGCTCCAGGAAAACAGTTAAGATGACTACAGTTAGGGCAAAATACAGCTACTAGATTACTGACAGGGAAAAGTTGCATGACTATATTTCACTTATCTAATGATCCTTGCATTGATTACCTGCTAAATGTAGGGCAAAGTTTAAGGTACTGAGCTTGAATTTTTAGGGCTGTATGCTTTAGGGGTTCATGCACCTTTTCATTAAAGTATGCTAAGTCGTTAATGTGCAAATTTGTGCAAGTTAACTGTTAGTTCACCGGTGTGGTAACTGTTAAAGCACGGGCATTACAGCATGCACTAATTTCTGTGTTAATTGCTTGCTGTGTTAGGAGGCAGAAACTGAGCAGGCTTAGAACGGAGAATGGACATGGGCTACACTTTGCATGGTACTTACAATGAACTGTCACTAGTGCAGTTAGCATGAGTACACCATCTGCATCCTCAAGAGAAGGTGGTCAGTGCATCCGTGCTAATCACAAATAATTATAACACATGATTGCAGAGATATACTGGGCATACCCCCAAAACTTACCACACAGCTTTTACACTTACCATATGTTACTTCTTATTGTTAAAGTGTGGTAATTGCAAAAACTTATTGCTCTGTACTAGTAAGGGCCCCCGTGTTATCTGGCAATGCTCTTGATTCTATATGTCCCCACAAGAGATTTCTTTATTCATCACAACAATTTTAATTCATGGCTCTTTCTTATGTGCAGTTGTAGTGTACCCACCAGAGAGCTTTTGTCTTTTTTTAAATTACAAGCAAGGAACACAATTACTTTTATCTACTGTATTTGTTTAAAAATCGATTGCCTGAAATTTCACAAGCTGGTTAAGTCTTGACTTTTTTAAAGGTAGATTTATTAGGCAATGACTATGTACCTGAGCTTTTTTTTTTTTTTTTAAAGAAGGGTAGGCTACTAGGAAAGAGTGATTTTAATGATTTAAATCATTTTATATGTATTTATTGTGTTTTTATTACTTTATTGTACCAAGCCTCACGTTCATTTTAATAGAACGTGTTATAATGTTGAATAAATAAATACAAATAAATATATCTGTATTTAGGATTCTTTATTTACAGAGAGGCCACCTTCATTTCTCACAGTTTCTTAATGCAATTCATAAATTCTAATCTTTAAACAACCCAATTTTTTTGAAACCTTAATTGGAACTCTACATACAGTGAAACCACAATGTGCAAATGATTCTTCCAGTAGATCCAGAATGGGGAGAATCTTTTAGCATATATCACCCAATAACTAGTACAAGGGCAGTATAACATTGCCTGATCTATGTGTAAAATTCTTTCTACTGTATATAGCCAAAAACCCTATCATTTTGTTTGAATGCTGCAAGAAGCACTTAGCTTAAACTCTGAGGTCAGTGTTGACTCATTTAAGATCTTTCTTCTGCTTTCAAAACCTCCCAGTTGTAATTCAATTGATAAGCACTTCCCCTTGGCATTTCAGGTCCCCTGGCTGCCCTTTCATGCACTTGTCTACATTACGCTTAACCTGTTATTGTTCAGACTTCAATAGGTAATCTGTAGATACATCATGTCTTTTTTTTCCTAAGCATTTGTAAAGTATTATTCCTGAATATAACTCATTGTAAACTCAGATTTGGAAATATGAGTAATTAAATCTAACATCCAAGTCTAAAACATGCTTCTACTGTACGGACTGATTTCAAAGGATGCTGAAGCAAGTTGAGCAAGTTGTGTGTTTTATACATACCATATTTTTTCCCAGTGTTCCACAGAGGCAGATCTTCCAGAACTGTACTGAGCTATAGTTGCAACATGTTCAACTCGCCCGCTGGCATTCCCTGCCCCAGCTACTTCACCACTGTCAAAGAAAGGATATAGTAGGCTGGGAGTATTTTGTGCCATTCCATATTTGCATCCTGTGCAGCTGCACTGCTCACACAACCCTTGCACTACATAAAACCTAACTTTTCATAGCAAAAGCCCAGAAACATATCACTAAATATCCTTGCATTAGTTTTTACTAATCACTTTAAAGGTTAGTTATTGTCCTTGTGTATTTTTACCTTTTGTAACTATGTCAGGAGCCAGATACATCTTCATATGCAACCTTATAAGCATCTTAGGCAATTGCCTATTTCAGTGGTGTCCAAACCTGGACCCGAAGGCACTCCAGTCAGTCAGGTTTTCAGGATACTCACAATGAATATTCATGAGAGAGATTTGCATACACTGCCTCCACTGCATGTAAATCGAGTTCATGAATATTCATTGTGGATATACAGTACTGAAAACCTGACTGAATGGGATGCCTCCTGGACCAGGTTTGGGAACCACTGGCATAGGTAAAGTTTTTTTCTTTTTTAAATGATTTTTAACTGGGAGATTTTCTTAGATTTCCTTTATATGGCTCTGTTGATGTTTTTTCTCAGGCAAATAATCTTTTGATGTATTTGAGTATTATATGGCATTATCGCTTTTTTTGTCTTTAGGTGAAATCTCTGTCCACAACACACATCTTCAGGAGACCAAACTTGACTACCAGATCTAAACAGGAGCCTCTCTGCTGATAGCATTCTGTTACTGAAAGCTGCAAAAGCATGTTTCCCATTCAGATCTGGTAGTCGAATTTGGTCTCCTGAAGACACTTGTCACAAAACAAGGCCCATATAGAGACCAATCCATGAGATTAAATATAAGGACAGTTTATCTTTAAAGGAATTGTTCCAAAGGAGACAAAAATTGTATTCGTCTGATGGTTTGAGGATTATTCAAGTGAAGAACTTTGAACAACTTGAATAACCTTTTGAAGGATCAGTCTGCAACCTTGGACATTGAGGATTGTTTTTATTGGTTAGAGATCCATCATTATTGGCAACATTTGTGTACAACAATAGATTGTTCCTGAGTGTATTGTTTTTGAATAGATTTTTTAAACTCCATGGATAGTGATTTTCAACCATTAAGAGGTAGTATGAGCAGATCTTAGTATCTAGAATTTCTTCTCGACATCACAGATTTTTTATCATCACAAGGGGGAGCAAAGTTTAGAATGGGATATTTAATTAAGAGCTGAACATTATAATGCAGTAGTTCAAGATAAGTACAATGTGAAGATGGGTTAATATTATGTTAGTGGAACGATATTCAAAGAGTTTTGTATGTAGAGGAATTTATGATCTTTACCATATATTATTACATCCCAGAAAAGTAAAATGGAAATGTATCAAGTACTAATATGTTGCAAATAAAGAGAGGTTTTTTTAGTAGTAGTAAGATATATATTTTTTTCAATATTTTAATCAACAGTTAATATTAGGATATTCTTACAAATGACATATGGCAACAACTTTCCCTGCATAGGCTAGTGATCTGTGACCTCCACAGGGATGTTCAGGGTCTGACAGCCACAGTATAAAATGGACTAAATAGCCTCAATAGAAATCTTGGGATTATTCCTATGGAGCTTCAGACCCTCAGTAACCAACATCAACACATACACACACACACACACACACACACACACACACACACACACACACACACACACTCAGTATGCTAACCACAGTTACCACATCCTCTGGCAGCTAGTTCCAGAGCTTAACTATTTTTTGAGTGAAAAATATTTCCTCCTATTTGTTTAAAAAGTATTTCCATGTGAGTTGGAGAGAGTATTTGTCAGAAAGGAACAACATGGAGTAAAATGGATTTTAATGGTTCTGTAGAGTGTTAGGTAAGGATGTAGAAGTAGATAAAAAAAGAATGATGCCTGACCACACACTAAGATGTCAATGTCCAATGTTTATAAGAAATGTCCTGCACTCTTGGTTTCTGGTCCTACCCAGCTCATACCCACTCTTTGCCCCAAATATATTTCCTTTCGGGGAGCATTCAGGTACGCAACATATTGCACATGCATGCACCTGCTTTCCTGTTATAGAATACCACTGAGAATGTTCCTGTCGGGTGGCAAAATGTTGATTTTGCATGTATGAATGTCACCTAACTTTTATAGAATTGCCACAAAATAGACATTGTATCAAAGTAGACTTTTTTTTAATTGCAAAAGGATATGATGCATACAACACCTGAAATATATCTAAACACTGAAATTTCAGCATGTACAGGGCAATGCTATAGTAGGGCGCCAGCAGTGAGGGACCTAGAGGGCATAGGAGCCGACCCTGTGGGTGCTGTGGGTGCTTGAGCACCCCCAATATTGAGAAAATTCCTTGTATGTGTCCAAGGAAGGGTTATTTTCAATGGGCTTAGCACCCCCCAATAATTTTGAAAAGTTGACTCCTATGCTAGAGGATATCTGGGAGAAGTCTGTTCTAAAAAGGAAAGTAGTTCTTTCTAGTAGCCATGTATATATGTGAATGTCCAGTTAAGCACAAGCACTTATGCCAGCAATAGAACTGGTGCACAAGCTTATGCCTAGGTGCTAGAAGTATGCACAAGACTTATACTATTCTATAAGTTATCCCCCTGATTCCAATAAGGTCACCACAAATTTAAGTGCTTTCCCAATTTGTGTGCACAATTTAATTGAATAACAATCCAATAAGTAGCAATAATTTGCTTTTTAAAGAGCAATTATTGGCATTAATTAGATTTAATTGGGACCAATGTGCATAAAGTTAGGCTAAAATGTACATATGGTTCAAAACGGGGGTGCAGAAATAGGAGGGTCATGTGCATTTTGGGGCAGAGCAGGAGTGTGTGATTTCATATATAAATACAGAATAATGGTTCTCCACGTGCAACTTTTGCATGGGTATTTGCACCACGTTTTTGTTGTTAGAAATGGCTGCACTAAATTTACGCGCAACTCTCGGCTTAAGCACGTGTTCTATAAACCGCACTGAACTTTAGGCTCAGCTTATAGAATACCATTTAATCGGGTATAGCTCGGTGCTGATTTTTTAGGCACCATATTTAGAATCTAGCCCTATATGTGAAAATGGGAGCACCACCCATACCCTACCCTAGTTCCATCCTGTGCATTTCTCCTTGCATATACATGCTATCCAAGATCCCTCTGTGTTTACAGGATAGCACTTAAGTGGAATACGCACATATATGCTAGTATTCCAAACATTTACACATGCATCATGTTCAAAAATGTTAGTAACTATGTTATAGAATTGCCCACTCTGTGCCCTCTTGCGAAATACACAAAGGACTAATTTTATAACAGAATGATTCCAGTTAGGCACCCTGATATCATACGATAGGAGTGTATTCTAAAATTACTACTCCTAAGGACATTGTGAGGTTGCTAACAAAAGGTATGCCACTACCATACTTTATTAGAAGTTTGACCAGCTCATCTTTTAGGATTGGTAACTCTGCTTTTATTTGTGAATGTACTACTTGGTTAAATTTGCATTTTCAGTCAGCTTATTTTCCTGTACCCAGAGGAGATATTGTTTTTACCCCCATTCTGAAAAACCCAAAAGGCAGTATTCAAGAGTTAACCAATTACAATCAGGTGGCATCTATTCCACTGTTCGTTAAGATTATGGAAGGTTGGGTGACAGAACAACTGGAATTCTATTTAGAGAAATATCAGCTATTGCATAAATCTCGACCTGGCTTTCACAAAGGTTATAGCATGGAGACAGTAGTCAGTTCTTTGATCACATTAGGTCAAATGTTGCTGGGTCAGGGTCAGAGCTCTCTTATTGTTTTTTGACCTGTCCAATGCTTTTGACCTGGTGTGCCATGAGATTTATTGTATATTTTGGACATGTTTAGAATTCATTACATGGTTAATGCGTGCTAAAAATGCTAACACACCTCTAGCATAGCTTAGTAAACAGGGCCCTTAATATTTTGATGCAACCTTTGGTGCAATGTCTTGATAAAATGAAGGTGAAATCTTTTATTTATGCAGTAGACACTACAGTATTTCTCCATTTTACTGTGGGGAATGTAGATCATGAATCCAATCTTCAATGTCTATCACTGATAGAATATTTGTTTTTTTCATATAAATTAAAATTGAATAAAGAAAATCTAAGCTCCTACTGATTAGTGTGCGCTGAATTCGAAGAAGCCCATTCAATCCCAGTGGACTTCTTTGGTAGCGCCACTTTGTAAAAGGAGCCCTAAGTATTTGTGGGTGGGACTTCTATATTTTTTTACAAAATAGCTCTGTTATAGAGATTGGAAGTTCTAAGTTTAAATTAGACTGTGCTCCCAGAAATCTGGGAAATGAGGTTTGACAATCAATTATCATTAAGCATTCAGGTTAGTAAAGTAGTAAAGAATGCTTTTCTTTTACTCAGGAAATTAAGATCTATCCACAAATATTTTGATTCAGCTGTGTTCCGGTTGCTTGTTCAATCTTTTTTTTTAAATTGAAATTTCAAGGTTTTTTACAAACAAAACCATATTACAAAGCAACTTCATCAGTCTATATAAATATAATCAAAACACTTTAAAACCAAAGGAATAGGTATCTTAGCCCACAATAAGAGGGACTTGGAAACTACAAGAAAAAAATTTAAAAGGAAAAAACTACTAGATCTAAACTAAGTGTCTTAACTTTCTGAGGAGTATATTAAAAATAAGAACCAAACTCAAACCTCCACCCCCCCCCCCCAAAAAAAACTAATATAACAGCTTCCTGTCTCCCATAAAGTTCTCCAATTGTGTGAAATAAAAAAAGACATAATCCTTTTCTTGCCAGTTGACCAAATACTTACAGGGATATCTTGAAAAAAAAATAAAATAGTGGTTTCAAATCAAGAAATTACTTTCTCCTCAGCTGTGTGGAATGAGCCACATCAGGAAAGATTTATATCCTTTGACCACAAAATAATATATCCTTATTTCTGAAATACATTTTCAAAACAAAAGTTTTATGTTTCTCAGATGCAAATGTGAAAAGCAGAGTGGCTCATGTATTTATCACATCATTAGAACTTTCAAGGAAATTAGTCAAATCCAAACTTGACTTCACCAGGAAATCCAAGCCACCCTCTATCAGATTCACCACTTGAGAATGCTGAGGAATATAATAACTCTGAGAAATAACAATTTCATCTAACTGAGAGAGCTTTAAACCTCTTTAAAATATTGTTTCAACAAAATTTCTGCAGGCAGTAACCTAGTCCAAGGAAAATTCAAAAACCTCAGGTTCCTGGACCGCTGTGAATTTTCAAGCTTCTACAAATGAAAACGTACGGAAAGGCTGTCCTTAATCGCTGAGGCCCCAGCTGCCTGATAAGTAGGAATTTGAGGGTACAATCCTCGGAGCCTCTCATCTATTAAGGAAAAATGCCTGTCACTCTCTTTAGATTTCTTCACAGATTCCTAGATGAAGTTGCAAGGCTGGTGAACCTAGAACTTAATCATGTACTCAGTTCTGAAAACTACTACCCATATTGTAACAGGGGGTTAAAATAAAAAAAGAAAAGTTTTTTTTATTTATTTTTACCTGGGAAGGTCCGGGTAGAGGGGCAGATTGCAAGGAGCTTGCTGGCTGGCGAGGGAAGGCAGCGCTGCAAATTGCGGCGCTGCAGATGTTTTGGGCCCGAAGTGAATGCCGTTTAAGTCGGCGAAGAAATGGAGGGGAGCGTCGGAGGAGCGCTCTAGGGGGAGCAGCGCCGTCATTTTTAGATTCCCGGGGGACGTTTGGTCACGTCCCCGGGTCGGGTGTTTAGAGGCCCGTGGTGCAGAGACGCGAGAAGTCTGTTTTGGGGCCGGTCTGCGCTGAAGAGATGAGGAGGTGGAGAGGAAACGCGACGAGTTGGCGTGCGCGCGCGTGCACGAGCGGGCGCGTTTTCCCGTGTAGGCCGAAGCCGGGGCCTAGATTTTGGGCCGGCTTCGGAGCTTTTTTTGTTTTGGCTCCGTTTTCGCGTCGGGTAGTCGTGGACCGGAACGGAGGGAAGGGGAAACGTCAGGAGAAAATCCCGGATCAGGTAAGGGGTCACTTGACCAAAAATGTTAATCGGGTGATTTTAAATTTATTGTGGTTTTTAAATAATTTAGGAATTTTCCATAGATTTCTATGGGGATTTCTTATTTAAAATGGAGATTTAGTTGTGCTGCTCAGCATTCCGTTTGTCAGCAGGCAGCTGCGGAATGTTGAGCAGGACTTAGGATTGGCTACTAGGGTTTGGAACTCCAAGCTGAAGGGTCCGTTTCCTAGGAAACGGCTTGGTGGACAGTTGGTCAGAGTGGTTTTGACCTTCAGAGAGTGAGGAAGCGCTGTGGGGTTGTGAGTGTGGAAAGGTGATTTTGAATGAAAAGAGGAGAATTAATAATTTTAGAGTAATAGAATTATTAAGGGTAGTTAGAAAGTATGTATGTGTGATTAAAATTTAGAGTGAAGAGTGTTCCATTAAGTTGATTTTGAGTTTGAATGTTCTGGGTGAATAAAAGGTGATTGAGAGTGAAACTTAGGTTAGATAAGGTGAGGGGGGAGGTTAAGTGGTTGAGTTAAGTATTTTTTTAAGTTGGATTTTGGGATTTTAAGTGAGGTTAAAGGAAAGAATCTTGAAAGGCTGTATGAGCACAGGGAGGATGAAGGAGCGGAATGTTGGGAAGTAAGGTTGATGGTGGAATGTTGAGCTGCACTGCTCTGCTGCAAGTGATCAGACACTCTGTTTAGCCTAGGGCATATATAAAAGAAAGCCTAGAATTGACAAAGAAGGGTGTTTAAATTAAATTTTGTTTAATTTTAGCTAGTGTGCCCAGTTTAATATTATAAATTCCCAGAAATAGAATATTCTAAAAGATTTAAAATAAGAAGGTAGGGTTTTGCTCCCATTTTATTTATTAAGAGAGAGGTGTAGCACAAAGACGTCACGGAGGGAAGAGTGGACATCTGAAGTTTGGGCCCCACCGCAAGGAAGATCCTGTGTACAAATTTGGCGACAGCTAAGTACAATTGAATAACAAAGAGAGTTAAAGAATACAGATAACAGAAATAGACAAAAGTTATTTACTTACCTTAAGTCTCCCGGGAGTGAAGATCCTTGACACCTGTAAAAGAAAAGAATAACAAAGAATCAAATTCTAAAAAGGGGTGGGTCGCTGATTATAGGGGTTTTTCTTAAACATATACATTTTCTGGTCTAACAAGGGGTAAATGGAATGTTATAGTACTTATCTGATGTGTTCTTGTTTGCCATGGTAAAGTTGAGAAACCTGTAAAGAAAGGAAAAGTTAAAAGGTTAATGTTGTGTAAATGTATTGATTCAACTAAGGAAACTGATAATAGAAATTATAGTTCAATTATTACAAAACTGTTTACTATTTTCATGCACTGAAACGGTTGATGTTATCAAATAAATATCAAATTATTACATCTTATGAGCTAGTCTGGTTTTCCTCAGATTCAGGAGTAATCCAATTTTTAGTTTCTTTCCCCCTTTAATTCTAGGAAGTAAAGGGCGGGGTTAGTGACCTGTGCAGCTTTCTGACGCTCAGTGGTGGGAAAGCTGGGAGTTGGCCACGACTAATACCATCAGACTTCCAGCCAAACACTGTTAACTGAGCGTGAGCAAAGCTGATTACAATATGTCTTGAAGAGTAATATCTTGGCTAACCTGGGGGACACAAACATCCACCAGGGTAACAGGAGAAACAGCTTTAAGTTCAGCAGCTGCCAGAATAGGGCCCACAGTAGCACCAGTTACTCCACTATTTGCTCCTTCAACCCCATGGAGACTGTATCTTGAGGAGACCTTATTAAAGAGGATATAGGGATGGGAGAGGGAGTCTCTTCTGGTGAGATAGACACCCCCAGTTGACTACAATCAACAGTCACCACATGCTTATCCATTGGGCTTCTCACAAGAGTACTCACAGTTACAGAACTCTTGGGCTGTGCTTTCCTATTTTATTTCCATTGTCACTAATGATCTTATTGCTCATCAGTGCTCCAAGGGGCTACCAAGAAGCCTGGCATGCCCCTTAGGTCACACCCCTGCTGTTGGCATTTAAGATGTTCTGGGATCCCAGGTGATGATGTCAGTCCCGTGCGCTATCTTACCCAAATCATCTGGAATCTTCAGGAAGAATTTCCTAGCACGTTCCACTCTCCTCATCGCCACTGACTCCTCCAGTGAGTACACATGCCCCACTGCTTATTCAATCTTTAGTACTCTTGCAACTTGATTATTGCAACTCAGTCTGTATTGGCTGTTCAAAGGCCATCATGGTCAAACTGCAGAGGGTGCAAAATGCTGTTCTGAGGGTAATTTTTTCTGTTGGAAATTTTGAACCTATTACCCCCCATTTGTCAAACCTACATTGATTGCCTATAGAAGCTAGACTACAGTTTAAGGTTTTCATGGTGGTTTTTAAGGCTCTTTATGGGAAGATCCCTGTGTATTTGATTGATATTTTATCTTTTTTTTTTTAATGGAGTCATCCCTAGGGTTACTAGAAACCAATATTTATTAGTTTTCCCCTCTACATATAAAGTTAAGGCAGTGAGATCATTTAAGGCTTCTTTGTCGTATCAAGCAGCATCACATTAGAATCTATTACCTCCTTCTGGGGTCCTTTTACTAAAGGGCTGCTGTGCAGCAACCCGGAACTACTGGCGGACCAACACAGCCGCTGGCAGTAGTTCCACTTCCAGAGGGCATCATTTCCGGTGCTGCTGGATTTATTAAAAATATATACCACAGGGGGTTACCCGGTGGAAATCGGGAAGTGCTATGTGCTGCCCAGTTACTGCCGGGGTAGTGAGGAAACCCTTACCGCTAATTCAATGGATGGCAGTAAGTGCTCTTCCTGCATGGCTACAAGGTAAGAGGAAGCTTACCACATCACCATGTGTTTTGACAGGCTTTTTACCCACTGCAGTAAAAAGGGCCCTGGTGCACAATAAAAACAGCCGCTGTCGCTGCTGCTACCGCAGGGCCCTTTTAACCACAGCTTGGTAAAAAGGGTCTTTAGTTAGGCAGATAACTATTATCAATTTAGAAAGCTGTTGACAATGTTCTTGTTTAAAAAATGTATTGTGAACTCAATGATTTTCTTTGGGGGTGGGCCTATTTCTGATAAGTGTACTGACTCTATTGTAATTTCCTAGAGAATGCTCTAAATTGTTTCTTCTTACCCACATTGAACTTGGTGGCATTTACGGGCTATAAGATTGAAATGTAAGGTGCCCACATGTTATCATAGAATAATAGCAAACCCGGTATCAGTGCACTAAACATTTAGGTATCCACAGTTACATCAATCATAGACCTGGTATAACTGCCAAGTGTGTTGTTATACCTAGAAAATAAGACAAAGAATATTATAATGCCTCTGTATATTGCTCCATTGTGGAATCACATCTTGAGTATTGTGTGCAATTGTGGTCACTATACTTTAAAAAAGTTATAGTGATATTTGAAACGGTTCAAAGAAGGGCAATCAAAATGATTAAGGGAGTGGAATTCCTCTCATATGAGGAATGGCTAAAAACCTTGGGACTCTTCAGCTTGGAAAAAAGATGGCTTAGGGGGGATATGATAGAAGTCTACAAAATAATTAGTGGTGTATTTACTTTTTTAAAAAGTACAAAGACTAGTGGACACTCAAGGAAGTTACATGGTAGTACTTTTAAAACAAACAGGAGGAAATATTTTTAACTGAATCAATAGTTTAGATCTGGAACTCATTGCCAGAGGATATGGTATCAGTAGTTAATGTATCTGGGTTTAAAAACGTTTGGACAATTTCCTGGAGGAAAAGTCCATAGTCTGCTATTGAGATAGACATGGAGAAAGCCACTGCTTACCTCTGGGATCAGCAACATGAACCTTGTTACTATTTGGGATTCTTTCAGGTACTTGTGACCTGAATTGACCACTGATGGAAGCAGGATACTGTGCTAGATGGACCATTGGTTTGATCCTGTATGATTATTCTTATGTTCTTTCAGTTTAATTTGCGAAGGTACTGTATGTAACTTAATATATTATGTAAGTTGCATAAGTAAGTGGGAGCCCCACCTGTGCCCCTCCTATGATCTTTCCATGTATATGTCCCCATGCATGTGTGGGGTGTAGCACTTACACAGGCTATTATAGAATGGCACTTTGGGCACTTACATGCATAAATGCTCATTTACTGTCCATATGCATGTGCAAGGGACATGCAACTGCTAGCACTTAGTTATAGATTTATCTGTAAAATATGGCCAGTCTCTCTAGCAAACTGAAACTGATAATGAGCTGTTGTGATACAAAAACATACAAATCAGCTTATTACTTATAAATTTTTGATAATTGGCCTGTCAAAATGTATTTGCCAGCACAGTATAATTTTTTTTCTGTACAGATGTTTGCTAGCTTATTTGCTTGCATAGCTACCTTTTGCATGGGCCAGCTGCCCTGATTGGCCAATCAACTATTCTCATGGTTTAGTACATCACCCTCTCCCCTCCCACAATAGAGGAGAAAAGAAACTGTACAGAAATATTAGAGAGAGAGGAGGTATTGTAAAGAGGTATTGTAGAGATATAAAGATAATTCCCTGTGAAGGAATCCCTACAAGTTCTTAAAAATGTGCTTCTCTTTGAGTTCCCTTCTTTATCTCCCTTTCCTGAACAATCACATTCACCCACAAACTCGCCACCCTTTCAATATTTAAGTTTCCCAAGCTCTTTAATAGTTTTCAGTCTGCATGCTTCTCAGCAATTCCACATGAATGCAAAAGATAAATAACTTTGAGATAACCCTCTTTGCAATATAGATTTTTTTTGACAATTGAATTTTGAATGCTAATGAAAGATGCATGAATGGGCAGTAGTTAGGACTGAAGCCTTGATGATAGACATTAAAGTGTGCAGGTATTAAACCCCTTTTATATGTCATCTCTCTCCTCTTCAATCTGTTCAAAATTCTGCTGCACAACTAATATTCCGCCAGTGTCGTTATGCTCATATTAGCCCTCTCCTGAAGTCACTTCACTAGCTTCCTATCCGTTTCCGCATATTCAAAATCCTCTTATTGACCTATAAGTGCATTCACTCTGCAGCTCCTCAGTACCTCTCCACTCTCATCTCTCCCTACATTCCTCCCCAGGAACTCTGTTCACTGGGTAAATCTCTCTTATCTGCACCCTTCTCCTCCACTGCTAACTCCAGACTCCGTTCCTTTTATCTTGCTGCACCATATGCCTGGAATAGACTTCCTGAGCTGGTACGTCAAGCTCCATCTCTGGCTGTCTTCAAATCTAAGCTAAAAGCCCACCTTTTTGATGCTGCTTTTAACTCTTAACCCTTATTCACTTGTTCAGAACCTTTATTTTATCATCCTCACTTTAATATTCCCTTATTTATTTATTTATTTACTGCACTTGTATCCCACATTTTCCCACCTATTTGCAGGCTCAATGTGGCTTACAAAATGTTACAACGACATATACACATTATAGAATAAGAATTTCAGAATAAAGATACAGATAGGAGCATTGTTTGTCCTGTTTGTCTGTCCTAATTAGATTGTAAGATCTGTCGAGCAGGGACTGTCTCTTCATGTTCAAGTGTACTGCGTTGCGTATGTCTAGTAGGGCTATAGAAATGATAAGTAGTACTAGTAGTAGAAAAGCTCGCTATTCATAGCTGAAAGGAAAATATGAATTCAGACTGGAAAGTCGTCATTATGGTGCTCACACAGTTAAAAGTCAGAAATCAAATAGCAAGTTTTGTGACTCATACTTCTGTCCCTACAGGTTTGTTGATAAGGTGCATTTTCAGAAACACATTATACTGAAGAACGATGGAGAAAAATGTACAAGAAAGTATAGCAGACAAAAGGGATCAGAAATAGAAGCCTCAGGAAACACTTTAGAATGATTTATACAATCTCTGTGACTCATCATCTTAAGGAAAGAAATCCCAGACCGATATGGTTTTCTTTCAGAAAATGTGAAAGAGGAATTAATTATTAATGTTGCTGTTTCTGCAGATGGGAGACATTTTAAAGGCTACGGAAAAACATGAAATATATACTGGCTGGGCTGCAGGGTTTAAATTGTTGGAGCAGAGATGCTTACTTTTGCACAAGGTTGTTTTTTTTATTTTTTTTTTCATTGTGCTTCAGCAGGAAAAGTCCATAGTCTGCTATTGAGATAGACATGGGGGAAGCCACTGCTTGCCCTGGGATTGGTAGCATGGAATGGAACTACTCTTTGGGTTAACAAGGAGTAGGGTGAAGGAGTGGCACTTCCAGAAACCACAGGGAAGATGAGAAGATCTTGATATGCAGAGTTTATTAAAATAATACCAACAGACTCGACACAGCACTGTGTTTTGGCACATAAGTACCTGCCTAAGGAGTCCGGAGCGGTGATATGTGGGTGAAAAAATTCTGTATAATATATATTCAATGCACAAGCATCCACGAATGTCCAAAAAGGACTCTGCAGCAGCAGAGCTAAACCCAATATGGGTGAACCTCAGAAAAGCTTTCTGCAGTGCCGTGTCGAGTCTGTAGGTATTGTTTTAATAAACTCTGTATATCAAGATCTTCTCTTCTTCACTGTGTTTTTTTGGAAGTACCACTTCCTCTCCCGACTCCTTGGTTCTGTTTGTTTACAGTCGTAGGGACTGGTGTTCCTCCACTTCATGTGGTTGTTCTTCTCACCGCTGTTATTTGGGTTTCTGCCAGGTACTTATGACTTGGATTGGCCACTGTCAGTAGCAGGATACTGGTCTAGATGGACCATTGGTCTGACAGAATGGATATTCATATGTTCTTATATAGGAAAACTTGAAAACTTGTCAACAGCTGTTACGTTTTCCAAAGCAGGAACTAGGTTAGTGAGCCCTTGGGCCACTGCCGAAGAGCGGCAGTGGCAGGCAAAACCACCCCAAACCAGGAACAAGACAGAACTCAGATAGGAACAGCAAGACTTCACCTGCACTAGCCGCCCTTCCCCAGGAGTTGAGCCCCTGGCTGCAGGCGGCCGACAGGACTTACAGGACAGGATAGGAACTGGAAGCTGCAAGCAGCCACTAAAACAGGGAACAAACACTGACAAACACGAGACAGAACTGAAAGCGGCCAAGCAGCCACTGAACAAGAAACACAGACAAACAGAAACTAAACACAAAAGACAGACAAGGAACAAGCCTAGGAAACAAACAATAACCCTTAGCTAAACTACACACAGACTAACTAGCATCAGACAAGGAACTAGTATAAAAACCAAGCTAGGCAGAAGTGCAACAAGCACCAACAAACCAGGGCCTTAGGCGATGCAAAGGCAAAGCAGAGATGTTCCAAATGGCTAATAAGCCCAGCAGCAGCTGAGATTCACTGCAGCAATCACCAGGCAGCTACGGGTGCTGTGCATGCTCAAACAAGACAAGCAAGTCTGGCAGGCTGGAAGATCTGGACTGGACTGGGCTGAAGTCTGGAACAGGAAACAGCACATAGACAATCCAATGCAGCCACCAGACCTAGCCACCAGGGGGTGAGATGACTGAGAGCCTGAAACCAGGGCACGACCGTGACAACAGCTAAGAACCCAGACAGGAATGTGTTTGACAAAAACAATGGACGTTACAATCAGGGTCTCTCTATATCATTTGTGGTATCTTCAGGCTGGTCATTTCCCCCCTCATTATATAACACTTTGCGAGTAAGGGTATGCCTATGCTCATAAATGAAGGTAAAGTGCCTAATACTCACCTTATACTCACCTCACAACATAACAATAGCAAATTCACCACAATAAACACACCAAACCTGTCCCTACCCGTTTCAGACACCCTAAAAATTCTCGGAGTTACCATTGGTCAAAATCTTACTCTCGAAACTCATGTGAAAAATACATCCAAGAAGATGTTCCAAGCAATGTGGAAACTTAAAAGAGTAAGACCTTTCTTCCCAAGAAACATCTTTCGCAACCTAGTACAGTCAATGGTGCTGAGTCACCTAGACTACTGCAATGCTCTCTACGCTGGCTACAAAGATCAAATCATCAAGAAACTTCAAACTGCCCAGAACACTGCAGCCAGACTCATATTTGGAAAGACAAAATATGAAAGTGCAAAGCCCCTAAGAGAAAAGCTGCACTGGCTTCCACTCAAGGAACGTGTTGCGTTCAAGATATGTACTATCATTCATAAAATCATTCATGGATTTGCCCCAGCCTACATGCTAGACCTTGTAAACCTACCCCCCAGGAACACTAAAAAACCATCCCGCATATTCCGGAATCTTCACTTCCCCAACTGCAAAGGACTAAAATACAAACTAACGCATGCGTCAAATTTTTCCTACTTGGGCACGCAGCTATGGAATGCATTGCCGCTAAACCTAAAAAACTATTCACGAACTAACCAACTTTCGTAAATCTCTGAAGACCTATCTCTTCAACAAGGCATACCACAATGATCAATAACTGTAAATGTTACATTTCCCCACCTTACCTATACCTGGATTTGTCTTCCCCCCATATCTGTTTGCGTAATCTTACTATGACATCCATGTTCTCTATGTAATACCAACTGTTATCCAATCTGGTATGGCGGAGGCCATAACCATACATTTCAAGCCACATTGAGCCTGCAAATGGGTGGGAAAATGTGGGATACAAATGCAATAAATATATAAATAAATAAATAAGTATTATTCTATAAATTTGTGCTGAAATGGCGCTTAACATGTAATTGCTAGAGATGCCTATGCCCCATCCTTGCCCTTCAGGGGAGGGGCATGGACAGAGCATAGGCAAAGCCAACATTTATGCACATAACTTACAGAATAGTATCAATTACTCACATAAATGTTGCAT
Organism: Microcaecilia unicolor; assembly: GCF_901765095.1. Taxonomy (NCBI): domain Eukaryota; kingdom Metazoa; phylum Chordata; class Amphibia; order Gymnophiona; family Siphonopidae; genus Microcaecilia; species Microcaecilia unicolor. Next base: position 430,301,008 of record NC_044033.1, on the reverse strand, counting down.
TTAGTTGCTAACATTTGCATGTGCCATAGATATGGCATAAATGCACACACCTAAGTTTTGGCACATTCATGTGGGTTTACGCTACAAAATCTACTTACTATTTCTCTTAAGGGCCTTTTTACTAAAGTGCAGTAAATATTTCCAAAGAATGTAGTTTGTAGCCAGGCTAAAGTGAGAAAAATAGAACTGCTGCTGCATGCAATCCATTCCTCCTCCCTGATCAGCATCACTCTAACTTTCCCCCATTGAGTCCCCTGATCTGATTCTCTCCCCCTCACACACACACTCACAACTATATATCAATCTCACTCTGATCCCCCACACACATAGCAACCCTCCTGTTTCAATCCCCCACATTAACCCCTTCAGAGCAGAATCTCTCCAATATCAAAACCCCTCTGTTACCCTGACCTACTCCCCTTCTTGAAGGGTCTTATACACCATTTTGAACCCAGGAGTGAAGGGAGACAGGAGTGAAGGGAGGCTGCTCCTGTCCTGGGACACAAAGAGGGGAATAATCAAACGGTGCCGGCGAAATACATGGCCGGCGATGTATTTTGGTGGCGCCGCAAACAGCTGGCCAGACCCGTATTTTCGAAAAAGATGGCTGTCCATCTTTTGTATTGATAATGCGGTTCCGGCCAGCCAAATGCATTGGATTTGGCCGGGGTTTGAGATGGCCGGCTTCGTTTTTTAGCGATAATGGAAAGTTATGTCGGCCATCTCAAACCCCGGCCAAATTCAAGGCATTTGGCCGTGGGAGGAGCCAGCATTTTTAGTGCACTGGCCCCCCTGACATGCCAGGACACCAACCGGGCTCCCTAGGGGTCACTGCGGTGGACTTCAGAAAAGCTCCCACGTGCATAGCTCCCTTACTTTGGGAGCTGAGCCCCCCAACACCCCCCCAAAACCCACTACCCACAAATGTACTGCACCCATTAAAACTGCTCCAGGGACCTGCATACAGCCTCTAGGACTTATTGCTGCTGTATAACTTTGGCACACCAGTTCACACCTGAAGACTAATCTCTCTGAAAAAGTCCTTTCTTGAAATAAGCACGTTCACTCACAGTTAACTGCAGATCAGAGGTTGTGCCCCATTGGCAAAGAGTCCCCTGGTACTAAGATAAGCAGTAGGTCAGAGCTGGCACAATAGTGTACATTGCCCTCTTTCAGCCACATTCAAGGTAAGAACTACGTTCTCTGACGTGGGTAACACAGGAAAGGGATCTAAAACTGTCTTACAAAAATGGCCACTACTGCATGGACTACAACAGGAAACAAAACAGGGCACACTCTGACCCAGTAAACAGGGGGAAAAGCAGAGCCTACCAACTACCAATACCTATACCCACCACAATGCATTGCTGATGTGACTCTGCAGTGCAAATAACAGAAAAGGTGCCATACTCACCCCAGAGCCACATCACAAGCAGGCAAAGGCTGTCAGAGGACAAAACACATTCTGCTGTCATGGAGGTGGGTACGGCATTTGAGGCTGGCATAGAGGCTGGCAAAAAAGTATTTGTAACCTGTTTTTTATGCTGGGAGGGGGTTGGTGACCACTGAGGGAGTACGGGGAGGTCATCCCCCATTCCTTCCGGTGGTCATGTGGTCAGTTCAGCCACCTTTTTGAAGCTTGGACCTGAAAAAAAAGGGACCAAGTAAAAGCGGCCAAATGCTCTTCATCGCCGTTTTTTTTCCATTATGGGCTAAAGCCGGCCATTTCATAACCCCGCCCATGCCCGCCCATGTCCCGCCTTCACGTCGCTGCCAACACACCCCCTTGAACTTTCGCCGGCTCTGTGACGGGAAAACGGTGATGGTGTCAAAATAGCGGCTTTCGATTATACCGATTTGGCCGCTTTTGCGAGATCGCCGGCCATCTCCCAATTTGTGTTGGAAGATGGCCGGCTATCACTTTCGAAAATGAGCTGGAAAATTAGCATGGAAACTTCCAGATAAATTCTGGGAGGACTTGATACGTAGGTGGCTGATTTGCTGTTGGAGGGGTCTGCACTGGGGTGATCAAGATGTGGGGGAATCAGATCACTTTGTTGCTTGTTGTGAGGGGATGGAATTGGGGCATTGCTATGTGATGGGGGATCAGATTGGAGGGCACATTCGCTTACTGACACATAAATATACCCTTTTTACCCCTATTATTAGCAGTTGATTCAGGTAATTTACCATGATTTTCTAGTTTCCTTGTTTTAATAGTATCCTTTCAGGATTTCTTAAGTTACTATAAGGGCTGTGCATGGGAAACATTTTTGTTTTGTTCGTTGTTTTAATGATTAACTTTTCCATTTCTAAACCTCCATTTGTTTTTCATTCCATCTTGTTTTGTTTCATTTTTTTTTTTTTGTAATTTGGGCAATGAATCATTTTAGATATAAAGGCAGCAGACCCAGAGGAAGAAAACATTTTCTTCAATGGCCCCACCAAAACTCCTCATGCAGTTAGTGGCTCTCCATCTCTCTCCCTCTACAAATTGTTGAAACTGAAGCCCTATTCATGAAACTCTACCAAAACCCAACAGATCCAAAATTCCCCTTCCCATGACATCCCATCTCCCACTCCTCGAGTCCATTCTTACTTTAAAATGTGGATATCCCTTACCCTTCTGCAATTGGAGCAACAGTCTATATTTTGGCCCCTCCCTAGTTCTGCCCAAAACACGCTCACACCACTCCACCTTGCCATGGATGTACTGCAGTGTTTGGTGTACATATTTTGGCTTTATAAAATTGGTATTTGGACATCCATGCAATATAAATGTCTAAATGCCAGTTTTCAGACATCCAAAACACGAATACAGCTTCTAAAATAATTGCCTAAATCTAAAGTCATGGGTCCCTATGAAGCCAGTAACAATCTCCAATGTACTTCTAAAATTAAAAGTTGATATTCAGTGCCAGTTAACGGGTCAGAAGAGGCTCCTACCTGGTTAAGTAGCACTGACTGGGCCAGGCACTGATATTCAGCAGATGCTGGGTGTAAAGCGCTGCATACATCTTGTAGTGCTGTAGAAATGATTAGTAGTAGTAGTAGAAACATGCTCGTGTTGTCTACATTTTTAAATTTATTTATTAATAAAGTCTCATGTTCCTTTTATTACTATGTTTGCTCCAATGTCTTCCTTACTATAGAGTAGTCTGGGGACTGAGTCATGCCAGATCAGGGAGTTTTCTGGTCACCACCAGTATTCAAAGGGAAATGGGACTTGATATACCGCCTTTCTGAGGTTTTTGCAACTACATTCAAAGTGGTTTACATATATTCAGGTACTTATTTTGTACCAGGGGCAATGGAGGGTTAAGTGACTTGCCCAGAGTCACAAGGAGCTGCAGTGGGAATCAAACTCAGTTCCCGAGGAGCAAAGTCCACTGCACTAACCACTAGGCTACTGCATAACTATTCAGTTAACTCCCATTGAATATTAGAGCAACCTGCTTAACTCCCAGCAGCTGCCTGTGGCTCGATTTTCAACCCAAGTGAATATGGACTTAATAACTGTTTAATTGGACAAAGTTGTCCAGTACATTGTATCAGCCAGCTAAAAATCAAGATCTGTGTGTTTAAACAGAGTCACAAAAGGGTACATAAGTAAATGATTGAAACAGTTCTAGGATATGGCACACACAGTCTTAGATGAAAAAGGTGGAAATACCAGCTTTGAATGATAAGAGATTGATGGTCTATTCTTTTCATCTACCAGTATCTCCAAAGGCTGCTAGGGAGATAACAGGGTTGGCTGTTGCAATTCTCATTTGCCAGGTTTATTAAGAATACAGGTATCATTATGTATAACATGATTAGGGATGAAAAATGGGAGTTAGTCGCTATTATTGTGACCTGGCTACCTGACAGTGGGGAGGAGTGGTATTCTGTCTCAAATATGTCTTGCACACTATTTTCTCTAGCATCATTTTTTGATGTGTTATTAATTTTTCAGCAGTGTTGATAATGTGGTACTGGCAGTAATATATTGTTATTTTAGAGGGTTTTTTTATTGATATATTGTAATTGTTGTTATTGTATTGTGAGCCACTTTGGTGCCTGTTGCTATAATGTGGTATATCTAATCAATAAATCAAATCAAATCAAGATAGCTGACTTTAATTAGGATGCATATTTTGCAACTTCCTGGCTATGAGTGTCTATATTTTTGAATAGTTTTCTATGTCTGATTGTAGTTAACCAGGGCACATTTTAGGTGATCTGGAGAAGCTTTGATCACCAGTCTCCATCCTTAGTTTGAGATTCCCATCATTTTAAAAGGGCACCTTGTCCCATATTTGTTTAATATGTTTGTGCCTTCTTTATGATCACTTATTTACAAACATCAGGGGTGGAATACAATTTGTTTGCAGATTCTGTTGGTGTCTCTCTTTTCCCCTTGTTTTGTTTTTCATTTCTACTCTCTCCTATCCAAGAAAAATGTTTTTTTTTCTAGGCCACATCAGAAATTCTGTAATAAAAGATTTATGTATATGGAATATTATGGTTAGGCCATGCTGTGTTAAATTGATTAAGGTAAATATAAAGGATTGACGTGCAGCAATGGGCTTGCCATGTGTCAATCCAGAACTACCGCCAGGCTACAGCAGGAGCCCGACAGTAGTTAACATGTGCCATTTCCAGTGCTACAAAAATAGTTTCTATATTTGTAGCGCTGTGGCTTAGCTGGGAATAATGGTACTGCCTGGTTACCATCGAGGTAGTGTGGGAGCCCTTATCGCCACCTCAATGGGTAGCAGTAAGTGCTCCTTCCCCAAAATGGCTGCACGGCAAGTGGTTCACTTATTGCATGAAACAAAAAGTACCAGAGGCCCTCAAAAAAAGGTCAAAAAACTTTTAATCATGTGCTTTGATAAAACAATCCTTAAATGGACCCGACACGGTCCGTGTTTTGGCGTACAGTGCCTGCGCCAGGGGTCACGAAGTCTAGCAGACTAGGTAGGGCTGTGTTTTACAATATGACGCATTTGCTGAGAGCAATATACTGTGCTGCTGTGCTATCCCTTCGCATCAGATGAAGCAAAAAGTTTCTTGTGAACGAACGTCTTTGGTCACATAATCAATGAAAGAAGCTTTTTTTGAGGGCTTCTGGTACTTTTTGTTTTTGTTTCTTGGACTTTTGTTTGTACTTTGTTCCCTCACTTATTGCATGGCCATTTCTTTAAAAAAAATCCCAGCCTTTTACCCACTGCAGGCAAAGGGGGCCTCAGCGTGCATGAAAACACACACTGATGCTAGTGCAGGCCCCCTTTTACTGTAGCTTAGTAAAAGGGCCCCAAAGTTAGGCACCTAGACGCAGCACGTTGTGACCGAATTCTGTATCAGTGTCTGGGTCGAAGATTCCATTATAGAATGCAACTGCAAATTAGTATCTATACATCTGCAATTAGGCATGCATCAATGTGCACACCTAAATGTGAAACTTTAGTACTTAATTTAGAGTATTCCGTAAGCTATATGCATAAGTATGTCCATTGCATTTACATGCTGAGGGGTCCTTTTACAAAGCCATGGAAAACCCAATGCAGGCTTATCACACACCAGATCTGGAACTACCATCAGCCCAACGTGGGTACCAGGGTAGTTCCAGCCCCAGCCTGTGCCATTTCCCATGTTGGGGAAAATATTGCTGTATTTTCTAACATGGTGGTAACCTGGCAGTAATTGGGCAGTGCCGTGCAATACCCAGTAATTGGGTGGCGGTGAGTGTTCCCCCTCGTATGGCCATGCAGTAAGGGCAATCTTACCGCATGGCCATGGCTATTTCAGCCTTTTTTACCTGCTGTGGTAAAAAGGGCCACAGTGAATGGCAAAAATGACCCCTACTGCAAGTGCAGGGCCCTTTTAACCGCAGCTTAGTAAAAGGACCCCTGAGTGAATTATGTGCCTAACTTACAGAATAGTACTGAGTGATCTCTTTGAGCAGGGACTGTCTTTCTTCTGTGTTTCGACAGCGCTGCATACACTTTGTAGTGCTCTAGAAATGTTAAATAGTAGTAGTAGTACATAAGAGTTCAAATTACATTCACCCACATAAGTACTAGTATTCAATAATTAGCACTTATATTTAGGCAATAAAGTTATAGAATCAGGGGTAAAGAGGAAGAGCAGAATGCTTTTGAACTTAGATCATTATCCCTTTCAAGAGGCAAGATTGATCCAAATTTTAGTGCCTTGATATGAAAAGTTAGCAGTATGGATTGTTTTGTAGGTTACTTTCTTACAATTCGGGAAATGTAGGATAAGATATTCTCTAGATGATTTAGAGGCATTATGTGAGGTAATTCAATGAGGTTGTTCATGTATATTGGGGCTGAACCATACAAAATTTTGTGAATTAAGGTACATAGCTTGAATGATATTTTATCTTTTATTGGTAGCCAATGCAAATCATACAGAAGGGAGTTGCTTTGTCGAAGCATGGTAGTATGAATGTGAGAATGCAGCAGTGTTTTGAGCTGTTTTGTAGTTTTTTGAGGAGATCTCCTTTAAGTCCTGCATGAATAGAGTTGCAGTAACTAAATTTTGTTAGGACTAGGGATTGAACTAGGGTATGGAAGACTGATTTTGTAAAGAATGGTCTTAGTCTCCTAAATTTCCATGATGAATTGAAGAAACGAGACCATTTGTGACTCCTAAGATTTTCATAATTGAGTCAAGGGGATATGTGATGTTTTCAATGGTAAATGATTTAAGATTTATAGCGTGATGAGGATAGTAACTATTCAGAATTTAGTTTTATTGTTATTGAGTTTTAATTTGAAGTTGGATGCCCAAGATTTCATTAGAGAGATACCCAATCTGATAATATGAGTAGTCACATTTATTTCATTAGTGAATGGAATATAGATGGTAACATCATTTGCATAAAAGAATGTTGGGAGACCATTTTTCTCCAGTAAATTGCCTAATGGAATCAACATGGTGTTAAACAGGATGGAGGACAATGGAAAGCCCTGGGGCACTCCACAAACAGGAGACCATGCTGATGAAGTTGTACTTGATTGTTTCATTTGGTATGATCTAGACCTAAGGAAGCCTGAGAACCATTTTAACACAGCTCCACTGATTCTATAATGCTCAAGGGTGTTTAGAAGGATATTATGATCAACAGTGTCAAAGGCACTAGACATATCAAATTGGAGTATTAATATTTTATTACCAAAGCTAAGATCTCATCTAAATTTAGCTAGGAGAGTGGTGAGAATAGTTTTAGTCCTGTGAGAAGGTCTAAAACCGTATTGTGAGCTATGTAAAATGGAGTGAAATTGGAGATAGTCCATTAGTTGGTGCGTGACTAACTCCTCCATTACCTTTACCAATAAAGGGATTGAAGCCACTGGTCTGTAGTTAGAGACTACACTTAGGATGGTTTGGGAATTCTTCAGTGTGGGAGTCAAAATAATGTTGCCATTTTGAGGGGGGAATAGGCCCTGAGATAGCATTAAAGTTATGTTTGGATGCAAATAGCTTATGAGTAAATTAGGGGCTGATTTGAGAAGTTAACTAGGGCAGTTATCAAGTAGGCAATGTGATTTAGCGTATTTGTGAAGAGTGCATTTGACTTGATCATTTGTAAGTGGGTGAAAGACTGACCAGATTCTGTCTGCTTGGGATAATAGTGGTGAAAGATCATATAGATTAAGAAAATGATCTATTGATGTTAGGAAGTTATTTAGTTCTTGTCTGATTTTTAGTTATTTTCCACTCAAAATATGACGCCAATTGATCAGCTGTTGGAGTTGGTTCATTTGTAGTAGTTAGAGGTTGAGTATTCAATAGATTATTTACTAATGTGTAAAGTTTTTGTGGATTAACTGGTTTTTTTTTTTGCCTATAAGTTTTGAATAGTAAGTGGTTTTTGCTTTGATAATCATGCTGTTGTATGATTTTATTAGTTTTTTTCCAGTTAGTTCATTGTTCATTGGATTTGTTTTTGATCCAAATTCTTTCTTGTCTTCTACATTTACATTTTATTAGTAGGAGGTCTTCGTTACACCATGGAGATAACTTCTTTTTTGGATGGGATTTGTTTGTAATTGGTGCAAGTTCATCTAGAACAGTTTTGCAACTGTTGTTCCATTGTTGGATGACATTAGTAGATGGATTAAATGAAAGTAAATTACCAAATTGTTTGTTTGACCAAAATTTAGGAACGTCATGGGTGGAATGGGACATTCCTAAAATTAACATGCATTCTTACAGAATAATTGGGATATGCGCTTAATCTAGGTGTGTATATTTGCACCATGTTTCAGTTGGTGCAAATGGCCAAACTTAAATTTAGGTACAATTCCCAGACGTAAGCGCTAGTCTATAAACCATGCTTAACTTTATGCACAGCTTATAGAATAGCTCTTTATTTGGCGCCAATTTTGTAAGCGCCATATATAGAATGTAGACCTTAGTGACCCCCTTTAAAATAAAATAAACAAGTGGGCTTAGAGGGCTACCTTGTTTTTCATTGAAACATGTAGAGCAGGAAAAGGCATTTTGTTGTCTTGAGGCGTAGCCAGACGGCCAATTATGGGTGGGCCTCAGTCCAAAATGGATGGGCATGGAATTCAGCTCCTCTTGGCCCCCCTCAACTATGCTTTTCCCCTACACTCAAACACAAAAAATTAAATACTTGAGCTGGTAGGGATCCCCAAACTGCACCAGCTGAAGATTTCCTCCTCCTTGGGCAGCCAGTGCTCTTCCAAACAACAGCTAGCAGCACTTGACTTGAGCTGATGCTGCTGCCAGTAGCCCATACATGCTCAGTGCTTCCACCTGGTGAAAACTGAGCATGTGCAGAGGGGCAGGTGTGTGGTGCCAGCTGCCGTTTGGAAGAGCATTGACTGCCTGACAAGGAGGAAATTCTGGTGGGGTTTGAAGACTCCCACTAGCCACAGCAAGAGAGCCACAATTTTGGGTGGGCCTGAGTACAAATTAGGTGGGCCACAGCCCACCCAGGCCCACCTGTAGCTACGCCACTGGTCTTGATGGAGGATAATCCATTTATCAGAGCATATTGATAATTAGAGAATAGCAGAAAAAGAAAATCATAAGACTATATGTAGATAAAAATCATTTTATTTTCTATTATGATTGCCTCAGAGAACAATTGTAAGGAACTTTTTCCAGATGATTAACTCTTTAATGGTGAATATGACTGTTCCCGCTTGACAGCATTGAATTTGGATAATCTGAGCTGAAACTCGCTCTTACTTCCCTCTGTCTTGGAGGTGTTCAAATCTAATTCAAACTGACATATTTTACACCAACCAACTCTGTTAACGAGTGCAAAAGATTAATACAAATCATTGGAAAATGAATTCTACTTTAAAAAGTGAAGCTGTAGAAATTATTTTTTTTAAATGACATATCCGTTGATCTCAGTCCAGTACTCCTTCTGCAAATCTCTTGGGGGTCCTTTTACAAAGACATGCTGAAAAATAGCTTGCGGTAGTGTAGGCATGGGTTTGGGCGTGTGCCGATCAATTTTTTAGCGTGCCTGTAAAAAAGGCCTTTTTTGCCGAAAATGGATATGCGGCAAAATGAAAATTGCCGTGCGTCTATTTTGAGTCTGAGACCTTACCGCCCACAATTGACCTAGTGGTAAAGACTTATGCAGTAACTGGGTGGTAATGACCTACGTGCACCAAATGACATGGTGTGTGTCTGTTACGCGTGCCCGAAAATAAAAAATATTTTTCAGACGCACGTTTCGGACATGCGCCAAAAATGAAATTACTGCAAGGGCCACATGGTAACTGGGCGGTAACTCCATTTTGGTGTGCGTTGGGCATGCGTTGGTGTCTACGCGGCTTAGTAAAATGGCCCCTTTACACTCCACGCATCAGACTTTTGGGTTTAAATTTATTCTGCAGAATCAAACCATGTGCAAATGTTTTCTTGCTTGAAGCAACTTGATCTTTGCAATGATGTTCACAAATATTGGTGTTATTTATGGAGGAACAATTTAATTTTAGGAAATCATATTTTAGAAAACTATTATATATGCATGTCTAGGAGAGAAGAGAACATATCTCAATAATATCAGGATATCACCATCATGCATGAGAAAAAAAGAAAAGGAAACTGATGAATTGATGGGTTTTTAAAACTAGATCAGTATCAAGCCAAATATGCAGAGAGCTGGATTTTCTCTCATCTGATAAATTCAGAACACCGAGCTAGCAGGCCTAAACATCCAAGCAGGAAGCCCATCTGAGTCATTCTCTAACTGATCTTTATTAGAAGCCAGCAAACAAAAGCTGAAAATGTAGTCTATAAACATTTTAAAACAAAATATGAAAAGGCTAATTTGAAGATTCAGTATTTACCAACACTGATTATTGATGGACTTTTAGGACTAAGTCATGGCTTTGTATCATGTCATCATCAGTTAAATGTCCATCAGAACTCTTGGATAACAGCATGTGGTCTAAGTCTCACTAACTACTGAACAGAATGGAAATAAGAGATAACCAGTCTAGTCTAGATTGTATCATGAGTTAGGTCTCTTAGTTGACAGCTGACCTTTCTTTTTAAATCATAGCAGAACCCAATGAACATCTCGCTCCCCAATGATTTGATCCAGCTGTGACCAAGTTTAGTGTATTGAACTTGACTGGATAATATCAACTATCCTCTCACCATCTGAAGTAGATTGACGTTCATAGTCATTTTGAAAAATGTTGATTAAATGGACAGAAAATCATTTTGATTGGTTCTAATATCACTGTTAGGATTGGGAAAATGGAAATGATTGGCATTTGTTTACATCAGTGTTTTTTGTATGTATCGCATTCTATTATCATAGAGTATCAATGTATTCTCAGTATGCATTTGTCTCACACCCAGGAGACACAAACAGTCTGGGTTTCCCAAAACACACATTTCTCAATGGTACAATGAAAAATTTGTATTGATGGCCGACTTTGCCCGATAATGGAAAAAAGAAAGCCAGCCTTGACGAGCATTTCGCCGGTTTTACTTGGTCCCTTTTTTTCACGACCAAGCTTCAAAAAGTAGCCCCAACTGACCAAATGACCACCAGAGAGAATCGGCGATGACCTCCCCTTACTCCCCCAGTGGTCACCAACCCGCTCCCACCCCCCAAAACATTAAAAAAAATATTTTTTTGCCAGCCTCAAATGTCATACCCAGCTCCCTGACAGCAGCATGCAGGTCCATAAAGCAGTTTTAGGGGGTGCAGTGCACTTAAGGCAGGTGGACCCAGGACCACCCCCCCCCTACCTGTTACACTTGTGGTGGTAAATATTGAGCTCTCCAAACCCTACCAAAACCCACTTTACCCACATCTAGGTGCCCCCCTTCATCCCTAAGGGCTATGGTAGTGGTGTACAGTTGTGGGGAGTGGGTTTTTTTGGGGGGTTTGGGGGGGCTCTACACACAAGGTAAGGGAGCTATGCACCTGGGAGCCTTTTCTGAAGTCCACTGCAGTGCCCCCTAGGTTGGTGTCCTGGCATGTCAGGGGGACCAGTGTACTATGAATGCTGGCTCCTCCCATGACAAAATGGCTTGGATTTGGTTGTTTCTGAGATGGGCGTCCTCAGGTTCCATTATCGCCGAAAATCGTGGACGACCATCTCTAGGGACGACCATCTCTAAGGTCGACCTAAATGTGGAGATTTGGGCGTCCCTGACCGTATTATCGAAACAAAATATGCCCGCCCATTTCTATAATATGGGTTTCCCCACCCCTTCGCGGTGACATCCTGCGAGGATGCACTCAGGAGAACTTGGGCGCCCTGTTCGATTATGCCCCTCCACGTGTCATCAGTAAATTTAATTACCTCACTAGTTACTCCCATTTCTAGATCATTTTTTAAAAAGCAGTGGTCCCAGAACAGACCCCTGCAGAACCCCACTATCTAACATTCCCCATTGAGAGAACTGACCATTTAACCCCACTCTTGTTTTCTATCTTTTAACCAGTTTTTAGTCCACAGTAGAACACTATCTACTATCCCATGACTCTTCAATTTCCTCTGGAGTTTTTCATGGGATACTTTGTCAAAATCCAGATACACAATATCAAGCGGCTCACCCTTAGCCACATGTCTGTTCACCTCTTCATAGAAATGTATGAGATTGGTGAAGCAAGATTTCCCTTCACTAAATCTTTGTTGGCTTTGTCTCATTAATCCGTGCTTTTGAATATGCTCTGTAATTTTGTTCTCTATAATGGTTTCTACCATTTTGCCCTGCACCAACGTCAGGCTCAAAAGTCTATATCACCTCTGGATCCCTTTTTAAAAAAAATTGCGTTACATTGGCCACCCTCCAATCTTCTGGTACTATGATTGATTTTAAATATAAATTACATATTACTAACAATAGTTCTGCAATTTTATCAGTAATCTGGGAAGAATACCATCCGGGTGATTTGCTACTCTTCAATTTGTCAAATTGGCCCATTACATCTTGCAGATTTACAGAAATTTGATTCAGTTTCTCTGACTCATCAGCTTTGAATACCATTTCTGACACTGGTATCTCTCCCAAATCTTCCTCGGTGAAGACTGAAGCAAAAATTCAACTAATCTCTCAGCTATGGTTTTATCTTCCCCGAATGCCCCTTTTTCTCCTCAGTCATTTAGCAGTCCAACTGATTCCTTTGCCACCTTCTTGCTTCTAGTATACCTAAATATTTTTTACTATGTGCTTTTGCCTCCAATGCAATGTTTTTCTCAAAGTCTTTCTTTGCCTTCCTTATCAGCGCTTTGCATTTGACTGTTTCTTAATATTTTCAGTTGGATCCTTCTTCCATATTCTGAAGGATTTTCTTTTAGCTTGGATAGTTTCCTTTCACCTCACTTTTTAGCTATGCTGGCTGTCATTTAACTTTCCTTCTTCCTTTTTTGATACATAGAATATAACTGCCCTGGTCTTCCAGGATGGTATTTTGAACAGCATCCATGTCTGATGTAAAGTTTTGACCTTTGCAGCTGATCCTCTATGTTTTTTTTTCACCGTTCTTCTCATTTTATCATAGTCTCCTCTTTGAAAGTTAAATGCTAACATATTGGATTTCCTATGTGTACTTACTACAGAGCTGATATCAAATCTGATCATATTATGATCACTGTTATCAAGTGGCCCCAGTATGATTACCTCCTGCACCAGATCATAAAAAACACTAGTGTGATTTGCTGTTTTAATAAAGCATGCAGGATGTTCAACATTTTGATACATCCTTTGTCATTCATTTTATAACAGTGCTTCACCCCTTCAAACAGTAGACAAGGAACAGAGTAATGTACTTCTGTCCTGATGTCACAGGAAATCTGATTGAGGCTCATCTCCTTGCTTGATGGTTTTTACCTTTAAACAGGATTTCCTTTCAGTGCACATACTCTTCAGCAAGACAAGCTTCTGTGTGAGTCATTGCTAAGTGCATTTGGGTTTTTCAACCTGAGTCTGCTTGTAAACAGTAAGGCAGATGAGTCATAATAATTTCCATCTTGACCTTGTCTGCTTTGCAGCCAGGCTGTGGCAGGTGAACTGTCATAGTCTGGAGCCCCAGATTACTAAGGGAGAAACCAATATGATACATGTGACTGCTGACTGAAAAGCAACTTTAACTAGACAAAAAAAAATCATTAAAAAACTGCTTTGATTATTACAGAGAAACAGGTGGGGGAAAAATTAGCCAAAAGCATACTGATAACTTTAAAACATAGATCATGCATTATAAAAACAAAACAAAACAAAAAAAATCTATTTAACAAGAACAAGAAGTGAAAGAATTCAAATCCACAAAGATATTTTTTTCTCATTTTCCTCCAAACTAGAATAAATTAGGTCTATTGTATATGGACTTGTTGTTTTGGATGATTCCATGCAGACAAAAGCAGTATCAGAAAGAATTCTAATTGCTTTGGCTCATGCACTTGGTTGGAAAAGTATTGTTTTATCATGTGTGATTAGTACTTAAGATGACATGTATGAAAATGTATAGGAGTAACTTAAGAGAGACCTAGAAAACATCTCATATTTCAAATAATTTATCCAGAAATATAAAATAATTAATTGAGGCTTACTGCTGCCTTTGTTATAACTAATTTGAAAAGCAGCTATTATTTTCTATTTGGTCTCATTTCACTACACATTTCATCAAGGCAGAAAGTTAACATCTAAAATATCCCATTACAATAACCATGAATTAACATGCATATGTTCATTTGTTTGCATTAAACATTTCTAATATATGTTAATTTGGTTTATTTATTTAATGTTTTACTTAATACAAATGTGTAAAATTCATTATTATTTATTTATTTTATTGATTCTTAATATACCGCCTGCACTAACTGGAAGACCGACACGGTATATACAGTTCAAAAAATTACAAATAAGAAACAAGAAAGAAAGTCCATTTTTCAGTATGAAAGATAATTCACACACACCAAGAGATTTGGTCAAATGGAGGAATGAAAGCAGTAGGGGTATCTGAGATGGGAGGTTGGAGATACCCTAGGGAGGGAAGGGGAAGGAATAGGCACTGCACCCTTACACTGGATAAAAGGCACGCATAAAGAGTCAGGTCTTTAAGGCCACTTGAACTGCTTAATTGATTGCATTTGAGCAGAGAGTTACTGGCAATGAATTCCAAAGATGCAGAGCAGCAAAGAAAAAGGCTCAATGCCTGGTTGATTCTAGGATTGCCTGTTTCAGGTGAGGGAGCATGAGCAAACGATCATTTAGTGATTGGAGAGTGTGGGTTAGGGAGTAAAGGATTACTAGGGAGGATAGGTATGCTGGAATACCCATCTGGAGAGCCTTAAAGGTGAGTAGCAGTGTTTTAAAGGCAATTTGCTGCTTGACTTGGAGCCATTGATGACTCTGGAGCAAGAGAGAAATGTGGTCAAAGTAATGGGATAGGAGGAATATGATACAGACATTTAAATACTTAAAGTTATTCTTATGCAAATTAATCTTTTTCAGAGATGGGGAAGTGATAGAATTAGAAGTCTTGATTTGAGGTCGCAGGGTGGGAGACTTAAGATCAATGTCAGGAATTACTTTTTCATAGAAAGAGTGGTGGATGTCTGGCTTATGGACTTTTTTAGGAAGATAGCCAGCTAACTTCTTTACCACATTCTCTGGCAACTAATTCCAGAATTTAATTACATGTTGAGTGAAAAAATATTTTCTCTGATTTGTTTTAAATTTATTACTTTGTACATTCATTGCGTGCCCCCAAGTCCTAGCATTTTTGGAAAGAGTAAACAAGTGATTCACGTCTATCCGTTCCACTCCACTCATTACTTTATATACCTCTATCATATCTTCCCTTAGCTGCCATTTCTCTAAGCTGAAGAGCCCTTAGCCACTTCAGCCATTTCAGCTTTTCTTCATAGGGAAGTTGTCCCATCCCCTTTATCATTTTCATTGCCCTTCTCTGTACCTTTTCTAGTTCTACTATATCTTTTTTGAGATTCGGTGACCAGAATTGCACACAGTATTCAAGGAGCGGTCACACCATGGAGCGATACAAAGGCATTACAACATACTCATTTTGCTTTCCATTCCTTGCCTAATAATCTCTAACATTCTGTTTGTTTTCTTCGCTGCCGCAACACACTGAGCAGAGGGTGTCCTCAGTGATGACACCAAGATTCTTTTCCTGGTCGGTGACTGCTAATGTGGAACCTTGCGTCATGTAGTTATTGTTTGGGTTCCTCTTTCCCACATGCATCACTTTCCACTTGCTCACATTAAACGTCATCTGCCATTTGGATGCTCAATCTCCCTGTCTTGCAATTTTTCACAATCTTCTTATGATTTAACAACTTTGAATAACTTTGTGTCATCAGCAAATTTAATTACCTCACTAGTTATTCCTATATAAATATGTTAAAAAGCAGTGGCCCCAGCACAGACCCCATGCGGAACCCCACTATCAACCATTCTCCTTTGAGAACACTGACCATTTAATCCTATTCTGTGTTTTCTATCCTTTAACCAGTTATTAATCCACAATAGAACACTACCTCCTATCCCATGACTTTTCAATTTCCTCTGGAGTCTTTCATGAGGTACTTTGTCAAATGTCTTTTGAAAATCCAGATACACAGTATCAACTGGCTCACCTTTATCCACATGTTTGTTCATCCCTTCAAAGAAATGTAGTAGATTGGTGAGGCAAGATTTCCCTTGACTGAATCCATGTTGGCTTTGTATCATTAATCTATGATTATGTATATGCTCTGTAATTTTGTTCCTTATAATAGTCTCTACCATTTTGCCTGGTACCAGTGTCAGGCTCACCGGTCTATAATTTCCCAGATCACCTCTGGAACCCTTTTAAAAAATTGGCATTACATTGGCCACCCTCCATTCTTCCGGTACCATGCTTAATTTTAAAGATAAATTAAATATTACTAACAATAGTTCTGCAAGTTCATTTTTCAATTGTATCAATTTTCTGGGATCTATACCATCTGGTCCAGGCAATTTGCTGCTCTTCAATTTGTCAAATTGCCCTATTACATCTTCCAGGTTTACAAAGACTTGATTCAGTTTCCCTGACTCATCAGCACTGAATACCATTTCTGGCACTGGTATCTCTCCCACATTTTGCTAGTGAAGACCAAAGCAAAGAATTCATTTAATCTCTCCACTATGGTCTTGTGTTCCCTGAGTGCCCCTTTTACCCCCTTTTACCCCTCAGTCATCTAGCAGTCCAACTGATTCTTTTGCTGGCTTCTTGCTTTTAATATATCCAAAAAAGGTTTTTAACTATATGTTTTTGCCTCCAATACAATCTTCATTTCAAAGTCACTCTTTGCCTATCTTATTTTGCATGGAAATTGCTAGCGTGGTTTAGTAAAAGGGGCCCATAGTCTTTGTTTATTCAGGTCCCCAGATTTGGAACACATTGTACAGCCTTTGTGTAAACTATTCAAGAAATCACTTTAAACCTGCCTATTTAATCAAGCATCCCAACATGGCTAAGAGGTCATCAAGAGAACCTTCCAATTAAACAGACAGGACTCTCCAA
Source organism: Microcaecilia unicolor (assembly GCF_901765095.1). Classification (NCBI taxonomy): domain Eukaryota; kingdom Metazoa; phylum Chordata; class Amphibia; order Gymnophiona; family Siphonopidae; genus Microcaecilia; species Microcaecilia unicolor. Next base: position 430,283,967 of record NC_044033.1, on the reverse strand, counting down.
ATTGAGTTATGAGTTGTTTGTAGCTATGGGTTGATTACTTGCTTGTAACCATAAGATAATTTATTTCTGTACCACCAAATAGCTCTCTTGTAATCCATTTAAAAGCTCAGGTGAAATAAAAATACTCAATACTTATTGAATGATTTTGTAACAAATTACATGAAATTTCATAACTTGGTCAAATCTTGGCTCTTTACACAATGATTACATCTTGTAATGAGTCTTTAATGAAGGCTTAATAGATAGAAGAAGCGAGCTTTTTATTATGAGTACGATTTTTGCTTTTAATTGTTCTGTTTTTTAATACTTATATGTCATGTTGTTTTAATATTCCATGCTTTCAGTTTTCCTTAAGGTGTGCAATCAGATGCAAATAAAAAAATGAAAATATAAATTGTGGATGACCCAAAAACCGTAATAACTGTGGGATCCCCAGGATAGGTTGGGTTAGCCCTGCTATACACATGGCAGATCTAAGCATACCCATATGCTTAGAAAACTGAATGATATTTACCTGTATCAATTTTCAAAATTCTAGATGATCTTAGTGCTTTTGGGTAAATAAACTTGATAAAGTATTATGAATCTTATGAAGATATTGACACTGCAGCAACTTTATGTTTCTTGATAAATCAACAATTAAAGCAGTAGAGTCTAATATGGTATGCTTTTCATGAATGATAGGATCTTGTTACAGTTTTTTTTTTCTGTTACAAAATCTATCAAAGTCCTTGGAGATTATTGTCCTATGAACAAGGAAGAATGCTTTTTAATTTTAGTTCTTCATAGAGCCCATGAGGGGGAGAATCAATACACTTTTATTACTTTAGAAACATTGAAACATGGCAGCAAATAAAGGCCAAATGGCCCATCCAGTCTGCCCATCCATTGTAACCCTTAACTCTTCTTTTCCTAAGGAATCCCACGTGCTTATCCCACTCTTTCTAAAATTCTGACATAGTCCTCGACTCCAAGATCTCCACCGGGAGACCATTCCACGCTTCCACCACCCTTTCCGTGAAATAATACTTTCTTAGATTCCTCCTAAGCCTATTCCCTCTTAAGTTCATTGTATGCCCCCCTCATTCCAGAGTTTTCCTTCAGTTGAAAAAGGCTCATTTCCTGTATATTAATGCCCTTGAGATATTTAAACATCTCTATCATATTTCCTCTCTCCCTCCTCTCTTCTAGTGCATACATGTTGAGGTTCATAAGCCTGTCCCTATATTTTTTGTGTTCAAGACATCTTACCAATTTTGTAGCTGCCCTCTGGACCAACTCCATCCTGTTTATATCTTTCTATAGGTGCGGTCCCCAGAACTGCACACAGTACTCTAAATGGGGCCTTACCAGAGGCATATACAAGGGCACTATCACCTCTTTTTTTCCTGCTGGTCATCCCTCTCTTTATGCACCCAAGCATTCTTCTGGCTTGATTAAAGGATAAGTGAAGATGAAATTTTGCTACTAGTTGGGTTTCTGCCTTGTGACCTGGATTGGACACTGTTGGAAGCAGGATACTGGGCTAGATGGACCATGGTCTGACCCAGTATGGCTATCCTTATATTCTTAAAAAAGCATTTTTAATAGAAACTGTTTTGATGAAGGGAAAATCAATGTTAAAAATTGTTTAGTATCCATGTCTGTTTTAAATATTTTCCATGATAAATAGCTCCCTAATCCCTTATTTGTCCCGTATGTCTGTCTTGAATAGATTGCATACAAGACCGTCCTGCTCTACAGAGCTTGCAATCTATTCAAGACAGACATACGGGACAAATAAGGGATTGGGAACTAAACAATTTTTAACATTGATTTTGTATACATCTAGTAGTGCTATAGAAATGATAAATAGTAGTAGCAGAAGTGGTAGTAAAAATGATCATGAATGGGGCCATAAATGATTATATTGGACTGATGATGAAAATTATAATCAATGGTTGTAAAATGTATATTTAGCCTTTGTGACTTTGAAGTCTATTCTCATATTAATGTTATTTAGAATCCAATTTTATTTTACATTGGGTACATTGAAGTGAATCTCTGTAGAAAGGGATTGACCACTGTTGAAGCTATGTAGCAGTAACACTAAAGGTTTTTTTTTTTTTTTTTTACTAAAGATTAGCTCAAGTTATCTGCAACAAGGAACATAGGAATAAAATGGGTCCTGTGTCAGATAACATGCACTAACCTTTAGTAAAAGACCCCCTATGATGCAATGGGGTTCTTTTACTAACAGATTTACCCCCTGTTTACTAAGGCACTCTAGTGGCTGCCATGCACTAATGCCGACACAGCCTCCACCAACTGCTCAGAGGGACACTGGCAGGGCTCTGGCTCTAGGTATCTATGAGTGGGGCTATTCCAGAGATAAGACCATTGGCCATATATGCCCTTGTCAATTCCTGGGGGCACCCTGGCCCCCTCAAGTGGTGAGAACATGCTCAAGGAATCTGTCTGTACATCTCTCTCACAGATACCCTACAGCCACGATCTGGGAAAAAGGAGTGGAAAGGGAGAACTGCAGTCATGTTTGCTTCCTCCCACTCACCCAGTGTGGAACCTGGTAGCAGATTCCATATTCCTTACACCTGTCAGATGTTGGATTGGGCAATCTAGGTTGAAAAGCCATTGCTGGCTGGGGCAGTCCATTACACATTCCCTGTCACCTATTTTTGCTAGCTACTGGAGGCATGGCATAATAGTTTGGGGTGGGTTTTAGCATCCTTGGTGTGGTAGGTTCAAGTTCCATTGGGCCTTCTTGTGATGCAGGACACAATAGATCCCTCTAGATTTGGCAGCCCTCTGGTAGAGAACTTGACATTAAGGAGGAACTGCTCTATATGTGTCCACTAAGGGCCCTTTGGATGCTTCTCCCCATCCCCCTTTTCTACAGTCTCCTTTTCCCAGGGCTTGCCTAAGAGTTTTCAAATCATAGCAGTTGCCAGCCTTGCAGATTAGGGAATGTACACATATTTTAGAGAGTAGAGGCAGAGACCTCTGTATGGAAATAACTGTGAACATTGTATTTGAAATATAAATAAAAATGCATGCAATGTTAATGACAACAAATATCAGCTCATGGCCTTTTTCAGGCTGCTGCCACTCCTCAAAGAGCATCCTCAGCTCATTAAGGATTTGCCCCTGTATGGTTCTAATGGCTCCCAGCTCCTGCTGCACATCTGTGTGGAGGCCTATGACCTGCAGCAGGATCTTCATCAGCATCCCTCTGCTGGGTTTGGTCCTGTCATGGGGTAATGGGCACCTTCCAGGAGCATGAGTCTAAGTCCTCCTCCTTCCAGGCTCTCTCAGCTGCAGGCTGGTCTGGGGTTGGCTGCTGTATAGCTGGCTGGTTCAGGGCTGGCTTTTGTGGAGATACTAGTCTGGGGCTGGCTGTGTGGCACCTGGCTGGTCTGGAGCAGGCTGTGCAGAAGCTGAAGGGTGGTCTGTGTGTTCAAAAGGTTTGCACTTGAGATCAACACATCCTATATAGCTTGCATAGTGGTGCAGCTGACTGTCAGAGGGCAAGAACAGGGACAGCTGGGGGTTACTAGTTGCATCCTGAGGGACATCTGTGATCTGTGGTGTCAATTAGATGATATAACAGGGAACCCCAGAGCCAAGGATATGATAGATGTTTGCCCCCTGAGAGTGTTGTGTCTCTGCAGGCATGCAAGATGGGTCCTGGCCCTGCTAGAGGGCCCTGAGTGACCAGGCACTGGCTGAAAAGTATTGTGCCACCGTGCTAGGGCCATTGTTACAGCTCTTGTCAGGCATGTGGGTTTGTATGTTTCCCTATGCCTATGTGGCCTATAGCTAGTTGGGAAATGATAGGGGACCCTGTTTGATCCTCCCATCCTTCTGGTCATCTCTGCAGGGACCCCCTTGAGAATAGAATTTTATGTCTTGCAAGGTGGGAACCTAGGTTTAGGAGCATCTATCTGTGATGTAATCAGGCTAGCTGGCTTGGGGCTTTCACAGATGCCAATGGCCACACATTACTCCATGACTTATGAACATGCTTTTGGGGTGAGTGGGGGGAAGGGGTACACATAGATGGTAGTTTTCCTAAGGAGGGATTTGTGTGCCACTATAATGTAGAGGTTTGAATTGCCCCAGCTTGGGCCTTAAGGGATGTTTCACAGGGCAGCATACCTCATTTTGCACCTCACAATGCTATATACAACCAGTGGTGTACTGGTAAATTTTTAACAACAGGCTCTCTCCCCAGTCCACCTCGGCGCCCCCCCACCTCTGCACCCCCCCAAAATTGCAGAGCTAGCTATAGCCGGGGGGGGGGGGGGGGGGGCATTGCATTATTCTCTCCAGGAAAAAAAAAATTAATGATCCCAGGTTCCAATCTGATTCATGTTTAATATGGGATAAAATGCCGTAAATAAATATAAACTTTTAATGTTCAGCACCTGATTCTCAAAGTGGATATATTCCAAACACTATAATGAAAATAAAATTATTTTTTTCTACCTTTGTTGTCTGGTGACTTTGTTTCTCTGATCATGCTGGCCCAGTATCTGATTCTGTTGCTCTCTATCTGTTCCCTTGACTCCGTTTCCAGGGCTTCCTTTCCATTTATTTCTTTTCTTTCCTCCTTTCTTCTTCATTTCTGGTCCTCCGCAGACTTGACTGTACAGTGGATCAAGCTTCTGCCTATTTTCTCCATCCATGTGCAGTTTCCCTCCTCACTTCCTTTTCCCTCATCTAATCTCCTTCCTCTATCTTCCTTCCATGTCTAGCATTTCTTCTCTCTCCCTCCCCTTCCCTCCATCCATGTCCAGAATTTCTCTTGCCCTCCCCTCCATCCATGTCCTGAAACTTTCTTCTCTCCCCTGCCCTCCTCTACCCATCCGTGCCCAGCAATTCTCTCCCCTGCCCCCCTCTGCCCATCCATGCCCAGCAATTCTCTCCCTTGCCTCCCTCTGCCCATCCATGACCAGCAATTCTCTCCCCTCCTCCCTCTGCCCATCCATGCTGTGAAGGGGAGGATAAGGGTTTTGCACAGATGGAAGTAGAGGAGGGAGAAGGAAGGAAGCTCAAGAGCCGAGGGAGACAGAGCAGAGCCCTACCTTTAATCATTCCTCAGAGAGAGAGAGAGAGAGAAGTAAAAAGGTAGTGCCCCCTAGAAAATGGAGGTGGGAGAAGGACTACATTTCCCAGCATCCCCAGGGAAAACCCTGGTATAGGGAATATTGGCCCCAGCATTCCCCGGGAGAAGGCTCTGACAAGGCAAGGGAGGGGCTCCTGGAACATAATCAAGTAAGAGAGGAACAGCAGACCAGGGTGGAGGAGAATGAGTCCATGGACTGGCAAGCTGCTGGAGAGCAGGAGCAGGAGCAGGAGCAGGAGCAGGAGGCAGGCTCTGAGGAACCTATGGACCTTTCCGCCTGGGCTTATGCCTTGAAAACTAAACTGAAAAACCAGGTGAACTCTTGGTGTCAGAGCTGGGCTGAAAGTGGAAAGGGGAAAGGTCATGCGGGAGGAGGGTAAGTGAAGTAATAGAGTGACCCTGAATTGGGGGGGATCTTTTCCTCTTTCCCAAGAGAGTTCAGGCTGTGTTCTTTGAAGAGACTGTGTGTCTGAACTGGGTGCTAAGGCATTAAGCACTGTGGATTTTGAACTGTTGGGAAAACAAACCTTCTTTTGTGTGGGGGAGGGGAAAGTAAGTTACATTGTTTTTTTTTCCTTTTTGTGGGCTGAGGCCCACAGAACTGTGTGTTTTGGACTGTTTGCAGAAACCCCGTGGGGGTGGACAAGATACAGGGATTCTTTTGGGGGTGTGAAGTGGGACTACAGAGGAACCTATCTGTGGGGACTGTTAACTGGGCTCCAACTGATTTGTGCAGCCGTTGGAAGGGAACTTGTTTTGTGTTTCTGCTGTACCTGGGCCCTGAGAGGAAAACAGGAGCAATTGTTTTGAAGGGCTGCAGGATTCCTTTTGAAAGTTACTGAACTGTGAATCCCTGACAATAAAGGAGCTTGGTGACTTTTACCTTTTTGAAGTTTATTTTCTTTGAGCCCTGCCCTGTGGACTGCAGTGGGCCGGGAGGCTGGGTGGCCAGGGTGGAGGCAAGATCCCGAAGACCCTCCGGCGGAGGGAAGGATCTTCACAATGCCCAGCAATTCTCTCCCCTGCCCCCCTCTGCCCATCCATGCCCAGCAATTCTCTCCCCTGCCCCCCTCTGCCCATCCATGCCCAGCAATTCTCTCCCCTGCCCCCTCTGCCCATCCATGTCCAGCAATTCTCTCCTCTGCCCATCCATGCCCAGCAATTTTCTCCCCTGCCTCCCTCTGCCCATCCATGCCCAGCAATTCTCTCCTCTGCCCATCCATGCCCAGCAATTCTCTCCCCTGCCCCCCTCTGCCCATCCATGTCCAGCAATTCTCTCCCTTGCCCCCCTCTGCCCATCCATGCCCAGTAATTCTCTCCCCTGCCCCCCTCTGCCCATCCATGCCCAGCAATTCTTCTCCCTCCCCTGCCCTCCCACTCCCATCCATGTCTAGCGATGTCCTTCGCCCCCACCCTCCCCTGCCGCTACCATGTCACTTTCAATTACCTTCCTCAAAGCGCCGCCTTATTTAAAGCCCTGCTGCCTATCTCCAGCTGCCTTCCCTGCCTGTTTCTGAGGCGTTCGCGCCCTTAGTCCCGCCTTCTGATGTCATTCTGTCATTTCCTTTTTCCGCGGCGGGACTAAGGGCACGAATGTCGTTGTACCCCCCTCGTTCCTCAGTGTAAAGTATCCCTGAGTACTTAAAATTACTATTAGTACCCAGAATCACCTCACCAAGGACGGAGAGGCCGACAGTTCACTAACCACGCCTCAAAATCTCAAAGAAAATGAGGGGAAAAATAAGCTAAATTTTGATTTGTCCTGCTTTTGAAATAACCAAACGGAAAAAGTGATTAACCAAAAACAACAATATTTTAATTCAATTCAAATACTATAAGGATAAATTATTAACTAGCAGACTTTAACCACTAAACTTATAGAATTTGATTACAACAGTATGTTTTCTTTTCCAATACCCCAATTTCCCTCAATTACAATAATATATCAACATTTATATTCTAGTGCAAAACCAAATGTATTTTACAATTGTATAACTTTTTTTCTCCTTTTCAGAATTTCCCCTCTGGTATCGATACCAAGATTCTTATCAGATAAGTATTAAGTGTAAATTTTTCTTTTTGACTAATTTCTTTCTTAACTCTCTATTGTATCTCAACTTTAAAGAATTGATACTTTGTGTCCTTTTTCTTTTCCCTTTTCTCACAGGACCTTGTAAGACAACCCCAGTGACCCAACTCAGGTAAGTAGGAATTATTTCTCTGTCCTGTCACTGTGTTGTCACTTAGCTGCGGTTGGTTCTGATGCAGTATCCTCCGCGGTCTTTCTTGCGTAGGAACTCAGGTATTTTCCAGAATTCTTTGTCACCATCACCCTACACCTCGCTCTTAATAAAAATAAATGGAAGGAAAACCCTATCTTCCTAACAAACCCCTTCCCACACTAAATGACTTAAATATATACAATTTAAAACACTGGGCGACACTTAACTAAGAAAATTAAAATAACTATACCCTCGCTAAACCCCCTAACTTTACTTATTTTTCCCTAAACTAATGAGCACAAACATATATACACCTCCTTACACCTTACACATTCCACCAGAAAAAAATTACAAAATACTTCCAACTCACCTCTCCCCAGCATTCAACCTCACACAATGCCCTCCTATCACCAAACTCAGTCAGCTACCACTTCCAACCTTCTCAAGATCACTCCAAACTCACCACATCAGCCACATCACCAAACACACTTCCTTCCACCTCCACAGTCACCAGCGCTCTGCCAACTGTCCCACTGACCGTTTCCTAGGAGACGGCTGCTTGGCTTGGGATTCCGCCCCCAGCCAGCCAATCCCTAGTCCTGCTCAACATTCCAACTCTCCCTGCTGACAAGCGGAATGTTGAGCAGCACTGCTCAATCCCCATTTTAATTGAAAAATCCCCATAGAAATCAATGGGAAATTCTTCAATTAATATAAAACACCTATAAATTTTCATCAAATTACCCCAAATTTCCCAAGCCAATTAAACCTCCCATCCTCTATTAAACGGTGTTTTTAAAATTTAAATATCCCAACATTTAACCCCCGCCATGCAACAGTCTTCTAAAAATCCCTGAAAAAATTCCCCAAAAATTTAAAACCTATTTCAAAAATTTTACTATTCCCCTCTGAACCTACTCTGTCGAATTTAACCAGTTAACCCTTTCTTAACCCCTTAAAACCAGACCCCTCCCAAATGACCCCCTTAAAATATTCAAATTCAAAAATTAACATACCAGAAAAATCCCAAAACATTCCCCGACCCCAAATCCAAAAACAGAATTTAAAAATCATTAACCATTTAATTTCTAAAAATCAAAAACCGCATAAATACAATTTTAAAAATAAACTAATTTAAATTCTGGGTTAAAAACCCCTTACCTGCTTTCCAGATTTTCCTCACACACGACCACTCCCGTTGGATCCGGTCCCGGATGTCCTCAGCCAAAACCGGAGGCAAAAACAAAAAACCTCCGAAGCCTGGCCCAAAATTTAGGCCCCTGCTTCGGCCTACTCGGAACAACGCGCAATACCAATATGTGCATGAGGCACGCCGCCTCATGCACGCGTGCGCCGACGTCCCGCACGCATCGCCGGCCATCTTTAAAAAAAACTGGCTTCGCTGCCTTCTGCAGCGCTTCTTCCTGGCCCCACCTTGGGCCCGAAATCGGCCCTGGAAATCGCCGGCATCCACTTCTTCACTCCCGGGGACATGCTCAAACGTCCCTGGAAGCCCAACACCGTGGCACCGTCTCAACCGGTCCCAAAACGGACCCACCACCACCCGAACATCCTCGAGATCCCAAAATGGCGCCGCTAGCCCCTGCCATCCTGCCGAGCCCCCCAGCCTGCCGAACCCCCCTGCAGCGCTCCTTAAGCGCCACCACCCTGCACCCGGCCCCAACTGGCCCCAAACTTAATCGGAAGCCCAAAACAACGGTGTTTCCCCCCCCCAGGTAAGTATTTATTCATTAATTTTCCCCCATTCCCCCTTTACTCCATGTTACACGAATGCCTCAGAAGCAGGCAGGGAAGGCAGCTGGAGATGGGCAGCAGGGCCTTAAATAATGCAGGGCTTCGAGGGAGGTAATTGAAGCTGACGATGGGAGCGGCAGGGGAGGGTGGGGCGAAGGACATCACTAGACATGGATGGGAGTGGGAGGGCAGGGGAGGGAGAAGAATTGCTTGGCATGGATGGGCAGAGGAAGGCAGGCAGGGGAGAGAATTGCTGGGCATGGATGGGCAGAGGGAGGTAGGGGAGAGAATTGCTGGGCATGGATGGGCAGAGGGGGGCAGGGGAGAGAATTGCTGGACATGGATGGGCAGAGGGAGGCAGGGGAGAGAATTGCTGGGCATGGATGGGCAGAGGGGGCAGGCAGGGGAGAGAATTGCTGGACATGGATGGGCAGAGGGGGGGCAGGGGAGAGAATTGCTGGACATGGATGGGAGCGGGAGGGGAGGTAAGCATGGCGCCCTCCTGCCATGCTTACCTCGTGCAATGGAGCCGGCTCGCCCCGAACAACAACCGGCTCGCAAGAGCTGTCAAAATTTAACAAGCGGCTCTTGCGAGCCGGCTCCAGCACACCACTGTATACAACCAATGTGAGTTGTGGCCCATGCAAGGCCATCCTTATGCGTGGAAACTTGTGCTTTTGACAGTCCTCTGTGATCAGTGTACTGTCCTTCTTGCATACTCTTTTGTCAGGTATTGAATAGTGTAGGGGTTAGGATTATGTTCTCTCAATACAGCAGATGTGGGTGTGATTCCCACTATGGTTCTTTCTGGTTGCAGTTTTACATACCCTGCCATAGCTGCTGCAATGTGCTTGGTAGCTACTTTTCTTTGGGTCACAGGAGGGTGTTGTTCAACATCCCTTCCCCTTCCCACTTCCTTTTCATGTCATAGGTTTGGGTTTGGCTGCAGCACATCCAAGTTGACATGGAGGTTGGGGACACATTGTAATGAGGGTAGCTGCATATTCAGGTCTTGATCCAGGACAGAACTGTTATAGCGGTGCAAATGTCAGTGAGACTTATATTGGACCCTGAGTTGCTCCCTCATACGCTGGATGAGACCTGGGTTTTCTCGTTGTATCTTCCTGTACTATTGCCTGAGCACCTCAAAGTCCCTGTGGATGTTGAATCATCTACTAAACACAAGTTGTTGGAGACAGAGTTCAGGTGATGGGCCTTCTTGGCATCACAATAAGACATTTTGTGCAATGCTCCTCACAAAGCTTGTAAGAGATGGCTACAACCCAGATTGGAGTTGGGGGGGGGGGGGGGGAGTGAGAGGGTGTTCATGGAATAGAAAGGCACAGGTGCTATGTGAACTGAGATGTCCATGGGGACAGAAGATGGCATGGTGGTCTTTCTGTGGAGCATGTGTACTGTTGTTAGGAGGTGGGGATGGGCAATAGGGTAAAGCGATTGTGGCTTTGTGTGGCTCAGTGTACTTTAGTGAATTTCTACCAATGTTCACATCAGTATGTAGGCATGGGGCAGGATGCTGGCATGGCGGGGGGGGGGGGGGGGAAGTTCAGATATATGCAGCCCTTCATTTCAGCATTGACTGTTATGGAAGGGGACCCATAATTACTTGTTACTGGATATTCTATACATTCTGATTTCACCAATATTTTGTTATTGTTTTTTATGAAAAATCAATATCATGTATTGCAACAACAAAGAGACCTCACTGTATATGACCCTACCTATGTATGGTGCTTGCAGATAAGTGGTGCTGTGATCCTGAGGGGGTTGAGGAGGGAGGGTGTTGGTTCACATTTACCTTTCCAGGCTACCTCTAATGGATCTCCATGCCCTCATGGGGACATTATGGATGGAAGGTGGTAGTGATACTTGAAAATTTCTCAGGCACAGGAGTTCTTCCTCTGGCACACTGAAATTAGGCTCCCTCCAAAGAGACATGAATGATCACACTGAGGAATATTCCTCCATGTGCAGGAGTTATATATGCAGGTATTTCATGTGTAGAGAATGTGCTGCCATTGCTGTGGACATTTTCTCAACACAGGGACCAATACCACCATTGCATGTTTTGTGTAGTGAAGTTCAGATTGGCATCCTCTCTCTAAACATTTTTTGTTTGCATTTTAGAATATCAGAACACGTTTATTCCTTCCATTATGGACTTGCATTTTTAAACGTTTTCCGGTAAAAGTTTATTTTGCCATGTGAACATCATATCGAAAATGCCCCTCCACATGGACATTTCTGAGTTTACATCTTCCCTGTTGTTGCCTTTGCTACAGTTAACATGTCTTTTCAACTGCCCCAGGTAACCTCACTTCATAAAGTTTTTCATTTATGATTATTTTATAGCACAATTTGTTTCCAAGCTATGCGTCAAAAGTTCTATTTCTTACTGCTTTCTGTAGAGAGAAAAATCCTGGGTACATGCCATCACATATAGAATGTGCCAATTATTGAGGCAGACAGTCCAAAAAATAAGAAAACACCACATATTGGCATGAACAACTACAGTATACATACACCCACAATCTTTTAAAACATTTTGCTGACATACAGCAAATGAGACAAAACATTGAGCATAGGATTACTTTACCAAGAGACAAATTTAAAAAAATGGAGCCCAATATTTTAAACCCAATGATTTTCAGTGGCACCATCCAGATAGTGTCACTGAATATCATTGCTGATCTCCTTGGCACTATTTAGATAGTACTGGGATGGATCATGGGCAGAGCATCCCAGGAATTGTTCAGATAGTGGTGATATTCAATATACTATCTGGATTTTTTTTTAATTTTCTTATTTAGCAGAAATGCTGTTCTAAGTTATTTGAATAACACACTGAATATTGCTGCTATCCACCCAAATAACATTAGTCGATGGCCTATCTTGAGTATCATCATCGCTCACCACCTGGATGTTGTTGTTGTTAAGTGCCATCGAGTCAATGTTGACTCTTGGTGTAACCTAGGGGTTAAAATAATCTTAATTGGGCTCCTCCAGAGGGAAAAGAAAAAAGAGTTCTATAGTGACATCACTGTGGAACAACAGCTGAGCAAGCTGAAACCTGGTTGCCTTGGCAACAGCTTGCTGGTCAGTTGAAAGTTGGGCAGAAACAGATGAAGAAAGTATATGTATTTTTGAGTATGAGAGTGGCCAGAAGGAGTTGGTGTTGCGGTGAGAGAGGTTGTGTGTGGGTGAAGCTGGTGCTGATTGAGGTGGAGAAAGATATACATATGCTGAGTTAGGTTTGGGAAAGGGGTGAATACCTATGAGTGAGTGTCTAGAGAGGGGATATTAAAGGGAGAAGGGTGAAGGCTGTTGCTGAGAGCGGATGTGTGGTGCAGGGTGTCTGAGCAAAGGAATTACAAGGGAAGTAATAGGTGTTAGGAAAGAGAGATGAATGGATGAAATTAAAGTGTTAATATTGTGTTGAAAGGGAGAATATCTTGGGAATATGTGAATCACATTTGGACTTAGTTAAGTGGATTTGGATGCAGTGGATGCTTATAGTGGATATACCCTTCCAGAATAGGAAGGTGGGGATGTATCTCTGCACTTGCAGATCTTGTCTAGATCCTTCATACCAAAAGCAATACATCATTAGATTTCTTGATTGCTTGTTATTTCATGATTGATTACTGATCCAAGCAAGTTGAAGTTGTCTACTCTAGAGCTCATTTTCAAAAGAGAAAAATGTTCAAAAAAGACATAAAAGGCAGCTAGACATATTTCTCACTGAAAAACATCCAAAGTGTATAATCAAACAACTGGAAAAAATGGTCTAAAGTGCTAGTACGTCTACATCAGAATGTCTCCAGAAGGGGCATTCTGGAGGCAAGACTTGGGCATGTCATGGGCGATCTTAGGGAATGAACGTCTCCAGCTCATAATGGCTAGCAAAAAGATTTCCTACTGACAGGAAGAAAAACATCCACAATTAGACCTGCTTTAAAAGCATTTAGAGGAAGAGCCATCTTGTCTTTTGACCCACTTGCGATTTTGTGGAGTTAGAGAGTGGAGAACTAGGATCATTGGTTATTGAGAAAGACTTGCTGGATGCTGTGTTACATTTGTCTATTTGCCCCAGTCTCAACCTTGTTCCCTCTACATTTCCTGCCTTGCCTCCTCTGTGTCTCATCTCCCCAGGTCCTTGCCCACACCTGCTAACCTCCTAGCCACACCCATCCCATCCCCTTTATCTCTCCCCCTTCCCTCACAACCCCTAGCTATACCCCCTTACCTGCTTGTTCTGTCTCTCAGTGTTCCTCTGTTTGTGAAGTTCCAGTTTGTCACTGTGCTCTGTGCTGCTGCTGTGTGTGTGAGGACTGTTAGTTGGTGGGACAAGAGTGACTGATTTGTGTTGCAACTGTGTATGTGAGGATTGAGTGCTGGTGTTGGGAGAGATTGATTGCTGTTGTGTCTATGTGTGAGGACTGCTTGCTGTGGTGAAACAGTTAGTGCTGGGTGCTGTCTTTTGGTAGAAGAAATCACTAGGCACAGTAGAGGGAGGTGTGCACAGTGCTTAGTTTGGGGTAATTTGGTTACACCTGTGGTGATGGGAAATGGCTTCACTGTATGCACTGTTGGCTCATGGTTTGCTGGAAGTGGAAGAAGCTTTTTGTAGGAGAGGTCCCACAGGAGATACCCTCATCCTTGATTATTCAGGCACCGCCCCTGTTTCTTTGACTACACCGATGCCCAATGCTTCACCAAGTGCCGGTTTGACAGGGATACTGTCCAGCATCTGTGTGACCATCTCCAACTTCTCCTACAACCCCCGACCCATAGGTACAATCCCATCCCTGTCCACCTGAAGGTCACTGCCTCACTCTCTTTTTTGGCCACTGGTAGCTTCTAGTATGTCCTAGCTGTGAAAATGGGTCTAACCCAGCACATCATTTCCAATTGCCTCACCCAATTCTCTGATGCCTTCCTTTCCCACATCTCAGATTACATCACCTTCCCCACTACCCCCAAGAACCGTCAGAACAACATGGCTCAGTTCTATGGCATAGCTCATTTCCCCTTGGTCATAGACGTCATTGACTGCACACACATCACACAGACATCCCCCGAGCACGAAAGGCCATCTATAAGAATAGAAAAGCCTTCCATTTTATAAATATGCAGGTTGTGTGTGACGCCCAGGGGGAGATTTGGGATGTGTGTGCCTGATACCCAGGTTCCACTCATGACACCTACATACTACAGCATTCTGGAATCTACCGTAGGTTTGACCAAGGGGAGATCACTGGTGGCTGGCTCCTAGGTAAGTGCAACAAGTATTTGCCAACCCTATACCCACTCCTCCTATAAACTTTCAGCACTGCCTCCATCCAGGTGTCTCCACAACCCACGATCCCCACCCCACCTCTACAAGGTACCCAGACCAACCAATACAAACCCATGTCTCTCATTCTGCTTCCGCCACAGGTGACAGAGGATACCCACAGCAGACCAGGTTCATGATCCCACTAGTGCACCCCCTAATTGCGGCTGACCAGGACAACAACAGACATCGGACAACACGTGGCATCATAAAGTGCACCTTTGGCCAGCTATAGAATAGGTTCAGATATCTTGATTGGTCCAGAAGGGAGCTCCTGTACAGCCCAGAAAAGGTTCCCAAGATCTTCATAGCCTGCTGCATGCTTCATAACCTGGCCCAGCACAGAGGACAGGGCCTTCCAGAGGAGCTACAGCAACCGCAGCAGCAAGCCCAAGGCCAAGATGCCGAGGAGCCTGCCCCTCCACGCCCCACCCATAGATCAGAAAAGAGTGCACACCAGCTGGGGGTCTGAGCCAGGGAAAGACTCATAGAGACCAATTTTTAGTGAAGGTATGTGATATTTATTTAGTACAACACACTTACCTCCCACCCCCCACCACTACTCTCTTTGTGTACGCCCCCTCCCCTACCCATCACAAACCCTCACCCATCACCCCCACCCTATTTTGCACCACCACTGAAATGCACTATGGCTACATCTCCTCCCCCTTCTTCTTCCCTTCCCCATCTCCTCTGTGAGGCACCTTGGCCCCCACACAGCTGCTGCTGAGGAGGAGTCTCTTGCAGCAGCAGCCACATTGTCTCTGTCCTCACCTGTGAGGCTTGCACTGTCCCCACTCTTGGGGAGGTGCTTGCTGCTTCAGCTGCCCTCTGGAAATCTGGCCATCTGGCTGGATGGGGGTCAGGTGAAGGTGGGACAGCCTGGGGTACTGGTTGTCCTCCAGTGGCTGCCGCATAGACTCACAGATCTTGCCAGATCCCTAGCAGCCTTTGGCACAGGAGGACCAGGATCTGGATCTCCTCAGGGGAGTAATTTGGCTCTCACCTGGGAGACATCCTTGTATAGCAAGGGACTTTCCTTTACATGCAAGCTATATATGGACATATTGTATGTGTAGTGGACATCCTGCCGTAGTCGCACATGTTTTGTGGCCATGGGGACATCTAGTGACAGTGGACATTCTGTGCTGTGTTTTTTTTTTTTAATTTGTACCCCGCGCTTTCCCACTCATGGCAGGCTCAATGTGGCTTAGTTACTTATTTGTACTTGGGGCAATGGAGGGTTAAGTGACTTGCCCAGAGTCACAAGGAGCTGCCTGTGCCTGCAGTGGGAATGGAACACAGTTCCCCAGGACCAAAGTCCACCACTCTAACCACTAGGCCACTCCTCCACTGTCAAGTGGCAGGGACATTTTTCACTGCTGTTTCGAAACATTATTTCCATACATCTATTTTCTGTATTTTTGTACCTAGGGAAATATTTATTAGGTGAATTTTCGAAAGAGAAGGGCGCTCATCTTCCAACACAAATTGGGAGATGGGCGTCCTTCTCGCAAGGTCGCCCAAATTGGCATAATCAAAAGCCGATTTTGGGCGCCCTCAACTGCTTTCCGTCGCGGGGATGACCAAAGTTCACAGGGGCGTGCCAGCAGTGTAGTGGAGGCAGGACTGGGGCATGCTTAGGAGATGGGCGTCCTTGGCCGATAATGGAAAAAAGAAGGGCATCCCTGACGAACACTTGGGTGACTTTACTTGATCCATTTTTTTTCATGACCAAGCATCAAAAAGGTGCCCAAACTGACCAGATGACCACCAGAGGGAATTGGGTATGACCTCCACTTACTCCCCCAGTGGTCACTAACCCCCTCCCACCCTAATAAAAGGTTTAAAAATACTTTTTTGCCAGCCTCAAATGCCATACTCAGGTTCATCGCAGCAGTATGCAGATACCTCGAGCAGTTGTAGTGGGTGCAGTGTACTTCAGGCAGGCAGACCCAGGCCCATCCCCCCCACCTGTTACACTTGTGGTGGTAAATGTGAGCCCTCCAAAACCCACCACAAACCCACTGTACCCACAGGTAGGTGCCCCCCTTCATCCCTAAGGGCTATGGTAGTGGTGTACAGTTGTGGGGTTTGGGTTTTGGGTGGGGTTTGGGGGGCTCAGCACCCAAGGAAAGGGAACTATGCACCTGGGACCTTTTTCTGAAGTCCACTGCAGTGCCCCCTAGGTTGCCCGGTTGGTGTCCTGGCATGTGAGGTGGACCAGTGCACTATGAATGCTGGCTCCTCCCATGACCAAATGGCCTGGATTTGGTCGCTTTTGAGATGGGCATCCCTCAGTTTCCATTATCGCCGAAAACCGGGGACGACCATCTCTAAGGTCGACCTAAATTTCATGATTTAGGCGTCCCCGACTGTATTATCGAAATGAAAGATGGACGCCCATCTTGTTTCGATAATACGGGTTGCCCTCTTTACGGTGCCATCCTGCAAGGACGCCCTCATGAAAATTTGGGCGCCCCGTTCGATTATGCACCTCCACATCTCTTATCTATTATGGCCCTTCAATTTTGGATGTTTTTTGATAAACATCTGTGGCATGATTTGGACATCATATGACCCTCTGTATCTATTACTTCTCCATCATAGATTAAATTATTGATTTTATCTGTCTACATCTGCATTCAAACTTGAGCACAAAAGTATTATGGATTGAAGCTGAAATGTTTCTGTGTTCCATATAACATCTAACCCCTGCCAGTGGCCCACTGCAAATCCTGCTCCATTTTGGACAGATACGCTTTGCCTCAAGGAGAATAATTTTATAATGAAGCTTCTAGGATGGAAGGGCAAGTAAGCATCTCTTTTGGGTATATATATATATATATATATATATATATATGCAGGAGAGCTATGTAGAAATACTTGCACAGTATTGAAAACCACTTGTGGGTGCTTAAGAGTCATATATAAGAGTCATATATAAGTGGTTTTCAATACTGTGCAAGTATTTCTACATAGCTCTCCTGCATTATTTTAACATAGTAATTGTCGGCATATAATGACCTGCATGGTCCATCCAATCTCCAATCTGCCCAACAAGGTGTCCAGAGTTGAAGCTGGCATTCTGCATAGCTTCCCCTTCTTCATGACTAACATTGGTATAATTAATCTCAGTCTCTCTCCTTGGCAATGTTTTGGGCACAGACTGTAGAAGTCTGCCCAGAACTGGTCCTGCTTTCCAACTATTGGAGTTGCTGTCGAAGCCCACTCCAGTCTCAATCCTGATTTTTTTTTTTGCCATTTACGGGACTCAGACTATGGAAATCTGTGCAGTCTCAGAAGTCCCATCAAAGCTCACTCCAGTTATAATGACATTTAAGTTTTGTTTTAATTAGATTCCATCCTTTTTCTATATAGTGTTCATCTGAGTTTATCCCACATTTTGAATTCTGTGACTGTTTTTGTCTTCACAACCTCCTACAGGTCATTCCCGGCATCACCCTTTGTGTGAAAAGGTATTTCCTGACATTGCTCCTAAATCTCCCACCCTGCAACCTCAACTCTTGACTTCTAGCTCTACTACTTCCCTGTCTCTGAAAAAAGATTACTTTGCATATTAATACCTTTTAAATATTTAAACATCCGAATCAAATCCCCCCATCCAGTGGCATAGCTATTTGGGGCCATAGAGCCTGGGCCCCCACAAATGTCCTTTGATGATGGATCAGTATGAGAAGTAAAACAAGGCAATAATCTGTCAGAAAGGGAGCAATGTTGCTTCAGACTGAAACTATTAATTTTAATCATTCAGAGGGTAATTTTATAAAGTAATCTTCACACGTATATGGCCTCAATAGAATACCGACTGGCATAAAAGTGTGCACTGTGACATGAGTTTGGGTGGAGCATTGGTAGAATTCACAAATACATGCATAGATTATAAAATATGCTAATGTATGTGTGTACATTATGGAATAGAGCATGAGTGCAGGGGGTAGGAAAAGAGGATAAGAGGAATAATACTGCCTATTTATGTCACTATGAGGAGCCAAATTAGAATAAAAATGTGTTTTTCCTTTAGGAGGTTTTGAACTACAAGTTCCATGAAGCAATGGGGCATGTAGTCAGCAGTACCAGGTTGGGGGAGGAGCCTGGAGAAAGAATAGAGACCAGCTAATGTAACCAAACAGTGCTGTTCCAGAAGATCGTGCTTTTAGCTCCACTAATTAACTGAGGGGTCATCTTAATAAGGTGCGCTGAAAATGGCTTGTAGTAGTGTAGGTGTGAGTTCTGGGTGCACGCGGAATCATTTTTCAGCGTATCTGTAAAAATGTATTTTTTCTACATTTTTGCAGAAAATGGACGTGCATCAAAAAAAAATTGCCATGCATCCATTTTGGGTCTAAGACCTTACCACCAGTCACTGACCTACCGGTAAAGTCTTACGAGATAACCGGGTGGTAATGACCTGTGTGCATCAAATGCCACTTCTTGTGCACCCAATACGCACATCTGAAAAGAAAAATTATTTTTTGGCTGCGCGTATTGGACACACGCCAAAAATGAAATTACCACAATAGCCATGTGTCAGCCGGGCGGTAACTCCATTTTGGCATGCGTTGGGCACATGTAGAAGCTTATGCAGTTTAGAAAAGGGCCTCTGACTCTCCTACATGCTGAAAGCATTGTTTAAAGAGAGGGTTTTCTTTTCTTAATTGGGTGGTGGCAGTCGCGTTCCGAGGGGCGCTGACACCCGGGGCGGATCGCCGATGCGCCCCCCCCCGGGTGCAGCACCCCCCCATGCAGCGCGGCCCCCCCCCCGGCAAAGGGACACCCCCCACCCCGGCGAAAGAACCCCCTCAGGTGCACGCCACTGTGGGGGTGCCGCGCGCCGGTCAGCGTCGTTCGTTTCCATGCTCCCTCTGTCCCGGAACAGGTTACTTCCTGTTCCGGGGCAGAGGGAGCATGGAAACGAACGACGCTGACTGGCGCGCGGCACCCCCCCCCCCCCCGCGGCGTGCACCCAGGGCGGACCCCCCCCCGCCCCCCCCCTTGGTACGCCACTGGCTGGTGGACATAGATAGACAGGGAAGTAAGGCAGCAGTCTCTAGGTCTGGAGAGAGACAAGGAAGGAAAGAACGCTGTATTCTCTGGGTTCAGGGTGGAAGGGGAATCTCTACTTTGAGATGGTTATTGCCAGAGGTTTGAAGCAGAACCTAGAGGAGTGATTGGGACCTGGATGTGAGGGAGAGTAGGTTCCCTGGGCCGTATGACTCCAGTGCTGGGTGGTTGAGGGGGGGTTGAAGCATTATATATAGTTGACCATGTTAGTACAAATATAGGGTGTCTTTTACTAAAGCTTAGCTTGAGTTATCTGCAGCAGGGCCCATTTTATTCTTATGGGCCCAGCTACAGATAACTCGAACTAAGCTTTAGTAAAAGACCACCATAGAGATCGATGGAATAATACCAGTCAGTAAACCACTGAGCGCTGCCGGCACGATATTGACCCCATGCAGTATAACTCATAACATCTCCTAGTATATAGAGCCTTTTACTAGGCCACAGTAGTGCTTTTGGCACGCGCTGAAAATAAGTTTGCACTAAATGCTAGAGACGCCCATAGATTCCTATGGGCATCTCTAGCATTTAGCGCACACTAATTATTAGCACGTGCTAAAACTGCTACCACGACTTAGTAAAAGACCCCCTATTTACAGGGGGGTAACTTTGAAAAGCCATATAGTCTGTCTGAAAATTGTGCACCCTTTTCCTGCATAAAAGTAAATGCAGAGATCAACACATGCATACTTTTACCCATGTGAAAATTTTGCAGGCTGAAAAGCAGAATTAGGCTTTGCATACTTTTATATTACATTACATCATTTGCCATTTGTATCCCATCTTAGCTGAAAAGTCCAATGTTGACTTGCAGTTTATTAAAAAAAAAAAAAAAACCCTACATAAACCCAATAGAATTTTTTTTAAAAGCCAGAAGAAAAAAAAGAAAAAAAAAGGATTTATTAAACACACATAGCAATTCATGCATATATCACATTTACAAAAGAATCTACAATAGAAACTCTGCTCATCTTGCCGTTGAGAAGTATGACATTAGCGGCAACCATTTTCCCTTATACAGGACAAAACGAGGTGCATTGTTAGCAAATTTATAAATTTGAAACAACAAATCTCACCATTCCTGATGAGTGGCTAGATGCAGAGCTTTCCAGTGTGAAAACACTACCTTCAGAGCTAAAGAAAGCATAGTGTTGACAAGCAAACGCTCATTAGACTTTAATACAGTACTAAAACATTGACCCTTGAACAGCAAATACTGTTTGTTTTTTTCTTCTTCTCTCCCTGTCTTCTTCCTTTTTCTTCTATGTGCCCCTGTTAATGTACCTGAAGATTTGCAGTTTGCTATAGCTTGCATTGTTTAACATTGTTTCTCGTTGTCACATGTTGTTATTCTCTCTATAACAAAACCAATAAAATATTTAAACACATAAAAGCCAGAAGAAAACACAGCACCATATTATAAATCCAGAAATTTCCAAAACAGTCCACTTGTTTTTTAAATTTAGTATGTGTGCTTACTACCTCCTATTGCTAACACAAATTTTAAGTAGGCCACAGCTTTATTATTAAAACACAGTGGGAAGTGTCCCTCCAAACAAACAAACAAGAAGTATTACAACAAGTAATTTCATTACAACTAAGGGACCCCTTACCATATTATTAGCACAGTGGCCCAAAAAACATCTACATGGCATAGTATAGCCTGCATATTGCTACCTAGATTGGTTTTCTCCATACTACTAACAAGGGCCCATACCCCAGGCCTTGCTGAAGGCCATTTTTATGTGTCACCACTCACTTGTGACATTATCCACTTCCAGATTGGCAAAAACACTTAATTCACATCAAAATCCAAATTCAACGTGCATAATATAAAATAGGTTCAGGAACCCTACTGCAAAAACATCTCACAAATGCAACATGATTCACAATAAATCAAACAACCAAGGGATGGGTAGGTGGTACTAAATCTGGAGGAGGACAAAGAAAGAAGATAAGCCATTGATTCCCCCTTATATCCCAACGATCTTCCCAATAACCACGATTCCCAGAAGTGTCAACCAATTTCACAGTCCCACACAGCTGCCTTAAAAAAAAAAATTAAGAAACACCTCCAAAGAACTATCCAAGCCTGCACCCTTCCCAAATCCCCAACTCTACATATCTCGCTCTCTGCTCTCACTATGTCAGGCCTAAACATGCAACTGAGAGAAGCAGAGTAACAAATAGGAAAAAAAAACAGTTGGAGGGGGGTGTCCTAATTCAACCAGTACCACTGTTATTCTCAGCAGCTGTGACTAATGCCTAATCATTATATTCTGTCAATTCTAATTACTTGTTTTGGGGGGATTCCAATTTAAAACAAACATGCAAATAAATAAAACCTAAAACATTTTTTTCAGGGCGAAAGTATTTGTAATACAAACAAGCAAACAATAAAAAAAAAAAAAAGAAAGAAAAAAGAAAAGAAAGCAGACACCAATCTCTGCAGGAGGCATTTTTCCCCTAGGTAAATCTCAAAGAGAAAGTATGTATATGCTTTTCCTTTTAGAGCAGTTGCAAAGCCTGCAGCTGAAAGTGACTGCCGACTCTGCAACTAGCTGCAAAGCTTGACAAATCATCCGATAAAGCTCATACAGAATTGTGCATTTTAAAAGCAAATGATCACATACTAAACTTGCCTTTATTCATTAAGGGGCCTGCGCTAGTTTTGGAGTGTGAAATTGGGATACACTGGGCCAATTTTTACCCCAATGGGGAAAAAGGCCTTTTTTAAATGGGGCAGTAAACAACCGTGCACTAATATTAAAATTAGCATGCTGCTATTTACTACCTGAGCCCTTACTGCTACCTATTTAAAAGGCCGTAAAGGCTCGCGTTAATCCCATGGTAATGGGTCACGATTCTGATTACCGCTAGGAATGCTGCCCGTGGTAGAAAATAGAAAATCATTTTTTAACTTGGGAAACTGCATATGCCAACTTTGGAACTGCTGCCAGGCTTCCGCACTATCCTGGTGGTTGGGCCAATTTAATGTGCGCTATCTGCGCGGTAGCCCTACTGCGCCTTTGTAAAAGAAAATCATTTTTAAAACATTCTATATTAATATACCTAAAACTTCTTCTGAAGTTTTCCTTCCTGGTTTGTAGCCAAGTGAAACACAATAAAGGACCTGCAAAGAAAACAAGATAATAATGACTAGCACATGATACTAAAATCAATGAGGAGTGAAAATAGATTGTTATATTTTCTTATCTACATTTCCCAGTAAGATATTGCTTTCAGAATGCCTGTCATTAATAAAAATGTAAAGTCCAGAAACAAATTCACTTCCATGTTACTATAAATAACACCCCTGTAGAAAGTTATAAGTGCTTTCATTGAAAAAAATTCATTCATATCGATCCATCATTTTGGCTACATATGATACCAGAGAAACTGGCACAGCTAAATGATACTGGAATTTCCAAAGACAGAGAACAAACATAGAGGATGCTCAAAGATGGAAAAGTGATAGTGCTCTAGACAAAAATCAAGAAGGGTCTTCAGTATTGCTCCATGTAAAGATAATAAACAAACTCAGCTGGATCTGCTAGTTTTTACAAGAAAGAAAGAAAGAAAGAATTAGAGGGTGTTAAAAAAATTATATATCAAATGAGAACAGTCACCAAAATGTTTTGCTGGGACAGAAAATTAAAATAGCCAACATTTTACTAGAGGGTGAGGGTAGCCCTGGAAATCCAAAATAAAAAAAAAAAAGCTTAGGGAATATCAAGTGAATTTATGGCTTTGAACATTAAATTGAAAAGGCTTGGAATAGACCACAGGAGTTATTTACTCTGGTAAGAATTCAGTGTAGGTGAATATGGTGGCTGGTATATGATTGCCACTTCGAAGTGTCTAGATTTTGCAAATTATGGACAAGGTTTCAGTGATTTGTAATGACTTCCCCGTGAATGACCTTGGGTTGGTTAGATAGAAGGGGTGGAATGGAGGGAATACACTGGTGGGGATGCAAATGGATCTGTATGACATTGGAGAGGATGTTGGGATACAAAATATTAAAACTCCTCCTCCTGAAGTAGGAGGAGAAAATATGATTTGGGGAAATGATTTTGAGAGGGAATCAGGCAAGTTGGAAGTTGCACCTAAGATGAGAGGAGATGATGTGGTTGGCCAGTCTTTTGTAGCTGGTTGACTTCTGACATGGTCGAGGTAAAACAGATACTTTAGCTTATCTCTATAGAGAGACATATATCCTGTGCTTTAGATTCTTGTTCTTCAGTTTTAAGGATGACATCAAAATTGGAGTTGGCTAGCAGGCTGACATTAATTGTGAATGCTAATTAGAACAGGGCATTTTTCTTGATCCCGTCAAGCAAAGTGTTGTTAATGATCCTTTTAGAGTAAAATTGCTGAAAAGTTTTGTTTTTGTATTTGCTTTTAAGTGAGTTAATGAGTAATTTCCAGACAGGGTTTTCTCACTTTCATAGTACAGAAATCCTGGTAGTTTCTTTATTGGCTGATACTTATAAGATGCTGAATAAAGGAAAGGTATGGTGGATGTCTTTTTGAATGGCATGATCTTCTTTTGATGAATGTATGAAGTTTGGGGACAAACAGTACCATGCTGAAAGGAAACACTGAATATACAGAGAGCTCAGGAGACATCTCAACAGCAGTCTACACATGAGGAAAAGGATGTCAGCTGTCATGGGGCAGTGCTCAAGGACAAGTACCTGTGAGTGACAGCAGTTATCAATATACAATCCAGCTTATAATCAAAAAAAGAAAAACGCCTATATTTCGACCCAAATCGGGAGATGGGCGTTTTTCTTGCAAAGGTGCCCAAATCGGTATAATCGAAAGCCGATTTTGGGCGTTTCCAACTGCACTCCGTCGAGGAAACGAATAAAGTTGATTGGGGAGTGTCGAAGGCGTGGTGGAGGCGGGACTGAGGCGTGGTTTTCAGCTAAGGAGAGATGGGCGTCTTTAGCTGATAATTGAAAAAAGGCGTTTTTACCGCGATTTTGGGTCACTTTTTTTTTTACCCTTTTTTCTCACGAACAAGTCCCAAAAAAGTGCCCCAACTGCCCAGATGACCACTGGAGGGAATCAGGGATGACCTCCCCGGACTCCCCCAGTGGTCACTAACCCCCTCCCACCCCAAAAACCCCCACTTTAAAAACTTTTTTTCCAGCCTGTATGCCAGCCTCAAATGCCGTACACACCTCCATGACAGCAGAATGTGTTTGATCCTGTCACAGCCTTCCCTGAATCAGATGTGGCTCTCGGGTGCAGTACAGGGTCACATCAGCATTGCATTGTGGTGGGTGTAGGGTATTGGGCTCCGTGATTTCATTAGCTTGTGTTACAGTCTCACGATGTTGGTAGTTGGTAGGCTCTTCTCCCATGGTGCTTTTCTCCCTGCCTACTGGGTCAGAGTGTGCCCTGTTGTGTTTCCTGTTGTACTCCATGCGGTAGTGGCCATTTTTGTAAACCAGTTTTAGTTCCCTTTCCTGTGTTAGCCACTTTAGAGAACTTAGTTCTTACTTTGAATGTGGCTGAAAGAGGGCATAGTACAGCATTCTGCCAGCTCTGACCTACTGGTAATATCAGTACCAGCGAGACTCGTTGCCACTGGGGCACAACCTCTGATCTGCAGTTAACTGTGAGTAAACACGGTTATTCCAATAAAGGACATTTTCAGAGAGATTAGTCTTCAGGTGTCAACTGGTGTGCCAAGGTTATACAGCAGCAACAAGTCCTAGAGGCCTGGAGCACTTTTAGTGGGTACCGCAGTGCACTTCAGGCAGGCGGACCCAGGCCCATCCCCCCCACCTGTAACACTTGTGCTGGTAAATGGGAGGCCTCCAAAACCCACTGTACCCACATGTAGGTGCCCCCTTCACCCCTAAGAGCTATGGTAGTGTTGTACATTTGTGGGTAGTGGGTTTTGGGGGATGGGGGTTGGGAGCTCAGCACCCATGGTAAGGGAGCTATTCATGTGGAAGCTTTTTCTGAAGTCCACCGCACTGACCTAGGGTGCCCAGTTGGTGTCCTGGCATGTCAGGGGGGCCAGTGTACTACCAATCCTGGCCCCTCCCACGACCAAATGGCTCGGATTAGGACGTTTTTGAGCTGGGCGTTTTTAGTTTCCATTATCACTAAAAAAAGCAAACGCCCAGCTCAAAAACGTCCATTTTTTCGAAAATACGGTTCGGCCCGCCCCTTTACGGACCCGTTCTCGGAGATAAACACCCATGGAGATAGGCGTTTGCGTTTGATTATGTCCCTCCACATCAGCTAAATGTGGAAGATGGGAATGAGATATCAGTTAGAGCACAGAGAGTAAGGGGATGAGAGAGCAGAGGGGTGAAAGATATACTTACTGATGGTCTCCATATAGGAAGGTATGTCCAACTTGCTGACCCTTGCAAGGATTCTCATCAAGGGTTTCCAGTACCTAGTGCTACTGGTCAATGAATGGATGTCCTTGATTTCATTGGGATCTGCCACTTACGTTCCTCTTGACATTGCACCTGTTTCTTCTATTTTCTTTTCAGAACTATCATCTCTGGAGTTCACTTTGAGGAGCATGATCGAAGGGGATGCCCAAGTTTTTCTGAGGACGCCCTCGCAGGATGTCCCCGTGAAGGGGCGGGGAAACCCGTATTATCGAAACAAGATGGACGTCCATCTTGGCTCCCCCCACATGTCCACCTCTAACAGACTAAGCATTTTTCCTCCAGGAACTTGTCCAAACCTTTTTAAACCCAGATGTGCTAACTGCTGTTACCACATACTCCGGCAGCGAGTTCCAGAGCTTAACTATTGTTTGCATGAAAAAATATTTCCTCCAATTGTTTTTTAAAGTATTTCCATGTAATTTCATTGAGTGTTCCCTAGTCTTTGCACTTTTTGAAATAGTGAAAATTTGATTCACTTTTACCCATTCTATACCACTCAGGATTTTATAGACCTCAATCATTTCCCCATTCAGCTATCTCTGATAAAGACCATTTTCTGTCCAATAACCAGTTCCTAATCCATAGAAGGACATTGCCTCCTATCTCATGACTTTTTAATTTTCTCAGGAGTTTCTCATGAGGAACTTTGTCAAAATCTTTCTGAAAATCCAGATACACTACATCAACCGTCTCACCTTTATCCACATGTTTATTTACTCCTTCAACAAAATGAACCAAATTGGTGAGGCAAGACTTCCCTTGGCTGAACCCATGCTGACTCTGTCCTATTAAACCATCTTTATCTATGTGTTCCATAATTCTATTCTTTATAATAGTTTCCACTATTTTCCCTGGCACTAAACTCAGGCTTACTGGTCTGTAATTTCCCAGGTCACCCCTGGCGTTACATTGGCCACTCTCCAATCTTTAGATACTATGGATGATTTTAATGTCAGGTTGCAGATCACTAACAACAGATAAGCAATTTCATGTTTGAGTTCATTCAGTATCTTCAGTTGTATGCCATCTGGTCCAAGTGATTTATCACTCTTTAACTTGTCAGTTTGGCTTAGTACCTGGAAGACGTACTAAGCCAAACTGACAAGTTAAAGTGTGATAAATCACCTGGACCAGATGGCATACAACCGAAGACACTGAAAGAACTCAAACATGAAATTGCTTATCTGTTGTTAGTGATCTGCAACCTGACATTAAAATCATCCACAGTATCTAAAGATTGGAGGGTGGACTTTGAGTGTTGCATGTCTACACTGTCCTTTAACGCTTATATCAAACCATAGGTGTAATCATCACCACTGCCCAGGGGGGCATCTGCCCAGACAGATATATTTTCATCATTTGTGAGCATGAGGTTCAGTGTTTTCACTTCTCTGGTAGGTTCTGTTACCATTTGCCTGAGAACAGCACTTTGAAAGTCAAGTATGTGTAGTAGGATTTCATGGTCGACCACGAAATCCTACTACACATACTTGAATACTTCGGCATTGGAGGAAATGTCCTAAGCTGGTTCAAGGGGTTCCTAACCATGCGCTCGTATCAAGTCACATCACACTCAACCACGTCCAAGGCATGGATACCTGAATGTGGAGTCCCACAAGGATCACCCCTCTCACCAACTATTTTCAACCTAATGATGATCCCTCTAGCAAAACTCCTATCAAACCAGAACCTCAATCCACATATATACGCTGATGATGTGACAATATATATCCCTTTCAAACAAGACATCAAAGAAATCTCCAACGAAATCAATCAAAGCCTAAACATCATGAACACATGGGCAGACACATTCCGTCTGAAATTAAATGCAGAAAAAACTCAATGCCTGGTACTCACCTCCCAATACAACACCAACGAATTCAACGCGATAAATACACCAAACCTAAACCTTCCAATCTCAGAAACGCTAAAAATCCTTGGAGTCACTATCGACCGCCACATAACACTTGAAACCCATGCAAACAACACAACTAAGAAGATGTTCTACTGCATGTGGAAACTGAAAAGGATAAGACCACTCTTCCCAAGATTCGTCTTTCGTAGCCTAGTGCAATCCCTCGTCCTCAGCCATCTGGATTACTGCAACTCATTATACGCAGGCTGCAAAGAGCAAACACTGAGGAAACTTCAAACAGCCCAGAACACAGCAGCCAGACTCATCTTCGGTAAACCAAAATATGAAAGGGCAACACCACTACGAGAGAAACTACACTGGCTTCCGCTGAAGGAACGCATCACCTTTAAGGTATGCACACTAGTCCACAAGATCATTCACGGCGAAGCCCCAGCCTACATGTCCGAGTTGATTGACCTACCATCCAGAAATGCTAGGAGATCTTCCCGAACATACCTCAACCTCCATTTCCCTACTTTCAAGGGCGTGAAATACAAGACGCTACACGCGTCAACCTTTTCTCACACGAGCACGCAACGTTGGAACTCACTGCCATGCAACTTAAGAGCGATCCACGAACAAGCATCCTTCCGCAGATTACTGAAGACCCATCTATTTGAGACAATTTACGGAAAAAACCAAAACACATAGAGCCCACACTCACTTACATAAATGCATCACACATCCACTTATGATCTCTCATCCCCCTAATTCCACATTACTCATACATATACTTACAGGAATATGTACACCATGTGCCTATGTGTCTTAACACTGCCCTTAAGCTTCCCATTGTCTCCTCCCAAACTCTCCCTGTTGATGTCCCATTGTGATATTCCTAATGATAATTCGATTATCTCGCATAACTTGTACAATGTAACCCATAACCAATTTGTAACAACTGTATTCTCATTATTCATATCTTATTGTAAGCCACACTGAGCCCGCAAAGAGGTGGGAAAATGTGGGATACAAGTACAAACAATAAATAAATAAAATCCACTGTTTCTCTACTTTCTGATTCTGCAGATGGAACACTCCAATCTGCATTTGACAAGTTGAAATCTCCCAGCATCAGCATCTTGCCTTTCATTCCCAGCCTTTGGATATCTATAACTAGATCTCTGTACAGATTTTCTGTTTGTGTCGGAGGTCTGTAGATGACACCTGTGTGAACAGAGGTTTCATCTTTTCTCTCCAAGATTGTCCATATTGCTTCCTCCTTTCCTCAGTTGCCTTGAATTTCAAATGATGTTATGTTGCTTTTCACATACAGTGCTACTCCTCCACCTTTTCAGCCAGCTTTATACTTTCTAAAGAGATTATAGCCCAATATGGTTGCATCCTATTCATAGGAGTCATTAAACCATGTCTCTGTGAAAGCAATAAGATCTAAGTCTGCCTCTAACATCAGGGCTTGCAGGTGCTGCACTTTGTTGCTCAGACTGAACATCTGTGCTCATTGCTTTCCAGCTATATTTTATTGACACTCTTACCTTTTACATAGTTTTTTGCCTAGTCTCCTCTTCTACTTGATTGCTGTTAAAAAAGATTTGCTAAGATGGTTTATTTTATTTTTCTTCTCCCACTGTTGTCCAACTTTTGTTTTTGCTGAGGGTTAATTTTTGAATTCACCTGTAGTTTAAATATTTGGAAATATATTGACTGAATTTCTCACCAAGGATCCTTTTCCTTGCCAAAGATGAGATGTCATTACAGTATAGCCTTTCATTTCCTCATGTATTGCCCCAACCTCCTATGTTTCTAAAATCTTCTTGTTGAGCCTCTTGTTGAAGTTTTATGTATTATGCAATTGTTATTCTCCATTTGCATAAGCAGGACGCACTTAAGAAAAAGCTACAGTCTGTACTGTCACAGCTGTCAGGAATGGTGAACCATTGGACCAAAGCTGGAGCTTTGGCAGACAAATCACCAGGGCTGGCATAGGCAGGAATCAGAACAGATTGGACTAGGATAAACTAACAGACTCAACAAGGTAGGACAGAGGTAACTAAACACAATGGACAACACAAGAACCGGATCCAGACAAGGCAAGGAAAAGAAGGCAAAGGCCAGAACTGGAACCCAGGCAGGACAAGGCAAGACTCAGAACTGGATTAAAACTGGGACTGGGACCCAGAAATGCAAGACAAAGCAAAACACGGAAGTAGATTAAAACTGGGTCCAGAAAATGACAAGGCAAGGACTGGATCCGGACAGGACTAGACTAAAAGAGACAAGCAAAACACAACTAGACAGGCAAGACAGGGTAGAAGCTAGGCAACAAGAATAACAAAAGCAAGACAATAAACTAGGCAGGAACAGGATTCTGGAATGGACTCGGCTTGGTTTGATTGGAACAGGATTCTGGAACAGGCTTAGCTTGGCTTGACTGGAACTGGATTCTGGAACGGGCTTGGCTAGAACTGGATTATGGAATGGGCTTGGCTTGGCTGGATCCGGATTCTGGAATGGGCTTGGCTGGAATCAGATTCTGGAACGGGCTTGGCTTGGCTAGAACTGGATTCTGGAACGGGCTTGGCTTGACTGGAACTGGATTCTGAAACGGGCTTGGCTTGACTGGAACTGGATTCTGGAATGGGACGGCTTCACTGGAACAGGAGTCTGAAAGGGAATAGGGAGTCTTGACAAGGAATAGGATACTGAAAGGGACATGGCTTGACAGAGAGCAGAGACAGAAACTAGCTCAAACACATGGCAGTGGCAGAACCTGGCTCAAACACACAACAGGAACAGAACTTAGCAGAAACAGAGCTCAAGAGCCAGGAAGCAAACATAGCAGGCAAAGGATTAAGCAGACTAAGGGAAGACAAACAAACAACGAAGCAATGTGCTTACTTACATCCACAGCTGGAAGGGAAAGGCCAGGCAGATTGAGAGGCAGCAGACACACCTGCATAGCAGTGAAGTAATTAGGGACAATGCTGGCTTCTACAGAGTCTCAGAATTAACAGACAAGAACTACACACACAGGAAACAGATCAGGGAAAACAGAAAATGGGAACAGAGCTTGGCTAAAAAGAGAGATTGGCTTAAACATTGAGCTTAACTATAGCAAGAGTCAAAAGCAGAGCTAGACTAAAAGCAGAAGCCAAGGGAAGTCAAACAGATACAGACACCAAGGACAGGGTGTGGCTCTAGAACCAGGCCTTCAGGATCAAGGTTCAAAAGTAAACTCACAGAAACAAAACAAAGCATTGAAACACAAGACTCAGGGAAACACAGAACAAACCTTCAGGAGCAAGACTCAGGAACAAAGCCAAGCAGGGATATGACCTATACAGAGGCAAATTAAGAGATCCCTTGCAAAGGCAATGTAGGAAAGCTCCCTGGGTCCTTATAAAGGAGTAGGCTGTTGATGTCACAAGTAGGAAATGAAGCAGAAGCAGGGAGACCAACGCGAGGTTTGGCTTACAGGAAGAACAACAACAGAAAATGAAGCAGAAGCAGGGAGACCAAAGCGAGGCTTGGCTTACAGGAAGAACAACAATAGGGAAAATGGCAGACTGGAGAGGTCACAGAGCTAGATACTGAGAAACAGTAGGTCTGAACATAAGGGCACGGCCACAACCGTGACAGTACTAAACACTTTAGCCCGTTCCATAGTTTCTGAAATGCTCTCTGTACCTTACGTGTGCATTTTTTGGCTAGATCATTCATCCCTAGGTGGATAAGTACATCAGCCTTAGAATCTTCTCTGTCTTCTCTGATCATACTCTGTATTCAGTTTGTATTTTTAATCGCTGAGGATTCTTGCAGACATTTCACTTGGATGGTTCCTATAGACTGTGATCCTAGGTTAAAGACTCTGTTAATAGAGTCACCTAGCAGCAAGCTTTACTGCTTTTTTTTCCAAATTTATTTCATTTTCAGCTCTTAAATCCCACTTAATCCTCAATGAAATCAAAGTGGGTTACAAAAAATCAGGACTCAGTAACTAGCAAACATATTAAAACCCACACTCTGAATATGGATAAGAATATTGTTCCAAAGTTTTACAGCAGAATAACTAAACATGTTATCATGATATCTTTGAAAACAAATCCAACTACCAGAAGGAAAACACAAATCCAATTTATATCTTGATTTAGTCAATAATTGTGAAGTTAATTAAAGCTATATGATCCAATGGACAATAATCATGAATAATCTTATATGTAAGACAACCATGAATAATCTTATATGTAAGACATACCAATTTAAAATCTACTTTGGCCTTTACCAGCAGCCAATACAGGTCCCTGAGACATGGAGAAACATGATAAACTTTTTCCAACCAAAAATTAGGCTAGCAGCACAATTTTGTAAAAGCTATAGATGTGACCAAGAAACTTGAGAAATACCAGAATAAAATGAACTACAAAAGTCCAGTTGTGGTAAGATTGTTGCCTGAACCAACTTTGTAAATTGCTCAGGAAAAAAATAATCTCTGACTGACCTCAGTTGTCTTAGTTTATAAAACATCCTCCTACTTAAAGTTTTAATTTGTTTCTACATAATTAATGCAGAATCTAGGATAAACCCTAGAACTCTAGAAGCAGTTTTCAAAACTCAAATGATCGAATATAAACATTGCATGCTCCGTGGAAAAGTAAAGGAACTTTTGATTTATCATTGTCTGATTTATGCACATACCTTTGGCAGCTTGCAGTGAAAGGTAATAGATTGTGTTCTCCAAGACGTGTG